>NC_086448.1:593328036-594639911 GCF_028390025.1 Pseudophryne corroboree
TAAGTCACTCTGGAGAGACTCAGCATCTCCCTCCGTATTTATAACCTTACACAATTTGGTATTGTCTGCAAAAATTGACATCATGCTCTCCAGATCTAATGCTAGATCGTTAATGAAAATGTTGAACAATAGTGGTCCAAGTACAGACCCCTGTGGCACACCACTTAGTACTTCAGTCCAATTTGAAAAAGTGTAATTTACCACAACGCGCTGCTCCCTATTGTCTAACTAATTTCTGATCAAGGTGCATATTGTGCTCCCTAGCCCTAGTTCATGTAACTTATAGATAAGTCTCATGTGCTGTACTGTGTCGAAAGCTTTAGCAAAGTCTAAAAATATTACATCCACCTCCTTACCCTGATCAAGGTTCACACTGTTTCATAAAAGCCTAATAAGTTTGTTTGACATGATCTATCCTTCATAAATCCATGTTGGTTCCCATTAATAACCCTATTGGCATCAAGGAACTTCTGTATACTATCCCTTAGAATACCTTCCAGTATTTTCCCCACTATAAATGTAAGACTAACTGGTCTATAATTACCTGGTTCAGCTTTACTTCCCTTTTTGAATATCGGTACTAGTTCCGCTATACGCCAGTCTTTGGAAACAATGCCTGATGTAAGCTAGTCATTGAAAATCAATAATAGTGGTCTTGCTAGTTCAGAGTGAAGCTCCATGAGAACCTTTGGGTGAATTCCATCAGGACCAGGTGAGTTATTAATCTTATTTTTTTAATCTGTCACAGTATACCTCCTCACTCAAATAAGCACTTAGCAGTGGGACAATATCCTTATTGAGATTGTGTGTTAATCCCTGCATCTGGTCCTCTCTTGTGAACACTGATGAGAAAAACTCATTTAGTTTGTCCGCTATGTCATTATCATTTTTGATTAAGACTCCCAGCTTGTCCGTTAAAGGGCCTATACTTTCTTTTTTAATATTTTGCTGTTGATATATTTTTAAAAAAATGGGGTTTAATTTACTTTCCATAGCTATTAGCTTTTCAGTTCCTACTTTAGCCGCTCTTATTTCTTATTTGCATATTTCGTTGAAAAAATAGAAATAATTTTGTTGCAATCCTTATAGTGCTGAAATGACTCCGCATTCCCATCTGATTTGTATTTTTTGAATGCTTGCCTTTTGTTGCCCATTAGTGCCTTAATCTTTTTGTTAAGTCACATTGGTTTGGAATTTTTAATACTTTGCTTCCCATGGGAATAAATTTGTGAATTTTATTAATGAGCAGTGATTTTAATACCGCCTATTTCTCCATAGTATTTTAGCGTGGAAACAAAATTTCCCATTCAATGTCCCTTAAAGCTTCCCTTATCATTTAAAAGTTGGCTTTGCTAAAGTTTAGAGTCTTAGTTGAGCCAATATAGGACTGCTTATGAAATCTGATATTGAATGTGACCATATTGTTGTTGCTGTTTCCCATGGGTTCCCCTACTATAATATTTTATATCAATTCCCCATTGTTAGTTAATACCAGGTCTAAGATTGCATTGTACCTAATTGGTTCCTCAATTAGTTGAAATAAATAGTTATCATTTAGTGTGTTTCAACCCATATTACCTTTAGCAGTATCACATGAGTTGTTTGCCCAATTTATCTCCGGATACGTCACCTACTCCTGCTGCTTTTTAAAATGTTTTCAGTAACAATTCCTCATCATACACATACCAGGCAGCTTGTAGCATACTATATGTTTTGTTCTCTTACTTCCAGATGCAATTTCTACCTATATCGTCTCAACAGTATCTACAGTCTCCTCGTGAATATCTTCCCGTATTTCAGGTTTTAAAAACGACTTTACATAAAGACATACTCCTCCCCCCCGTTTATTTAATCTGTCTCTCATGAACAGCGTATAACCCTCTAGAATGACTGTACAATCATGAGATTCGTCCCACCAAGTTTCAGTAATGCCTATAATATCATACTGTTTGCTTGCTGCAAGGACTTCTAGTTCCCCCTTTTTACCTGCAAGGCTCCTAGCGTTTATATACATGCATTTAAGATAAGCATTTCCCCTAGTGCTGGGAACATCATTTTCTATATGCAGTGATGTTGACCCATAATCGTTGTTATTTAGTGTTTTGGCAATACTTTTGGTAATACCCTCGTTAGTACCCATGTTAATACCCTTGCAAGCTGCTCTTTCGATCCCCTTTCTTCACCACCATTTGATTCACTACCTCCATCTCCACTATTCTTACTGCATGACCCTTAGTTTCTAGCTAAACCCTCCCCCCCAGGCACCTAGTTTAAAAACTCCTCCAACTTTTTAATCATCCTCCCCAGCACCGTTGCCCCCTCATTCAGGTGCAATCCATCATGACAAAGAAGATTGCGCCTGACTGAGAAGTCCACCCAGTGTTCCAGGAACACAAACCCCTCTTTCCTTCACCAGACTTTAAGCCACACATTTACCTCCCTAATCTACCTCTGCCTCCCTTGGCTTGCGCGTGGCACAGGTAATATTTCAGAGAATATTACCTTAGATGTCCTTGCCTTTAGTTTCTGGCCTAAGTCCTTAGAATCTTTGTTAAGGACACCCCACCTACCACTAACTTTGTCATTGGTGCCAACGTGCACAAAGACTGCTGGGTTGTTCCCAGCCCATCCCAAAAATCTTTCTATCCAGTCCGCGATGTGCCATACCCGAGCACCCAGGAGACAACAGACTGTACGCCGATCATGGTCCTGGTAGCAGATTAGCCTATCTGTCTTCCTGATAATAGAATCCCTTACCACCAGAATCTGACTAGGTACCTCACTTTCTTTTGTCCCATTGGTGCCGGAGGGACCGCTCCTCCTGATGCTAGAGGGAACAGTCTCCAGCTCCATCATTTCTTTACTACCTTCCACCGAAACTTCATCCAATCGGGCAAATTTGTTGGGGTTTGGTAGTTCAGAGATGTCGTGCCTAACCCTCTATTTCTTCCTTCTAACCATGACTCAGTTGGCTATCTGTTCGTCCTTGTCTACCTGTGTCCCCTCCCACAACTCCTCCAACATTATAACTAAGCTTTGCTCAAGATTGTGAATATCCCTCAGTCGCGTAACGGTTTGCTCTAGATCAGTTACCTGGGCTTCCAGTGCAACCGTTCGCACACACCTCACACAGATGTATTCACACGGGTACGGCTGCTCCAGGTGTGCATACATCTTGCACGACATGTACTGAGTGAGAGTCTCAATCACAGCTCCACCCATTTTTTTTGTAAAGCCTAACTCCCTGTTACCTTTAGAAAAACAATACAAACTATGTAATACAATACGGTACAGCCTAGCTGTGAAGAGAAACAATAAACAACAGAACAGTAATTGAAAATACAATCAAAACAATGAAAAGAATGTGTGACAGTGGAGAGAGACAATATTCATAACAGAACAGTAATTGAAAATATAATCAGTACAATCAAGGGAACGTGATAGTGATGATACTTGCATATCCGGAGAGTGCCTGGTCCTCCTGCAGCACCCACCCACTCACTGGTCACAGCTCCCAGCTCCTTTTTATCCTTCCTTTACCTCTCTATTTTGTGGGTCAGCCTTAGCACAAGCTCCCACACACTGCTTCAAGCTCCCAGCAACTCCGTCCCTCCTGGCTCCCTGGTCACAGCCCGGATCCTCTCAGCAGTTTCTGGCACCAGTCTCCATTGCTACTGCTTCCCGGCTCTGGTTCCCAGCACCAGTCTCCCCGGTTACACCCCCAGGCTCCTTGCTCCTGGCTATGGCTCCAAACTCCTTGTCTGTCCATCAGTTTGTGGTTCATCTCACTCCTTGCTCCTCCGATCCCGGCACAAGACTCCTTCCTGCTCCATCCTGCACGTGCACGCGCGTGCACGTCGCGTCACGTACGGTTCTCCGCATGTCTCCGTCACAGCAGCAGCGTCTCCAAAAGTAATGAGAGGGAGTACGGGACTGGGTAAGATTATAAAATCCTGTGTAATACTCATGAAAAATGTTGGCAATAGCCTCATCAGCAGCATTCAAAAGCCCAGAGGTTTCTTTCATTTTCTGTATATATGTCAGAGATCTTTGTGCTTGGAGGGCTTTTGCCAACATTTTACTGGGTCGGTTGCTCCACCTGTAATAAGTATGCCTGCAAAGTCTGAAGGCCCTCTTAACAATATTGTTAAGCAAAGAGCCTGAAGTTATATGTAGGTATCGGAAACCCTAGTGTCCTTATGTATTAAGTCTAGTGATTTTATCTTGGCCTTTCTACATTTTATCTTTTGCTTTTTGAGAGAAGATCCTAATTAAATACAATGTCCCCTAATGACACTTTTATGGTCTTCCCAAATGGAAAATGAGGAAACATCTGCAGATACTGTACATTGAATGCAGTATAATCATCAATAAATCTTAGGAGCTTGTTCTTACAGTGAGAGTTTGTAATCAATTGTTCGTTCAATCTCCAATGCCAATGCTGAGATTTAGGAGTATGAGAGCAAGAGGTTAAAGTAATTGGGGCGTGATCTGATCCCATAATCTGGCCTATTGACACTTCAAGCAACATATCTAGACTGGAGTTATCAATAAAAAAAATAATCTATACGTGAATACGTGTTATGTGGGGGAGGAGTAAAACATGTAGACTCTCTCCACTGGGTGTAGCAGTCTCCATGAATCCACAAGTTGAAAATCATGTAAAATTGTTCAAAATCTCCTTGCCTCCTTAATAGATGAACAGATGGCTCCTGTTGAAGTATCTATAGCAGGTTCCAGAGCCCAATTAAAGTCTCCGCTTTGATGGGCATTATAATTGTACTACGAAGACTGACCATAGAGATGCTCAAAAGTTAAATCCAACTTCATCTCCTTGGAGGATACAATATCTGGAGAGACCAACATCTAAGAAAGGTTTCTTTCATAGCAATGGTATCATCTAGGATATACAGATTGTATGCTTCCAGCCATTTTGCATCCTATGTTGCCTTCTAGAATTAAATGTGCTTCTTTTACCAAGCATCATGTGTGTGCTTAGATATAAGGATTTTTAAGCTGGTACTTGAGTACCTTACTTATCTCAGTTTTGGAAATGTTTCTGGGTTTTTGGAACAATATTGCAAAAACAAAAGGCTTTGTTTTACCAATATAAGACCTGGAAACTGGCTATAAACAAATGTTTTTGGAAACTGAAAAAAAATAAATTTTATCCACATCTTCCTCATATAACATTTTTGTCTTGCAGCAAACAAAGAGAAAACTAAAAATGTTAAAGAGCTTGTACTGTAATTTACTTTTTCTAAAGAATACAAATTGCTGCTAAATTCATTTTCTCACATCCTAAATGTCAGGAATCTGCATTCTCCATTGCATCACTTCCAGTGAACAGGCGTCTCCTGGCTTCAGTCCTCTGTTTTCATAGTATTCCCTGTGAATTGGACCTGTGGAACTACAGGTCCCAGCAGTTCCAGTCTTCAGTCTCCTGCAGCCCACAGCTCACTGTGCTCCACCTAACCAGTTCTATCTTTTGGTAACCACTGGTTTCAGCCAGCAGCCTGGAGTACACAGTGCTTTTAGCTAAACAGCATTAACTCCCGGTGCACTACTGATCCCAGCCAGCAACCAGCAGTGCATTGCATTAACTGTCTATAGAATTATTCTCCCGGTTAATCACCAGCTCCAGTTAACACTCAGCTGATCCCGGCATCCAATCCAGCGCTGTGTTCTTCTAGCCAGGGCCCTGTGACCAATCACTGCAGAGCAAGGGGTATAAGTTCCTGTCCGGTGCTCACTCACATCGCCTCGGACAACGAGTCACATATGGTGTGTCTAGTTCTCCTGGTTCCCGTGTTCCTGTCTCAAGTGATTCCTCCATTGTTGTTCCCGTGTTCCTGTCTCCAGTGATTCCTCCGTTGTTGTTCCCGTGTTCCTGTCTCCAGTGATTCCTCCGTTGTTGTTCCCATGTTCCTGTCTCCAGTTATTCACCGTGGTTACTCTCATCATTCATCACTCTGCAATTCTCCTGTTTACTCTGGACTTCAAACCACAGCTACAAGCTCATCAGCAGTAAGAGACTCTCCTCAGGTGTTCATTCCATTTCCTTACCTGTGCACTTCGTTATTAGTATATCAACCTGTGCATCTCAGCAGTTTACCAACTAATTGCATTGAGACTGTCTCCAGCTTGGGGCTAGTGAGGCCATAAGGACTTATGCTATATAGAGACTGTGTATTTTCAAATAATACCAGAGTTCTGCCTTTTCCATCTGCATTTCAGTTTTCAGTTCATTTCATATTGTGTTATACAGAGACTGTGTGTTTCTAAATAATACCGGAGTTCTGCTTTTCAATCCATCTGCATTCAGTTATCCGTTCATTTCATATTATACAGAGACTGTGCTTTCAAGTATTACTGGAGTTTTGTTTATTCATCTGCATTCAGCCAATTAAGTTATTTCATATTTTGTTGCAAGAGACCTTCAGTTACTTTTGGTTTCAGTTATCTATCATTGTTTGCTACATTGCCGGTCTTCAGTTATTATTCATTATTATATCATCTGCTTTGTTACCTCTGTGCTAATAAACATCAGCGCATATGCGCACGACTTTCATATTGCCTCCACGCTTTGTACATTGCACCAACACTGACCCACTAGTGCCCCCTCCGGGGACAGACAAAACCTGAGACCTGACACTAAACCTACATTGATGCAAATAATCCATTCAGATCAAAAGCATAACAGAATTTTTATGTTGATATTTTCACAAAAAGATCTGCCTTCCCTAATATTTTACTTAAATCAACTGAATGTTCTTTGTCAAGAAGATTATATGTATGTGGCTTCAAAATTCTATTTGTCACATTACTTTATTTTCTTTATTCCACACTGGTAGGTAATCTACTTTTTTACTGCACTACTTAAGAACAGTGAAAGGGGATGCACGTCATTGAGTGAGTAATATTTCCTTTGCTGTTCTCTTTACTCTATTGTGTCTTCTATTTTGCAGATTCACTAGACTCATTTTATATGAGCCAGAGTTCAGTATTGTGTTGGCAGTGTATGCTCACTATTAAGATTATGAAGAGTTGAATTCAAGCAGCTTTTCATACTACATGCACCGTAGCTAATCATACTGTATATGGACAATTCTGAGTCATACACAACTCTTTCACATATCCACTTGTGGCTGAAGGGGCATGGCTGGGAGATGACTGGGCATTCAAGCATAGTGTAAGTTTAGCAGCAGTCTTTTGACAGAATTACAGGGTAGACAGGGGGTCAGTGCAAGGTTTCTAGATGCCCCAGGCAAAGCTTGACATTGCCTCCCCTAATTTTCCAATACACTGCTTCAATCCATTTACATAACACCACAAGTATGTGTTTACCAAAGTCTATGACAATGGCGTGAGTCCTTTTTTGTATACACATCCTGTTTGTAAATATGTTACACTTTGTTGCAGTACCAGATCACCCAATATGTCCATTCACTTCACCCCATCAACCCCATCTACCAATCCACCTCTCAAGCAGCATCCATTAACTATTCCCAATCTTCACCCATTAACCCGTTGCTCATCAAAAATTCATTAATCAATTCATCCTCCCAGAACTAACACATTCATCCATACTATCAGCACCTATTAACATCCCTCCACCAGGAACCCATTTATTCATTCACCACCAGCCCCCATTAACCCACTCCCCACAACAAACCATTAATCAATTCACCAACATAGGGGTATAGTCAATTCAAGTTGGATCCATTCCGACATGAATTTGTCAGAATGGATCCGACAGGACCTATTCAATCCTGTCGGATTTGGCCGTTCCGTACCATCTCAATCCAAATTTATAAATAGTTGGATTGCCAAACCTCACAGCAGCATCCACTCAGCTCCAGGAAGTCGGACCTTGCTTGCTGGAGCCGGGTGGATGCTACCGTGAGTGGTGGCGGTGCCCCATCCTCCTGCTATGCTGTGCTGTAGCTGCTTGGCTCCTGCTCTCCTATTGCTCTCCCCATCTCCCCGCTGCTCTCCATGTCTCCTCCTCTCAGCTCTCTCATCTCAATTCAAAATTTTTCAAAGTCGGACTGAGATGGTTGGAAACGGGGCCAAAACCTGCCAGATTTTTTCCAACAGAAGCACGTGGATTGACAGCTATTCCGCCGATCCACATGCTTTACAACAGCATTCTGACAAGTTGGATTTCCCGACTTGTAGGAAAAAATGAGGCCGGATTGAATAGGTCAGAACCCCTATCGACCTATTCCAGGCGAAAACTGCCGTCTTTCCAACAGGACGGCAGTTTCTGACTCTAATTGAATATGGCCCTTAGCCTCCTTAACATGTTCCTCTCTAAAAATCAATTTATCAAACACATTTGTCCACCCTGTTAGCACCCCTTAACCTCCCCCCACCCAGCATCTATTAACACATTCACTCTCAGCACCATTAACTCCCTCACAGCACAAATTACCCCCACCTTTTAAACCATTCATTCTCAGCACCCATTAACTCCTGCCACCTAACACTTATTAATCTTTTCAGCCCAGCAACAATTAACTTCCCTCTCATAGCACCCAATAACCTCAATTACACTTTAAAAAAAGCCATTAAACAGTTCCCTTACCTGCCTGGCTCCTGCTGCTCATTCAGCCTGGAAGGCAGAGCTTACATATTTGACTAGAAGGAAGGAAAGGAGATGGAAGGGAATGGATTGCCCATGCTGCTGCCTTCCAACTGCACTTCGCTGATAATTCTGATGGCCAATAGTGCAGCAAGTATAAATAAATAATAACTGGTGTAGCTGCAGACACAGTTGTCATGAGCAGTAAGCATATTAAGGATGTTAGATACAGTCTTCATTTTTTTCACATGCAGCCTCAGTGGGCCAAATACCCTTAGGTAGCAGCCCAATGGAAGCACTGTCCCTGGCTAGCTGGCAGCGGCACATGTGCCATTACAATATCATGGTATTTTTTTCTGAAAAATACCATGAGAAGTTTGGGGAGAGGATTTGCAATACAGAGCTTTCTCACAAGTTCTGTTCCTGCATGCAACAATTGATACAACCTTGCAATGTAAAATCACAACACCTCTATAGTGTAAATCCAAATCTGGGCTGTACTAACTAATTTATGGACAGTTGCCTTTTCAAGATGAAGCTGAACTTTAGCAACACAGGGCATTTGGCATTGAAAGTTTCATGAGCATACAGGTCTTTATCAATATTTTTTTTACTACCTAAGTTTATTATTACCTGAGTGACAATTGTATGATAGTTTGCAAATTTCTTCTCCAATTTCTTAAATTAGCATATTTTTTAGTATTCAGATAGCATTTCCCATACTTGTAATGGGAAATGTGATCTGCCCAAATCTACTAAAATGAAATTGTGAAAAAATAATGGGGGTCATTCTGAGTTGATCGTTCACTGCCAATTTTCGCAGTGCAGAAAAAATGCAATTTCTGCGCGTGTGTATGCCCTGCAATGTGCACGCGCGACGTACGGGTACAAAGCTCTTTGTGGTTGTGCTCAAGTTCTAGCAAAGTTTTCCTTCGCACTGGCGGCCCCAAGAAGATCGACAGGAAGGGGGTGTTACTGGGTGTCAACTGACCATTTTCAGGGAGTGTTTGCAAAAATGCAGGCATGTCTAAAAAAATGCAGGCGTGGCTGGGCGTTCTCTGGGCGGGTGTATGACGTAAAATCCAGACATGAATATGCTGAAGTGATCGCAAGCGCTGAGTAGGTTCAGAGCCACTCGGAAACTGCACAAACTGTTTTTGTAGAGCTCGGCTACACATGCGTTCGCACTTCTGCTAAGCTAAAATACACTCCACAGTGGGCGGCGGCATAGCGTTTGCATGGCTGCTAAAACTAGCGAGCGATCAACTCGGAGTGACCCCAATGGATGGAGCCCTGTGATAATAATGCTATTTCAGATGGCTTTATCCAGGCTTCCCCCCAGTTAACCTACTGTAGCTCAGCCATCCTTGCCCACTGGCAGTGAAGGCAGAGCTCGAATCCATACCATGTGATCAGCCATGTGTGTCTCATAGACCATAGACTAATCAATGTGTAAAAAAAGTTATAAAAAAACAAAGGTAAAAGTAACACTTACCTGCACCTAGGGACCGGTGATCGGTGAGGGCAGCCTGTCCCCTGCTTGCTGTTATCCTGCCATATCCTCCAATGCAGTAAAGTGAAATCAGATATTGTGAAGTCAGCATTTAACTTTATTGCACTGAAGGTCACAGCAGGAGCACAGAATCAGATGACTGGCTGCCCTCACAGGCTCACCGATCATCAGTCCTGGCTGCAGGTAAGTATAAGCAGAGCATGGGGGTGTCGTGGGGGGATGGACAATGGAGCATGTGCAGTCACACACTTAGGGTATTTTTTGTGACAAGAGTGAGAATTGTGGTGACAGAATTTGCAGGGATAGAGCTTTCTAGCAAGCTCTGTCAATGCATGTGATATTTGATACATCCTTGTGACATATACATGTAATGCATTGAGAATTTGGCAAATTTATCACACCCCATCCACATTGAAATGCGGCATGTAATAAATATTCCCCTCTATCTATAGTATGCAGTAACAATGATGTCATTGTCATCAATAGCATACTTTAGGATATATTGGTAATTCATGATAAAAAATGTGTACAAATATAGAGAAAGAAGCAACAGCTTTAAATGGTTGGGGACAGTTTGCCAGCCTTGCCACATTTATATAAAATTGCTTTGCTTTTGACTATTACTATAGGAATGTTTGTTTCACTGACACCTATTTATTCTGTTGCATGGTTATGCCCAAACTATTGTAGCATTATAGACACTTGGGCAAATTGTATTTATTGTAAAAGCTACAGTCAAAGTTACCATAGTACATGTGTGTGCATATCCATATATATGTATTTATATACTGTATATATAAAGTGTTTGTGTGTATGTGTATATATATATATATATATATATATATATATATATTATATATATATCTCCTTTTAAACTATTATAATACATCTTTAAATTAATAATGTTATCACTTGAAGAGGATTGTGCTTTGAGATGCACTTAAGTTAGATACAGTGTGCATCCCGCTGATTGTATATGCGGCATTGGAGGATTGGAACACCTTTAAAGCTATAGTGATGGCATAATGTACCATGTGCTCTTAGTAATATTATTTATCAGGATTTAAACTGACAGATGTAGATATATCTCGGAATGAGATCTGTATTTGCAAAGAGAAAAGAGCAATAAAATGATAAGGATTGTGCAACAGGGAAATAGACATTTAAAATCCCTGTTCAAACTGTATGAAGATATGCAGCTGTTTAAACAGATAATATCCTCTGTAAATGTTTGCTTCTGCATCAACTATATTGGGGATTAATAACTAGAGGAGAGTTTCTCAGAATTATTGTGTTTATCGTTTCCTATTTATCAGTGATAGTTCAAAGAATGACATTGAAGTATATGTACTGTATGTGCTGAGTATATAGTCTGTAAATTTAAAATCTATTTATAATGTAGCTTACAAGATATACAGATTCCTATCTATGAAAACACTGAATTAGGTTTTAGCTACATTTAGTATATTGTGGCTTTGCAAAGGAAAAATGAAACTCTTCTTTTGCAAGTATTAATGGTTTAAAAAATAACCACCACTCACTACTCCGGACATCTGGAAGAAACAGAATTGTTTTTAAATATATACTCAACTTAGATTTTATTTAATAGTCTTGTATAGTCAGAAAATCTATTTGGAGTCACAAATGGGGCTATTTAACATTAAATATTTGCAGGATATTCCCCGAAAGCAAAGATTTTGGGGTAATACCTGCAAATATTAAGGATCCCCACATTTACTATGGAGGAATTACCACAGATATCTAGGATATTTTCTGTGGTCCTTCCATTTTTGTCCTCAAAGGCAGCCCCTAAATGGGGGCTGCTGTGCTTCCAGAGTTACCAAGCCCTGGAAAGCAAAAATGGTATTACCCTATAGTAGTCTATGGGCTACTATTTTGCAATTATTTTGGAGAGGGACCTGGAGGACCTGGAGGATTCCATTGCCCCCAGTGACGCATGCTATATCCTATGGTCACACTTGTGCATTGTGGGCCGGGAATCCAAACTAGGAAACAGTGTGATAGCTTTAGGCTACTACAGTACTTCCAGCTCTTCACTAGGATGGGCTCTTATTGGAGTCCTTCTCCTGGCAAGAAACCTATGGTAATTTGCATAAAAATAAAAAAATGTACATTTCAATTTACAAAAAAAATATTTATCACATCCACATTAACATCTTGATTGATATAACCATGCCCCAAAATGATTATCATTCCGATGGGCCATATACTAAAAATTTGAACACAAATAAATAAAAAATAATCAATTTATATATATATTTCTCCAATGGCGTCACTCAGGACTTACTTGAAAAAAGACACTAACAAGTTTTTCAGGTGGGCCCACCTGAAAAACTTGTTTGTGTCTTTTTTTTTCAAGTAAGTCCTGAGTGCCTCCGTTGGAGGAATATGTAGTGCGCAGCCATGCATGCTGTTTAGAGGAGGGCACCAGGCCAAGTGACTACACTGGATACCATGGAGTGCCGGAGCTGGGACTGTTTTATATATATATATATATATATATAAATATAAATTTTAATATTCAAAGCAAAAATTAAGTAACATAGAAGTACTGTAGCAAAATGTGTTAAACAGATAACATAGAGGGTGACTCAGACCTGATTGCTGGGCTGCTAACTTTGCTGTCCCACATTCAAATAGTCGCCGCCTCCAGGGGGAGTGTAAATTCGCCGTGAAAGTGTGTGATCGTATGTGTACGCCCATGTGATCAGATTTTTCGCACCATCCCGTCTCTGACCGGCGATGCCCTTGGTTGTTGTCAGACACACGTGCGCATTGCGGTGCATATGTATGCGCAGTTTAGACCTGATCACCCGCTGTATGAAAATGCACAGCAGCGATCAGGTATGAATCAGGCCCACCGTATGGTAATTTGTAATTTGATGCTATTAGCCAACACTATTTTGTAATAATTAACATGAAGTAATAAATGGGATGCCAGGTTTTTGAGATAGGTGTGGTGATTAACTTTGATTTTTAGTTATATTTACACTGCCACAGTTTTGTTATATATTCTTGTATTTTCATCTGTAGCAAAGAGCTCCCCATAAAAACAAAAACCTTACTCTCTGAATGATTACCAGTGAGAAATCATGAGCAGTTTTAATAGGATACTGCTGGAAAGTAATGTCCTTTATCACCCTCACCTAGGACCTAGACCATAGTTCTGCAAACTCGGTCCTCATTACCCCACACAGTGCATGATTTGCAGGTAACCCAGCAGGTGCACAGGTGTATTAATTACTCACAGACACATTTTTAAAGTTCTGCAGTTGGAGTTAATTATTTCACTTGTGATTCTGTGAGAAGACCTGGAAAACATGCACTGTGTGGGGTAATGAGGACTGAGTTTGCAAACCTATGACCTAGAGAGAGAGGGAAGTAGCATTCACTCTTTGAAACAATGGGGGTCATTCCGAGTTGATCATTCGCTAGCAGTTCTTAGCAGCCGTGCAAATGCTAAGCCGCCGCCCTCTGGGAGTGTATCTTAGCTTAGCAGAAGTACAAACAATTGCATCGCAGAGCGGCTACAAAAAAAAATTGTGCAGTTTCTGAGTAGCTTCAGACCTACTCAGCGCTTGCGATCACTTCAGCCCATTCAGTTCCGAATTTAACGTCACAAACACGCCTTGCATTCGGCCAGCCACGCCTCCGTTTTTCCTGGCACGCCTGCGTTTTTCGGACACTCCCTGAAAACGGTCAGTTGACACCCAGAAACGCCCACTTCATGTTAATCACTCTGCGGGCAGCAGTACGACTGAAAAGCTTTGCCAGACCTTGTGTAAAAATACATCTGCCGCTGTGAAAGTATGTCGCGCATGTGCACTGTGCCGCATACACATGTGCAGAAGTGCCGTTTTTTTTCATTAATTGCACCGCAGCGAACATTTTCAGCTAGTGATCAACTCGGAATGACCCCCCATGTCCCATATTATTAGTTTTTTCTGATGAGCACTAGACAATAGCATGAAGCAGTACGCTAAAAATAAATACTCTTTTTCACAAATGAGGAGGGATCTAATCCCTACATTTCCTTCATATTGTGCCAAATAAAGACACGAAACAGACTGATTAGGTGTGGTGGGAAAGTGTCTTTTTGAAAGTTCTAGTAGTTAACTTTACTACCTGCTTTTTCTTCACATATGTCACGTGTTGGACTTTCTAGTTAATCTTCTAGATGTAATCATTACCTCTTTATATTCTATCCTAACCCTTTTTTTCTAAATTCAAATATATCCACATTAAATGCTATTTGCTCACTCATGTCTTTCACCATTCTCAATGTGTGCTTTGCTATTGGAATCCTCTTAGTAGATAATTCTTAATTATTTCAGGTGTCATGTTTACACAGTACTTGTGTTTGTAATGCAGAACATTCATGCTAAAAATTATTGGTATTTTTTTTTACTCTTAGAACTGAATATGTCAATTTTAGCAAACATTGAATTATACAGAAAACAACTATTTTTATTATGTTTTTCAGTGTACCTAAGACTGACAGTTGTAAGTAATGGCAGTGGAAATTATTAATCAATATACACATCCATACATACACTGTATAAAACTACATATTTGAGATATAGATCAATGGTGAATAGATGTATCATGTTTTTTTTTTTAATCTCTTTAATGTATTTTATTATAAAGTATTTTTTCTCTTCTTTTCCCCCAGAATTGTGAAGACAATGGAATTATGTGTTCTACAGCACAGACTCAACCAAAATGTTAATTGCAGCATAAAATTTTGTATATAACTTGTTTATTTTTACTTTGGAAAGAGCAATATGAGAGACATATGTATATGGCTGTCTATTCTCTTTGAGCTTTCATTAATATGGCCTTGTGCCATAAGTATGATTTTCCTAAACTCTATTAATCAACACACTAAACTTGTAAATCATGTAAGAGTCAAGCGAGGATGGTCATGGGAACCATTGTATGTTACTGAAGAACAAGAAGTGAAAAAAGCATTGTATGTTGGACAGGTAAGCATAGACACATTTTCATGATTATAATAGTAATGTATTTCTATTATTATATAAATGTTATTTGTTGTTGCTGTTGTTGTCCAGTATAAATATAGCATCAATATCTTATGCTGTATGTTGATGTGCCAAAAAATCAAAACACTTTAATGAACACTGAGACAAATATGATAATGGAGTGTTTTTCACGTAATGTTAGTAGAAAGTCTCATAATAAAAGAGCTAAGATAATGGAGGCAGTGCAGGGCTATAGCCGACCATGTACCAGCACCGCCAGCCAAATATGTGGGGCCGGATGTAATGACGCCTGAGTACGTTGGCCGTGCAGGATGTCGGCCAAAGGGACATTTTTTCAAAGGGGCAATCACTTACAAGGCATGGTTTTGCCTTGTAAGTGATTGCCCCCTTAAAAAAACATCAGAGTTTGGCCGGCATCCCGCACGGCCGCCAAACACATGCATCATCACATCCGGCCTGTGATATTATAGTGTCATGTTAAGATAGTAGGGCACAAGTAAGAAGAGGAGCAGCCATAACATTATATGGACATTCCTGGTGGCTCCTCAGGTTGCAGAATGTATGCCTGAAGCTTCCTAAGTATACGCCAAGTGGCTAAGTGGTTGGTCTATAGACTTCAAAGATCAATCCAGGCACTATGCAAGCCAAATTCAGGTGCCTTGAGTCCATGATGGGAACAACCCTCGGGCCCTACATCCTGGCTAGAGTCACAATCCTAGTAACAGTTGTGATTGGTAGAATTTGAATGGGTATGATTTAGTAAAGGATTTAGCAGAGATGTTTAAAACAGCAATTTAAAAAAAAACCTTGTTTTGCTTTCAAAATGTCACCACTGTTGAGTTCTGATGGTAGGTCTGTCACTTTTTAATAGAGATGAACAGGTTCAGTCCCCTGAGAACCAAACCCCCCCCCCCCACACACACACACAAACTTCAATACCCGAGCCCGGATCTGAGTCAGGCTCGGGTTTTGCTGCCTGACTCATAAACCAGAACAAGGCAAAAAGTCATCATGCCACTGTCAGATTCTCGAGGGGTTTGAATTCCATATAAGGAGCCGCGCGTCTCTGCTATTTTCACTCCGGCATTGGAGAGTGTAGAGAGAGGACGTGTCTCCATCCTCAGTGTCCTGCATCAGTTCATTGGTAGTGTCTTGTGCTGCATCAGCCCAGTCACAGTGGTGGTGTCCTCTGCTGCCATATGTCCAGTGCTGCTGTATAAGTCCAGTCCAGTGGTGCTGTGTTGTGCTGTATCAGTCCAGTGGTGGTGTCTGTGCTGCGTCAGTCCTGTCACAGTGGTGGTTTCTTCTGCTGCCATAGGTCCAGTCAGTGTCGGACTGGGGCATGTAGGGCCCACCGGGGGAATGCAGTGGTAGGGGCCCATGTTATGGGTGTCGCCAGTCTGCAGAGAGGGTGTGGCCTTCCACCTCATTGGTTTGACTAACCATTAGAGTGCAACGTCTGGGCCCCTTCATAAATATATACAGTAAATTAAACTTCTGCATGCATGATAATGTGCCAGATTAATAACAGATTAATAACAGCAATGCACTATAGAAAATCCACAATAGTCCGGTATAAGGTAACATATGTATAATGTATAATTCAAGTGCACAGTCTAGAACCTGATCCTTAGAGCAGGAGGTGGGCCCCCAGGCAGTGGCGCCCACCGGTGGTTTCCCCTGTACCCCTGTGGGCCAGTCCAAGCCTGGGTCCAGTGCTGCTTTATAAGTCCAGTCCAATAGTGCTGTGTTGTGCTGCATCAGTTCAGTGGTGGTGTATTGTGCTGCATAAGTCCAGTCACAGTGGTGATGTCCTCTGCTGCCATATGTCCAGTGCTGCTGTATAAGTCCAGTCCATTGCAGTGGTGCTGTGTTATCCTGAACCTGTACAGTGGTAGTGTCTTGTGCTGTATCAGTCCAGTCACAGTGGTGGTGTCCTCTGCTGCCATATGTCCAGTGTTGCTGTATAAGTCCAGACCACTGCAGTGGTGCTGTGTTATTCTGCATCAGTCCAGGGGTGGTTTCCCTGTGCTGCTGTATATGTCCAGTGGTACTGCGGTATATGTCCAGTGATACTGCCGTATATGTACAATGGTACTACTGTTTATTTCCAGTGGTACTGTTGTATAAATCCAGTGATACTGCTGTATAATTCCAATGATACTGCCGTATAATTCCAGTGGTACTGCCTTATAATTCCTGTGATACTGCTGTATAATTCCAGTGGTACTGCTGTATAATTCCAGTAGTAATGGCATATAATTCCAGTGGTACTGACATATAAATCCAATCCAGTGATACTGCTGTATATGTCAAGTGGTACTGCCATATAATTCCAGTGATACTGCTGTATATGTCCAGTGGTCATGCCATATAAATCCAGTGGTACTGGCATATAAATCCAGTCCAGTGATACTGCCGTATATGTCCAGTGGTTTTGCCATCTAAAACCAGTGATACTGCTCTATATATGTCCAGTGGTACTGCCGTATAAATCCAGTGGTACTGTCATATAAATCCAGTCCAGTGATACTGCTGTATATGTCCAATGGTACTGCCATATAAAACCAGTGATACTGCCATATATGTCCAGTGGTACTGGCATATAATTCCAGTCCAGTGATACTGCTGTATATGTCCAGTGATACTGCCGTATATGTCCAGCGGTACTGCCGAATAAATCCAGTGATACTGCCGCATATGTCCAGTGGTACTGCGGTATATGTCCAGTGATACTGCCGTATATGTCCACTGGTACTGCTGTAAAAATCCAGTGGTACTGGTGTATACATCTAGTCCAGTGATACTGCCATATATGTCCAGTGGTACTTCCGTATAAATCCAGTGATACTGCCATATATGTCCAGTGGTACTGTCGTATAAATCCAGTGGTACTGGCATATAAATCCAGTCCAGTGATACTGCCATATATGTCCAGTGGTACTGCCGTATAAATCCAGTGATACTGCCATATGTGTCGAGTGGTACTGCCGTATAAATCCAGTGGTACTGCCATATAAATCCAGTCCAGTGATACTGCCATATATGTCCAGTGGTACTGCTGTATAATTCCAGTGATACTGCCATATAATTCCAGTGGTACTGGCGTACACTGTAAGTCCAGTGATACTGCCGTATAAATCTAGTACAGTGGTATTGGCGTATAAGTCCAAGTGGTGCTTCCGCATAAGTCCTGTGATACTGCTGTATAATTCCAGTGATACTGCCATATAATTCCAGTGGTACTGCTGTATAAGTCCAGTCCAGTGGTGCTGCCATATAAGTGCAGGGGTGCTGTCCTGTGCTGTATATTATTTACTCCAAATAAAGGGGTTATTAATATTTAATCCAAATAATTGTCACAGGGTTTGCCCTGTGTGGTGTAGAGGTACGCTCTTCTGTACCACATATTGGGGGTAATTCCAAGTTGATCGCAGCAGGAAAAATTTTAGCAGTTGGGCAAAACCATGTACACTGCAGGGGGGGCAGATATAACATTTGCAGAGAGAGTTAGATTTGGGTGGGTTATTTTGTTTCTGTGCAGGGTAAATACTGGCTGCTTTATTTTTACACTGCAATTTAGATTGCAGATTGAACTCACCACACCCAAATCTATCTCTCTCTGCACATGTTATATCTGCCTCCCCTGCAGTGCACATGGTTTTGCCCAACTGCTAAAAAAGTTCCTGCTGCGATCAACGTGGAATTACCCCCATTGTTATATAACTCCAGAAAAATAATGGAGAACAAAAATTTGTAGGATAAAATAGGGAAAGATCAAGAACCACTTCCTCCTAGTGCTGAAGCTGCAGTCACTAGTCATGCCATAGACGATGAAATCCCATCAACGTTGTCTGCCAAGGCCGATGCCCAATGTCATAGTAGAGGGCATGTAAAATCTAAAAAGCCAAAGTTCAGTTAAAATACCCCAAAAAAATAATTTAAATGGTCTGAGGAGAAATGTAAACTTGCCAATATGACATTTATGACATGGAGTGTCAAGAAACGGCTAAGGCCCTGGCCTATGTTCATGACTAATGGTTAAGCTTCACATGACGATGGAAGCCCTCATCCTCCCGCTAGAAAAAATAAAAGAGTTAAGCTGGAAAAAGCACAGAAAAGAACTGCATTATAAGATGGTATTATAAATCCCCAAGGAGAGTCCAAGTGTTTCGGCGGTTGCGATGCCTGACCTTCCCAACAATGGATGGGAAGAGGTGGCTCCTTCCACCATTTGCATGCCCTCTGCAAGTGCTGGAACGAGCACCCACAGTCGAGTTTCTGATATTCAAATTGAAGATGTCACTGTTGAAGTACACCAGAATGAGGATATGGGTGTTGCTGTCGCTGAGGAGGACGTTTGATGAGGAGGATTCTGATGGTGATGTGGTTTGTATAATCAGGCACCAGTTTTCCATGGTATGAATAAGCCATTGTGATGCCTTGGCAAAATACTAAAAAAAAGCCACCTCTTCGGTGTGGAATTATTTCTCCACAAATCCAGACAACAGGTGTCAAGCCATGTGTTCTCTCTGTCAATCTGTAATAAGTAGGGGTAAGGACGTTAACCACCTAGGAACATTATCCCTTATACATCACCTGCTGCGCATTTATCAGAAGTCAGTGTCAAGTTGTGAAACTTTGGGTAAGAGTGTAAGCAGTACACTGACAACTAAATCCCTTCTTCCTCTTGTAATAATAATAATAATAATAATACTTTATTGTCATCAATAGTTCAATGAACAATCAACAAAACTAAAAAGCAAGCATATACAGAGACCATAAGAACAGAACGAAGAGAGCACTCCTAAACCCAAGACATTCCCAATTGTCAATTTATCTCGGTCCTATCTGGTTTAACATGTTTATTGCTTTTGGGAAAAAACTACCCCTTAACCGGTTTGTCCGACAAAGAATAGAACGGTAACGCCTATTAGATGGCAACACAGAAAACATCCCCCCATTTGGATGAGATAGATCTCCCAGAATACTTTTCACCTTAGTGAGGAGCCTTTTTTCATATATATCCTGAATACAGGGCAGGCTGACTCCAATTACTCTACTTGCAGTTTTAACCACTCTCTGAAGGGACTTACGTTCTATAGCAGTACAGTTTCCAAACCATACCATAATTCCGTATGTGAGGACACTCTCTAAAATTGCTGAATAAAAGTTTACTAAAATCTCCTTACGTATCCCCGCCATGCGCATTTTCCTCAATAAAAACAGGCGTTGTTGAGATTTTTTAACAACACATCGTGTATGGATACCCCAAGACAGGTCATTGGAGATGTTAATACCCAGGAATTTAAAGGACTCAACTGTCTCCACAACCTGGTTATTTACGACTAGGGGACAAGAAGGCTGCATGTGAATTTTCCTAAAATCTACAATAATTTCTTTTGGTTTTTTTACATTTAAAATTAAATGATTAGTTTGACTCCAAGCTTCTAACCTAGCGACCTCAGATCTATATTCTGACTCATCGTCCTTACTTATTAAACCTACGACTGCGATATCATCGGCAAATTTAATAATGTGAACTGACTCCGAATTTGAATGGCAATCATAGGTAAACAGAGAGTACAGCAGGGGACTCAGTACACAACCCTGAGGCACCCCTGTACTGATTACAAGTTCGCTTGACAGGGAATTGTACAATCTAACAGATTGGGGCCTGTTAGTCAAGAAATCCAAGATCCATCTACATACAAAGTTATTCAATCCCAACTCAGATAATTTAAACACTAATGATGTTGGGATTACTGTATTAAATGCCGAACTGTAATCCACGAACAAAATTCTCGCAGAGGAACATGTGGATTCTAGATGGGTAGCCACACGATGAATCAAGGTGATAGCAGCGTCATCTGTCGACCTATTTGCTTTATATGCAAATTGAAAAGGATCCAGATTGGCTGGGATACTTTTTTTTATGTGTCCCATAACCAATCTTTCAAAGGCCTTCATTATAAGAGATGTCAGAGCAATTGGTCGGTAATCGTTTGGCTCACTGGCCTTACCATTTTTGGGGACCGGGACAATAATAGATGACTTAAAACACTTAGGCACCCAAGATCCTGGAAGCCACACCACAAACTCCCTCAACGTCAACTTCCTCTTCAGTCAGGAACATCAGTAGTGCTGCAAGCCATGTCACTAGCAAGACTGAGGAGTCCTCTCCTAACCAGGATTCCTCCAGAGGATCCTTGAGTGGTATGCCTACTGCTGCTGTTGATGCCGCTGCTGTTGATGCTACTGGGAGTCGATCGTCATCCCAGAGGGGAAGTTGGAAGACCACTTGTACTACTTAAACTAAGCAATTGACTGTTTAACAGTCCTTTATGAGGAAGATGAATTATGACAGCAGTCAACCTGTTGCAAAGTGGATAACTGAGGCCTTGACACTTATGTTGGTGTTAGACGTGCGTCCGGTATCCGCCATTAGTTCAGTGGGACTTAGAGAATTGTTTGAGGTAGTATGTCCCTGGTACCAAATCCCATCTAGGTTCCACTTCACGAAGCAGTAGATACCGAGAATGTACAGAGACATCAGAAAAAGTGTACTCCGTGTTCTAAAAAATGCAGTTGTACCCACTGTCCACTTAACCACGGACATGTGTACAAGTGGAACAGGGCAGACTATGGACTATATGACTGTGACAGCCCACTGGGTAGATGTATTGCCTCCCGCAGCAATAACAGCATCGGCATCAGCAGCAGCATCTCGCAAATGACAACTCATTCCTAGGCAGGCTTCGCTTTCTGTAAGAGGCACACCGCTGACAACCTCTTACAGAAACTGAGGGACATCATCGCACAATGGCTTACCCCAATTAGACTCTCCTGGGGATTTGTGATATCTGACAATACCACCAATATTGTGCGTGCATTACATCTGGGCAAATTCCAGCAAGACTCATGTTTTGCACATACAATTAATTTTGTGGTGCAGAATTTATTGAAAAATGACAGAGTCATGCTGTCGGTGGCCCGGCCACTTTCGACATTCAGCCACTGCGTGCCAAAAGACAGGTGTGCCAGCAACTACTCCTGAACCTGCCATGCCATCACCTGAAGCAAGAGGTGGTAACAAGGTGGAATTCAACACTCTATATGCTTCAGAGGATGGAGAAGCAGCAAAAGGCCATTCAAGCCTATACATCCACCTACGATACAGGCAAAGGAGGGGGAATGCACCTGACTCAAGCGCAGTGGATAATGATTTCCATCTTGTGCAAGGTTCTCCAACCCTTCGAACTTACCACATGTGAAGTCAGTTCAGACACTGCCAGCTTGAGTCAGGTCATTCTCCTCATCAGGCTTTTGCTGAAGCAGCTGGAAAAATTGAAGGAGGAGCTAAGATGGAGTGATTTGTGGATGGAGCCCTTCATTCGCTTTGCCAAAATTTAAGGGTGGTCAATCTGTTAAAATCAGAGCACTACATTTTTGCCACCGTGCTCTATCCCAGGTTTAAAGCCTATGTTGTATCTCTCTTTCTGACAGACACAAGTCTGCAGAGGTTCAAGGACCTGCTGGTGAGAAAACTCAACTCAAGCGGAACGTGACTCATCAACAGCTCCTCCTTCATTTTCTTCCACAACTTGGGCTCGAGGAAAAGGATAAGATTTCCTAGCCCACCCACTGGCAGCGATGTAGGGTAGTCAGGAGCAAGTGCTGACATCTGGACCAGACTGAAGGACCTGCCAACGATTACTGACATGTCTACTGTCACTGCATATGATTCTGTCACCATTGAAAGAATGGTGGAAGATTATATGAGTGACAGCATCCAAGTAGGCATGTCAGACAGTCCGTATGTATACTGCAGGAAAAAGAGGCAATTTGGATGCCCTTGCTCAAACTGGCTTTATTTTACCTAAGTTGCCCCCCCCTCCAGTGTGTACTCCGAAAGAGTGATTAGTGCAGCCTGGTAACCTTGTTAGCGATCAGAGTAGGAGGTTACTTCCACAAAATGTGGAGAACATGATGTTCATAAAAATTAATTATGAATTCCTCTGGGAAGACCTTTACCAGCAATTGCCTCCAGAAAGTACACAGGGACCTGTGATGTGGATTCCAGTGGGGATGAATTAATACTCTGTGAGGAAGGGGTGAGGAATCGGAGGATGAGGATGAGGTCAACATCTTGCCTCTGTAGAGTGAGTTTGTGCAAGGAAAGATTGATTGCTTCTTTTTTTTGGTGGGGGCCCAAACAAACCAGTAATTTCAGCCACAGTCGTGTGGCAGACCCTGTCGCTGAAATGATTGGATTGTTAAAGTGTGCATGTCCTGTTTATACAACATAAGGGTGGGTGGGAGGGCCAAAGGACAATACCATCTTGCACTGCTTTTTCTTCTTTGTATCATGTGCTGTTTGGGGACTAGTTTTTAAAGTGCCATCCTGTCTGACACTGCTGTACAACTCCAGGGGTACTGCTGTATAAGTCCAGGGACACTGCCGTATAAGTCCAGTCCAGCGGTGCTGTCTTGTGCTGCATCAGTCCAGCGGTGGTGTTCTGTGCTGTATATTATTTACTCCAAATAAAAGGGTTATATACATTACTTATATTATTATCCAAATCATTTTTGCAGGGTTTGCCCTTTGTGGTGTAGGGGTATGCTCACCTGTGCTGCATATTATTATAATAGCTCCAAATAAAAGAGTTATTATTATCCAATTTCATTTTACAGGCTTTGCCGTGTGTGTGTGTGTTGTATAGGGGTACGCTCTCCTGTGCCACTAATATTGTGCGTGTATTACATCTGGGCAAATTCCAGCACGTCCCATGTTGTTTGTGCCGCACACTTGTGTTGCTTAGCTTAGTCATACAGCTACCTCATTGCACCTCTTTTTCTTCTTTGCATGATGTACTGTTTAGGGCCTAGTTTT
Source organism: Pseudophryne corroboree (assembly GCF_028390025.1). Classification (NCBI taxonomy): domain Eukaryota; kingdom Metazoa; phylum Chordata; class Amphibia; order Anura; family Myobatrachidae; genus Pseudophryne; species Pseudophryne corroboree. The sequence continues at coordinate 593,352,054 of NC_086448.1, forward strand.
TTTAAGTGCCATGCTGTCTGCAACTGCAGTGCCACTCCTAGATAGGCCAGATGTTTGTGCCACACACTTGTGTCGCTTAGCTTAGTCATACAGCTTTCTCGTGGCATCTCTTTTTCTTCATTGCATGGTGTGTTGTTTGGGACATAGTTTTTTAAGTGCCATCCTGTCTGCCATTGCAGTGCCACTCCTAGATGGGCCAGGTGTTTGTGCCGTACACTTGTGTTGCTTAGCCTAGCCATCCAGCTACATAATTGCATGTCTTTTTCTTATTTGCATCATGTGCTGTTTGGGGCCTAGTTTTTAAATCTGCCATCCTGTCTGCCACTGCAGTGCCACTCCTTGATGGGCCGGTTGTTTGTGCCACACACTTGTGTCGCTTAACTTAGTCATCCAGCAACCTCGGTGCAACTTTTTGGCCTAAAAACAATATTGTGAGGTGTGAGGTGTGAGGTGTTCAGAATAAACTGGAAATGAGTGGAAATGAATGTTAATGAGGTTAATAATACCGTAGGATCAAAATTACCCCCAAATTATGTGATTTTAGCTGTTTATGTTTTTTTCAAAAATCATCCAGATCCAAAACCAAAACCAACACATGAAAGGGTGGTTTTGGCAAAACCAATCCAAAACACAAGCATGGAACCAGAACCAAAACCAAAACCCAAAACACGAAAAATGCCCGCCGCACATCTCTACTTTTTAAAGAGTTAATTTCTCACCGCCATGTTCATAGCATCTTTGACTGGGGGATTTTAGCCATGGGACCCAAAAACACCAAAACCGGCTTAAAGATAAGTCCTAGCAAGTGAGGTGACTCACCCTAGCTCAATGCCTTTACTTTACTGCTAGAATCTCAGCCCCAAAAAGACAAGATGCTGCCCACGGCCACCATGTTGCAGTGGTTCCCAAACTTTATTGAATCACAGCACAACAGAGAATCAGAATTGTTTAATTGCACAAAGACTGCAATTGTTGATACCCACTTGCGCAGATCGGATTAGTGAATGGTCGGTATCTGTACATAATAATGATTAGATAGTTGTTGGTTCCTGTGGCACGTAGACACATATTACTGATGGTAAACAAAATATGGTATTCAGCTGTGATGCTGACAAAGCCTTTGACAGGGTTTCCTGGGCACACATACTCAGAGTATAGCCTCTGCATGGTTTTTGAAATGTTTTTGCTAAAATATCCAAATTTTGCATAAAACTCTCCTGCTTTCTTAACACTGAATGGATCGAATATAGCTTAATTTGTCTTTACCAACATGAGATAAAAGTTTCTGCTTTGTGGATAATATATTACTGTATGTTAGTAGCCCAAATTATGCTGTTCCTGTGCATTTTAGGCATATACAGTACCACTCTATTTCCAGTTTCCAAATATATACTGTACCACTAAAACCACTGAGGCTGTACCAATCACTGCAGAAACTAGAAAAGGATGGTGATTTTTCTTGTAATAGGTATGTTTTAAAATATTTGGATTTGTTGATTTGGATATACATTCACATATTTATGTATTTTCATTATCTGTAAAAAACATAAAGGTTTTAAAAATATATTTTAAGGTTATTGTATCCTCTATACACACCTTACTTAATATATTTGGGTCTATGCACAGATGTAGCCATACTCATCTTTGCTGGGCTGCAACATTCTGTAACATGCCTTGCTGCATGGCATGCCAGACTGCGACAATGAGCATGGCTACATCTGTATCCTGATACACCTCATTCTCATTCATCAGCCCTTGAGGCCAATTATCCTGATTTAATCAACAAATCCAACACCAGCTATGAAACATGGCCAGTGACCCTTGCTTTTTATATTTCCGTCAAACACTGCCCTTATTATTATGTGAAGTAGAATATACACCATAATATGACTATAAGTAAATTAATATAGGCTAGTAAATGCACTTGTAAATCTTTATTTGTGTATATATATATATATATATATATACATACACATATATATGTATATACACACATATTTATGTATATATATATATATATATATATATATATATGTATATATATATACACATATATATATATATATATAGACACTGCTATAAAAATAAAGGGAACACTAAAATAACACATCCTAGATCTGAATGAATGAACTATTCTTATTAAATACTTTGTTCTTTACATAGTTGAATGTGCTGACAACAAAATCACACAAAAATGATCAATGGAAATCAAATTTATTAACCCATGGAGGTCTGGATTTGGAGTCACCCTCAAAATGAAAGTGGAAAAACACACTACAGGCTAATTCAACTTTGATGTAATGTCCTTAAAACAAGTCAAAAAGAGGCTCAGTAGTGTGTGTGGCCTCCACATGCCTGTATGACCTCCCTACAACCCACACAAGTGGCTCAGGTAGTGCAGCTCATCCAGGATGGCACATCAATGTGAGCTGTGGCAAGAAGGTTTGCTGTGTCTGTCAGCGTAGTGTCCAGAGCATGGAGGCGCTACCAGGAGACCGGCCAGTACATCAGGAGACGTGGAGGAGGCCGTAGGAGGGCAACAACCCAGCAGCAGGACCGCTACCTCCGCCTTTGTGCAAGGAGGAACAGGAGGAGCACTGCCAGAGCCCTGCAAAATGACCTCCAGCAAGCCACAAATGTGCATGTGTCTACTCAAACGATCAGAAACAGACTCCATGAAGGTGGTATGAGGGCCCGATGCCCACAGGTGGGGGTTGTGCTTACATCCCAACACCGTGCAGGACATTTGGCATTTGCCAGAGAACACCAAGATTGGCAAATTCGTCACTGGTGCCCTGTGCTCTTTACAGATAAAAGCAGGTTCTCACTGAGCACATGTGACAGATGTGACAAAGTCTGGAGACACCAAGGAGAACGTTCTGCTGCCTGCAACATCCTCCAGCATGACCGGTTTGGCAGTGGGTCAGTAATGGTGTGGGGTGGCATTTATTTGGGGGGCCGCACAGCCCTCCATGTGCTCGCCATAGGTAGCCTGACTGCCATTAGGTACCGAGATGAGATCCTCAGACCCCTTGTGAGACCATATGCTAGTGCGGTTGGCCCTGGGTTCCTTCTAATGCAATACAAAGCTAGACCTCATGTGGCTGGAGTGTGTCAGCAGTTCCTGCAAGATGAAGGCATTGATGCTATGGACTGGCCCACCCATTCCCCAGACCTGAATCCAATTGAGCACATCTGGGACATCATGTCTCGCTCCATCCACCAATGCCACGTTGCACCACAGACTGTCCAGGAGGTGGCGGATGCTTTAGTCCAGGTCTGGGAGGAGATCCCTCAGGAGACCATCCGCCACCTCATCAGTAGCATGCCCAGGCGTTGTAGGGAGGTAATACAGGCACGAGGAGGCCACACATACTACTGAGCCTCATTTTGACTTGTTTTAAGAACATTACATCAAAGTTGGATCAGCCTGTAGTGTGTTTTTCCACTTTAATTTTGAGTGTGACTCCAAATCCAGGCCTCCATGGGTTAATAAATTTTATTTCCATTGATAATTTTTGTGTGATTTTGTTGTCAGCACATTCAACTATGTAAAGAACAATGTATTTAATTAAAATACTGCATTCATTCAGATCTAGGATGTGTTATTTTAGTGTTCCCTTTATTTTTTTGAGCAGTGTATATATATACATATATACATATATATATGTCGAGAAAAATGTTCTAGGATATTAATACCTTTTTATTTTGGATATAAGCGGGTTGCACCTATATTTATAAATGAATTAGGATGCTGCTACCTCCTGAGTCTAGTAGTGGTTTGGACAGTGAACTGCTGTGAACCCTGTTGCTCTACTATTATAAATTTTCATAAATTTTATTTAATTTTTTTAAATCAATCAAAATTGAACTACATCAGGGGCTAAAACTCACATTTGCTAACATTTAAAAATGAATATAAAACATCATGTTAGTAAATATGTGTTTTAGCCCCTGAAACACAACATTCATTTAGATCAATACAATCTTTGGTAAATACAGTATACCCCCTACTGTTTGTTTCTGACATGTCAATAAAATATGTTTTGTCAACAAAACATTGCTGCTTGCAAAATCTATGAAAAATCAGCTTTTTTAAAAAACTGTATACTATTACTTTCCCCCAATATCAGTATCAGCAAGTTATTTATAATCAAATAGGAAACATAAGGCATGATGTGAACCATGTTCTAAGATGGTAAAAAAATGCTCAGAAAAGCACACACTGTACATCAATGAACTCTTGGTAAGAAACATAACAAAATTAGACTTAAAATCAATTATTATCTCCAGCTATTTATATCTATATTCATACTAAGATTTTACCTATAGCATTGCACAACTGTGCAATATGCTTTAAAGAACATTTATTACACTATGGTTACTGACTTCCTCTCATTTTGCAGGGCCATGACGAATGTGACAGGATTACTCCCGGTCACTGTCTACTGATGCACTGATTGGGAGAGAGCATGGGAGTCATACTCTCAGCCAATCAGTGCTTCCCCATTCAGTTCAAACATAATCATAATACAAAACCGCATAGTGATTTGTGCAGTGGTTTAAATCCAGATTCTACCAGAGGAACAGGGTAAACAGATGGGGTTTTAGACTGAAAATACACAATGAACATCACTGTTGTACTTCTATTGATGCAAGTTTGATGATTAGTTAATAGAGGATTTTTAGACTGCAATGAATGTTCCTATCATATTGCAATAGATGTCAAATCCATTTCTTAGTAAACGTACGCATAAGGGTCTCATTTAGAGTTGCAAGCTTTGTGCATCATGATCATAGGTATACAGTAGAAATTCAGATCACCAAAAATGAGTTACATGTGTAAGTTGAGTGTATATATCTCAAGATAGGATAATTAAATAATTCAGCCACAAATAATATATATTGGTGGACAATTACTTTGCACCTAAAACAGAACAGTATTTTTTTGGGCCAGCTCCCACAATTCCTTAGCAATGATGCTTGACATTGTAGCAAATGTGAGTGTTGTATTTCCCTATTCATACACAAACTAATGTAATGATTTTTCATATAAAGAAAAGAGTATAATGTCCTGCCAGTATTATTAATAGATGTTAAGTTGCATTATCCATATAAGAATAATTAAGAACAAACCCTCGCATTTGTCATTTACAGTACTTGTCAAATGGGAATCATCTTTCCCGCAGTAATCTAAATAAAAATGAAAAATGTAGACTGCAGCAGCATGACATAATGGATCCTTAACACTAATGCTTGAATCAAGCATACGCTCAAATCTAGATACAGATGCATTTTTGTACACATGCACAGAACACAAATGTGCATATATACTGTAGACCACAAAAATGGACATACTGTACTTCCATATTTAAGCAAGAGTCAAAATATTCAAGCTAAGTCAGAGAAACAGGCAAATCTCTGATATGTGACAATTTCTGCCTTTGCGTTAGATATAAGCTTGGATAAGTTGTAATAGGACATTTCAGATAATTGTTGAGAATGATATTTTCTTTGCTATTTGATTGAGTGGCCAGTCTGCACTCTAATTGTAAATGTACATTTGTAGTCTATGGACAGAGCTTGGTGGACAACCAGAAATGTATCTGCTATACAGTGTAGCTTTGATAAAACTGAAGACTTCCACTGATTAATTGTTATATCAAATGCGGAATAAGAAGAGTATTTTGTGTATCTTTACTGTATGATTAGAACAAATTAAAATATTTGGAATAGTTTATAATTATGAATAATAAAATCCTTATTTCCAATACAGGGGCACTAATTTTGCTGTACTTTCAGTACTGTCTGCATAGGAAAAGGAACAGCATATAAGTAGTATGAAATGTTTTTTGCTACTTGTCAAAATAAAAGATAATTTACTGTAAGTCATGTTACATCCATTTGGGAGATTAGTTTTTCTTTATGCTTACCAGGCTGTCTGTATAAAAGTTTTTGGGAACTCTAGACATTAATTTAATAATTAATAAAATAAAAGAGAACATGGACTCAGCCAGGGTCAGACTTGGACTAAAAAAAAGGCCCTGGCATTTAAAGCACTCAGGGCCATCTCCATGTCAGCATTTGGCTCTTGGCATAGACTACTCCCCTTACTTTTCCTGACTCCTACTTCTTATTCTCTGTATAAATAGCATTGGCACCCCCCTCCCTCCATTCTGTGAAAATAAAGAATACACGACAAAGGTGCACGGCTAAAAAAGGGGGCAAGGTTTCACTAGGAAGGGGTGTGTCCACTGAATAGTTCCCCAATTCAAATGATGCCACACAGTATTGCCCCTTATAACACAGTATGACACACAGTATTATTGCATTTTATACACATTATGCTGCTGTACACAGTAACGCCCCTTACACATTATGTCACACAGTCAGGGGCAAATGCAGGATTTTTTGAGGGGGGGTTCCGTATATAAATATATATATATATATATATATATATATAAAACATATATGTGTGTGTGTGTGTGTGTGTGTGTGTATATATATATATATATGCTATGTGTGTATACTATGAAAGTGTATAGTGTATACTATACGTGTGTATATATGTGAGCATGTGTATGTGTATGTATATATATATATATATATATATATATACACACACAGTATACACACACATGCAGTACATACATACATATATATATATACACACACACACACACGCACATATAGAATACACACATAGTATACACTCACATAGTATACACACATAGTAAACACACAAAGATTACTTGCAAGCTTACAGTGAGCATCCCACCCCACACATACATACACACACAACTTTGCTTGTCCTTTGATGTGACCTCTTCTGTGACTATAGGTGCTGGGATGCTGGGCGGTGCAGAGTCTCTCTTTCCTGTTCGCTCTGCGAGAGCTTCCTGCACTCATAGCGCACTGCCTGCAAACAGCTTGTACAGCAGCCAGCTGACAGCTACACAGGCGGGCAATGGCAGGGCAGTTCTGATTGCGGATGTCCCAAGGATGATTCAGAGACGGAGACCAGGGTGTCTCCATCTCTGAAAAAAACACTTGGTCTGTCGGGGGGGGGGTTCTGGGTACTCAGACTACCCCCTGCATGCGCAACTGACAGTAGTAATGAACTATATACACATTATGGTACTGTACACAGTATTGACACTTACACATTTTGCCACATACGGTAACACCCCTTTCACATTATGCCACACAGTAGTAGTGCTCTTTATACATATTATGCTGCTCTACATATTAACGCCTCTTACACATTATGCCATACAGTAGTAGTACACATTATGCTACACAGTAATGACCCCTACACATTATGCCACACACAGTAATACCCCTTACAAATGTTGTCACACAGTAGTATTTCCCCTTATATACACTGTAATGACCTTTACACATTATGCCACACACAGTAATGACCAATACACATTATTCCACACAGTAGTAGTGCCCCATATACACATTATGCTACACAGTAATGACCCTTACACATTATGCCACATACAGTAATGACCCTTACACATTATTCAACACAGTAGTAGTGCCCCTTATATACATTATGATGCACAGTAGTAGTGCCATTTACAGTATACACATTATGCCCCTTACACATTATGCCACACAGTAGTAGTGCCCTTTATACAGATTATGGTACTGTACACAGTAATGTCCATTACACATTATTCCACAGTAGTAATGCCCCTTATACACATTATGCTCCAAAAAATGACCTTTACATATTATGCCACACCCAGTAATGCCCCTTAACTAAGCATATTGTATATAGTAAAATTTGACATATCTTAATTTTAGATTTTACATGTATACAGCCAAACTCTCATGTTAAATATTCTGATTTTATATAATTTAACTTTTTTATTTCTGATCTCATTATCTTTGATTCATTGTTCCCTTTTCCCTAATGAATTTCAGTGGAACTACCTACATATAGCTTAAAGTTATTTATATTTTTCATACTACTATCAGTAAAACATTTTCCCTTAACTTACAAACTGCAATATATTTAATAAACATAATTATCTTACTCAGATGCACAATTAAATATTGAATAGATTTATCACATTAAAATAATTATCTTAATAAGACATTTCATTGCCTTCTGTGTTTATGTTTTTAATATGTTTAAAATGAACTGTATGCCAGTAGGCTCTTTGATCACACTGCCCTGTTTACAAGCCTGGAATTAACCAGGTTTAAGTTCTAACTAAGTGGAACATTTAATTGGACCCACAGGGTACTGGGAACAATTAATTAACTGTTTTATTAAGGTCTGTGCTAAAGAGCTAGTGTCTTTGTTCTATACAATTAAATTGACGCTAGCAGATACTTCCCATTTTAGAAACATATCAAGTCTAACTTTAAAGTATTGCTCTCAATTACATAACATAATTATTAGAAAGTTGCTTAAAACCATAGACAGCAGGGCTGTTTCACAGTAGATAACTGTTGGTCAATTATGGCATAAACTTGCAAAGACAAATAAAAGTGTAAATGGAAATAGAATCCTATTTGTTCTGGCCAAGAACAGAAATGCTTTATATGGATAAAAGGTAATAAGTAGAGTTTCAGTGTGCATAAAATAAAATACAGTCTTAATGTGACTCCATATGACTCAACTGAAAATCATTTACTGCTGTTGCACCATCATTATCATGCTGGCGGGAATAGGTTTTGAAACACAATTATATTAGTACCCAAAAAAGTTGTATAGCATAACTCCCCAGACTGTCAGAAGTATTTACCTGAAAAAAATGTACAGTCCAGGCCATCAGAATTAAGAGGCACTCACTATGGGCGGGATGTATCATGCATCGCATTCTGAATGCAATACATCCCGCCTCTGATTGCATGCATGGAGGCGTTAAGTAATGCTGCATGCCATTGGCCAGTGCATACATGAGCAGCGAGGGTCACTGGAAGGATTCTATTAAATATATATGTTAGCGTATAATGCGGAAAGAAGCCCATAGGTTTCTATTAGGCAACACCACCTACAAGGCAACACCTTTCAGGAACAATCTCTGGAAAGTTTAATTTTACGTAGTTGAAAACATATGGGTAATGCTGTCAAACTAAGGGGTCTATTTACTAAGCAGTGGATGGAGATAAAGTGGCCAGAGATAAAGTACCAGCCAATCAGTGTCTGACTGCCATGTCACAGGCTGGGTTTGAAAAATGACAGTTAGGAGATGATTGGCGCAAACTTTAACTCCGTCCACTTTATCTCCATCCTAGGCTTAGTAAATAGACCTCTAAGTTACTAACCATATTTTGTCATTGATACATTTCACCTTTAGTGATGTCTGATAATCAGATTCACAGACAGTGGATACAAGGTAATCTCTTATATGTATTGTACAGGAGTGTAAGCTCTAGATTAATCATGATTATTTCCAGCACCGACTACATAGTGCAATGGGGGGGGGGGGGGGGGGGACATGCTTAGCACATATATACATACATGCTGAAATGTATGTAATAAATGTGCTGACCGCAGGTCCCTGGGCTTCAGCAGTGCTGTGTCTATCACAGGTGCTGTGCAGCATCCGGGACTCATCATTAGGCTTCACATTCCTTCTAAGTCTGCCCTCAGACTCCCATTGGCTAGGTTTCACAGGAGTCTGGGGACGGGCTTTGAAGGAGAGTAAAGCCGAATGCTGCATCCTGGATGCAGAGGTGGCTATGATAGACACAGCGCTACCGATCCCCGGGTACCTGCAGTCAGCACATACATATGTTACATACATCTCTGCATGTAAGCTTATATGTGCTAATGGTCTCCCCCTGCAAAGTGTGGTGTGGGCTGTAGTTCCTGCCCCTGATCATTTCTCACATCTGTCATTGGACAGTAGTAGCCACCACAGAATGTTATATTCTCTTTATTTTGTAGAATTACCTTTTAATCTACATAAATTCTCCACATTATTCTGAAAAATATGTCTGATTGAATGCATGTGTGCAGCAATGACAGGTGTCATAGTACCAACATCTTATTGCGAGTTGGACACAGTGGTGATGTCTGATGCTCTATACTGTAGCAATGTTTTTCATCTGCACAGCCAACTGATTCACACCAAACATACATCTAACCTTTGTTTGTAGAGAATCACAGTACAGATTAAGACACACAGTAGCAGAATTGTATTGGAAATATATGGGAAATTCCTGGGTGATGACAGGGGGTTGCTGATTCATGGAGATGTTGCATTTTACGGTATTTTCACAGCTGTGTAGCAGAGATGCTAGAGATGCAGATTTGTTCACATAGGAAACCATACTCAGATGGATAATCTGCATCTGGTATGGGGCTAGTGCAAGTCTCCAGGGTGTGACAGATCTGAAGATGCACTGAACAGTATTTGAGCATCTAAAGATGCTGACAGTGGGTGTCTCAGGCCTTGCACATTAAGACAGGTTGGAATCAGGTGACCGTTGGTTGTGAGACCACCAGGATCCTGTCATTCAGATGGCCAGTGGGGGGCAAGTGCAATGAAGCCCCTTGTGGGCTAGCTGTGCTCACCACACAGCGGGTGGTCTCCTGCCCGCCGGTCACATAAACGCATCCCCATTCAGACACATGGTTATACACCAGGGAATGGTTTTTTAACGCTATTAGCATAACGTCACAGACACAACTGCAGAAAAAGAATCAGCATCAGACAGCAGAGAGGATGCGTCCAACCTTATACACATTGTGGGAAGCAAGACACCCCCACTGGAAGGAACTGAGCATTTTCTTCTGACAGAAGGATGTTCAAACTCTGGTTTAGTTTGTCGGGATTTTCCCCCATATGTTTAAAGCAGACCTCTATACATTTCTATATCTGGACTGATACTGATACATATGACACACCTGGACTGATACGGATACATATGACACACCAGTCCCAGGATGTACACACATGGTATTCTGGGTTTTATTAACACTGGGCCACAGCCCCTGGATGTATATGGACAGATGAGATTACGCGTTGTTGTCAGATACACCAGACGACAGCACCCCTGGAGACACACCAGCCCCTGGATGTACACACATGGTATTCTGGGCTTTATTAACACTGGGGCACAGCCCCTGGATGTATATGAACAGATGAGATTACGCGTTGTTGTCAGATACACCAGACGACAGCATCCATGGAGACACACCAGCCCCTGGATGTACACTACACAAAGAATACTAGGTTTTTATTAACACTGGGGCAAAGCCCCTGGGTGTATATGGACAGATCACCCCTTGTTGTCAGATACACTAGATCACAGTACCCCTGGAGACACACCAGCCCCTGGATGTACACATAGTATACTGGGCTTTTATAACACTGGGGCAAAGCCCCTGGATGTATGCACAGATGATATCACCCCTTGTCAAATACACCATACTCCTGGACTGATAATGATTGAAGATCACCCCTTGTTGTCACTGGATGCAGCCAGCAGCCCCACACCAACGCCCCATGCTACACGTCCCAGCACTGAGATGGACATATCCTTCAGTGCACTCTCCACAGTCAGAGTGAAAATGGCGCTGATCACTAGTGCTTTTACAGAATCCAAAACCTAGTGAGAATTCGACAGTGGGATGGTGACATTTTGCCTTGTTTTAAGATCCAAATCTGGCGGGAAAGCCTGATCCAGACTTGGATCAGGACTTGGATCCCAAAGTTCGGGTGTGTCCAGTTTTCTGAGAACCGGACCTGCTCATCTCTAATATAAGTGAACATCCAGCTGCTACCCTATTATGCCACATCAGTCACAAATGGAGATGTGACTAATATGCATATGTCTCTGAATCACTAGTGGATACTCCTGCTCCAATGTATCTAGGCTCCAATGCATTCACAATTGCAAAAAAAATCAGTTCACAGAGTAGACTTGCATGCAACGCTGAATAAATCCCTCAATACACATTACAAAACACCTTGGGGTAAATTTACTAAGATGGGAGTTCTATTTAAGGTGGGATGTTGCCCATAGTAAACAATCAGATTCTACTTCTCATTTATCTTACACCTTCTAGGAGATAATACCTGGAATCTGATTGGTTGCTACGGGCAACCTACCATCTTAAATAGAACTCCCATCTTAGTAAATGTACCCCCTCGTGGGATGCCAAGTGTATACCTTGTCCACAATACGGAGCATCCTCTGCAAACTGAAAGTTGAATGCACTTTATTCAGTTACAGTTATTTAAAAATGATTTAACTCCTAGGAGGGGCTGGCCTCAGGGGTCTCCAGCCTTGTTCTGACCAGCTTGGTGGTGTATTTTGATAATCAATGGTCTCCACACTCGTGGTAATCTGATGAAGTGGAAATGCAAGACTTTCTAACACTGGAGTTTATAAATGTTTTCAGTGCATACTCTGGCCATTTTATTATTTTCTATCTTCTCATTTCTTATTATATACTGTAGTACACTGTGTAAACGAAGTGTTTTAACTCATTAATAACACTGTATACTGTAGTATGAGACTTGATATTCTCCACCTTTGAAGTAGTAAAGAATTAAAGTCCTTGTAGAGGGGAAATGTTTACCTCTTTACAGCTGTCTACCGTCTCTTCTATGACTGTGCAATCTTTTTGAGACTCCAAAAAAATCCTCCCAAAAAAATCTAGAGTATTCATCACAAATACAATTTGAGCATTTGTTTAAAACACAAGGCACACAGTGGGTCTGAATATATATTTGTGCTATGTAGCAGTCATCTTTCCTTTGTAAATTACCTCCAGAGTAAATATAAGGTCATTCATTTTTCAAAAGACATAGCAAGTAATGTTGAGAAAAACGGATTACAGCCTGCAACATGACCTATTCATCATGTAACTGCCACTTTTTAATAAATTCCTGATGCTCATACTGTATGTTGTTACAGTAATATAGTTAAAAATGAAATACTACAAATGAAGCTGTATTTATTTCCCCAACAGATAAGGTCTGATTCTGATAAACAAGATGGATCAATCAAATATATTTTATCTGGAGATGGAGCTGGAACAATATTTGCAATGAATGAAAACTCAGGAAAGATCTCAGTCCTTAAAAAACTTGACAGAGAGGAAAAGTCATTGTACACTCTCCGAGCTCAGGCCATCAATAGATTCACGGGTGTTCCTGTTGAAGCAGAATCTGAATTTGTTATAAAAATTCTGGATATCAATGATAATGAGCCGATGTTTATCAATGGACCTTATATTGCTGAAGTTCCAGAAATGTCTCCTAAAGGTGATTGTGCTAACCAATTGTTTCAGAGTTGAATGTTATGCTAAAGAGCAGCACTGGTTTTGAAAAGATTCCCATTTATGTGTATATTTCATGTATATTGTTGGTTTAATTCATTTTCTCCCTTTAGATGGATGTTTTGCTATTTTTATTTCTGGTTTTCTTTACCTACAGAACTAGATGCTGAGGGATATATTTATGGGTTTATAAAAGTCGAGATGTTGCCCATAGCAACCAACACGATTCGATTTGTACAGTAAGTTATCTAGCACCTTCTAGAACATAAATGCTACAATATGGTTGCTATGGACATCACCTCCATTTCTGTAAACCCACATTATAGTAAATACAGAGCCGGCCCTAACCAATATGATGCCCTAGGCAAGATTTTGGCTGGTGCCCCCTAGCACCGCCGCTAGTTCTGCAAGAGATGCCTGGCATGAGTCATCTGGCAGCTCTGCTAACGCCGGGCGCCTTTTGTTTATGAAAATGCATCTTATTTGCATTACTATGTGGCTAGTATGCGCAAGCAGCTTCTGCTGATTAAAATTATATGCAGCATGCTTATATTCTGTGTGCAACTGCGGCTGTATCTGCATATGAAATGCTACATTACAGTGATTTCCAGGAATACACACAGAATATAGGCATGCCGCATATCATTTTAATCAGCAGAAGCTGCTGGTGCCCCTAAGCATACCAAATGCCCTAGGCAGTTGCCTAGTTTGCCTATGTCTAAGGCCGGCTCTGAGTAAATATACCCCTGAGTCTTCAGATAAGAGATTCCTTGCTAGTAATATCATTATAATTTGAAACATGTAGAGAGAAATGGGCCTAAATCAGAGAGAGAAATCTATGGATTTGCAAAATGCATCTGGAAAAAATGTTGCATTTTTGCAACGTATTCAGAGTCAGTCATAAAAGCATAACGGGGCTGTAGCTCCCTTCCATTGTTGTATCTAGATCTCTTGTGACTGGATTCCAACTTGGGGCATTGTTTTACATTTATCTCTTCAACAATTTTAGTCAAATGCACTACACTCTCACACCATGCCATACTGTACTTAGATTACATCTGCATGCCTACTGCTTGATTACACATGCCTGATATCTGCATCTGCATGCCCATTGCACTGATAGCCTTAGCCTTCTAGAGGTATACACTTGCGCAGATGTCATGGTACTGTATATGACTAAAAAAATGACATGCTATGCAAATATTAGTGCACATGCATTATGAAATGCAATTAATGGCAAAAAAGATGCAAATTGTGTTTAAGGTCCAAATTTACTAGCATTGGAAGTCACCTAAGAATAATATATTGTGTGTATGTCAGGATGAACTGGGGCTCTTAAATGACTCTGGCAAATGACTGCAAGGGGGCATGGTCAAGACTCAATGTGGTGTACCACGAGTAACGGGCATACGTGCGCGCGCGGGGGGGGGGGGTTCTGAATACCTAGAAATCCCCTCTGGCCGCCGATCTATCGCGCAGCAGTATACAGATTTTTTAATTTAATTTATTTTTGTTTAATACATTTCATTTGCCGGAGCCCCACGCGGCTGCAGCAGCTCCCTTACAGACGCGCTGACTGCCGGAATGTAGGGGGAGCAGCTCCTCCCATGCTGATCATGTGGTGGGGCTTGAGACTGCAAGAGGCACATGGTGGGGCACTGTCTTCTGTGTCTTCACTCCCTGCTGTGGCACTGACTCCAGGTGATTTGGGTGTCATTATTTCATATTTAATTATGCTCTCCTTGGTTTGTGGGAACGGGGGAGAGATGGTCGTGGTGCCTGTCTTCTGTCTATCTGGGTGGGTAGAGGATGTTCATGGTGCCTGTGTGCTATCCATGTGGGGGAGGGGGGGGGATGGTCATGGTGCCTGTGTGCTATCTATGTGGGGGAGGGGGGTTGTGGTTCCTGTGTGCTGACTGTGTATGTAGGAAGGGGGTTCATGGTACCTGTGCTGTCTATCTATGTGTGGGGGGAGGGGGGTTGTGGTGCCTGTGTGCTGGCTGTCTATCCATGTGGTAGGGGGGGTCATGGTGCTTATTTGCTGTCTATCTATGTGGGGGGTGGGGGGAGTGGTCATGGTGCCTGTGTGCTATCCATGTGGGGGAGGGGGGGTGGTCATGGTGCCTGTGTGCTATCTATGTGGGGGAGGGGGGTTGTGGTACCTGTGTACTGACTGTGTATGTAGGAAGGGGGTTCATGGTGCCTGCGCTGTCTATCTATGTGTGGGGGGAGGTGGGGTTGTGGTGCCTGTGTGCTGGCTGTCTATCCATGTGGGGGGTCATGATGCTTATTTGTTGTCTATCTATGTGGGGGTTGGGGGGAGTGGTCATGGTGCCTGTGCCATCTATGTAGGTGGGGGTGGCGGTCTTGGTGCCTGTGTGCTGTCTATGAATTTTTAATTTCATAGATCTATAATAAGTTATTTGGAAATCCCCCTTTCAAAATCCTGCGTTTGCCACTGACGGGGGCATGACCTTGCAGCACATCTCCTTATCTCTGTATTCTGGGTGGTCGAGGAAAGTGCCAAGAGATGGAGCTGCTTGGTCAGCCCTGGTCAGTATGTCTGCTGTGCGGCTTATCCGGATTTTCCAGAAGAGCCAAATGGCCAATCCGTCCCTGGTTTATGTTATGTTTTACTAATATCAGACACGATCACATTGCTATGGCAGTAAGTAAAAATCACTGTTAACATTATTTTAAATGTTAAATTTATCCAGTTTTTGTTTGTTTTAGTACATTTTAATTATAAATAGGAAAATCAATTTGCTTTCAAAATGAAATGTTCTTAGATGGAGGATTGGGCATTGGCCACTTCCTATCTGGTTTAAAAATGAAGACATGTTGTGTGACCTATAAAAATCTCTTTGCATACTGTGAAAAATGGAAAATTCTCCAAATCACATTGCTCTCATCAAAGGATCTTATTATGGAACTGTTTCCCACACCAGACACATTTAATTGGTGTATTTGTAATGGGTGCAGAGTGTGAGGTGTACATAAGCTTAGTTAAGGGTGACCCACCACCATGCTAAAGAATGCACAGGTAAAATGGCATCAGTGTTATTTTCCACAAGAATGTTATTGTATTATTTTATTAACCATCACTTATATATAGGGATGAGCGGGTTCAGTTCCCTGAGAACAAAACCCTACCAAACATCATGTCCCGAGTCCGGATGCGAGTCCAGCTAGGGACTTCCCGCCAGACTAGGAAACCAGAACGAGGCAAAACGTCATCATCCCGCTTTCAGATTCTTGCGGGTTATGGATTCCATATAAGGAGCCGCCGTCACCGCCATTTCCACTCCGGAATTGGAGAGTGTAGCAAGAGGATGTGTCTCCTCAGTGTCTGTGCAAAAAAGTGGTGTCTCACTTGGGGTGGCGACCTGCTCTTATGTGTCATTCCAGTGCTGTCTTGTGCTGCATCAGTCCAGTGGTGGTGTCTTGTGCTGCATCAGTCCAGTTACAATGGTGGTGTCCTGTGCTGCCATAAGTCCAGTGCTGCTGTATTAGTCCAGTCCAGTGCAGTGGTGCTGTGTTGTGCTACATCAGTCCAGTGTGTCATGCCTGTGGTTTTTGTGAACCCGGTGTTAGTGAAGTCTGTGCGGGTGACTGGAGGACTATGTGAATATTAGGCTGGTCTGTAGGAATCAGTGAGAAGAAGGAGCAATCCCTGACTGGGGATCGAACCCGGGCCTCGGCAGAGGAAGCCGTATCCTGACCACTGGATCACCAGGGACTTGGTGTTGATAGCAGGATGATGAATGTAGAGGTGAGATTGAACTGGATATAGTGTCACAGGAGTAGGTGCTTATGTACTCAAGGTTACTTGTGAGATAGTAAGCTGGACTGGTTACTGGTGAAACTGAGTATCGGGCTGGTTACCGGTGACACTGGGATGCAACTATAATCCGGGCTGGTACAGGATATGACTGGAAATGCAACTGAAAGTAGAACGATGACTGTGGCTGTGACTTTAAAATGAGACTGTGTAATACTGCAACTGTGACTTTAAGATGAAACTGTAGAACACTGCAGCTGTGGCTTTAAGAGGAGACTGGAATACTGCAAATGGGACTTTAAGATGAAACTGTAGAAATACTGGATATCAATGGTAACACAACTGTAATCCAGACTGGGTGGTCAAGGAACAGAGTTTTACAGTAACCGAAGTACAAGTGTTACCTTTAGGGAGCTCAGCTTCTAAGCTCACACAGTCTCCAGACTTATACTTCCTGGTCCTTGGTGATTGGTGAGCAGTGTCAGGTGATTCAGAGAGTCTCAGGCTGGCACAGGATTGGACAGCTCTGGGTCAGGTGAACAGTCACTGTCATGTGAGTACTCTAGACTAGGCTGTGATGGGGAGTGAGGCCTAGCAGGCCGAAAGAACACTGAAGCCTGAACTTCTGCAAACAAACAGAGGATGCTGGCTTTTAGGCCTAAACTTCAGATTGCTGAAATCAGACTCACACAGAAGATTAATCACCACAGGTGGAGCTCGTTAACTCTTACCTTCCAGGCAGAGAACTCAGGACTCAGGAAACTCATGGTAATGGCAAGCTGTTTATCCCAGTGAGCAGAAAAGACACAGGATCCAGGACAGATGGCAGGGGTAAGTCACCCAATATGAGAACTACAGTCAGGATCGTGACACAGTGGTGGTGTCCACTGCTGCCATAAGTCCAGTGATGGTGTCCTGTGCTGCCATAAGTCAAGTGCAGCTGCTGTATAAGTCCAGTCTAGTGGTGCTGTGTTGTGCTGCATCAGTCCAGTGGTGGTGTCCTGTGCTGCCATAAGTCCAGTGCTGCTGTTGTATAAGTCCAGTCCAGTGGTGCTGCCATATAAGTCCAGGGATACTGCCATATAAGTCCAGTAGTACTGCCGTATAAGTCCAGTGGTACTGCCATATAAGTCCAGGGGTACTGCTGTACAGGTCCAGTGGTACTACCGTATAAGTACAGGGGTACTGCCGTATAAGTCCAGTAGTACTGCTGTATAAGTCCAGGGGTACTGCTGTATAAGTCCAGTGGTACTGCCGTATAAGTCCAGGGGTACTGCCGTATAAGTCCAGGGGTACTGCCATATAAGTCCAGTGGCACTGCCGTATAAGTCCAGTGGCACTGCTGTATTAGTCCACTGGCACTGCCATATAAGTCCAGGGGTACTGCTGTATAAGTCATGGGGTACTACCGTGTAAGTCTAGTGGTACTGCCGTATAAGTCCAGTGGCACTGCCGTAAAAGTCCAGGGATACTGCTGTATAAGTCAAGGGGTACTGCCATCTAAATCCAGTGGTACTGACATTTAAGTCCAGTGATACTGCTGTATAAGTCCAGTGGTACTGACATATAAGTCCAGTGGTACTGCCATATAAATCCAGTGGTGCTGTCCTGTGCTGTATATTATTTACTCCAAATAAAGGGATTATTAATATTTAATCCAAATAATCTTTACATGGTTTTCACTGTGTGGTGTAGGCATACGCTCTCCTGTGCCGCATATTGTGTTATATAACTACAGAAAAATAATAGAGAACAAAAAATTGGAGGATAAAATAGGGAAAGATCAAGAACCGCTTCCTCCTAGTGCTGAAGCTGCTGCCACTAGTCTTGACATAGACAATGAAATGCCATAAACATCGTCTGTCAAGGCCGATGCCCAATGTCATAGTAGAGGGCATGTAAAATACAAAAAGCCAAAGTTCAGTAAAAAGACCCCAAAAAATAAATGTAAATGGTTTGAGGAGAAATGTAAACTTGCCAATATGCCATTTATGACATGGAGTGGCAAGGAACGGCTAAGGCCCTGACCTATGTTCATGACTAGTGGTTCAGCTTCACATACGATGGAAGCCGTCATCCTCCTGCTAGAAAAATGAAAAGAGTTAAGCTGGCAAAAGCACAGCAAAGAACTGTGCGTTCTGAGATGGTATCACAAATACCCAAGGAGAGTCCAAGTGTGTCGGCGGATACGATGCCTGACCTTCGCAACACTGGAAAGGAAGAGGTGGCGCCTGCCACCATTTGCACTCCATCTGCAAGTACTAGAAAGAGCACCCACAGTCTTGTTTCTGATATTCAAATTGAAGATGTCACTGTTGAAGTACAATAGGAAGAGGATATGGATGTTGCTGGCGCTGAGGAGTAAGTTGACGAGGAGGATTCTGATGGTGATGTGGTTTGTTTAAATCAGGCACTGGGGGAGACACCTGTTGTCCATGGGATAAATAAGCTCATTTATTATGCTTGGGCAAAATACCAAAAAAGCCAAATCTTTGGTGTGGAATTATTTCTCCACAAATCCGGACAACAGTTGTCAAGACATGTGTTGCCTTTGTCAATCAGTAATAAGTAGGGGTAAGGACGTTAACCACCTAGGAACATCCTCCCTTATACGTAACCTGCAGCGCATTCATCAGAAGTCACTGTCAGGTTCAGAAACTTTGGGTAAGAGCATAAGCAGTCCAATGACACCTAAATCCCTTCTTCCTCTTGTACCCAAGCTCCCGCAAGCCACACCACCAACTCCCTCAATGTCAATTTCCTCTTCAGTCAGGAACATCAGTAGTCCTGCAGGCCATGTCACTGCCATGACTGATGAGACCTTTCCTAACCAGAATTCCTCTGGAGGATCCTTGAGTGGTATGCCTACTGCTGCTGCTCCGGTTGTTGCTGCTGGGAATTGATCGTCATCCCAGAGGGAAAGTCAGAAGACCACTTGTACTACTTCAACTAAGCAATTGGCTGTCCAACAGTCCTTTGTGAGGAAGATTAAATATGACTGCAGTCATCCTGTTGCAAAGCGGATAACTTAGGCCTTGACAGTTATGTTGGTGTTAGACGTGCATCCAATAGCTACCATGAGTGGGATTTAGACAATTGATGGAAGTAGTGTGTCCCCGGTACCAAATCGTATCTAGATTCCACTTCACTAGGAAAGTGATTCCCGGACTGTACAGGGACATTAAGAAAAATGTCCTCAGTGTCCTGAAAAATACGGTTTTACCCAGTGTCCACTCAACCACGGACATGTGGACAAGTGGAGCCGGGCAAACTAAGGACTACATGACTGTGACAGCCCACTGGGTAGATGTATTGCCTCCCGCACTAAAAACAGCAGCACCAGTAGCAGCATCTCACAAATGCCAGATTGTTCCTAGGCAGGCTACACTGTGTATCACTGGTTTTAATAAGAGGCAGACCACTGACAACCTCTTACGGAAACTGAGGGACATCATTGCACAATGGCTTACCCCACTTAGACTCTCCTGGGGATTTGTGATATATAACAATGCCACCAATATTGTGCATGCATTACATCTGGGCAAATTCTAGCATGTCCCATGTTTTGCACATACAATTAATTTGGTAGTGCAGATTTTTTTTTAAATGACAGGGGCGTGCCGGAGATGCTGTCGGTGGACAGAAAAATTGCGGGACACAATTCAGCCACTGCGTGCCAAAGACTGGAGATCAAGCAAACACTCATGAACCTGTCCTGCCATCACCTGAAGAAAGAGGAGGCAACAAGGTGGAATTCAACACTCTATATGCTGCAGAGGATGGAGGAGCAGCAAAAGGCCATTCAAGCCTATTCATTCACCTATGATATAGGCAAAGGAGGGTGAATGCACCTGACTCAAGGGCAGTGAAGAATGATTTCCATGTTGTGTAAGGTTCTCTAACCCTTTGAACTTGCCACACGTGAAGTCAGTTCAGACACTGTCACATTGAGTCAGATCATTCCCTTCATCAGGCTTTTGGAGAAGCAGCTGGAGAAATTGAAGGAGGAGCTAAGACGGAGCGACTCCGCTAGGTATGTAGGACTTGTGAATGGAGCCCTTCATTCGCTTTGCCTGGATTCAAGGGTCATCAATCTGTTATAATCAGAGCACTACATTTTGGCCACCTTGATCAATCCTAGGTTTAAAGCCTACGCTGAATCTCTCTTTCCAGCAGAAACAAGTCTGCAGAGGTTCAAAGACCTGCTGGTGAGACAATTGTCAACTCAAGCAGAAGGTGACTCATCAACAGTTCCTTCATTATTTTCTCCCACAATTGGGGCTGCGAGGACTAGGATAACATTTCCGAGCCCACCTGCTGGCAGTGATGCAGCAAAGTCAGGAGCAAGTGCTGACATCTGGTCCAGACTGAAGGAGCTGCCAACTATTACTGACATGTCTACTGTCACTGCATATGATGCTGTCACCATTGTAAGAATGGTGGAGGAATATATGGGTGACAGCATCCAAGTAGGCATGTCAGACATTTCCGTATGTGCTGTATACTGGCAGGAAAAAGAGGCAATTTGAAGGCCCTTACACAAACTGGCTTTATTGTACTCCGAAAGAGTGTTTGGTGCAGCCAGTAAACTTGTCAGCGATCTGCGTAGGAGGTTACTTCCACAAAATGTGGAGAAGATGATGTTCATCAAAATGAATTGTAAATTCCTCCAGGAAGACCTTTACCAGCAATTGCCTCCAGAAAGTACACAGGGACCTGTGATGGTGGATTCCAGTGTGGATGAATTAATACTCTGTGAGGAGGATGATGTACACACTGAAAGGAGTGAGGAATCGGAGGATGAGAATGAGGACGACATCTTGCCACTGTAGAGCCAGTTTGTGCAAGGAGAGATGAATTGCTTCTTTTTTGGTGGGGGCATTATTTGTTTCTTTTTTTGTGGGGGACCAAACACCCAATAATTTCAGCCACAGTCATGTGGCAGACCCTGTCGATGAATTTCATTGGTTTGTTAAAGTGTACATGTCCTGTTTTTACAACATAAGGGTGGGTGGGAGGGCCCAAGGACAATTCCATCTTGCACCTCTTTTTCTTCTTTGCATTATGTGCTGTTTGGGGCCTAGTTTTTAAAAGTGCCATCCTGTCCGACACTGCAGTTCAACTCCTTGATGGGCCAGGTGTTTGTTCCGCCCACTTGGGTCGCTTATCTTAGTCACCCAGCGACTTCAATTGGTAAATGTGTATGCTAGTAATGTGCACCGGAAATTTTTCGGGTTTTGTATTTTGGTTTTGGATTCAGTTCCGTGGCCGTGTTTTGGATTCGGACGCGTTTTGGCAAAACCTCCATGAAAATTTTTTGTCGGATTCGGGTGTGTTTTGGATTCGGGTGTTTTTTTACAAAAACCCCTAAAAAACAGCTTAAATCATAGAATTTGGGGGTCATTTTGATTCCATAGTATTATTAATCTCAATAACCATAATTTCCACTCATTTCCAGTCTATTCTGAACACCTCAAACCTCACAATATTATTTTTAGTCCTAAAATTTGCACCGAGGTCGCTGAATGACTAAGCTAAGCGACCCAAGTGGCTGACACAAACACCTGGCCCATCAAGGAGTGGCACTTCAGTGTCAGACAGGATGGCCAATTTAAAAAATAGTCCCCAAACAGCACATGATGCAAAGAAAAAAAGAGGTACACCAAGGTCGCTGGATGACTAAGCTAAGCGACCCAAGTGGCCGACACAAACACCTGGCCCATTTAGGAGTGGCACTGCAGTGTCAGACAGAATGGCACTTTAAAAAATAGTCCCCAAACAGCACATGATGCAAAGAAAAAAAGAGGTGCACCAAGGTCACTGGATGGCTAAGCTAAACGACCCAAGTGGCCGACACAAACACCTGGCCCATCTAGGAATGGCACTGCAGTGTCAGACAGGATGGCCGATTAAAAAAATAGTCCCCAAACAGCACATGATACAAAGAAAAAAAGAGGTACACCAAGGTCGCTGGATGACTAAGCTAAGCGACCCAAGTGGCCGACACAAACACCTGGCCCATCTAGGAGTAGCACTGCAGTTTTCTAGTGAGAGGATAAGTGCTTCCATCCTCATGTGAATCTGAACCACTAGCCATAAACATAGGCCAGGACCTCAGCCATTCCTTGCCACTCCGTGTCATAAATTGGCATATTGGCAAGTTTTCGCTTCCCATCAGATGCTTTTAGTTTTGATTTTTGGGTCATTTTACTGAACTAAAATGCAGCACAGGTATGGATACATAGTATACTTGACGACACAGAGGTAGAGCAGTGGACTACTGTACCATATTGCTATATATATACTGGTGGTCAGCAAAATTCTGCACTGTCCTCCTACTATATACTGCGCACAACTAAAATGCAGCACAGGTATGGATGCATAGTATACTTGACGACACAGAGGTAGAGCAGTGGACTACTGTACCGTACTGCTATATATTTACTGGTGGTCAGCAAAATTCTGCACTGTCCTCCTACTATATACTGTGCACAACTAAAATGCAGCACAGGTGTGGATGCATAGTATACTTGACGACACAGAGGTAGAGCAGTGGACTACGGTACCGTACTGCTATATATATATTGGTGGTCAGCAAAAATCTGCACTGTCCTCCTACTATATACTGCGCACAACTAAAATGCAGCACAGGTATGGATGCATAGTATACTTGACGACACAGAGGTAGAGCAGAGGACTACTGTACGTACTGCTATATATATACTGTTGGTCAGCAAAATTCTGCACTGTCCTCCTACTATATACTGCGCACAACTAAAATGCAGCACAGGTATGGATGGATAGTATACTTGATGACACAGAGGTAGAGCAATGGACTACTTTACCGTACTGCTATATATATACTGGTGATAAAGCTGTATCTATTTATCGTATATATAACCCTTTATGAGGTCTAAGAACACTATACGCTGTTTACTTAAGAAGTACCGTAAGGGTACGTAAGTTGCGTAACGATCGCTCAGCCGTAGGCGAGACGCTCAAGCGTCG
Organism: Pseudophryne corroboree; assembly: GCF_028390025.1. Classification (NCBI taxonomy): domain Eukaryota; kingdom Metazoa; phylum Chordata; class Amphibia; order Anura; family Myobatrachidae; genus Pseudophryne; species Pseudophryne corroboree. The sequence continues at coordinate 593,376,104 of NC_086448.1, forward strand.
CGTTCGCTCACGGCCCAGAGATCACCAGACTGACACACTATTGGCTACAGACAAACGTAATGATTCGCTATGGCATAGCGGACGCTCGAGACCACGAGGAGATCACCAGCGGCGCAGACGCTCACAACGCTATACCTTGATATCTATACCTTTAACAATGAGATACACAATATACCTTTATGTAGAGACAGTGTGTAAGTGCAACCTGGTGTAACCTGATTAACTACAAAGCTGCTTGAGCATCACCGACGCTCTGTGAGTACTTAACACTATGAGAAAATACACAGATACTTGTTTAGGGTCCAAAGCCTATTAAATGTATTATAACTAATATACTTGTAAAAAGGAATCACAGTACAAATGATACACTACAATATAACAGAGACTTCCTAACCAAATAACTACACTATAAATACAATACAATACAAGTCGAGATACTTTAAGGAAAATATGGGAGAAAGAGTAGAGAGAGAGAGAGAGAGAGAGAGATGAGATGAGAGAGATGGCTCACAGTAAGACAATATGATCACGGAGAAAAACTTACGCATAAGGGGAAACGATCGCATGCGCCTGGACATCCAGCACCCGATTTTCAGCAATGAGAACCGTTGAAGAGTGAGAGCTGGATGTGGTCGGCCTGCCTATTTATGCCCCACACACAATGCAATCTAATGGTCCCTACAATCTTGTCGTCCATTGGACACAGGAATTCGGCTTCGCATCATAACAAAAGGTCATTGGGTAATTCATACAGGTGGGCTGTGACGATTTCAAACAGCTCAGGTGGGTGGGAAACTGGGTTTCCCGCCGCATACCTGAGTAAGAGTAAATAATAGTAATGGACAAACTTCTTATGTCCATAACTATTCGCACGAGCGATTAATACGCTCCAAACCAACACCGGAATATTGCTATTTAAATACTCTTCCGATGGGTACCAAACACTACTGTATGACTCCTGTTAGACCCTTCCTACAATACAAAGAGGGATCCCTCCATTTAGGGACATTCTATATTAACCAAACTTTCAGAATCTATCAAAGGGACCATGATCTATAAACTACGTTAATTGTGGAAATATGTAACGATTGGGTCGCACGCTACGACTACATACTCTTTACCGTAAATACGCATACCGATGCGAGCGGGTGCACGCATCAGCGGGTATGCGCTATCACGGGAAAGCGCACGCATGCGCAGCGCGGACCAGCGTGAGGTGCAAATATGGCAGCATGTATAGGGATATTTTTCTGACTTTGACAGTCCACCCTTTGGCAGTCAATAATAACTGCCACCTTCTAAAACATTTCAAAAGGAGAAAAATATATGTCAGGGGTTAATTCATTTCCATGGTTGGGTAGGGGAGGAGAGAGGAGTAGGTGTGAAGAGGGTATGACCTAGTGAGATAGCAGAAGCATGTGTGTATGAGTCCATGTTTGGGGGGGGGGTCATGTATCATCGTGCCGTACGTGTTGTAAATCAAGCTTCGAGGTATTGCGAAGTATACATTTGAATTCCTTCTTATCCTGTGGTACAGGTCTGTGGATGGGCTGTCAAACTTTACCGAGCTCTTTTCGGATTTTTGAACAAAATGGGGAGCACATTTTAGTTGATGATACATGAATGGGGGAATATGTGATTGCTGATATCTGTGCCTGTATTCCCTATACTATGTGTGTTATTACCTGAGGGTTGTAGAGATGAAGATGAAGAACACTTATGGAAAATGCAATGATATTCTATGTCAGGTAAATGTACATCTGTCGTCGAAGTTTTGTTCGGTATCAGTTGAAAGTCGTCTTCTTTGCGCTGTTTTGCTCCTTAGGCATGAGCAACAAGCTTTGTCAGTGCCATCAGATTTACAAAAAATGTTGGGCTAGCGTGAGTTTAAAAATACTAGGGAAACTGGGGATCCATGGCAAAGTTCATCAAGTGTCCATTTCTCAAGTGGTCAAAACTCTTTCTTTGGTCCATCCGTTGTCTGTATAGCGTCTCGTCAACTTCCTCGTCCAAGGGGGTCTTGTTATCTTGGAGAAAAGCAGAAAAACAGGTGAAAGAAACGGACCGTATAATCACATTTTCATCACATCCTGGTTTCTATCATTGGGTCATAAATCAAATCCAGGTTAATTACAGTTTCCTCGCTCCTCAAACTCATCACTCTTGTACTTTGTTTGCACCTCATTAAAGCCTGCCCGCATCTAAATATCAATCCAATAGATATAACAACACCTAAAATACATAGGAGAAACTTTCCAACATCCATTATGACTCCTTGAGCCCAGTCTCCCAAACCGGAGAACCAATTTCGCGGGTTCAACCATGACACCCAACCAGTCAGCTCATTACCTACAGCAGCAAGAGTGAGATTGTGTTTTCGGCGAAATTCCCACTTCAATTGGAGAATATCGTCCATCTTTTGGTCTATGACCTCTACCGGATCCTCGGTGCTATTTGTGATATACGTGCAACACTTCACGCCGTACTGTGTTGCCAATGTAACACAATATCCGCCTGTCACTGCTGTGAGGTAATTAAGAACCATTCTATGCTGTACCAGTTCTGTTTTATAAGCTTGGAGTTCTCTTCCAGTGTATCTAAACGTGTCATCATACATTTCAGTGATATTATCTAACAAATTGGCGAGTGCGGAAATGTATCTATAATTCATCACTCCTCGAGCGGTGCGAGTGAAATCTAACGCCACCAGAACCTGAATCCCGGTGGATTCATGGATCAGATCAGAGGCCGGATGCTCTAACCTTTCTGACAGTTGTCTTTTAACGAGGTGCTCGTAATGAGTGTGAGTATAAGGAGCTTGGGCACCACGGTGTATGTCTTTCATTTTATCATGAGTTACAGTCATCACTTCAGGCAATACTTTTCCAATATAACACAATCCTTCAGAGTTTGGGGCAAGCCACTTGTACGCCTTTCTCCCGCATATGAAATAAGCATCATCGGGGAGAACATATGGGACGGAGTAGGACATTACCATATTACATACCTTCCAGGTGAAATCTCCTGACCCTAATTCTTCCATCTGCTTAATACACGTATCGGGTTGTACGATATGTGCACAGTATCCTGGTGATACTTCTCCAACTCTAGTAATCCTATTTCCTAAGGTATATCTATACCTGAAAGATTTTCCTCTACTGGCTATGTGGCGTACAAGCTCTGTATCTGTAGGCATTCTATCTGCTCTATGCGAGAAGGTCATGGTCAGGTTGCTCCATGACACTTCCCAATTTCCCGGCTGTCGGGGATTGGAGAGGTTGAAACATAAGAGGGACCTATCCACATGGTATTGGTGGAGCTTCAAACTAGGAGGGCTGGAGATATTAAACCTCCTGTCCACCGGTCTCCCACCATTTAACTCAAGTACCTCCCCTATCGCTAAAGGAAATGGTACTAGCCCTGATTTGCTATGACCCTGAGGTACTTGAGAGCATACCCAACAATCTGTTTTGTTTAATACATTACCCACTAAGGAGTGATAATCACTCAATGGATGCCGGTCCATATGGATATTAAAACTGGATTGGCATTTCTTTATGCACCCATCCTCAACCAAGTTGTTACAAAGCCTGCAGATACAGTTTTCTTCAGCTAACAATCCATCACAATTTCTTCTATCGGATCGTTTTCTGATACTCGCCTTTGCTTGTTGGTTAGGTTGATCTTGGAAAACTACGCCTTCATCATCATAATCGGAACCCATTCCAGAACCTCTCTCGACCTCCATGGTACTCTCGCCGGAACAGACTGCTCTGGTCAACATCGTGGTCAACAGGAAAATCCGGATCACAGTCTCTTGGGGCAAGTCCATCTTTGAGGAGGAAATGGAGAAGTATGAGAAGGGGGAAAAAGAAATTTCAAGGGAGAGGGGATGGGAAGTGGAGAAAAACAATAAAAGGGATTGGGGAGTCGACAACTGCTTTCGGTCTTCAAGGCTCAGGTGCCGCCTCAGTCCTCCTGGAACAGACACTCCAGTGATACAACCTCTACCGTCTGTTCCTTATCACGGGACTTCTCTGGATCAGCAACCTTCTTGCAGTGGGATGAATGGACCCAAGTCTCTCTCTCAGCAACCTTCAATGCTGTGGTGCTAGTCAATAAGACCTGGTATGGTCCTTCCCATCTATCAATAAGACAACCTGAGCGTAGAAAATTTCGTATCATTACATAATCCCCAGGTTCAATGTCATGACAATTACTATCAGGTAGATCAGGAATCACCAACTTCAGATTTTCATTTTGGTTCCTCAACTGTTTACTCATGTTAATTAAGTACTTTACAGTTACTTCATTGTTACATTTCAAATCATCCTGAGGGTTAATCATGACATGCGGTTGTCGACCAAACAAGATTTCAAAAGGGGACAGATTAAGAGGGGACCTGGGAGTGGTTCTGATGCTATACAAAACAATGGGTAAAGCTTCTGGCCATGTCAATCCTGTCTCTGCCATTACTTTACTCAATTTATTTTTAATCGTGCTGTTCACTCTTTCGACCTTCGCACTCGCCTGTGGACGGTACGGAGTGTGCAGCTTGCTATCAATTCCCATCAATTTACACATTCCTTGAAAGACATCACCTGTAAAATGGGTACCCCTATCACTTTCGATTATTCTAGGGATACCATATCTACATACAAATTCCTGCACAATTTTCTTAGCTGTAAACATAGCGGTATTTGTAGCCGCTGGAAATGCTTCGACCCAATTCGAGAAAACATCTATACAAACAAGTACATATTTCAAATTCCGACATGGGGGTAATTGAATGAAGTCAATTTGTATTACCTGAAAAGGGCCGCCGGCAGGTGGGATATGGGATGGTTCTGTAGGTATTGCCTTTCCAATATTCTTTCTCAGACAGGTAAGGCATGACATTGCTCTTTTACTCGCATGAGAGGAGAATCCTGGGGCGCACCAGTATGCTCTTACCAATTTGCACATCCCCTATTTGCCTAGATGAGTCAGCCCGTGAGCTGCTTCAGCCAGACATGGAAGATATGTCCTGGGGGCCACTGGTTTACCATGTCCATCCGTCCAGAGCCCTGAGGACTCCTGGCCATATCCCTTTGCCTTCCAGACTGCTCTTTCCTGTGCGGAACACAAATTCTGCATTTCACACAACTTCTGTGTGTTGATGGTATTGAATACCATCAGTTGTGTGGTGTCTGTCGGTATGGGGGTAGCAGCTGCTAACTTAGCAGCTTCGTCTGCTCGGCTGTTACCAAGTGATACTGGGTCTTGACTATATGTATGTGCTTTACATTTGATAACAGCCACTCTGTCGGGTTCCTGTATCGCTGTTAGAAGCCTTTTTATGTGAGCTGCATGCGCTATCGGTGTACCAGCTGCCGTCATGAAATTTCTGAGGCGCCATAGGGCTCCGAAATCATGGACTACCCCGAATGCGTATCTAGAATCGGTGTAGATATTGGCTGACTTACCCTTAGCCAATTCACATGCTCTGGTTAGGGCGACCAGTTCAGCAACCTGGGCTGAGTGAGGTGGGCCTAGCGGTTCCGCTTCTATGGTGTCTTGGTCATCTACGACTGCGTATCCAGTACACAAGTCTCCCGAGTCTGACTGTCTGTGACAACTACCGTCCGTGTAGAACGTGAGTTCTGCATCTTCCAGTGGATTGTCACTGATGTCAGGCCTTGCGGTAAAATTTTGGGTCAAATATTCCATACAATCATGTGTATCTTCCTTTGTATTAAATCCTCCTTCCCCAGCACTCTCACCTTCCACCCTTTGTGCATGACCAGGCACACCTGGGAGATATGTTGCAGGATTTAATGCACTGCATCTCCTTATGGTGATGTTTACTGGGGCCATTAGCGCCAATTCCCATCTTGTAAACCTCGCTGATGAGACGTGTCTGGTTTGGGCAGAATTCACTAAGGCTGACACTGCATGTGGTGTATGGATTGTGAGGTTGTGGCCTAGCACGACATCTTCGCTTTTTGTTACTAGCAATGCTATTGCAGCAACGCTTCGCAAGCATGTTGGGAGGGATCGCGCTACCGTGTCTAGCTGAGCGCTGTAATATGCAACTGGCCTGCTGGCATCACCGTGTTTTTGGGTTAGTACACCTGCTGCGCAACCAGCACTTTCTGTTCCGTATAGTTCAAAGGGTTTCCCATAGTCTGGCATACCTAGTGCTGGCGCCTGCGTTAGGCACTGTTTGAGTCTCTCAAATGCTGTTTCGGATTCGTCGGTATGCGAAATCCTATCAGGTTTGTTTGAGGAGACCATTTCCTGCAAAGGTAACGCCAATATGGAAAACCCTGGGATCCAATTACGGCAATACCCACACATTCCTAAAAACGTCCTGATCTGTTGCTGGGTTTGTGGTAGAGTCATGTCTCTAATTGCTTGGATTCTATCAGCGGTCAGGTGTCTCAGTCCTTGTGTTAGACAGTGTCCCAAATATTTTACCTTAGTTTGGCATAATTGCAACTTGTCTTTGGAAACCTTGTGTCCTGTGTCTGAAAGATGAAACAGGAGCTGTTTCGTATCCTTCAGGGATGCTTCCAGTGAATCTGAACACAGTAATAAATCATCCACATACTGTATCAATACTGATCCACTCTCTGGTTGGAAAGACTGTAAACAATCATGCAAAGCCTGAGAAAATATACTTGGACTATCTATGAAACCTTGGGGTAGTCGAGTCCACGTGTATTGGACTCCTCTGTATGTGAATGCAAACAAATATTGGCTGTCAGGGTGCAGAGGTACCGAAAAGAAAGCGGAGCAGAGGTCAATAACAGTGAAAAATTTGGCAGTGGGAGGAATTTGCATTAGGATGACAGCTGGATTTGGCACTACGGGGAACTGACTCTCAACTATTTTGTTAATCCCCCTTAGATCCTGCACTAGCCTGTAACCCCTCCCCCCCACTCTTTTTAACAGGGAAGATGGGACTATTGGCAGTGCTGGACGTTCTTACCAGAATGCCCTGTTGTAGCAAGCGCTCTATTACTGGGTAAACTCCTAGCTCCACCTCTGGCTTCAGAGGATACTGTGGGATTTTTGGAGCTATCCTACCATCTTTTACTTGTACAACTACTGGAGCTACGTTTGCCATTAATCCAGTGTCCTGTCCGTCTTTTGTCCAAAGTGACTCTGGTATTTGAGATGTCATCTCTTCTACTTGTGAGGGAGTCCTATTTGTCATAGTGGTATGTGACATTAATTTTGACGGGGAGTCTAACATGTCTCGCACTTCCTGAGCGTGATTCTCTGGTATGTCCAAGAATACACCTTCAGGAGTACAATAAATGACGCACCCCATTTTACACAGTAAGTCTCTTCCCAGGAGATTGGTCGGTGCCGATGCAGCCAGCAAAAAGGAATGCTTGGTATGCAAAGGCCCTATTGTAATCTCGGCTGGTTTGCTAACAGGGTAATGCTGGACTACTCCTGTTACTCCCATGGCTGGAATGGTCCTACCAGTGGTTCTCATGCCCACTGTCGAATTTATCACTGACTTGGCCGCCCCTGTGTCTACAAGAAAGTTTAAAGTTTTACCAGCTACATTGATTGCAATCTCTGGTTCACTTCCAAGACTGGCAATCAATTTAACCGGCTGCAGATTACAGGTATGGCCACACCCCTATTGGGTATGCTGACCCCCCTGAATCCCGCTGGCAGCAACTACTTGTGGGGGAGTTAGCTGGGAACTACCAGAGGCATGCCAATCTCTGTTCGGGGGGTATCTTTTTGTTTCCCCTGTATGTGGCTCAAAACTCCGCCTCTGTGGACCCTGCTCCCAATGTCTTGTGTTGTGTCGTTGTCTAGGGGGTTGAAAAGATCTTTGTACACTCTTTGTTCTACAGTCTCGTGCATAGTGTCCCTGTCTGTTACAGGAATAACAAGTTATTTCAGTTGACTTACTTACAGGATTCGATGGTACATACGCAGGCTGCTTTGTGGTCAGCGCCTGTATACTTACTGACATTAACTTATCACTTTGCGATTCTCGGTGCCTGGTGATGTTTCTGTCGTGATCAATAGCAGCCTCTCTCAAAGTGGACACTGACAGACCTCGCCAACATGGTTGCGTGGTCTGTACCCTAGCCTTTAATGTTTCCTTTAAACCATCCATCAGTACAGATACTGCTACTTCTTGGTGGTTTGGGTTGGTCTTAATGTCTTCTATACCAGTGTATTTTGCCATTTCTAATATTGCCCGGTGAAAATATTCTGTTGCCGTTTCGGACTCTTTTTGTCTAATGGAGAATATTTTGTTCCATTTAACAACGGCGGGGAAATACTCCTTTAGCTGTAAATTTATCCTTTTTACGTTATCTTTGTTGTACACATCTGAAAGCGGTACATCTTTATCTAGTCCACAATCAGCCAAGAATTGAACTGAGTCGACATTTGAAGGTAAACAAGCTCTTAGCAGTATCTGCCAATCTTTGTGGTTGGGTTCTACAGTGTTCCCTAGATCCCTGATGTATTTTTGGCTAGCAACTAAGTCTTTCCTGGGGTCAGGAAATTCGGACACTATGGTTCTTAATTCCATTCGGGAAAATGGAGTGTACATGGCAATGTTCCTTATGGGAGTGGCTCCTGATGCATCTGTTTTCCCATTGGGGACTGCTATTACTCTAACAGGGTTAACTCTAACAACCTCATTCTGTGTAGATTCTACAGCTTGTGGTGAAATTGTTTCGGTATAATGCATGGTGCCGTACTTACCCGTTGACACGACCTCACCTATCCCTCCGCTAGGGGCCTTCACTAATCTCGTGAGTGGTGCAGTTCCTACTGTGGTTTCTGATATGGTGGCCGCTAGAGAGAGTGCTGAAATTGTTGCCGAATCGTCTTCTTGATCACACTCCTGAGGAAAGTTCAGAACAGGGTACAACTTGCACGGGTCAATAATTGCATGGGTTACTTGGTTAACATCATTAACATTTACAAGGTTGCTAAGAGTTTGTGTTTTACGCCCCAGTGCGTTTTTCTCCGCAATCAACTTCTCTCCTGCAATGTATGGTGGAGGCGGGGCTGTGGCTATCAGTTTCCTGACTGCCCCAGATCCCGCCGCCAGAGCCAAACCTCTCTGTATCTCACCTTCCTGTTGCCATAACTGTAAGTAATCATGATGCTGGATTCGTCTCTTTGTTGATTTTATGAGACATATCCTCCTCCTTAAATTTTGTAACACTTCTGGACTGAAGCTACCTATTCTTGGGAATTTCTCCCTGTCTCGTACAATCATTCTCTCCCATTCATCACATAAAACCTCTGTGTGACTTCCATATTTCTCACACATGATGTACCTTGCCGACCCAACTGGTCGGTTCTCTGAATCAACCCGAACCGAGGTTGATCGCCCCCTACCTGAACAACTGGCCCCCATAATCTGCAGGTGTTGCTTACTACTCCTTTGATCTTTATATCACGGTCTTCAGCGAACCCTTACAACAAACCAAATTATTCAAAATAGGCCGGCGGTGGCGGTTTACCGAGTACCCCACTCACTCGCCCACCTCGACCAATACGACCTGATCACACCGATATGGTGCTGGCGTACTCGATACAGGGCCCTACCAAAAACCTTCTGTTTACTGGAACATATGAGGGTTACCCGCAGGACACTTACTCTTTCCAGTAAAGGTGGGGTTGCTAGATAGTTCCTGAGTGACCAGCGAACTTCCCTTTAAAAATAAAAAATTACACAAATCACGTCAGAATGTACAACTAGCGTTTATGACTTTTGTACGCAAAATGATACTAGTCAGGTTTACTAATGCACACAATGACGTGCGGTACAATCGTTCAGTACATAAGCACTACCTGTTATGTACTGAGAGATCAGTGGAATCGAAAATTTCGGCTGCGAATTCCTTCAGCCAGAGCTTATATGGCCTATATGGGTTTTGCACCAACCCCCGGGGTTGTGCCTCTTACCTTTATAGCGGACCTCTTTGTCTCCTTATGACCTCCTGGTCTTGTCTGTACGACCTCCTGGTCTGACCTCCTGGTCTTGTACTGGTCCGCTATACTCTAATGCTCAAATATTATGTTTAACCAGGGATGCCTCCCTAGCCACCGTATATGTCACTTACACGTATGTCCCTTACGAGTACCTGATTTCCTTTTGGTTCAACCTCTAAGTTATATAAACTTATGTGATAAAAACACACTCACTCAACACATGTACACTTTCGTTTCAATATCTATTTCTGCGCAGAAATTTTCTTCAGCCCAGCTGTGTTACCAATTAGGAGCAGGATCTGTTAAACTAAATTTCAGATTTTCCAAAAATAGACTTGCGTTATTTATCGCCTCTTGCGCTATTTACCGCTTAGCGCTAACCATCGCCTTTGCGTTAATTTCAACTTTTCGTGATTTGAGCTACGTGGGCGTAACCGGACGCTCCGTTGCGTAATGCACGCTGCGTGCGTCGGCCTTTGGATTGCGTACGCTAGTCTTTGTTAGAGACACGTGTACGCAATGCAAAGATCCACCGTAACACAATATACTTTTATCAATGTAGACTATCCCTGATCATCTACCGCGTACCCCACTGGCTTTGCCTTATCTCCCAGGCAAACCTGTGTGTTTCTCTACACTTTTAACTATTACCTCTATTCTTAAACTATAAAATAACAGCAAGTTTCTTTTAGCACTTTTCTATCAACTATAAAATTGGCAAACAGGATAGTGATATACGAAAATGAAAAAGAAATGCAGATATATGTATGCGTGCGTGTGTACGCAAGACAGAAGACAAATAAACAGTTTTTTTTTTTTTTTTTTTAAAGACACAAACGTTTTGTTCTTACCTCCGGTTCCCGGATTCCTTCAGCACTCTTTATCTAAGTGAAGCAGACGCTTATCCCGTCAGCACTGTGAGACAACCTCCCACCCTTTGCTGGGGGATAATGTCTGCTGATCTACCTAGTGCAGATATGTGAAGGACAGGACGAGCCGCCAATTGATAAAGCTGTATCTATTTATCGTATATATAACCCTTTATGAGGTCTAAGAACACTATACGCTGTTTACTTAAGAAGTACCGTAAGGGTACGTAAGTTGCGTAACGATCGCTCAGCCGTAGGCGAGACGCTCAAGCGTCGCGTTCGCTCACGGCCCAGAGATCACCAGACTGACACACTATTGGCTACAGACAAACGTAATGATTCGCTATGGCATAGCGGACGCTCGAGACCACGAGGAGATCACCAGCGGCGCAGACGCTCACAACGCTATACCTTGATATCTATACCTTTAACAATGAGATACACAATATACCTTTATGTAGAGACAGTGTGTAAGTGCAACCTGGTGTAACCTGATTAACTACAAAGCTGCTTGAGCGTCACCGACGCTCTGTGAGTACTTAACACTATGAGAAAATACACAGATACTTGTTTAGGGTCCAAAGCCTATTAAATGTATTATAACTAATATACTTGTAAAAAGGAATCACAGTACAAATGATACACTACAATATAACAGAGACTTCCTAACCAAATAACTACACTATAAATACAATACAATACAAGTCGAGATACTTTAAGGAAAATATGGGAGAAAGAGTAGAGAGAGAGAGAGAGAGAGAGAGAGATGAGATGAGAGAGATGGCTCACAGTAAGACAATATGATCACGGAGAAAAACTTACGCATAAGGGGAAACGATCGCATGCGCCTGGACATCCAGCACCCGATTTTCAGCAATGAGAACCGTTGAAGAGTGAGAGCTGGATGTGGTCGGCCTGCCTATTTATGCCCCACACACAATGCAATCTAATGGTCCCTACAATCTTGTCGTCCATTGGACACAGGAATTCGGCTTCGCATCATAACAAAAGGTCATTGGGTAATTCATACAGGTGGGCTGTGACGATTTCAAACAGTTCAGGTGGGTGGGAAACTGGGTTTCCCGCCGCATACCTGAGTAAGAGTAAATAATAGTAATGGACAAACTTCTTATGTCCATAACTATTCGCACGAGCGATTAATACGCTCCAAACCAACACCGGAATATTGCTATTTAAATACTCTTCCGATGGGTACCAAACACTACTGTATGACTCCTGTTAGACCCTTCCTACAATACAAAGAGGGATCCCTCCGTTTAGGGACATTCTATATTAACCAAACTTTCAGAATCTATCAAAGGGACCATGATCTATAAACTACGTTAATTGTGGAAATATGTAACGATTGGGTCGCACGCTACGACTACATACTCTTTAACGTAAATACGCATACCGATGCGAGCGGGTGCACGCATCAGCGGGTATGCGCTATCACGGGAAAGCGCACGCATGCGCAGCGCGGACCAGCGTGAGGTGCAAATATGGCAGCATGTATAGGGATATTTTTCTGACTTTGACACTGGTGGTCACAGCAAAATTCTGCACTGTCCTCCTACTATATACTACAATGCAGCACAGATATGGAGCGTTTTTCAGGCAGAGAACGTACATATTTTCAGCACACTGAGCACAGATATTTGCAAGCACACTAAGCAGATATTTGCAGCACACTGAGCACAGATATTTGCAGCACACTGAACACAGAAACTGAGAGAACACAGCCACGTCCTCTCGCTATAATCTCCAAAGCACGAGTGAAAATGGCGGCGACGCGCGGCTCCTTATATACAGTAGAATATGAATCTCGCGAGAATCCGACAGCGGGATGATGACAGTCGGGCACGCTCGGGTTAACCGAGCAAGGCGTGAAGATCTGAGGCTGCCTCGGAACCGAGTAAAATTGGTGAAGTTCGGGGGGGTTCGGATCCCGAGGAACCGAACCCGCTCATCACTAGTGTATGCACATTACAGAAGCCACTGGAGCCATTTTCAGCATGTTATGATCATGAGCAGTTGACTCAGAGTCCTCACTGAGCATGTGCCAGGGGGAGTGCAAGTAGAGAAAGGAGGGAGAGGAAATCACAGTTTACCTATCCCTGAGTATTGATAGAGGCCTCGGAGATGGAGTGCATGGGAGGCATAACACTGCAATGCCACACACACGTATGATGTTGCACCATAATAGTGTATACAATAAAGAAGCATAGCCATGCCCTCTCCAGTAGTCACATAACTGTCACCTGGACCTGCTAGGAGCATCAGTGGCCCTGCCTGCATGGAAGTTACAAGCGGTCCCCTTTGTCTGATTAAACACCTCTGATACATCTTTACATATTTGAGCACTAGGGATACTTACACCTGTTCAGATGGTATAATATTCCATTTATATATATATATTTATAATCTTTGTTGATCATTTTACCTACATTCAAAGGATTCCTATGTTAAAGTACATGTAATGTGCTGTCAGATATCTCTGCACCTTTACTGAAATAAATCTAGCAATCTTTTTTTTTTCCTCAAGAAAGGTCAGTGAGGGCTTATTGTGTTTTAAGCCATGGGATTTTGATTTTGAACTATAAAAAATCTTCAAATATTAGATTTTGTACCTCGGGTTCAAGATGAGTTTGAGTAAAAGAGTCACATAAAAATCCTACCATCACAGGGCAGTCACGTAAGCAATTTATTTTGTGTGTGTCTGTGTTCCTGCATTTATTAAGCACAATCCTAGAAAGCAGCACATCACAGAGCTTTTACATTTCTATTTTGCTTTGTGTCGGAGATGTCATCAGTCATATATAATTGGATTGAGATTACTTACAAAGGCATATTTCATTTATCTAAGATTAGTATTCTGTATGCACAAACCTCTTTAATATGTTTAACATGATTATTCTTATGTTCTAGACATAGCTAATTGAAATGTATTAGCCATGTTAAAGTACTTGTTTTGGCATTTAAACATAATGTTCTATTCATAATAATAATTTAGTAAATTTGGGAAAAGTCAGGGAATTTGATTATCAAAGTTTTAATACTGTAAATCTCTCTAAAAGAAAAAATGGGAGAAAATATATCTGGAAAAGGTTATTTCATAACAGTCTCCCTACACTACTAATTTCTCTTGTGAGGTTGTATACTGTATGTAGCTCATCACACAGAAGCCCAGAATAGCCTGTGGTGCACTGACAGGGTGAAAGCAGGTGATAATGGATCTAGTTAAAATTAGAGATGAGCGCCTGAAATTTTTCGGGTTTTGTGTTTTGGTTTTGGGTTCGGTTCCGCGGCCGTGTTTTGGGTTCGACCGCGTTTTGGCAAAACCTCACCGAATTTTTTTTGTCGGATTCGGGTGTGTTTTGGATTCGGGTGTTTTTTTAAAAAAACACTAAAAAACAGCTTAAATCATAGAATTTGGGGGTCATTTTGATCCCATATTATTATTAACCTCAAAAACCATAATTTCCACTCATTTTCAGTCTATTCTGAATACCTCACACCTCACAATATTATTTTTAGTCCTAAAATTTGCACCAAGGTCGCTGGATGACTAAGCTAAGCGACACTAGTGGCCGACACAAACACCTGGCCCATCTAGGAGTGGCACTGCAGTGTCACGCAGGATGTCCCTTCCAAAAAACCCTCCCCAATCAGCACATGACGCAAAGAAAAAAAGAGGCGCAATGAGGTAGCTGACTGTGTGAGTAAGATAAGCGACCCTAGTGGCCGACACAAACACCGGGCCCATTTAGGAGTGGCACTGCAGTGTCACGCAGGATGTCCCTTCCAAAAAACCCTCCCCAATCAGCACATGACGCAAAGAAAAAAAGAGGCGCAATGAGGTAGCTGACTGTGTGAGTAAGATTAGCGACCCTAGTGGCCGACACAAACACCGGGCCCATTTAGGAGTGGCACTGCAGTGTCACGCAGGATGTCCCTTCCAAAAAACCCTCCCCAATCAGCACATGACGCAAAGAAAAAAAGAGGCGCAATGAGGTAGCTGACTGTGTGAGTAAGATTAGCGACCCTAGTGGCCGACACAAACACCGGGCCCATTTAGGAGTGGCACTGCAGTGTCACGCAGGATGTCCCTTCCAAAAAACCCTCCCCAATCAGCACATGACGCAAAGAAAAAAAGAGGCGCAATGAGGTAGCTGACTGTGTGAGTAAGATTAGCGACCCTAGTGGCCGACACAAACACCGGGCCCATTTAGGAGTGGCACTGCAGTGTCACGCAGGATGTCCCTTCCTAAAAACCCTCCTCAATCAGCACATGACGCAAAGAAAAAAAGAGGCGCAATGAGGTAGCTGACTGTGTGAGTAAGATTAGCGACCCTAGTGGCCGACACAAACACCGGGCCCATTTAGGAGTGGCACTGCAGTGTCACGCAGGATGTCCCTTCCAAAAAACCCTCCCCAAACAGCACATGACGCAAAGAAAAATAAAAGAAAAAAGAGGTGCAAGATGGAATTGTCCTTGGGCCCTCCCACCCACCCTTATGTTGTATAAACAAAACAGGACATGCACACTTTAACCAACCCATCATTTCAGTGACAGGGTCTGCCACACGACTGTGACTGATATGACGGGTTGGTTTGGACCCCCCCCAAAAAAGAAGCAATTAATCTCTCCTTGCACAAACTGGCTCTACAGAGGCAAGATGTCCACCTCATCATCACCCTCCGATATATCACCGTGTACATCCCCCTCCTCACAGATTATCAATTCGTCCCCATTGGAATCCACCATCTCAGCTCCCTGTGTACTTTGTGGAGGCAATTGCTGCTGGTCAATGTCTCCGCGGAGGAATTGATTATAATTCATTTTAATGAACATCATCTTCTCCACATTTTCTGGATGTAACCTCGTACGCCGATTGCTGACAAGGTGAGCGGCGGCACTAAACACTCTTTCGGAGTACACACTTGTGGGAGGGCAACTTAGGTAGAATAAAGCCAGTTTGTGCAATGGCCTCCAAATTGCCTCTTTTTCCTGCCAGTATAAGTATGGACTGTGTGACGTGCCTACTTGGATGCGGTCACTCATATAATCCTCCACCATTCTTTCAATGGTGAGAGAATCATATGCAGTGACAGTAGACGACATGTCCGTAATCGTTGTCAGGTCCTTCAGTCCGGACCAGATGTCAGCATCAGCAGTCGCTCCAGACTGCCCTGCATCACCGCCAGCGGGTGGGCTCGGAATTCTGAGCCTTTTCCTCGCACCCCCAGTTGCGGGAGAATGTGAAGGAGGAGATGTTGACAGGTCGCGTTCCGCTTGACTTGACAATTTTCTCACCAGCAGGTCTTTCAACCCCAGCAGACTTGTGTCTGCCGGAAAGAGAGATCCAAGGTAGGCTTTAAATCTAGGATCGAGCACGGTGGCCAAAATGTAGTGCTCTGATTTCAACAGATTGACCACCCGTGAATCCTTGTTAAGCGAATTAAGGGCTCTATCCACAAGTCCCACATGCCTAGCGGAATCGCTCCGTGTTAGCTCCTCCTTCAATGTCTCCAGCTTCTTCTGCAAAAGCCTGATGAGGGGAATGACCTGACTCAGGCTGGCAGTGTCTGAACTGACTTCACGTGTGGCAAGTTCAAAGGGCATCAGAACCTTGCACAACGTTGAAATCATTCTCCACTGCGCTTGAGACAGGTGCATTCCACCTCCTATATCATGCTCAATTGTATAGGCTTGAATGGCCTTTTGCTGCTCCTCCAACCTCTGAAGCATATAGAGGGTTGAATTCCACCTCGTTACCACTTCTTGCTTCAGATGATGGCAGGGCAGGTTCAGTAGTTTTTGGTGGTGCTTCAGTCTTCAGTACGTGGTGCCTGTACGCCGAAAGTGTCCCGCAATTTTTCTGGCCACCGACAGCATCTCTTGCACGCCCCTGTCGTTTTTTAAATAATTCTGCACCACCAAATTCAAGGTATGTGCAAAACATGGGACGTGCTGGAATTTGCCCATATTTAATGCACACACAATATTGCTGGCGTTGTCCGATGCCACAAATCCACAGGAGAGTCCAATTGGGGTAAGCCATTCCGCGATGATCTTCCTCAGTTGCCGTAAGAGGTTTTCAGCTGTGTGCGTATTCTGGAAACCGGTGATACAAAGCGTAGCCTGCCTAGGAAAGAGTTGGCGTTTGCGAGATGCTGCTACTGGTGCCGCCGCTGCTGTTCTTGCGGCGGGAGTCCATACATCTACCCAGTGGGCTGTCACAGTCATATAGTCCTGACCCTGCCCTGCTCCACTTGTCCACGTGTCCGTGGTTAAGTGGACATTCGGTACAACTGCATTTTTTAGGACACTGGTGAGTCTTTTTCTGAGGTCCGTGTACATTCTCGGTATCGCCTGCCTAGAGAAGTGGAACCTAGATGGTATTTGGTAACGGGGGCACACTGCCTCAATAAATTGTCTAGTTCCCTGTGAACTAACGGCGGATACCGGACGCACGTCTAACACCAACATAGTTGTCAAGGCCTCAGTTATCCGCTTTGCAGCAGGATGACTGCTGTGATATTTCATCTTCCTCGCAAAGGACTGTTGAACAGTCAATTGCTTACTGGAAGTAGTACAAGTGGGCTTACGACTTCCCCTCTGGGATGACCATCGACTCCCAGCAGCAACAACAGCAGCGCCAGCAGCAGTAGGCGTTACACGCAAGGATGCATCGGAGGAATCCCAGGCAGGAGAGGACTCGTCAGAATTGCCAGTGACATTGCCTGCAGGACTATTGGCATTCCTGGGGAAGGAGGAAATTGACACTGAGGGAGTTGGTGGGGTGGTTTGCGTGAGCTTGGTTACAAGAGGAAGGGATTTACTGGTCAGTGGACTGCTTCCGCTGTCACCCAAAGTTTTTGAACTTGTCACTGACTTATTATGAATGCGCTGCAGGTGACGTATAAGGGAGGATGTTCCGAGGTGGTTAACGTCCTTACCCCTACTTATTACAGCTTGACAAAGGGAACACACGGCTTGACACCTGTTGTCCGCATTTCTGTTGAAATAGTTCCACACCGAAGAGCTGATTTTTTTGGTATTTTCACCAGGCATGTCAACGGCCATATTCCTCCCATGGACAACAGGTGTCTCCCCGGGTGCCTGACTTAAACAAACCACCTCACCATCAGAATCCTCCTGGTCAATTTCCTCCCCAGCGCCAGCAACACCCATATCCTCCTCATCCTGGTGTACTTCAACACTGACATCTTCAATCTGACTATCAGGAACTGGACTGCGGGTGCTCCTTCCAGCACTTGCAGGGGGCGTGCAAATGGTGGAAGGCGCATGCTCTTCACGTCCAGTGTTGGGAAGGTCAGGCATCGCAACCGACACAATTGGACTCTCCTTGTGGATTTGGGATTTCGAAGAACGCACAGTTCTTTGCGGTGCTACTGCTTTTGCCAGCTTGAGTCTTTTCATTTTTCTAGCGAGAGGCTGAGTGCCTCCATCCTCATGTGAAGCTGAACCACTAGCCATGAACATAGGCCAGGGCCTCAGCCGTTCCTTGCCACTCCGTGTGGTAAATGGCATATTGGCAAGTTTACGCTTCTCCTCCGACAATTTTATTTTAGGTTTTGGAGTCCTTTTTTTACTGATATTTGGTGTTTTGGATTTGACATGCTCTGTACTATGACATTGGGCATCGGCCTTGGCAGACGACGTTGCTGGCATTTCATCGTCTCGGCCATGACTAGTGGCAGCAGCTTCAGCACGAGGTGGAAGTGGATCTTGATCTTTCCCTAATTTTGGAACCTCAACATTTTTGTTCTCCATATTTAATAGGCACAACTAAAAGGCACCTCAGGTAAACAATGGAGATGGATGGATACTAGTATACAATTATGGATGGACTGCCGAGTGCCGACACAGAGGTAGCCACAGCCGTGAACTACCGTACTGTGTCTGCTGCTAATATAGACTGGTTGATAAAGAGATGTCGTAGTATGTATGTATGTATGAAGAAGAAAGAAAAAAAAACCACGGTTAGGTGGTATACAATTATGGACGGACTGCCGAGTGCCGACACAGAGGTAGCCACAGCCGTGAACTACCGTACTGTACTGTGTCTGCTGCTAATATAGACTGGTTGATAAAGAGATGTCGTAGTATGTATGTATGAAGAAGAAAGAAAAAAAAACCACGGGTAGGTGGTATACAATTATGGACGGACTGCCGAGTGCCGACACAGAGGTAGCCACAGCCGTGAACTACCGTACTGTACTGTGTCTGCTGCTAATATAGACTGGTTGATAAAGAGATGTAGTAGTATGTATGTATGAAGAAGAAAGAAAAAAAAAACACGGGTAGGTGGTATACAATTATGGACGGACTGCCGAGTGCCGACACAGAGGTAGCCACAGCCGTGAACTACCGTACTGTACTGTGTCTGCTGCTAATATAGACTGGTTGATAAAGAGATGTCGTAGTATGTATGTATGAAGAAGAAAGAAAAAAAAACCACGGTTAGGTGGTATACAATTATGGACGGACTGCCGAGTGCCGACACAGAGGTAGCCACAGCCGTGAACTACCGTACTGTACTGTGTCTGCTGCTAATATAGACTGGTTGATAAAGAGATGTCGTAGTGTGTATGTATAAAGAAGAAAGAAAAAAAAACCACGGTTAGGTGGTATACAATTATGGACGGACTGCCGAGTGCCGACACAGAGGTAGCCACAGCCGTGAACTACCGTACTGTACTGTGTCTGCTGCTAATATAGACTGGTTGATAAAGAGATGTCGTAGTATGTATGTATGAAGAAGAAAGAAAAAAAAACTACGGTTAGGTGGTATACAATTATGGACGGACTGCCGAGTGCCGACACAGAGGTAGCCACAGCCGTGAACTACCGTACTGTACTGTGTCTGCTGCTAATATAGACTGGTTGATAAAGAGATGTCGTAGTATGTATGTATAAAGAAGAAAAAAAAAAAACCACGGGTAGGTGGTATACAATTATGGACGGACTGCCGAGTGCCGACACAGAGGTAGCCACAGCCGTGAACTACCGTACTGTACTGTGTCTGCTGCTAATATAGACTGGTTGATAAAGAGATGTAGTAGTATCATGTATGTATAAAGAAGAAAGAAAAAAAAACCACGGGTAGGTGGTATACAATTATGGATGGACTGCCGAGTGCCGACACAGAGGTAGCTACAGCCGTGAACTACCGTACTGTGTCTGCTGCGACTGGATGATAAATAATGATATAAAAAATATATATATATCACTACTGCAGCCGGACAGGTATATATATTATATAATGACGGACCTGCTGGACACTGTCTGTCAGCAGAATGAGTTTTTTATAGAATAAAAAAAAAACACCACACAAGTGTAGTCACACGACGAGTGTTTAACTTTTTCAGGCAATCACAATATAGTATACTACTAACTATACTGGTGGTCAGTGTGGTCAGGTCACTGGTCAGTCACACTGGCAGTGGCACTCCTGCAGCAAAAGTGTGCACTGTTTAATTTTAATATAATATGTACTCCTGGCTCCTGCTATAACCTATAACTGGCACTGCAGTGCTCCCCAGTCTCCCCCACAATTATAAGCTGTGTGAGCTGAGCACAGTCAGATATATAATATATACATAGATAATGCAGCACACTGGGCTGAGCAGTGCACACAGATATGGTATGTGACTGTCTTCTACTCCTGGCTCCTGCTATAACCTATAACTGGCACTGCAGTGCTCCCCAGTCTCCCCCACAATTATAAGCTGTGTGAGCTGAGCACAGTCAGATATATAATATATACATAGATGATGCAGGCATGCAGCACACTGGGCTGAGCAGTGCACACAGATATGGTATGTGACTGAGTCACTGTGTGTACCGTTTTTTTCAGGCAGAGAACGGATATATTAAATAAAACAACTGCACTGCTGGTGGTCACTGTGGTCAGTCACTAAACTCTGCACTCTCTTCTACAGTATCAGCCTCAGGTCTATCTCTCTCTCTCTCTCCTAATCTAAATGGAGAGGACGCCAGCCACGTCCTCTCCCTATCAATCTCAATGCACGTGTGAAAATGGCGGCGACGCGCGGCTCCTTATATAGAATCCGAGTCTCGCGAGAATCCGACAGCGTCATGATGACGTTCGGGCGCGCTCGGGTTAACCGAGCAAGGCGGGAAGATCCGAGTCGCTCGGACCCGTGAAAAAAAACATGAAGTTCGTGCGGGTTCGGATTCAGAGAAACCGAACCCGCTCATCTCTAGTTAAAATTGCAGTGTGTTCTTTTTCATATAATATTACTAACATGTGTAATGCCTTTATTGAAGTTCAGTACAATACATTTATCTGAACAAAAGCATACCAACTCCATACAGTACAGTATTAGTCATACAGCTTAGCAATTACAGATTAGTGCAGAGGGAACATTACCTCTTATCTAAAGTAAAACGTTTACCTTTGTGTCTTTAAGATATCAGCAGACGCTTAATTATTCTATACTCACACAATATTATATGTATTGCTTTTATGTGTGACGATAGGCTAATTACAGATACTGTAGCAGTAGTGAATAAGCTTATTTAAATGTACTTCATTGAGCTCACCTACAGTATTATCTGGTCATACTAGCACAAATAATGTGTTATTTATGTGACTTGAATGTGATTAGTGTTAATTCTAGCACCCTGTACCTGTCACAACCCTTGCAGTTCCTCTTTCCTATCTGAGGTGTCACTCTCTCCTCTGGTGCTTCTAGCACACTCTAGCCTGAATCTCAGCACTGAGATACAGACCAGAGTGCACTGGAAGCACCATAATAGAGAGCAATACCCCAGGCAGAAAAGAGGAACCACACAGGTTGTGATAGGTGTAGAGTGCTAGAATGAACAATATGTGATTATATATGTATTATGTGTTATCAGGGGCAGATTGGAATGGAAAACCAGCCCAGGAAATTTCAGGATGCAGCATTAAAAGGGGTGAGGTCTATTGGGGGTGGAGTCTGTGTAGAGGGAGGGATCTCTCCTCATAGGAACTGATTCTGAGTCAGACACAGTTGCAGCCCACCTTGGGTCTTTTGCTGCAGTTGCGTCTGTGACGTCATGCAAAGCCCTTCCCTGATTTACAACTGCGCATCTGAATATGCAAGGACAGAGACACCCACTTTTAGTGTCTGCAGATGCTGCAATGAGGCTTTGTGCGTCCTTAGATGCTACAATCAGTTGCACCATTGAATCTTCCACCAACCCTATGCTAGGTGCATATTATTGAATCATGGCCTCCAATCTGATCGATTCAGCATCTCAATATGCAACACACCCATACTACATTACAACCCCCTTAACTGACCAGAAAATCCCAACACTATTCTAATACATGTCTTCCTTCATGCATCTGAATCTGTACTGCTAGTCTGTATGACCACTTTCAGTAGACTATAAAATACATACAAATTATGGAAAAAAAGCTATTTAAGTGAAACCAGCATATCTAAAAGTAAATAATAGAGGTAGAAGTAGAAATTAGTGTTGTTTTCATTACTGTAATTGCCATAATGGGCCTGATTCAGAGTTGCACACAAACCCAATCCCATGAGCAATAACAGTGGAAAAAGGGAGGACACAGTATTTTCTGATTTGTTAGCAGCTATGTGACCACATCCCAAACCCCATACTCTTAATTCCATTGCTGTTTTATTAGCAGTTAGCACTTGCATGAGCCCCATCATTGACAAAAAAATTGGGGTGTCGCCACTTGCCATCCCTTGATCTTTCAAGGTACCGCCCTCCGGCTTACTGTGGCCTCCCCTCCTACAAATGTCCTACCCCCTGCAGAGCTCCCTCTCCTATAAGTGTCCTACACCTTGCAGAGCCTCCCCTCATGGAAATATCCTACCCATGCGGAGCCCCCTCTGCTATAAATGTCCCACCCCCTGCACAGAACCCCCCTTTAGATGTCTGACCCTCTACAAAGCCTCCTCTGTCACATCCCCTGCAGAGCTCCTACCCCTATAAGTGTACCACCCACTGAAGAGCCCCTCCATATAAGTGTCCCACCGCCTGTAGAGCACCCTCCCATATAAGTGTCCTATCCCTGCAGAGCTCCCTCCTCTATAGGTGTCCCACACGAGGTAGTAGCACCCTCATAGGTGTCCCACCAACTGCAGAGTTTCTTCCACTATAAGTGTCCCATCCCCTGCAGAGCCCCTTCCTATAATAGTGTCTCACTCACTGCAGAACCCTTTCTCTATAGGTGTCCCACACCATGTAGTAGAGCACCCTCTCCTATAGATGTAACACCAACTGCAGAGTTTCTTCCACTATAAGTGCCCCTGCCCCTTCAGAGCCCCCTGCTATGAAAGTTTCACATCCACTATAGAACCCCTCATCTATAGGTGTTCCACACCATGTAGCAGAGCACCCTCTCCTTTACCTGTCCCACCAACTGCAAAGATTCTTCCCCTATAAGTGTCCCACCAACTGCAGAGCCCCCCCTCTATGTGTCCCACACCATGTACCAAAGCACCCCCTCCTATAGATGTCCCACCAACTACAGAGCTTCTTCTCCTATGAGTGTCCCACCCCCTGCAGTGTCCCATCCACTATAGGTGTCCAAGCCCAGGTAGCAGAGCAGCCTTTCCTATAGGTTTGCCACCTTCTGCAGAGCCCCCTCCTCTATAGGTGTACCACCCCATTTAGCAGAGCTCTGCACCATTGCCTAAGTACCTCAGTTCTGTAGTAGAGTGACATAGGTGCCATGTCCCAGGAAATGGATAGGGATGTAGTGCAGCTCCACAACAAGTTGATGAAGTCTGAGTTGCTGAAGGCACAGTGCCGTTATATGTCTAGTGTCTCCTGGCTGACAACACCCAGAAGTGCGCGCTGGTTGCAGGTCTTCCTGGTGATCTAGCATCTTCTGGCTAGTGGAAGTACCTGCTAGCCGGAACAGATGACAGCTTCTGGTTTTGTGTTCCACAGTAGAAATGCAAATCCCAGAAGCAGCAGCACTGCAGCAGATGTAGGAATTGACCCAGGCCCGCAGGCACTGAGAGCTGGACTAGCAGAACATTAATGGGACATACCCAACAGAGGGGTAATGTGATCAGCCAAGCAGGGACCTACAGTACCCACTCTCCCTGGGGACCAATCTGCCCCTGTATGTTATCTATATATGTGTTTCAACTATACATTTTAAAACTCATAAAAATATCTGATTGCTGTCTCAGCAGAGCACCGTGGAATTCTGGGGCTTATTCTGAGTTGGGGCAAAGGAGTAGCTTTTCACCTGGACTAAGAATATTGCAATGCAGAGTTTCAATACATTTACAGTATGCAGGTTAAATATTTTTGCCCACAAATGCTAGACAACTTCATTTTTCCACTGCAATTTAGATTTGTGCATTGACTTGCTCCTCCCAAATCTAAATTTCACTAAACATTTTAAGGGCCATAGGACCTTATTCAGCTTCAGTTTCAGTTTTGCTAATTTGTAGATCGCATTGCATACCAAAATAAGGGCAGCTTCCTGCCTGTACAGCCGTGGTGTGCATGCAGTTGGACCGCCGTCACCTTACCCAATGCATCGACCGCTTGTGACATCATGCAACCACCTTGAAAGCGGCCCATACCCATCCCCATTTTCATCACCACGACCCCGCAACGCTATATCATTGCCCCGACCGGCCCGTAAAACACCTCTGTCTGTCAATCATGTAGAAGCATTCGCATCAATGTAATGCGATAGCATCTCCCGGTCCGTGCACATGCAGAACCTCACATTACCATTCAGTACTGAATAAGGGCCAGAGTTCTCAAAAGAATTTGCTTGATATCTGCTCTGATACTCGATTTGTGAATTAAAAAGCAGCACCCGAGCTTTGAAACTTGGACCTTTAGATGTTAACCAATGTACTCTATGTGCTACTTCCTGCACAATTTAGTGGTGACAGTGATACAAAGGATTCTTAACCGACAATAGCTGCTCAGATGTGCCTGATCTGATGTTCAGTGGCCACTTTACTTCTAACACATGTCCTTTATGGTTTTTTAATACATAGGGGCAATCCTTAATCCCTTATTACCATGATAAGCAAAAATTAATACATCTGTCCATGTTAAGTGCAACATGGTTTAACCAAGGTGCATAGTTACTCCTTTCTTCTGCTTTGCTCCCAACTCTTAATCCGACCCCCTGTGTGATTAGAGAGCACATTTCTTACCAACTCTCATACTGTACATTAAAGCCATGTGGGAAGGGAACACCCTCAAGATACAGACAAAAACGTTTGTAGTAGCCCTTAGACATTGGTTGAATATAATTTATTGAACTGGTTTGAACACTAGGATGCAAATAGAATGAGAAGCCAATTAAATAATTTGCCCACACTACAGACAGCAGTATTCTTGTAGTAAAAGCAATAATGGCTGATGTACCAATAAATACATATATTAACCACTATAACTAAACAATTCAAAACTAAAAACAAAGAGACAGTAATTGTGGTAAATTTATTTTTCATTGTCTTAATAACTGTATTCTGAAATAACCAAAAACCATAGACATATTAATTAATATTCATAATGATACATAAAAGGGGTCACAATATTTAACCCTCATGTGTTGCACTATATAAATTTGGTTCCCTCACCTGACTACTTACCATATGATGAACCCCCTAGTGAGTGATATCCATAAAATCCCCCTGTGATGTTTACTTGAACATATCCACTCCCTCAACACCATGTACTGTACAAAATCAGGCACCACTGGCCATTTTAGCCATGGTTACAGTAAATGCAAGGTTCCACCCAAACTTCCACCACAGATAACAAATGAAATGAAAATCAACAAAAAACTGTTAACAAACTCACTGGACCCTCAGCCTGACCTCTTACAAACATCTTCTCCATTAAAAAATCTAAGGCCCATCTAATGCCCTTTTTAGTCAGGTGAACCCCATTAGACCCACATAGATAATCATATTTGTAATGTAGCATGTTATGCCAAACTACAGTCCCACCAAAATGTCATGCTTCTCCCAACAGCATTCACCTTTATCCTGTCCTCATCAATGGCATGATCACGTGGAGTGTACCTCCAGACCCTGCAATGAACAATCTCAGGCCAAGTGACCCAAGTATCTGCTGAGGAATGCAAGGATGCCCAAAAGACATATGAATAGTCAATTACACATATATGCATGGGGTCACAAACTGTCCCTGGAAGGTAGACAGAAGCTAAAATAGGTTAGAATAATATAACATAAACAATGGCAGTATGGATGGTGTAATGAGCATTACTGCCTCACAGCACTGAGGTCATGGGTTCTATTCCCACCAAGACCCTTACTGTGTGGAGTTTGTATATTCTCCCCGTACTTGCGTGTATTTCCTCTGGGTACTCCGGTTTCCTCCCACAAACCAAAAATATATACTGGTAGGTTAATTGGCTCCCACCAAAATTAACCCTAGTGCGAAATTGTCTGTGTGTACATGTGATA
Source organism: Pseudophryne corroboree (assembly GCF_028390025.1). Lineage (NCBI taxonomy): Eukaryota > Metazoa > Chordata > Amphibia > Anura > Myobatrachidae > Pseudophryne > Pseudophryne corroboree. The sequence goes on from NC_086448.1 coordinate 593,402,437, forward strand.
GGGAATATATAGATTGTAACCTCCACTGGGGCAGGGACTGATGTGAATGGGCAAATATTCTCTGTAAAAGCGCTGCAGAATATGTGTGTGCTATATAAGTAACTGGTAATAAAATAATAAAAATAAAAACAATCTACACATAACAAATTATATTCTAACCAATAGTCTTAAGGGGTAGGGAGAAAGGTGATATATCTGTAAATGTATAAAAACCAAATGGATCCCAAAGACCAACCAAGCCTAATGTTATTGGCAGATCCACCAGAGGAAAAATCTCACATAGATATGCAGCGAGAATTCTAGTTCAAAGGCTACAGGAAGTAGGAAGTGCTTTCAACTGCTCATTCTTTGTGACAAGCTGTCAAACAAAGGAAAAAAACAAGTCTTTTTGAACAGCTGTGTGAGTTGCAAGATCAAAAACCAAGCCTAGTCAAAGTGCAAAAGCAGGGCCGTAACTAGGTGTGTGCAGAAGGGGCACCGCACATAGCACTGCAATGTTGGCGGCACTGGTCAATTATGTTTCAATTCATTTCACTTGCAGCTTCCCTCCTTTTTGAAGCCCAGCATCTCCTGACTGCCCCTGTCTCCTTCCCTGACCCCTTCTGTCGCTAATACCTATACAACATTCAGGAACTCAACCTGAGATTTCTGTTATTCAGTCACACTGTCCTTTATTACATTTCAAGATGCTGACATACAGTACCCGGGATTTGAACCCATTGCCATTGCAATTAGACAATCGATTCATTGAGCTATCTGCACTTGCATAGAAATGTAGATAATTTTAAGTTATAGAATTTTAAGCTATAGAATTTTAATTATTTGAAGCTTACCTTGTGCTTTGTGAAGGGGTGATCAACAGTGCGGCTGAGCAGATCTATGTAGTGTGTGGCTGCAAGAAATTGGATGTGTGGCTGCACACTGCATAGATCTGCTCAATTGCAATGCTGATTTTTTTTTTTTTTTACAAAGTACCGGTAGCTTCATATAGTGTTTATAGTTTTTATGCAGGATCAAATAGCTCAATGAGTAGGATTTTTGATTAGAATTCAAAAAGTTATAGGTTTGAATCCTGGGCGTGGCAGTACTGTATATTGATATGTGTTATTTAATAAATGGTATTGTAACTAACTGAATAACAACAAGCTCTAAAATTAAGTGTATGAATGTGGTATAAAGTGGATTTGTGTCCAAATCCATTTAATTGCAGTGGTCTATAAATGTGTATGTATAATTTATATATAATATATTATATATTATAATATCTATAAAATGTGGGAAGGGGCACCATAGTACGAGCTTTCTCTGAGATCAGTCTTGTCATGCCCCTTCCCCACAAGGCATGCACCTTATGTCCCTATTGGAAAAATGGGGTGGGGGAGGGGGGTAGAAGGCACCAATTCTCTCTCTGGCACAGGGCAACAAAAAGTCTAGTTATGGCTCTGTGCAAAAAAAGGCATCTGCCACATCATTTTCAAAAACAATTCAAAGATGTTCAAAACCAAATGGTTGAGCAGTCTGACAGCTGGGAAGAATGATGTCAGCTGATGGCTAACATCCTGAAATACCCCCAATTGTTCTACCAGAAAACTAAACTTCTCATGCAACAACTCTCTTGAGGTGAAGCCCCCACCAGCAGATACAGAATGTGCAATAGTAATACTTCTCCATCACCAAGCATCAGACAACCCTGCTATACAGTACACCACCTCTTTCCCAGAAAAACACCATAGCCCAGTATCCCTGCTGCTTCCACAAAAAGCTGCAGTAATCTTTAAGAGTTCAGCTGGGATAGGCAGAAATTGACCCCATTAAAAGTCACCATAAAAGAGTTGCATAACTTTAGATTCTGCTTGAGTTCATAAAATAACTAAATGGATCAACCCCAGATGTAACTCTGTCCAGCTTTCTGCTAAAGATGTGCCCCATCTGGAAAACCACGCAAGCAAAATTAAGCAAGCCATAAAAGGATTTTATCTACTGCAAACACACTGGAGGACACCACAGCATAATCACTTTTTTACTAGGGAGATTGCAACAACAATCCAATCTTGATACCCAGTAATGTTAATCTGGTACAGTGCCCTAATTTCTTTGATGCTATGGGCACACTAAATTTCTGGAAGAGGCACCTTACAGAATATATAAAGTCCCAACAACAGGGAGAAACATGGGACCCAATCAAAAGGAAAACATTCAATTAATGAGCCACACCCTACTCCCTAGTCCCAGCTACAATGCAGCAAAGAACTGAAATGTTCAAAAAAGACACCCAACACTAATCAGTCCATAGGGAGACAACAATCGATACATCCTCCAACTGAAAGACCATACAGATGTAACCAGCCTCATCTATTGTGCGACTATTTGTACCCACAATTATCTTGACATGGGGCCATTTATGGGCACATGCAGCTATTCTCACCCACGACACATAGACTTTGTATTGTGCAATAGTGGGTGCGTATATTTTCAGCTTGGGCACTTAGTCACTTTTGTGATGTGATAAAGAGTGCGGGTACAAAGGCATATGATGGAAGGTCAACACTTTATTTATCTTCCTTAAAAGGTCCCCCACCTTAAAGACTTCACCAGGCCCAGAGTCTTATTGAAAGACTAATAACTAATCCAGCTAACCACCTCCGTAATGGCTGAATTGACCACAAATCAGGGAAGAAAAGTTACTATATCATGTGATGTTGCTGCCTTTTGGCCAACTTAGTCTCCCACTCCTTTGAGCCCAAGTATCACTGCCACTAAAGGAGAAAGAAGAAGAGCCAGAAGACATAAAGGCTCCAGACAGCTCACATGCACCCTGAAGAGACCACTTTGAAGTAAAGCCCACATCTAACAAAAAGGCTGGAATCACACCAAGACCAAAACCATCCCCACTGGGCACCTGAACAACTAGAGAAAACGAAACATTAGGAGCATCAACCCAGGGAGAGACCAACTCCTTGAAGAACCCACAACAGAGTCAAACTGCAAAGCTTGACAAGGATAAGAAAAATCTAAGGGATCACTGGCAAAATGATGAGGACAAGAGGGTGCTGGAGATAGGACAGTGCATGACAAAGAAGCCAGACATGACAGCAGGAAAACACCATTGGGGAGATAACCAGGGAGCCAGCAGTGGGTGCATAGAATCCATCTTAGTGACATGAGCCCCTGGGGAAGCAAATCCACTAGCCAAAACAGAAAATGGAACACTATGCTCAGTTGACAGAGGTGATCCAACACCAGGCAGTGCAATTCCCATGGAAGTCATGCTGCGGGCCAGGTTACCATTCCCAATCGTATTCCACGTGGATGGTAAAGTGTGAAAAAGTAAAAAATCTATTTTGAAAAAAAAAGCCATGTTGACCTTTTCATGTGTCGACTTATCCCGTGTTGACCATTTTCATATGTTGATCATATGTCCATGTGGACCATGTTAATGTCAACTAATAGTGGTCAAACTAATTACTGTCGACCTTAACATGGTCGACCCTCCACAGGGATACCCACCAGGCCAACCACCATCTGACAAATTATTGGGGCCTGAAACCATGCAAACTGCAATGTTACTGGGAGCAGGGAGAGCACAGCGACTTCATTACAACACACCAATAGGCTCTGCAGTGTACACCACTGGAGCTATAGTCCTGGGACTTGCATGAGGCAAGGAGGAAGGAGTAGCAGTCTGGGATTGATGAGAAGCAGGGACTGGTTAAAGAAGTCCATGTCCTCTTTCTTCATCAGAATAAATCCACAGCGTACAGATGTAGCCACCTTTGTCTTGACCGATTCTCCGCCTAGACGTCCGTTTAGTCACGCTAAGGCGATAGCTGAGTTTAATCACAGGCAGGCGCGTTGAGGCGATCTAGATACTCAGCATGCATTACACATCTCCACCACTTGGTGGCTAATGCTCCACTAATCCAGTACTTTCGATCGTACAGTATAGCGGCGGATTGATCTACCTGTACCTGTACAGCTCTGGCAATTGGTCAGTGACGACTGTAATGTTAATACTGTAGGCGTAACGGGAGGCGGTGGAAAAAGATGGTGACCTACTGTAGAGTACTGTATGTGTATGGAGACGCAACTAATTGTGTAAAAGGAAGAATGTACAGTACAATGTATAAACACCGTGCTTTTAAAATACATGAGCGTCTGAGTTCCCTAAGGCATAATGGGAATGGAGGGCTAGCAGGAGGCGGTGGAAAATACCGTGCTTTACAAATGCGAGTGTCCGATTCCTCTAAGGCACAGGTTCTCAAACTCGGTCCTCAGGACCCCACACGGTGCATGTTTTGCAGGTCTCCTCATAGAATCACAAGTGACATAATTAGCTCCACCTGTGGACCTTTTAAAATGTGTCAGTGAGTAATTAATACACCTGTGCACCTGCTGGGTTACCTGCAAAACATGCACTGTGTGGGGTCCTGAGGACCGAGTTTGAGAACCCCTGCTCTAAGGCATAAACCAACACCAATGGGGTGGGGGCCGGGCGCTGTTTGCAGTACTTTTACACATGAAATTGGGAATCTCTCATGAGGCATCGTGGGCTAGGGGTGAAGGCTCCCACCTCCCACGCTGAGGGTCCAGGGTTCGAGACCTGATGTGCCTTCTTTTTTTTTTTATTGTAATAATACACTGTATTATTTTATTTTCATTGTAAGACAGTCAATGGAAAGGTGCACACAAGTTACATATAAATCAGAGTACATCTGCAGGAGCGATTCTTTACGCTAAATGCAACTACACAGCGGCAATGAGTAGAAATGAGTGTATTCTGACGCAACAAATTGAGCAAAACAGTACAGTAGATCTTCGGCGTTTGTGTATTGCACAGGACCTGAATTCCCTCCCTGTCTACTGCATGATCTGTGCAAGCTCCCAGGGGGGAAGGGCGATGGAGGTAGGGGGAGACGATGGAAAATACCGTGCCTTTGAAATGCAATTATATGAGCGTCCGAGTCCCCTACGGCATAAACCAACACCAATGGGAAGGAAGTGCCAACCTTTTTTTTTATGTGTTCCCGTGACATTCACTTTAATATTTTTTTTTCTCTCTAATACATCCAATGGAAGGATGCACACAAGTTTCATATAAATCAGAGTAGATCTGCAGGAGCGATTCTTTACGCTAAATGCATCTACACAGCGGTAATGAGTAGAAATGAGTGTATTCTGAGTGAGCAAAACAGTACAGTAGATCTTCGGTGTTTGTGTATTGCACAGGACCTGAATTCCCTCCCTGTCCACTGCATGATCTGTGCAGGCTCCCGGGGGGAAGGGCGATGGGCTAGCAGGAGGCTACTGGGGACTCAGACTCATACAGTACTTGCATTTCAAAAGCACAGTATTTTCCACCGCCTCCCGCTTGCCCATCGCCCTTCCCCCCTGGGATCCTGCACAGGTCATGCAGTAGACAGGGAGGGAGTTATTCACATAAACTAGGGCAAAGCTGCAGGAGCAGTTGTACTGTTTAGGGTCTATGCACCATATGGTATACATACAATTCTGTAGCAGGGCAGACTCAATTGAAATGGCTACCGCCTGTGACTCCTCGCCCAATGGAAGCCCTCGGCTATGGAGCAAGTAACAGCACAGATTTGGTAGGTCACGGGGCAATGCTGAAGGAGCGTCAGAATCCCCTAGCTAAAATACACAGGGGTGATAGGGATAAGTGAGGTCTTTGCGCATAACGATACACCGCAAAGTTCCCCATGGTTTTGATTATGCCTTTTCTTTGAACACGGTATTTTCCACTGCCTCACCCAACCCCCATCCCACTTTCCCCTTCCCCCCCTGGGAGCCTGCAAAGTACATGCAGTAGACAGGGAGGGCGTTCCGATCAGGTTACAAGACATGTGCAACAGTATACTTCTGTATGTAGGAAAATCCACCGCCCACTCTGATTTATGTGAAACCTGTGTGCACCCGTCCATTGAATGTATAACAAAGAAAAATATTAATAATAAAGTGAATGTTACAGGAACACATTAAAAAAAGATTGGCACTTCCTTCCCATTGGTGTTGGTTTATGCCTTAGGGGACTCGGACGTTAATACTTGTATTTCAAAAGCACAGTGTTTTCCACCGCCTATCCCTACCCCATCGCCCTTCCCCCCTGGGAGCCTGCACAGGTCATGCAGTGGACAGGGAGGGAGTTCAGGTCAGGTACAATACACAAATGCTGACGATCTACAGTACTGTGTTGCTCAGTTAGTTGCGTTGGAATACACTAATTTATACTCATTACCGCTGTGTATTTGTATATAGCGGAATGAATCGCTGCTGCAGATTTACTTTGATTTATGTGAAACCTGTGTGCACCCTTTCATTGAATGTACAACAAAGAAAAAAAAAATAAAGTGAATGTCACGGGAACATAGAAAAAAAAAGGTTGGCACTTTGTGACTCTCAGCATGGGAGGTAAGAGCTTTCATCACTAGGTTGGTATGGAAGGGGAGACAATTAGCTACCAGAGGGTACCAACCCCAAGTTTCTGTGACCCCCACAAGGCTCATGGCAAGCGTCGGAACCTATGGTGGGTCTGAATTAACGGTCCCATTATAGTCTATGGGAAAATGGGTCCACTTTGCGTACTGATATCTCTAGTTCTGGGTGTACCAGAGACTCAGGACTTGTACCATACAAAAGAGGAGACTCTTGGCTTTCGGGGCAGACCAACCACTAGTTTATGTGAAACTGGGAAGGGAAACGGGAAGCAACCGTGTTTCGGGTCCCCTCCAGTTGTCCGCCTAGCTTGCACAGGATACAGGGTTTTTGGCTAGATAGGAAATACTGTACAGAAATGCTAAGCATGGTAATTTGACATCCAGGAACATAGGGAGGAGTTTTTATCTCACTCCATTATACTTAGAAAAATTACACTTGCCACTGTACGTTACAAGCTGTTTGTGCTAATTAGTACACTAGTAGAACATACTGTACAGAGATACTAAGGACAGTGATTTGGCATCCACGAACTTAGGGAGGAGCTTTTATCTCTCTCCATTGTAATCTTTCTAAGTATAATGGAGAGAGATAAAAGCTCATCCCTAAATTCCTGGGTGCCAAATTACCGTCTTTAGTATCTCTGTATAGTATTTTCTATTAGGGTACTAATTAGCACGGACAGCTTGTAACGTACAGCGGCAAGTTTAATCTTTCTATGTATAATGGAGAGAGATAAAAGCTCCTCAATAAGTTCCTGGATACAAAATCACCATACTTAGTATCTCTGTACAGTATGTTCTATTAGGGTACCAATTAGCTGTTCGTGCTAATTAGTACCCTAATAGAAAATACTATGCATAGATACTAAGGATGGTGATTTGGCAACCAGGAACTTAGGGAGGAGCTTTTATCTCTCTATATTATACATAGTAAGATTAAAATTGCCACTGTACGTTACAAGCTGTTTGTGCTAATTAGTACCCTAATAGAAAATACTATGCAAAGATACTAAGGATGGTGATTTGGCAACCAGGAACTTAGGGAGGAGCTTTTATCTCTCTATATTATACATAGAAAGATTAAAATTGCCACTGTACGTTACAAGCTGTTCGTGCTAATTAGTACACTAGTAGAACATACTGTACAGAGATACTAAGTACAGTGATTTGGCATCCACGAACTTAGGGAGGAGCTTTAATCTCTCCATTGTAATCTAAGTATAATGGAGAGAGATAAAAGCTCCTCCCTAAATTCCTGGATGCCAAATTACTGTCCTTAGTATCTCTGTACTCTACGTTCTACTAGTGTACTAATTAGCACGAACAGCTTGTAACGTAGAGTGGCAAGTTTAATCTTTCTATGTATAATGGAGAGAGATAAAAGCTCCTCAATAAGTTCCTGGATACAAAATCACCATACTTAGTATCTCTGTACAGTATGTTCTATTAGGGTACCAATTAGCTGTTTGTGCTAATTAGTACCCTAATAGAAAATACTATGCAGAGATACTAAGGATGGTGATTTGGCAATCAGGAACTTAGGGAGGAGCTTTTATCTCTCTATATTATACATAGAAAGATTAAAATTGCCACTGTACGTTACAAGCTGTTCGTGCTAATTAGTACACTAGTAGAACATACTGTACAGAGATACTAAGTACAGTGATTTGGCATCCACGAACTTAGGGAGGAGCTTTAATCTCTCCATTGTAATCTATCTAAGTATAATGGAGAGAGATAAAAGCTCCTCCCTAAATTCCTGGATGCCAAATTACTGTCCTTAGTATCTATGTACTCTACGTTCTACTAGTGTACTAATTAGCACGAACAGCTTGTAACGTAGAGTGGCAAGTTTAATCTTTCTATGTATAATGGAGAGAGATAAAAGCTCCTCACTAAGTTCCTGGATACAAAATCACCGTACTTAGTATCTCTGTACAGTATGTTCTATTAGGATACCAATTAGCTGTTTGTGCTAATTAGTACCCTAATAGAAAATACTATGCAGAGATACTAAGGATGGTGATTTGGCAACCAGGAACTTAGGGAGGAGCTTTTATCTCTCTATATTATACATAGTAAGATTAAAATTGCCACTGTACGTTACAAGCTGTTTGTGCTAATTAGTACCCTAATAGAAAATACTATGCAAAGATACTAAGGATGGTGATTTGGCAACCAGGACCTTAGGGAGGAGCTTTTATCTCTCTATATTATACATAGAAAGATTAAAATTGCCACTGTACGTTACAAGCTGTTCGTGCTAATTAGTACACTAGTAAAACATACTGTACAGAGATACTAAGTACAGTGATTTGGCATCCACGAATTTAGGGAGGAGCTTTAATCTCTCCATTGTAATCTATCTAAGTATAATGGAGAGAGATAAAAGCTCCTCCCTAAATTCCTGGATGCCAAATTACTGTCCTTAGTATCTCTGTACTCTATGTTCTACTAGTGTACTAATTAGCTGTTTGTGCTAATTAGTACCCTAATAGAAAATACTATGCAAAGATACTAAGGATGGTGATTTGGCAACCAGGAACTTAGGGAGGAGCTTTTATCTCTCTATATTATACATAGAAAGATTAAAATTGCCACTGTACGTTACAAGCTGTTCGTGCTAATTAGTACACTAGTAAAACATACTGTACAGAGATACTAAGTACAGTGATTTGGCATCCACGAATTTAGGGAGGAGCTTTAATCTCTCCATTGTAATCTATCTAAGTATAATGGAGAGAGATAAAAGCTCCTCCCTAAATTCCTGGATGCCAAATTACTGTCCTTAGTATCTCTGTACTCTATGTTCTACTAGTGTACTTATTAGCTGTTTGTGCTAATTAGTACCCTAATAGAAAATACTATGCAAAGATACTAAGGATGGTGATTTGGCAACCAGGAACTTAGGGAGGAGCTTTTATCTCTCTATATTATACATAGAAAGATTAAAATTGCCACTGTACGTTACAAGCTGTTCGTGCTAATTAGTACACTAGTAGAACATACTGTACAGAGATACTAAGTACAGTGATTTGGCATCCATGAATTTAGGGAGGAGCTTTAATCTCTGCATTGTAATCTATCTAAGTATAATGGAGAGAGATAAAAGCTCCTCCCTAAATTCCTGGATGCCAAATTACTTTCCTTAGTATCTCTGTACTCTATGTTCTACTAGTGTACTAATTAGCACGAACAGCTTGTAACGTAGAGTGGCAAGTTTAATCTTTCTATGTATAATGGAGAGAGATAAAAGCTCCTCAATAAGTTCCTGGATACAAAATCACCATACTTAGTATCTCTGTACAGTATGTTCTATTAGGGTACCAGTTAGCTGTTTGTGCTAATTAGTACCCTAATAGAAAATACTATGCAGAGATACTAAGGATGGTGATTTGGCAACCAGGAACTTAGGGAGGAGCCTTTATCTCTCTATATTATACATAGAAAGATTAAAATTGCCACTGTACGTTACAAGCTGTTCGTGCTAATTAGTACACTAGTAGAACATACTGTACAGAGATACTAAGTACAGTGATTTGGCATCCACGAATTTAGGGAGGAGCTTTAATCTCTCCATTGTAATCTATCTAAGTGTAATGGAGAGAGATAAAAGCTCCTCCCTAAATTCCTGGATGCCAAATTACTGTCCTTAGTATCTCTGTACTCTATGTTCTACTAGTGTACTAATTAGCTGTTTGTGCTAATTAGTACCCTAATAGAAAATACTATGCAGAGATACTAAGGATGGTGATTTGGCAACCAGGAACTTAGGGAGGAGCTTTTATCTCTCTATATTATACATAGAAAGATTAAAATTGCCACTGTACATTACAAGCTGTTCGTGCTAATTAGTACACTAGTAGAACATACTGTACAGAGATGCTAAGTACAGTGATTTGGCATCCACGAACTTAGGGAGGAGCTTTAATCTCTCCATTGTAATCTATTTAAGTATAATGGAGAGAGATAAAAGCTCCTCCCTAAATTCCTGGATGCCAAATTACTGTCCTTAGTATCTCTGTACTCTATGTTCTACTAGTGTACTAATTAGCACGAACAGCTTGTAACGTAGAGTGGCAAGTTTAATCTTTCTATGTATAATGGAGAGAGATAAAAGCTCCTCAATAAGTTCCTGGATACAAAATCACCATACTTAGTATCTCTGTACAGTATGTTCTATTAGGGTACCAATTAGCTGTTTGTGCTAATTAGTACCCTAATAGAAAATACTATGCAGAGATACTAAGGATGGTGATTTGGCAATCAGGAACTTAGGGAGGAGCTTTTATCTCTCTATATTATACATAGAAAGATTAAAATTGCCACTGTACGTTACAAGCTGTTCGTGCTAATTAGTACACTAGTAGAACATACTGTACAGAGATACTAAGTACAGTGATTTGGCATCCACGAACTTAGGGAGGAGCTTTAATCTCTCCATTGTAATCTATCTAAGTATAATGGAGAGAGATAAAAGCTCCTCCCTAAATTCCTGGATGCCAAATTACTGTCCTTAGTATCTCTGTACTCTACGTTCTACTAGTGTACTAATTAGCACAAACAGCTTGTAACGTAGAGTGGCAATTTTAATCTTTCTATGTATAATGGAGAGAGATAAAAGCTCCTCAGTAAGTTCCTAGATGCCAAATCACCATCCTTAGTATCTCTGTACAGTATGTTCTACTAGTGTATTAATTAGCACGAACAGCTTGTAACGTACAGTTGCAAGTTTAATCTTTCTATGTATAATAGAGAGAGATAAAAGCTCCTCAGTAAGTTCCTGGATGCCAAATCACCATCCTTAGTATCTCTGTACAGTATGTTTTACTAGTGTATTAATTAGCACAAACAGCTTGTAACGTACAGCGGCAAGTTTAAACTTTCTATGTATAATGGAGAGAGATAAAAGCTCCTCAGTAAGTTCCTGGATGCCAAATCACCGTACTTAGTATCTCTGTCCAGTATGTTCTATTAGGGTACTAATTAGCTGTTTGTGCTAATTAGTACCATAATAGAAAATACTATGCAGAGATACTAAGTTTGGTGATTTGGCAACCAGGAACTTAGGGAGAAGCTTTTATCTCTCAATATTATACATAGAAAGATTAAAATTGCCACTGTGTTACATGCTGTTCGTGCTAATTAGTGCACTAGTAGAACATACTGTACATAGATACTACGTACACTGATTTGGCATCCAGGAACTTAGGGAGGAGCTTTTATCTCTCTCCTTTTTAATCTTTCTAAGTATAATGGAGAGAGATAAAAGCTCATCCCTAAGTTCGTGGATGCCAAATCACTGTCCGTAGTATCTCTGTACAGCATGTTCTTCTAGTGTACTAATTAGCACGAGCAGCTTGTAACATACAGTGGCAGGTTTGATCTTTCTCCTCCGTAAATTCCTGGTTGCCAAATCACCGTCTTTAGTATCTCTGTATAGTATTTTCTATTAGGGTACTAGTTAGCACGAACAGCTAATTAGTACCCTAATAGAACATACTGTACAGAGATACTAAGTACGGTGATTTGGCATCCAGGAACTTACTGAGGAGCTTTTATCTCTCTCCATTATACATAGAAATATTAAACCTGCCATGTACGTTACAAGCTGTTCATGCTAATTAGTACCCTAATAGGACATACTGTACAGAGATACTAAGTTCGGTGATTTGGCATCTAGGAACTTTCAGAGGAGCTTTTATCTCTCTCCATTATACATAGAAATATTAAACTTGCCACTGTACGTTACAAGCTGTTCATGCTAATTAGTACACTAGTAGAACATAGAATACAGAGATACTAAAGACTGTAATTTGGCACCCAGGAACTTAGGGAGGAGCTTTTATCTCTCTTCATTATACTTAGAAAGATTACAATGGAGAGAGATTAAAGCTCCTCCCTAAATTCGTGGATGCCAATCACTGTCCTTAGTATCTCTGTACAGTATGTTCTACTAGTGTACTAATTAGCACGAACAGCTTGTAACGTACAGTGGCAAGTGTAATTTTTCTAAGTATAATGGAGAGAGATAAAAACTCCTCCCTATGTTCCTGGATGTCAAATTACCATGCTTAGCATTTCTGTACAGTATTTCCTATCTAGCCAGAAACCCTGCATCCTGTGCAAGCTAGGCGGACAACTGGAGGGGACCCCGAAACACGGTTGCTTCCCGTTTCCTTTTCCAGTGTCACATAAACTAGTGGGTGGTCTGCCCCGAAAGCCAAGAGTCTCCTCTTTTGTATGGTACAAGTCCTGAGTCTCTGGGACACCCAGAACCAGAGATATCAGTATGCAAAGTGGACCCATTTTCCCATAGACTATAATGGGCCCGTTAATTCAGACCCACCATGGGTTCCGACGCTTGCCATGAGCCTTGTGGGGGTCACAGAAACTTGGGGTTAATACCCTCCGGTAGCTAATTGTCTCCCCTTCCATACCAACCTATCGATGAAGGCTCCCACCTCCCACGCTGAGAGTCCCAAAGTGCCAACCTTTTTTTTCTATGTTCCCGTGACATTCATTTTATTATTATTTTTTCTTTGTTATACATTCAATGAAAGGGTGCACACAGGTTTCACATAAATCAGAGTAGGTGGAGGATTTTTCTACATACAGTAGTATACTGTTGCACATGTCTTGTAACCTGATCGGAACTCCCTCCCTGTCTACTGCATGTACTTTGCAGGCTCCCAGGGGGGAAGGGGAAAGTGGGATGGGGGTAGGGCGAGGCAGTGGAAAATACCGTGTTCAAAGAAAAGGCATAATCAAAACCATGGGGTACTTTGCGGTGTATCGTTATGTGCATTGACCTCGCTTATCCCTATCACCCCTGTGTATTTTAGCTAGGGGATTCTGACGCTCCTTCAGCATTGCTTCAAATCTGTGCTGTTACTTGCTCCATAGCCGAGTGCCTCCATGGAGCTAGGAGTCACAGGCGGTAGCCATTTCAATTGAGTTTGCCCTGCTATAGAATTGTATGTGTACCGTAAAGTGCATAGAACCTTGACAGTAGAAACTCTCCTGCAGCTTTGCCCTGCTTTATGTAAAACTTGTGTTTTGTCAGTTTGCCATGCGATCGAGCCCGGTGTAACGTAATGTGCATAGACCTCACTTATCTCTATCGCCCCTGTGTATTTTGGCTAGGGGATTGTGACGCTCCTTCAGCATTGCCCCGTAGCCTGCAAAATCTGTGCTGTTATTTGCTCCATAGCTGAGTGCCTCCTAGGAGCTAGGAGTCACAGGCGGCAGCCATTTCAATTGAGTCTGCCCTGCTATAGAATTGTATGTGTACCGTACGGTGCATAGAACCTTTACAGTAGAAACTCTCCTGCAGCTTTGCCCTGCTTTATGTAAAACTTGTGTTTTGTCAGTTTGCTATGCGATCGAGCCCTGTGCAACGTAATGTGCATAGACCTCGCTTATCTCTATCGCCCCTGTGTATTTTGGCTAGGGGATTGTGACGCTCCTTCAGCATTGCCCCGTAGCCATCGCTGCCTGCCACGAGGTGGGGGTTCAGGGGTAATGGTCATTTTGCCAGTGTGCTATGCGATTGAGTCCGGTGTACCGTAATGTGCAGACCTAGCTTATCCCTATCGCCCCTGTGTATTTTAGCTAGGGGATTGTGACGCTCCTTCAGCATTGCCCCATAGCCTGTAAAATCTGGACTGTTACTTGCTCCGTAGCCTAGGGCCTCTGTGGGGCAAGGAGTCATAGGTGGTAGCCATTTCTATTGAGTCTGCCCAGCTACAGAATTGTATGTGTACTGTACGGTGCATAGAACCTTAACAGTAGAACCGCTCATGCAGCTTTGCCCTGGTTTATGTGAATAAAAATAATAATAAAGTGTCTGGAAAAAACTAACATGCATTTGTACTTTAGGAATCGAACTCATGACTCTGAGTATAGGAAGCGGAACACTTCACCACTTCACCACAGACAGATGAATAAATCCATTGGTTTTGATTATGCTGTAATGACTACGGGATTAGGACGCTAACATACTGTACAAAATTCCTAATCTCAAGAGGCAATAGTGAACTTCTAACACGTCCATTTGCGACAGTGTACACTACTGGTTTTCTGTTGTTTTGTCTGCGGGACTTGGACGCTCACATATTCATAAAGTACTGTAGATGGATCATATACTGTATGCTGTACTATCTGTGTCTGTATCGTATATACTGTATTAAATAATGCAGCGTAATGAGTATTTACTGTATGCAGCGTAATGAGACGCCTTAGTAAAGTAGTCCTTATTATATATTTCAGTATTGTATTTTACGGGAGACCACACGCATGCTCAGTGGTGATTGTAAAAAGCGACATCTGGTGGCTGATCGCAGGTATTACATGTAAAGGTAACGCCAAACGCTCTGTCTGCCTCCGTGCGATTAGGTACGCCTCTCTGTGACTAGGCGCGCCTCCCTACGCTGCGTATGCTCGATCGGGACAAACGCCTCAGCCAGTCAAGATAAAGGTGGCTACATCTGTATATTGATGGAAGATTATTGTATAATGACCTTATTTCAGACAGTATGAGATAGGACCCATCAATGTACTGAGCAGTTAAGCATACTACTACCACCACATCATGGTGAGCTTGGATTCAGTATTAGCCTGAAAGTAATATGATTTTTTTAATTATTATTTAATAAACTTTTTTTTAAGACTTTAGATCATAAAGTTGGACACAAACCTTCAGTTTTAAATAAAAAAGCTCTCTGCACTTATTTTCAAAGCCACTGCTGTTTCTTAGTTATTTTAGTCTTGACAATGAAAGTCTTCATTTTTAAACTTGCTATAAAATCTGCTGCTTTTATTTAACCATCAAGACCAGCAAAATCACGAACTTCAGTTAATGCAGTTATGTTAACTATGTAAAAAATGTGTTACAAAAGTTGTTTAAAAGTCATTATTTATTACATTTTATATCGTTTTTTTTAGGGGTGAAATATTCAATGAAAGTATTAAAGAAACTGGTGTAACTCTTGCAATTCAAGGGAGGTGGAGTGGGAGATCTTGAGCACTAGTGGGGTGAAGATTGTAGAATGGTATATGTAATAGATATACAGGGGAGGGGTCCTGGGGTGCACACCGGTAATGAGAGGTGCGACCCTGCGGAGACCTTTCAGTAGAACTGCATACAAAGAAAAAGGTTGCATGTGCACAATTCAAACACTACCAATTTATTAATAATGGGGGTAATTCCAAGTTGATCGCAGCAGGAAATTTTTTAGCAGTTGGGCAAAACCATGTGCACTGCAGGGGGGGGGGGCAGATATAACATGTGCAGAGAGAGATAGATTTGGGTGTGGTGAGCTAAATCTGCAATCTAAATTGCAGTGTAAAAATTAAGCAGCCAGTATTTACCCTGCACAGAAAAAAAATATCCCACCCAAATCTAACTCTCTCTGCAAATGTTATATCTGCCCCTCTACAGTGCACATGGTTTTGCCAGACTGCTAAAAATTTTCCTGCTGCAATCAACTTGGAATTACCCCCAATAATCATTGCAATAAAATTTTGCATTTTAAGCGAGTTTCGACGCATAATTATGGCCATAAGTAACGGCTTGCCCACCGCATCCTGGTGACCTCATTAGTCGGGCAAGTCCCTAACATTTTGGGGGGTACAAATCTAGGGCGTGGGACCCCCCAAAATGAAGCAGCTGAGTGACCCCAGGGCAACAGAAAAGTGAAAAAATATATAGTGAAAAAAGTGAAAATAGGTTAGTGAGGGAGGCTGCTGAAAAGAGCAGGGGTAAATTAGTGAGAGGTAATGAAGTGAGAGATAAAGTAGTGAGAGGTAAAGTATTGAAGAGTGAAGGAAGGAAATTAATTACATTGAAACAAAACATACAATAGGGATGAAAGTAAATATGAAAGTAAGTGTTAATATGTGTTGCTCCTGAGGCCAAACAGCCACAGCAGTCCAGGGGGACCCACACCCCAGAAATCCACCCCCATCTGATAATCCAATATACATTTATGCAGGACTCACCTTGCTCTGCATGCAGTCTAAGAAATGTCAGGAACCTAATTAAAACCAATATATAGGACAGGTGGGCGTGGGTGCTACCACCAGGCAGAAGGGGTCTCTGGCCTTCTATTGTGTATGTAAATACACAGCATTAGGTATACAGGGGAGGGGTCCTGGGGTGCACACCAGTAATGAGAGGTGCGACCCTGCGGAGACCTTTCAGTAGAACTGCATACAAAGAAAAAGGTTGCAGGTGCACAATTCAAACATTACCAGTTTATTAATAATAATCATTGCAATACGTAATAGATATACTACTCTTGGTCGCGTGGTCGCGCACTGATATTGTGATGCACCCAAGGCGTGCATATATATCAAAGCTCGACCATACAACCAACAGTGGTATATCTACAGATGGAGCCTTGCTCATCTAGCCTTCTATGGTGCGCCATGTTGCACCAAGGTTTATTAGCATGAGCCTTTCATCTATTGTTCTCAGCTGCAATACAATACAGAGAGAACAATACAGCAGTGGATTAAGTGATTACAGCAGGGGATTAAGTCATTACAGCAGGGGATTAGCTCAGACAGCACTGGCTCAATTAATCCTATTATAGGGATAGATGAGCAGGGCTCCATCAGTATTTTACAAAATTGTCCTTGTGACAAAATAGTTCTATTTGCTGTTTAGTTTGGTTTATGCAGTTAAATATTTATTCATTACAATAACAGTGTAAGTGAATTAAACACTCACTGTTTGCTAGTTCTGAGATGGCTGCTCAGGAAAGTACTGTTTAAATTCCTTGTATACAGTATATTATCATTGAACAAGTCATGTTTGATGAGGTCTGATGTGTGGTCATTTGAGTTATGAAGTACATTTGACATTTTGGGCAATTGTTACTGTCAGAAATATCAGTCTTACAGTGGGATGAACTAAACGGAAAATGCCGTAAACCCCCCATTTTGGGCTGGTTTATCACATTTTCAAATGTACTAATCCCCGGCCGCCGGCATATCAGTGTGGAGGGTATCGCCATATTTTTGTGACTATACCCTATAGAAGCATATGGGCTTCTTACAGCATCCTGCCTCTTGTGCCCCACACCGCTCACACTGACCCCCCTCGCCTGCATCCTGTCAGTCCTGCAGGAAAGCATCATATAAATACTACATTACTTTTTGCTACATAACATTACTGTATATCATATAACATTATAAAATCCAACACTATCATGCGCCAGGATCGTGTCCATCAGGAAGCTGACTGCATCCCTATAAATCATCTTTACACATTACAGATATAAATCTAGATACATTTCTAAAACGATTCTGAATACTATAAAAGTATCTTTTATTATTATTATTTTTATTTTCTCTAACGTCCTAAGTGGATGCTGGGACTCCGTAAGGACCATGGGGAATAGCGGCTCCGCAGGAGACTGGGCACAACTAAAGAAAGCTTTAGGACTACCTGGTGTGCACTGGCTCCTCCCACTATGACCCTCCTCCAGACCTCAGTTAGATTCTTGTGCCTGGCTGAGCTGGATGCACACTAGGGGCTCTCCTGAGCTCCTAGAAAGAAAGTATATTTTAGTTTTTTTATTTTACAGTGAGATCTGCTGGCAACAGACTCACTGCAGCGAGGGACTAAGGGGAGAAGAAGCGAACCTACCTAACTGGTGGTAGCTTGGGCTTCTTAGGCTACTGGACACCATTAGCTCCAGAGGGATCGACCGCATGGAACCGGCCATTGATGTTCGGTCCCGGAGCCGCGCCGCCGGCCCCCTTACAGAGCCAGAAGCAAGAAGAGTCCGGAAAATCAGCGGCAGAAGACATCAGTCTTCACCAAGGTAGCGCACAGCACTGCAGCTGTGCGCCATTGCTCCTCATACACACTTCACACTCCGGTCACTGAGGGTGCAGGGCGCTGGGGGGGGCGCCCTGAGCAGCAATAAAAACACCTTGGCTGGCAAAAATATCACAATATATAGCCCCAGAGGCTATATATGTGATAAATACCCCTGCCAGAATTTATTAAAAAGCGGGAGAAAAGTCTGCAAAAAAGGGGCGGAGCTATCTCCCTCAGCACACTGGCGCCATTTTCTCTTCACAGTGCAGCTGGAAGACAGCTCCCCAGGCTCTCCCCTGTAGTTTTCAGGCTCAAAGGGTTAAAAAGAGAGGGGGGGCACTAAATTTAGGCGCAATATTGTTTATACAAGCAGCTATTGGGGGAAAAATCACTCAGTTATAGTGTTAATCCCTGCATTATATAGCGCTCTGGTGTGTGCTGGCATACTCTCTCTCTGTCTCCACAAAGGACTTTGTGGGGTCCTGTCCTGAGTCAGAGCATTCCCTGTGTGTGTGCTGTGTGTCGGTACGGCTGTGTCGACATGTGGGATGAGGAAGGTTACGTGGAGGTGGAGCAGAGGCCGAAAATGGGATGTCGCCCCCTGTGGGGCCGACACCAGAGTTGATGGATAGGTGGAAGGTATTAACCGACAATGTCAACTCCTTACATAGAAGGCTGGATGACGTAAAACAGCTGTGGGACAGCCGGCTTCTCAGCCCGCGCCTGCCTAGGCGTCTCAAAGGCCATCAGGGGCTCAAAAAACGCCCGTTACCTCAGATGGCAGACACAGATGTCGACACGGAGTCTGGCTCCAGTGTCGACGAGGTTGAGATATATACACAATCCACTAGGAACATCCGTTACATGATCTCGGCAATAAAAAATGTGTTACACATTTCTGATATGAACCCAAGTACCACATAAAAGGGGTTTTATTTTTGGGGAGAAAAAGCAGCCAGTGTTTTGATCCCCCATCAGATGAGTGAATGAAGTGTGTGAAGAAGCGTGGGTTCCCCCAATAAGAAACTGGTAATTTCTAAAAAGAAACTGATGGCGTACCCTTTCCCGTCAGAGGATAGGTCACGTTGGGAGATATCCCCTAGGGTGGATAAGACGCTCACACGTTTGTCAAAAAAGGTGGCACTGCCGTCTTAAGATACGGCCACCTTGAAGGAGCCTGCTGATAAAAAGCAGGAGGCTATCCTGAAGTCTGTATATACACACTCAGGTTCTATACTGAGACCTGCAATTGCCTCAGCATAAATAGTGCTGCTGCAGCGTGGTCTGATACCCTGTCAGATAATATTAATACCCTAGACAGGGATAATATTTTGCTAACATAGAGCATATTAAAGACGTCGTCTTATATATGAAGGATGCACAGAGGGATATTTGCCGGCTGGCATCCAGAATTAATGCAATGTCCATTTTGCCAGGAGGGTATTAGAAACCCGGCAGTGGACAGGTGATGCTGCCTTTAAAAGGCACATGGAGATTCTGCCTTATAAGGGTGAGGAATTGTTTGGGGATGGTCTCTGGGACCTCGTATCCACAGTAACAGCTGGGAAGAACATTTTTTACCTCAGGTTCCTCACAGCCTAAGAAAGTACCGTATTTTCAGGTACAGTCCTTTCGGCTTCAGAAAAGCAAGCGGGTCAAAGGCGCTTCCTTTCTGCACAGAGGCAAGGGAAGAAGGAAAATGCTGCACCATACAGCCAGTTCCCAGGATCAAAAATCTTCCCCCGCTTCCTCTGAGTCCACCGCATGACGCTGGTGCTCCACAGGTGGAGACAGGTTCGGTGGGGGCGCGTCTCGGGAACTTCAGGGACCAGTGGGCTTGCCCACAGGTGGATCCCTAGGTTCTGCAAGTAGTATCACAGGGATACAGGCTGGAGTTCGAGGCGACTCCCCCTCGCTGTTACCTCACATCAGCCTTGCCTGCTGCCCTCGGAGAAAGGTAGTACTGGCGGCAATTCACAAGCTGTACTTCCAGCAGGTGAAATCAAGGTACCCCTCCTTCAACAAGGCCGGGGTTACTATTCCAAAATGTTGTGGTACCGAAACCAGACGGTTCGGTGAGACCCATTCTAAAATTGAAATCCTTGAACACTTATATATACGAAGGTTCAAGTTCAAAATGGAATCGCTCAGGGCGATTATTGCAAGCCTGGAGAATTTCATGGTATCACTGGACATCAAGGATGCTTACCTGCATGTCCTTATTTACCCTCTTCACCAGGAGTACCTCAAAATTGTGGTACAGGATTGTCATTACCAATTCCAGATGTTGCCGTTGGTCTGTCCCCGGCACCGAGGTATTTACCAAGGTAATGGCCGAAATAATTATCCCGTACTTGGACGATCTCCTTATAAAGGCGAGGTCCAGGGAGCAGTTGTTCGTCGGAGTAGCACTATCTCGGGAAGTGCTACACCAGCACGGCTGGATTCTGATTATTCCTAAGTCGCAGCTGGTTCCTACGACGCGTCTACTGTTCCTGGGTATGGTTCTGGACACAGAACAGGATAAAAATGTGTTTCTCCCTGGGGAGAAGTCCAAGGAGTTGTTGTCTCTAGACAGAGACCTCCTAATACAAATACAGGTGTCGGTGCATCAATGCACGCGAGCCCTGGGAAAGATGGTAGCTTCTTACGAAGAAATTCCATTTGCCAGGTCCCATGCAAGAATCTTCCAGTGGGATCTGTGGGACAAGTGGTCCGGGTCGCATCTTCAGATGCATCGGCGGATAACCCTGTCTACAAGGGCCAGGGTGTCGCTGTTGTGGTGGCTGCAGAGTGCTCATCTTCTAGGGGGCCGCAGATTCGGCATACAGGACTGGGTCCTGGTGACCACGGATGCCAGCCTTCGAGGCTGGGGGGGCAGTCACACAGGGAAGAAACTTCCAAGGCTATGGAAAAGTCAGGAGACTTCCCTACACATAAATATTCTGGAACTAAGGGCCATTTACAATGCCCTAAGTCAGGCTAGACCCCTGCTTCAACACCGGCCGGTGCTGATCCAGTCAGACAACATCACGGCGGTCGCTCATGTAAACCGACAGGGCGGCACAAGAAGCAGGATGGCGATGGCAGAAGCCACAAGGATTCTCCGATGGGCGGAAAATCATGTGTTAGCACTGTCAGCAGTGTTCGTTCCCGGTGTGGACAACTGAGAAGCAGACTTTCTCAGATGACACGACCTCCACCCGGGAGAGTGGGGACTTCATCCAGAAGTCTTCCAAATGATTGTACACCGTTAGGAAAGGCCACAGGTGGACATGATGGTGTCCCGCCTCAACAAACAGTTACAAAGATATAGCGCCAGGTAAAGGGACCCTCAGGCGATAGCTGTGGACGCTCTGGTAACACCGTGGGTGTACCAGTCGGTGTATGTGTTCCCTTCTCTGCCTCTCTTACCCAGGGTAATGAGAATAATAAGAAGGAGAGGAGTAAGAACTATATTCATTGTTCCGGGTTGGCCAAGAAGAGCTTGGTACCCAGAACTCCAAGAAATGATCTCAGAGGACCCATGGCCTCTGCCGCTCAGACAGGACCTGCTGCAGCAGGGGGCCTATCTGTTCCAAGACGTACCGCGGCTGCGTTTGATGGCATGGCGGTTGAACGCCGGATCCTGAAGGAAATGGGCATTCCGGAGGAAGTTATCCCTACGCTATTTAAAGCTAGGACAGAAGTGAACGCAAACCATTATCACCGCATATGGCGGAAATATGTTGCGTGCTGTGAGGCCAGGAAGGCCCCAAAGGAGAAATTTCAGCTAGGTCGATTTCTGCACTTCCTACAGTCAGAGGTGCCTATGGGCCTAAAATTGGGTTCCATGAAGGTCCAGATTTCGGCTCTATCGATTTTCTTCCAAAATAGAACTGGCTTCACTGCCTGAAGTTCAGACTTTTGTTAAGGGAGTGCTGCATAGTCAGCCCCCGTTTGTGCCTCAAGTGGCACCATGGGATCTCAACGTGGTGTTTGATTTCCTGAAGTCGAATTGGGTTGAGCCACTTAAATCCGTGGAGCTACAATACCTCACGTGGAAAGTGGTCATGCTGTGGGCCTTGGCGTCGGCCAGGCGTGTATCAGAATTGGCGGCTTTGTCATAGAAAAGCCCTTATCTGTATTTTATATGGATAAGGCGGAATTGAGGACTCGTTCCCAATTCCTTCCTAAGGTGGTATCAGTTTTTCATGTGAACCAACCTATTGTGGTGCCTGCGGCTACTTGGGACTTGGAGGATTCCAAGTTACTGGACGTAGTCAGGGCCCTGAAAAGTATATGTTCCAGTATGGCTGGAGTCAGGAAAACTGACTCGCTATTTATCCTGTATGCACCCAACAAGCTGGGTGCTCCTGCTTCTAAGCAGACTATTGCTCGCTGGATCTGTAGCACGATTCAACTTGCACATGCTGCGGCTGGACTGCTGCACCCTAAATCTGTAAAAGCCCATTCCACGAGGAAAGTGGGCTCTTCTTGGGCGGCTGCCCGAGGGGTCTCGGCTTTACAACTTTGCCGAGCTGTTACTTGGTCGGGTTCAAACATTTTTGCAACAGTCTACAAGTTTGATACCCTGGCTGAGGAGGACCTAGAGTTTGCTCATTCGGTGCTGCAGAGTCATCCGCACTCTCCCGCCCGTTTGGGAGCTTTGGTATAATCCCCATGGTCCTTACGGAGTCCCAGCATCCACTTAGGACGTTAGAGAAAATAAGATTTTACTCACCGGTAAATCTATTTCTCGTAGTCCGTAGTGGATGCTGGGCGCCCATCCCAAGTGCGGATTGTCTGCAATACTTGTTTATAGTTATTGCTTAACTAAAGGGTTATTGTTGAGCCATCTGTTGAGAGGCTCAGTTATATTTCATACTGTTAACTGGGTATAGTATCACGAGTTATACGGTGTGATTGGTGTGGCTGGTATGAGTCTTACCCGGGATTCAAAATCCTTCCTTATTGTGTCAGCTCTTCCGGGCACAGTATCCTAACTGAGGTCTGGAGGAGGGTCATAGTGGGAGGAGCCAGTGCACACCAGGTAGTCCTAAAGCTTTCTTTAGTTGTGCCCAGTCTCCTGCGGAGCCGCTATTCCCCATGGTCCTTACGGAGTCCCAGCTTCCACTACGGACTACGAGAAATAGATTTACCGGTGAGTAAAATCTTATTATTATTATTACTACTACTACTACTACTACTACCAGTTATTTATATAGTGCACACATATTAAACAGCGCTTTACAGAGAATATTTGGCCATTCACATCAGTCCCTGCCCCAGTGGAGATGTGGAGATTACAATCTATATTCCCTACGTCATGCACATGCACACACATTCATGCTAGGGTTAATGTTTTGTTGGGAGCCAATTAACCTACAGTACCAGTATATTTTTGGATTGTGAGAGGAAACCGGAGTACCCAGAGGAAACCTGTGCAATCAAGGGGAGAATATACAAACTCCACACAGTTAGGGCCATGGTATGAATCAAAACTTTGATCTCAGTGCAGTGAGGCAGTAATGCTAACCATTACATCATCCGAGCTGCTCACATATAATGCATGGAGTAATTTGTAGTAGGAAAAATAATTGGAACAGTGTTTTTGTCCCTTGAGAAATCTTTATATACTCTACTTTTGGAATAGAGTATTCGCATGTTTTGCAGGGGGGAGAATGGGCCCTACCTTAGACTTACACTATCCTGACTAAATGTAAGAGCAACAATGTGCAGAAGCATATGTAATTTCCTATACAATGGCTTACAAAACAGAATTTATTGGAATTCAGATGTTTGGTTTAGAAAATGGGATATGTCTAATCTCCCATCCCCCAGGGGAAGATTTAAAATGTAATTCCATCCTCATGGATTTATTTTCTTAATTCTCTGTCCAAAATAAAGTTTATATTAAGGCAAGCATTTCAGTTTATGTAACATTTGTAGAAACATATACTTGTCAAAGTTATCCTATCTACAGTATAATAATTTACAGTATCTATTGGTCTGATACATTCACTCTGGTCTATGAAAACATTAAAATTTTAGTTATAGTAAACTGTGCTAGTGAATAATCTCCTTAGACTTTTAGATAACCAGTACCAATTTTGTGCATATAACTTATTAATAATAATAATAATAATAATAATACAATAAAAAATGTATGCTTGTGTGTTCTGTGTAATTTAGCCATAGTTATTTATTTATTTTTTAAATCATGTAATTTTTATTACTTTTTACAACATAACAATAAAAACAATTAACAAAAAGAAAGCATACTGGACAGTATATTACTGTACATGCACCTACAAATACATAATAATAGCATATATTTCAATGAGCACAGGAACATAAAAAGTAAGTTGCAGGCCCTTTCAGTAAAAATAACACATAAATACATACTGGGGAATATTTACTAAGGTCCCGATTTTGACCGAGATGCCGTTTTTTCTTCAAAGTGTCATTTCGGTAATTTACTAAGCAAAAATCTCGGCAGTGATGAGGGCATTCGTAATATTTTGGAAATCCTAGGAAAAAATCACGGAACATTACACCATCGGTCAAATACGCCTGCAATTTGGTAGAAATCGGTAATTTACTAAAAAGTGCAAATCACAAACACTGCCGACAATAGCCAAACACTGCCGTGCAGAAATACAATTCGTGAAAAAGTGCTAAAAAAAAAACAGACCTGCTTTTTTATCCCGTGTTTGGATAGGCATGCAGGGATCCATGAGATCCGTGCATGTTTATCAGTGGGAAGGGGATGGGAAAGTGTTTATTTTTTGGAAAAAAATTGCGTGGGTTCCCCCCTCCTAAGCAAAACCAGCCTCGGGCTCTTTGAGCCGGTCCTGGTTGCAAAAATATGGGGGAAAAAATGATAGAGGTTCCCCCATATTTAAACAACCAGCACCGGGCTCTGCGCCTGGTCCTGGTTCCAAAAATACGGGGGACAAAAAGCGTAGGGGTCCCCCGTATTTCTGAAATCAGCACCGGGCTCCACTAGCCAGATACATAATGCCACAGCCGGGGGACACTTTTATATAGCTCCCGGCGGCCCTGGCATTACATAACCAACTAGTCACCCCTGGCCGGGGTACCCTGGAGGAGTGGGGACCCCTTCAATCAAGGGGTCCCCCCCTCCAGCCACCCAAGGACCAGGGGTGAAGCCCGAGGCTGTCCCCCCCATCCAAGGGCTGCGGAAGGGAGGCTGATAGCCGTTGTGTAAAAAAATGAATATTGTTTTTAGTAGCAGTACTACAAGTCCCAGCAAGCCTCCCCCGCAAGCTGGTACTTGGAGAACCACAAGTACAAGCATGCGGAGGAAAACCGGGCCCGCTGGTACCTGTAGTACTACTACTAAAAAAAAATACCCCAATAAAAACATAAGACACACACCTTGAAAGTAAAACTTTAATGCATACATACACACCTCCATATACACATACTTACCTTATGTTCACACGAGGGTCAGTCCTCTTCTCCATGTAGAATCCATGGGGTACCTGTGGAAAAAATTATACTCACAAAATCCAGGGTAGAAGGCTCTTCTTCTTGTAATCCATTTGTAATCCAGGTACTTGTCAAAATAAAAAAACGGACACCCGACCTCGCACTGAAAGGGGCCCCATGTTTTCACATGGGACCCCTTTCCCCGAATGCCAGGAACCCCCTCTGACTTATGTCTAAGAGGGTTCCATCAGCCAATCAGGGAGCGCCACATTGTGGCACCCTCCTGATTGGCTGTGTGCTCCTGTACTGTTTGACAGGCGGCACCCGGCAGTGTTACAATGTAGCGCCTATGCGCTCCATTGTAACCAATGGTGGGAACTTTGTGGTCAACGGTGAGGTTACTTTCGGTCACCCGCTGACCACAAAGTTCCCACCATTGGTTATAATAGAGCGCATAGGCGCTGCATTGTAACACTGCCGTGTGCCGCCTGTCATTCAGTACAGGAGCACACAGCCAATCAGGAGGATGCCACAACGTGTTGATTTGTTAATTTGTTAATTTGTTGATTTTAGACACTTGGGGAGGTATAATAGAGACATCTTAAAATCTGAGCCCAGTGATCTTCAACTTAATGTAAACCAGAGCATCTGTTAAATAATGGGAATTGAGGTCACAATAAAGAAAATAAATCATCTTTGTAAGGTCCAGCATAAAAAGTGTAGGCAAGATTATTCATTTTATTTGATCACACACAGCATACTTGACAATAGAATCTTTTCATAAGCCATAGGCACCTTCACCTTCATAATTTGCATATCATCTCTATAATGTGGTCTGACCATGTCCCCATATCAGTCTTGATTTCTTAATACAAACCTCCTGGCATTTAAATGATGTGGTACTACAGGATGCTTTTTGTAAATCCCTGCTGGAGGCTGAAATAGATAATTAGAATGATACATCTGATAGCTCTAAGGTCTCAATCTACAGTATAATGTAATGTACATGCACACACATTCATGCTAGGGTTAATGTTTTGTTGGGAACCAATTAGCCCACAGTACCAGTATATTTTAAACAAACCACATCCCCATCATCAAGATCCTAATCATCATTAACATTCTCATTAGTGCCAGCTGCACCAATATCCCCCTAATCCTGGGGTACTTCTACAGTGACATCCTCAATCTCAACATGTGGACTTGCACTGCTCCTTTCACCACTTGCAGAGGGCATGCAAATGGTGAAAGGAGCCTCCTCTTTCGGTATAGTATGGTTAGACATGGCAAGGTCAGACACACTTGGACTCTCCTTCGGGAATTTGTGATATTTTTGAATGCAGATTTGGTTCCTGTGCCTATACAAGTTTCCTTTTTTAACTCTTCTACAGGGAGGAGGGTTTACATTATCATTATGAGCTGCAGAAGCACCAGTCATAAACAAAGGCCAAGGCCTTAGCCTTTCCTTGCCACTTCATGTAGTAAATTACATATTGCCAATTTTACGTTTCCCTTGAGTTAACTTTCATTTTCAATTTTTTTATTCACCTTAAAATATTGCTTATTTGACTTTACATGCCCTGTATGCCATTGGTCATTGGCCTTAGCTGATGTTGTTGACGGAATTGCATTGTTGTCATGGCTAGTGGTAGCAGCTTCAGCACTAGTAGTAGGAAGTGGTTCCTGATCTTTCAATTGTTTGTTTTTCATTTCTGTCAACACAAAGTGGGGTACAGCAACAGTGTCGCTTACATGAGTTAGAAATGTATATAATAATAATTACACACTGCGGTTGACTTCACCAACAGCATCGCACAAATGGGTCAGAAATGTATATAATAATAATTACGCACTGCGGATGACTTCACCGACAGCGTTGCACAGTAGGTGTATGAGTAGGAAATAATATACTGCGATCTGACCATCAGTGTCACAATACTTCTAAGAATAAAATAAAAATTGTATAGTACACTGGGGTACAGCACAAATAAAAAATATATATATTTTTAATAATTATAATTTTAAGCTTTTTGTTTTTAGCTTTTATTATTTTCATTTTACACTGGGGCAGAGCCCCTGGATGGACAGATAGATCACCCCTTTCAGATACAGCAGACAGAGAGAGAGCACAACTTTCAGATACAGCTGACAGAGAGAGCACCCCTTTTTCAGTTACCTCAGACAGAGAGCACCCCTTTTTTAGATACAGCTGACAGAGAGAGCACAACTTTCAGATACAGCTGACAGAGAGAGCACAACTTTCAGATACAGCTGACAGAGAGATCACCCCTTTCAAATACAGCTGACAGAGACCACCCCTTTTTCAGATTCAGCTTACAGAGAGAGAGCACTCCTTTTTTCAGATATAGCTGAAGGAGAGAGCACCCCTTTTTCAGATACAGCTGACAGAGAGAGCACCCCTTTTTAGATACAGCTGACAGAGAGAGCACCCCTTTTTCAGATACAGCAGACAGAAAGAGCACCCTTTTCAAATACAGCAGACAGAGAGCACCCATTTTTTTAGAAACCTCAGACAGAGAATATCCCTTTCTCAGATACAGCTGTCAGAAAGAGCACCCCTTTTTCAGATACAGCTGATGGAGAGAGAGCACCCATTTCAGATACAGCTGACAAAGAGAGCACCCATTTACAGATACAGCTGACAGAGAGAGAGAGCACCCCTTTCAAATACAGTAGACAGAGAGCACCCTTTTTTCAGATACAGCTGACAGGGAGAGAGAGCACCCCTTTACAGATACAGCATCCCTTTCAAAAACAGCAGACAGAGAGCACCCCTTTTTCATATACAGCTGACAGAGAGAGAGAGCACCCCTTTTTCAGATACAGCTGACTGAGAGAGCACCCCTTTCAGATACAGCAGACAGAGAGCACCCCTTTTAAAGATACCGCAGACAGAGATCAAGCCTTTTTCAGATACAGCTGACAGAAAGAGCACCCCTTTTTCAGATAAAGCTGACAGAGAGAGAGAGAGAGAGAGAGAGGACCCCTTTCAGATACAGCTGACAAAGAGAGCACCCCTTTACAGATACAGCTGACAGAGAGAGAGCACCCCTTTTTCAGATTCAGCTGACAGAGAGAGCACCCCTTTACAGATAGAGCTGACAGAGAGAGAGCTCCCCTTTCAAATACAGCAGACAGAGAGCCCCCCTTTTTCAGATACAGCTGACAGATATAAAGCACCCCTTTCAGATACAGCTGACAGAAAGAGAGAGCACCCCTCTTTAAAATACAACAGAGAATTCCTTTTTCAGATACAGCATACAGGGCACCCCCACCTACCCCACGCCACGCATTACTGAGATGGACACATCCATCCAGTACACTCTCCAATGCCGGAGTGAAGATGGCGCCGATGCACAAGGACCTATATAGAATCCAAAACCCATGAGAATCTGACTACGGGATGATGACATTTTGCCTTTATAACATCATTGAGGTGGCCGGGAAAACCTGAGCTGGGCTTGGATTGCAAAGTTCAGGGGGTTTGGTTCTCAGAGAAATGAACCCGCTCATCTCTACTTACTATGGTTTAGAGAATAATTCACTTTTTATGGAAAGATTTCTGTGCCATATAGTATTTTCCTCATTTGCAAGTTTATGCCTACCTTTTATTGAATATTATACACATCCTATGTTTGGAACATTATTCAATGTATAACTTTTGCTGCTGTGTGTTTATTGTCACTAAAGTCATCCAATTACCATACTGATTAAACAGTCATTGTATATAAGTATGTGTGTGTTTGCATATGGTGTACCATATTTATACATTTCGATTTTTTTACCTTTATAGGGACATTTGTTATACAAGTAACAGCTATAGATATGGATGATCCAACACATGGGAATAATGCCAGACTGGTTTACAGCATTCTACAGGGACAACCCCAGTTTTCCATTGAAATAAAATCAGGTAACAAATTTAAGGTGTACAATCTTAAAAAAAATAAATGTCATTAGTAAATCTAACTGAAATTATTATTAGATTTATTTTTCTTCTTAAGGCACACATACAGAATTGGATGAAATGCTGTATCATAAAAATGAATAACTAAAAATAAATAACTTCATGACTATCTGTTTTATGTCATGAAAACATTTTACTACCTGGTGCCATGGTTTCTTCTTCATTAAAACCCTTCACTGCAGAGGATGAATGGGACTTGTCATCTGCATACCATACACCTTAAAACTCTTCATCTGCAGCAAAATGACCCTCAATAACTTATTGAACTTTCTCAACACTGGCACTAATCACTGGTTGGGGGGTCCCAATGGTCAGGGGTCCAGTCCAGGAAAAGTGACATTGGATCTTTTTTTTTTTACTTTAATATATTACTAGAGATGGGGGAAGAGAATTTAATTTCCTCTATCTCCTGAACACTGGCACCTAAACAGATGGCGGCACCTTTGTTTGAAAAAGAGGAGTACTCCATAGAGGCTATTGCTTGATGATCAGTGTGATCACAAGGCAAAACCTCTGCACTACAGAAATCCCGCACCCAAATTCTGGCTTCCATTAAATTATGGACACTCATTTTAGAAGGGAAGGGGGGGGGGGGGGGTCACCTGTTTCAATTGATAGGTGTCCTTAATACTTATTGCCTAGTGATCACCTACAGATGTGTCCACTTACATCTAGCCTCCCTGCACATTAAAAAGCCCTTTTAGTCAAGACATGATGTGACGTGACTTGGTAGTGCGAAGCATCTATTCATGTGACTTTTTCCAATAAAATGCATCTTATTTGATATGAATAGTATGCACAAGCAGCTTTTACTGATTAAAATGATATACGGCATGCCTATATTCTGTGTGCAACCGTAACTCTATATCTGAATATGAAATTCTATGCTACAGTGTTTTCCTACGAAACACTGTAACATACCATTTCGTAGGCAGATACAGGCGTGGTCACACACAGAATATAGGCATGCTGCATATAATTTTAATCAGCAGAGTCTGCTTGTGCATCTTATTGGCATAGTGATATGAATAAGATGCATTTTTGGCATAAAAAGATGCATGACACTAACAGAGTTGCACAGGAACTGTCAGCTCAATCAAGCCAGACATCACCCGCTGCATGGCATATTGAGGCAAGATGTATGAGGACACATCTGTATGATAACTGGACAATGTATCATTGCATTATAGAAAATGCATATTTTCCATACACTCTAGGAGAGCAATATGTGCCCTCTCACCCCATAATGACACCTTCAACTTTTTGGGCACCCACACTTGAAGAGGGGAGTCCACCCGCTAGTAGTTATTGTCTAGTGATCACCAGACAATATTACCCTGTGCTACTGAAAACAGACATTTTCATATATGCAATTATAGAGCAGCTATTGAAAAACTTATTCACTATTGTAACAAATATGTAAAAATCTCAGAGTTTTTAATTCTAATAAACAATTAACCAATAAACATATAGTGCTATAAAATTATTTAGGAGCAACTCTATAACCAAAATTTAAAAGCAATATTGCACCATAAATAGAATAATCTAATAACGGAATTTGTAACAAGCCCTTTAACGCAGCTACAATTGTACTTTAAATGATTTCACTGTAGCAGTCCAGAATTATTCCAAAGTCTTGTAAAGACCCTTTAAGACTGTAATCTGGAATGCAAATGCTTAACAGTACCATCAAACCTAACATTTCCAGTGGCAAGATAATGTAGATCACATCTCCGTAGTCTTTCAGGTTAATTGGAACCCTTGTATGGATAGCAATCCCTGCTTTGATGCCATTAGGTTGTCAGAATAATCCAAGAACAAATTTTCCTGTTAGGAAACCAAATTAAAAAGTGAAGTTTACAGTCACTGCTATATGGGCTGCCAATAATGTAGTCCTTTTGTCCTCCATCTAATGCATTTTTGCACTACCTGCTCTGTTCGTAAAAGGTAAACAGAGAAACATTCTTCAAACTACTACTGTATGAAGAAAGGTGTTGGATTAATAGATTCAAATTACATCATCATGCCTCACGTACCATTCCTCCCAGATCTCATGGCAGGGAAATCAACACTTTTTTATTGTACCTGAATAAATATGTTATATGACATCCTTTTTACCTTAGTTTAAAGACAAATCCCCTGATGGTGTACCATAACCGTGCATGGGTAAAGGTATCTGTGTGCAGAGGAACAAAAAGGGAATAAAGGTAGGGAAGGCAGACCCAAAATGGAGGAATACAGGTTTATTACAGATTTTTACATTTACATGTCATTTTATAGCATCCATTTCAAATGTGCAGCATGCATAACATGCCATTATTACGTTGTGCAAGTGATTAGGGGAAAAGGTGGACGCTTCTTTAAATGTGTGTTTTAAAAAAAAAATATTTACTTCTGTTTTATTATGTTATTGTATTGTTATGCTAGCTGGCATTTATAGTGGTGCGCAGGCAAACAATATTTTTGTATTTAAAATGACTTGACCTAGTTTCCATGACAATCCAAAAGCAGAAATAAAACTTTTTTTTTCTATATTAAAATCGACTACAGAGACTCCCTTAAGAATCAAAAATAGATAAATAAATTAAATGCTTCCACATGTCAACTTTTACTCAGCTCAGTTTTATCTTTGCAAATGAAACATGAAAACAAGTTTAAGGGAACCCTCAGTTAAACCTTGACTATACTAATGGATGCCACCATCAGCACATAGCACCTAATTATTTTTTATAGTTCTGTTTACCTGTGTCTATTGATCATACTTTTCATTGATTTATGTCAAAGTGTAGTAATATAAATAACCTCTATAAAGCCTTCTTACTATTTTACTAAACCACAATTCCCCCAAAAATGAACAGTACTTTGAGTGATTATTCTGTATAATTATTACAATGCTTCTCAATGAAATATTTCATACATGTAGAGCTGGAAAATCTGTTAAAAAAGTTACAAGTTAAACACAATCTAACAATGAAACCCAATATATTACATTTCATTAACACTTGCTCCCCCACCCCCTTCCTCTTGGTGCCATATCACATTTTACTATGTAAATGATAGGAAAGAATTGGCTTTGGTTACAAATATTATTGGCAAAGATTATTTTCAAGGGGGTAAAGATATTTTTCTGTTTGGACAAGTGCAATCAATATTTTGCTCCATCCAGTGATTACTAGGGCAAGAACCTACAGATAAAATACAAGTTGCTTTACATAACAATGCAAATATTAATATTCAAAAATGATAACAGTTACTATATTTGAGATATTACTTTGTTTACTGAGAAGATATTTTGCTAAACGCAGCAAAATTCCTGCAGTAATCCCACTGAATAATTTTGGCTGAAATGGATGAAACAGAGACTAAGCTACATGGAAATAAACTCTACTAGGGGACAATAACATTTAGAAATGCAGTATACTGTATTTGTGAATGTTAATAGTACCTCTCTTTTTAAAGACAACTTGTTTTCTATTTTTACTCCTCTCTCTATTTCTCTCTCTCTCTCTCTCTCTCTCTCTCTATATATATATATATACACTGTATATATACTGTATATGTATGTATATATAGTAAAAAAGAGGAGAAGAACAAGCGCCTATGGTGCAGTAAGTTTTGTATGTGTTGGACAACACTAAAAATGATGTATATAAATGTGTACCAGAGATTTTCTTTAAACCACGTCAAAATAGATAGATGTCAGTCAGGATATTTCTTGCTATCAACACCATCAGAGATTTTCTTTAAACCACGTCAAAATAGATAGATGTCAGTCAGGATATTTCTTGCTATCAACACCATCTAGAAGTCAAAGAAGACGAGATCGCCACATGGCGCAGTATTGCAGGATAGAAGATAATTTTCCCCAAAATAAACCTTATTAGGCGTACCAGATTTTGGATGTATAATCAGCATGAACAGCTATCAATTGTGTGTCCAGAGAGATCCCATTCAGTCCAGTACACAGGGTATTTGTGAAATCAGTCGGAAGACTGGAAAATTTATTTAGATTAAATGGCTATAAAACAACACTCAAATGTAAATATAAATAAGTTTTAAAAGAAATATAAAATAAAGCTTAGCTTAGTGGCAGTTTGATCATCTGCTCAGGTCTCAACGCGTTTCGCCAAATAAGGCTTCATCAGGAGATAAGAGTACTGTACAGAATGGTGCCTTTTTATAGCTGGCTGAGCTGGTTTGATCATCAACTTCCGGTTTGCAGCATTTCCGGAACCGGAAGTGACGTCAATTCCGTCGAAAGTGAAAGTAAAATCTGTTTCAAATCATTCTTAATACAATATAATTCACATCCAGTCATTATGTATACAAAAGAAATGATAGGTGAGGATATAGACATTATTTCCATGCAGGAAGAAATTCTTTTATGTGAAACTACATATCCGTTTTTAATCTTAGAACCGGAAGTGACGTCACTTCCTGTTGACGATAATCTAAATGTAATGGGGACACCTTATTGAATTAGTGGATGCCCGAACACTAGTGATATGGTAACATATAGGCAGCCTGCGCTAGGCATGTATAAAACTATCATACACCAGATCGGAATTAAGATAGACTGCTGGTGCTTTACGCCGTTCGTGCATGGGGTTGTATGCGGTTCACGCGGCCGGAACCGGAAGTCGCGTCACTTCCTATCTTTGGCGGAGACGGATTAGTTTCTAATAACTCCTAGAGGATGATACATATTAAAGGACATTGCTTGGTATAGGCCTTACAACGGATGATAGCTTATGGCATACAGTTATCTGATTAAAGCTAATTAGCATTTAAATATCGGATATCGCGGCATACATGCCGTGAACGTCACTTCCGGTCCACGGAACAGCAGCCAGATAATCCAATACTGTTTAATAACTTGGATAAATACAGATCAGTACTGAAGAGTGGCGAATGGGACAATAAGCAATAAATATTCAAAACATGTATAGCCATATAAAAATACATAAATAAACCGAAAATACAGTAATAAATACATATATCACGTTAGGTTAATAAAGTTGGATAAATACTGAAGAATTTTTAGTATATCAAAGTACCTAATTAGGCACTGATTAAAAGGTGCTATGCAATATCTTTCTGGTGTAGAATGAAGTTATGTGATTAAAAACTAAATATATTGGTGCCATCTTGATATATGTAATGCATATAGATAAAAAAGATTATTTATAAAAAAGGTGCAATTTCATATCCTTCATTATGGCCATGTGGGGACATGGTGTTCAGGGTGAAGATCCAGTACATCTCTCGTTGGGAAAGTTTCCTTAGTAGATCTCCGCCTCTTGTACCCAACTTGACATGCTCAATCGCCTTGAAGGTTAATGAATCAAGTTTCGAGTTGTGGACTTCCGTGAAATGTCTGGAAAGGGGGTGGCTTTCAACTTTGTTCTTTATATTGCGGACATGTTCTTGCATGCGGAGTTTAAGTGCTCTCTTAGTCTTCCCTACGTATTTCCGCTGGCAGCCACATTCAATAACATATATTACTGATGTAGTGTTGCAATTTATGAAGTCCTTTATTTTGAATTCCTTCTTGTTGTTTGTGACTGTAAATGTTCTCCTGCTTGGATGTACATATTTGCACATAATGCAATGACCACATTTATACATTCCTTTGCATTTAGGGAACCCTGTCGCTTCACCTCGTGATTCCTTAAGTAAACTTGGTGCTAATATTTCCTTCAAATTATTAGATTTCCTGAATATGACCACTGGTTTCTCTGGTAGTATCTCATTCAATATCGGATCCATCTTGAGGATGTGCCAATGTTTAGAGAAGATTCTTTTAATTTTGTGCTCTTCGCAATTAATTTTGGTGATAAATGGTGCTATAAGCTTTTTGTTGAGATCTTTAGTTTTTGGTTGTAGGAGGGATTCTCTATCAAGTTTTTCACCGCGATCCATCGCTTCCTTTACAATATGTTCAGGATAGCCTCTTTCCCTAAATCTGTCCGCATAAATCTTCGATTGTTCATGGAAAGTTTCGATGTTGGTACAATTTCTTCTAATTCTGTACATTTGGGAATAGGGAATATTATTTTTCCACTGTAAAGTATGTCCACTGTTGTAGTGCAAGTAGCTGTTGGTGTCCACTGTTTTAATAAAATTTTTTGTGATGATTGTTTCATTGTTATTTGTAAGTATTAGATCTAGGAATTCTGCTTTTTCTTTACTTGATGTGCTGGTGAAAGAGAGATTGAAATCGTTCTTCTGGATTCCTTCCATAAATAGATTGAAGCTTTCTTGAGTACCTTCCCAAATTAGAATGATGTCATCTATGTATCTCTTATAAAATCGGATATTGCTGGCAAACCATGGATTATCATAGATGTTGATCTGTTCCCACATTCCCATCAGGATATTTGCGTAACTGGGCGCGAAGACTGTACCCATTGCGGTACCGCGCACCTGTAGGTAAAATGCATCTCTGAATTTAAAGTAGTTGTGTGTTAGAATGAATTCAATCAACGTACATAAGAAGTCACAATGTTGCTGCGAATTGTTCGGGTCCGAAACTGATTTCGCACGACAGGCCTCTATTCCCTTCTCGTGAATAATGCTTGTATATAGGGACTGCACGTCGATGGTTGTCCACAAATATGTGTCTTTCCATTTAAAGTCTTTTAATAGACTCAGGACACTGGTCGTATCCTTGAGATAGGAGGGTAGAGTTTGTACATATGGTTTTAGGAACAGATCTACATATTCCGAAACATG
Source organism: Pseudophryne corroboree (assembly GCF_028390025.1). Lineage (NCBI taxonomy): Eukaryota > Metazoa > Chordata > Amphibia > Anura > Myobatrachidae > Pseudophryne > Pseudophryne corroboree. The sequence goes on from NC_086448.1 coordinate 593,438,879, forward strand.
TGCCGTAAGGGAGTCTATACCTGCAATGATAGGTCTTCCTGGTGGAGCATCTAATTTTTTATGTATTTTTGGTAAGTGGTACATGATGGGTATCACTGGATTACTGTTCATGAGGTATTGATACTCGTCCTTGCTAATTAGATTCTTGTGTAAGGCTGGTACTAATGTTAATCTTAGTTCATTGATGAATCCCTCTGTTGGATCTTTAGGTTGTGGTTTGTATGATGCCGTGTCTCCAAGCAATCTTAGTGCTTCCTTGATATAGTCCTCTTTGTTTTGGATCACCAGACCTCCTCCCTTATCTGCTGGTCTTAGGATGATTGTGTCAATACTTTTCAGTTCCTTGAGTGCATGTTTTTCTGAGTTGTTTAGGTTGCATTTCTTCACTTTAAAATCACCAGTCTCGATTAAATCCTTTTTTACCAGGTCATAGAAGATATTAATATGAGATCCCTTTGATTCTAATGGATAAAATTTCGAAGGAGGTTTTAGCCCTGATTTTGATGTATTATAGTTGGTCAAAATTGCTGTGTCTTTCCTTGCAAAATGTCTTTTCAAAGTCAGATTTCTTATATACTTGTTCAGATCTATGAACATTGAAAATTTATCCGGTTTTTGTGTCGGTGCGAATGTTATCCCCTTACTAAGTAGTGAAATTTGGGGTTGTGTCAAGTTGTGATTTGATAAGTTGAAGATGCCTTTGTCTTGTGGATTCACTAGTGGTAGTATCTTTTTCTGGGATTTTCTTCTTCGCCCTCCTCGTTTTCCCCTTCTCGTAGTCTTCTTTTTAATGGTGATGCTATTTGAGTAACTTCTTTTACTCTTGTGTGGAGATCCTTGTCCCTGTATGGTCTTTGTGGTCTCTGTTCTAAAAAACGTTCTCCTACGTCCGCTTGTATGCTTGTAGAGGGTTGTTCCAGTGTAGAGTATCGGTTTTCCATCCTTATTGTGTCATCTCTTTGCCTAGGTTGTTGTTTGTGGATTGATGGTGAGTCGGTTCTAGGTTTTATCCGACTTCGTGAGAAATCTCTTCCATGGGAGGGTAATCGTCCTCTGCTCCTGTCCTGGGGTCGGAGTCGGGCCCAATTTTTGATGTTATTTGTTTCATAGTCTTTCTTATCTCTCAGGAATTTATGTTCTTTATTTTTGATCACATCTTCTTCCACTTTTTCCAGTTTTTTGTTCAGGACTTTTTCATTTATTTTGAACTCCTCACTATCTTTGAATTTAGTGAGTGCCAAATCTTTAGTTTTGAGGTTGTCTTCTATAGTTGAGAGTTCTTTCTTCTTCTCTTTTACAATTAATTTCATGAGATTAATAGAACAGTCATGGAGGATTTTGTCCCATTCGCCCATAAATTCTGTCCTATCTGAACCAAATGTAGGATTCTTCATCAGTCTAAGACCTCTTGGTACTCTGTTCACTTTGAGATAATGCTCTAAGCCTTTTATGTCCCACCATGTTCTAATTTCTTTAATCAGTGATTTTTCAATGTCCCAAAAAAGGGAGTCAATATTCTCATTTATTATTATGCTACCCCGGGATTTTTCCTCATTAAAGACATGTTGGCATAGCTCTGATCTTTTTTTGCTCAGGCCGCACAAACGTAACATTTTATCAACACAGAAAAAAGAAAGTTCACTGTAATATTCAAGGTCGAAAATTAGAGAGCAGCTCAAGTCTAAATTACCAAATAATAGACAAAAAGAAGATGTGTGTAGACTGGTGCGCTTCTTCTGGATTCGACCGCACGGTAAAAAACTTTTTCCGTGTATCCGTGTATGTAGAGTCGGTGGTATAATAGCCGCAAAGTGGCTAGTAGCAAAGTTTCATAGGTTTTATATAAGTCCTAGCAAAGTCACGTGAGCTTTGAATAAGTTATATTAAGCACCTTCCGCTCTTCAGGGCGGCAGCTCAGTTCCTCAGTATACCAGAGGTGTATGGCATGGATTCTGTAGTAAAAAAGAGGAGAAGAACAAGCGCCTATGGTGCAGTAAGTTTTGTATGTGTTGGACAACACTAAAAATGATGTATATAAATGTGTACCAGAGATTTTCTTTAAACCACGTCAAAATAGATAGATGTCAGTCAGGATATTTCTTGCTATCAACACCATCAGAGATTTTCTTTAAACCACGTCAAAATAGATAGATGTCAGTCAGGATATTTCTTGCTATCAACACCATCTAGAAGTCAAAGAAGACGAGATCGCCACATGGCGCAGTATTGCAGGATAGAAGATAATTTTCCCCAAAATAAACCTTATTAGGCGTACCAGATTTTGGATGTATAATCAGCATGAACAGCTATCAATTGTGTGTCCAGAGAGATCCCATTCAGTCCAGTACACAGGGTATTTGTGAAATCAGTCGGAAGACTGGAAAATTTATTTAGATTAAATGGCTATAAAACAACACTCAAATGTAAATATAAATAAGTTTTAAAAGAAATATAAAATAAAGCTTAGCTTAGTGGCAGTTTGATCATCTGCTCAGGTCTCAACGCGTTTCGCCAAATAAGGCTTCATCAGGAGATAAGAGTACTGTACAGAATGGTGCCTTTTTATAGCTGGCTGAGCTGGTTTGATCATCAACTTCCGGTTTGCAGCATTTCCGGAACCGGAAGTGACGTCAATTCCGTCGAAAGTGAAAGTAAAATCTGTTTCAAATCATTCTTAATACAATATAATTCACATCCAGTCATTATGTATACAAAAGAAATGATAGGTGAGGATATAGACATTATTTCCATGCAGGAAGAAATTCTTTTATGTGAAACTACATATCCGTTTTTAATCTTAGAACCGGAAGTGACGTCACTTCCTGTTGACGATAATCTAAATGTAATGGGGACACCTTATTGAATTAGTGGATGCCCGAACACTAGTGATATGGTAACATATAGGCAGCCTGCGCTAGGCATGTATAAAACTATCATACACCAGATCGGAATTAAGATAGACTGCTGGTGCTTTACGCCGTTCGTGCATGGGGTTGTATGCGGTTCACGCGGCCGGAACCGGAAGTCGCGTCACTTCCTATCTTTGGCGGAGACGGATTAGTTTCTAATAACTCCTAGAGGATGATACATATTAAAGGACATTGCTTGGTATAGGCCTTACAACGGATGATAGCTTATGGCATACAGTTATCTGATTAAAGCTAATTAGCATTTAAATATCGGATATCGCGGCATACATGCCGTGAACGTCACTTCCGGTCCACGGAACAGCAGCCAGATAATCCAATACTGTTTAATAACTTGGATAAATACAGATCAGTACTGAAGAGTGGCGAATGGGACAATAAGCAATAAATATTCAAAACATGTATAGCCATATAAAAATACATAAATAAACCGAAAATACAGTAATAAATACATATATCACGTTAGGTTAATAAAGTTGGATAAATACTGAAGAATTTTTAGTATATCAAAGTACCTAATTAGGCACTGATTAAAAGGTGCTATGCAATATCTTTCTGGTGTAGAATGAAGTTATGTGATTAAAAACTAAATATATTGGTGCCATCTTGATATATGTAATGCATATAGATAAAAAAGATTATTTATAAAAAAGGTGCAATTTCATATCCTTCATTATGGCCATGTGGGGACATGGTGTTCAGGGTGAAGATCCAGTACATCTCTCGTTGGGAAAGTTTCCTTAGTAGATCTCCGCCTCTTGTACCCAACTTGACATGCTCAATCGCCTTGAAGGTTAATGAATCAAGTTTCGAGTTGTGGACTTCCGTGAAATGTCTGGAAAGGGGGTGGCTTTCAACTTTGTTCTTTATATTGCGGACATGTTCTTGCATGCGGAGTTTAAGTGCTCTCTTAGTCTTCCCTACGTATTTCCGCTGGCAGCCACATTCAATAACATATATTACTGATGTAGTGTTGCAATTTATGAAGTCCTTTATTTTGAATTCCTTCTTGTTGTTTGTGTCTGTAAATGTTCTCCTGCTTGGATGTACATATTTGCACATAATGCAATGACCACATTTATACATTCCTTTGCATTTAGGGAACCCTGTCGCTTCACCTCGTGATTCCTTAAGTAAACTTGGTGCTAATATTTCCTTCAAATTATTAGATTTCCTGAATATGACCACTGGTTTCTCTGGTAGTATCTCATTCAATATCGGATCCATCTTGAGGATGTGCCAATGTTTAGAGAAGATTCTTTTAATTTTGTGCTCTTCGCAATTAATTTTGGTGATAAATGGTGCTATAAGCTTTTTGTTGAGATCTTTAGTTTTTGGTTGTAGGAGGGATTCTCTATCAAGTTTTTCACCGCGATCCATCGCTTCCTTTACAATATGTTCAGGATAGCCTCTTTCCCTAAATCTGTCCGCATAAATCTTCGATTGTTCATGGAAAGTTTCGATGTTGGTACAATTTCTTCTAATTCTGTACATTTGGGAATAGGGAATATTATTTTTCCACTGTAAAGTATGTCCACTGTTGTAGTGCAAGTAGCTGTTGGTGTCCACTGTTTTAATAAAATTTTTTGTGATGATTGTTTCATTGTTATTTGTAAGTATTAGATCTAGTAATTCTGCTTTTTCTTTACTTGATGTGCTGGTGAAAGAGAGATTGAAATCGTTCTTCTGGATTCCTTCCATAAATAGATTGAAGCTTTCTTGAGTACCTTCCCAAATTAGAATGATGTCATCTATGTATCTCTTATAAAATCGGATATTGCTGGCAAACCATGGATTATCATAGATGTTGATCTGTTCCCACATTCCCATCAGGATATTTGCGTAACTGGGCGCGAAGACTGTACCCATTGCGGTACCGCGCACCTGTAGGTAAAATGCATCTCTGAATTTAAAGTAGTTGTGTGTTAGAATGAATTCAATCAACGTACATAAGAAGTCACAATGTTGCTGCGAATTGTTCGGGTCCGAAACTAATTTCGCACGACAGGCCTCTATTCCCTTCTCGTGAATAATGCTTGTATATAGGGACTGCACGTCGATGGTTGTCCACAAATATGTGTCTTTCCATTTAAAGTCTTTTAATAGACTCAGGACACTGGTCGTATCCTTGAGATAGGAGGGTAGAGTTTGTACATATGGTTTTAGGAACAGATCTACATATTCCGAAACATGTGCCGTAAGGGAGTCTATACCTGCAATGATAGGTCTTCCTGGTGGAGCATCTAATTTTTTATGTATTTTTGGTAAGTGGTACATGATGGGTATCACTGGATTACTGTTCATGAGGTATTGATACTCGTCCTTGCTAATTAGATTCTTGTGTAAGGCTGGTACTAATGTTAATCTTAGTTCATTGATGAATCCCTCTGTTGGATCTTTAGGTTGTGGTTTGTATGATGCCGTGTCTCCAAGCAATCTTAGTGCTTCCTTGATATAGTCCTCTTTGTTTTGGATCACCAGACCTCCTCCCTTATCTGCTGGTCTTAGGATGATTGTGTCAATACTTTTCAGTTCCTTGAGTGCATGTTTTTCTGAGTTGTTTAGGTTGCATTTCTTCACTTTAAAATCACCAGTCTCGATTAAATCCTTTTTTACCAGGTCATAGAAGATATTAATATGAGATCCCTTTGATTCTAATGGATAAAATTTCGAAGGAGGTTTTAGCCCTGATTTTGATGTATTATAGTTGGTCAAAATTGCTGTGTCTTTCCTTGCAAAATGTCTTTTCAAAGTCAGATTTCTTATATACTTGTTCAGATCTATGAACATTGAAAATTTATCCGGTTTTTGTGTCGGTGCGAATGTTATCCCCTTACTAAGTAGTGAAATTTGGGGTTGTGTCCAGTTGTGATTTGATAAGTTGAAGATGCCTTTGTCTTGTGGATTCACTAGTGGTAGTATCTTTTTCTGGGATTTTCTTCTTCGCCCTCCTCGTTTTCCCCTTCTCGTAGTCTTCTTTTTAATGGTGATGCTATTTGAGTAACTTCTTTTACTCTTGTGTGGAGATCCTTGTCCCTGTATGGTCTTTGTGGTCTCTGTTCTAAAAAACGTTCTCCTACGTCCGCTTGTATGCTTGTAGAGGGTTGTTCCAGTGTAGAGTATCGGTTTTCCATCCTTATTGTGTCATCTCTTTGCCTAGGTTGTTGTTTGTGGATTGATGGTGAGTCGGTTCTAGGTTTTATCCGACTTCGTGAGAAATCTCTTCCATGGGAGGGTAATCGTCCTCTGCTCCTGTCCTGGGGTCGGAGTCGGGCCCAATTTTTGATGTTATTTGTTTCATAGTCTTTCTTATCTCTCAGGAATTTATGTTCTTTATTTTTGATCACATCTTCTTCCACTTTTTCCAGTTTTTTGTTCAGGACTTTTTCATTTATTTTGAACTCCTCACTATCTTTGAATTTAGTGAGTGCCAAATCTTTAGTTTTGAGGTTGTCTTCTATAGTTGAGAGTTCTTTCTTCTTCTCTTTTACAATTAATTTCATGAGATTAATAGAACAGTCATGGAGGATTTTGTCCCATTCGCCCATAAATTCTGTCCTATCTGAACCAAATGTAGGATTCTTCATCAGTCTAAGACCTCTTGGTACTCTGTTCACTTTGAGATAATGCTCTAAGCCTTTTATGTCCCACCATGTTCTAATTTCTTTAATCAGTGATTTTTCAATGTCCCAAAAAAGGGAGTCAATATTCTCATTTATTATTATGCTACCCCGGGATTTTTCCTCATTAAAGACATGTTGGCATAGCTCTGATCTTTTTTTGCTCAGGCCGCACAAACGTAACATTTTATCAACACAGAAAAAAGAAAGTTCACTGTAATATTCAAGGTCGAAAATTAGAGAGCAGCTCAAGTCTAAATTACCAAATAATAGACAAAAAGAAGATGTGTGTAGACTGGTGCGCTTCTTCTGGATTCGACCGCACGGTAAAAAACTTTTTCCGTGTATCCGTGTATGTAGAGTCGGTGGTATAATAGCCGCAAAGTGGCTAGTAGCAAAGTTTCATAGGTTTTATATAAGTCCTAGCAAAGTCACGTGAGCTTTGAATAAGTTATATTAAGCACCTTCCGCTCTTCAGGGCGGCAGCTCAGTTCCTCAGTATACCAGAGGTGTATGGCATGGATTCTGTAGTAAAAAAGAGGAGAAGAACAAGCGCCTATGGTGAAGAATCCTACATTTGGTTCAGATAGGACAGAATTTATGGGCGAATGGGACAAAATCCTCCATGACTGTTCTATTAATCTCATGAAATTAATTGTAAAAGAGAAGAAGAAAGAACTCTCAACTATAGAAGACAACCTCAAAACTAAAGATTTGGCACTCACTAAATTCAAAGATAGTGAGGAGTTCAAAATAAATGAAAAAGTCCTGAACAAAAAACTGGAAAAAGTGGAAGAAGATGTGATCAAAAATAAAGAACATAAATTCCTGAGAGATAAGAAAGACTATGAAACAAATAACATCAAAAATTGGGCCCGACTCCGACCCCAGGACAGGAGCAGAGGACGATTACCCTCCCATGGAAGAGATTTCTCACGAAGTCGGATAAAACCTAGAACCGACTCACCATCAATCCACAAACAACAACCTAGGCAAAGAGATGACACAATAAGGATGGAAAACCGATACTCTACACTGGAACAACCCTCTACAAGCATACAAGCGGACGTAGGAGAACGTTTTTTAGAACAGAGACCACAAAGACCATACAGGGACAAGGATCTCCACACAAGAGTAAAAGAAGTTACTCAAATAGCATCACCATTAAAAAGAAGACTACGAGAAGGGGAAAACGAGGAGGGCGAAGAAGAAAATCCCAGAAAAAGATACTACCACTAGTGAATCCACAAGACAAAGGCATCTTCAACTTATCAAATCACAACTTGACACAACCCCAAATTTCACTACTTAGTAAGGGGATAACATTCGCACCGACACAAAAACCGGATAAATTTTCAATGTTCATAGATCTGAACAAGTATATAAGAAATCTGACTTTGAAAAGACATTTTGCAAGGAAAGACACAGCAATTTTGACCAACTATAATACATCAAAATCAGGGCTAAAACCTCCTTCGAAATTTTATCCATTAGAATCAAAGGGATCTCATATTAATATCTTCTATGACCTGGTAAAAAAGGATTTAATCGAGACTGGTGATTTTAAAGTGAAGAAATGCAACCTAAACAACTCAGAAAAACATGCACTCAAGGAACTGAAAAGTATTGACACAATCATCCTAAGACCAGCAGATAAGGGAGGAGGTCTGGTGATCCAAAACAAAGAGGACTATATCAAGGAAGCACTAAGATTGCTTGGAGACACGGCATCATACAAACCACAACCTAAAGATCCAACAGAGGGATTCATCAATGAACTAAGATTAACATTAGTACCAGCCTTACACAAGAATCTAATTAGCAAGGACGAGTATCAATACCTCATGAACAGTAATCCAGTGATACCCATCATGTACCACTTACCAAAAATACATAAAAAATTAGATGCTCCACCAGGAAGACCTATCATTGCAGGTATAGACTCCCTTACGGCACATGTTTCGGAATATGTAGATCTGTTCCTAAAACCATATGTACAAACTCTACCCTCCTATCTCAAGGATACGACCAGTGTCCTGAGTCTATTAAAAGACTTTAAATGGAAAGACACATATTTGTGGACAACCATCGACGTGCAGTCCCTATATACAAGCATTATTCACGAGAAGGGAATAGAGGCCTGTCGTGCGAAATCAGTTTCGGACCCGAACAATTCGCAGCAACATTGTGACTTCTTATGTACGTTGATTGAATTCATTCTAACACACAACTACTTTAAATTCAGAGATGCATTTTACCTACAGGTGCGCGGTACCGCAATGGGTACAGTCTTCGCGCCCAGTTACGCAAATATCCTGATGGGAATGTGGGAACAGATCAACATCTATGATAATCCATGGTTTGCCAGCAATATCCGATTTTATAAGAGATACATAGATGACATCATTCTAATTTGGGAAGGTACTCAAGAAAGCTTCAATCTATTTATGGAAGGAATCCAGAAGAACGATTTCAATCTCTCTTTCACCAGCACATCAAGTAAAGAAAAAGCAGAATTCCTAGATCTAATACTTACAAATAACAATGAAACAATCATCACAAAAAATTTTATTAAAACAGTGGACACCAACAGCTACTTGCACTACAACAGTGGACATACTTTACAGTGGAAAAATAATATTCCCTATTCCCAAATGTACAGAATTAGAAGAAATTGTACCAACATCGAAACTTTCCATGAACAATCGAAGATTTATGCGGACAGATTTAGGGAAAGAGGCTATCCTGAACATATTGTAAAGGAAGCGATGGATCGCGGTGAAAAACTTGATAGAGAATCCCTCCTACAACCAAAAACTAAAGATCTCAACAAAAAGCTTATAGCACCATTTATCACCAAAATTAATTGCGAAGAGCACAAAATTAAAAGAATCTTCTCTAAACATTGGCACATCCTCAAGATGGATCCGATATTGAATGAGATACTACCAGAGAAACCAGTGGTCATATTCAGGAAATCTAATAATTTGAAGGAAATATTAGCACCAAGTTTACTTAAGGAATCACGAGGTGAAGCGACAGGGTTCCCTAAATGCAAAGGAATGTATAAATGTGGTCATTGCATTATGTGCAAATATGTACATCCAAGCAGGAGAACATTTACAGACACAAACAACAAGAAGGAATTCAAAATAAAGGACTTCATAAATTGCAACACTACATCAGTAATATATGTTATTGAATGTGGCTGCCAGCGGAAATACGTAGGGAAGACTAAGAGAGCACTTAAACTCCGCATGCAAGAACATGTCCGCAATATAAAGAACAAAGTTGAAAGCCACCCCCTTTCCAGACATTTCACGGAAGTCCACAACTCGAAACTTGATTCATTAACCTTCAAGGCGATTGAGCATGTCAAGTTGGGTACAAGAGGCGGAGATCTACTAAGGAAACTTTCCCAACGAGAGATGTACTGGATCTTCACCCTGAACACCATGTCCCCACATGGCCATAATGAAGGATATGAAATTGCACCTTTTTTATAAATAATCTTTTTTATCTATATGCATTACATATATCAAGATGGCACCAATATATTTAGTTTTTAATCACATAACTTCATTCTACACCAGAAAGATATTGCATAGCACCTTTTAATCAGTGCCTAATTAGGTACTTTGATATACTAAAAATTCTTCAGTATTTATCCAACTTTATTAACCTAACGTGATATATGTATTTATTACTGTATTTTCGGTTTATTTATGTATTTTTATATGGCTATACATGTTTTGAATATTTATTGCTTATTGTCCCATTCGCCACTCTTCAGTACTGATCTGTATTTATCCAAGTTATTAAACAGTATTGGATTATCTGGCTGCTGTTCCGTGGACCGGAAGTGACGTTCACGGCATGTATGCCGCGATATCCGATATTTAAATGCTAATTAGCTTTAATCAGATAACTGTATGCCATAAGCTATCATCCGTTGTAAGGCCTATACCAAGCAATGTCCTTTAATATGTATCATCCTCTAGGAGTTATTAGAAACTAATCCGTCTCCGCCAAAGATAGGAAGTGACGCGACTTCCGGTTCCGGCCGCGTGAACCGCATACAACCCCATGCACGAACGGCGTAAAGCACCAGCAGTCTATCTTAATTCCGATCTGGTGTATGATAGTTTTATACATGCCTAGCGCAGGCTGCCTATATGTTACCATATCACTAGTGTTCGGGCATCCACTAATTCAATAAGGTGTCCCCATTACATTTAGATTATCGTCAACAGGAAGTGACGTCACTTCCGGTTCTAAGATTAAAAACGGATATGTAGTTTCACATAAAAGAATTTCTTCCTGCATGGAAATAATGTCTATATCCTCACCTATCATTTCTTTTGTATACATAATGACTGGATGTGAATTATATTGTATTAAGAATGATTTGAAACAGATTTTACTTTCACTTTCGACGGAATTGACGTCACTTCCGGTTCCGGAAATGCTGCAAACCGGAAGTTGATGATCAAACCAGCTCAGCCAGCTATAAAAAGGCACCATTCTGTACAGTACTCTTATCTCCTGATGAAGCCTTATTTGGCGAAACGCGTTGAGACCTGAGCAGATGATCAAACTGCCACTAAGCTAAGCTTTATTTTATATTTCTTTTAAAACTTATTTATATTTACATTTGAGTGTTGTTTTATAGCCATTTAATCTAAATAAATTTTCCAGTCTTCCGACTGATTTCACAAATACCCTGTGTACTGGACTGAATGGGATCTCTCTGGACACACAATTGATAGCTGTTCATGCTGATTATACATCCAAAATCTGGTACGCCTAATAAGGTTTATTTTGGGGAAAATTATCTTCTATCCTGCAATACTGCGCCATGTGGCGATCTCGTCTTCTTTGACTTCTAGATGGTGTTGATAGCAAGAAATATCCTGACTGACATCTATCTATTTTGACGTGGTTTAAAGAAAATCTCTGATGGTGTTGATAGCAAGAAATATCCTGACTGACATCTATCTATTTTGACGTGGTTTAAAGAAAATCTCTGGTACACATTTATATACATCATTTTTAGTGTTGTCCAACACATACAAAACTTACTGCACCATAGGCGCTTGTTCTTCTCCTCTTTTTTACTACAGAATCCATGCCATACACCTCTGGTATACTGAGGAACTGAGCTGCCGCCCTGAAGAGCGGAAGGTGCTTAATATAACTTATTCAAAGCTCACGTGACTTTGCTAGGACTTATATAAAACCTATGAAACTTTGCTACTAGCCACTTTGCGGCTATTATACCACCGACTCTACATACACGGATACACGGAAAAAGTTTTTTACCGTGCGGTCGAATCCAGAAGAAGCGCACCAGTCTACACACATCTTCTTTTTGTCTATTATTTGGTAATTTAGACTTGAGCTGCTCTCTAATTTTCGACCTTGAATATTACAGTGAACTTTCTTTTTTCTGTGTTGATAAAATGTTACGTTTGTGCGGCCTGAGCAAAAAAAGATCAGAGCTATGCCAACATGTCTTTAATGAGGAAAAATCCCGGGGTAGCATAATAATAAATGAGAATATTGACTCCCTTTTTTGGGACATTGAAAAATCACTGATTAAAGAAATTAGAACATGGTGGGACATAAAAGGCTTAGAGCATTATCTCAAAGTGAACAGAGTACCAAGAGGTCTTAGACTGATGAAGAATCCTACATTTGGTTCAGATAGGACAGAATTTATGGGCGAATGGGACAAAATCCTCCATGACTGTTCTATTAATCTCATGAAATTAATTGTAAAAGAGAAGAAGAAAGAACTCTCAACTATAGAAGACAACCTCAAAACTAAAGATTTGGCACTCACTAAATTCAAAGATAGTGAGGAGTTCAAAATAAATGAAAAAGTCCTGAACAAAAAACTGGAAAAAGTGGAAGAAGATGTGATCAAAAATAAAGAACATAAATTCCTGAGAGATAAGAAAGACTATGAAACAAATAACATCAAAAATTGGGCCCGACTCCGACCCCAGGACAGGAGCAGAGGACGATTACCCTCCCATGGAAGAGATTTCTCACGAAGTCGGATAAAACCTAGAACCGACTCACCATCAATCCACAAACAACAACCTAGGCAAAGAGATGACACAATAAGGATGGAAAACCGATACTCTACACTGGAACAACCCTCTACAAGCATACAAGCGGACGTAGGAGAACGTTTTTTAGAACAGAGACCACAAAGACCATACAGGGACAAGGATCTCCACACAAGAGTAAAAGAAGTTACTCAAATAGCATCACCATTAAAAAGAAGACTACGAGAAGGGGAAAACGAGGAGGGCGAAGAAGAAAATCCCAGAAAAAGATACTACCACTAGTGAATCCACAAGACAAAGGCATCTTCAACTTATCAAATCACAACTTGACACAACCCCAAATTTCACTACTTAGTAAGGGGATAACATTCGCACCGACACAAAAACCGGATAAATTTTCAATGTTCATAGATCTGAACAAGTATATAAGAAATCTGACTTTGAAAAGACATTTTGCAAGGAAAGACACAGCAATTTTGACCAACTATAATACATCAAAATCAGGGCTAAAACCTCCTTCGAAATTTTATCCATTAGAATCAAAGGGATCTCATATTAATATCTTCTATGACCTGGTAAAAAAGGATTTAATCGAGACTGGTGATTTTAAAGTGAAGAAATGCAACCTAAACAACTCAGAAAAACATGCACTCAAGGAACTGAAAAGTATTGACACAATCATCCTAAGACCAGCAGATAAGGGAGGAGGTCTGGTGATCCAAAACAAAGAGGACTATATCAAGGAAGCACTAAGATTGCTTGGAGACACGGCATCATACAAACCACAACCTAAAGATCCAACAGAGGGATTCATCAATGAACTAAGATTAACATTAGTACCAGCCTTACACAAGAATCTAATTAGCAAGGACGAGTATCAATACCTCATGAACAGTAATCCAGTGATACCCATCATGTACCACTTACCAAAAATACATAAAAAATTAGATGCTCCACCAGGAAGACCTATCATTGCAGGTATAGACTCCCTTACGGCACATGTTTCGGAATATGTAGATCTGTTCCTAAAACCATATGTACAAACTCTACCCTCCTATCTCAAGGATACGACCAGTGTCCTGAGTCTATTAAAAGACTTTAAATGGAAAGACACATATTTGTGGACAACCATCGACGTGCAGTCCCTATATACAAGCATTATTCACGAGAAGGGAATAGAGGCCTGTCGTGCGAAATCAGTTTCGGACCCGAACAATTCGCAGCAACATTGTGACTTCTTATGTACGTTGATTGAATTCATTCTAACACACAACTACTTTAAATTCAGAGATGCATTTTACCTACAGGTGCGCGGTACCGCAATGGGTACAGTCTTCGCGCCCAGTTACGCAAATATCCTGATGGGAATGTGGGAACAGATCAACATCTATGATAATCCATGGTTTGCCAGCAATATCCGATTTTATAAGAGATACATAGATGACATCATTCTAATTTGGGAAGGTACTCAAGAAAGCTTCAATCTATTTATGGAAGGAATCCAGAAGAACGATTTCAATCTCTCTTTCACCAGCACATCAAGTAAAGAAAAAGCAGAATTCCTAGATCTAATACTTACAAATAACAATGAAACAATCATCACAAAAAATTTTATTAAAACAGTGGACACCAACAGCTACTTGCACTACAACAGTGGACATACTTTACAGTGAAAAAATAATATTCCCTATTCCCAAATGTACAGAATTAGAAGAAATTGTACCAACATCGAAACTTTCCATGAACAATCGAAGATTTATGCGGACAGATTTAGGGAAAGAGGCTATCCTGAACATATTGTAAAGGAAGCGATGGATCGCGGTGAAAAACTTGATAGAGAATCCCTCCTACAACCAAAAACTAAAGATCTCAACAAAAAGCTTATAGCACCATTTATCACCAAAATTAATTGCGAAGAGCACAAAATTAAAAGAATCTTCTCTAAACATTGGCACATCCTCAAGATGGATCCGATATTGAATGAGATACTACCAGAGAAACCAGTGGTCATATTCAGGAAATCTAATAATTTGAAGGAAATATTAGCACCAAGTTTACTTAAGGAATCACGAGGTGAAGCGACAGGGTTCCCTAAATGCAAAGGAATGTATAAATGTGGTCATTGCATTATGTGCAAATATGTACATCCAAGCAGGAGAACATTTACAGACACAAACAACAAGAAGGAATTCAAAATAAAGGACTTCATAAATTGCAACACTACATCAGTAATATATGTTATTGAATGTGGCTGCCAGCGGAAATACGTAGGGAAGACTAAGAGAGCACTTAAACTCCGCATGCAAGAACATGTCCGCAATATAAAGAACAAAGTTGAAAGCCACCCCCTTTCCAGACATTTCACGGAAGTCCACAACTCGAAACTTGATTCATTAACCTTCAAGGCGATTGAGCATGTCAAGTTGGGTACAAGAGGCGGAGATCTACTAAGGAAACTTTCCCAACGAGAGATGTACTGGATCTTCACCCTGAACACCATGTCCCCACATGGCCATAATGAAGGATATGAAATTGCACCTTTTTTATAAATAATCTTTTTTATCTATATGCATTACATATATCAAGATGGCACCAATATATTTAGTTTTTAATCACATAACTTCATTCTACACCAGAAAGATATTGCATAGCACCTTTTAATCAGTGCCTAATTAGGTACTTTGATATACTAAAAATTCTTCAGTATTTATCCAACTTTATTAACCTAACGTGATATATGTATTTATTACTGTATTTTCGGTTTATTTATGTATTTTTATATGGCTATACATGTTTTGAATATTTATTGCTTATTGTCCCATTCGCCACTCTTCAGTACTGATCTGTATTTATCCAAGTTATTAAACAGTATTGGATTATCTGGCTGCTGTTCCGTGGACCGGAAGTGACGTTCACGGCATGTATGCCGCGATATCCGATATTTAAATGCTAATTAGCTTTAATCAGATAACTGTATGCCATAAGCTATCATCCGTTGTAAGGCCTATACCAAGCAATGTCCTTTAATATGTATCATCCTCTAGGAGTTATTAGAAACTAATCCGTCTCCGCCAAAGATAGGAAGTGACGCGACTTCCGGTTCCGGCCGCGTGAACCGCATACAACCCCATGCACGAACGGCGTAAAGCACCAGCAGTCTATCTTAATTCCGATCTGGTGTATGATAGTTTTATACATGCCTAGCGCAGGCTGCCTATATGTTACCATATCACTAGTGTTCGGGCATCCACTAATTCAATAAGGTGTCCCCATTACATTTAGATTATCGTCAACAGGAAGTGACGTCACTTCCGGTTCTAAGATTAAAAACGGATATGTAGTTTCACATAAAAGAATTTCTTCCTGCATGGAAATAATGTCTATATCCTCACCTATCATTTCTTTTGTATACATAATGACTGGATGTGAATTATATTGTATTAAGAATGATTTGAAACAGATTTTACTTTCACTTTCGACGGAATTGACGTCACTTCCGGTTCCGGAAATGCTGCAAACCGGAAGTTGATGATCAAACCAGCTCAGCCAGCTATAAAAAGGCACCATTCTGTACAGTACTCTTATCTCCTGATGAAGCCTTATTTGGCGAAACGCGTTGAGACCTGAGCAGATGATCAAACTGCCACTAAGCTAAGCTTTATTTTATATTTCTTTTAAAACTTATTTATATTTACATTTGAGTGTTGTTTTATAGCCATTTAATCTAAATAAATTTTCCAGTCTTCCGACTGATTTCACAAATACCCTGTGTACTGGACTGAATGGGATCTCTCTGGACACACAATTGATAGCTGTTCATGCTGATTATACATCCAAAATCTGGTACGCCTAATAAGGTTTATTTTGGGGAAAATTATCTTCTATCCTGCAATACTGCGCCATGTGGCGATCTCGTCTTCTTTGACTTCTAGATGGTGTTGATAGCAAGAAATATCCTGACTGACATCTATCTATTTTGACGTGGTTTAAAGAAAATCTCTGATGGTGTTGATAGCAAGAAATATCCTGACTGACATCTATCTATTTTGACGTGGTTTAAAGAAAATCTCTGGTACACATTTATATACATCATTTTTAGTGTTGTCCAACACATACAAAACTTACTGCACCATAGGCGCTTGTTCTTCTCCTCTTTTTTACTACAGAATCCATGCCATACACCTCTGGTATACTGAGGAACTGAGCTGCCGCCCTGAAGAGAGGAAGGTGCTTAATATAACTTATTCAAAGCTCACGTGACTTTGCTAGGACTTATATAAAACCTATGAAACTTTGCTACTAGCCACTTTGCGGCTATTATACCACCGACTCTACATACACGGATACACGGAAAAAGTTTTTTACCGTGCGGTCGAATCCAGAAGAAGCGCACCAGTCTACACACATCTTCTTTATGTATGTATATATATATATATATACAGTATATATATATATATCTATCATCTCGCTCTCTTTTTCTCTCTCTCTCTCTAACTTTCTGCTTCAAGACCATATAAAACACTTCTTGGCGTAGACAATTACAGCATTTCAACTCTTTCACCAACATTCTTGCCTACTCTCCTGCATCTCCTGGATACTCCCCAATTTTCCAAAGTTTTCAAGCAGCTAGATCTTACCTCTCAGATGGTAGAAAAAGAAATAGGCAGTAATGTCCAAAGTGTTCATATTAAATATTTTAACATATTTGCTGTTCTCTGGAAATCCCCACAAGTCAGATTTCCTGGCAAAAGGAGTTAATAGAAGCTTATGTGTATGGTTTAAGTGTCACAGCATGAGTTTTTTTTTATATAGACAATAGGGGTGTAATCTCCACTAGTCTAGCTAGGCAGGTGCAGATGATGGATTTACTGTCTTATAGTATTGTAAGTACGCAATAAGAGATTACAAATTTACAGTATATGCATATAGTATGTCAGTGAAATGTAATTCAAGATGCATTCAATTGCACATCACTATTTGCTACATTTTCATGGAGAGTAACAAATCTGTATACTTGCATTATGCATACAGATGTGGCTTGAGAGTGTTAGTAGCAAATACTAATTTATTATTGGTGTAAAATATTTTAAAGCTACACAGATATGTGTGTGTGTTTTATTGAACACATGTACTGGTGGAAAGCTGTATATGACATAAATAAAACAGACATACATACTTTGCACCTGCACGCAGCAACATGCGCACTTGCTCAGAAGTGCGAAAATCGCCAAATAGCAATTTCCGTACTTTAACAACTGATGCTGAATCAGGCCCTCAATCCTCAAATTATATTAACTTAATAAGTAAGGATTTCAGGGCCTAATTCATCATGAGTTGTTTAGCTGCGAAGGCTGTCACCGGGCCAAAATATTTTGTGTTGCAGCTGCTGCATGTGATGTCATGCAACTGCTGCGGCCCACTCTGCAAATGGTCCGGACATACCTCCATTGTCTAGACCACGCCCACCCAATGCCGCAATGCTGCACCCAAAATGCTGCATTGCTGCCCCCTGCTGGAACTTAGATTGCGATTGCATGCAATTGCAATCTAAGTCTTCGCACCTGCATGCAGCAGAAGTGCGGAAATCGCCAAATAGCAATTTCCGTACTTTAACCACTGATGCTGAATCAGGCCCTCAATCCTCAAATTTTTTTGTAATCCTGGTGTTTCAAGATTACTATATCTCAAGATTGGGATCCTGGGATTAATCTCAGTATTGGAATCAAGGAGAAAATGGAAAATTAAAGCATTACATTTTTATTTTTATTTGTTTTTTATTCACCCCATTTTTCCCTAACATCCATCCCTCCCTCCTGTCCTCTCTGCCATTCATCACCCACTTCTTGTCCCCTCTGCCATCCTTCTCCCCCTCCTGTCCTCTCTGCCATTCATTTCTCCTCCTCCTGTCCTCTCTGCCATCCATCTCCCCCCTAATGTCCTCTCTGCCATTCATACAGTGGTGCAAGTATGCGGGTACACTCGGGTTTGGAGTACCCTTAAGAATTTGGCAGCGGCTACAAAGTACCACCTGCCAGACACTTTGTACCCATGACAGCCATTACCACAATTACTATGTGTTGCCGAGCAAGAGGACCATGGTGCTTGACAGCATGATGGAGCCTTCCACTTTGTCACGGTTACTGGGAGCATGACGGTGATGTTGTGATGTGGCATCATGCTTCCTTCTCTGGCAGCCATGGCTGGTGAGAAGAGAGGAGCCTGAGTGCACTTTCCCGCTGCGTCCCTTGCTGGGTGCAGCTGTTTCCCTTCATTCGGCTTATGTGATGCATCGGAACTGAGTGGATTTTGTTCTTCACAGGCTTGGCTGCTGGGCATGTCTCTGGCTTCACTGTGTGGGGGAATTCATTTCTAATATAATGTGGTTACTACTATATGTTTTCTATTAATATGAGAATACTATTAGAGATGAGCGCCTGAAATTTTTCGGGTTTTGTGTTTTGGTTTTGGGTTCGGTTCCGCGGCCGTGTTTTGGGTTCGAACGCGTTTTGGCAAAACCTCACCGAATTATTTTTGTCGGATTCGGGTGTGTTTTGGATTCGGGTGTTTTTTTCAAAAAACCCTAAAAAACAGCTTAAATCATAGAATTTGGGGGTAATTTTGATCCCAAAGTATTATTAACCTCAAAAAACATAATTTACACTCATTTTCAGCCTATTCTGAACACATCACACCTCACAATATTATTTTTAGTCCTAAAATTTGCACCGAGGTCGCTGTGTGAGTAAGATAAGCGACCCTAGTGGCCGACACAAACACCGGGCCCATCTAGGAGTGGCACTGCAGTGTCACGCAGGATGTCCCTTCCAAAAAACCCTCCCCAAACAGCACATGACGCAAAGAAAAAAAGAGGCGCAATGAGGTAGCTGTGTGAGTAAGATTAGCGACACTAGTGGCCGACACAAACACCGGGCCCATCTAGGAGTGGCACTGCAGTGTCACGCAGGATGGCCCTTCCAAAAAACCCTCCCCAAACAGCACATGACGCAAAGAAAAAAAGAGGCGCAATGAGGTAGCTGACTGTGTGAGTAAGATTAGCGACCCTAGTGGCCGACACAAACACCGGGCACATCTAGGAGTGGCACTGCAGTGTCACGCAGGATGTCCCTTCCAAAAAACCCTCCCCAAACAGCACATGACGCAAAGAAAAAAAGAGGCGCAATGAGGTAGCTGTGTGAGTAAGATTAGCGACCCTAGTGGCCGACACAAACACCGGGCCCATCTAGGAGTGGCACTGCAGTGTCACGCAGGATGTCCCTTCCAAAAAACCCTCCCCAATCAGCACATGATGCAAAGAAAAAGAAAAGAAAAAAGAGGTGCAAGATGGAATTATCCTTGGGCCCTCCCACCCACCCTTATGTTGTATAAACAAAACAGGACATGCACACTTTAACCAACCCATCATTTCAGTGACAGGGTCTGCCACACGACTGTGACTGATATGACGGGTTGGTTTGGACCCCCCCCAAAAAAGAAGCAATTAATCTCTCCTTGCACAAACTGGCTCTACAGAGGCAAGATGTCCACCTCATCTTCACCCTCCGATATATCACCGTGTACATCCCCCTCCTCACAGATTATCAATTCGTCCCCACTGGAATCCACCATCTCAGCTCCCTGTGTACTTTGTGGAGGCAATTGCTGCTGGTCAATGTCTCCGCGGAGGAATTGATTATAATTCATTTTAATGAACATCATCTTCTCCACATTTTCTGGATGTAACCTCGTACGCCGATTGCTGACAAGGTGAGCGGCGGCACTAAACACTCTTTCGGAGTACACACTTGTGGGAGGGCAACTTAGGTAGAATAAAGCCAGTTTGTGCAAGGGCCTCCAAATTGCCTCTTTTTCCTGCCAGTATAAGTACGGACTGTGTGACGTGCCTACTTGGATGCGGTCACTCATATAATCCTCCACCATTCTATCAATGTTGAGAGAATCATATGCAGTGACAGTAGACGACATGTCCGTAATCGTTGTCAGGTCCTTCAGTCCGGACCAGATGTCAGCATCAGCAGTCGCTCCAGACTGCCCTGCATCACCGCCAGCGGGTGGGCTCGGAATTCTGAGCCTTTTCCTCGCACCCCCAGTTGCGGGAGAATGTGAAGGAGGAGATGTTGACAGGTCGCGTTCCGCTTGACTTGACAATTTTGTCACCAGCAGGTCTTTCAACCCCAGCAGACCTGTGTCTGCCGGAAAGAGAGATCCAAGGTAGGCTTTAAATCTAGGATCGAGCACGGTGGCCAAAATGTAGTGCTCTGATTTCAACAGATTGACCACCCGTGAATCCTTGTTAAGCGAATTAAGGGCTGCATCCACAAGTCCCACATGCCTAGCGGAATCGCTCCGTGTTAGCTCCTTCTTCAATGCCTCCAGCTTCTTCTGCAAAAGCCTGATGAGGGGAATGACCTGACTCAGGCTGGCAGTGTCTGAACTGACTTCACGTGTGGCAAGTTCAAAGGGCATCAGAACCTTGCACAACGTTGAAATCATTCTCCACTGCACTTGAGACAGGTGCATTCCATCTCCTATATCGTGCTCAATTGTATAGGCTTGAATGGCCTTTTGCTGCTCCTCCAACCTCTGAAGCATATAGAGGGTTGAATTCCACCTCGTTACCACTTCTTGCTTCAGATGATGGCAGGGCAGGTTCAGTAGTTTTTGGTGGTGCTCCAGTCTTCTGTACGTGGTGCCTGTACGCCGAAAGTGTCCCGCAATTTTTCTGGCCACCGACAGCATCTCTTGCACGCCCCTGTCGTTTTTTAAAAAATTCTGCACCACCAAATTCAAGGTATGTGCAAAACATGGGACGTGCTGGAATTTGCCCATATTTAATGCACACACAATATTGCTGGCGTTGTCCGATGCCACAAATCCACAGGAGAGTCCAATTGGGGTAAGCCATTCCGCGATGATCTTCCTCAGTTGCCGTAAGAGGTTTTCAGCTGTGTGCGTATTCTGGAAAGCGGTGATACAAAGCGTAGCCTGCCTAGGAAAGAGTTGGCGTTTGCGAGATGCTGCTACTGGTGCCGCCGCTGCTGTTCTTGCGGCGGGAGTCCATACATCTACCCAGTGGGCTGTCACAGTCATATAGTCCTGACCCTGCCCTGCTCCACTTGTCCACATGTCCGTGGTTAAGTGGACATTGGGTACAACTGCATTTTTTAGGACACTGGTGAGTCTTTTTCTGACGTCCGTGTACATTCTCGGTATCGCCTGCCTAGAGAAGTGGAACCTAGATGGTATTTGGTAACGGGGGCACACTGCCTCAATAAATTGTCTAGTTCCCTGTGAACTAACGGCGGATACCGGACGCACGTCTAACACCAACATAGTTGTCAAGGACTCAGTTATCCGCTTTGCAGTAGGATGACTGCTGTGATATTTCATCTTCCTCGCAAAGGACTGTTGAACAGTCAATTGCTTACTGGAAGTAGTACAAGTGGGCTTACGACTTCCCCTCTGGGATGACCATCGACTCCAAGCGGCAACAACAGCAGCGCCAGCAGCAGTAGGCGTTACACGCAAGGATGCATCGGAGGAATCCCAGGCAGGAAAGGACTCGTCAGACTTGCCAGTGACATGGCCTGCAGGACTATTGGCATTCCTGGGGAAGGAGGAAATTGACACTGAGGGAGTTGGTGGGGTGGTTTGCGTGAGCTTGGTTACAAGAGGAAGGGATTTACTGGTCAGTGGACTGCTTCCGCTGTCACCCAAAGTTTTTGAACTTGTCACTGACTTATTATGAATGCGCTGCAGGTGACGTATAAGGGAGGATGTTCCGAGGTGGTTAACGTCCTTACCCCTACTTATTACAGCTTGACAAAGGGAACACACGGCTTGACACCTGTTGTCCGCATTTCTGGTGAAATACCTCCACACCGAAGAGCTGATTTTTTTGGTATTTTCACCTGGCATGTCAACGGCCATATTCCTCCCACGGACAACAGGTGTCTCCCCAGGTGCCTGACTTAAACAAACCACCTCACCATCAGAATCCTCCTGGTCAATTTCCTCCCCAGCGCCAGCAACACCCATATCCTCCTCATCCTGGTGTACTTCAACACTGACATCTTCAATCTGACTATCAGGAACTGGACTGCGGGTGCTCCTTCCAGCACTTGCAGGGGGCATGCAAATAGTGGAAGGCGCATGCTCTTCACGTCCAGTGTTGGGAAGGTCAGGCATCGCAAACGACACAATTGGACTCTCCTTGTGGATTTGGGATTTCAAAGAACGCACAGTTCTTTGCGGTGCTTTTGCCAGCTTGAGTCTTTTCAGTTTTCTAGCGAGAGGCTGAGTGCTTCCATCCTCATGTGAAGCTGAACCACTAGCCATGAACATAGGCCAGGGCCTCAGCCGTTCCTTGCCACTCCGTGTGGTAAATGGCATATTGGCAAGTTTACGCTTCTCCTCCGACAATTTTATTTTAGGTTTTGGAGTCCTTTTTTTTCTGATATTTGGTGTTTTGGATTTGACATGCTCTGTACTATGACATTGGGCATCGGCCTTGGCAGACGACGTTGCTGGCATTTCATCGTCTCGGCCATGACTAGTGGCAGCAGCTTCAGCACGAGGTGGAAGTGGATCTTGATCTTTCCCTAATTTTGGAACCTCAACTTTTTTGTTCTCCATATTTTATAGGCAGAACTAAAAGGCACCTCAGGTAAACAATGGAGATGGATGGATTGGATACTAGTATACAATTATGGACGGACTGCCACGGTTAGGTGGTATAAAAAAACCACGGTTAGGTGGTATATATTATAATAATAATACAATTATGGATGGACGGACTGCCTGCCGACTGCCGACACAGAGGTAGCCACAGCCGTGAACTACCGCACTGTACACTGGTTGATAAAGAGATAGTAGTATACTCGTAACAACTAGTATGACACTATGACGACGGTATAAAGAATGAAAAAAAAACCACGGTTAGGTGGTATATATTATAATAATAATACAATTATGGATGGACGGACTGCCTGCCGACTGCCGACACAGAGGTAGCCACAGCCGTGAACTACCGCACTGTACACTGGTTGATAAAGAGATAGTAGTATACTCGTAACAACTAGTATGACACTATGACGACGGTATAAAGAATGGAAAAAAAACCACGGTTAGGTGGTATATATTATAATAATAATACAATTATGGATGGACGGACTGCCTGCCGACTGCCGACACAGAGGTAGCCACAGCCGTGAACTACCGCACTGTACACTGGTTGATAAAGAGATAGTAGTATACTCGTAACAACTAGTATGACACTATGACGACGGTATAAAGAATGGAAAAAAAACCACGGTTAGGTGGTATATATTATAATAATAATACAATTATGGATGGACGGACTGCCTGCCGACTGCCGACACAGAGGTAGCCACAGCCGTGAACTACCGCACTGTACACTGGTTGATAAAGAGATAGTAGTATACTCGTAACAACTAGTATGACACTATGACGACGGTATAAAGAATGGAAAAAAAACCACGGTTAGGTGGTATATATTATAATAATAATACAATTATGGATGGACGGACTGCCTGCCGACTGCCGACACAGAGGTAGCCACAGCCGTGAACTACCGCACTGTACACTGGTTGATAAAGAGATAGTAGTATACTCGTAACAACTAGTATGACACTATGACGACGGTATAAAGAATGAAAAAAAAACCACGGTTAGGTGGTATATATTATAATAATAATACAATTATGGATGGACGGACTGCCTGCCGACACAGAGGTAGCCACAGCCGTGAACTACCGCACTGTACACTGGTTGATAAAGAGATAGTAGTATACTCGTAACAACTAGTATGACACTATGACGACGGTATAAAGAATGGAAAAAAAACCACGGTTAGGTGGTATATATTATAATAATAATACAATTATGGATGGACGGACTGCCTGCCGACTGCCGACACAGAGGTAGCCACAGCCGTGAACTACCGCACTGTACACTGGTTGATAAAGAGATAGTAGTATACTCGTAACAACTAGTATGACACTATGACGACGGTATAAAGAATGGAAAAAAAACCACGGTTAGGTGGTATATATTATAATAATAATACAATTATGGATGGACGGACTGCCTGCCGACTGCCGACACAGAGGTAGCCACAGCCGTGAACTACCGCACTGTACACTGGTTGATAAAGAGATAGTAGTATACTCGTAACAACTAGTATGACACTATGACGACGGTATAAAGAATGGAAAAAAAACCACGGTTAGGTGGTATATATTATAATAATAATACAATTATGGATGGACGGACTGCCTGCCGACTGCCGACACAGAGGTAGCCACAGCCGTGAACTACCGCACTGTACACTGGTTGATAAAGAGATAGTAGTATACTCGTAACAACTAGTATGACACTATGACGGTATAAAGAAAGAAAAAAAAATACCACGGTTAGGTGG
Source organism: Pseudophryne corroboree (assembly GCF_028390025.1). Taxonomy (NCBI): domain Eukaryota; kingdom Metazoa; phylum Chordata; class Amphibia; order Anura; family Myobatrachidae; genus Pseudophryne; species Pseudophryne corroboree. The sequence goes on from NC_086448.1 coordinate 593,463,963, forward strand.
TATATATTGTAATACAATTATGGATGGACGGACTGCCTGCCGAGTTCCGACTGCCGACACAGAGGTAGCCACAGCCGTGAACTACCGCACTGTACTGTGTCTGCTGCTAATATAGACTGGTTGATAAAGAGATAGTATACAATACATACAACAATGAATATACTACTATACTGGTGGTCAGGCACTGGTCACCACTAGTCACACTGGCAGTGGCACTCCAGCAGCAAAAGTGTGCACTGTTTAATTTTAAATTAATATAATATTATGTACTCCTGGGGGCTCCTGCTATAACAACCTGCAGTGCTCCCCAGTCTCCCCCACAATTATTATAAGCTTTGCCTTTTATACATTGATGTGCAGCACACTGGGCTGAGCTGAGTGCACACAGACTGAGTCACACTGTGTGACTGGCTGCTGCTGTGTATCGTTTTTTTTCAGGCAGAGAACGGATATAGCAGAGAACGGATATATATTAAAATAAATAAAAGTTAACTAACAACAACTGCACTGGTCACTGTGGTAAACTCTGTCTGACTCTGCACAATCTCTCTCTCTCTTCTAATCTAATTTCTAATGGAGAGGACGCCAGCCACGTCCTCTCCCTATCAATCTCAATGCACGTGTGAAAATGGCGGCGACGCGCGGCTCCTTATATAGAATCCGAGTCTCGCGAGAATCCGACAGCGTCATGATGACGTTCGGGCGCGCTCGGGTTAACCGAGCAAGGCGGGAGGATCCGAGTCTGCTCGGACCCGTGAAAAAAACATGAAGTTCGTGCGGGTTCGGTTTCAGAGAAACCGAACCCGCTCATCTCTAAATACTATATATTTGTGTTGTAATGTAGACACTACTGTATATTTCTGTTATACTAGGGGTACCACTATATATTTCTAGCCTTGCCTCTAGAGTACAAGCAAAAGGGGATGTGTCATGTGGCTATGCTGCTAGTGTCATGTAGCCACCCCCCCTAGTGGCATGTGGCCACACCCCCTCACAGAACATAATCACACCCATTTTTTGGCACTCAGTACCACAAAGAAAATATTTCTACTAGCACCACTGCATCCATATCTCACCTTCTGTCCTCTATAAGACCCATCTCCCCTCCTCATGTCATTTCTGTTATCCATTCCCCCTTCTGACCTCTCCGCGATCCATCTTTTTCCCTCCTGTCCTCAATGCCATCCATCTTTCCTATACTTTCCTATACTCTACATGCTCTCCTTTCTACCTCTGTTCCACCTGGCACTACCCCCACTCCAACCCATACCATTCTTTATGTTCCTTCCTGCTATTCTGCTCCCTCAATTTCTCCCTGGCATTTTTTCTCCCTACCCTTTAACTTACCTTATTCACGTAGTGGCACTTATAAGGTGCTTCAATGCAGTTAAAAAGCTGTAGTCCTGTGATGCAGCTGCTCTCAGTCACTGATTGTTGGGTAGTATGCATTAATGACATCACTGCACACCACACTCCCAGCCTATCAATGACTGAACGCAGCTGTATTATCATATTCCATTTATTCTGTATACAGCAGGGAGAACTTAAGATCACCATACAATGTGACTGGATATGAGAATATAAGTATTAATCCATTAGCCCCCTGCTCAATAGATCCAAGCTGTTTTTGGCGGGTGAAAATGGACAGATATCACAATTATACCCCTTTCACACCGCAGCTTATACCCGGTATTTTGCCGTTTTAACTGGCTTCCTAAACGGGTCAAGCTGCGATGTGAAAGGGTCCCCTTCAATTTACCGTTTTCAAAATACCGGTATTTTGAAACGGTAAAAAAGCAGGGTCCTACCCGTTTCAGTCCCATTTCACTGTGCAGTGTGAAAGGGTCTGAAACGGTATTTGCAAGCCCCAGAAGATGATAGGCTGTCTCCATGTGTGATGTCACCAGCCACAACCAGGAAACAGCTTGGAAAACATAGGAGACACATGAGAGAGTGGCTTTATACACGTTTAAATGTGAAAAACACGGGAAAAAATGGCGTGGGGTCCCCCCTCCAAAGCATAACCAGCCTCGGGCTCTTCGAGCTGGTCCTGGTTCTAAAAATGCGGGGAAAAAATTGACAGGGGATCCCCCGTATTTTTAAAACCAGCACCAGGCTCTGCGCCTGGTGCTGGTGCAAAAAATACGGGGGACAAAACGAGTAGGGGTCCCCCGTATTTTTCACACCAGCATCAGGCTCCACTAGCTGGACAGATAATGCCACAGCCGGGGGTCACTTTTATGCCGTGCCCTGCGGCCGTGGCATTAAATATCCAACTAGTCACCCCTGGCCGGGGTACCCTACTCGTTTTGTCCCCAGTATTTTTTGCACCAGCACCAGGCGCAGAGCCCGGTGCTGGTTTTAAAAATACGGGGGATCCCCTGTCAATTTTTTCCCCGCATTTTTAGAACCAGGACCAGCTCGAAGAGCCCGAGGCTGGTTATGCTTTGGAGGGGGGACCCCACGCTATTTTTTTCCTGTATTTAACCATTCCATCTAAAAAAAATAATTATAATTTAAAAAAATATATAAATAATACTTGTGCCTCCAAAAAAGACAAACCAAGTACCTAATCCCATCTAATAAAAATAGATATGCTTCAAGCTGCTGGGTTCCATCGTACGACTATCCAAATTATTAATAATGAATTAATTAGTGATTAATAATAATGTGTGGGCCAGAAAAGTCCATTTATAATGACAACCACTGTTTTCTATGGGTGAAACGGGTTCAGTGTGAAAGGTACCAAAACGGGAATGAAATGGTAATTTACTGGTTACAACATGAGATGTGAAAGGGGTTTAACTGCTCAGACCCGTTTTAAGAACCGTTTCAAATACCATTTCAAAAGCAGGTTTTGCGATGTGAAAGCAGCATTATTGACCAATTGCAGGAAAATACATGGGATCAGAGATAAGTCCCCAATCCCATGTGTTATCATGGCTCCGGCAGACAGGGATAACTCCTAGCAATAAAATAACCCTTGGCCATAGACCATGGGTAATTGAATACTCCGCACAGTGTGTTTTGCATCCTGTATTACTTGGGATTTAATGATTATACTCCTGCATATTTTTTTGACCCATAAAGCTCTGTGCTATCCGGTTCCCAGGATCCTGGTACTGGAATCCTCTCCCATAATGTACATACTGTACTGCAAAGATATAATTTCAATACAAACAACAATACCAACTTATTACCACTAATACAGTTCTCTGTATTCAAATGATCATAGCATTTTATATATCAGTTAACTTTAGGAGATGCAAACTGAAAGGTCTAAGCAAGGTACTACAAAGTACTTCTAAGATAATAAATAGCATGGTTGGCATAGTACAGTAGCTAACATTAACACTAACACTGCTTTACAGCCCTGAGTTCATTAATTCAGTTCCAAAGAACTATTTTTGTTTGTATGGCTTTTTTCCAGGTACACCAGTTTTCTCCTATAACACCAAACAATAATTACCATTCTGTAAGTTATTTGGCTTTTGAGTAAAAAAAAAAAAACCTAGATTGTGTACACATGTGATACTTTAAATACATTAAGGAACATCCTAAAGAATGAACCACAAGAACATGTCAGAAAAACAAGATTATTTATGTTAATAGTCTCCTGGTGAATGGAATATTCATCATAATATTTTGGAATATAACATAGAAGTACAGGAAAGGTGTGCGGGATAACTGAATCTAATTCCTGCTGATCATTCAGGACTCAGAGGAAAGTCTACATCACAGGTTGAGTTCTGATGAGCCATCATTGGCCCTCATTCCGAGTTGTTCGCTCGCAAGCTGCTTTTAGCAGCTTTGCACATGCTAAGCCACCGCCTACTGGGAGTGAATCTTAGCATAGTAAAATTGCGAACGAAAGATTAGCAGAATTGCGAATAGACACTTCTTAGCAGTTTCTGAGTAGCTCCACACTTACTCGGCAACTGCGATCAGTTCAGTCAGTTTCGTTCCTGGTTTGATGTCACAAACACACCCAGCGTTCGCCCAGACACTCCCCCGTTCCTCCAGCTACTCCCGCGTTTTTCCCAGAAACGGTAGCGTTTTTTCACACACTCCCATAAAACGGCCAGTTTCCGCCCAGAAACATCCACTTACTGTCAATCACATTACGATCACCAGAACGAAGAAAAAACCTCGTAATGCCGTGAGTAAAATACCTAACTGCATAGCAAATTTACTTGGCACAGTCGCAGTGCGAACATTGCGCATACGCAATTAGCAGAAAATCGCTGCGATGTGAAGAAAATTACCGAACGAACAACTCGGAATGAGGGCCATTGTGCGTTACACTAGAAGAATGTTTTCCTAAATGTAGTACAAATGATCCACACATCCTATAAAGAATCTCTGAAGAACACAAAGTTCTGCTGTATCTACCTTCAACATGTGTAATTTTTTTGTTGGTACAGTAATTGTGGGTAATACCCTAAATTTCACAAATGTATCACAAAATACTATAAAATATGTATCTGGAATCTTTAAATTGTGCAATTTCATCTGTATATAACTAATATGCTAACATTTAACATACTGTACTAATACTGCCACAAATAAGGTACATAAAAGCATACTCATTTATTACATTGTCAATTATTTTTTCCCCAGTAAGACATTTTGCAATAACAAATGCTCAAGTGCATTATGATTATACAATATAACAATTGAATTGTGCAATGTGTTTTATTTCTCTGGTATAAAGTCATAATAAATTACAGTATCATGAAAAATTCATGACTATGTGGTTAGAAATCCATCTTCCAAAAGTACTGTAGCATATTCAGTTTACTGCAATGTGAATACAGTTTTAATTGGCAAAGTAAAAAGCAGTTCAATGATAAATACAAATATATCATAAATTAATTTTTATAGTCACAATAAAAAAATATATCTACACAAAATAAGTAAATCAACATTATTTTGAATTTATTTTAAAGTAAGTAAAACACTACGAAATACTGTACATATAAAATAATATTGTTTTTCATAAAAACTTTTTTTGACCTAATATAATCTTTTTGACACTTTATTTTAATATGGACATTTTGATTCAATACCATATTTTTATATACATATGCTCAAGTCATACACTATTTGATATCTCTTTCTGTATATAGAAAATAGTGTGCAATTACTTGATTTCAGTAAAAATGGGGTACAGATTAATAAAGGAAGTTATTTACATTTCTTTAAAAAACACAATTGATGTCGTACACTAGAAATAACTCAAATATTTTGTGTAAACGTATTTTCTATGTTTGTACAGTATGTCTCATGGCTTACCTGCAAGCAGCTATAAGCATAGGACTTCCCCCACAGCTATATAATTTATTAGATGAGTTCCCAAGTTCTCACCCTTTGGGTGAAGTGAGTGCTGACAAAACTATATAATATAGTAATGATATGGGGTAATTACAGTAGCTCCGCAGAGAGGTGTATTTGGTGCAGTGTCAAAGGGCTAAATAAGGACCCATAAGCAGTTCTTTTGGTGTATAAATAAATGAAAAGTGCTTTACTGACAGCATAAGTAAACAGAAACAAAACAACAAATAGCCTAGCCCCCATTCAGTGCAACTATATCTCATATCGAGCCCTCACTATAAGTAAACAGCTAATCTGCTGACATAATACAGAGTCTCTCACAAAAGTCTCAAACTCTGCTTTCTGCAGAGTAACACATTCTCTGGTCTGGTTATTGGCTTTGGACTACCACAGCTGCTCCCAAATACAGTCTAAGTCCTGCTCCCTGCAGGGTAACACTTGCTCTGGCCTGGTCTTTCGCTGGCTGGGCTGCCTGTCACAGCTTTACAGTTGCAGTATAAGGTGCTCTCTGTCTCCCACACGCAGAACCCTGGCCAGCCTTTATATTTTTTTGGCCTTATACAAAGAACTGTAAATAGTTGTAAGTTCCTTTTATTACTGCAAGGTGGAATATATGCTGTGGGGTTATCATTATTGTAAAATCATCATCATGTCTTTCATACATTTCAACATTTTGACCAAATTAATTTTGCAATATATTATGATAATGACTTTTCTTTTTTACAATACAGGTCTGTTTAATTTTTGCTTTTACTTTTGTTTTTAGGAATGACATGTTGCTGCACAAATTGATAGAACTTTGCATTTTCTTTTGTGTTTTAGGAATAATTCGTGTTGCTTCACAAATTGATAGAGAAACCAAAGATCATTATCATGTTATAATCCAAGCCAGAGACATGATTGGTAATGTTGGTGCTCTGTCAGCAACAACAACTGTAACCATTAAAGTATCTGATATAAATGATAATGCACCAAAATTTCAACAAAGTAAGCAACTTACATTTGTCATTTGTTGACCAGTACATGTAAAACAGCATAAAACAGATTAACAAGAGGATTCTGGAAGAGAGTTCAGTATTATAACAAAAGAAAACTACACTGAAGCAATTTATGAAACAGCGACAGCCATGTCCATCAAGCTTCTCCAGGATACTTGCAATTTTAAAAATATACTGTATCTTGGTGTAATTAAATAATATTTTAGAAACATTTTATTTTATAGATGTTCTGCAGTTACATATCTTTGCAAATGAATGATAATGGATTAATATTGCACTGATATATTTGAACACTGTGGCACTTGCACCAGACACATTCCTTGAGTTTTTTCTCTGCTAAATTGCTGTTGTTGTTTTTTACTAATGTACTGTACCATAAAGAAATGGCCCTTTAAAGATATTAAAACTAGGGAAAATTATTTATAATTCAAAAATAATAAAAATAAATACAGATGAAACATGTTTAAATAAGTTAGAAAATTTTACTTGGTGACCCATGAAGCAAGAAATGTCCTCTGCATGGTATCATATTAAATCTGCTTAGTCCATTGTACTTCAAGTGTGTATAGCACTTCTAGATGTCAATATCTCATCACAATGTGCCATGTAGCAGGCATTTTATCATGCTATTTTATTAATTTCTATGTTTTATTCATGTGCATAATGCAGAAGGGTAAAACATATAAACAACATTCATAAATACAACATGTTACAGAAAGAGCATCATTTTACATATATACATAAATATGTTGCTGAGGTTACATAATTATTTAGAGAATTCAGAGGGGAGAGGGCCCTTCTTATGATAGTTAATACTCTAGATGGATTCATAATTAACAGAATTCATATTCATATACATTTTCTATAAATTGTAGTTAAGTATTCATTAAAGATTAGAAAATAATATTGAATCTATACTGATAATGAGATGTTTATTTCTAGAAATCTAAGCTAATGGTTTATATAGAGTATATTGCATTTGATTTATTTTATATTAACATTAAACATTATGATATATTTGGACAAGCAAAAATGTAGTACACTGATTGAAAAAATTATTTCACATGTATTTTACATAAATGCACCGTATTTTACAGAAACATATAACATGTCAATAATAGAATCAGCATCAGTAGGAGAAATTGTTGGAATCATTTTTGCTGATGACATTGATATTGGAAGGAATGCAGAAATGGTTTACTCAATTGAAGAAAAGGGTGATTACAATATGTTTAATATAAGCACTGATTCTATAACGCAAGAAGGCATCTTAACATTAAACAAGGTAAAGTGTTATTAACCACAATATGAATGTTATAGAATAGTACATTTATATAATTAGCCTCAGTGAGTTAGAACAGAGCTGAAAGCAAGCCATCTTATTGTATATAATTGAAATAAACTAAATTAAAAAAATTAAATTTAAAATAGACAGAAACAGATATGCTGTTAAAATATAAAAATGTGTGTGTATATTTATTTTAATGATTACTATAATTTTTTGTGGTTCTGGTTTACAAACATAAACTAGCTTATGTACAACAAAACATTAATTTATAATTTAAGAGTTAAGTGAGTAAAATATGATAAAAACCTGCTAGGGTATGCATGAATATGAAAATTTGAGAGGGGTTCCTTCAGTGAGGTTGTCATGTGAGGGAACAATAGTAATTAGTAAATGAAATGATCCTTCCACAAAAGTTAGAACTCTTCCCTTCAAACAATTATTTTTACAGTCTATGCATAGATTGTATGTATTAACTTTTTCTACAAAATATTAAATCTTTAAAATTTTTGTTTGTGAACAGTAAATGTCACATTTTATTCATGCTTGGGAGATATATGGTTTGCATGTTATTTGGTAATACTAGTTTTTTTTTTAAATATACAGTATCACAATATACTTCTCTGTCTCATTTCTAGAAAAAAAAAAACGTAACTCAAAATTTAAAATTGTGATGCTTCAAACAAATAACGTCCTGATATTTTCTTAAAATGAAGCATTTACATCATTCATAAATTCTTGGAGTACATTGTTTTAGTTGCAGAAATGTTAGACATACAGTACTGCTGAACAAAAATAAACACTTAAGAGGTATATTATACATTTGGAATATATTCATGTGATTAAACTGATAAATGGTTATGTAAACAAAGTAAAAATAAAGTATTTTTTACTTAAACTTTAACAAGTGAAGTTGAAGCATCAAGATGCACAGTTTGTTAATGCACCTCACTATTAGTGGTTAGGAGATGTCACGGTATCTCCAACAGTTGGACAGCAGTTCAAATGACTCATCATTGGTATGGTGAAACAATTAACCAATGCTCCCTTTCCCATCCAGATAACCAGTCTACCCTCTTGTATGCTTACTTGGTGTTGACAGATTAAACAAAATATATTAAATGAATGTCAAGTAAGTAGTACAGTACTTAGTTGAATTTTGCAAGATTTATTTAAGTTATCTTTCCTAACACCTCCATCTTAACACCCAAAAAGTCAGCCACAGACCAAAATTCAGCAACATGTTTTATTTTATTATATTGATAAGGAAAATATTGAATGCTGGGAACATACTAATTTCATGCATTTAGTGATAATGTCACATGTTCTATAGTCATAAATGAACACCAGGTGCTGATATTCAGTTTTACTTTGTACTGTAGTTATAACTAAAAGGTGGAATGTAAAAAAATATAAATAATTGTCATAGTCATTCCACATACTTGAAATGGAAAATTTGGAATTTGCTAACTCTTGTCAATTGTGCCAATAATTTATTAGAGTCTCTGAATACAAATATTGTCCAGATGTTAGAAATTATGTTTCCAGGAGAGTTGGAGATGTGTGAAAGTGTAGATTTATATTTTACACTTAAAAATATATAAGAAATTACCTGGCTGGTATAGGTTATGTTATGATTAAATAGGTAACATAGTGCCCAAAACACAAGGTTACACACATATAACAAAATTTCAAGACCTCGGAAAAGCAAATGGGCATGAAAGTGTCAGAAACTCATGATTGCATTAGGTAATAGAAAATCATGAGGCACAGGTATCAAGATTGCACACAAATAGTAAAATGTCAGGAGTGTCAGGAATGCAGAATTTTATATAGGTAGCAGGTATCCAAGAACTAGGGATTGCAGGGTCATGATAAATATATTATTATTATTATTATTATTATTATTATTATTATTATTATTATTATTAAGCCCTTTTCTCAAGGCACTTAACAGAAACCATGAACATAATAAAGAGGTTTAGAGTTGCAGAAAATACAGAAATCATGAATATATTACAAAGGTGTGCCAGTCATCAATTCCAAGGATTATTCCTCCTTCTCACTAATGTTCTGCCTTAGACAATAGGAACATAAAGGATTTTAAAAACCAACAGCCAGAAGAGATCTGTTCTGCACTTGAGCAGAATGGATCTCATCATTTATAAGTGGAGGCACATGGTGCATGTGATGCAACCAAACCAGGAAACATACAACCAGTTGGTTCACCCTTTCCCAGTGGCTGCCATTGTCTGCAGCCACTGTGATCCTGCCGTGCCGTCCGATCAGCAATGATCGCCAGTATGGCAACAGAGAGGGGAGGGTGCATGGAGGCAGAGGGACCTTCCTGTCCATCTGACAGCAGCAGCGGAGGGAAGTTTCTCTTCCCTGCCACTACTAACACTGTTTATCTGACTGGTCACATCCTGTCCAACTAGGTCAGATAAAGCACTTGCTGGTGTGGTCGCATCTGATATGACCATGCTAGGCAAGTTGTTAATTAAAATGTTTATAATGGCATACATACTATTTAAACAGCCATCTTTGAAGTAACACATATGACATTTTGTCAGTAATGCTTGTTTTTGATTAAACAATATATGTTATGTAACAGGAATAATATAAATTTTAAATTATTATAGCTGCACATTAAATATAAAAGTATAGAATAATTTTATTTATTTTCTAAAATATTAGGTTGTTGACTTCGAAAGGAGAAGCAGAAGATACATCATTCAAGTAATAGCACAAAACAAGTTCCAAATCGATTTGTTTGATACAGCAATTATAAGGATCTATGTTATAGATGTTGATGAACCTCCAGTGTTTATCAAGAAAGAATATTTCATGGAAATACTTGAAAATGCAACTATTGGATCATATATTGGTTCTGTGACTGCCAAAGACCCAGATATTACCAATAGCACAGTCAGGTATAATACCTTTGTACTGCATTATGTTAGATATAATAGTGTACTTTAACTGAGAGAGTTTTGAACAGCTTTCAGAGGAACAGCAGAAGTCATCACACAACGTTGAACTATGAGCTAAAATGGGAAAATGTAATATGTAACTAGGGTCATTTAGTGCAAATACATAAGCATGCATCACTGAGCAACTAGATATGGGGAATATGACAACATATAAGATATCTATTGCATATTAGCAATATTTTCTTCAATTTAATAGACTGTAGTTTCTAGGGATTTAAAATTATTACCAATTAAACAGGATGATTGAACAAAATAATGATGTAGATGATTGTACAATAATTTAACTGACATTCTATTAACTCTAAAGGATCTATGCATTCTTATGTGTCATTTCTCTGAATGTAAATTGGTACTGGAAGGATAACACCAAACTAGAAATCATTTCACTGCCTCTTTGTGCCTTATATTTCTGAGTGTCTAAAATTGCAAATTGGGATCAATTGTACTGGGTGAAAAAAAAATACTAATTTACTGTATTAGATATATTATTAAGGTATGTCTGGTACATTAGGGATTTCCACATAATGTATTTTTTTCTAAAAGTTGCAACAATATACAGTAACTAATCTTTTTAATATACATTTAAAACATATATTTCTATTTATACACATTGTTCATGGCATTATAACTTACAAATTGCTTAACTGATTAGTGGTATTTTTCATAGTAACCATAATAAAACATAAGGTGATCTTGTTCATGTGTATGACGATATTATGGAATAGAAGATATGCCAAGTTTCTGGAAATAACATAGCATTTTTTATTTTGTATTTTACTTTATGTTTACATATACTGTATCAAATGTTCCTGCATTAACAGCAAATTTTAATGTCATAATCCATTGTTTATTGTAAAACTTTTGTGCATTTACATATAAGTGGTTTCTCCTATTGCTTGCATAAAAAATACTTTGTTAAAATGACAAATCACAGAAAAAATTTAGTTTTATTGGTATACTGCGACTATTACATTTTCTGCAACTGCATCTGGACCCATAAATTCATAGGCCTGGCTTCTGGTTTAGTGTGCTGAAAGTAATATATCACCAGCAGTAGAATAGTTCTGCCTTTTTTGTCAGTTATATGTGGGTAAAATAGCTGGAAATTAGAATACAAATAACAGCAATGTGGAACTTTAGATAATGGCCCAAATGTATTAATACTTAAAAAGTGATAAAGTGGAAATGGCAAAAGAGTGCTCAAGCTCTAGCCAACCAAGCTGTTTTTGAAAAATGACAGTTAAGAGCTGGTTGGCTTGTCATTTATCACTCTTTATCTGTCTCCAGTTTATCACTTATTAAGGCTTAATACATTTGAGAATGTGATGAAAGGGTTTAGTCCACAGGATTATTATTATTATTATTATTATTATTATTATTATTATTATTATTAATAATTTATTTTTTTACATTTATTCATGTGGAACAAAACATATTATATGTACATATTATACATATTATATTGGTAATCCAAAACTTGGTAATGATAGACACACAGAGAAGTAAGAGGGCCCTACTTGCAAACTTACAATCTATAGGGAATCCTAGAAGATCCATCCCATCACTGGTGTTTTTCATTATTGTGCATCAAAAATCATTTGAATAGCTTAGGTTAAATTAGATATAGAAAATATAAATGTAAGAAAGATTACTAGATTGCAAGCCTTCTAGACTTGTAGAATTAATTTACTATATAAAAACATTTACATTGTTTGGATTTGAGAATATTAGAAATGTCTATATAAAGATAAATCTGTTGTTTAATAGTTAAACACATTCTTTTAACATAAACAATTTTGGAGATATAATTTAAGTGAGGTTGAGATGTTATATGATCATAAAAGTAATTTATTACTTCTAAAAAAATATAATGGAAAATACCATACCATGCACAAATATACAGTAAGAGGGATTCAGTTCCTCTAAATGTAGTCCTGGGTTAAAGTTAATAAGCTCATGGTAACCGTATGCATTATTGTTAATGACAATACACAAATAGGCAATTTATGATCATATAGTGTAATATTTTACTCTGAATTACATAAGCTATTCCTGAATATAATAATGGAATAATTTAATTACATTAGGTATGGAATTCTTCAAAAAAAGTATTCCAGATCATTTGAAATTCATTCAAACAATGGCTCAATTATCACAGCCAAACACCTGGATAGAGAGTCTGATTCTTGGCATAATATAACAGTAACAGCAACAGAGGCAAGTAAGTGATGTTTTTGATATATGAATATATTATTATATTATAATACTATTATTATTATGATGATGTTCTTCACTTTATTTTTATTCTATATATCTACATTATCTCTCATCATGATCATCATCACTGTTCATATATAGGTGCCACAAAACTCTGTAGTACCAGAGGATTAAACTTCCAAATTTTACAAAATACATTTGCACAAAAAAAGAGCAGTAACCATAGCCCTACTCATGATAGCTGACAGTCTAGTCATAGAGAGAATTGTGGAGATGAAAAGAACTAGTGGCCAAGGACATAGGACTTTAGCTGGTACGACATGCAGAGGGAGTGATGTCAGGTGCATTCACATATACTATAGAGTAAAGGTAAGCTTTCAGTGGATAAAAGCTTACAGAGTCGTGGGAACGTCTGGCAGAGTAGCACAGCAGAAGTCTTAGATGTCAGAGTGAAATATGTTTATCAAAGAGGAAATTAGACATATGCAAGAGTGAGAGGGAGATCAAAGATGACAAGTTTTGAGTGTATCATGTGGTGAGGTTAGAGATGTATTAATGGGAGAATTTGGTGAGGGCTTTTAAGATGAGGATCAGAAGTTAAATTGAATTATGGAAAAAAATGGACACCCAATTTAGGTGAAGAGGATGGATGAGGAAGTAGCAATTATATTTGAACTTACCAATAAGTTGAGTTACTGTATAAGAAAATGATAAAGGTTTCACAGGCAAGTGCAAGATTCAGGGTTATATGTTTTTCACACTGACACACCAACACACACATGCACTCACTCTCTCTCTCTCTCTCTCTCACACACACACACACACACACACACACACACACACACACACACAGACACACTCAAAAACAATTATTCCCACTATGGGAGGAGGGATTGGTTGGGTACTGAACCCCACTAATAAATTCCCCACTGTAACTTAAGTAACAATGGACTTTGGAAACAGTGGAGACAGGCATATTATCAATTGTGAGGAACAGTAGGGACTTGAAAAGGGTGAAGATGATGAGCTGTGTATTGAAAGGGATTGCACATGTACATGGAGATGGCCAAGAGGCCAGTGGAGACAGGATTTTAAGAGAAGAAGAAAAGTCAGGAGAAGAGAGGTAGATTGCTGTATCTCTGCATTTTGATGTTGGTGGAGGACAAGGATGTAGGTTAATTTACCAAAGGAATTGGAGTAAAGACAGAAAAGCAGAGGGATAAAAATAGAGCCTTGAGGAATCTCAATAGATGGAGGAATTGCAAGTAGCAGAAACCCTAAATGATCATTTAGAAAGACAGGAGGAAACCACTGTGAAAGCCTATGGAGTGAAGTGCATCAAGGAGAAGAGTGTAGCCTAAAGTACTGAAAGCAGCAGAGGGTTCAATGAAAATTAGAAGGGAGAAGAAGCTGGAGATGGTGCAGGGATTGCAGTGAGTTGGGAATGATGTCTACTGGAAATGACCACTGGAAGAAATTAGTGTGAGGTTTAGAGGCATTAGTGCCAGAAGGGTTGATGATGTAGATACCCTGAAATAAAAGTGGGTAGGTAGTAATGAAGTCAGATAACTGAAACCTATCTTTCACAAATAAAAGTATACAGTAATAGTATATTTAACCACTTAGCTGGCATGGTCAGATCACATGCAACATTTAAAAAACAATGTTATAAACTGTTTTGAAGAGAAAAATCCTCAGTTAAGTGGTTTATAATCAATATTGTATCAAATTGTACTTTTAAACATTTTATGTAATTTTTTTCATAAAATTTCCATTTGTTGTTCAGAAAATGATGCCCATGTATCATATGTGCAAGTGCATATTCGAGTTATTGATGTAAATGATAATGCTCCTCAACTTCAAAATGAATACGATACATATGTCTGTGAAAAAGCAAGAGCAGGACAGGTAATATATACCATATTCATTTTTAAATTTGACCAAACATACAAATATTGTCGATAATGTAGTGCTTCTATGCCTGTGGGGCTCTTAACACTGCACTGCTTTTTTATTTGAACACTAAGTCAGTCTGCAGAAAGTTGGGCAGGTTAGCATATTTTGTTTTTTTTAAATATACAAAATGGAAACAAGTGGACATGAAGGTCTTGCATAATGATTTTGAAGCTTTTTATCATAGTTTTTGATAAATGTACATCAAGAAATGTGCTTCGCTGCAAATCATCGGAAAAACTCTGTTAAGAAGCTGCTTTTATTAAGGGGTCTACTATGGTATGCTGGCTCTTGGGATTCCGGCACCCAGCACACCGGTGCCAAGATCCTGACCACTGGCATGCCGGCAGCAGGGCAAGTGCATAAGAGCTCCTTGCAGACTCACTGCACTCTCCATGCTGCACTCGTCACGCTGCACTCACCACGCTGAGGGCACGGTGGTGCGCTATGCATGTCATGCTAGTTATTCTCCCTCCATGGGGGTCATGGCCCCCCAAGAGGGAGAGTAGTTGTCGGTATGCCGGCTGTCGGGATTCTGGCGCCAGTATGCTGAGTGCTGGGATCCCAACAGCTGGCATATCAAATGCATCCCTTATTAAGTATGCAAATGTCTGACTGCTATTCTGTTTTCTTCTCCAGTCACATACCCCAGCCAAATCTCAGGCATAGGTAACCGTGATACTGTACTTGTGGCCTGGCTATATGTTAAGTCATTAAGCAATGACTTTTTTTGGCTGGTGGTTATATGAAGGCCTTTCAAGAACAGAGGTGGTATTGCAGTTTCAGGTTAGGATCTGCTGGGCAGGGCTCAGAAATAGACAGGACTGTCTCTAAACAATTATGACATGACAGTTATTACTGTGAAAAAACAAAGATAATTTTCTCCACTGAGTACTTTTAAAATGGGTCCATTTAGGGATTAGTTAGGGCAATTAACTGTCTGTTTTGTACACATACAGCATAAAGACATTTTTAGTATTTTTTTAGAATTTTGGGGGTCATTCCGAGTTGATCGCTCTGAGTACTTTTAAAATGGGTCCATTTAGGGATTAGTTAGGGCATTTAACTCTCTGTTTTGTACACATACAGCATAAAGATATTTTTAGTATTTTTTTAGAATTTTGGGGGTCATTCCGAGTTGATCGCTCGTTAGCTAGGTTTAGCAGCCGTGCAAACGCTATGACGTCCCCCACTGGGAAGTGTATTTTAGCTTAGCAGAAGTGCGAACGCATGTGCAGCCGAGCTCTGCAAAAACCGTTTGTGCACTTTCTAAGTAGCTCTGAACCTACTCAGCACTTGTAATCACTTCAGCCTATTCGTGTCCTGATTTGACGTCATACACCCACCCAGCGAACGCACAGCCACGCCTGCGTTTTTTCAGACATGCCTGCGTTTTTGCAAACACTCCCTGAAAATGGTCAGTTGACACCCAGAAACACCCCCTTCCTGTCAATCTTCTTGCGGCCGTCAGTGCAACTGAAAACTTCGCTAGAACCTGTGCAAAGCAACAAATGCCTTTGTACCCGTACGTCGCGCCTGCGCATTGAGGTGCATATGCATGCACAGAAATGCAGTTTTTTAGCCTGATCGCTGCGCTGCAAACAACGGCAGCTAGTGATCAACTCGGAATGACTCCCCATGTGCACTGCAGGTGTGGCAGATATAAAATTTCCAGAGAGAGTTAGATTTGGGTGGGTTATTTTGTTTCTGTGCAGGGTAAATACTGGATGCTTTATTTTTACTCTGCAATTCAGATTTCAGTTTGAACACACCCCACTCAACTCTAACTCTCTCTGCACATGTTTAACCTGCCCCCCTGCAGTACACATGGGGCCTAATTCAGAGTTGAACGCAGCAGCAAATGTGTTAGCAGTTGGGCAAAACCAGGGGCCTAATTCTGAGTTGATCGCAGCAGCAAATTTGTTAGCAGTTGGGCAAAACCATGTGGACTGTAGGGGGGACAGATGTAACATGTGCAGAGAGAGTTAGATTTGGGTGGGGTGTATTCAAACTGAAATCTAAATTGCAGTGTAAAAATAAAGCAGCCAGTATTCACTCTACACAGAAACATAATAACCCACCCAAATCTAACTCTCTCTGCAAATGTTATATCTGCCCCCCCCCCTGCAGTGCACATGGTTTTGCCCAACTGCTAACAAATTTGCTGCTGCGATCAACTCTGAATTACCCCCATGGTTTAGCCCAACTGCTAACAAATTTGCTGCTGTGATCAACTCTGGATTAGGCCCTTTATGTGAGACAGAAGTTGTAAAGGAAATACATTATTTTTTTTAACTCTGCTTTCTGTAAATAAATTCAAGCAAACCCCATTTGCAAATAATATTGTGGCAAAATGTGTATACTTTTAAAAAAGCAGTTGAAAATTCCACATGCAGATGACACTTCGTAATTTTACAAACAAAGTACCCTATTCAGTTTGGATCGCAAATCTTGCTAAAAATCAGTTGCTGCAATCAAATAGTTGCCACCTCGAAATAACGCCCATTGCAGAAATTGCAAGTGCATCACAATGTGTGATGTGATCACATAACCACATGCAAATACTGAAACATCAAAAAGTTTTTCCAAGGTCGTCCACAATTTGGCATACGCAAGAGGCTGGAACTGGTCACTGCTGATGTCAGAGTCCCACCCAAAAAATGCCTTGCCATGCCTGTATATTTACAAACACACCCACAAAACACCATGTTTCCACCCCTAAACTCTGGCTTCCTGTCAATCCATATGTGATTGGTTGAAGCACAATGCATTTTCAGATATTATTGCTAATCGTGTGTGCGTATGCACAATGCAAATGCTGAGCATCCGCAGTCATTTGATAATCGGCTGGATTACAATTCTTAAATTTCATGACCCAACCTGAATCTGGTCCAAGAAACATGAAAACATGAGCTCTTGGGGGTGTATGAGATTTTATTTAAAAAAATCACATTTAAAAATATAATTTCACCACATTGCTAATCCATTAGAGAAGACAACTAAAATACTGTAGAATGCAAAATCTTTGTAAGAAAAATGTTTTATAAATTGTATTTAAATTAATATTATGAATTGTGATTATTACATAGTCCTACAATCTAAAATTGCAACATATGAATTTAATGATTTAATTGATATTTTGCATTTTAGTATACTTTACTTTTTAACCATATTAATCCAACACAAGAATATCTTGTTATATTTTATGATAATTGATCATTTTATGAAAAATGGAATTTGGCTTCAATACTTTTTAACTAAAATGATGTATTTTTATACAAAAGAATATTTTATAACAAGTAAATG
This sequence comes from Pseudophryne corroboree, assembly GCF_028390025.1. Lineage (NCBI taxonomy): Eukaryota > Metazoa > Chordata > Amphibia > Anura > Myobatrachidae > Pseudophryne > Pseudophryne corroboree. The sequence goes on from NC_086448.1 coordinate 593,482,049, forward strand.
TTTGCTCTACTTCAATCACAGTTTTAGAGAATGCTTACATTTCATTAATGAATGTACTATAAACAGGAGGCTGAGACATTTAGATGCCCGTATAGCTATACAACCACACAATGAAGTAATGAAACTATAAACAAATATCTAATACATTTAAAGTGTATTGGGTTTACTCTTAAAGCACATCTTTTTGTTCACTTATTTCTCGGAAAGATCTTGGTTTTAAAATTCTCTTCTCAAAGCTTCCAGTTTAATGAGTCCTGAAATGACACAATTCATGGCAATTAGATTGTGATCCAATCAATAACACAGCTGCTAAAGTTTTCTAAAAGCTGAACCTAACCTTGTTATCTTTGTCCTAACATCAACATCAACTTTTGCAAATTAAATTCACAAATAAGTTACGGGAATCAGTATGGCTATGTTATTATTTATTAAATGTTTTTTTATGTTGCTATTTATATGCACTCTTTTAAAGTTCAATCAGAAATGTTGCCAAGTTGTCAATTACATGTTAATTTGTAAATTTCCATAAAATTTTTAACAATGTTACCAGTGAAAAATGAAACAGCGATCATAAAGATCACTTTTAATTTGTTTAAATTTGAATATTTTAAACCCTTTACAAGAAGGTATTATATAGTTACACTGAGAGAATTTTGGTGTGATAATTGGTAGTCTTTTTACCTAATATACTACAAACTGTTGGTAATTATTTTATTGACAATATGTTTATGGCCAACCCACGGTATAAGTATAATATCAATTACCTAATCAAAATATTTTCAATGTATCACAGTACATTTTCTTCAAGGTGCTCAAACATACAAATAAAAGTGTAACGTAAATACAGTACCTATATAAACGGACATGACACTAACAGACTATGCACCATGCAGTTTATTTTTCATATGAGGTATATATATATATATATATATATATATATATATATATTCTGTCAGCGTTTGGTTTAATGTTCCAGGGAGCTAGCTCATGATTGGGCCCGTTAAAAGGATTAGTGTTTTTTTTATTGTTCAGATTGTTTATATTGTTCAAAATGCAATATCAAGTAATTTCAAGTAATCATTTTCATTTATTTAGAGTGACAAATGCATTTAAGGTGCTCAATGCTAGTTTTTTGAGTGACTTTTATTTTATTTTGGGTTATGATGTTTGTGTGCTCTAAGTTCTTAACTACATATGCCCAAGAAATACCCTAACAGTGTAATATTTGTCACCTCTTATACATACAAATGTCTGATGCCATTAGTACACATGGAAATTAATGTTTGTGGCTCATCTTTTACTTTAAAACTACAAGTTCCAACATTGTAGTTCCACAGCAGCTGGAGAGCTACTTATTCCATAGATCTGGAGTAATATTTAGTTGTCAATGGGTCCAAAAGACCCTTGAGAACTAAGTGATCCCTACAATCAACTACAGAAATCCCCATCAGTTGCTTCAATATGTAAATAAACCAGAGGTACAGTAGGTAATCTCCATACAGTATGTACAAGAAGAAGTATAGCAGTATTTTCCTAAGATGTTTACCTGCCTCTAAGTAATGTGCAATGGGCAAGGAATTATTGATAAAGCTGAAAAGGGTCAGTATGTAACTACATCCCTGCACTGGCTTCCAGTGCCCTCCATAATCAAATTCAAATGACTTACCTTCACCCACACAGACCTCAACAATGCCACCTATTCATATATTTTAATCTCATCTTTATACACAGCACGCTGCCTCTTGCCCTATTAAACTCCCTAAAGCCTTTAAATATGTAATTCCTCTCTAAAAGCTACCAATTAAGAAGCACTTATGAGCTGATTCTGTCCTGCCACAAGGGGCACATAGGGTGCAAAGTACTGATGTTTGGAAATTTGCACATGTGCTGGATCGGTACTGTGCATGTGCAGTATGGATCCTGTGTTATCAGATACACTAAAGCTGCAGATGTCAAGTGATTGACAGTCTGTAGACATTTGGGGGCAAAAATGGAGCTGCGACGGATCTGTTTCACAAAATAGACGTGTGTCACCTTTGTTTTGTGGCAGTGCCAATGCCAGGGTCTCTGTCTTCTGATGGAGACTTCATGGCCACTTGGAAGCAGCTGTCAGTTTGGCTTGCATGACCTCATGGATCACTCAGCCAGCTGATGGTGCCACAAGGGATCCAATGCTGCATCCTCGGACACAGCACTTGATCACACATGCATGCAAGAGGCATCAACTTATACCAGACTCCTACTGCTGCACGGTAGCAGCAGAGATGCTAAATCCAACCCCACCTGAATCAGGCTCTTAGTGCTTACTACTCCTGGATATGTTACTCACAATGGGGCTGATTTTGAGATGGAAGCAAAAAAAAATGCAAGTAATTTTGCACCATGAAAAAACCATGTTGTAGTGCAGATGGGGAGATTTAAAATGTGTAAAGAGGTTTAGATTTAAGTGGGGCATGTCCAAACTCACATTTCAATTGCAGTATAAAAATTAAGCTGCCCAGCATTTGTCATGACATGCGAAAACAGTCAGTATTTATCACGCATGCAAAAATGATATTTGCACCCTTTGTATTACTACAGCACATGGCTTGTTCAGGTGCAAAATTACTTGCTTTTTGTTCTTTTCTCCCAACTCAGAATCAGCCCAAAGTTGCACTCTTTCAACTTTACTGATCACCCCTGTAGGTCAGACTCCCTCCTCTTTTCTCATCAGTCCCGTCTTTCAGATATTGTAAGTGATTTATTTCCCTAATGATTTGTGTATTTAATTTGTATATATTAAATGTCCCTGTTTCATGTATGCCCTGTGTTGCCACAGTAAAATACTTTGGTACCTTACAACATAATAATAATAATAATAATAATAATAATAATAATAATAATAATATTTTACCAATAATAATTATTTATTATTTTACCATCATTCTTTACACAGTAGGTAGATTTGTTTTTGTGTTCTTACTGTAGAATGTTCAAATAAGCAACACCTACCTCCCTTGATGGCCATGAGTATAATGTGTGAAACTTAGCAAAGGGTCTATTATACTACAGTACATAGTCAATGAGACAAAAGACAAATGGGTTGAGTTGCTTTTCTTGCATTTGATTACAGTAGCTGCTAAAGGAAGGTGTATGGGAAGAGCCTCAGTGTTTTATCTCTTATACACTAGTTACAACAGAATATTAGATTAAAGTGACAGTGGCTATGAGTAGCAAATATTAATCTGAAATTGACAGTAGAATGTAAGCAGCATGCTGTATGGACTCAATTGTACCACTATACAGTCACATAGCCAGGTATTTGCAGGTATAGCTTATAAATAAGCAAACACTTCCTATATCTATATCTCTGGTATCCTCACAGGTGGCCTCGGGATATTAGGACACTGACACTTTCAGTTGACCACTTTTGCAGTATTGCATATACTGTACAGCACAATAATCAAAAAGTGTGTGAGATATTCAGGTGACTTACAGATAATAAATCTTTATTTACCCAGATTATGTCCTCCATCAGTCAGTTGCTGGCCACATATGCCATAGCTTTATTTCAGTAGCAACATTTCTGTATGTTTACATTTATAGATGAGCATCAGTCTGATATTCTGAGTGTTGGTTACACCATACTAATAAATTAACCATGATTTGGAAGATTATATCAATGTTTGTCAGTGTTTCTGTGGATCAGTATTTTTTTTACTTAATGTTATCCACTACTATACCTTTTCAAGTGAACTTGTGCCAATACATAGCTACATCTGTATATATTGCATGGAGTTCACTGCAGTTCAGATCACTGTATATGCATAGTTTTATTAAGAGTTTAGTTTCATTTTTTTACCAACTGTACAATGGTCAAAAGGTATGATTAAAAATCACAAGAAGGAATGCAGAAAATATGGATACAAAAATGTACATATAAAGACAACACTATTGGTTAAAATAAAGAATGTTCCTTATCTTTGTTGTGTATTCATTAAAGATCTATTGTTACAATATTTATATATTTTCAGATATTTTTTCTATAACTGTTTTGACAAATGTATAATGATTGCAAATTTTAAATAAAAAAAAAAACTTAGTAGTGTGGTACGTAAAAACCTTGCAGTTGGTAATCCCTGTTCACTACAGAAGCACAATTGAAGGTTTAATTTAATGTTATGCTATCGATGACCAGTGACTATTGTATCCATACAATGGATGGGGTATTGATAGGACACAGATACAACTACAGTAGGATATTGTTAAAGGAGTTGAGTGGTTGGAGGCAACCAGCCAGAGTTATTATATATACGTAGTGAGATAATAGTGCAGAAGAAACAGAAGTGGATTCATAGTGTGCTACCCAGGCTGTTCACATGCTAGTAAATGTATGGGGTATTAGGTGTTATGTTTTGTAATATGCTCCATACGAATGCCAAACTCAACTACTGCTAGAGGGCTGGTATGGCGGTTCTGATTTTATTTTTTAGTTTTAAGGTAAATTATAATTTGCTTACCTTAAGATGTGTCAGATGATTTTTGGGCATGTGATATATTATTACATATTAATCTGGCCAGGAGTGAGTAGGATGGAGAGGCCAGGAATTGTATGTACATGTGTTGTATAAATTAGATGGTGCAGTTTCTGCCTAGCTATTTTAGTTTTGATATGCCAAGTGCCTCAGGCATAACTGTTTAACTATCCACACCCATACATAATATTTATGAAAGAAGCAGAATCCCTATATGATACAGAAAGAGACAATTGCCTTTAATGTTAAAATAGATGCAAATATTATGTAATTTGTAGAATTTTATGCATGAGCAAGATTAGTTAGCTTTGCTGTGGGGCAAATAATTATTCTGTTTCTATAGTTAATTTTAGTAAGACACTGCATTATGACTATCAAACTGACTTTGATTGTCACAAGCATTAAAACCATTCAATAAGCAATAAGTGAAGCTGTCATGTACAAAATAATTAGCTTTATGAGAATAGTATAGAGAATTCATCTTCTTCTTCAAACATTTTGATCATATCACATCTCTACTTGACAAGCATGTAGCCATTTGTCTTTTACCTGCAAGCTCATAATTGCATTACAATGGATGCTATTTTCTTTATTGTATTTTCAGAATTAAAAGATGTAGTGTCTGATATTCTGTGGTAATAGTAGTATAAGCAGTTAACTGTTGCTCTATTTGAGAGCACACCAGACTTATAGCATAATATGGTTATAATAATTGGATGATGACAGTCTCCTAAAATCATTTGTAACTGGTCTATTACTGGTCTGTTACTAACCATGCTTTCACTCCAACAATTTAATCAGGGTTCTGATTAACTTTCAAGGATCCTGATGTTTGTATGTTTTTGCATCCCATGGTGTGTCATCAGTTCCAGGCATTGTACATTTTGACCAACCAAATCCTATGTAGTGTGCCTAAAATGGCTGACTCAACAGGATCACTGGTGGGTAGGCTGACCATGCCCTGCAACTGATGGCCAAAATGGTGGCAATACCCATTGTATTATCCTCATAGTCTCTGTATTTAATGCAAAGCTAAACCTCTTTACAATGTTCACAGTTTCTGTATTGCATTATGTTCATATTTTCTGTTAAGAGCCTCGAGTCCTATTTGGAAAAAAAGCACTATATAAATTAAATAATAATAATAATTATTATTATTATTATTAGTTTTGAATGCTGCAGCTAAACTAATTTTCCTTGCAAAATATTTTTTACTGATGCTGTGTCACTCTCTCAATTATTTGTCTGTATTGTACTGAATCTACATGTAAAATACACTGCAAACACATAAAGCCACTAACAAAACTGCACCAACATGAATTTTTATTTTGTCTCAGAAACTTTCCCAATCTGATCTCTCTCCTCTTGTTATTTGCTCCAATTACCAATTTTCATTTTGAGTATCCATTTTGTGTTATCCATAGCCTTATATAAAACTACTTCCCTTAACTTCCAAACATTGAAGCATTCCATGAAATGAAATCTCACTTCTTCTGGCATACATAAAATTGCTCTCCGTAAAGCAAAATAATGTCCAACACTATTATTTGTTATAAATATTTATTTTGGATAAATGAGAAATATGTGTTTATTAATAGGAATGCAGTAAGATATACTGTACATAAGAAAGTGGTGCAGAAACTCTTTGGTTGCAAAAACCAATTTAAAATGAGGAATGTTGATAAAATGGTGTATAATGATTCCAAATCCATAACTGTCAAAATGATATAGTCAAATCATGGCCCACAATACATGAGCATGTATTTTAAAGGGACGCGGTCACATCACCATGGCGACACCGGAATCCCCAGCGCTCAGAATTCCGGCAGTTTGAATGCTGACCCGCAGCCTCTATTCCCACTCGTGGCTGTCCACAACACCCATAGAGTGAGAATAGAACCTGTAGTGAGTGCAGCGAGCCACCAAGCCCGCTTTGTGGCGAAAGCAGTGAGCCCACAAGGGGCTTCATTGGGCTTGCCCCTCCCTCACCAGCATTTTGCTGCTGGGATCCCGGGGTCAGTTTGCTGACCTCTGGGATCCCAAATGATGGTCTCCCAGCCCCAACCCCTTTTAAGACATTGTTATACTATAATTAGCTTGCTGTGTTTTAAGGGTCCTTAATTTCATTGTTTCCTAAATAGTTACACCGCCATTAAATGTCTTACCTTTTATTCAGTCTTGTTTGTTTGAGATCAATATGCTTTCACCTCATGTATATCTCACAGGTGACATAGTACACTCTTAAGCTACAGCTGTTGACAATACTGTATAAAGGGCTATTTGTAAATTGAAATATTTTTCAATCATAAAAAAACAAAAACATATTTGAAATCAGTAAATAGCACATTTAAGCCTAGTGACTGTAATATATATATATATATATATATATATATATATATACTGTATGTATATATATACTGTATATATATATATACTGTATATATATATATATATATATATATATATATATTCACTTGCTATTGCAAAGAACAACCTTTTTTCCTAATATCATTTTCACATTTAAATTGCTTTATGATTTCAAATGTAGGTGCAATATAAAGAAGACTGTAAAGTACAGATTTAACCAATAAAATGAGTGAAGCACTACGTATCTATATACTGTATAAGGAAAGCAACATTAACTAAATTCCTGTTATGTGTGTACATCATGATTTATCCTTTTAAGTTTCCATTATGTATATTTTTAAATTGAAAACAAAATTGCCCATTTTCTGATCAATTTGCTAAAGCACTCAAATGATTTCCATGCATTAGATTATACACATAGTGTTATATCGGTCAATTTGTGGATTTCAATAACCTTTTTCAGTGATTTCAAATTATTGTTTGTACATTGCATGTTCTGAGAAAGGAATGCATAATTGCAACAAGTTACTCCACATTTTTGATTACCTTGCTTTAATTACTGCTTTAGATGCATTTAGGCTTTCCTAATTACTGTACCTGTGTTTTGTTCAGCTTATATTATTTCTACACAATTGTATTAACATATTTAAATGTTTTGATTTTAGCACGTAAAGACCATAATTGCAGGTGATATAGATGAATCTCCACTCACACTTCCATTCTCCTTTACTTTACCCTCTGAAGAAACCAACAATGCAAACTTTACAGTCATAGACAATGGAGGTAATGTTTTACAATTTTTCAGTTTATATTTTTAGTCTGTGTTAAATAAATATCTTGCACTTCTAGCATAGAAGCATCAGCTTCAATGCTACTGTATGTTATTTAGTGTTTATTTAAGATGCATTTAATGCAACCCACAAGATTTAGGAGAGCTTTCACCAGGAGTAGTTTGCATAGGTAGGGTCAGTGGCGTAACTACTGCCCCCACAGCCACTGCAGAGGCTTGGAGGCACAGGGCTGTGGGGGCACCGCCACTGATTCAGAGCAGATTGACATGCGGACTAGTCGTTCGCATGTCAATCTGCTAAATGTCCCTTCCAAAATGGCCACCGCCACAATGGAGACATGCTAGAAGTCATACCTGACCTCTAGCATCTAGGAGGTGCCGAGACCCGCGGGAGCGCATAGCGCTGGCCGCAGCTGGCGGCACCCTGCAGCCCTGCTACCCTTCTACCATGGAGCAGTGGGGGCAGCAGCAGCAGCAACGGGGGGATCGGGCAGTGGCACACTACACAGATGGGTGCGGTTTGGGCAGCATTACTCCCCATGACACCCAGTGCATGAAATCCCTGGCAACAAGCATTACCCCCTGGCAATGAGCTTGACACCTAACGCATGAAACCTCTGGCAACAAGCATAAAACCCATTGTATGAAACCCCTAGCAACGAGCATGACACCCTGAGCATGAAAACCCCTGGCACCGTGCATGGAACCAAGATCATGAAACCCTTGATAATGATCAGGTAATTTAAAAGTAATTAGAAGCCTTACTGTAGGGCTTAATGTGTAATGGGCATTGCAGTGTGTGGCATAATATATAATGGGCATTGTGGTGTGTGGCATAATGTATCACAGACATTGTGGTATGTGGTATAATGTATACTGGGCATTGCGGTGTGTGTCATAATGTGTCACAGGCATGACGGTGTGTGGTATACTGTATCACAGGCATTGTATGTGGCATAATGTCTTAGGGCCATTGCAGTGTGTGGCATAATGTATAATGGGCATTGCGGTGTGTGGCATAATGTGTCACAGGCATGATGGTGTGTGGTATAATGTCTCAGGGACACTGCAGTGTGTGGCATAATTTATAATGGGCATTGCGGTGTGTGGCATAATGTATCACAGACATTGTGGTATGTGGTATAATGTATACTGGGCATTGCGGTGTGTGTCATAATGTGTCACAGGCATGACGGTGTGTGGTATACTGTATCACAGGCATTGTATGTGGCATAATGTCTTAGGGGCATTGCAGTGTGTGGCATAATGTATAATGGGCATTGCGGTGTGTGGCATAATGTGTCACAGGCATGACGGTGTGTGGTATAATGTCTCAGGGACACTGCAGTGTGTGGCATAATTTATAATGGGCATTGCGGTGTAGCATAATGTGTGACAGGCATTATGGTGTGTGGCATTATGTCTAAGGGCCATTGCAGTGTGTGGCATAATGTCTTAGGGGCATTGCAGTGTGTGGTATAATGTATAATGGGCATTGCGGTGTGTGGCATAATGTGTCACAGGCATGACGTGTGTGGTATAATGTCTCAGGGACATTGCAGTGTGTGGCATAATTTATAACGGGCATTGCGGTATGGCATAATGTGTCACAGGCATTACGGTGTGTGGCATAATGTATAACGGCCATTGCAGTCTGTGGTATAATGTGTAAGTGGCATTAATATAAGGAGGAATAATGACAAATAATGTAAGGGGCATGAATCAGGATTATTTTTTTTTCCTGTGGTTGCCAATGTCTCGGAGTGCAGGTTGCAAAACTCTGGTATAAGGTAGTGATGAGCGAGGTTCGGTTTTACTCGGTTTTACTCGGTTCTCAAAACGGCATCTTATTGGCTATCCAAAACACGTGACATCCGTGAGCCAATAAGATGCCGTTTTGAGAACCGAGTAAAACCGAGTAAAACCGAATCCGCTCATCACTAGTATAAGGTAGTCTTTTCCTACAACGCCACGCCACTTTCAGCAAAGCCACACCCATTTTAATGAAGCCACACCTTTTTTGGTGCACACGCTGATGTCAAGCGCAAATTCTTCACTTTGATAGTGCCAATTAAGAGAGATGGGGGGGGGGGCAGAGAATTTTTTGGCTTGGGGGATAATAATTTCTAGTTATGCCACTGGGTAGGATTGTTATCAGAATGACATGTTACATGTTGTGATTAGCTTCATTTTCTTCAAAGCACTCCTGGAAGGAAGCTATGAAATCCTGCAGGCAGCATTTCACATACAATTAGTGCATAATATATTTATTTATGTCAAGTCAGCAATATGTGTTTGTCTTCTTTATACATTTACATGTAAAGTCTAATTAATTGTTTTTTGGCCAAATGTACTATATTTGTTTCTTGGACACGAGAAAAAACATACAATGTACTGTAATACAAGAATGGAACCTGAGAAATAAAGGTTTATTTCTATAGGTATCATTTGGTGTGAATTATGTAACTTGTACCATAATCCATTACACCTAATTACGGGGGTCATTCCGAGTTGATCGTAGCGGTGCAAAATTTTGCATCGCTACGATCAACTTTCCTGACATGCGGGGGGACGCCCAGCACGGGGCTAGTCCGCCCCGCATGTCAGTGCCGGCCCCCCTCGCAGAAGTGCAAAGGCATCGCACAGCGGCGATGCCTTTGCACTTCAGGAGTAACTCCCGGCCGGCGCAGTTTTTGCGAGCTGGCTGGGAGCTACTCTTCGCTCCCCGGCCCGCAGCGGCTGCATGTGACATCATGCAGCCGCAGCGGCCCGCCCCCCCATTCGGTCCGGCCATGCCTACGAACGGCTAAACGCCGCCGTTTCGCCCCCTCCCGCCCATCGATTGCCTCTGCCAGAGGCGATCTCTGTCCTGCAACGGCCATCTGCGCACAAAGGCGCCGGCGCATGCGCAGCAGGGACCCGTTCGCTCTGCTGCATGAAAACGCAGCAAGCGAACAGGTCGGAATGACCCCCTATATATGATCTTTCATCAGTCTATTTTACATCACAGTAATAAACTATTGGATTGCTATAGGTTAAGTAGTAGTACAGTATATTACTTGCATGATTTTATTTAAAAAGACACATTTTTTGATGTCAGGGTTGAGCATTATAAAGGCTGATTTACTCAAGTGCTGTGGAAGAATGATAATGATTACACCTTCACATCACAGATGGTATGAATAGATCAGTTTTAATTACCATCAGTACATAAGCATATTATACTGTATATGGTATTTTGGGACAAATGTCTGTGATGTGTGTGACATTTGAGGGATGCATTTTGACCCCCTTTAATGCCAATTTTAACATCTTGATTAAACAAAAAAACATTTCAGCTTTATGAAATTTGTGTATTTATATTAAAAATAACAAAGTAAAAAAAAAAAATTCAAGTACTCATGCATAGATAGCTTCCATACTCTTTGCTAATAATCACTAAATCAATCCATGTGTAATGCTAATTGATGCCTATAGGATGCAGGTCATTCACTACAGTATGTTAGTGAATGACCTACTGTAAATAGTTATTATTATTATTATTATTATTACTATTGTTACTTCAAGCTATCAGCTTAATAAGACATTTTTTCAGTAAAAAGACTTTACATTATCACCCAGTGGTCCTATTATTGCATCAATCATTATTTTAATAAACAACCTTAAACTAAATACCCAAATTCCAAACAGTGGCCCTCATTCCGAGTTGATCGGTCGCAAGGCGAATTTAGCAGAGTTACACACGCTAAGCCGCCGCCTACTGGGAGTGAATCTTAGCTTCTTAAATTTGCGACCGATGTATTCGCAATATTGCGATTACTAACTACTTAGCAGTTTCAGAGTAGCTTCAGACTTACTCTGCCTGTGCGATCAGTTCAGTGCTTGTCGTTCCTGGTTGACGTCACAAACACACCCAGCGTTCGCCCAGGCACTCCCACCGTTTCTCCGGCCACTCCTGCGTTTTTTCCGGAAACGGTAGCGTTTTCAGCCACACGCCCCTGAAACGCCGTGTTTCCGCCCAGTAACACCCATTTCCTGTCAATCACATTACGATCGCCGGAGCGATGAAAAAGCCGTGAGTAAAATTACTTTCTACATAGCAAAGTTACTTGGCGCAGTCGCAGTGCGAACATTGCGCATGCGTACTAAGCGGATTTTCATTGCGATGCGATGAAAAATACCGAGCGAACAACTCGGAATGAGGGCCAGTATTACAAATCAGACACAGAAGTAGGGTGAAAGAGGTTATGGCTTTAATTTATTGATTGAATTGGAATGGAATTATAAAGGGTGCACAGAAAAAAGCAGTGCAACTTTGGCTACAGTCACGTACGTTATTTAAATAAACTGAGGTGGCAAACACCCCAGTGCAAACAGGATTAGGCTGTCCCACTTTCTCTCAATTGTCATAGCAGTGTCCTCACCCTGACATGAATACTAGGTCCTCCCCTGAGATAGAGACAAAGCTCACCATTCTCATAGAGTAAGTGCCACCAAACCACTCTTGCAACATATGACATTGCTGAGGTGACAATGCCAACTTCAGAGGAGCACAGCCCAGTGCCCTAGTGTGACCTCCTAATTCAAGCTGCAAAATAGATAAAAGCCTCTCAAGGAACAACTGCAAACCCTTCCCACCTAAACGAACATATTAACTCAATACACATCCACTTTTTAAATCTTATCTAAAGGTGCTAAATAACACGACCCCCCCCCCCCCCCCAATTAAGGACAAAATCAGAAACAGCACGTTCACTTTACACCTTACCTTATGCAAAGTTGCCCTCCTTGACTCCAGAATAGACATGGTATACTGTAATCATAATAACTCAGCCCTGGATCAACAAGAGGAGAGAGTATTAAGCTCAAATTTAATTGCATTGATCAACTGAATACCTTTAAATGTCCACAACTAATTTCCTCCCAGATGGATAACTACATAATCGGGAGACACAGCATGTGACTCCACCTCTCAGAGATGATACAGTAGGCCTTTCCAACACATACCACATGTTCCTAACCACCTAATAATATAAGTGCCAAGTAACTTTGAGCCCTTCCTGTTAAACGATGCCTACTTGCCCAATATATTTATAAAAGTGCCCCATGTGCTAAAATATCATACATTGTCTCTGCAAAAAATAAAATAAGGAAGATGCTTTCTTATTGTTATTCTTATTTACAGCTTTAATCCTCCTTGAAAGAGTCCTGTCAGTGATTCAAAGCATGCCCCATTCCTCAAATTAAACATGCCTATCACATGGTGAAAACCACAATATTTTTTCTATAAATTATCACTTTCATCAATTCATGAATAAAACAGGCAGCTTTGTAATCCTGATGGTTCTCTAACTATATGGAGTATCCAAATCTGTGAGGTTATTAAGTCCTGCAAATAGTAGCCTTCCTCTGACTCGGGGCGCACCACCAAATGGACACGTTAATATTGATACAAACTGTATTTAGATTGTCCCATTTTGATTAATTACTTATTAATATTACTATTTCAGTGGTGCCTAGTCATTTCTTTTTTTGTAGGTTATAAAGTCCTTTCATGAATCCCTCTACTTCTCACTTGGATTGCCCATATAACCCCCTCAATGCCTGACCCTCCAGATTCTGCCTCTTCCATATTGTTCACGTCTATATCTTCTGTTTGGGATTCTCACCCTTTTCTTTATAGACCCGATTTCACTGTATGAGGTAAATACAGCAATTTAACAGCTGAAACCAGTGAACCCCTGGAACGAATGGTCTATGTAGTGAATATTACAAGATTCTGTCTCCAAAGATTGGAGAGTCCCTAGTTTTGGCCTTTTAATGAATTAATTTATTCCTAATCACTTCCATTATATTTCATTTCAGCTATCCTGAAGGTTCTTCTAAACCTGATAAAGACTTATACTGCCCTGGCTCTTACCATTCCATTTTCCTGTTAAACCAAGATTGCAAACTCCTAACAAAGATACTTGTATACAGTCTAAAGATCATTTTGCCTCACATTATCCATTTTGGATTAAATGGAAATAATTTGAGTAGTTAATGTTGCATATTAACTGGCATCCATCTTATCCTCCCCAAGCTGCTGACACTTCTCTTACTTGCTAAATACTCTCATTGGATACTAAGAAGGCATTTAACCTCATCCATTGGGATCATCTTTTTAGTACCTTACTCTATTTTGGATTCCATGGCCTTTTTGTTGAATTATTTAAAAATGCTGTATTTATTGTCCCAACCTCAAATTTCCTGCAATGGCTGCCTGTCCTCCCCAATTATCATAAAAAAGTCACAAAACAGGGCTGCCCCTTTTATCCCCTATTATTTGCAGTTGCACTTGAACCACTGCCCATTGCATTAAGGGCTTCCCGCCTCTTTCATTGCTTTCAAGTTGGTGACCTTGAACTTAAAGTCATTCTGTTTGCTGATGATATGCTGTTGTCCCTTACACACCCAGAGGAGTCTATTCCAGATGTCGTGTATATTATTACCTACTTTGGGTCTAAGCCTGGTTATAGAGTTAATGTAGGGTTAATGTAGACAAATCCAAGGCTATGATAAATAAGAGATATGCTTCCAAATTTCTCTCTATTCCCACCTTATTGTCCTTCAAAATTGTTACTTCTCACTTCAAATATTTAGGTGCACAAATACATCTTTCTAAACTTTATGGTCTCAACTTCTCCCCTGTCATCTCTAAATTCAAAATCATGTTTCATAATTGGAAACTACTTCCCCTATCTCTTTTGGGACGTACAGTGGTTCTCAAAACTATATATTTATATCCTCTCCTTGCAAACGCCCCTTTAAAGCTGCATTGAGATACAGGTATATTGATCTTGGCATTGCAGAATGATATTCTTGATGTATCCTCAACATATGCTTTGCTCAAAAATTATGATTACACCTTTAAAATCTTACAGCTTGTGTACAGGAAGTGCACCATTAATATGGTTTACGTGACTCCCACCCAATGGAAGCATATGATCTCCATAGGGTCTCGGGTTTGCCATCACTTGAATGCCAGTTTATTTCACTGTTTCTGGGAATGTGGTAAAACTTGAAAATTCTTGTGTACAATGTTATGTTTTATTAATACATTGATTTCCCTGTTACTGCTTCCTGACCCTCTTGACATGTCTTTGCGCCAACTTTTCAGGTTTGAATCTAGTCCTCTTTAAGGCTTCAGTTATTCCTCTCCTTAAAGTTATAGTTACTGTTTCTAAGAATTGTATACTATTACATTGGACCTCTTGCTCCTCTCTTTTGATTAATGAAGTCAAACAGAAGCTACAGTACTACAACTTTTATATTTTGATAGACCCTCGGCATTACTAAATGTAGAAAAGGGAATAATCAGTTTCTACAAAAATTGGGTCCTTTTATAGAACACCTTGAGCAAACTATAATTGAAAAAAGTACACACCAATGGCGCTGCACTCTGAATCAGCAGAAATGTTACAGGAAATAAGTCACCAAACTTATATAAATGATCACATGCAATAAAATGTAACAATTTCATTTGCACTTTACATTTCCCAACAATAGATGATGACACAATGTTTCCTCCATAAATAAAAAAACAAACATAAACAACACAACGGTGTAATATTGCAATGCAAATGGGTCTCCAACACGTGAATGTTAGAAAGAGAAGGGTGCAAACAGTCCTATCCAGAAGATCGAAGTTCCTCAATTCCGTTACATCACTGAACATGGGAAGAGCTGATGTATACTGTGAAAACTCTTACATGTATGCCTAATTCAAAGAAGTTGGTGCTAAGCATATAAAGGTTTCTTTATAACTTCTTTCTCTATCCACAGATTTTATAAGTTGTTTATCTTGCCTGTCTAATGTATAAACAATGAGAAAAGGACTCAATTGTAGTGATATAAAAGTTAAATAAAACCAACGGAATTTGGGAACTTCAATCGTCTGGATCGGACTGTTTGTACCCTCCTCTTTCTAAGATTCACATGTTGGAGACCCATTTGCAATTCAGTATTACACTATTGCGCTTATTATGTTTGTTTCTTTATATATGGACAATTTCTTTGGAATTGAGGAGAAATCGTATATACATTGCCCCTCACAGGAGAAAAATACGTTGCCCCACACAGGAAAAAAATACATTGTACCACCCTGGAAAAAATTTAAACACATTGCCCATCTTCCATTATTTGCTGACAGAGTGCCCCTATATATATATATATATATATATAAAGAAATGTAAATGTCTATGCATACACACATAAAAATACAGTATATATATTTTACTAAGAGCAGGCAGGGTAGGACAGGTGACAGGCTGTCTTGAATGTGCTTGGCTGGCAGACAGGGTTTTCACCTTTTCTCCCTGTTTACTTTTTTTGCACTTGGGACGTTAACAAAATGTCAGATCAACAGCGGTAACTGCAGGAGGAGAGGACCTTCTCAGAGAGCAGTACCAGGAGAGAGATGACCAGAAATTAGTGGACAGGCACCCTTCTCCTGCCAGACTGCATCCTTCTCCCTTTTAATTAAGGCTACAAGCATACTATAATAAGTCAGTCTGACTAATTATTATTACCTATCCGGTGCAGTCAGCAGCTCACCGCTTAAAGTTGAGGTGCTCGATCGAGTTGTGCTGCAATCGTGGCAGTCAGTGCCACAATCCAGATGCCACAAAACCTCCACTGGCCCTGTCCTTGAAATGTGCCTAGGCCTTTGTCTAGCCTATGCCTGGGGTGGGCTCTGGAGGATCACAATAGCTGGCACTTCAGTGCAATCACTAAATTACTATGTCAGGTATCCTCTAAATGCAGCCCATGGACTGCACATAACAAAGAGTTTTTATTGTGGTGGTATAAATATTTACATATTCACATTCAATTAAACATATTCTATAGATGGGTAGGTACTGTGTATGTGTATATATATATATATATATATATATATACAGTGAAAGGCTTGCGATGATGGGGGACGGAAATCCACTGACCCCGTGTCACAAAACCAGGCGGCACTCCACGGATTTGGTGAAAAGCATAAATGTTTTATGGATAAAACAACAGGAGGGTGAGTGCCAGCTACACCGCAAAGATATATATATATATATATATATACTGCTCAAAAAATAAAGGGAACACTAAAATAACACATCCTAGATCTGAGTGAATGAAATATTCTTATTAAGTACTTTGTTCTCTACATAGTTGGATGTGCTGACAACAAAATCACACAAAAATTATCAATGGAAATCAAATTTATTAACCCATGGAGGTCTGGATTTGGAGTCACACTCAAAATTAAAGTGGAAAAGCACACTACAGGCTGATCCAACCTTGATGTAATGTCCTTAAAATAAGTCAAAATGAGGCTCAGTAGTGTGTGTGGCCTCAACGTGACTGTATGACCTCCCTACAATGCTCCTCATGAGGTGGCGGATGGTCTCCTGAGGGATCTCCTTCACTATTCATACTACTAACATGAAATCAATATTCATCACTTTTTCATTTTTTTCTTCATTTTTTTCTTGGTTTTATAATTATTTTTCTATTATTCCCCCCCCCCCTTTTTCACTCTCAGTCCCAGCCCCCATAACCACCACCCCCCATTCTCATTCCACACACTGCACACCACCATTCACATTATTCACATTTATTATTTACTATTTATTCTGATTATTTTTATTTATATTTTTATATTATTATTTACATTTATAGTTATTTTTATTTTTATTAATATTTTTTTCATTTTTGTATATATTTATAAATATAAATATATATATATATATATATATATATATATATATATATTAATCTCATTCCAACATTCATTTGATTTTGATTCTCACCCCTAATAATTCTTCTCATTTGTTTGACACTATGTATACACCTTGTACTACAATTCAGTCTATCTCCTATTTTATTTAATTCCAATCCTCTCCTGTCATATTCACTCCCTTTAACAAGCAGCAAGCTCCATTATCAGTGTATAATTAATATCAAATATGATATATATATGATATATATATATATATATATATATGATAGAACCTGTGTTGAGATGCTATTTGCTGCTCTCAGAATAGGGTATTAGCGTCCCTATATAAAGTAAACAAGCAAAAAGGAAAAAGAGAGCGCAAATAGACTTGAATTATTCCATATTTATTATATCTAAAATTGCACATACACCAAAATTTAATTTAAACTATACCAATTGGCAACTGGATTTAAAACAACTTAGCACTTTAAAAATATATTTCATAGCATAGGATCCCTAACACTCGAATATCCTTATGGTTCCACTCAAGTAATACCCTACTGATTACCAGATAGTTTTCACAGGTGTCCTTTAGTGAAATCAGTGTAGAAAGAGTCCAAGAATGGTGAAAGACCCTTATTTATATCCACCAGTCACGTCCTGTGTGATAATACATGTATTTATACCGTAATCATGGTTATTGTTTCTTTTAAGAAAGAATTGAAACAGTTAATGTAGCAAATATACTGATACTTCAGGTAGCTAAAAGTCAGTTTGTAAAGCAGGCTTTATCTCATATTGCAGCCTCTCTAGAGCGTCTCCGTCTGCCGCTCTCTACCTTAATCACTTATTGTGTTCAGAGCGGTTAGGCTTACCGCTTCCCGAGAGTTTTGGTCCACGGCGCCGGGATTGCGCGCACCGCCTGGCGTGTCCAAGGTGATTGTAGCTGCGGCGCCTGTGTTCACCTCTCAGTGCCCGACTGGACCGCTGGCTCCAGGCATGTGATCGGCAGCCACGGTCCCTACTTTGCAAAGGGACCAATGCAGGTGGCTCCAGACCCAGGACCGGACTGTCCAATATAGTGAATGATGCTGAAATCGGTGGCAACCAAATCCGTGAAGAGTGTTTGGATCCTAAAAACACCCTGACGCGTTTCTCGACCGTTATAAGCTGGTCGTTTCTTCAGAGGGAAGTGGAACCATAAGGATATTCGAGTGTTAGGGATCCTATGCTATGAAATATATTTTTAAAGTGCTAAGTTGTTTTAAATCCAGTTGCCAATTGGTATAGTTTAAATTAAATTTTGGTGTATGTGCAATTTTAGATATAATAAATATGGAATAATTCAAGTCTATTTGCGCTCTCTTTATATTGTAAAACAGGACAGTAGAAGTGTTCCTCTATCTTTTTTTGGTATCAGTATAGTTCCTCACCACCCTCTCATTTTCTCATTCGATGCCCAGGCAGATGATTAATAAGCAGAAGTGGTGTGCAACCAAACCTGATCCCCTTTTTCCTCCCTCATTTTCTTTCTGATACTCTTCCCTATATCTTCCTATCTTTTTCCTTCACACCATACCAATTTCATAGTAGGGTCACACCATCATTCCTTCAGGACTTCTACAAACCTGGGGAGCCCAATCATATACCTCTAGATCAAAGCCCTCGATCGCCTTGGTTTCTATAGGACTTCTAGCAATCATTACATGTGATTCATCTACCCAATGTTTACAACATAAAAGAGGCCTCACTTCATCAGATTTTCTTTGAAGCCGACACCAAGTAGACCATAACAGTATCAGGTCTGGGAGACTATAAGAGAATACCAGACATCACTTTTTTCTAGATTTGGGAGCATTTATAACACAACTCTTGGGAATTCTCTCAGAGTCTACGATACAAAGTTCCTGGTGTCATCAGGTGTGATATATCTACCTGCGGTCAAACTATACTGAGTATGCCCAACCTCATCTGATCTTGGAAGCCAAGCACTGTGGGCCAGGTCAGTACCTGGTTGGGAGACCACCAGGGAATACCGGGTACGGCAGGTATTTTTTCCAAACCAAGGACACAGGACCTAGAACCACAATCCTCTATCTTTCCCCCTTTTTTGTAATTTATATCCAGTCAGGAATTAGGGTGGAGCCTGGTACACATCATACTGTAGATTTTTCTTCCTCCTGGTATATTCCTATCATAGGTTATACTGTTATAATTTCAGGAAGAAGATATTATACAAACAGATAAGATGTATAATTTACAATATTGGAGACACATACATATTTTCGTTCACAGAGCCATCACGCCAAACTGAGATTACATCATGTGATGTTTATTTGGATTAAGAATGTTATCTTTAATTGTTAGAATTTTTCTTTTTCTCTTCTCTCTTTTTGCCTCATAGCTATTGTTTTAAGAAGGGTGCAAATAAAAGTTATATTTTAAACAGAACACATCACTCTATTTTCAATAAAAGTGTGCCCCAGAAGAGACACATAGTCTTTCTTTTTCCTCTTGGCTCCGGTACTATACGGGAACCATTTTTTACAAATGGATCTCCTTCCAGACCTGGACTAAAGCATCTGCCAACTCCTGGACAGTCCATGGCGTTGGTGGATGGAGCGAGACATGATGTCCCAGATGTGCTCAATTGGATTCAGGTGTGGGGAACAGGTGGGCCAGTCCATAGCATCAATGCCTTCATCTTGCAGGAACTGCTGACACACTCCAGCCAAATGAGGTCTAGCATTGTCTTGCATTAAGAGGAACCCAGGGCCAACCGCACCAGCATATGGTCTCACAAGGGGTCTGAGGATCTCATCTCGGTACCTAATGGCAGTCAGGCTACCTCTGGTGAGCACATGGAGGGCTGTGCAGCCCCCCAAAGAAATGTCACCCAACACCATTACTGACCCACTGCCAAACCGGTCATGCTGGAGGATGTTGCAGGCAGCAGAATGTTCTCCTTGGTGTCTCCAGACTCTGTCACATCTGTCACATGTGCTCAGTGAGAACCTGCTTTCATCTGTGAAGAGCACAGGGTGCCAGTGGCGAATTTTCTAATCTCTGCATGGTGTTGGGCTGTAAGCACAACCCCCACCTGTGGATGTCGAGCCCTCATACCACCCTAATGGAGTCTGTTTCTAATCATTTGAGTAGACACATGCACATTTGTGGCTTGCTGGAGGTCATTTTGCAGGGCTCTGGCAGTGCTCCTCCTGTTCCTCCTTGCACAAAGGCGGAGGTAGCGGTCCTGCTGCTGGGTTGTTGCCCTCCTACAGCCTCCTCCATGTCTCCTAATGTACTGGCCTGTCTCCTGGTAGCGCCTCCATGCTCTGGACACTATGCTGACAGACACAGCAAACCTTCTTGCCACAGCTCACATTGGTGTGCCATCCTGGATGAGCTGCACTACCTGAGCCACTTGTGTGGGTTGTAGATTCTGTCTCATGCTACCACTAGAGTGAAAGCACCGCCAGCTTTCAAAAGTGACCAAAACATCAGCCAGAAAGCATAGGAGCTGAGAAGTGGTCTGTGGTCACCACCTGCAGAACAACTCCTTTATTGGAGGTGTCTTGCTAATTGCCTATAATTCCCACCTGTTGTCTATTCCATTTGCACAACAGCATGTGAAATTGATTGTCAATCAATGTTGCTTCCTAAGTGGACAGTTTGATTTCACAGAAGTGTGATTGACTTGGAGTTACATTGTGTTGTTTAAGTGTTCCCTTTATTTTTTTGAGCAGTGAGACAGAGAGACTGAGAAAGAGAGAGATACATTTGTTATCAGTAAATTCTTCTCCTTCTTTATTGGCATGTCAATTCCCATTGAATAAAATATTATTCATATTAATGCTGCAGCAATCACACATTTAAGATCAGCTAAGGCTGTTTGATGTGAACCATTTGAACTCAACGACTTATCTACTTTTAATTTTAAGAGACAATTACTAGCTTCCAATACACACTATATTAAAGTGAAAATCCTCTAGATAGATTCCTTTATATTAAAATGCATGAAAGCTAAAGAAAATACTTGCTTGCTAGCCATTCTATTTGGTTTTTTGATGAACGCAGAAGAAATGCTTCTTAACTGTAGAGGTTACAAAATCAGAAAATAAGTTTACTTTTCTTTACTTTTAACAATAATAATGTGTAAATACAGTAAGCATAGTCTTCCATACATACAGTATTACTATAGCCAACCTTGGAATAACCTTACATATATCAAAAACATATTATTCTAATAACATTTAATTACACACACAGATTGAGAGCTGCTGTAGTACTCGCAAAGTTGATTGAATTTAGACAAGTAATAGATTTATTTAGTAACCCAAAATGATTTAGCCATGATATAGCTAAACCATTTTGTGCTGTGTGTTCTTTTTTGGTCCCACTGAATAAACTCCTACTTAACAACTTGTTAGCAAAAACACATTTTTGTTATCAATCTTTATCTCCAGCACATCAATCAGAGTGTCCCCATTTCTGAAATAAGCTGGCTACAACAATGTACTGTCCATCAGATAATCAGATTGTTCACAGGCACCAGTTTTTCAACATAGGAATGTGTTGAAATTGTTAGAAATGAAGAGCTTTCCACTTCTGCTACCATGTTACTGAGCATGGTAGAACAGCCTAGAGATCCCAAAATAGTAGTACTGTATAAAGCTCATGTTATGCTAATAATGAAAGAGCATTATGATAAATGCCCCTCTGCAAGAAACAGGTCTGAATCTAACTTTTTAGACGCTTAAAACATCCTATTGTGGGCTAAAAATACATTATATCATATTTTCCAAGTGTTCTACTTCTTGCCTATTATGTTAAAGCAAGATACAGTACTAAAATAGAAAATACAGTAGTTTTGTTAACTAGACAGCTATAGCATAATTAGTAATCAACATAGGCTTATTAAATAAGTACACGGTAAGCATACTTTTTTGATCTCATTGTGCTTATTTTGTCTCATTTACCATGTAAAAGGTCAGATTGTGACACCATTTCAAATGTTTCATTGTATAATACTTTTCTACTACTGTACTTCGTTTACTTTTTTGTCTATCTTAACGTGAAATGTGTTCAATGATGAACCAATGCTGTTACCTAATTTGAGCATGAGCTTGGCTACCAGTATCAAAGTTGAGTGGTCATGCTAAGCTAGACAGTAGACATGGATGTATGGAAATATGCAGTATAATAAGTACAAACTGCTTCTAAACTGCTGTTTATCTCTCTCCCTTTGGCCTTCCCTAATGGACTTGCTCCACCCACTACACTCCTCTCCTGTCACCTGACTTCTACTCTTTTTAAGTAAAACAAACTAATTATTAAAACAAAATTTGATCAACTAATTCTGTTCTTCTAGCCACATTTTTATGTTGTTTTTGGGTTTGTGTTTAGATGCTAATACTTTATAAATTATAATTTGTTACCATTATTTTTGTTACACCTGTATTTGTGATATTTATTTTAAATGTTATTCTACTAGAGGACCACATACTATAATCTTTAAATTATAATTTTAAGTTATTGGTCACAATTTACCTTTCACGGAATATGTTGTGAAATTGTGGGAATTAGTTTTAAAGAAACCATTGTAAAAACCATTTTAACGAGACAAGGTTTATGTCCTCCTTTCAGTATTTAACAAACCACATTAAGCATAGGTCACTGCTGTTTGCCCCTGTACGGCTTATGCCATCTATGCCAGCAATGACAACTCAGCAGCAGCCTTTCTAGTTTGAGTGAAGCCTTCCAATCATTGTTAAGTTCCCTCTGGGTGAAAGTGCAATTAACGTGGTGGGCTGCCAGCAACATAGTGGCATATGCCTTTTAGGAGGGGATGTTGCTGGACCTCACTGGAGAGGTAAGTAATCTAAAACATACTAATGTTATATTCAATAATATCACTGCAATTATAAACTAAATATGCTGCTGGTATTAAATGTGGCACTTTTTGTTTTTAATATGGTGAAAACTCTTAGTTTTGTGGATTATTATGTCTCCTCTGAAATAAAATCTGAATCTTTATCACAGTTTTGTTGTATTCCAAGACACTATTCGATTATATTCTAAGATTAACTATCATTGGAGACAAAGGTTACATACAGAAGTAGTCACGCTCATTGTGACTTTGCCTTGGCACATTCAAACCTCGTTTGCCGCAACTGCGTGTGCTCCCAGCATGCGCGTGCATCTTGGTCGCGTCCGTGCCCATTAAGAATGTATTGAGCGGCAATTGCTGCAGTTCGACGTGGGCTGACGTGCTTTTTAACTAGGTATGCCAAGCATGCATGTGTAGCCGCAGCGAAGTTACAATGAGTATGGCCAAATCTGTGATTATGAGCGATCAATCAAAGACAGAGAGGAAAATAGATACTGTATATGTTCTACTTTCTAATCTGTGGTTTCATGAAATCTGCAATGACAAGATATTGTACGCGTGAAACTACGTGAAATGTTTGATTCACTAGCTATGGTTATAACTTTCTAATTACACCTGGATAGCAAATAACGTAACATGCATTGTACATTGATATAAACTGTTTATATGATACATGTGTGTTTCTACTATTTACAAAATAGTTTTCCATTTTTATTTCAGATAACACAGCTTCCATTTTGACACTTCGAGATGGATATAGCTATCAAGAGATGCCATTACTTTACTTGACAATTATAATTAGTGACAATGGGATCCCTTCACTAAGCAGCACCAACACACTAACCATTAAAGTGTGCGACTGTGGTTCTGATAACAACACAGAGTCTTGTAGGCCAGGAGGATTTTTCTTAAACTTTTTGAACTCTGGTGCATTTATTGCAATCTCTGTTTTTACCGTTTTAATTTTAGGTAATTCATACTATTTTTATATATGCAATTAATTATGTTAATTTCCCCAACACATTCCTTAACAATGTATCACTCTATTGCATTGAAAATGTATGTTAAAAGGTTAACACATATATTGACTTATATTTTAAACAAAGTCCTTATTAACTTACATTAAAATTAGGGGTTTCTATTTAAGAAGCAGTTATTGCCACTTTCTCCTGCTTCTTTGCTAGAGAAAGCATTAGCACAGAGAAGGCATTGATTTCTGTTGTGGTTCCTGTCCCTATCCATGTGGTTGGTCAACAGCAATGATTCATGAAATGCTTAAATAATAATAAAAATTAATAAATAATTTTAAAAAGTCATGTACCTCCAACCCCCATAAAAGTGTTGCTCAAAGCTAAAGCAAAGAATATCAGTACACTATGACAAACTTCAGTGCAAGAACTTGTGAGTAGTGGGCTCAGGTGCAAAAGTATACTTAGGGCCGCCCCTTACCAGACCCACCCCAAGTTCATAACATGCCACCTTTCAGTGGGTGACAGGGAGAGGCACAGGATGATAGGGAGAAGGAGTGGGTGGTAGAGAGAGGCACCAAGTGACAGGAAGAGCTAACAAGTAAGAGGTAGACTTTGTGGGTGACAGGGAGACGGTGACAGGAGTACAGTCACACAGTCCTGCACACAGTCCTATGTAGAGGACTATGGGATGTACCTCGGTGGTGGTGGTTGTTGAAAGAGTGTGCTACTGCAGACTCTAGTTTTACTGTCCTCCAGGCAGGCCTCATGTCCTATTCCAAAATGACCACGAAGATCACTATTTTTTAATTTGCATGGATAATCTTATTTATTTATTGTATAAGATTGTGTAGTTACATGGTGGGAGACAGAAGTCTCCTACTTAGCTCCTATGACAGACCTGGTTAATGTCTGCCATAAAGCTATTCCAACCTCCCTGCACAGCTACCCACTTGCAGTATACACTCGCTGTATGGTGATCTGTATTAAACCATGATCCATTCCAGCTCCACTCTATCACCAGTGTACAGTGGTTGTGACTGTACTTGTTATTTATCAATAAGTCAACACCACTGGTTAAGTAACTGGGCTGTTCTTTGTTTGAGTAAACCACAGGTGTGTGCCTTTAGAACTCTGTAATATCAACATCTGCACACAAATCATTTCCAACAGTGGGAATGCAGAGGCCACTGCCCTGTCTGAGAGGGGGCACCAACCTCTGTGCTTTCCTCAGTTTTGCACTCACTCAGTCAAACAGGCACTGACAGTGTCAGTTACACCAGACATGAGCTGCCATTAATACACAGACAGCTGGGATTCATCTAACATTCACAGCTCTGTGAATTAGAGGCAGTACACATACTGTATGTGATCATCAATGCTGACAGGCAACAGGACTCGCATATCTGTCCAGCTCAATTGGCAAACTGATGCAGCTGCACACACACAAAGTCAACCCTGGCTCCCTGAGGTAAGGGGCAGGTCCCTCACCCTGCACCCTTCCCTGAGCCAGTCATCTGACTTTGGGTATCCAGACTCCAGGTCGACACCAAAAAGGTCGACACACCTTAGGTTGACACCAATTGGTCAACACACCTTAGGTCGACATAAACAAAGGGTTAACATGGACAAAAGGTCAACATGGACAAAAGGTCGACATGAGTTTTTCACATATTTTATTTTTTTTCTACTTTTTCATACTTTACGATCCACGTGGACTACAATTGGGAATGGTAACCTGTGCCAAGCGCAGTGGTAGTGGAGCGAGGCACCTCGCCCGAAGCATGGCGAGCAAAGTGAGCCATGCAAGGGGACATGGTGCACTAATTGGGGTTCGTGGTCACTCTACGTAGAAAACAACACAAAAAAAACTAATGTCAATCTTTTTCCACGTCGACCTTGTCAATGTCGACCTTTTGTCCATGTCGATCTTTTGTCCATGTTGACCTAAGGTGTGTCGACCAATTGGTGTCGACCTAAGGTGTGTTGACCTTTTTGGTGTCGACCTGGAGTCCCATACCCCTGACTTTGCTCAAAATGTTTGTGCGGTGGTCCAGGGGAAAACTCATTGCTGGTCTGGGTAGCAGTGTACCCCTTAGTCCCCAGGGGGTCTTGTGCAATGCATTTGCTGCACCAGTGGTAGTTCAATATCTGCCAGAGTTACATGTCCTGACATCCAGGAGCCATTGAGATTTATGGTTTACTTATCATAAAAAAGGAAAAAATTACCACATTAGCAAAAAAACAACAACAATGGTTTTACATACAAACTCATGGATGAACACCTTATTTTCATACAATTTATTAATAAATTATATTGTATCAATCACCATGTACTGACAAATCAGAGCAAATCAGCTGCATGTCGTTAGAATGAGTGTCCCAGGCTGGCCCTACATGGCATCCTACTGTTAGTGTCTTCAAGAAAACCCCAAACTATGGCCCTCATTCCGGGTTGATCGCTAGCTGCTTTCATTCGCAGTGCAGCGATTAGGTAAAAAAGTGGTACTTCTGCGCATGCGTATGGGGTGCAGTGCGCACGCAGGACGTTCTTTCACAAAAGCCAATGCAGTTTCACACAAGCTCTAGTGACGCTTTTCAGTCGCACTGCTGGCCGCAGAGTGATTGACAGGAAGTGGGTGTTTCTGGATGGTGACTGACCGTTTTCGGGGAGTGTGTGTAAAAATGCAGGCGTGTCGGATAAAAACACAGGAGTGGCTGGGGAAACGTAGGCATGGCTGAACTAAATAGTCTGAAGTGATCACTAGCTAGGAGTAAGTCTCGAGCTACTCAGAAACTGCGCAATCTTTTTTTGTAGCAGCGCTGCAATCCTTTCGGTCGCACTTCTGCTAAGCTAAGATACACTCCCAGAGGGTGGCGGCCTAGTGTTTGCTCTGCTGCTAAAAGCAGCTAGCGAGCGGACAACTCGGAATGAGGGCCTATATGTCTTTCCCTGATAATCTTGCTACAAGTCTGTACTGTTAGAGTTGGTGTTAATAATGAAACATTATGATTTCTTTAAATGCTCCCAATTATTCCTCTCTGCTGTACTGTGTGTATCTCTATATAGAAGTGCATATACAATATCTTTAGAACACATTTTTCATAAATAAAAAAATGCCCTTTTTACAGCCAACTCTGCACCTGCTAATGATAATGACTTAGGGGGTCATTCCGAGTTGATCGTTCGCTAGCAGTTTTTAGCAGCCGTGCAAACGCATTGTCGCTGCCCACTGGGGAGTGTATTTTCGCTTTGCAGAAGTGCGAACGCTTGTGCAGCAGAGCGCCTGCAAAATTTTTGTGCAAAACAAGACCAGCCCTGTAGTTACTCTATGTGTGCGCTGATTCTAATGACGGAGGGACGGCTTTTGACGTCACACACCCACCCAGCGAACGCCCAGCCACGTCTGCGTTTTACCAAACAATCCCTGAAAACGGTCAGTTGCCACCCAGAAATGCCCACTTCATGTCAATCTCCTTGCGATCGGCTGGGCATTTGGAATCGTCGCTAGAACCAGTGCAAAACCACAAAGGACTTTGTACCCGTACGACGCGCATGTGCATTGCGGTGCATACGCCTGCGCAGATGAGCAATTTTTTTCACTGATCGCTACTCAGTGGACAACGGCAGCTAGCGATCAACTCGGAATGACCCCCTTAATCTGATTGGATGTTAGCACATGCTTTATAGATTGTCGTAATCGTATTCGTCCAATGTTATTAGTAATATAAATTCTCATCCAGTGATCTAAAATGACCAATAATGCCCAATGCATTTTGTCATACTGTGTTAAGGTAAAGGTATTAAAAAAAAAAAGATACAATGTAAATATTGTAATGAAACAAAGCCCCATGTATTATGGTGAAAACTGTTTTTTTTTCAAAACATGAAAAATCTAAAAGTTTGCCCACTTTACACCATTTTTTGTATCTATACCCCTAAAGCTCTATTTACGTGTATGAGACTTAAGAATGAGTAACAACATCAGATATGTACTTTTACTCCCTATGATAAATTAGCCTTATTATTTGATTTTGTATTCTTCATATACTTGATACAAGTTATTCATTAAACTATTTATACATATATGTCACTTCATTATAATCATACTATTATTCTAAATACTTGTAACTATCACTACCACATTTTTTTTTCAGATACTGTATATTTAGTTTTCATTGTTAATTCATTCTGTCAGTAGGCTGCTTTACATAGTGTCACTTGCAGCATTAATAGTTAAATGCATGTTTTGTAATCAATTCCTGTTATACATTTACAATGTACATTTGGTGTCAACTGTATTGTCAGATTTGTTATGACAAGTGTAGCTATTATAAACCAAATAGGAGTCATTTGTTTTGCTTTAAAAAGTAGCATCATTCCTTCATGTTGATGAATTTACTATACAGTAGCTTATGAAAATCAACCATTCACAATCTCCTAGTCTGTAATCCATGTTATACTTGAAAGATCTCAATTTCTGTGCAAACCTACAAGCAGAAAAACCCTGGATGCAAACCAAAATGAAGTATAAATGAATCAAAATGAATACTTACAACAAATGCACTAAAGCTGCTCCCACTGCATGTAGTTCAGTTGCTGCCCAAGGTGACTTTTTGGATCATTCATAAATCTTAGTTTATGAAGTCATGATAGATTGAGATATGGGAGCATCTTTTAAATATTCCCTCGGAGTCTAT
The DNA here is from genome assembly GCF_028390025.1 of Pseudophryne corroboree. NCBI lineage: Eukaryota > Metazoa > Chordata > Amphibia > Anura > Myobatrachidae > Pseudophryne > Pseudophryne corroboree. The sequence goes on from NC_086448.1 coordinate 593,511,024, forward strand.
TCATTTGTTTTGGTTGCATTGAAAGAAATACAGTAGAATACATTAAATTGAATTTTATGATTTAATTATTGCTATTAGTTACAACTATTTCTGTTAAATTTCAGGTTTTTGGTGATTTCTTATTATGAAAAATAAAAAAAAACCTCAAAAATATAAGTTTAAAATGTATAACAAGGACAGTAGTTTTAAATAAAATGTAACCATATTATCAAATTCTTTTAAAATGACTCAAGTGCTGCCATGATTTAGATGTAAAGTTGTATTAATATAATGGCATTATATTTTGCATAATGGCACTTGGGAATAGTTTTCTGTAACAGAAAAACATTGGTGTAAATTTACTAATGTGGGAGGTTTTTTTTTAGAACTTGTGATGTTGCCCAAAGCAACCAATCAGATTCTATCTATTATCTTCTAGAAGCAGCTAGATAAAGGTTAAGTAGAATCTGATTGGTTACATGGGCAACATATAATAGTTCTAAAAAAACCTCCCACCTTAGTAAATTTACCCCATTGTCTTTACATTAAGCAAAAATCTACTGCTAAAGTAAAATTCAAAAGTACAAGGATAGTGTACAAAATCCTGGCGGTGTTAAAGCATTTATAATAACTGAAGCCATGGTTAAATACAAATTATTTTTGTCTTTTGTCTTTAAATAGTTTTGGCTTTGCTTATTCACATGAAATTCCAGAAGAGACATGCCATGTTAGCTGAGAAAGGAGAAGACTTAAAAGAGAACATTGTCAAGTATGATGATGAAGGAGGAGGAGAAGAGGACACGGAAGCTTTTGATATGATAGGACTCAGACATCACACAGTGATGAGAGAACATAAGAAAAAACGTACTATAAGAACTGATATTCAAAGTATGTACAGATTGTCATTGGGGCTTGGTCCTGATGTTGCTATTTTTAGAGAATTCCTTACAGAAAAATTAGAAGAAGCAAATTCAGACCAAAGTGTTCTTCCACTGGACTCTCTTCATAGCTATGCTTTTGAAGGTACAGGATCAACCTCAGGATCGCTCAGCTCTATAGAATCAAGCGGATCAAATACTGATCAATACTTCTAAAAAAAAAAGAAAAAGTTGCAGCAATCAGCTACATATTCGATGATATGCTAAAAAACTTGTCAAGTATTATTACAGGACAGCATACAGTACAGTATGTAACTTCATATGAAATAAATGCTGTTTGCAGTGTAAAAAAAAACTAACATTTTTGTAACACCTTTTTACTAGAGACACACAGTATATTAACTCTCACAGTTTGGCACTCTGAATGCTAATATCCTGATTTTGACAAATTGGTAAATAATGTTTTGTTTATACTTCATGCTAAAATAATTTTGGAGGTTATAAAAGATTCTAGAATGTACATTTCTTCAAAAGTTATTTTATTTAAGTGATTTGTCAGCTACGAATGAATGAAAATCAGTACTGTACTGGTTAAATTACATCTAGATGGGGATCTTGGCCTTATCACTCCCACAAAACAAAGTCAATATGTCTCAGTTTTGTGAAATGTAGACCATTACTGCCCACTCCCTGCCCCCCAGGCAGCTGCAGACACTCAAAAACCGACTGCAGCCTTACTGCATCCTGGGACGCAGGACACATATGTAGTTTGGGTCCTGCGCATGCGCAGTGTTCCAAACATCGGTACTCTGTGGCCACCACAGAATAATGACCGAACCTGAATCAAGCTCAATACAAGTGCTCTGGGTTAGTGGTACAGGACCAGTTCGTAATATTTATGGTCAATGTAATAGACAAAAATAGTCCTTGTGGCTGCCAATCATAAAATATATGAACAAACAGAAGCGAATCCTGTCCCATACCACATAACTGAACATAAGGATGACATATAAACACAAATTACTTCTTTTAATATTTTTTTCTGCATTTATCCATCACAAACATTTGGCCTAGGGGTGCTGTGAAAAACAGTCTGACACTCTAGGGCGCTGTGATTGAAAAAAGTTTGGGACCCTGTAAAGTCTAAATTTCCTTTTTATGTGATAGACTAGTATTCATTTGGAATAGCTTTTTTCTTTAATATTGTGTTTTAATACCGAGCTTTCTATTGATAACAGAGTGAAGTAAATATATTTTTGCAATAAGAGTGTTATGTAGGGAAAACCAGACACAAAGCGCAAAGTGCCAGCATATGCCAATGCATATATGCATTCATCTACAGCATGTCAGACTGTTGTATGTATGCATCACTCTGTCCCACTGTTTTCCCTTCCATGGCTGAAGTTGTCTTTATTAGTATCTGTTTAACACCCTAAAGTGTTTGAGGATCAACTGATAAAGTTTGCTCATTGTTCTAGTCATTACTGGGATCTCGTTCACCCTTTGTATATGGAAACAATTTACTTTAAAGCTTTAAAGTTATTTTAGCTAAATAGCCCATACACATCTTAAATAACACCTGTTAGTCTATGCACATGGCCATATACTGTACGTTGGTGCACTTCCAGGTACTTTTGTCAAGTTTGGCAGAAATAACATCCAGAGTACTTAAGAACACGTTCTGAGATATATGTCCTATGGATGGTAAGCGATTACTTTTAGTAAACCAAGTAGGCTGACAGTCTGTACTCCCTTGTGTAGTTGCTGATAATTGGATAGCTTATTGAACTTTAAATACTGTAGTTAATTTTTTTCTAAGCATCACAGTTGCTGTACTCATCCAGTTCAGGACCTACAGTATTCTGTTCAGTTAGTACTGTATGTACTGTACATAATAAGGAATCAGCCTCAGTTAAGCTACTTAGCATTATGGTTACTATGTGTAGCAAATGCTGAAACTCCCAGCTATGACAGAGTGCTGCTGCTGACAAGGATACTAGGCTACTTGTCGCATTCTGGGTTGCAGCTGCCGCAGCCCGCCCCCCGCCTCGGTCCAGCTCACTGCTAGTTTTGACCATCCTTACTTCTAATTGGATCACCAAAGGGTCTAATTCAGAGTTGATCTCAGCAGCACGATTGTTCTCTAATGGGCAAAACCATGTGCACTGCAGGTGGGGCAGATATAACATGTGCAGAGAGAGTTAGATTTGGGTGGGGTGTGTTTAAACGCAAATTTAAATTACAGTGTAAAAATAAAGCAGCCAGTATTTACCCTGCACAGAAACAAAATAACCCACCCAATTCTAACTCTCTCTGCACATGTTATATCTGCCCTACCTGCAGTGCACATGGTTTTGCCCATTAGAGAACAATTTTGCTGTTGCGATCAGGTCTGAATTAGGCCCAAGGTCCAGAGTTACCAAGACTTTGGACAGCAAGGACAGATCTTACTTTTCAGCTATTTATTGCCTTTTTAGAGGCATGATAGAAAAGGACCCTAGGATTATGTGTGTATTGTAATAATGTAAAGTGATTTGGAAGGTACAGTAGGTCAAATATAACTTAATCTGTTAACATACAAGCTGTATGCAAAGAGACAAATTTTACAAAAGTACCGTAAATCTTTTCTCCATGAATTAATGCACTAATGTTTTGACTTTTTCTTTTACAGCTCTTTTGTCCAGCCATTTATTTGCTTTTGCTGAAGTAGATTGCTAGCCATATTTTAAAATATCATAAGGACTGACGTTGGCTGCAGTAGTGACCCAAAATGTAGGCACAGTTTGCATTCTCTAAAAAAAAGCTTCAGTTTTGGGTATATGGAATGCTGTAACTCACAATATATGTGTACGCAGCAAATGCACTCGGATTACACCAGGCACTTGGTGCATGCAGCTATTCCTATGCTTATAAAACACATTTGATAATAGGCATCAACCACTAATTTCCCCTGCCACTGCTTGCTTTATTGATTCATGCTGTACTGTATCTCTCTTTTGAAGGCCTTTACAGTGGATGCATTTCAGTATCTAGTTGCTCATACTGTATATGTATTTGACACTTATTACAAAACATGATGACTCAATATTGTGGTATTTGTATTTATTGTGATGTATATTATACAATAAATTATATGTTTTCAAGTATCCATGGCTGTATATTTAATACTGTATATGTTTTGTTTTGATAGTATTATTTGTCATACAGAATTTTGTATCCATATTTCAAATACTGTAGTACTATACAGTGAATAAAGACTTCCCATTGTTTATACAATTGCAGTTTTTTGTGATGCAAGCCCTGAAATCAAGATACTGTAAGTCATGTACTCTTTATCCAAAATAGAATATTCAAGCCCATCTACAATGGTCTGGTGAGCTGTAGGTTAAACTTTTTGGCTTTAACTCTAAAATATATTTGGTGCAAAGACCACAAAGATGATCAATCTAAGTGTACCATATTACTATGTATCATGGTAATAATCTCAACATGCTTTGGGGCTGCTTCTTTTCCACTGGTTCAGGGGCTATAATAAGCATATAACGCATAAGAAATAGTTTAAAAAAAATCTGAAAATGAAGAGGACTGTTAACGGCCAACATGATAATAATCCAAAGCACACATCTGAATCTGCCATGATATGTATCCCAAACTAATCAGATTCAGATGTGGGACATCTGATGCTTGCACAAAAGGGGGTGTGGTCTCATGTCCACAATGCCACACCACTGTTTCTTATTACATTGGGGGTTTGCTCCAGTCTGTACTGGCTGTGTGGCTGATGCTCAATACGCAGGTCATCCATTCACCACTGCTATTCACAGCAGAGTAGTTGTTACAGGGTGTGCACCAACCTCCCCCTTGCCCACAGGACACTGTGGCCCATAGGTGCCAGAAAAGGAAGATCAATAACTATACTATTGATATATTTCCTCCGAATATAATAAACCTTGAACTTTTGGCAGATAGGAATGGAATACAATTGCAAACTCCAGGGGACATAGCTCTAATCCAGCAGGTTGTCATCAGTGAATTTGACTGATATGTAGATTTAAAAAAGCAACAGAAATGTTAAATCAGGCATGTTTAGCATTTACGTCTATTGCCACATTAAATCTATTTGTCAAAGCTGCCTGTGATCTGCATTTGTAACAAACCTTCTGGTTAGAATATTTACTTCCAGGGGGTAAATTTCTAAAAGTCAATTTGGGTCGATGTTGTAGAAGTTTGTACACAGCCTCTGAGGCTGTGAATCTGCATTTGTGAATGCTGCTGCATTCACTGACCCTCACATGACACTCTCTTCACACTTCCAAGAGATGGCCTATTTTGGGGAATCATGCAGACCACCTTTCAGTAACTACCCTGAAACACCCATGGTTATCTGCTGCAAGCTCTACTACAAGAGACCCCATATGCAATAGCAGTACGTACAGTCTAGAGACGTGCATGAACAATAGGGGTTATGTGTGTTCATACATGTGCAGTAGCAAAAAGTCGCTCAACTATGCAAATATTGGCATTGCGTCCAAATCTGAGTCAGGACATAAGTGATGTGTATCACAAGCCAAACTTATCTTACTTTGCCCTTTCAATTTACTGTATGCTACATGCCTTCCCTTTCCTCAGCTCTCCTCATGGCCCATTACTAGCATTTCTATCTATCTATCTATCTATCTATCTATTTATCTATCTTTATATGTAATGCTACTCTGAAAAAAAAAAATTTGTGCTAACTTTGCAGAACGTTAGATTATGAACATTTCTCTTACAGAAAGTAAGCAGGACTATAAGAGCTTTGCTTTTCATTAGAAGTCTATAATTTAAGATTATATGACAACTCATAAAAGGATGATGACAACTCAAAAAATGAACAACACTTCTGGAAGAATATGCAACTTATGCATCCAGTGAAAAGTGCATGATTTACAAAATGCTAACCTATCTTTCTTAAAGCCATACAGATGGCGTAATACAATGAAATAGAAATATATTAGTACTGGCATTGTTAAGTTTATATGGAAAATCAGAAAGGGGTCTTAAAGCATTCAAATACAAACACTGAATGTTTAATTATGATTTAAGTCACACATGGATTTAAAAAAGATCTACAACTTGGGTCTTCTTAATCCCCCAACTAAAAAAATGTATTAGCTATGCATTTTACTGAAGATCAGTTATAATCTGTGACTATTGCGAATGCAAAAGTCATGCTTTATTATATCTATTTGATATAAGATGTATTTATTATAAGATATTAAAGTACCAGGTTATTTTGCAAAACTATATAAAGATACAGGATAACTAATAAATACTGTATGCAAAAGACCTTAAATGTATATTTTTTTCTAAAGCAAATGTTATATAAATGATGTTTCTGCAACTTCTACACTATAATATTCTGATCATGTAGGTATTTTTGAAAGTGCAATGTTGGGTGAAAGCGATTGATTAATTAATGCTATAAAATACTGTAGTTATTCATATTGTCCTTGCCTTTTCAATTAATTATCTCAGTGCTGCAGAGGTTATTAACACAACTACTGTATACGAAGGCATAGCTACCATAGGTACATGGAGTACAGTTGCTATGGGTCCCAAAGCTGAGAGGGGCCCACTTTCCCTGTCAAAGTTAAATGTGTTATATACATTTTTTATAAATTGGTGACACATAGGGGCCCTTACAAGCTTTTGCCTTGGGACCTACAATGTATCTAGTTATGCCCTGGATCTGTTCATTGTAATGTGGTATAAAATGCATGGGAGGGCATTTTAATGTTACAGTTAGATAAACTGGGACACTGTAACGTGGCACAGTATGAAGTGGAGGCAATATAGTGTGGCATAATATGAACTGGTGGGCAGAACTGTAATGTAGCATAATATGAACTGAGGACCCTGTAATTTATAATGTCAATTGGGGGTACTGTGTGGCATAATGTATACTGGCATCCCTACAATATGACATAATGTGAACTTGGGCACTACTTTGGTTCCCAAAATAAACTAGGGAACTGCTATTGGGCGTAACATTTTCTAAGGCACTACTATAGTTCAGAAAAGGAACATGGGCACTATTATGGAACATAAAATTAACAACTGCTGCAGAGATGTGTCTCTCTAGAAGCATTGGAGCAGGGGCCCCTTCAAAATTTTGCTATGGGGCCCACAAATTTCTGTCTATGCCCCTGACTGTACAAACACTGGTTGATGCTCTTTGAACCACAGGATTCGAAAACGTGCATTGTCAAGAGTGCTGATATATTTTTGCAACTGGTTGCTTGCAGCATAGATTAAAAATAATACTATGTGATTACTTGATTGTTTGCTTGGCACTTTGAATTAATGTACAGATATTATGATTGTGGTGTACGCATTTCTGCTAACTGGTACATTTATTGGATGAATTTATTCTATTGAAATTTCAGGTATAGTATATTCCATACATCAGACCAACTTTCTTCCAACAATCCAACTGACCAACTGTCCAACTTTTCTGTCCAATTAAAATGCTGCCCCACACACCTAACTAATTTTTTTCTCCAACTTATGTTACAGAAGTAAAGAGACTGTGTCTGTCTACTTCTGCATGTTTCAGTTAAATAAATACATTGTTATTTATCAAAAAGTGTGACTTGACAGCCGAGGTTGGGGAAAACATAAAGTATACCATTTGTTGAAACAATGAACAGTTACTCTGTGGCCAGAATTAGTTTTCAACCAATCAATTCATTATTAATTATTAAATGTGGGAAAAAAACTAATAAAATATTTGTGTCTGTTGTAGTTATCCAACATTAATGATTTGTCTGGTTTTATTTTATAACACAGATGAGGCAGTTCCGGCTTCCTGGCCGAGATTTGTTTATAGATATGGACTACATTACAATGGGACATAAATTCTGGCATCAGGTAATAGAAAGAACTCCAGTGAGCTCCCAGTGGGGCCAATCATCTGTATTTACAGATTATTAAATCAGTCATCTGAGACTTAATGATCAAACCTCACTAGCAGAATGGCTACATCTATGAGCTATGATAAATTGCTCAAATCACTACTATCCACTGAGGTCATAATCATGAGTGGCTCCAACCTGTTTGGAGGAGCGGGCTGCCGCTGCCCATGATGCCTGATCCAAAGAGGAGGAGAGGAGGTAGCTCCAGCCACAGGCTAGGTCATTTCACCTGCACAATGGATCTGGCATTCACCAGTACTGGTATATGTGCACAAGTGGTGATAGTACTGTGCATGTGCAGCCAACAGAAGCTGGGTATGGCTGACAATTAGGCAGGGAGTGTCTTACTACTGGAAGCATGCTCTCTGTGAATCTCAGCCTCAACTGGCAGTCCCAAAGTGAGAAAATACCTCCCAATGGGACTGCCTGTCCTGTGTGTGATTGGCAGTTAGCACTTTCAACGGAATTTACTTCCAGTCACAGTGTAGCCAGTGCAGTCATGAACTGCATCCTGCCTACTGATGTGGTGGATTTTACTGGGGGGTCTGCTCATAGGTAAAATCCACCACTGGACTCATAAATATATAAAGAAATTAGTGAATACTTAACTCTGAAATGAAAAATAATAGATTCTTTTAAAATCAGGAGAGTGCCACAGCACTAGTGTAATGTAGTAAAAATGGATCAGATACATATTTGGATACAAGTTGAAACAATTACTTAAACAGTAGATGGATTGATACTAAGTTGTTTTTTTTTCCACTAAAAACACTCAGAGGTTATACAATTGTTTGCCTGTTACATTTGAGAAGAAAACCACCCTACCAAGAATTTATTTTTGTAAGGGGATTCTAAATCTTGAAAATACAGGGAATAATGAAACTATAATGCACAGTGTCTACAACTATTTTTGCTACAGAAGTACTGTATATACAGTAAATGTGTGGAGAATACTCAATGACTAATTATATAACAAGTTGGCAATGGGAAAATAAGAAATAACATACAGTACTACAATGAATTAGCCATAAATAAGCTATGACAATATAGTAGAGTTTTTTGATATTGTTATTATTATTAGTAGTAGTAGTAGTAGTAGTAGTAGTAGTAGTAGTAGTAGTAGGCACTGGCCGCATCTATTACTATATATGCCACTAGTACTGAAGTATCCGGCTGCATGTACAGGATGGTGCCCTGTACATACAAGTATATATGTGTTGGCAAAGGGCAAAGTGTAAGAGGCAGGTCCTTAAGTACCATTAGTGGGGTGGTTAATGGAGGTCGCTGGCTGTCCAGGACATTAAAGGGTACAGTTGATGAGGTATGTCCTATAGTACATTAAGAAGATGGTTAAGGGGATATATGGCTTCACAGGACAGTAAGTGGTGAAGTTAGAAGGGCACAACCTGTAGCACAGCTGGGATAGGGGTATATCCCTGTGCAGGACAGTAAGGGGAGAAGTTAAAAGGGCAGGATCTGTAATACAGCTGGGTTGAAGGTATGTAGATTTACAGGACAGTAAAGGGTGAAGTTAGAGAGTCAGAACCTGTAACACAGCTGGTGTGGGATATTTATGACTCTACAGGACAGAAAGGGGTGTAGTTAGAGGGGCATGTCCTGCAGCATAGCTGGAGTCGGGGCATATGGCTGTAACTGACAGTTAGAGTTGAAGTTAGAGGGGCAGGTCCCGCAGCACAGCTCAGCTATGACGGGGAATGGGGGGTGGGGCTTTATATATTGGTACATGGAAGTAAGGGGTGAACTAAGTGGGAAAAGTCCTGTAATAGAAGAAGGAGTGGGTACATGGCTGTACATGGCAGTACAGGTGTAGTTAAAGGGGCAGGTTCTGTAGTACAGTTATTGGAGGTGTTTGCAGGTCTCCTGTCACATTTTTTATTCAAATTTACATTTTTTATTAGTATTTTTCAACAGTTACACAAACATAAGATGAGGAAAAAAGGGTACAAAAAAAAGGAGATGGGGAAGGGAAAAGAGAAGAGTAAAGGTGCATACACACGGTGAGATTCGGACTTATCCGATTCTCACCGTGCGACAGGGGGCCGGGTCGGCACTTAGCCAGTATCGCAAGCACATAATAACTGTGCCTGCGATGCTGGCTATGTGCGATTTCAATCCTGACTATCTCTTCTATAGAGATAGTCAGGATTGACTTGCCTGCACAGCCTATTTTTTCTTCCGATGCCGACCGCGCGGGGCCGCGCATCGGCATCGGATCGGGATCGCAAGGTGACTGTCACCTTGCGATCTGCACTATATTTTCTTCCGATTCTGACTATATAGTCAGAATCGGAAGAAAATATCTTACCGTGTGTACACACCTTTATGCAGCAGGTACATTCAATGCATCGAAAAGAGAATAAACCGTACAGTATGATGAGTATTCTTTGATTAGAAAGAAGATAGGATTCAGCCTGTGGGGGATCTTTAGGAATTGTGAAGGAAGTACATTATACCAGCCAACAAATTTACATGAACATTGAACCCCCAGTAGTTAAATTTAGAGGGATTGTTGGTCCAAGAGGACCATTTTGTTAGGGGGAAGCCCTTGCCAAGAAACTAGAGTAAGGGATACCTGCCATTTCAAATTCAAAGTGAGATTGCACAGCGATTTCAACCTCGGTAAATGCAGGAATTATAGGCGTACGACAGTTTCGTGCTAGGAGAAGCATTGCTGAGGCTAATATATGACCCATTACATATCTGTCCGAGAAAGAAGTAATTTCTGGTAGCAAGTGTAGTAATGATAATTTTGGGTTGGGAGGTAGGGGAAGTTCCAGTACTGTTGAAATCAGCCAGAACACCTGGTTCCAAAAATTTGTAATTAGAAGACAAGACCAAAATATATGAAAGAGGTTACCCACCCATCCACAATTACGCCAGCATTCATTAGATGTAGTGGGCCACATATGGTGAAGGAGAGTGGGTGTTAAATACTGTCTATAAAGAATTTTATAAAATTGTTCCGTATGGGACACGCATTTAGACAGGGCGAAGCAAGTATGGAATACTGACCGCCATTCATCCTCTGATATGGTACAGGCGAGGTCAATTTCCCATTTGTAAAGTGAGGAGAATTTTGTAGTTGTTTTTGAGGTAATCAAAAGAGAGTAACATTGAGATATAGCACCTCTACTTTTTGCTTTAGCAATCAGGTCAAATACAAATCTAGGGATAGAGGACAATTTATGAGAGGGTGGCGACACACTCCTTAACCAGTGTCTTAACTGGAGATATTTATAGAAATCTCTCTGTGAATTGGAGAACTTAGATTGTATTTGAGAATATGACAACAGGGTACCCAAAGCCATTATATCCTGCAACTTCACGATGCCCTGGGTAACCAAGAATGAAAGGTTAAATCTGGAATCAACATGCCAAACCTTTTAGTGAGAGCTCCACATGAGGAAGTGAGAACTCCTCAGCTCTGTGCACCAGTATTAACCAAGCCTTATGGGATGCCGGCATTGAGATGGATAAGGCCTCCATATGTTTTCCCTCCATAAAGGGTAACCATAAAATATCTAATAATGGGAAGGGGGAGATAAATCCATTCTCAAGTTGGACCCTTGGTTTAGGATTATCTGTCTCCATCCAAGCCCCTAGGGAGGAAAGAATACAGGCACCTGATATAACTGTAGATCTGGAAAAGACAAGACCCCTTGCAATTTGGGAAGAGCTAATGTACGACGTGCTAGTCTTGGTTTCTTCCCCTTCCAAACATATTTCCCCAGCAACTTATAAAATTTAGAAAGTAGAGAATTAGGTAATAAAATAGGAATGCTTCTAAATAAATTTAACAATTTGGGGAGTAGAACCATTTTCAGCGCTGCTATATGGCCTAACCACGAGACATTTTGCATCATCCAATCATTCGTCAAACAAGAAAACTTGTTTAACAAGGGGGGATTATTGCAGTAGATTAAATCTGAAACTTTTGGGGAAAGCTGGATTTCCAGATATTTAAGGCTTCTATCTTGCCAAGCATAGTTATAATCAGATTTCAGTGAGTCAAGTAAACTGGAAGGGACATTGATGGGGAGAGCTTCTGTCTTAGAGCAATTCAACTTCTAAAATGATACAGAAGAGTATTCTAAAAAATCATGTAGGGAAACAGGAATCATGTAGGGAGTCAGCAGCACATCATCTGCGAAGAGGCATATTTTGTAAAGATGTTCAAATAGAATTGGGCCAGTTACCAGAGCCGGCCCTAACCAATATGATGCCCAAGGCAAGATTTTGGCTTGTGCCCCCTAGCACCGCCACTTGTTCCGCCTCTGACCCTGCACCCCTTTCCCAGCACCATATACCCTCACCCATAGCAGTCCTCATTTTGGTGTTCCTAGCCCCTATATTTTAAATCGGAACATTGCGCATTTGGCGCACAGTCCAAAAAGGGGTGTGTTCTTGCTGGGAAGGGGCATGGCCACACAATAGTACCCCCCAATTCAAATTACACCACACAGTAATGCAACTATATTTACACACATAATGCCCCTTACACATATGCAGAACACTACTGCACAACCAACCCGCTCGCACACATCACTCACATGGCTGCTAAAACTGTGACCTGTGCCTCTGCTTGGATACAGATGTGTCCTCATACATCTGGCCTCAATATGCTATGCAGCAGGAGATGCCTGGTGTGAGTCAACTGGCAGCTCTGCTAACATTGGGTGCCTTTTTATGAAAATGTGTCTTATTTGCATTACTATGTGGCTAGAATGCACAAGCAGCTTCTGCTGATTAAAATGATATGTGGCATGCCTATATTCTGTGTGTGACTGTGCCTATATCTGCATACGAAATGCTACGTTACAGTGATTTCCAGGAATACACTGTAACGTAGCATTTCATATGCAGATACAGCCGCAGTCACACCTAGAACATAGGCATGCCACAAACCATTTGCCTAGTTTGCCTATGCCTAAGGCCGGCTCTGCCTGTTACTGTATCTCAGAATTGATTCTAATGTGTTTAGCGAGAGGTTTTATTGCAAGGGCAAAAACCAAAGAGGACAGAGGGCAAACCTGACGAGTACCATTTGAGATGAAGAAAGGAGCCAAGAGCATACCGTTTATATATACTGAAACTGATGGGTTAGAATATAAAGCAGCGATTGAAGACAGGGCTTTGCCAATTATTCCAAACTTAATTTATACTGCCTGTAGGTAACCCCAGTGTAACCTATCAAATGCCTTCTCTGCATCCAATGAAAGCAGCAGTAGATGTTCAGTCGATGCAGAGAAGGCATCTTGGACATCAATCACCCTCCTGGTGTTATCCAGGGCCTGGCAGCCTTGAACTAACCCCACCTGGTCCTGATGAATTAAGGATGGCAATAGCAGGCTGAGCCTATTAGCTATAAGTTTAGCATATAATTTAACATCTGTATTTAGGAGGGCAATCGGATGGTAATTAGCTACAATAGTGGGACTCTTCCCTGATTTGGGGAAAGCTACTATTCGAGCCTCCAGCATTTCCCTTGGGGAAAACACCACCAGTAGAGGCTTCATCAAATACAGACTGTAGGAGCGGGGAAAGAACATCTAGAAAACATTTATAGAATCTGTTAGAGTAACCATCAGGACCAGGTGCCTTGTCTGCTGGGAGAATGCTAATCACCTCTTTAAATTCCTTAGTAGTCCAGGGGGCTTCTAACGATTGGAGGGTAGATGCATCTAAAGAAGGGAGATTGATGGCTGTTAGAAAGGATTCGATTACTGTGACTGTTTGCTGCGGGGTCAAAAGGTCATTACTCAAATTATACAGAGCAGAGTAATAGTCAGCGAAGGCATTGACTATGTCTGATGGGTCCGAGACTTTCACTCCCTTCGAGTTCACCACTTCCCTAATACGCTCTTTAGCTATTTTACCTCTTAACTTTCTGGCCAGCATTCTACCTGCCCTGTCACCTTGAACATAAAATTTCTGTTTGAGTTTAAATAGATTTTTGTGAACCTCCTTCAGAGTGAAAATATTCCATTCTTCTCTAGTTTTAAGAAGTTCTCTGTAAATAAACTTATCAGAAGGGGAAGACTTAAGTTTGGAGTCTAGGGCACCTAATTGAGTTTCAATATCTGTTTGGAGTTTTCTTACCGCCCTGCGATGACGCACAGCAGCTTGAATTATAGAGCCCCGTACCACCACTTTCAAAGTGCACAAATGATTAAATACTGACGTATCAGTGGGATCATTAGTATCTAAGTACAGAGAAATAGATTGGGAAATGCTCTGTCTGTACTCTAAATCATCTAAAACTCGCCAAGGCACCAATGTCTGGGAGAGTGTGTCACATCATTTAAATTCCATCGAAGACTCAGTGCTGAATGATCGGACAATGAGATTGGCAAGATAGAAGCCCTCTTTACCTGCTGGAGGGTCCATTTATCAGAAATGGCTAAATAAATCCAGGAGAAAGACTTATGTACAGGGAACTAAAATGTGTATCTCTATAGTTTGGGTTCCTAGCTCGCCACACATCGTACAGATCGTATTCGGACAGGATTCGCCTGAACGTAGTGGAATGATCTTGAGCCGCGGTTGTCCAATGGGGAGTACAATGCGCCGACTTATCTAAATGAGAATCCATAACTAAATTGAAATCTCCTAATATTAATACCGCCCAGAGCAGTTGGCTTGAAGGGCAGTACAAAACTTTCTGATAAATGAGATCTGCTTCGTATTAGGGGTGTAGACTACTGCCAATGTAACCTGTTTATTCTCCAATTTACCAATAAGTAATAAGTAACGGCCCTCAGTCACTGGCATCACAAGGTGGTGCGGGGAGTGCGGCCCGCACCCAGGTGTCACCCGCCGAGAAGTGACACCAAAGTGCCAGCTGCTGTTCAGTGACAGGAGTCGGGTGCTGCACTGTAACATTATGTGCAGCAACCCAGCTTCTGTCACTGCGTAGGAGAAGGCAACAGAGACACGCTAGTCTCCAGGGGCTGCCCGCACTTGCCGGACGCCCGGAGTGACAAAAATGTGGGTCGGGGCGTGAAGCCACGCCCCCTCCCATGAAGCCATGCCCCCATACAGGGGTCAGTTTCTTAGCCACACCCCTTTGTGAAGCCACGCCCTTTTGCTGCTGTGGCCGCACCAGGTGTAAAAGAGTTGAGTGACGCCTCTGCCCTCAGTATCAGTTATCTGTTTCTCTAAGATGAATTTGCAGAAGTGGGAAATTAAAGGGCAACACCTGCCTTTTTCTTAGGACCATTTGACATAAAACAATGAGGGTACTTAATATTTGAAAACTGCAGAGGTGAAGAGGATATAAAGTGAGTCTCCTGGAGAGCGACAATATGGGCTTTTAGTTTGGTAAAGTGGTATAATGCAAGTTTCTGTTTATTGGGCGAATTCATCCCTTTTACATTCAGCGATACAACATTAACCATGAGGCAAAAAATAAATATTGGCTCTAAAGATAAATGGACTCCACGCAATTGCTTCTGTAAAAGTATGTGTACCCAGGCTTAAACAGAATAAACAGGTGGATAAGAGAAATAATGAGAAGCCGTACCCTGAAATGTATCTGCAATAAATTTAGAAAAATGGCAATAGGGAATAAAGAACAAAAAAGGAAGAAATTGTACTCGAGAGATACTACTTCCAATGACCGCCAACTGTGGTGGCACATGTGTGAACGTGTGAAAGGCATCAACCTCCACCACTATCTTTAGGATCTGAACCTAAAATAACAAAGTGAGCTATGCATAATAAACACCAAATCGCACCTAAGTACGATGTGTAACTAATCGTCACAACTCAAGGGTGTCCTGACTGTTTTATAGGAATATGTACCACCCATCGCACTGTAAATACATTGTAAATCTCAAATCATGATACACTATGTATCGTACAGTAGGTACTGATATTCTTATTTAAATCTGGAAGCACAGTGGAACCCTAGTTCTGGTTAAACAGAAGAGATACCATAATTAGACATATCTACCACAAAGAATGATGTAACAGTGCATAGTTGACAAGTCATTGGTAATCGTGGGACTCTTGGGAGTCTTTGAAGATATGTCCTCTACTTTCCATGTGACCAACAGTTGAGTACCTTCATCGGGTGTATTCACAACTATCATAATGCCATTACGGTGAATGAGAAGCTTTTTTGGAAAGCCCCATCTGTAGGGAATATCGGCCTTCTGGAGGGCCCTAGTGACTGGTAGAAAGGACCGGCGGATAGCCAGAGTAGCAGCCGACAAATCCCCAAAAATCTGAAGGTGTCCTAAGAGGGAGAAGCCATATCCGAAGACCTAGATGCTCGGATCACCAGTTCTTTTATATGATAGTAATGGAACCGCATGAGGGTGTCTGTAGGAGCATCCGATGGTGCAGCTCTGGCCTTAGGGAGATGGTGTATACAATCCAGGAGAAGGTCCTTAACAGGAATCTGTGGAAGCAGCTTTTTAAAGATGTCCATGACGTAATCATCCAACTCAGAGTTGGAAATGGACTCTGGAATCGCACGTATTTTAATGTTGCTACGAAGGGACTTGTCCTCCAGGTCTCCGACCTTGCTACGCAGCGATGACACTTCCGTTTGTAGGTCCTCATGTTGAGTTATGAGATCATTATGGGATCGAACTACTTCTTCGAGTTTATTTTCAAGGTGATCGGTTCATTGGCCAATATCATCAATTGATTGTTTGTAGGATTGTAAAGCAGTTTTAAATTCCACAGAAATGTCCATTTTAAATGAGGCAAGTAGTTGTTTCACGGAGCCTATGGTCAGTGGAGCATCGTCCCCCAGGTCAGTCACTGAAACAGGCATTAGTGACGTAGGTTGGAATGGAGCCGTTAACGCTGAAAGTTGTTTGTGAGATTTGTCACCAGATGTAGTAGGTTTAAGACCTTGTGAGGGAGATGGATTTTTGAATAAGCTCACCGGGTGAACTCCAGAATGTTCCTTCTGATGTTTGGGAGGCATAAAGTCTCGAACTAGGCAGCCACTTGAAAAAAAAAAAAAAAATATATATATATATATATATATATAAAATATAAAAAATTAAATAATAATAAAAAAAATATAAAAAAATAGGAAAAGGTGGATTGGGTGTAGTTAGAGCTTAAATTGGAATAGATCCTCGTTGGTGAACCCTCAGGTCATTTGTAATGAAGCAGAGAGTGGTGGGGAGGCATGGATGTATTCAGAGCATGGGCAAAGCCTTCAGAGACATTTTATCGCAGTAGTGAAGGTTTGCTCTGTAGATTGGCCCAAATAGGTGCAACACTGATGCAGGTAAAGAACAATTGAGAGGCGCTGTCAGCTTTCTGGATAACAAGGATATGAAATACAAACAGATGGGCACAAGAGGGAGCTCTTGTATAGCAGAAACTGCCTCTGCCAATAAAGTCCACAACTGCAGACCCACTAATCCAGTGTGGTGCAGGTGGGTGAGGGGCGCCAATCATGGACCGGCCAGTAAACAGGCACCTCCAGTGACCAAAATTAGATAAATCCCCAATATACTACAACAGCAGCTGGAAGGGGTTTGTCAAACCCCAAGGAGAGATTAGCAAATGTTATAGATGAATCAACTAGTAGGTGCTCTGGTTGGGGGAGGGGCAGGTGCGGACGAGATGTGGGTGCGGGACGGGAGGGTGTGGTGGTGTCACGGGTGGGGCAGGGGCAGGTACGTGGGTGCCGTGGGTGGGGGTCCGAAGCCACTACGGGTGGGGGAGGAACAGTTGCAAGGGTGCTGCGGGTTGTGAAGGGATGGGTGTGGTGGTGCTGTGGGTGGGGGAGGGAGTCTGGAGCTACCGCAGGTGGTGTAGGGGTGTTTGGGGGTGCTGCGGATGGGGCACGGAGGTACTGTGAGTGAGGGAGAGGCTGGTAATTCTTCCCCAGCTTCTCCTCCTGGAAGCAGCTAAGCTGCTGTCCTTCCTTTGGCAGTGGCTCTCCCAGAGACTAGCACAGCAGCCAAGCATACAGTCACTATTATTAGTGCCGGTGTCCCAACGTGCCGCATTACAGGGAAGAAGATGCACTCAATAAACTACAGCTCCCAGCAGCCCTTAGCGCCGGAATGCTTCGGCGCTAAGGACTGCTGGGAGCTGTAGTTTAATTAGTTTGTCTACTTCCCTGTAATGCGGCACGTTGACACTGGCGCTAACAATAGTGACTGGTTAGCAGAACTGACTGACTCTGAATCAATGTAAAAGGTGAGAGTGCTGTGCACTGCACAGCACTCTCACCTTATACATTGATTCAGAGTCCAGACATTACCCTCCGCGATATCACCCACTCTATCCATTACATTAGCCATCTCGGGGCTCTCAGGCTGTCAGCCCAGGTGATGTGTTGCGGAGTCAGGGCCTACGTGGCACTTCTGTGACATCACGCCCAGAGGAGGCTCCGGGGCTCAGAGAGTAGGAGTTGCAGGGAGGGCTATGAAAGCCTTCCACTGCGCAGCTTTCATACACATGTATGCCGGTGGCCGCATCAGCTTTTGTTTCACCTATGCCGTGGCTAGGGAGTGGGGATTGTTGATGCCGGAGGGGGCAGGCAGACTGGCAACAGGACATAGGACGCTGCAGTAAAGGGATTTTTTCCCCTATCTACAGCGCAGAGGCTTGCTGCAGATGCAGTGGCATAATCTCCAACTGTTTTATGGAGCTGCTAAATATATATATACATTCATAGCGCAATATCATTATACAAAATTAATAATCTCCAACTCTACCTTTTTGGCAGGTACAGTACCTTTTTTTATGGTCTGTACAGATTTTTGGCTCTCCAAACCTCCAGTGAAAGTATAGGAAAAGGAGCGTGACCACGCCACTTTACCTGTGGCCATGCCCCCTTTTCGAATTTTTACTGATTTTTATGTGTAAATTGTTGGAGGGTATGTTGCTGCAGATGCAGTGGGCCTATTTTGGGGTGTGGACCTGGAGCTGCAGCTTCATCAGCCCCATTGTTAATCCTGCTCTGGGAACACGCAGCAGCCAAAGTCCAGAGCCTCCCATTGGATGTAACCTGTGTGGGAGGGCGTTTCTCGCCCAATCAGCTGTGGACTGGGTGTTATAGACCTGCTGCTAATCCAATGAGAGCTCCTAGCCATGGCCAGTGTTATACACACAGTCACTCTGGGCTATTATATAGGATATATATCAGTGGTGCAAGTAGAAAAAATGTCTCACGGGTACTGTGTGCGCGTGCCGAAGGTGCGCGCGCAAAAAAATGGGTGTGGCCAAATGCCACATGGGGCATGGCCAATGAAAATGGGGGCATGGTACACATATGGGGGGAGGGGCAGATACACGTATGACCCCAATAGTGCCAGATACACGTTGCCCCACAGTGCCAGATACACATTGCCCCACAGTGCCAGATACACATTGCCCCACAGTGCCAGATACACATTGCCCCACAGTGCCAGATACAGAAATGCCCCCAGAGTGCCAGATATACATTGCCTCACAGTGTCAGATACACATTGCCCCACAGTGCCAGATACACATTGCCCCACAGTGCCAGATATACATTGCCCCACAGTGCCAGATACACATTGCCCCACAGTGCCAGATACACATTGCCCCACAGTGCCAGATACACATTGCCCCACAGTGCCAGATACAGAAATGCCCCCAGAGTGCCAGATATACATTGCCTCACAGTGTCAGATACACATTGCCCCACAGTGCCAAATACACAAATGCCCCCACTGTGTCAGATATACATTGCCCCCCGTGCCAGATACAGAAATGCCCCTACAGTGCCAGATATGCCCCCAGTGCCAGATATCCCCCAGTGCCAGGTATACATGCCCCCCTCAGTGCCAGATATCCCCCAGTGCCAGGTATACATGCCCCCCCAGTGCCAGATATCCCCCAGTGCCAGGTATACATGCCCCCCCCAGTGCCAGATATCCCCCAGTGCCAGGTATACATGCCCCCCCTGTGCCAGATATCCCCCAGTGCCAGGTATATATGCCCCCCTGTGCCAGATATGCCCCCAGTGCCAGATATCCCCCAGTGCCAGATAGAAATGCCCCCCCAGTGCCAGATATCCCCCAGTGCCAGATAGAAATGCCTCCCCCCCACTGCCAGATATCCCCCAGTGCCAGGTATAACATGCCCCCCCCCTTCCCTGCTCACCACTGCCCGCTGCCCGCTGCTGTCCTGTCTGTCATGTGAGGGAAGCAGAGCGCAGCCTGCGCCTCTCCTTCCCCTCAGTCTCCGGCGGGTGTCTCACAGTTTAATTCAGCGCCGATCCGTGAGCCAATCAGAGCTCGCGGTGCGAGCTCTGATTGGCTCACGGATCGGCGCTGAATTAAACTATGACACCCGCCGGAGACTGAGGGAAAGGAAAGGCGCAGGCTGCGCTCTGCTTCCCTCACATCAGCGGCGGTGCGGCGATGCGGCGGGGATGGTGGGTGCGGCGTGGAGCAGCAGAGGGAGGGAGGGAGGGAAGAGGAGCGGCGGCCCGTTGGTGTGGGTACGGCGTACCCACGGCTAAATTCTTACGGGTACGCCGTACCTACCCGTACCCGCCCACTTGCACCACTGTTTTATATATATATATATATATATATATATATATATATATTTATTATAGATGGTAAAACTTATGCACCTTCGGTGCTTTTTTACAACTAAGAAAGTTCTTATGTGCGTACCAGATTTCCTAGAAATATTTGCCTGTAGTTAGGTCTTTCTTGTAGGTCCTTCCTCTATTCCTTGTTACTCTGTGGATGTGCTCATCAAACGCGGTATTGTTCACAGAGGAAGAGGAGGGATGTATCAGTACCATGTACTATCACATTTAGTAAAGTCATTTTGTGCAATCACGCAAAAATATAAAGTGCCAAGTGCAAGGTGCAACCTTATAACTCCAACTGGCAAAATAAATCATGCTCATTGGTTAAAAAGAACCCAGTGAGTGTTTAGAGAATGAAGAGGATATAAATGTATATGGCAACTAATTTTTTATATAATAAAGGGGGTATGGCTCAGGTATCCACCTTATTTTCCACAGCTGTATGCTGTACCTTAAAACCAAATATACCCCATGGGGACAAAAAACTCTGATGGTGTAATACAGTTATAACAAAGTTTAATAAACTTTTCACACAGACAAAATGGTTAAAAATGGACTCGTACAATATAAAAAATCATATCATGCTTATCTGTATCTACAGCAGCAGAGAGGTAGTGGTGTGTAGCTCAGTATGGGTGAAAGCAGTAATAAGAACGTTAGTTCTACCATTCCCCTTGTGTAGATGTCTGGGTCTGAATGTGCAAGCACTAAGATGCCCACTTTCAAATCTAGACACGCCACTATCGGTGCACCATTGTGTCCACCATCAACCCTTGCCTCTGTCCTATGGTAAGTGCAGTGTCTGCATCTCAACATGGCATCTGTTGAAGCTGATGTGCATCTGAGAATTAAGCAGCTTTCGCTGGCACACCCCCAGCTCTCCCATGAGACAGGTTTTTTTGCATTCACTTCAGGACACTCTCAGTTACCAGTCAGGTATGTCCTCATCACTTTTACACTATCTTCCTTATGCAGTCTGAATCGAATGTAACAGCACCATTGTGCATATATGTGCCGTGAAGGTGCATGCGCAACAGCAAATAGTTTTGCTACATGAACATCAACATTGTGTGTGGTTTGTATGCGGCTTTAATTAGGCCCATTGTGTTTGGAGGTCTTTGTTGATGTTTACCAGACATTCCCTTAATTTAGTTTTTAGTGACCTTGAAATGTTCTCTGCATATTATATTCCACAGGGGCACTACAAAATACAAATGATGAAATCTTTATTGCAGTTAATGTTATCAGAAAGTTTACATTTTTGTTGTCAACTTTTGAGGTGAAGAATAAACGTGCAATATTTACATCAAATGCAAGAGAACAAATGTTTGACCTAATGTTTATTTAATTCCCTCACTCATTCTTAGAGATAGATTTAATACTATATGCTTGTTTGATAAAGTTGCTGATCGAAATTCTTAATGGAGCTCAGTTCACATAGACATAGTATCCCAACAGCGGCTTCCTGGCAGCTGGCATACTGGCAGCAAGTGCAGCGATACCCCTCGTGAGCATGCTGCGCTCAGGGCCGGCAACAGAAATCTTGGTGCCCAGTACATTGATATCTCTGGGGCACCCCACCTTCGACCCCTGCACCCACACATCCCTCCCCTGGGAGAAAGAGAGAAAGGGTGCCTGGGTGAGAGTGACAGAAGTGAGAAAGAATGGGAGAGAGAGAGAGGGGTGGGTCAGGAGAGATAAAGAGAAAGAGAGGGTGTCAGAGAGAGGGTTTCATGGAAAAAGAGGGAAAAGTAGAAAGAGAGAGTGGAGAGCGATATAAAGGGTGTCATGGAGAGAGAGAGTACCAGAGAGGGAGAGGAGCAAGTAAGAGAGGAGGGGAGCAAGTGGGAGTAAGAGAGTGTCAGGGATAAAGAGAAAGAAGGGAGCAAGAGAGAGTGAGAAAGTGTCAGGGAAATAAAGAAAGAGGGAGATACAGGGGAGAGAGAAAATGTCAGGAAGAGAGACAGTTTCAGGGAGAGGGAGAGAGAGAGATAGCAAGAGAGACAGTGTCATGGAAAGAAAGAGATTCAGTGAGAGACTGTCAGGGAGAGGAAAACCATGTCAGGGAGAGGGAGGTAGAGACATTACTTGACTTGACTGCACTGCAGCACTGAGCACATGACATGTCTCTCATGCGGGCAGGGCGTTCTCGGCATTAGGCTCCGACCTCTGAACACCCCCGAATCATTGCACTGCTGCTCAGCTCTGCTGCCAGGAGCCAGTCGGTCCTGGTAATCGGGAAGGGGGACGGGAGTCAGGGGGCCCAGAAAACGCATTTTTTTATTTTGCCCACTTGTAGTTGGCATCGCGCCACTCCGTTTTGTACCTGTGAGCCGCAGGGCACCTCAGGACCTCAAGGCTCGGGACGGCAGTACCCTTTGTTCCCCCCTGTCGTTGTTCCTGGCTGCACTCACCAGGGGTTATATTCCCGCACGGGTGGTGGGGTGGACCCACCACCTGAGTGGGAATATGGGGTGGAGGTCGGAAATTCTGACCGCCCGCATTTAGCCAACTGTCGGGATTCTGTCATCAGGATCCTGCATGCCAGGATCCCAACAGGTGGTATATTAACCACAAACCAATTAAACAGACGCTACCAGTCTATCAAACTTCTGGCAAAGCCAATTCACATGAATAACTCACTGTGCATCCAGCTGTGTGGAGCAACCAAATTAAAAGTAGATTACACAGAGGAAAGACTACAGTACTAAAGTAATTAAGGTTAATTTGACCTTACTACAGTACAGTACTACAGTACTATTATGGTACTACAGTAACACAGTACTAATACAGTATGTGAGTTGGATGAAGTCTCTCTTGGAGAAAGCATGACACATAAACAGCAGGGGGTATATTTACTAAAGTTCGTATTTGTGTCGATTTGGAGGGACATTAAACACGAATGACATCGAATGTGTGAATGTGCAACTTTTTGGAATTTTTTACGCCACATTTACTTAGCTGTCGTATTCTGCATTTTCGTTTTTTCCGATGTCGGTGTCATTCGTAATTTCGGCCAGTGTTTTACGGGAGTGAATAGTAAAACACTGCCGACATTAACACAATGAATCTTGGCCGGATCGGTGAGATCCGTGCAGGGCTTCATAGTGCACCTTTACAAAAAAAATAAAGTGTTAAAAATTTAGAAAAAAAATGCGTGGGGTCCCCCCTCCTAATCAAAGCAAGCCTCGGGCTCTTTGAGCCGATCCTGGTTGTAAAAATATGGGGGAAAAATTGACAGGGGTCCTGGTGCCAAAAATACAGGGGACAAAAAGCGTAGGGGTCCTCCGTATTTTTAACACCAGCACCGGGCTCCACTCGTCAGAGAGATAATGCCACAGCCGGGGTACAATTTTATATCGGTCCCCGCGGCCCTGGCATTAAATCACTAACTAGTCACCCCTGACCGGGGTACCTTGGAGGAGTGGGGACCCCTTAAATCAAGGTGTCCCCCTTCTCCAGCCACCCAAGGGCCAGGGGTGAAGCCCGAGGCTGTCCCCCCCATCCAAGGGCTGCAGATGGGGGGCTGATAGCCTTGTGTAAAAATAAGAATATTGGTTTTTGTAGCAGTACTACAAGTCCCAGCAAGCTTCCCCCACAAGCTGGTACTTGGAGAACCACAATTACCAGCATGCGGTGGAAATACGGGCCAGCTGGTACCTGTAGTACTACTACAAAAAAATACCCAAATAAAAACAGAACTCACACACCTTGAAAGTAAAACTTTATTACATACGTGCACACCTACATTCACACATAATTACCTGTGTTCACACGAGGGTCGGTCCACTTCTCCAAGTAGAATCCATGGCGACCCTCGTGTGAACATAGGTAAGTATGTGTGAATGTAGGTGTGCACGTATGTAATAAAGTTTTACTTTCACGGTGTGTGTGTACTGTTTTTACTTGGGTATTTTTTTTGTAGTAGAACTACAGGTACCAGCGGGCCCATTTTTCCCCTGCATGCTGGTAATTGTGGTTCTCCAAGTACCAGCTTGTGGGGGAGGCTTGCTGGGACTTGTAGTTCTGCTACAAAAAACAATATTCTTTCTTTGTGTCACTTGGCTATCAGCCTCCCATCCGCAGCCCATGGATGGGGGGGACAGCCTCGGGCTTCACCCCTGGCCCTTGGGTAGCTGGAGGGGGGGACCCCTTGATTTAATGGGTCCCCACTCCTCCAGGGTACCCCGGCCAGGGGTGACTAGTTAGTGATTTAATGCCAGGGCCGCAGGGACCGATATAAAAGTGTCCCCCGGCTGTGTCATTATCTCTCTGACTAGTGGAGCCCGGTGCTGGTTCAAAAAATATGGGGGACCCCTACGTTTTTGTCCCCCGTATTTTTTGCACCAGGACCGGATGCAGAGCCAAGTGCTTGTTGTTCAAATATGGGGGAACCCCAGTAATTTTCCCTTCCATATTTTTACAACCAGGACCGGCTCAAAGAGCCCGAGGCTGGTTTTGCTTAGGAGGGGGGACCCCACGCATTTTTTTTTATTTTTTTTAACAGTTTCCCACCACTTCCCACTGATAAACATGCACGGATCTCATGAATCCGTGCATGACTATCAGAACACGGTAAAAAAAAGCAGGTCTATTTTAAAACTGCTTTTTTTTACGAATTGTATTTTTTCACGGCAGTGTTTGGCTATTGCCGGCAGTGTTTGTGAAATAGAATTTTTAGTAAATTACCGAGTTGTATGAAATAACAGGCGTATTTGACCGATGGTGTATTCATTCGTATTTTTTTTCTTTGACTTCCAAAAAAATACGAATACTCTCATCACTGCCGAGATTTTAGTTTAGTAAATTCCCGAGATGACACTTTGAAATAAAAACAGCAAATCGGTCAAAATCGGGAGCTTAGTAAATATACCCCCAGTTTGAATAACATGTTATTTCCCAAATAAATATAATCACAAAAGGCAACAACAACAAAAAGAAAAAACAATATTTGAGAACCCAGATAGATAGTCCCTCTTTAATCATTGTGAGTTTCTGAAATATATTTGGGAAGAGTATAACATAATTTTAATAATACCATTTTAGTATTTATCTGTTGACTCTCCAGTTGCTTTAATTCTATTTGCAATTTTGAAACTATTGATTCATTCATTTTATAACTGAAAGAAATATAAATGTGCCATCTTTTCATTAGGAAATGCTGTATCTATTTCTAACTCTGAGTCATTCACTGCATGACGAATAATGATTTTTCATGGAACATTTGGATGCACATATACTACATTATGTATCGTATGCATTTTGGTCAAATAACATATTTTGGGGTCTATTTACTAAGCCTTGGATGGAGATAATGTACCAGCCAATCAGCTCCTAACTGCCATGTTACAGGCTGGGTTTGAAAAATTACAATTAGGAGCTGATTGGCTGGTACTTTATCTCCATCCGCTTTATCTCCATTCAAAGCTTAGTATATAGACCCCTTTGTCTCGATTACACAGTACATAGGGGGTTACTCAGATTAGATAACATATTCTGCTTAAATGCGCCCAGCATGCTGACCATCCCACCCAGCGGCTGCAATCGCAATTTAAATACAGTCACAGCAACTGTTCATGACCCCCTGCTGTGAAGACAGGGGCACTGCCACCATCTTTTTCTTCAGAGTAGCTGCTAGTGATGTCACAAAGCATCCCTGAAAATGCCACCTCCCACTCCCGTTCACCCCTGCAATCGCCAGCCCTCCCCGCAACACTGCGTTGCTGCCCCATGAACGCATCTGTCTGTCAATCAGACAGAGCCGTTCACAGCCAATGCAATCCAATCGCATTGGCCTGGGCGTGCAAGTGCAGGATAGGACCTGCACCTGCACATTGGTGGGTAATAGTTCAAATTGCGGTCACATCGACCTGAATAAGGAATTTTGTTCTCAACATTTTATTCATGGATCCCAAATGCTTCTCTCTATTATACCATTTTAGACAGAAAAATCTAAAAATCCTGAATTTTTCCAGGATTTTTCAACCCGGGTTGGACCTGGGTCAAAGCTCCTCTCCCACTTTCATACAGCACATTAGACTCAGGTTATTCCTGGATTGACCCCTTTCACACTGAACTCGGCGTAGCCATGCAATATACTGTGTGTCATAATAATGTACTGCTTTTATGGCACACAGAGATGAGGTCATGGAAAGTAGGTGGTGACTGCTCACTGCCTTGCATTAACCATTAGCCGCCGAGTTGCTACAGAGTAGCCCAGCAATGTTTGTGTACACTGTGGCGTCCTTCACTGTGCCATTAATCTCCTTCTCCCCTCTGACTGCTAGCAGCTTGCGAATCTCCTCCTCCTTCCAATGCACCATGCTGTCTCTCTCATTATTTGAGCATCAGATGCCAGCATCCAGGCCCACCATCAGGGCACAATAGTCCCGGGCTCGGCCTCTCTAACAGAGAGGAGAGGGCCTGGGTTGCTCATACCGCCATCTGCGGTCCATCCGCTGCTCTGCTTCGCCCCCTTTTCGTGCCTGAGATCTGACTGTCACAGGAGGGGGAGAGGACGCTTGAAGCATCAATTGTAAATGTTCCTGCCAAAATGGCCGCCGCCTCATAGGAGACAGTAATTAAAGATACTAGAGGAGGCTCCTCCAGTATCTTTAATAACTGTCTCCTTTGAGGCGGCAGCCATTTTGGGAGGCTCATTTTCAATTGAAGCTTGCCGCGTCCTCTCCCCCCTCCCATGCCAATGTCAGAACTCAGGCATGAAAAGGGGGTGGAGCTACCGGAAAGTAGGTGTTGAGGCTACATGGGACCAGGCTGGCTGATACAACAAGGAGAGTGAGTAAGAGAGAAAGTGTGTGTTTGTATGAGTGTGTGTGTGTGTGTGTGTGTGTGTGTGTGTGTGTGTGTGTATGGGTGTGTGTGTGTTTATATGGTGTGTGTGTGTGTGTGTGTGTGTGTGTGTATGTGTGTGTATGTGTGCTAAAATGGGGCATTAATATAGTGTTGCTCCATATATATAAACCCTGGGCATTGAGGAACTTATGCAACATTGGCCTCAGACAGAGCCGGATTAAGAGCATGGGGGGCCCGGGGCACTTAAGACAGAGGGACCCCTATTCATCAAGAGAAGGGAAGGGGGGGGGGTCGTGTGAGTGTGTGTCACATACCACCCACCGCACGATCACACTGCGCTCCTGTCCCCGGCAACCGCACAGACAGCTGAGCGACGGCTCAGCTCTCCAATCATGTATGAGTGAAGCAGCCTGCCGCTCAGCCATTGGGGCAGACTACTTCAGTCATACATTATTGGACAGCTGAGCTGTCGCTCAGCTGTCCTGTCTGTACGGCTGCAGTGCGGACGAGAGCGCAGCACCACAGATCGGATCGGAAGAGAGATCCGATCTGTGGTGTGACAGGGGGCCCTTTTGGAAAGGGGGGCCCGGGGTATGTATCCCCGGGACCCCCCCTTAATCCGGCTCTGGCCTCAGATACCCACCAACACCATAGGAAGAATAATGAACTGACAAGCTCAGGGTCAGGAGTTGAGTCCCTGGAAGGGGAAATAAAATATCTTTTGATGTTTATATGATTTGCTGGAAACTGGACCTTCTCTATATTGTCAGTTTATTCAGGCTTAAATGTTGCTACTTATTTTACCAGAACTCTTTATAGTGTTTGATATTTTAGAGACTGTATATTAATATTATTTTTTGCCCAATTCATGCCTTTTCTTACCAAAACACTATAATGTATTTTTTATATCGCAGTTCATAATTTGTTTTTCCTGATATCATGCCATAGACAGTTCTTGTCCATTACTGTAAAAAAGAAACCCTGTGAAATTAGAAAACATAATATCCTCACCATAGGATGAATAAACCTCACCTTCTGCAGAAGATGGTGTGGGGTATTTAATAATAGTTCACAAGATCTGATGTTTCTTTTAGTGGAGGAAGTTGCGGTAAAAAAAAATAAAAAAAATTCTACATAGTCACATATATGCCTATACTCACAAATGATAAAAATGAGAAATGGTTTGAGAAGATAACTGCTGACATAGGTGGTCATTCCGAGTTGATCGCACGCACCAACTTTTTGCTTCTCCTGCGATCAACTGGAAACCACCTATGGGGGAGTGTACTTTAGCATAGCAGGACTGTGATTGCTTGTGCAGCCCTGCTATGCTAAAAAAAGTTTCCTGCAAAACAAGACCAGGATCAGACCTACTTACCCTGTGCGACGGATCCAGCGATGAAGGTCCCGGGATTGACGTCAGAAATCCACCCTCTAAAGGCCTGGACACACCTGCGTTCGGATCTCCATGCCCGGAAAATGTTGATTAGATGCCCCGGAGCGCCTCCCCACCGTCAATCTTCTTGCGATCGCCGCTACAATCACTTTCAGCGCTGGCGGCATCGCTGCCTGGCGACGACCATCGCCAGACAACGACGCGCGTGAGCATTGCAGGCACCACGCAGCCGCAGTCCCGACCGGTTCGCACCGCAGTGAAGAACCGCTGGCTAGTAAATTATCTCTGTCCACTTATCTCCTTCCTCCGGCTCAGTAAATAGACCACTATATCACTTACACCATCAATAGACGGTGAGGACGATACGATCCCCTTTGCACAGAATTTCTGGCTTCAGCAAAGTCTAAGCAAAAAGGAAAGAGAAAAATGAAAGACTCTGTGTTGGGGCACTCTTATGATTGTAGTAAAACTTAACTTTTAATTCAATATTAAAATAATGAGTTTAAACAGCACACTACTTCAAAGGGTTGTTTTATGTACATTTGCAAATTACCAATTTATTTTGCATAATTAAAACCACATAATCGGAGTTATCATTAGTAGTGAATAACTGCCTAGGTGAAAATATTTGACTTAATAAATAATTATTCGAATGACTCTGTCTATACTTAATATCTCGAGACAGGTTAATTATCCCCACAGGGTTCTTTGTTCAGCGGTCTCTGTAGTTGCAAATAATTCATTAATATTGTCACTCTCAAAAGTACAGGTCGTAGATCTCAGTGAGTAAAAATGTTGCCTATATGGGTACTTAAGCACCTGCTGCTCTACGTTGAGACAGTGGTGTTACCACAAGGCTTTTTAATTCAAAGGATTAGTACCTCCTTAAGGTCTGACCATCAAATAGACATTGGTTACAAAGCCTATATCTCACAATGCCCCTTATAGAAGGGGGGCTATTAGTATCTGGTATCCCCTTTGTTGTGGGGGTTCGTAATGCCTAAAACAGGTCCATATCACATATCCCTCATATTTCTATAAAGAAGGTCTTTAATAGAGTGTCCAGGTAGACACTGAAAAATTAGATTGAAAATAGATGGTAAGTGGTAGCTTCCTTCTGCTGTTCAGCATATAGGTTTACTGCACCTGGTATTCATTGCGGGTCTCCCAATCAATTACTTACCAGGCCTACCAGAGATTGGCTTCCAAGATCAGATGAGATTGGGCTTACCCTGTGGAGTATGGCAGTAATCTGTGCTGAATGAGTGAGTACTCTTACCAAGCAAGAAATGTGCTTCTGCGCTCCAACCGGATGAGAGAGCACGTTTAGAATAAGGAAAGGAGAAGAAAAAAGAGCAAGAAAAGAGGAAGAAAGGAGAATGGAAGAAAATGAATATTGATAGTGGAGCCGCCCCTTTTTACAAGTTCAGTGCAGTGGATATCTGTTACTCCACAGACGGGCTCCCATTATCTCGGCTCCGATACTCCGGTTTTGTTTACATCTAAGCCAAGTGACCTACAAGATCCTACCTCCGCAGTGAGGTTAAAGGGAGTTCAGTTGCTAACGGCGTCCCTGCATCAGAGTCCTGCAACGATCAGCTGGACACAGACGGATCTCCGCTGTGAGACCATTGCGGCGCCAGCCATCAGCTGCCGTTTCATGCTGCTACTGCTAGCTATACGGATCACGTCCCTCGCTGGGAAACTCCCTATATCTCATCATCTGATGGTCAACTGACGGCTTTTCACAACGGAGAATTAGTATTCCAGCAAGTCTGTCCTTTAATTAATATTGTGGCAGCAATCACAAATCTTTACATCTTCCTCGTGCAAATGCATACAGGACTCTGCATTACATCTCAGGTATCAGCACGGGGGTAATTATTACCGTTTGCTTTGCTTTTAATAATTTCATATTGTGAAGCCATCTGTGGACATTATATATGATTCCACACTGGGACGCCAGTGTCAGAATCAATTGTTGTTCTCTGTAGAGAGCTTCTTTTACTTAAGATATCTGATCTGCATTTTAGATACATTGTATGCTGTTTAAACAGCACGTTTATAAAGCCTAATACAGTGTTTCTGTTTATATATACAAGAGGTGAAAACCTCTGGTTTTTAAACTGCCATATATATATATATATATGTATTGTTTGTTCTATGTATTTTGTTTTGTGTCATTTATTGTTTGATAAAATATTTTTTATTTAAAAAAGGTCAAGCATCATTGAGTCAATCATTCTACTTGCTAGACTGCACTTAATTAATCAATTAATTAATTCTAAGTGATTTTTGGTGCGCAGAGCATTTTTTCCTTTTTCTTGTGCTTCAATTAGTTGTTCAGCCTAACCAGCTGTTTTGCTCAGCAGCCCATTAGGTCACGATTTTTATTGATTACCATCTGGTAAATTATCACCATATATTGTATTTCAGCGCCAGATATATATACAGTTTGAGATCTATCTCTAGCTGTATGTGTTTATAATTTTTCATGGACAGATAATCTGTCAACTCAATTACAGCAATTAAATCAGTCTTTGGTTAACCGAAACCTAACCCTTGCCCTCCTAGGACCAAAGAGTCATCTAAGCGGGTCATTACTTCCTCACAATCCACGCAGGTTACAGATACTTCATCTGATGAAGATGGCATATACACTGATCCCCCAGACACTGATGCAGATGCTTCTGATGGGGAATCTCTTTCACAGGTGGATATTCCTGACCTCTTGGAGGCTATCAAACTGATTCTTCAGATTGATGATGAATCTGACCCTCCAGATACGTCTAAGAAACCCGATAAGTTCAAACGTCAGAAGGTCACTAATTTAGTTTTGCCCCATTCTGACCATTTAGTTGACATACGTCAGGAATCCTGGGAGTATCCAATAAGGAAATTCTCCCTGTCTAAGAAGATGCTAGCTCATTATCCCCTCGTTGTAGAATTAAGTAAAAATTGGGAAACACCGCCGCCAGGTGAACTCACATGTCTGGTGGTGTCCTCTACTCTGCCTGTCCCTACCGTCACTTCTCCAAAGGAACCGACAGATAAGCATGTGGAGGGTTACTTGAAGTTTATTTACATACACCCTTGCATGTGTTGTGCATAGACCCACTATAGCATTCTCTTGGGCTGAAGCCTGGGTTCAAGAAGTTGAAGTGGAGCTATCTTCTAATTTTTCTGATAATGCCAGACAGTGTCTTTCATATATTATCACAGTCTCTCATTATATACAGGAGACAACCTCTTATGTCGGTGTCCTGGCTGCCAAAGCATCTACTACGTCCATTTTGGCCCACCGGATTCTGTGTTTGTGGTCCGGGTCTATAGATCTGGACTCTAAGAAGACCTTGGAGGTTATCCCCTTTAAGGGAGACATCCTGTTTGGGGAAGATCTGAACAAGATTATTGCTGACTTAGCGACTGCTAAAACTGCATGTCTGCTGAGTACTAATCCTTCAGGTCAGAAGGCTAAGAGTACCACCTTTTGTTCCTTTTGACCTCCAAGTAAAGCAAAGGGTTGGGCATACCCGAAACAGGCTCGCACTTCCATAACCTCTAAGCCGAAACCTAAACGTTCCTGGGCTGCCCATCAGTCTGCTTCCAAACCAGACAAGCCTGCTGCATGACGGGGCGTGCCTCCCTCTAGGGGATCCCAGGGTGGGAGGCTGACTTCCATGGTTTGATCAGGTATAGTTACAGACCACTTCAGACCCCTGGGTAAGGGAAGCTGCCACTCACGGGTACGCCATCTCTTTCAAGAAGCATCCCCCCCGCCAGTTTTGCTTGACAAATATCCCTTTAGAGCCGGTAAAAGCAAAAACTCTCCATTTGCTGGTACAATCCCTCCTGGACACAGGAGTGGTAGTGCTTGTGCCTCTGGCTCAGAGAGGCAGGGGGTACTATTCAAAGCTGTCTAGTTCCGAAACCAAATAGTTCCTCCCGGCCAATTCTCAAACTCAAGTCTCTGAATAAGTTTGTGAAGGTTTCCAAGCTCTGTATGGAAACTCTTCGTTCTATTGTTCTGGCCTTGGAGCCCATGGACTATATGGTATCCCTGGACATACAGGATGCTTACCTACATATACCTGCTGTCATATCGCATCATCAATGCCTGCAGTTTGCTATTGGCAACCTACATTATCAATTCCAGGCCTTTCCTTTTGGACTGACCACGGCTCCGCAAATCTTCACCAAGGTCATGGCAGTTATGACGGCTCTGCTCTGCCGTCAGGGTATCAGGATCCTGCCGTATCTGGATGACTTGTTGATCCTGGCAAACTCCCCAGAGGTTCACCTCCATCATCTGGAACTGACGGTCCAATTCCTGCAAGCCCACAAGTGGCTCATCAACTGGAAGAAATCATCCCTGGTCCCAGCTCAAAGCATGGTGCACCTGGGGGCATTGTTGGACACACACAACCAACGGTTGTTCTTGTCCTGAGAGAAGGTACTGAAGCTTCAGGACAGGATAAGATGCTTCCTTTCTCATCTGCAATTGTCGATACACTCAGCGATGCAAGTACTAGGCCTCATGGTGTCGGCTTTTGACATGGTAGAGTACGCTCAATTTCACTCTCAGCCTCTGCAGAAGCTAATCCTTGCTAAGTGGGACAGCCTGCTTCACCGGATAAGATCTCACATGATTTCCTTGACTCCGGAAGTCCGTCTGTCACTGAGCTGGTGGCTACAGGACCAAAAATTGAGCAGGGGTCGTCCCTTCTGGATCTCCAACTGGGTCCTCCTAACGACGGATGCCAGTCTGCGGGGTTGGGGAGCAGTGTTGGAGCAACACTCTCTTCAGGGTCGGTGGACCAGGGAGAAGATTCTTCAATGGGCGGAATGTCATCTGCCCGCCATATCGGCAGTGTTCATTCCGGGGGTCCTCAACTGGGAAGCAGACTTACTCAGTCATCAGGATGTACACGCCAGAGAGTGGAGCCTTCATCCAGACGTATTCAAACTCCTAGTGGACAAGTGTGGCCTACCAGATGTAGACCTGATGGCGTCTCAACACAATCACAAGGTTCCGGTCTTCGGAGCAAGGTCAAGGGATCCACCAGCAGCATTCGCGGATGCCCTGGCAATTCCATGGAACTTTCGGCTGCTGTACGTGTTCCCTCCAGTGGCACTCCTGCCCAGGGTAATAAGGAATTTCAAGCAAGAAGAAGGAATCCTACTTCTGATCGCTCCAGCATGGCCCAGATGGCATTGGTTCTCAGACCTACAGGGTCTCTCGATAGAGCATCCTCTTCTACTTCCTCAATGCCCAGACCTTCTCATTCAGGGCCTCTGTGTTTACCAGGATTGGGCCCGACTGGCTTTGATTGCGTTGCTCTTAAAGCTTCAGTTCTGAGGGCCAAAGGTTTTTCTGAGGCAGTCATTCAAACAATGTTGAAAGCCCGTAAACTGGCTTCGGCTCAAATTTATTATAGGGTCTGGAATTATTACTTCACCTGGTGTTCAGTAAGAATTTTGATGCATGCAAGTTCAGTACTGCCAAACTACTGGCGTTTCTGCAACAAGGCCTGGACTCGGGCCTTCGTTTGGCCTCCCTCAAGGTTCATGTTTCAGCCTTGTCAGTGTGGTTTCAGAGAAAAATTGCGACTCTGCCTGACGTTCATACCTTCACTCAGGGTGTTTTACGGATTCAACCTCCCTATGTTCCTCCTGTGGCTCCTTGGGATTTGTTGGTTGTTCTGGACGCCCTACAAGAGTCTCTGTTTGAACCTCTTGAGTCTGTGGACCTTAAATGGCTTACGCTTAAGGTATTATTTTTGCTGGCTATTGCCTCTGCTAGACGGGTTTCAGATCTGGGTGCATTATCTTGTAGGTCTCCCTTTCTGATTTTTCACTTTGACCGTGTGGTTCTTAGAACTCACCCTGGTTTTCTACCTAAGGTGGTTTCATCTTTCCACCTTAACCAAGAGATTGTGGTTCCTGCCTTCATCTCCCCTGATTTGTCCTCCAATGAACGATCTTTGGATGTGGTACGGGCTCTCCGTGTCTATGTGAAGAGAACCACCTCCCTTAGGAGATCGGATTCTCTCTTTGTCCTTTTTGGTTTTCACAAATGTGGCTGGCCTGCTAATGAGCAGACTTTGGCCAGATGGATTAGAATGGTGATTGCACATGCTTATGTACAGGCTGGACTACCAGCTCCTGCTACTATCAAGGTCCATTCTACTCGGTCTGTTGGACCTTCTTGGGCGGCCCACCATGGCGTGTCCCTCGAACAATTGTGCAAGGTGGCTACGTGGTCCTCTGTGAACACTTTCGTTAGGTTCTATGCCTTTGATACTTCTTGGACGTGCTGCAGTGCGTTCCCTCCCTTGAGGAACTGCTTTAGTACATCCCCGATGTTATTCCCTGTGGAATACCAGTGTACCCCACCGCAGAAAAGGAGATTTATGGTAAGAACTTACCTTTGTTAAATCTCTTCCTGCGGGGTACACTGGATTCGACAGGACGCCCACCCTGACGCACTTATCTTTTTGGATTTGTATGGCATTAGCTGCTGGTACCTTCTCCTGTCGTGAGAATGTGGTTTGCTGTGGCTACTAACTGTTATCGTCTCTTTTACCTGCTACTGCATTGGACTGGTTAACAAAACTGAGCTCCAGTGCCTGGAGGTGGGGTTATAGAGGAGGCTGTGCAAGGCATTCTGGGAACAGTCAAAGCTTTAGCCTGTTGGTGCCTCGGATCAAGATCCAAATCTACACCCCGATGTTGTTCCTTGTGTGTTCCAGTGAACCCCGCAGAAAGAGATTTAACAAAGGTAAGTTCTTACCATAAATCTCCTTTTCTGCCACTGGCTGAGGTAACAGTTAATAGGTGGCTGGAGTGTAGCTGCTAAAGTAAACTGCAAAAGAGTTAACTATAAAACAGAATTAACAAGTAACAAATGGAAAACTATGGTTTTTGTTGTATCATTGTATATAAAGTAATTACATTGTGCAGATGTTATTTTTCTCATTCACACAATTTAACGATAAAAATAATGCATTCATAAAAGAAATAGGACATGTTTTGCTGTGTTTTCATTAGGGTTTGTGTGGTAGAAGCATTACAAAATGTGTCAGCATTGTTGTAATGGGGCAATAACATCTGCTAGTTCTTCAACAACTAATTATGGTATAATGACAATAAGACAAATAATTAGATAACATAAAAAGAGTTTATATTTTTTTGTGTTGTAGCAAAAAATTATCTTTGCACTGATGCAAATTCAAAAAATTAGGTTTTAAAAAACAAGAGAAAAGTACATTTCCACCAATTACAATATACATTATGTTAAAAAGTATTATGCTCTTGTTAGTGTAACAAAACTATTAGTACTCAAATTGTTAGCATTCATTCATGCAGTCTTAATTCCATTTTCTGTTCTTAGCTTTTCTTTCTCCCCTCTGCCTTTCCTTGCATTTCAATTGTGAGTTTTTTTTTTTTTTTTTACTATAACCCTTGCAAAAACATATTCTCTTGTCTATTATAAGCCATGTTTTGTTTTGATAACATTCATGGAGAGTAAAAAATAATGATGTGAATTCTGGCCCCATTAATTGCATGAGTTCGTACATCTGTAAAACACAGTTTGTCGGATATAGCTGAGGTGATTAAAAAGCTCTCATCTAGTCAACCTGAAATTATTTGGTCATTATACATGCATTGCAGAGGCGCATTCAAAGCTACTAATCTAGCAGTTACTTATAATAACAATGTTGCCAGCCAGTAACCTACTTTGATAGCTATCATTCCTATAATAATACAAGTTTGGTACTGCTTTTTTGCATATTGTCATATTGTTTAATTTTCAATATTTTCAAATGAATGATGATAATAATAATAATAATAATAATAATAATGATATGATGATGATGATGATAATACTAAAGATACTACTACTACTACTACTACTACTACTACTACTACTACTACTAATATATTATTATTATTACTTATTGCTCTCATTATTTATCTTCATTTCTTTTCTTCTTCTTCTTCTTCTTTTTAAAACCCTAAAATTAAGGGAAGGACAATAAAAACAAATTACAAAAATATGATGAAATAAAATTATTTTAGAAAAACATTTAGAATGGAGTCAAGGTTTACTGAGATTAGGTCCCCAGTCTTCCATTTCTGGGTTAAAAAAATAGAGACTAGTGCACTGACCCCTGTGTTTTGGTCTAGTTTACATTTTGAAAAAAACACCTTCACGTGTATTGGATTTGTATTTGTATTTTTTTTTATTGCTAAAAACAGCTAAACTTTTGTAATTTGGGCCTGTTTTTGTTCCTGTAGTGTTATTAACCTCAATAAAATTAATTTCTAGTCATTTCCAGTCAATTTTGACAACCACACAGTTCACAATATTGTTACCAATATTGCCCAAAGACTGGCTAAACTAAGCGACAGAGCAGTGGCACAAACACACAGGCAGTTATTTCTGTTTATAAATGTGGTACAATTTAATAATGTTTAAGAGCAATAACAAATCAAAATGTTTGTCTATGCATAAAAGACTGTCCTCAATATCTCTCAAAAATACAGTCCATTGTGAAAAGAAGTGTGGTGATGAATGGAATTGTTCTTGGGCCCTCCCACCCACTCTTACTGTATTTTGTATATTAAAAAGAACATGCACAGTGTAACAAACCAAACACTTTAGTGTCAGGGACTGCCACTTACGTGTCTGAATTGCTTGGTTTTTTGGGCCCACACAAAAATTTTTTTTGGGAAGGACTACCCCAGATCATTAATGAGGAGTTTGATTTTGAAGGTGTTGGCAGTGGAGATTGCATGTTCTGGTCCAAACTGATGGTCGCTTATACTGGACTGCTTTTTATTATTTTACAAATGAATACAATTTTGAAAAATAAATTTTATGAACTTGCAGCAAATTATATATCATGGAGGAGGTGCCTAGATGGTTAGCGTTTCTACCTCTATTAATGCTATTGGCCTCACAAATAGGTCAGATGCCTTCAAAAATCTTGTCAGGATTTAGATAAAAATAATTCCGCACCCAAGAAGTGGCTTTTTTGGTCTTATGCCCAGGCACAACAATGGCCTTCAACTTATCATGTAAGAACTGCTGCTACCGGTACTTGAGTTAAACAAACAACACATATATCCCCCTCATATTCTTGCTTTTCCACAATTGCATCCTCAATTTCTATGTCATCAGACAGTATTTACTTCTGCTGCTCATACCCACATATGCAGAGGGCGCACAAATGGTGGAAAGAGGCTTCTCTTTTAGTACAGTATCAGAAATGTCAGAGTCACACATTACACTGGTGGATGCTCTTAGACTCTCCTCAGGGATTTGTGATGCTTCTGAACTTACAGTTTGTTCTTCAGCCTCAGTGTATTTTTTCTGGCACATTTTGCCTGTTTTACATTTGGCACCTCTTACAGATGCTGAGTGAGAAGGTGTTGCTTCATCATGTGAGGTTACAAAAGAAGATGCCTTACTGACAGCAGTTCTAGAACCACCACTCGCAAATCATGGGCAGGGCCTGGGACTTTTCTTGCTATTGTGTGTGGTATACGGCATGTTAGCAATTTTAAGTTTTTTAGCAGTAAACTTTCTGTGATGGATGTGTTTGGTTGTGAACTTGGCCTGGACTGAGGTACTGGGTTAGAGTCTAGAGTATGTGGGCAGAAACTGGGAGGTCTTATATAGTTTTCTCATACAGTGAATAAACTAGACTTAATTACAGATGGGAATGTACTATATATAGTACTAGTTGATAGTGCTGGAATGCAAAGCAGTACCAGCTACACAAGATTGCTCGGTTGTAAAGCAGTACCACAGTACCTACTACACAGGTTTTCTGGAATGCAGAGCAATTCTGGATAACCATGATTGCTGGGATGTGGAGCAGAACCAGCTACACATAATTGCTGGTATGCAGAGCAGAATAAGCCACACAGGATTGCCGGGATGTGGGGCAGAACCAGCTACACATAATTGCTGGTATGCAGAGCAGAATAAACCACACAGGATTGCTGGGTGATGGAGCAGTACCACCTATACAGACTTAGATGCTGGGATGCAGAGCAGTCATAGCTACATGGGATTGCTGGGTTGTGAAGCAGTACCACATATACAAACTTAGATGCTGGGATGTGAAGTAGTACCAGCTAAATGGAAACACTGGAATGTTGTAGTACCAGCTATTGCAGGAACCCTGAGATGTGCAGTACCAGCTACTGCAGAAACACTGGAATTAAATTACCAGCTATTGCATGTACACTGGGATGTGCAGTAGCAGCTATTGCAGGAAAACAGAGATGTTGCAGTACCAGCTACTACAGTAACACTGGGATGTTGCAGTTCCAGTTATTTCACTAGCACATAGATGTGCAGTACCAGCTATTGCAGGAATACTGCTTCAGTGATACAGCGATACAGGAACAACTGCTGTAGGTTAACACTAGAATAGTCCTATAACGCAGAAGCCAGAGAGCACTTGATGGAGGTTGTGCATATAGGTGGTTATTTGACCCGTTCACGTGCTGTGGTTCATCGCTGCAGTGCAAATGGGTCGGAACTGCGCATGCACGCCGCCCACAATGCGCACGCACCTCTTTACCCAGCGACAGCCGTCGCCAGGCAATGACCAGAAGAAAGCAGAAAGTGATCGCTAGCGCGATAGCAAAAAGATTGACAGCGGGGAGGTGTTCCGGGGTGGATACTCACCGTTTTCCGGGCATGGAGATCTGAACGCAGGTGTGTCCAGGCATTTGGAGGACAGTTTTCTGACATAAATTCCGGGACCTTCATCGCTGGATCCATCGCACAGGGTAAGTAACTGCAGGGCTAGTCTAGTTATAGAGGAAACGTTTTTAGCATAGCAGGGCTGCACAAGCATTCTCAGCCCTACTATGCTAAAATACACTCCTCCATAGGTGGCGACTAGTTGATCACACAAGCAGCAAAAAATTGCTACGTGCGATCAACTCGGAATGACCCCCATAGTCTCTAAGTGAAAACAGTGAGGAAGATACTGTATAAAGTTCCTTGCTATGGCTCTTTAAACAACAAAGCACTGGCCACTTGTGGGAGTACTGGATGCTTTCTTTAAACACCTGGTTTTCTGTGGATTGGCTGGGAGTATCATGTGATCAACTGGCTTTCAGTTGGTGTTTGACTGATCACCTGAAACAAACTGTCATGGCTGTGCCCACCTCTGATTCTGGAGGTAACTCTGGTGCATACTTTCCTACCTGACCCTCTCCATAAGGGAGAAAATGCTCTGTTCCTGGACTTTCCTGGTAATGTATGATTGCCATCACCTGTGGAGAAACACCTTTCTTATCAATTAACTAGCTCACCACAGGCGATGCCAATCATACATTACCAGGAAAGTCCAGGAACAGAGCATTTTCTCCCTCATGGAGAGGGTCAGGTAGGCAAGTATGCTCTGGTGTGGTGCTTACTGTGAAAACGCAAAGAGAATGGCAAGCACTACATTCATATGAACTCTGCCGTAATCAGAAGTCTATAATCCCACTCCCAGAACACACAGGTGCACAATCAGACTGGAAAGGAATGCAGCTTGCATGCTGAACAAACCTCTCATGCAATTCTGGAGGACTGCAAGACAGATGGCAAGGATAAGTCTTTAGTCAATCTGGTAAATTGTGGGAGAAATAGTTAGGATTGTGACACTTTCCCTCTATTAGAGGTGATTTTTTACATTTTGTGAAATATTGTTTTGATTTTAGGTGCAAGGACTTAAACCCTCTTTGCCCTTGAGCATTGGCTTTAGTAGATTTTGAAGTACTTGTATCATCATGCCTGGCAGCAGCCACACCATTAGTACTTGGATGCTGCTCCTGCTCTTCCATCGACGGATCGTGATCCATATTAACTCATGGCACTTATATTATTAACATGGTGGCATGGCACATACTGAGCATTATTGTTTAACACAGTGCCACTGCCTGTCCCTGAACACTCACACGTTTTAAAAAAAGTTTTCTTTTTTTAAGACAAGGTTTAGAAAAAATATATATATATTTTTTTTTTTAAACAAATGACAATTCACAGTGTGACAGCGATTATATTATTAATGTGGTGGCACAGCATTTACTGAGTGATTTTGTTTAACACAGTGCCACTGTCTGGCCCTGAACACACATAAGTTTAAACAAAGTTTTCTTTTTCTTAAGTAACAAATGACACAACACACTGGTCCTAAATGGCATTTTTTAATTGAAACACACAGTGCCCCTTTAAAAAGAAGACACAATGATCCTAATGGCATTTTTTTAATTACATGGTACCAATTGAACACAGTGCTCCCTAATAGCATTTTTTTAAATGACACATTGGACCAGATGTAATAGGTCGCAATTTTATTTAAAAAAATTGATTTTCTGTCAAAATCGCACATTTTACGTAACACGCAAAGATAATAGGGTGTGGTAAGGTACTAAACCACATGTTTTCAGCCTCTACAAAAAATTGCAAGGGAAAAATTGCATCCAGATGCTTTCCCATTCAAAATAATATAAATTGCAAATGTAATAAGGTGCAATTTGTCAAATTGCACTCCAAACCTTACCAAAAATCACCAAATAAAAAATAGACCAGGTTCAGACTGATTTTACTTACGCAAATCATGAAATGAATACATATGACCTAAATTTACACAGGAGAACCCCATAATCATCATTTACACCCCTATATAAACCCCACCCTCATCAATGTCACTGGTGAGGGTGTTTACAATGATGTTTGTGCAGTCAGGTTTGCAGCTTTCTGTGTGTGGTTTGGCACATTTGGAGGAGCTGCACAGGAGGAGGGCTCAGGACCAGCACCACCTCCAGGACCCTATGAGACTCTATGCCAGGCCTGGCCAACCTGTGGCTCTCCAGCTGTTGTAAAACTACAAGTCCCATCATGCTTTGCCACAGTTTTTCTATTAGGGAATGCTAAAACTCTGGCAGGGCATTCTGGGATGTGTAGTTTCACAACATCTGGAGAGCCACAGGTTGGCCAGGCCTGCTCTATGCTCTACGTACATACCTTGCAAGAGTGGATCTGGACCCCCTCCCATGTCAAGAGGTGGTTGAGCTCTTGAACTCATATGAGCAGTTGAGAGATGATTTGGAGCCTTTGGCTGGTATCAACCATGCAGTGTCTGGGCTGCATAAATTAATGCGTGTCCAACACTTTTTTGACACAAGCTTCTATCATTCTTAGAGCTGCTGAGTGTTGGGGATTATATAGGCCACTATCTCAAGGCATTTAACTCCAGTGTTATATGCTATGAAGAAACTGTGGCATACAAATATCTCATTCCCAAGTTGTGAGTCCAAGTAGCAGGACCTGAAGGTAGCTTTCTATTGGCTCTCAGCATTCCTTAATGTGCTGGGAGCCATAGAATGCACTAACACTGGGATACGAGCACCGCACTTGAGGGGGTATGTCTATGTAAATAGACATGGCTACCACTAACTCAATGTGTAGTTGTACTGCGATGCTAACCTGTGTATTCTCAGTGTGGTTGCAGGTTACCCAGGGTCTTGTCAGGATGCCTATATACAGAGCCACACATCCCTGTGGGAGATGTTTCAAGGACGAGACGTGCCAGAGGGATTGTTACTTGGTATGAATCATTTGCTGTATCCATATACATTTTGTTTCCCTGTACCAGCTGTTTTTTTCTCACTGACTGCATTCTAACAAACAAGCATGTGCTTACTGTCTACCACACACTATGTTGCATAATAGGCCTTAGGCCACCTGTTTTGCTACCATTACTTTGTTAACTAAATACCATGTCAGTACTGTCATTTCAAAAAGGTTCCAAAATAACAGGCTACTGTTGCTTTAATTTTCCCTTTACCAATGTGTGCTACAATAGGTTGTCTTCTGTAAAGTGTTGCTTGGCTACCCTAAATGGTATTTTCCTCTCAACCCCTCAAACAATACAGGTCATTCAGTATATTGGTATTTTGTTGATATCTGATTAAAGTAAACCATGAGGCACTTCACAGCACCAGTACAATGTCTCTGGTGGTATCACTTGTTTAAGTTCCTCCTCAAATGCAGTATAATGCATAGAATACTGCAGCCACCCCCTGTACTGTGAGTTTATTTAACTTTTTGGGCCATTTTGACATTTTTTAATGTTTTTGACAATGCACTTATAGGCACTCACAGCATTTACTGCTTCTGTAATGGTGATTCACATAGCTTTTTGCCTGGCCAGGGGAGTATGGTGAGCCTGCTCACAAAGCAGCCACTGGGAAATGGGCAGCATTGCTCTCACCACAGCGCAGTTCTCTTCATAGGAAAAATGGACATTGCGCCTACTGTGTGTCCTCCCTGGCAAAGGTGCTGATGGCTAATCTTCCTCCTCACCCTCTTTTTCCTCCTCCTTCTCCTCCTCCACCTCCTCCTCCACCTGTGGCTCCTCCTCCTCCTCCTCCTCCTACTGCATCTCTGCCTCAGGAGCATCTCCCTCCTTCTCCTTCTGCTCACTCACAGACTGCCTCAAAAAGATCACTTCCTCCTCCATCCTCCACAGACCTAGATGCCATGCTGCACAACTCTCTAAAACAACTAACCAGCCTCTTCACCTTCCAAAATGCCTCACATCCTATCAGGGGACAAAATGGAGGGTGTGGGGTTTATATAGTGTGTGCGATGCATAATTTAGTGGACTTCTGGGTGCCAATGGGTGGCTTTCTTTCATGGTGCAGCACACCCATCATCAAACTCACATTCTCGTTGGTCTAAAAATTGCATGTTTCCTTGTGTAAAATCTCGCTATAAGTCGCATGCTATTAACGCTATTTACTGAAAAATTGCACCCTATTACATTTGCAAATTTCAGAACAAAATCAAATGTTTCAAAAGTTCGATTGGGTGCGATTTTATAATTGCACCCCAAATCTCAATCTATTACATATGGCCCATTGTCCCTGCCTTTACTGGCTTTGTGTACACTGTGCAGTCCAAAATGAGTCAGTACTATTAAGTTTCATTTTGTTGTTGCTAGTGCTGCTAACCAAAATGTTGTTTAAGCTGCTAGTGATTGTAGCCAAAAATCCCTGTGCCCTGCCTAGCCTATCTGTCGCCTGCCTACCCTAAATGATGCATGAATCACCATGAGAGGGACTTTTATAAAATCCATAGCATGAGAGATCTGACTATTGGGAAGATGGCATTTTGCTTCATTTACGGATCCATGGGAGAACTTCTGCTGAGGCAAAGAGTCATAGTACCTCTAGATGCACCTGATATCCAGTGTGGAGCAACTGAATACAAAGTATATTGCATGGAGGAAAATCTGCTAGCTAAGATGTTCCTAGGTTCATCCTTGCTGCTAGTCATGGCAATCATGGGTCATTTGTCATGAATAGCGTGCCCGGGCATGGGCACTGCACATGCACCCACAATTCATAGGATCACATGGTGCTTACACTTACATGAACAGTTAGCAAGCGGGCCCAAATAGATGCAGTCGCAG
Source organism: Pseudophryne corroboree (assembly GCF_028390025.1). Lineage (NCBI taxonomy): Eukaryota > Metazoa > Chordata > Amphibia > Anura > Myobatrachidae > Pseudophryne > Pseudophryne corroboree. The sequence continues at coordinate 593,555,114 of NC_086448.1, forward strand.
CAAATTCACATCAGTGACCAGTTCGTGGCAAGGATGAATACAGGCAAATCGGTATACAGTATGTATAACATTGTACTATGTCATGTAAACTTTGGAACATTACCACAAGGTCTAACCGTAGAAGCATAGGTATTTCTATAATTGGTGCAAGGTGTGTGGTGCACAAGGGCCCCTGGGTCCATGGGGGCCTATACCGCACACCCTGCACCCATTTATTATACTTACCAGTGACGTGCGGTGAGGTCAGTGGCTGGAAAGGCACTGACCAGTGTAGGTGGGGCAATGATGAGATGAGCAAAGACAGAGAGAGAGAGGGGACAGCTTGTGTATAGTGTTAAAGATAGGACAATGATAGACAGTCACACAGGGAGAGGAATAGGGGCAGAGAGTGGCGACTGGGTGAGGTAATAGAGGGAGTCATAAACATTACAATGACTGAGCAGTCTGTGGGGTAATAAAGTCAGAGACATGTAGTCACACATCAAGAGGAACAGGGGCAGAGAGAGGACTGGGGTCAGGACCGGCAACAGAAATATCGGTTCCAAGTATGTGGATAACTCTGGGCCCCCCCACACACATCCCCTACCACCTGTCACTGTCACTACAATTCCTTTTAGTGGAGCAGGAAGTGAGGGGAGTGAGAGAGAGAGAGACAGAGGGTGTCAGGGAGAGAGCAAAGTTATCATGGAGAAAGAGAGAAGCAAGAGAAAGAAAGGGTGCCAGGGTGTGAGAGAGAAGCAAGAAAGAAATGGAGAGAGACAGGGGTGGGTCAGGGATTTAGCAAAAGATAGAAAAGGTGTCAGAGAGAGAGAGGGGAGCAAGCAGGAGTGACAGAGAGAGAGTGCAGGGAGGGAGGGAGAGTGAGAGAAAGAGAGAGGGGAGCAATAGAGAGTGAGTGTCTTGGAAAGCAAGACGGAGAGTGTCAGGGAGAGAGATATTGTCAGGTAGAGAAAGAGAGAGACAGACAGTGGACCTTATTCAGAGATGAATGCAGATTGCTGCATATGCAGTCAGATCTGCATCCATCTCCTCACATGCTGGGGACCTCCCAGCATAGGGAAAGGGCGCCCAGCATGTATAGTACAGCCTCACAATGCATCTGCAACCCCTGGCAGAGCAGCCTGGCTGTGCTGTCAGGCAGCCCACCGCAATTTTTTTAAACTGAAAATGCTCCAATTCAACCTGCTGTGCAACCCTCCCCCAAAGGCCACCCTGTGAACCCCCGCCACTGTCAAGTACACTGTGGCTGCATCTTTCCAGGATGCAGACACATTGTAATTGACAGTGGCGGGCGTTCAGGATGCGGCTTCAATGTGTAAGGTTGCGCAGGCATGATGCGGCTGCTGCGCATGCACAGTTTGCCGATGCTGGCAAACTGTACAGTGAGCCGCTGATGTGGCCATGTGTCGGGGGGGAGAGTGAGTATGAAGGAGATAGAGTGTTAGGGAGAGAGAGCTAGAGACAGAGAGAGAGAAAAGGGAGCAACAGGAAGGAGTGTTAGAGAGAGAGAGGGGGTTAGGGAAAGAGACTGAGTAGGAGAGACAGTAACACTACCTGATTACAGAGCACTGAGCACAGGTGTGTCTTGTGGGTGGGCACTTCTTGTCATTAGTCCCCGCTCCCTAAACACCCGCGAATTGCGGCACTGCTCAGCTGCAGGTAAACAGCACTAGTAAGGGGGAGATGGGGATGGGGAGATGCAGCAGGCAGGTATGACCTGTTCCATGAACCTACAGGCAAGCAGGGGACATAAGCAGCACTAGGGTGGGGGGCTGTCAAGGCATCTGGTCCCTCACAAAGCTCCGGCATACACTGCAGGAAGAGACCGCTGGATGGATCAGGTGAGCCCCACCAATGAAGCTATGTAAGGGACGGATGTACAGGGGCTGGTCAGGCAGGAAACCAGCTAGTGATGATAACAAGTGTTATTTTTCAGGCATTCAATCAGGGAGGTTCAGACAGCAGTGTCACGCACCCTCTTGATCTGTCCCTGCAGCCCTGTAACTGAGGCAGAGTTAGAGGTGCCTCATCCTCATATTTTTTTCATTGGGCTTTTCCTGCCCATAGCCGTGGCCCTGCCCCCCGCTTCATACAGTTTATAGTTGCAAGTAGGAGGCAGTGCTCTCGCTGCCTCCCATCCAGGTATTGCTAGGTATTACTACAAAAATAAGTAGATTAATACAAAGAAGTTACTTATAACTAGAGATGAGTAGGTTCGGTTCTCTGAGAACTGAAACCCCCTCAAACTTCACGTCCCAAGCCCGGATCCGAGTCTGACTCGGGACTTTCCACCAGACACTGAAACCAGAATGAGGCAAAACGTCATCATCCCGCTGTCTGATTTTCACAGGTTTTGGATTCCATATAAGGAGCCACGCATCACCACCATTTTCACTCCAGTCCTGAGAGTTTAGCAAGAGGACGTTTCTCTCTCCTCAGTGTCTGTCTGTGCGGGAAAGTGGTGTGGTGACCTGCTCTGTCTTATGTGTGTCATTCCAGTGCTGTGTTGTGCTGCATCAGTCCAGTGGTGGTGTCTTGTGCTGCATCTGTCCAGTCACAGTGGTCGTGTCCTCTGCTGCCATATGTCCAGTGCTGCTGTATAAGTCCAGTCCAGTGGTGCTGTCTTGTGCTGCATCAGTACAGTGGTGGTGTCTTGTGCTGCATCAGTCCAGTCACAGTGGTGATTTCCTCTGCTGACATATGTCCAATGCTGCTGTATAAGTCCAGTCCATTGCAGTGGTGCTGTGTTGTCTTGCATCAGTCCAGTGGTGGTGTCCCTGTGTTGCTGTATAAGTTCAGTGGTACTACCGTTTAAGTCCAGTGATACTGTTGAATATGTCCAGTGGTACTGCCATATAAGTCCAGTGATACTGCTGTATAAATTCAGTCCAGTGGTACTGCCATATATGTCCAGTGATACTGCCGTATATGTCCAGTAGCACAGCCGTATAAGTCCAGTGGTACTGCCGTATATGTCCAGTGATTCTGCCGTATATGTCCAGTGATACTGCCGTATATGTCCAGTGATACTGCCGTATAAGTCCAGTGATACTGCCGTATATGTCCTGTGGTACTGATGTATAAGTACAGTCCAGTGGTACCACCATATAAGTCCAGTGATAATGCCAAATACGTCAAGTGGTACTGCCGTATACGTCCAGTGATACTGCAGTATATGTCCAGTGATACTGCCGTATAAATCCAGTCCAGTGGTACTGCCATATAAATCCAGTGGTACTGCCATATAAATCCAGTCCAGTGGTACTGCTGTATAAATCCAGTACAGTGGTACTGCCGTATAAATCCAGTCCACTGGTAATGCTCTATAAGTCCAGTGATACTGCCATATAAGTCCAGTGATACTGCCATATATGTCCAGTGGTACTGCTGTATAAATCCAGTGATACTGACGTATAAATCCAGTCCAGTGGTATTGCCATATAAATCCAGTGATACTGCCATATATGTCCAGTGATACTGATATATATGTCCAGTGGTACTGCCGTATAAGTCCAGTGATACTGCAGTATATGTCCAGTGGTACTGACATATAAGTCCAGTGATACTGCCGTATAAATCCAGTCCAGTGGTACTGCGATATAAATCCAGTGGTACTGCCATATACAGATGTGTCCACTATTACCTTTCTGAAAAAAGTATCATGGCCTGCCGTTCATGGCACGAGATAAGCTTTCCTCTCAAGATATACACGGCAAGCCATGTTTATCTCTTCTGAAATATAGTTCAGTACCACTTTTCAGACAGCAGGTGGCATTTTCAGAAACTGAGTAAGCAGAAAGTCTGATAGAGAGATTCTAGAGGGAGTAGTTCTGACCTGATCCTAGCAGCATTTTATTTGCAAGTGGGCAAAACCATGGGGGTCAATCCGAAATGATCGCATGCTAGGTTTTTTCGCAGCGGTGCGATCAGGTCGAAACTGCACGTGCGTATGCACCGCAATGCGCATGCGCGTCGTACGGATACAAAGCGGATCGTTGCTGAGCGATGGATTTAACGAAGAATCGATTCGCACAGCAGATGGCAAGGAGATTGACAGGAAGAAGGCATTTGTGGGTGGCAACTGAACGTTTTCTGGGAGTGTTTGGAAAAACGCAGGCGTGTCCAAGCGTTTGCAGGGCAGGTGTCTGACGTCAATTCCGGACACAAACAGGCTGAAGTGATTGCCCCGAATTTACGTCAGACACCCACCCTGCAAATGCATGGACACACCTGCGTTTTTCCAAACACTCCCATAAAACGGTCAGTTGACATCTACAAATGTTTTCTTCCAGTCAATCTCCTTGCGATTGTCTGTGCGAATGGATTCTTCATTAAATCCATTGCTTAGCAACGATCCACTTTGTACCTGTGCGATGCACCTGCGTATTGCGGTGCACACGCATGCGCAGTTATGACATGATCGCAGCGAAGCGAAAAAACCTAGCGTGCGATCAGGTCTGCATGACCCCCATGGTTTTGCCCATCTGCTAACAAAATTGCAGCTATGGAGGGGTCATTCCGAGTTGATCGTAGCCCTGCAAAATTTTGCAGGGCTACGATCAGGAACAGAGACATGCGGGGGGATGCCCAGCACAGGGCTAGTCCGCCCCGCAGGTCAGTTCCGACCCCCCCCCCCCCCCCCCACACAGAAGTGCAAAAACATTGCACAGCGGCGATGCTTTTGTACTTCAGGAGTAGCTCTCGGCCAGCGCAGCTTTAGCGTGCTGGCCGGGAGCTGCTCATCGCTACACGGCCCGCAGCGGCTGGTCAGCAGCAGCGATTGGGTCAGAATGACCCCCATGAGCCATATGTGCAGGGCAATTTATCCATCATGCACACGGGAATATCAGCTGCAGCAGCTAATTGGGAAGTATTAATATTTTTCCAATACATCTCTCATACTAACTTCCAACATGTACCTGGCTCAATTTTGCCTATATGTTTGAAAAAATCTTTTCCCTTATGATTGATAATGTGCTGATGAAGAGTTCATACAAACTCCACACAGAGATTCAATATGTAAATTATGATACTAACTAAAAGGCACTATTGATACTTTTCATTTTTTGCAATTGTTTGGTGGTTAAGGTGTGAGTAGAGAGAATTTCTGGTATTTCAATACCGCATATATTTCACTGGGATCCGGTCTGAAGATCAACAGTGTCTGCCATACAAGTGGGTGCTGCGCCTGTCTGCCACAAATCAGTCCAGTGCTGAGGCTGTGTTGCCATAATAAGTCACTGGGTTCTCTGTCTGCCATACAAGTGGGTGCTGCACCTGTCTGCCACAAATCAGTCCAGTGCTTTGGCTGTGTTGCCATAATAAGTCACTGGGTTCTCTGTCTGCCATACAAGTGGGTGCTGCACCTGTCTGCCACAAATCAGTCCAGTGCTTGGGCTGTGCTGCCATAATAAGTAACCGGGTGCTCTGTCTGCCATACAAGTGGGTGCTGCACCTATCTGCCACAAATCAGTCCAGTGCTGGGGCTGTGCTCCATAATAAGTAACCGGGTGCTCTGTCTGCCATACAAGTGGGTGCTGCATCTGTCTGCCACAAATCAGTCCAGTGCTTGGGCTGTGATGCCATAATAAGTCACTGGGTGCTTTGTCTGCCATACAAGCGGGTGAAGAAACATGAGACCCAGGGCCTGATCAGCCATAAGGCTGCAGCCTGGATGGCTGAGTCCTGGGGGGGAGGGGGGGGGGGTGCAGCACCGGCACAATAGATGCTTAGGCTCTACCTACTACTGGAAGCTGCAGATTCCATGCAGACAGCATGGAAGACGGCCCTTCTAGGAGACAGATGCCAGGGGTATTACTAGACCATTACCCAGCGCTACCCAGAATGAGCATGTAACCCCCTGGTACTAAACATGTAACCCCTATGGCAACAAGCATATTCAACCCCTGGCAACGAGCATGTAACCCCTGGCAATGAGCATGTGACCGGGTCCGACTTCCGGTCAGCAGAGTCACGGATGCCAATGGCTTCTCCTCCCACCTCTAGCCACCAACAGCACCGTGGGCAGCAACATAGGCATCCATATGTGCAGGGCAATTTATCCATCAGGCACACGGGAATATCAGCAGCGGCAGCTAATTGTAAAGTATTAATATATCTCCAATACATGTGGGAGTGCCAGTAGTGTCCTCGGTGCAGAGGTGCAGGTGGTGTTATCAGTGCAGGAGGGCTGGCAGTATCCCCAGTGCAGGAGTGTCGGTAGTGCGGGAGATGTCCTCCTTGCACTTGGTTGGTGCTACCGAGGACACTTCTGGCACTCCCGCACTGCCAGCACCCCATAACTACTGCAAGGAGGACACCTACCACACTGCCGACACTGCCAGCACCCATGAACTACTGCACCGAGGACACTTCTGGCACTCCCACACTGCCGACACCCCTGAACTCCTGCACTTAGGACACCTCCAGTACTCTCGCAGTGCCGATACTGCCGGAACCCATGCACTGAGGACACTTCTGGCACTCCCACACTGCCGACACCCCTGAACTCCTGCACTTAGGACACCTCCAGTACTCTCGCAGTACCGACACTGCCGGCACCCCTGCACTGAGGACACCGTCGGCACTGCCCGCACTGCCAGCACCCCTGAACTCCTGCAAGATGGACACCTCCTGCACTGCCGACACTGCCGGCACCCCTGCACTAGGGATACTGCCAGCACTACTGCACTGAGGACACCTCAGCAGGAGGCATCCTGCTATGGAAAACCATTCACTCCCACTGACATCGCTGGGCAGGGGGGAAATCTCTCAGTGTGTATGCGCTGAGTAATTTTCTGCCCAGCGATATCGGTGATCATACGGGCTCAGCAAGATCACTCAGCACACAGAGCTGCACCAGCGATGTGTGCTGATCGATCTGTCACTGCCCATGTTCGCAATAGAGAAAACATGGGTGATGACTAGATCTTTCAAGCAAGCGGGGACGCGCATCACTATCGCTATAATCCATGCACACATAGCGATTTGTGCTGAATTTCTAAGTGACTCAGTCAAATCACTTAGAAAAGCAGCCTGAATCGCTATGTGTGTGTGATCGTATGCAGGTCGTTCTGATGTACAGTATGGCCAGCTTTAGAGTCCAATTCCTAATTGTGTAAGTGTGAAAATCTCAGTGTGAGAGGCCTTTGAAGTAGATTTTAGGGGGATAGAGATACAGCACAGTAACATGTATTCTGGGTGGGGGAAGGGCTGCTGTCCTGGAATTTGAAATGAACAGTGAACTTTTAGCAATTCAGAGCCTCAGTTTATTAATGCAAAAAATGGAGTTATTTGTTACTCAGAACACAGAGGTGAATGAAGTCTAAAGTGACATTAAAGAATAAGTTAATTAAAATCTAATAGTGCTACAAAGTAACGGAACATATTATAAGACTTTGCAATGATAAAATAATTCCAAATAAAGAGTATAAATATACTGTAATGATGAAAATTTATGAAATCACTTGTATGCTTTGTACAATCCATACACAATTACAGTATACAGTGTTGCAAAGGTGACTACTTTTTTAAAAACAATTTTCAAGATTGCATAACAAATGTAATACTAGGGTGATGTACATGTTACAGATAAAATATAACAAATTAATTTAAGCAGGTAGTCCAATTTTGATATTTCAAGCATTTGCAGAAAGGATAAGTACGATAGGTAAAGGGCCCTTTATGCAATTTCTATGCATTATTTGTTTACGTACTGTCTTTTTTGATGTGTCGACATATGGCCTGTCGACCAATATTGGTCAACCTAATGACTGCTGACCTTCTTATTGTCGACAATATGACCCATTCCAATTACATGCAGCTGGCTTGTCCATTTCTTTCTATAATCACTGGCAGCACAGAAAATAAATGGTCTACATAATTATTAGAGGTCATGGGGTCGGCAGTGTGGGAGTGCCAGAAGTGTCCTTGGTGCAAGGGTGCCAGCAGTATTGACAGTGTGGGAGGTGTCTTCAGTGCAGGAGTGCTAGCAATAGGTGTGCCGGCAGGGCGGGGGTGTCAGCAGTGCGAAAGGTGTCCTCATTGCAGGAGTGCCGGCAGTGCAGGCGGTGTCCTCATTGCAGTAGTTCAGGGGTGCTGGCAGTGTGGTAGTGCCGGAAGTGTTCTCTGTGCAGGTGTGCTGGCAGTGTCGGCAGTGCGGGAGGTGTCCTCATTGCAGGAGTTCAGAGGTGCCGGCAGTGTGGGAGTGTTGAAAGTGTCCTCGGTGCAGAAGTGCCAGCAGTGCGGGAGGTGTCCTCAGTCCATGAGTGCTAGCAATAGGTGTGCCGTCAGGCCGGGGGTGTTGGCAGTGCGGGAGTTGTCCTCATTGCAGGAGTGCCGGCAGTGCAGGCGGTGTCCTCATTGCAGGAGTTCAGGGGTGCCGGCAGTGTGGGAGTGCCAGAAGTGTCCTCGGTGCAGGGGTGCCGGCAGTGTCGGCAGTGCAGGAGGTGTCCTTAGTGCAGGAATTCTGGCAGTATCCCCAGTACAGGAGTGTCAGCAGTGCAGGCAGTGCCGGTATTGTCCTCAGTGCAGTGGTGCCGGCAGTGTCGGCAGTGCGGGAGTACTGGAGGTGTCCTTAGTGCAGGAGTTCAGGGGTGTCGGCAGTTTGGGAGTGCCAGAAGTGTCCTCGATGCATGGGTTCCAGCAGTGTTGGCAGTGTGGGAGGTGTCCTCAGTGCATGAGTTCAGGGGTGCTGGCAGTGTCGGCAGTGTGGGAGTGCCGGAAGTGTCCTCGGTGCAGGGGTGCAAGCAGTGCGGGAGGTGTCCTCAGTCTAGGAGTGCTGGCAGTATCCCCAGTGCAGGTGTGCCGGCAGTGTCGGCAGTGTTCTCATTGCAGGAGTTCAGGGGTGCCAGCAGTGTGGGGGTGCCAGAAGTGTCCTCAGTGCAGAAGTGCTGGCAGTGCGAGAGGTGTCCTCAGTCCATGAGTGCTAGCAATAGGTTAGCCGGCAGGGCAGGGGTGTCGGCAGTGCAAAAGGTGTCCTCATTGCAGGAGTGCCGGCAGTGCGGTCGGTGTCCTCATTGCAGGAGTTCAGGGGTCCCGGCAGTGTGGGAGTGCTGGAAGTGTCCTCTGTGCATGGGTGCCGGCAGTGTCGGCAGTGCAGGAGGTGTCCTCAGTGCTGGAATGATGGCAGTATACCCCGTGCAGGAGTGTCGGCAGTGCGGGAAGTGCCGGCGGTGTCCTCAGTGCAGGGGTGACGGCAGTGTTGGCAGTGCGGGAGTACTGGAGGTGTCCTTAGTGCAGGAGTTCAGGGGTGTCGGCAGTGTGGAAGTGCCAGAAGTGTCCTCGGTGCAAGAGGTGTCTTCAGTGCAGGAGTGCTGGCAGTATCCCCAGCGCAGGGGTGCCAGCAGTGTCAGCAGTCAGGGGTGCCGGCAGTGTGGGAGTGCCGGAAGTGTCCTTGGTGCAAAAGTGCCGGCAGTGTCGGCAGTGCAGGAGGTGTCCTCAGTGCAGGAGTGCTGGCTGCATCCCCAGTGCAGGGGTGCCGGCAGTGTCGGCAGTGTGGGCAGTGCCGGCAGTGTCCTCAGCGCAGGGGTGCCAGTGACTTACTTACCTGCTGCAACGTTTTCAGCCTGTTCGGTCCTGGCTCTGACGTCAAACACCCGTCCTGGACACGCCTGCGTTTCTCTCACCACGTCTGCGTTTTTCTTTCCACTCCCCGAAAACGGCTGCAAATGGTGAGTTGATGCCCAGGTACCCCCTCCTCCTGTCAATCTTCGTGCGATCGTTGCAGCGATCGCTTTTTTCGGTTCCAGCGTCGTTTCCTGGTGACGGCCGTGCGTGCGCATAGCGGCCGTCGCGCATGTGCAGTAGGGACCCGATTGCAGCTGTGCGAACGACGACACGCTGCGGTTGGGTCGTAATGACCCCCTAAGTCCAGAACTACTTAGAAACTGCACAACATTTTTTACCATAACAGGCCTGCACAAGTGATCAAAGCCTTGCTATCGGAAAAAAAACAACCCCATAGGCGGATGTTAGTTGGTCGCACGGGCTGCAAAAAGCAGCTTCGTCTGATCAACTCGTAATGAGGCCCTTTATTTGGAAATATTTTATCATTGCAAAATCTTATAATATGTTCTTTTACTCTATAGCACTAAGGTTTTTATTAACTTATTATTTAATTTCACTTTAGACTTCATTCACCTCTGTGCTTTCAGCAACATACTGTATAGTAAGCAGGGATGTGCCCACCGCACTTCACTGATAGTAACATCCCCCAGCCAGGATAAAATCTGTACCCCCCAAGGAGTCTACTTCAAAGGCCTCTCACACTGAGATTTTCACACCTACACAATTAGCAATTAGACTTTAAAGCTGGCCATACTGATTACAGTGTCTATTTAACAGCAATGTTAGTGCAAAGCTATGTTACGTGATGCACTGGCCACCCAGTGGTGAAACTATGAATTGTCACGAATTGTCACGGCACAATATGATGGCACAAACACACAAGGAATATATGTCATGCCAAATTTACTACCATGGCACTGTTTTCAGAAAGGTAATAGTGGACACATCTGTAAATCCAGTCCAGTGGTATTGCTGTATAAATCCACCACAGTGGTACTGCCGTATAAATCCAGTCTATTGGTACTGCTGTATAAGTCCAGTGGTACTGCCGTATACGTCCAGTGGTACTGCCGTATATGTCCAGTGATACTGCTGAATAAGTCAAGTGATACTACCACATATGTCCAGCGGTACTGCTGTATAAATCCAGTGATACTGACGTATGAATCCAGTCCAGTGGTACTGCCATATAAATCCAGTGATACTGCCGCATAAGTCCAGTGTTACTAGCGTAAATGTCCAGTGGTTCTGCCGTAAAAGTCCAGTGATACTGCCGTATATGTCCCGTGGTACTGCTGTGTAAATCCAGTGGTACTGACATATAAATTCAGTCCAGTGGAACTGCCATATAAAGCCAGTGATACTGCTGTATAATTCCAGTGATACTGCCGTATAGGTCCAGTGGTACTGCCATATAAGTTCAGTGATACTGCCGTATAAGTTCAGTGATACTGCCGTATTTGTCCAGTGGTACTGCCCTATAACTCTAGTGGTACTGCCGTATAAGTCCAGTGATACTGCCGTATATGTCTAGTGATACTGCTGTATAAATCCAGTCCAGTGGTACTGCTGTATAAGTCCAGTAATACTACCGTATATGTCCAGTGGTACTTATGTATAAGTCTGAGATACTGCCATATAAGTCCAGTGATACTGCCGAATAAGTCCATTGATACTGCCGAATATGTCCAGTGGTACTCTTGTAAAAATCCGTATAATTCCAGTCCACTGGTACTACTGCATAAGTCCAGTGATACTGCCATATAAGTCCAGTGATACTGCCATATAAGTCCAGTGATACTGCCATATAAGTGCAGTGATACTGCCGTATATGTCCATTGATACTGCTGTATAAATCCAGTGACACTGATGTATAAATCCAGTCCAGTGATACTGCCGAATAAGTCCAGTGATACTACTGTATATGTCCAGTGGTACTGCCCTATAAATCCAGTGATACTGCCGTATATGTCCAGTGGTACTGCTGTATAAGTCCAGTGATACTGCAGTATATGTCCAGTGGTACTGCCATATAGGTCCAGTGATACTGCAATATAAATCCAGTCCAGTGGTACTGCCGTATAAATCCAGTCCACTGGTCCTGTAGTATATGTCCAGTGATTCTACCGTATATGTCCAGTGGTACTGCCGTATAAGTCCAGTGATACTGCCGTATAAGTCTAGTGATACTGCCGTATATGTTCAGTGGTACTACTGTATAAATCCAGTGATACTGACGTATAAATCCAATCCAGTGGTACTGCCGTATAAAAATCCAGTGACACTGCCGTATAAGTCCAGAACCTCCTGAACCTCAGACAGGACTTCCACTCAGACCGACCAGCACCCTGGGGGGCCTCTGTAGCAAGACGCACCAAGGGGAGTGGGGGTTAGAGAAGGGAGACCAGTCCGGACAACTATTCTGTGTATCCAATCTGGGTGGTTTAAACTGAGTTTCACATACACCGTGAAAAATCACAGGATCGAGGGGAACATTTTTAAAGCAATAAAGTGCACTTAGAGAATTTTGACACCACAGATATGCGGGACGCCGCACTGTGAAAAATAGACTTTTAAGACGAACTTTATGGACACTATTCCTGAGTGAAAATAAAAGAGCACACACCAGTGCTCAAACGTTTCTACTGTTGCAGAGATTTTGTTCAGTGAATAACAATCATTCATGTGATATATATTTACAAATCCAAAGATTGCAGTCTACAACTTGAGTGGTAAAAAGTTAAAGTACAATACACACACAGCATCAATCAAGCCACAAGTAAATCACATTAATCACATACAATTAAACAGTTCACTACATTAACAGGATTAAGTGCAGCACAGAAATTTGCAATACTGCCGTATAAGTCCAGTGATACTGCCATATATGTCCAGTGGTACTGTTGTATAAATCCAGTGATACTGCCGTATATGTCCAGTGGTACTGCCATATAAGTCCAGTGATACTGCAGTATATGTCCAGTGGTACTACCATATAAGTCTAGTTATACTGACATGTAAATCCAGTCCAGTGGTACTGCCATATAAATCCAGTGGTACTGCAATATAAATCCAGTCCAGTGGTACTGCTTAATAAATCCAGTCCAGTGGTACTGACGTATAAGTCCAGTCCAGTGTTACCACCTTATAAGTCCAGTGGTACTGCCGTATAAGTCCAGTGATACTGCAGTATATGTCCAGTGGTACTGCCATATAAGTCCAGTGATACTGCCGTATTAATCCAGTCCAGTGGTACTGCCGTATAAATCCAGTGGTACTGCCGTATAAATCCAGTCCAGTGGTACTGCTGTATAAATCCAGTCCAGTGGTACTGCCGTATAAATCCAGTACACTGGTACTGTTGTATAAGTCCAGTTATACTACCGTATAAGTCCAGTTATACTACCATATAAGTCCAGTGATACTGCCGTATATGTCCAGTGGTACTGCCGTATATGTCCAGTGATACTACCGTATAAGTCCAGTGGTACTGCCGTATAAGTCCAATGATACTGCCGTATAAGTCCAGTGATACTGCCGTATAAGTCCAGTGATACTGCCGTATAAGTCCAGTGATACTGCCGTATAAGTCCAGTGATACTGCCGTATAAGTCCAGTGATACTGCCGTATAAGTCCAGTGATACTGCCGTATAAGTCCAGTGATACTGCCGTATAAGTCCAGTGATACTGCCGTATATGTCCAGTGATACTGCCGTATATGTCCAGTGATACTGCTGTATAAATCCAGTGATACTGACGTATAAATCCAGTCCAGTGGTACTGCCGTATAAATTCAGTGATACTGCCGAATAAGTCCAGTGATACTACCGTATATGTCCAGAGGTACTGCCGTATAAATCCAGTGATACTGCCGTATATGTCCAGTGGTACTGCTGTATAAGTCCAGTGATACTGCAGTATATGACCAGTGGTACTGCCATATAGGTCCAGTGATACTGGCGTATAAGTCCAGTGATATTGCCGTATATGTCCAGTGGTACTACTGTATAAATCCAGTGATACTGACATATAAATCCAGTCCAATGGTACTGCCGTATAAATACAGTGATACTGCAGTATAAGTCCAGTGATAGTACCGTATATGTCCAGTGGTACTGCCGTATAAATCCAGTGATACTGCTGTATAAATCCAGTGATAGTACCGTATGTATGTCCAGTGGTACTGCTGTATAAGTTCAGTGACACTGCAGTTTATGTCCAGTTGTACTGCTGTATAAATCCAGTGGTACTGACGTATAAATCCAGTCCAGTGAAACTGAATTATAAAGCCAGTGATACTGCCATATAATTCCAGTGATAATGCCGTATATTTCCAGTGGTACTGCCATATAAGTTCAGTGATACTGCCGTATAGTTTCAGTGATACTGACGTATTTGTCCAGTGGTTCTGCCCTATAAGTCCAGTGGTACTGCCGTATAAGTCCAGTGATTCTGCTGTATATGTCCAGAAATACTGCTGTATAGATCAAGTCCAGTGGTACTGCTGTATAAGTCCAGAGATACTGCCATATATGTCCAGTGGTACTGGCGTATAAGTCCAGTGATACTGCCATATAAATCCAGAGATACTGACGTATAAGTCTAGTGGTACTGCCATATATGTCCAGTGGTACTGTTGTATAAATCCAGTAATATTGCCATATATGTCCAGTGGTACTGCCATATAAGTCCAGTGATACTGCAGTATATGTCCAGTGGTACTACCATATAAGTCTAGTGATACTGACGTATAAATCCAGTCCAGTGGTACTGCCGTATAAATCCAGTGGTACTGCCATATAAATCCAGTCCAGTGGTAATGCTTAATAAATTAAGTCCAGTGGTACTGACGTATAAGTCCACTCCAGTGTTACCACCATATAAGTCCAGTGGTACTGCCGTATACGTCCAGTGATACTGCAGTATATGTCCAGTGATACTGCCGTATTAATCCAGTCCAGTGGTAATGCCGTATAAATCCAGTGGTACTGCCATATAAATCCACACCAGTGGTACTGCTATATAAATCCAGTCCAGTGGTACTGCCGTATAAATCCAGTCCACTGGTATTGCTGTATTAGTCCAGTTACACTACCGTATAAGTCCAGTGATTCTGCCGTATATGTCCAGTGGTACTGCAGTATAAGTCCAGTGATACTGCCGTATATGTCCAGTGATACTGTCGTATATGTCCAGTGGTACTGCCGTATAAGTCCAGTGATACTGCCGTATAAGTCCAGTGATACTGCCGTATATATCCAGTGGTACTGCCATATATGTCCAGTGATACTGCCGTATATATCCAGTGATACTGCTGTATAAATCCAGTTATACTGACATATACATTCCAGTCCAGTGGTACTGCCAAATAAATCCAGTGATACTGCCGAATAAGTCCAGTGAAACTACCGTATATGTCCTGTGGTACTGCCGTATAAATCCAGTGATACTGCCATATATGTCCAGTGGTACTCAGGCCCGGCGCTACCCGCTCAGCAGTGTCTGCAAAGCAGGTAGGCGCCGGGCATATGAGGCACTTTCCCTGCTCTCTCTGTGACCCTGCTGCTGCCGGACGCCACTGCTCCTGTCAGACAGGCAGCAGCGTCTGGACGGCAGCATAAAGCTCCTTGCCACCTACTGATCTCCCCACCCCACCCCCCTCCCACACAGTAGCACACACAGGAGGAGTTTCACTTAGAGCCTGAAACTCCGTCGTCCGTCCGCACGGGCTGTCGGCAGTATCCCCTCTCTGATGCTTTCTGTTCCTTCTGGAGATCATAGCAAGGAACCTTTCACCCTGCAGTGCACTCGGGTTTCTGGACACTCCCCCTCTACATGCTGAATAATAGGAGCTGTCTGTGTTCAGGGCAGCCTGACACTCACAACAGTGAGTTTAACTCTTTAAAAACCTTGTTTTCTACAGTGATTACCAGTCACTGCCTCCTAAATGTGAGCTGTGCCTGCCATACTAATAGATCAGGGGGTAGGTGGCACTAAACTTTGACAGACTCTCTCAGCCCGCCTTCCCTAATCCACCTTCAATGGCACTCGGCTGCAGCGTGAATGAGACCATGTGAAGAGGAGCCAGCGACACACCTAGGAGACAGGACCCACGCGGACGCTGATAGGAAACACCAGTGACACACGAGGCAAGTGGAGGGTGGCATTTATTATGTGTATAAGCGCCACTGTGACCATGGGCATGTGTATAAGCAACACTGATACCGTGGCAATTTGAATAAGCAGCACTGATACCGTGGACATGTGTACAAGCGGCACTGATACCGCGGGCATGTGTACAAGTGGCACTGATACCGTGAGCATGTGTACAAGTGGCACTGATACCGTGAGCATGTCTACAAGCGGCACTGATACCGTGAGCATGTGTACAAGCGGCACTGATACCGTGGACATGTGTACAAGCGGCACTGATACCGTGGACATGTGTACAAGCGGCACTGATACCGTGGGCATGTGTACAAGAGGCACTGATGCTGTGGGCATGTGTATAAGCAGCACTGCCATCATGGACTTTATTATGTGTATAAGCAGCACTGCTACCCTGGGCATTATTATGTGTATAAATGGCACTGCCACCGTGGGTATGTATATAAGCGGCACTGATATTGTGTGGCCATGCCCCTTCCTTGTGATACCACACCTGTTTTTTGCGGTGTGTGCCTTCAGCGTGCAACTGTTCCTTTAGACAGTATGGGGGTTAGGGCACTGTAGTTTGCAGAGGGCGCTGAACACCCTACTATCGGCCCTGACACAACTAATAGGAAGGGAGTAGGTGGCGAGGGAAATGAGTTCCACAACCTCTTCAGGACCACTTTAAGCCTTGAAGAAAAGGCTCTACTGTACTGTATGTTGTAAAGTAGTATGATATGAATCAAGAGCACTGTATGCGGTGTAATGTGAACTAGATTGTGCTACTGTGTGGCGTAACGCAAATTAGGGGTACAATTGTGTGGGAACACCCCTTCCTTGTGAAACCACAATCCTTTTATGCTGCATGCGCCTTCGGTGGCACGCTGTCCCTCTCTTAAGTATGGGAGAGAGGGCGCAAATTTACAGTTTGCAGGGAGGCGTCAAACACCCTAGCACCGGCCCTGGTGGTACTGCTGTATAAGTCCAGTGATACAGCAGTATATGTCCAGTGGTACTGCCATATAGGTCCAGTGATACTGCAATATAAATCCAGTCTTGTGGTACTGCCGTATAAATCAAGTCCACTGGTCCTTCTGTATAAGTCCAGTGATTCTGCCGTATATGTCCAGTGGTACTGCCATATAAGTCCAGTGATACTGCAGTATAAGTCTAGTGATACTGCTGTATATGTTCAGTGCTACTACTATACAAATCCAGTGATACTGCCGTATAAATCCAGTCCAGTGGTACTGCCGTATAAAAATCCAGTGATACTGCTGTACAAGTCCAGTGATACTACTGTATATGTCCAGTGGTACTGCCATATAAGTCCAGTGATACTGCTGAATTAATCCAGTCCAGTGGTACTGCCGTATAAATCCAGTGGTACTGCCATATAAATCCAGTCCAGTGGTACTGCTATATAAATCCAGTCCAGTGGTACTGCCGTATAAATTATGTCCACTGGTACTGTTGTATAAGTCCAGTGATACTACCGTATAAGTCCAGTGATATTGCCGTATATGTCCAGTGGTACTACTGTATAAATCCAGTGATACTGATGTATAAATCCAGTCCAATGGTACTGCCGTATAAATCCAGTGATACTGCCGTATAAGTCCAGTGATAGTATCGTATATGTCCAGTGGTTCTGCCGTATAAATCCAGTGATACTGCTGTTTAAGTCCAGTGATAGTACCGTATGTATGTCCTGTGTTACTGCTGTATAAGTTCAGTGACACTGCAGTATATGTCCAGTTGTACTGCTGTATAAATCCAGTGATACTGCCATATAATTCCAGTGATAATGCCGTATATGTCCAGTGGTACTGCCATATAAGTTCAGTGATACTACCGTATAGTTTCAGTGATACTGACGTATTTGTCCAGTGGTTCTGCCCTATAAATCCAGTGATTCTGCTGTATAAGTCTAGTGACACTGCCGTATATGTTCAGTGGTACAACTGTATAAAACCAGTGATACTGACGTATAAATACAGCCCAGTGGTACTGCCGTATAAAAATCCAGTGATACTGCCTCATAAGTCTAGTGATACTACTGTATATGTCCAGTGGTACTGCCATATAAGTCCAGTGATACTGCCGTATTAATCCAGTCCAGTTGTACTGCCGTATAAATCCAGTGGTACTGCCATATAAATCCAGTCCAGTGGTACTGCTGTATAAATCCAGTCCAGTGGTACTGCCATATAAATCCAGTCCACTGGTACTGTTGTATAAGTCCAGTGATACTGCCGTATATGTCCAGTGATACTGCCGTATATGTCCAGTGATACTACCGTATATGTCCAGTGGTACTGCAGTATAAATCCAGTGATACTGCCGTATAAGTCCAGTGATACTGCCGTATAAGTCCAGTGATACTGCCGTATAAGTCCAGTGATACTGCCGTATAAGTCCAGTGATACTGCCGTATATGTCCAGTGGTACTGCCATATAAGTCCAGTGATACTACCATATAAGTCCAGTGATACTGCCATATATGTCCAGTGATACTGCTGTATAAATCCAGTGATACTGACATATAAATCGAGTTCAGTGGTACTGCCGTATAAATTCAGTGATACTGCCGAATAAGTCCAGTGATACTACCGTATATATGTCCAGAGGTACTGCCGTATAAATCCAGTGATACTGCAGTATATGTCCAGTGGTACTGCTGTATAAGTCCAGTGATACTGCAGTATATGACCAGTGGTACTGCCATATAGGTCCAGTGATACTGCCGTATAAGTCCAGTGATATTGCCGTATATGTCCAGTGGTACTACTGCTTAAATCCAGTGATACTGACGTATTAGTCCAGTGATAGTACCGTATATGTCCAGTGGTACTGCCGTATAAATCCAGTGATACTGCTGTATAAGTCCAGTAATAGTACCATATGTATGTCCAGTGGTACTGCTGTATAAGTTCAGTGACACTGCAGTATATGTCCAGTTGTACTGCTGTATAAATCCAGTGGTACTGACGTATAAATCCAGTCCATTGAAACTGACATATAAAGCCAGTTATACTACCATATAATTCCAGTGATAATGCCGTATATGTCCAGTGGAACTGCCATATAAGTTCAGTGATACTGACGTATTTGTCCAGTGGTTCTGCCCTATAAGTCCAGTGGTACTGCCGTATAAGTCCAGTGATTCTGCTGTATATATCCAGAGATACTGCTGTATAGATCCAGTCCAGTGGTACTGCTGTATAAGTCCAGAGATACTGCCATATATGTCCAGTGGTACTGGCGTATAAGTCCAGTGATACTGCCATATAAATCCAGAGATACTGACGTATAAGTCTAGTGATACTGCCGTATATGTCCAGTGGTACTGTTGTATAAATCCAGTAATATTGCCATATATGTCCAGTGGTACTGCCTTATAAGTCCAGTGATACTGCAGTATATGTCTAGTGGTACTACCATATAAGTCTAGTGATACTGACGTATAAATCCAGTCCAGTGGTACTGCCGTATAAATCCAGTGGTACTGCCATATAAATCCAGTCCAGTGGTAATGCTTAATAAATCCAGTCCAGTGGTACTGACGTATAAGTCCACTCCAGTGTTACCACCATATAAGTCCAGTGGTACTGCGGTATACGTCCAGTGATACTGCAGTATATGTCCAGTGATACTGCCGTATTAATCCAGTCCAGTGGTAATGCCGTATAAATCCAGTGGTACTGCCATATAAATCCACACCAGTGGTACTGCTGTATAAATCCAGTCCAGTGGTACTGCCGTATAAATCCAGTCCACTGGTATGGCTGTATAAGTCCAGTTACACTACCGTATAAGTCCAGTGATTCTGCCGTATATGTCCAGTGGTACTGCAGTATAAGTCCAGTGATACTGCCGTATATGTCCAGTGATACTGCCGTGTATGTCCAGTGATACTGCCGTGTATGTCCAGTGGTACTGCCGTATAAGTCCAGTGATACTGCCGTATAAGTCCAGTGATTCTGCTGTATATATCCTGTGGTACTGCCATATATGTCCAGTGATACTGCCATATATATCCAGTGATACTGCCGTATAAATCCAGTTATACTGACATATACATTCCAGTCCAGTGGTACTGCCAAATAAATCCAGTGATACTGCCGAATAAGTCCAGTGAAACTACTGTATATGTCCTGTGGCACTGCCGTATAAATCCAGTGATACTGCCATATATGTCCAGTGGTACTGCTGTATAAGTCCAGTGATACAGCAGTATATGTCCAGTGGTACTGCCATATAGGTCCAGTGATACTGCAATATAAATCCAGTCTTGTGGTACTGCCGTATAAATCCAGTCCACTGGTCCTTCTGTATAAGTCCAGTGATTCTGCCGTATATGTCCAGTGGTACTGCCATATAAGTCCAGTGATACTGCAGTGTAAGTCTAGTGATACTGCTGTATATGTTCAGTGGTACTACTGTATAAATCCAGTCCAGTGGTACTGCCGTATAAAAATCCAGTGATACTGCTGTACAAGTCCAGTGATACTACTGTATATGTCCAGTGGTACTGCCATATAAGTCCAGTGATACTGCTGAATTAATCCAGTCCAGTGGTACTGCCGTATATGTCCAGTGGTACTGCCATATAAATCCAGTCCAGTGGTACTGCTGTATAAATCCAGTCCAGTGGTACTGCCGTATAAATGATGTCCACTGGTACTGTTGTATAAGTCCAGTTATACTACCGTATAAGTCCAGTGATATTGCCGTATATGTCCAGTGGTACTACTGTATAAATCCAGTGATACTGATGTATAAATCCAGTCCAATGGTACTGCCGTATAAATCCAGTGATACTGCCGTATAAGTCCAGTGATAGTATCGTATATGTCCAGTGGTTCTGCCGTATAAATCCAGTGATACTGCTGTTTAAGTCCAGTGATAGTACCGTATGTATGTCCAGTGTTACTGCTGTATAAGTTCAGTGACACTGCAGTATATGTCCAGTTGTACTGCTGTATAAATCCAGTGATACTGCCATATAATTCCAGTGATAATGCCGTATATGTCCAGTGGTACTGTCATATAAGTTCAGTGATACTGCCGTATAGTTTCAGTGATACTGACGTATTTGTCCAGTGGTTCTTCCCTATAAGTCCAGTGATTCTGCTGTATATGTCCAGAGATACTGCAATATAAATCCAATCCTGTGGTACTGCCGTATTAATCCAGTCCACTGGTCCTTCTGTATAAGTCCAGTGATTCTGCCGTATATGTCCAGTGGTACTGCCATATAAGTCCAGTGATACTGCCGTATAAGTCTAGTGACACTGCCGTATATGTTCAGTGGTACAACTGTATAAAACCAGTGATACTGACGTATAAATCCAGCCCAGTGGTACTGCCGTATAAAAATACAGTGATACTGCCTCATAAGTCCAGTGATACTACTGTATATGTCCAGTGGTACTGCCATATAAGTCCAGTGATACTGCCGTATTAATCCAGTCCAGTTGTACTGCCGTATAAATCCAGTGGTACTGCCATATAAATCCAGTCCAGTTTTACTGCTGTATAAATCCAGTCCAGTGGTACTGCCATATAAATCCAGTCCACTGGTACTGTTGTATAAGTCCAGTTATACTACCGTATAAGTCCAGTGATACTGCCATATATGTCCAGTGGTACTGCAGTATATGTCCAGTGATACTGCCGTATATGTCCAGTGATACTGCCGTATATGTCCAGTGATACTGCCGTATATGTCCAGTGATACTACCGTATATGTCCAGTGGTACTGCCGTATAAATCCAGTGATACTGCCGTATAAGTCCAATGATATTGCCGTATAAGTCCAGTGATACTGCCGTATATGTCCAGTGGTGCTGCCATATAAGTCCAGTGATACTACCATATAAGTCCAGTGATACTGCCATATATGTCCAGTGATACTGCTGTATAAATCCAGTGATACTGACATATAAATCGAGTTCAGTGGTACTGCCGTATAAATTCAGTGATACTGCCGAATAAGTCCAGTGATACTACCGTATATGTCCAGAGGTACTGCCGTATAAATCCATTGATACTGCAGTATATGTCCAGTGGTACTGCTGTATAAGTCTAGTGATACTGCAGTATATGACCAGTGATACTGCCATATAGGTCCAGTGATACTGCCGTATAAGTCCAGTGATATTGCCGTATATGTCCAGTGGTACTACTGTATAAATCCAGTGATACTGACGTATTAGTCCAGTGATAGTACCGTATATGTCCAGTGGTACTGCCGTATAAATCCAGTGATACTGCTGTATAAGTCCAGTGATAGTACCATATGTATGTCCAGTGGTACTGCTGTATAAGTTCAGTGACACTGCAGTATATGTCCAGTTGTACTGCTGTATAAATCCAGTGGTACTGACATATAAATCCAGTCCAGTGAAACTGACATATAAAGCCAGTTATACTGCCATATAATTCCAGTTATAATGCCGTATATGTCCAGTGGAACTGCCATATAAGTTCAGTGATACTGCCGTATAGTTTCAGTGATACTGACGTATTTGTCCAGTGGTTCTGCCCTATAAGTCCAGTGGTACTGCCGTATAAGTCCAGTGATTCTGCTGTATATGTCCAGAGATACTGCTGTATAGATCCAGTAAAGTGGTACTGCTGTATAAGTCCAGTGATACTGCCGTATATGTCCAGTGGTACTGCCGTATAAGTCCAGTGATACTTCCATATAAATTCAGAGATACTGCTGTATAAGTCTAGTGATACTGCCGTATATTTCCAGTGGTACTGTTGTATAAATGCAGTAATATTGCCATATAAGTCCAGTGATACTGCAGTATATGTTCAGTGGTACTACCATATAAGTCTAGTGATACTGACGTATAAATCCAGTCCAGTGGTACTGACGTATAAATCCAGTGGTACTGCCATATAAATCCAGTCCAGTGGTAATGCTTAATAAATCGAGTCCAGTGGTACTGACGTATAAGTCCACTCCAGTGTTACCACCATATAAGTCCAGTGGTACTGCCGTATACGTCCAGTGATACTGCAGTATATGTCCAGTGATACTGCCGTATTAATCCAGTCCAATGGTACTGCCGTATAAATCCAGTGGTACTGCCATTTAAATCCACACCAGTGGTACTGCTGTATAAATCCAGTCCAGCGGTACTGCCGTATAAATCCAGTGTACTGGTACTGCTGTATAAGTCCAGTTACACTTCCGTATAAGTCCAGTGATTCTGCCGTATATGTCCAGTGGTACTGCAGTATAAGTCCAGTGATACTGCCGTATATGTCCAGTGATACTACCGTATAAGTCCAGTGATACTGCCGTATAAGTCCAGTGATACTGCCGTATAAGTCCAGTGGTACTGCCGTATATGTCCAGTGGTACTGCCGTATATGTCCAGTGGTACTGCCGTATATGTCCAGTGGTACTGCCGTATATGTCCAGTGGTACTGCCATGTATGTCCAGTGATACTGCCGTATATGTCCAGTGATACTGCTGTATAAATCCAGTTATACTGACATATAAATCCAGTCCAGTGGTACTGCCGTATAAATCCAGTGATACTGCCGAATAAGTCCAGTGATACTACCGTATATGTCCTGTGGTACTGTCCTATAAATCCAGTGATACTGCCGTATATGTCCAGTGGTACTGCTGTATAAGTCCAGTGATACAGCAGTATATGTCCAGTGGTACTGCCATATAGTTCCAGTGGTACTGCAATATAAATCCAGTCCTGTGGTTCTGCCGTATAAATCCAGTCCACTGGTCCTTCTGTATAAGTCCAGTGATTCTGCCGTATATGTCCAGTGGTACTGCCATATAAGTCTAGTGATACTGCCGTATATGTTCAGTGGTACTACTGTATAAATCCAGTGATACTGACGTATAAATCCAGTCCAGTGGTACTGCCGTATAAAAATCTAGTGATACTGCTGTATAAGTCCAGTGATACTACTGTATATGTCCAGTGGTACTGCCGTATAAGTCAAAGTGATACTGCCGTATAAGTCCTGTGATATTGCCGTATATGTCCAGTGGTAGTACTGTAAAAATCCAGTGATACTGATGTATAAATCCAGTACAGTGGTACTGCCATATAAATCCAGTGATACTGCCGTTTATGTCCAGTGATAGTACCGTATATGTCCAGTGGTACTGCCGTATAAATCCAGTGATACTGCTGTATAAGTCCAGTAATAGTACCGTATGTATGTCCAGTGATACTGCTGTATATGTCCTGTGGTACTGCTGTATAAGTCCAGTTATACTGCAGTATATGTCCAATTGTACTGCTGTGTAAATCCAGTGGTACTGACGTATAAATCCAGTACAGTGAAACTGACATATAAAGCCAGTGATACTGCAGTATAATTTCAGTGACACTGCCGTATTCGTCCACTGGTTCTGCCCTATAAGTCCAGTGATACTGCCGTATAAGTCCAGTGATTCTGCTGTATATGTCCAGTGTTACTGCTGTATAGATCCACTCCAGTGGTACTGCTGTATAAGTCCAGTGATACTGCCGTATATGCCAAGTGGTTCTGCTGTATAAGTAAAGTGATACTGCCATAAAAATCCAGTGATACTGCCGTATAAGTCTAGTGATACTGCCGTATATATCCAGTGGTACTGTTGTATAAATCCAGTGATACTGCCGTATATGTCCAGTGGTACTGCCATATAAGTCCAGTGATACTGCAGTATATGTCCAGTGGTACTAACATATAAGTCTAGTGATACTGACGTATAAATCCAGTCCTGTGGTACTGCCGTATAAATCCAGTGGTACTGCCATATAAATCCAGTCCAGTGGTACTGCTTAATAAATCCAGTCCAGTGGTACTGACGTATAAGTCCAGTCCAGTGTTAAAACCATATAAGTCCAGTGGTACTGCCGTATAAGTCAAGTGATACTGCAGTATATGTCCAGTGGTACTGCCATATAAGTCCATTGATACTGCCGTATTAATCCAGTCCAGTGGTACTGCCGTATAAATCCAGTGGTACTGCCATATAAATCCACTCCCGTGGTACTGCTGTATAAATCCAGTCCAGTGGTACTGCCGTATAAATCCAGTCCACTGGTACTGCTGTATAAGTCCAGTTATACTACCATATAAGTCCAGCGATATTGCCGTATACTGTATGTCAAGTTGTACTGCAGTATAAGTCCAGTGATACTGCCATATATGTCCAGTGATACTACCGTATATGTCCGGTGGTACTGCCGTATAAGTCTAGTGATACTGCCGTATAAGTCCAGTAATACTGCCGCATAAGTCCAGTGATACTGCCATATATGTCCAGTGGTACTGCCAGATAAGTTCAGTGAAACTGCCATATAAGTCCAGTGATACTGCCGTATATGTCTAGTGATACTGCTGTATAAATCCAGTGATAATGACGTATAAATCCAGTCCAGTGGTACTGCCGTATAAATCCAGTGATACTGACGAATAAGTCCAGTGATACTACCGTATATGTCCAGTGGTACTGCCGTATAAATCCAGTGATACTGCTGTATATGTCCAGTGGTAATGCTGTATAAGTCCAGTGATACTGCAGTATATGTCCAGTGGTACTTCCATATAGGTCCAGTGATACTGCAATATAAATCCAGTACAGTAGTACTGCCGTATAAATCCAGTCCACTGGTACTGCTGTATAAGTCCAGTGATTCTGCCGTATATGTCCTGTGGTACTGCCATATAAGTCCAGTGACACTGCCATATAAGTCCAGTGATACTGCCGTATAAATCCAGTGATACTGCCGTATAAGTCCAGTGATACTGCAGTATATGTCCAGTGGTACTACCATATAAGTCTAGTGATACTGACGTATAAGTCCAGTCCAGTGGTACTGCCCTATAAATCCAGTGGTACAGCCATATAAATCCAGTTCAGTGGTACTGCTTAATAAATCCAGTCAGTGGTACTGACGTATAAGTCCAGTCCAGTGTTACAACCATATAAGTCCAGTGGTACTGCCGTATAAGTCCAGTGATACTGCAGTATATGTCCAGTGGTACTGCCATATAAGTCCAGTGATACTGTCGTATTAATCCAGTCCAGTGGTACTGCCGTATAAATCCAGTGGTACTGCCATATAAATCCACTCCCCTGGTACTGCTGTATAAATCCAGTCCAGTGGTACTGCCGTATAAATCCAGTCCACTGGTATTGTGGTATAAGTACAGTTAGACTACCGCATAAGTCCAGCGATATTGCCGTAAACTCTATGTCCAGTGGTACTGCAGTATAAGTCCAGTGATACTGCCGTATATGTCCAGTGATACTACCGTATATGTCCGGTGGTGCTGCCGTGTAAATCCAGTGATACTGCCGTATAAGTCCAGTGTTACTGCCGTATAAGTCCAGTGATACTTCCGTATATGTCAAGTAGTACTGCCATATAAGTCCAGTGATACTGCCATATAAGTCCAGTGATACTGTCATATAAGTCCAGTGATACTGTCGTATATGTCCAGTGATACTGCTGTATAAATCCAGTGATACTGACGTATAAATCCAGTCCAGTGGTACTGCCGTATAAATCCAGTGATACTACCGTATATGTCCAGTGGTACTGCCGTATATATCCAGGGATACTGCCGTATATGTCCAGTGGTACTGCTGTATAAGTCCAGTGATACTTCAGTATATGTCCATTGGTACTGCCATATAGGTCCAGTGATACTGCAATTTAAATCCAGTCCAGTAGTACTGCCGTATAAATCCAGTCCACTGGTCCTGCTGTATAATTCCAGTGATTCTGCCGTATATGTCCAGTGGTACTGCCATATAAGTCCAGTGATACTGCCGTATAAGTCTAGTGATACTGCCGTATATGTTCAGTGGTACTACTGTATAAATCCAGTGATACTGACTTATAAATCCAGTCCAGTGGTACTGCCGTATAAAAATCCAGTGATAGTGCCGTATAAGTCCAGTGATACTACTGATTATGTCCAATGGTACTGCCGTATAAATCCAGTGATACTGCCGTATAAGTCCAGTGATAGTACCGTATATGTCCAGTGACACTGCCATAAAAATCCAGTGATACTGCCGTATAAGTCTAGTGAGACTGCCGTATATGTCCAGTGGTACTGTTGTATAAACCCAGTGATACTGCTGTATATGTCCAGTGGTACTGCCATTTAAGTCCCGTGATACTTCCGTACAAGTCTAGTGATACTGCAGTATATGTCCAGTGGTACTACCATATAAGTCTAGTGATACTGACGTATAAATCCAGTCCAGTGGTACTGCCATATAAGTCCAGTGGTACTGCCATATAAATCCAGTCCAGTGGTACTGCTTAATAAATCCAGTCCAGTGGTACTGACGTATAAGTCCAGTCCAGTGTTACCAACATATAAGTCCAGTGGTACTGCCGTATAAGTCCAGTGATACTGCAGTATATGTCCAGTGGTACTGCCATATAAGTCCAGTGATACTGCCGTATTAATCCAGTCCAGTGGTACTGCCGTATAAATCCAGTGGCACTGCCATATAAATCCACTCCTGTGGTACTTCTGTATAAATCCAGTCCATTGGTACTGCCGTATAAATCCAGTCCACTGGTACTGCTGTATAAGTCCAGTTATACTACCGTATAAGTCCAGTGATACTGCCGTATATGTCCAGTGATACTACCGTATATGTCCGGTGGTACTGCCATATAAGTCCAGTGATACTGCCGCATAAGTCCAGTGATACTGCCGTATATGTCCGGTGTTGCTGCCGTATATGTCCAGTGATACTGCCATATATGTCCAGTGATACTGCCATATAAGTCCAGTGATACTGCCATATAAGTCCAGTGATACTGCCGTATATGTCCAGTGATACTGCTCTATAAATCCAGTGATACTGACGTATAAATCCAGTCCAGTGGTACTGCCGTATAAATCCAGTGATACTGCCGAATAAGTCCAGTGATAGTACCGTATATGTCCAGTGGTACTGCCGTATATGTCCAGTGGTACTGCTGTATAAGTCCAGTGATACTGCAGTATATGTCCAGTGGTACTGCCATTGTCAAAGTTGAAAAATATTGCAGTACACACATCACGTACAAACTACACACAGATGGCCTCCGCGCGTGTACTTGTTCTGTCATGCGTGCACATATTCGCAATTTGCGTATGGTCGCTCCCGCGGTCCTGCGCATTAGCGCGTGGTATGGGTATTTATGGTAGAGTTTGTGAACGCATGTAAAGCTATCAAAACACATTACATATTTAATCCAAATAGTGCACAATGTACACATAGCCTCCCTGCACCACATCAGAAAGTAACAGCAGTTTAAATGGTTTCAGAACAAAGGGATTCACCTTTACAGAATAGGAGGGGACAGAACAAGGTTATAAGGTGGTGTTTGGTATCCAGCTGAAGGGTATTTTAAGGGTAACATTCCGGTGTTGGTTTGAGAAAGATCGCATGTTCCTGCAGATAGTTATGTGCAGGAGCAGAATATAGATATAAACTGTATTTACTGTACTTTACGTATGCTGCGGGAATCCAGAGGAGACCACCCACAAGAGCAGTTGGGAAAGACATCGCCTACCTATTCAAACCGACCTATGACCTCTCCTGTACTGTAAATGTGCATCCCTGTGTCCAATGAACAAAGAGATTACAGTATCTATTGTATTGCTTTTTGGAAGAATTGTATAAAGAGATCCTGCTGCATGCCTGGTCAGACACAAGACTCACAACGTTATCTATCAGATGACGGAGGACCAGACTGGGTAGCGCGGCGAATCCACTCACGTATGTAACATTGACTGTAGCCATTATTCTGTTGTATTGTATTGTTTATATTGTAACCCCCTTTCAGCAATAATACGCTGTGGTGTCGGAACCCAGTGGTTTAGCCACAGACTGGTGTCGTGTCTTTCTTTCCCTGATAAGGTTTAAAGTGTAATAGCATCACACTGCATTGCTGCATAAGGTTTAAAGTGTAATAGCATCACACTGCATTGCTGCATAAGGTTTAAAGTGTAATAACATCACACTGCATTGCTGCATAAGGTTTAAAGTGTATTAGTAACGCATCACATTGCTGTATAAGGTTTAAAGTGTGTTCATTGGGTGTGTATGCGCTATGTGTACTTTGTACCATCAACGCGGCGTTTGTACGCTAAGTCTGTACACAGCATGGGACTTTGTACGCTAATAGCGTACAAAGTACGTAGAGTGTGTATTAAGTACAGCGGCCGCAGCGGCTCCATGGTAAAGTGTATTTAAGGTGTGTTTAAGGTATAGCTTTCATTCCTGCATATAAAACGGCATTGTCACCATATAGGTCCAGTGATACTGCAATATAAATCCAGCACAATGGTACTGCCATATAAATCCAGTCCACTGGTCCTGCTGTATAAATCCAGTGATTCTGCCGTATATGTCCAGTGGTACTGCCATATAAGTCCAGTGATACTGCCGTATAAGTCAAATGATTCTGCTGTATATATCCAGTGATACTGCTGTATAGATCCAGTACAGTGGTACTGCTGTATAAGTCCAGTGATACTGCCGTATATGTCCAGTGGTTCTGCCGTATAAGTCTTGTGATACTGCCATATTTGTCCAGTGGTACTGTTGTATAAATCCAGTGATACTGCCGTATATGTCCAGTGGTACTGCCATATAAGTCCAGTGATACTGCAGTATATATCTAGTGGAACTACCATATAGGTCTAGTGATACTGACATATAAATCCAGTTCAGTGGTACTGCTGTATAGATCCAGTCCAGTGTACTGCTTAATAAATCCAGTCCAGTGGTACTGCAGTATATGTCCAGTTGTACTGCTGTATAAATCCTGTGGTACTGACGTATAAATCAGTCCAGTTGTACTGACATATAAAGCCAGTGATACTGCCGTTTAATTCCAGTGATACTGCTGTATATATCCAGTGGTACTGCCATATAAGTACAGTGGTACTGCCGTATAAGTCCAGTGATTCTGCTGTATATGTCCATTGATACTGCTGTATAGATCCAGTTAAGTGGTACTGCTGTATAAGTCCAGTGATACTGCCGTATATGTCCAGTGGTACTGCCGTATAAGTCCAGTGATACTGCCATATAAATCCAGTGATACTGCCGTATAAGTCCAGTGATACTGCCTTCTAAGTCTAGTGATACTTCCGTATATGTCCAGTGGTACTGCCGTATATGTCCAGTGGTACTGCCGTATAAGTTCAGTGATACTGCAGTATATGTCCAGTGGTACTGCCATATAAGTCTAGTGATACTGCAATATAAATCCAGTCCAGTGGTACTGCCATATAAATCCAGTGGTACTGCAATATAAATCCAGTCCAGTGGTACTGCTTAATAAATCCAGTCCAGTGGAACTGCTTTATATATCCATTGGTACTGCTGTATAAGTCCAGTGATACTGTTGTATATGTCCAGTGGTACTGCAGTATAAGTCCAGTGATATTGGCCTATAAGTCCAGTGATACTGCCGCATAAGTCCAGTGATACTGCCATATATGTCCAGTGGTACTGCTTTATAAATCCAGTGATACTGCCGTATAAATCCAGTCCAGTGGTACTGCCGTATAAATCCAGTGATACTGCCGTAGATGTCCAGTGATACTACCGTATATGTCCATTGGTACTGCCAGATA
Organism: Pseudophryne corroboree; assembly: GCF_028390025.1. Taxonomy (NCBI): domain Eukaryota; kingdom Metazoa; phylum Chordata; class Amphibia; order Anura; family Myobatrachidae; genus Pseudophryne; species Pseudophryne corroboree. Next base: position 593,585,482 of record NC_086448.1, read on the forward strand.
AGTTCAGTGATACTGCCATATAAGTTCAGTGATACTGCCATATTTGTCCAGTGGTACTGCCCTATAAGTCCAGTGGTACTGCCAAATAAGTCCAGTGATACTGCCGTATATGTCTATTGATTATGCTTTATAATTCCAGTCCAGTGGTACTACTGTATAAGTTCAGTGATACTGCCCTACATTTCCAGTGGTACTGCTGTATAAGTCCAGTGATACTGCCATATAAATCCAGTGATACTGCCATATAAGTCCAGTGATACTGCCGTATAAGTCCAGTGATACTGCCATATATCCAGTGGTACTGTTGTATAAGTCCAGTGGTACTGCCGTATAAATCCAATCCAGTGGTAGTGCTTTATAAATACAGTGGTACTGCCATATAAGTCCAGTCCAGTGGTGCTGACATATAAGCAGTCCTGTGCTGTATATTATTTACTGCAAATAACGGGGTTATTAATATTGAATCCAATTTTTTTTTTACTGGGTTTTCCCTGTGTGGTGTAGAGGTATGCTCTCCTGTGCGGCATTTTGTTATTTAATGCCAGTAAAATAATGGAGAACAAAAATTTGGAGAATAATATAGGAAAAGATCAAGAACCACTTCCTCCTACTGCTGCAGCTGCCGCTGCTGTTGTTGCTGATGGGAGTCGATCGTCATCCCAGATGGGAAGTCGGAAGACCACTTGTGCTACTTCAATTAAGCAAATGACTGTCCAACAATCCTTTGCGAGGAAGATGAAATATGACTGCAGTCATCTTGTTGCAAAGCGGATAACTGAGGCCTTGACAGGTATGTTGGTGTTAGATGTGCATCTAGTATCCGCCATTAGTGCAGTGGGACTGCAGTGCCACTCCTATATGGGCCAGGTGTTTGTGCCGCACACTTGTGTTGCTTAGCTTAGTCATACAGCTACCTCATAGCACCTCTTTTACTTCTTTGCATGATGTGCTGTTTGAGGCCTATTTTTTTTTAATTGCCACCCTGTCTGCCACTGCAGTGCCACTCCTAGATGGGCCAGGTATTTTTGCTCACACTTGTGCCGCTTAGCTTAGTCATACAGCTACCTCATTGCACCTCTTTTACTTACTTGCATGATGTGCTGTTTGAGGTCTATTTTTTTTAAATTGCTATCCTGTCTGCCACCGCAGTGCAACTCCTAGATGGGCCAGGTGTTTGTGCTGCACACTTATGTCGTTTAGTTTTTACCTCTTTTAGACCTAAGATCGTGGGTTGCAGCTGGGAGCCTGACACGGGTGCTACCCGGCTGCGACCCGCATCTGCGCCCTTTCACACCGGAGTCACCAGCCCGGCATATTGCTGGGTTGGTGCCGTTGCCGGTGATGCGACGGGGGCGGCGCTTGGAGATCACATGATCTCCAAGCGCCACCCGCACATAGAGTGTAAATGGGAAGCCGGGTCGCATCGACCCGGCTATTGTTTACACTGCACAGTTTGCCGTGTTGAACACGTGTTCAACCCCGCAAACTTCTCGAGTTGGAATACTGGGTCACTCGACCCAGACTATTCCAACTCGACCCTTTTACACCAGCCAGCAACATGGGTTATGCACGTTCATGTGCAATAACCCGTGCTACTAGCTGGCGGTGTAAAAGGGGTATAAGTCATACAGCTACCTCATTGCACCTCTTTTACTTCTTTGCATCATGTGCTGTTTGAGGCCTAGTTTTTTAATTGCCATACTGTCTGCCACTGCAGTGCCACTCCTAGATGGTCCGGGTGTTTGTGCCACACACATGTGTTGCTTAGCTTAGTCATACAGCTGCCTCATTGCACCTCTTTTACTTCTTTGCATGATGTGCTGTTTGGGGCCCAGTTTTTTTTAAGTGCCATCCTGTTTGACACTGCAGTGCCACTGCTAGATGGGCCAGGTGTTTGTGACACACACTTGTGTTGCTTAGCTTAGTCATACAGCTACCTCATTGCACCTCTTTTACTTCTTTGCATGATGTTCTGTTTGGGGCCTAGTTTTCTTTAAGTGCCATCCTGTCTGCAACTGCAGTGCCACTCCTAGATGGGCCAGGTGTTTGTGCTGCACACTTCTATTGCTTAGCTTAGTCATACAGCTACCTCGGTGCAACTATTAGGCCTAAAAACAATATTGTGAGGTGTTCAGAATAGACTGGAAATGAGTGCAAATTAATGTTGTTGATATTAATAATACAGTAGGATCAAAATTACCCCAAAAATCTGTGATTTTAGCTATTTTTATGTTTGTTCGTTTTTTAAATCATCCAGATCCAAAACCAAAACCAAACCCGAAAGGGTGGTTTTGGCAAAACCTATCCAGATCCAAAACACGAGCGGGAATCCAGATCCAAAACCAAAACACAAAACACAAAAAGTGCCCGCCGCACATCTCTACACAGAGTTTTTATTATAAATACTGTATCTTCTTTGTATTATTGTAATCATCAGATCGGAATTTGACAGGGGATGATATTTACCCCTCCAGAGCCTCACATGGTCCTGAACTGTGTACACAAATCACTTGGAAAATTACTGCTGCTGCCATTTGCACATGTGCATTAAAGATGTCCCCCAGAACAAAGCGTGGGTGCCATGTTCCCGGAGACCTGTGCTTGCACAATCGACTGTGGCAAAATGCCAGAGTCTATTTACTGCAGGAGAGGAGTGCGCTCACAACGGAGGCTACACAAGGCTCCTCTCTTGTCCTAAAATGTGCCTGCTTAGAAGGATGCTGAGATTGAAAGGAAGAAAATGTCCTACAGTATCTACCTAAATGTTTGCTTATTGGGACGTTTCTACATTAAGATTTAACTAATGACTAATTAAAATAATCTTTCATAAAGTTACATACAATTCTCACATCTGAAACTGTGTAGGGTTTCTACTCATTGAAAACTGACTAAAGGACATGTCGCAGGAAGTAAGTTTGGGTTTAATCACTCATAGGGCATAGGCTAAATTATAATACCTTACATCTGTTAGATATATTCAAATCTATTGTATTTTATAAATCTCCAAGTGACTCGTTAGTGAGTAATGCCATTCTTTTGCTAATGAACTCCTTAAATTGACATGTAGTAGTCATATTTGTATTTTAAAACAAACGTGAGTTACTGTAATTTATAGCCATTAATCAAGTTATGAAACAAGCCATAGCCTTCTGCTTGATGGCCCTACTTTTTTAACGTGCAGTATACTGAAACCAATCTACAGTATATAGATTTCAAAAAAATATATATCATAACACTAATGTAAATCAAGAATTACTGTACATTCAAAGTGTAACTATGATACATGATTAGTGATGTGCACCGGACATTTTTCGGGTTTTGAGTTTTGGTTTTGGATTCAGTTCAACGGCCGTGTTTTGGATTCGGATGCGTTTTGGCAAAACCTCCCTGAAAATATTTTGTTGGATTCGGGTGTGTTTTGGATTCGGGTGTTTTTTTTTACAAAAACCCCTCAAAAACAGCTTAAATCATATAATTTGGGGGTCATTTTCATCCCATAGTATTATTAACCTCAATAACCATAATTTCCACTCTATTCTGAACATCTCACACCTCAAAATATTATTTTTAGTCCTGAAATTTGCACCGAGGTCGTTGGATGACTAAGCTAAGCAACCCAAGTGGCCGACACAAACACCTGGCCCATCTAGGAGTGGCACTGCAGTGTCAGACAGGATGTCACTTCAAAAAATAGTCCCCAAACAGCACATGATGCAAAGAAAAAAAGAGGTGCACCAAGGTTGCTGGATGGCTAAGCTAAGCGACCCAAGTGGCCGACACAAACACCTGGCCCATCTAGGAGTGGCACTGCAGTGTCAGACTGGATGGCAGATTTAAAAAATAGTCCCCAAACAGCACATTATGCAAAGAAAAATGAAAGAAATTATATGCCAGTAATATATCAATAGCAATGGCCTACTGTACAATACTGCTATATATTATAAATTGGTGGTCAGCAAAATTATGCAGTCTTCCTCCTATATATACTGCGCACAACTAAAATGCACCACAGGTATGGATGGACAGTATACTTGATGACACAGAGGTATGTAGAGCAGTGGACTACTGTACCGTACTGCTATATATTATATACTGGTGGTCAGCAAAATTATGCACTGTCCTCCTACTATATATACTGTGCACAACTAAAATGCACCACAGGTATGGATGGATAGTATACTTGGTGACACAGAGGTAGGTAGAGCAGTGGACTACTGTACCGTACTGCTATATATTATATACTGGTGGTCAGCAAAATTATGCACTGTCCTCCTACTATATATACTGCGCACAACTAAAATGCACCACAGGTATGGATGGATAGTATACTTGGTGACACAGAGGTAGGTAGAGCAGTGGACTACTGTACCGTACTGCTATATATTATATACTGGTGGTCAGCAAAATTATGCACTGTCCTCCTACTATATATACTGCGCACAACTAAAATGCACCACAGGTATGGATGGATAGTATACTTGATGACACAGAGGTAGGTAGAGCAGTGGACTACTGTACCGTACTGCTATATATTATATACTGGTGGTCAGCAAAATTATGCACTGTCCTCCTACTATATATACTGCACACAACTAAAATGCACCACAGGTATGGATGGATAGTATACTTGACGACACAGAGGTATGTAGAGCAGTGGACTACTGTACCGTACTGCTATATATTATATACTGGTGGTCAGCACAATTATGCACTGTCCTCCTACTATATATACTGCGCACAACTTAAATGCACCACAGGTATGGATGGATAGTATACTTGACGACACAGAGGTAGGTAGAGCAGTGGCCTACTGTACTGTACTGCTATCTATATTATATACTGGTGGTCAGCAAACTGTGCAAAACTGAAATGCACCACAGGTATGGATGGATAGTATACTTGACGACACAGATGTAGGTAGAGCAGTGGCCTACGGTACTGTACTGCTATATATGATGTACTGGTGGTCAGCAAAATTATTCACTGTCCTCCTCCTATATATACTGCGCACAACTTAAATGCATCACAGGTATGGATGGATAGTATACTTAATGACACAGAGGTAGGTAGAGCAGTGGCCTACTGTACCATACTGATATATATTATATACTGGTAGTCAGCAAAATTATTCACTGTCCTCCTACTATATAAACTGCGCACAACTTAAATGCACCACAGGTATGGATGGATAGTATACTTGACGACACAGAGGTAGGTAGAGCAGTGGACTACTTTACCGTACTGCTATATATTATATATTGGTGGTCAGCACAATTATGCACTGTCCTCCTTCTATTAATACTGCGCACAACTTAAATGCACCACAGGTATGGATGGATAGTATACTTGACGACACAGAGGTAGGTAGAGCAGTGGCCTACTGTACCGTACTGCTATATATTATATACTGGTGGTCAGCAAAATTATGCACTGTCCTCCTACTATATATACTGCGCACAACTTAAATGCACCACAGGTATGGATGGATAGTATACTTGGCGACACAGAGGTAGGTAGAGCAGTGGACTACTGTACCGTACTGCTATATATTATATACTGGTGGTCAGCAAAATTATGCACTTTCCTCCTACTATATATACTGCACACAACTAAAATGCACCACAGGTATGGATGCATAGTATACTTGACGACACAGAGGTAGAGCAGTGGACTACTGTACTGTACTGCTATATATATACTGGTGGTCACAGCAAAATTCTGCACTGTCCTCCTACTATATACTACAATGCAGCACAGATATGGAGCGTTTTTCAGGCATAGAACGTATAATACTGGTGGTCACTGGTCAGCAAAACGTATAATACTGGTGGTCACTGGTCAGCAAAACTCTACACTGTCCTCCCACAATAAAGCACACTGAGCACAGATATTTGCAGCACACTGAGCACAGATATGGAGCGTTTTTCAGGCAGAGAACGTAGATATTTGCAGCACACTGAGCACAGATATTTGCAGCACACTGAACACAACTTAGAGAACGCTGCACATCCTCTTCCTATCATCTCCAATGCATGAGTGAAAATGGCGGCGATGCGCGGCTCCTTATATAGAATACGAATCTCGCGAGAATCCGACAGCGGGATGAGGACGTTTGGGCGCGCTCGGGTTAACCAAGCAAGGCGGGAGGATCCGAGTCTGCCTCGGAACCGTGTAAAATGGGTGAAATTCGGGGGGGTTCGGATTCCGAGGAACCGAACCCGCTCATCACTATACATGATAATATAAAATATATATATATATATATATATATATATATATATATTATTTTAACCATTATAGTGCATAGAGCTTTTTATGTTCTTTACAACATGCTGTTGCCTGTATTAGATCTACATTATAAATTCAAACTGCTATGTCATATATGCATCAAGCTGCAGAATGATAATAAATGTCTTCCAGGGCTGATTCTGAGGTGGCCGCTGTTCTGATTTTTACGCAATTAGGCAATGTTTTTGGCCGCTGTTCTGATTTTTACGCAATTAGGAAATGTTTTGAGGACTGCAATTTATCAGAGATGCAATGTGCAAGTGCCTTGATACAGCTTCTGCATTGGTCGCAGGGGACTGTAAGCTGCAGCATGATTGACAAGCTGCTGAGCTTTGGAGGTAGAGTCTGCAAGCCGTGCACAAAATGGAGAAGTGTCGTCTCCATTTTGTTGGAGTGCTGAAGCTACGGTACTGTAGTGTCTCCATCTTCCTATGCAGATTCACTGGCCTTGGCTATTTATATGCAGTGGACATAACTTTAGGGTTACTCAGATGTCCAATGCTGCACCCAGTGTTAATCAGGTGCTGCATCCAGTGGATAGGAGAAGCCAACAGTGGCTGTCTTTACATGTACAATATCCCTTCTGTGGCATTTGCATATATTTGCTCAGCCACTGTATACAAATACGTAGTGGCTGGGATGTTTGTATCCATCTCTAAATCAGGGCCACTATTACTAAACTGTTATGTACTGGATTATCAATGTACCACAGAATAAAAAACTATGCCGCAGCTTGATAAAAGCTGGTATTGAATGTTATTGTAGAGAAAGTAAATTGCTTTGCATTTTGAAACACAACCCCTTTTACTGTACAAGAGATCTAAGGGAAAAATGAAGACTTGATTATTATTTTAATTGTTATTAATATTATTTTCAATGATTTATAAAGCACCACAAGCACAGGCATTTGTAAAAACAAGGAAAACATTAAAGAAAGACAAGTAAGGTAGATAAAATAAATACACATGTGAAACAAAGGTTAGGGAGGCTCTTCTCATGAAAGATCATTCCATGTTATTTGAAGAGGACACAGCTAAGATAAAAGGAGTGATTAGCTCAGAGTAGAAATTTTACAGTTGTGAGCATAGTGTCGGTAATACAGACATGAGTATGGGAAGCTCAAAGCAGAGCCGGATTAAGAGCATGGGGGGCCCGGGGCACTTAAGACAGAGGGGCCCCTCAGTGGCAAACGCAGGATTTTCATAGGGGGGTTTCCATACGTGTGTGTTATGCATGGAGATTACACACACACACACACACACACACACACACACACACACACACACATATATACACACACACACACACACACACACACACACACACACACATATATACTGTATACATACACATACATACATACATACATACATACAGCATACATACATTCAGTATATACACACACAGCATTTACACACATACAGTAGCATACACAGACACACAGCATACATACAAACATATATATAGATATATATAGTATATACACAAATATAGCATACACATACACACAGTAGACACATACAACACACACATCCACATTAACAAATGCTTTGGTATTCGGGACATGACATTCCTCACCCTGCCACCATAATTTATTATACACTACCCCACCTCCACAAAGTCCCAACGATTAACGAGGCACAAACCTGGCTGTAGTCAGTAGGAGTGGCGGAGACAGTAAGTTTTTGCCTCTCTTGTTCAGCTGTTTCCCCTCCACCTCACCTGAATCCCTCTCAAATTGACAAGTGACTGAGAGGAGCTGCCGCTGCAGCTCCCCCTACAGGCAGCCAGCCAGCGGCCAGCCGATCGCTGACAATGTTAGGAAGCAGCTGCCGCAGCTGCGTTATGGGTACAGCCAGCCTGACCTCCTTAGTGGAAAAAATAAATAAATAGCGGCAGTTCTGATGGATCGACGGCCAGGGGGGGGGGTTCTAGGTACTCGGAAACCCCCCCTGCGTGCGCGTCTGCCCCTATTCAAGAGAAGAGAAGAGAAGGGGGGGGGGGGGAGGCGGGTGTCACATACCTGCCACAGCACGATCACACTGCGCTCCTGTCCCCGCCAACCGCACAGACAGCTGAGCGACGGCTCAGCTCTCCAATCATGTACGAGTGAAGCAGCCTGCCGCTCAGCCATTGGGGCAGACTACTTCAGTCATACATTATTGGACAGCTGAGCCGTCGCTCAGCTGTCCTGTCTGTACGGCTACAGTGCGGACGAGAGCGCAGCACCACAGATCGGATCGGAAGAGAGATCCGATCTGTGGTGTGACAGGGGGCCCTTTTAGAAAGGGGGGCCCGGGGTACGTATCCCCGGGACCCCCCCCTTAATCCGGCTCTGGCTCAAAGAGATTGGTTTCATACATGTTAAAGATCTGAAGCAGGTGGGAGAGTGAGAAGATATTGTAGACAATTTTATTAATTGGTTCTAGAAAGGAGAGGTGGTCGGGATGACATGACACACAGGCCTGTGATATCAGAGGATTAAAGGAAGAGAAATTCAGGATGAGATTTGAGAGGTTCACTGTGAAAAAGTGCAGCTGTTGGGGTCATTGTCAGTGATTTGTGAGTACTATGAATGAATTCAGGAGGGTACTGGAAGGCACTGTAGGGATTTTAAATTTGCATGTCAAATATGGAACAATAAGAATAGAAGATCAGTCTTACTAAGATAATTAAGATGGATTAAAGAGGGAATAGATGGGTGAGTGGATGGTTATATATTTAGTTACATTTTGTAGCATTGGAAGCAGGCATAGTACCATTGAAATTACAGATGTTAGTGACTATTCATAGCAGTCTGAGGAAGAGCATGATTAAACAGTAGTACTGATTTAATGATCCTCAGAGGGATGATGAACATGAACCTTTTTCTCTCTCCCAATGCTCATCGGTAATCAGTTGAAAATACAAATTTACTCCATCAACAGAAAATTAAACAGGGATTTCGTGCCTCCCCATATATAACCATATGGGGAAATCCGAACTACCCACCATCTTTGTCAAATCCCCTCTTTGTTTGCTGGAAGGATAAAGGCCTATCTCTCATATCCAAAGTCTTTGATACAGGTGGTGCTGTGCTTCCATTTTCTATACTTCAGACTATTTATGACATACCCAGTAACCAATTCTTTATGTACTTACAGACTCGTCATTTTGCACTTTCTATAAGACCTATTGCTCTTGTATCTAGAGCTCCGGATTTTCTGGTATCTTTGCTTCACTTACAGACCCGTACAACTTACAAAACCTCTCACTTATATTCTAAACTCCTTCCTGACCCTGCCACTACATCTCAACTCACGGTTTATAACTCCTGGCATCAAGATATTCCTTTGTTGACCTCTCCCACTGATATTTTTAGTAATTTTACCTGGGCTATTAACTGTCTCCAATCTGCATACTTACAGGAAGTCCACTATAGAACCATCCATAGGGCATATATTTCTCCTGCTCATAGAAGCCATATGGTTCCTGATGAAACAGGAGCTTGTCCGAAATGCACTCTCCAGCCAGCTAAACTTATACACTGTTTTTGGTCCTGTGGTAAAATGAAGAAATTCTGGCATAAAGTTATTGGATTCATTAACAAAATTTTTCAAATACATGTAATCCCTGATGTCCTAGCTTGCTTGTTTGCTAATTTCTCCAACTGGGATCTCAGCCCTCATAGATCAGAATGTCACCCACTCCTCACCGTAATAGTTACAGTTGCACGGAAGGTGATTTTGTTACATTGGATTTCTAAATCAAGTCCGACTCTCTCTGAAGTTATTCAGAAATTACTTCAATTGCTTTATTTTGATTGGAAATCTTTATTTCCTCACCCTGAATTGGGCTTTTCTAAATTATTTACTAAATGGAATCCATATATTAATTCATTATCTCCTTTGGATAAAGAAGCAGTTATGAATATTTTCGAAGGCACTGAATGGTTCCTGCGTAATGCTGCTACCTAAACACCTATTGTATACTATTTCTGATTATAGTCTTATGGTATTACATCACCTTTGAAACTGTATTATTCTTCCTCTCACGTTCAAGGCCTAGTTCGAGTAGAACAATAACGTATATACTTTTTTTGGGATCGCATTTTCTGTATCTCTTCTACACGCAAATGTCTTATATATATATATATATATATTTATACTCCTTTTTTTGCGTTAGAAAATCAATCCCTTCCTTCTCTTCTCTGGTGTCACCCTTTCTTCTTCCTTTCTTTGGTCTATTCCTTTCCCTTTATTTTCCACTTATGGCTAGATGTATATTAGCCAGATGGGCTTCTTTCTTTCGCACCCCACTTCCCTTTTCCTACTATCTATCTTGTAATGTTCTGTCTTTTAATATGGCAATTTACTATTACCCTTTCTTTTTCTATATACCTTAAGTATGGTGTTCACACCATAATATTTTCTACACAATGTTGTTGTTTCTTTCCCTCTTTCCCAACTAATGCGACCTATATTATGGATATACTGTACATTCCACTTCAACTTCTCCGTTATTTTCCTGGTTGCAGTTGCTCTGTTACCTTTGTTTATTCCTGACTTACTTCGATATATCTTCCTCGATATTACTATGCTATACAGCATTATTGCATTACTAATGTGTACTTGTGGCTTTATGTTACACCGTACTATGTTATTGGCAATTTAAAACCAATAAAATAGTTTGAAAATACAAATTTATTACTACAGTAATTGTTAAGCTTAATTCTGGCTTGGGTAAAAATGCAACTGTGTTCATTCTACCCTATCTTGCTAAGTAAATTATACAAAAAGGAAGCAATTAACTAAATAAATAAATATAAACAGTGCTAATGTATCCTAATCCAACTTAGTTATATTAAAAAGTTTGACACCTCCTTCTGCATTTGCGTTTTCAGTGGATGGATTTGCAAAGCGGTTTGTATACGGCTTACTGTAGCAAATCCATCAACTGCTGAACCCTGCGGTTAGTTCTAGACAGTACTCAGTATCACCTCACCAAGCACCCAAAGTATATACTGTATGTCATTATGTCCCTTCAGATTATTCCTTCCTGAGTGGTTCTAGAAACATAGCGGAACTGTTCAGGACTCTGGCAATGCTGAGGAGATGGTGAAGCCAGTCAACTGGAGAAGGTGTCTAATTAGTGATCATCCTAACACTGAACAATAAGCTGTAGGAAGAAATACTTACATGCCTTTATTAATATCAGATTAGCCACAGTAGTTATATCAGCCACAATATGAGCAGTCTTTTCCCCAGAAGAATTTGCAAACAGTCAGAAAAAGATTTCTCAAATTGACTGAGATAAACATATTCTTAAAGTTAAATATACTGTAGTAGAGGACTCAAAGATCAGATTACAGATTTCTTTATCAATTTACTACTTCTGCCTATAGTTTACGCTAAGACGTAAAGCATTAAACCTTAGGAAATGTCATCATAACCCACTGGGAGTTGGCAGCTGATCTTCTGTTATCTCTCTACCAAACCATAATTATTGTACTGATATAATATCCCACCATATATTTACTACAGAGAACCGCAGTGTATCCCTTTTAAGACTTATATATATATATATATATATATATATGTGTGTGTTTACATAATTTATCCATATGGCATATTTACAAGCAATGTACTGAATGCTATGTTTATGATATATATATATATTTGCACTTTATAACTGAATGTGTGATGGTCACTGGTAAGGGATGTTAGTAGTTTAGATAATTCAGGTATAGTTTGGCGTAGTGATAAAAGTTGTTAGTGAATATCATTATAGTATTAGATTGACTAGACTGAGGGGAATTCATTAATCAAATTCTAAGGGTAAAAATGACTGATATACACTATGAGAATATTAACTTGAATTATATCTGTGTTTGTAACCCAGGCTAATCATGGGTATTCTGGGGTAACAGAGTCCTACTTTTGGCTAGGGTAACCAAATCTTCCTGTTGGTGCCTCACCAAAGGCTCCATAGATTGTTATGGTTTTGGTTTAGGATTAGGATTACCCCTTTCTTATTTTTTAGGGTTGGTTATCCTACTGACTCTTAGCTTGTGCAAAATCCATATTATTTATCACACAATAAACCAACACATTATCTAACCAAATGTTCAGTGTTTACTTTTGATTTTGACATACGTACATTTGAATACTTGACTTAAAGTTCAATTATTCAGCAAACTAGGAGGTAAGTTTACTAAAATGTTGCTCTGAAGTTGCATTCTTGGATGTGTTTGGCCAGTAATGGAATGATCGTGAAAGGAGTGATCCTGCAAGAAGAAGTAATTTTCATATTGGCCTATCGTATCAGATTAAGCACTCCTTACTACATTAACTGGTTCTGGTTTCCTGGTGTTGTCTATGTAATAAACAATAAAAATTGATAGATGTTTAAAGGAGAAAAAAATAGACAGAAGTATCAATGTCCACTTGTCTTCTGAGCCTATGCAACTCGGTGCATGAAGATTATTGGAAGAGAAATCGCGGAGATGCCCTCTAGGCCTGTGTATACAGTATATTGCAGAGAAAAGGGTCATATGGCTCTTTTCCTGTCCTTAAGGAACGGGTCCGTTTAGACTTACAGATAATATCTTCCAAGAATTCCTTCCTTGTACGACCTCAGATCCATTACAACAAGTGTTCCACTGATATTTTAGCCTTTATTAACAGTGATGCTGCAGCTAATTTCTTGGACATCGGGGTTTGCTGAGAACTTGAATTCCTTGATCCAGCTAAATCCAGTTATTACTGCCTGTGGCCTGGATGGTAGTGCTTTGGTTGCTGGCAAGATCATACATCATACACCAACCATCCACTTATCCGTATAGTCACTACACTCCAAGGATATTACATTTCTCAGGATTAATTGTCTCACAATTCCTCTTGTCTACTGTAGATTGGATGTTGGGAGAAATTACTAGTTGGGGTACAGATTGTGCTGATACTTGTTTGTCCCTACCAGTTAGGGTAATTCAGCAGGCACCTGAATGTCTTCCTTTACATTACCATAACTTTTCTGATGTCTTTTCCAAAAATAAGTAAGATTCCTTGCCTCTGCACTGGAATTACATATACTGTAAGTTCTTTTAGCTAGATTACCAAAAGACTTTGTCAACTCCAGAAGCCAAGGCAACACATGAATATATTGAAGATAATTTCAGTAGGGTTCATGAGGCCCTCCAACTCTCCTGCAGGGGCAGGGTTCTATTTAGTCTTCAAGAAAGATATGAGTTTGTGATCCAGCATTGATTACAGGGGGCTGAAAAAGATCATTATTATTATTATTATTATTACATTTTATTTATAAGGCACCACACGTGTTTCGCAGCGCCGTACAAAGAACAGTACAGGGAGACAAAACTTAGCATTACAGTAAATAAATAACAAAAATAGACTAAAGGTAACAAGGAGCACCACAATTCTCAAAACATAATACAGCTTAGATTTAAGTGGCGCGGGAGTAATCACTGTACTACTTGGGGCTGGTGGCTATAGATAGAGATGAGCCTTTACCAGCAGGAGAAAAAGTGGGTAAAGATGGTCACTGAGTAGGAGAGAGCTGTGAGTGAAATGTTTCGAGAAGAGGGTTTTGACAACAAGAGGAAAGAGGGCCCTGCTCTGAAGAGCTAACATTCTAGTGGGAAAGGGCGACAGAAAGATGACATGAGGTTCAAGCAAGTGGGAGGTAGCCTGATGGCAGGATGTAAGCATAGCAGAGATGTTCAAGGCATGAGGCAGGGGGATGGAGGAGCAGCCTCAGGACTAGGTTATGCATCAGAAGGGCATGCTTTGATGAATAGGTGGGTTTTCAGTGCCCGTTAAAAACACCTGCCCTTTACCATTGATATCAGTACTCTTTGATCCACTGTGGGGCACCACGATCTTCTCCAAGATTGACCTCAGTTGAGCCTACAATCTTATACACATCAAGGAGAGTGACAAGTGGAAGATGGTGCTTAATACTCATTCAGGCCATTGCAATGCCTCTGCCGTCTTTCAGGACCTATTCAGTAATGTCCTTTTGATATTTCCTCTTGAGGCATGAGTGTGGCTAAGTACACTGAGCTGCGACTTACTACACCACCCATGTATTCCTATGAGCAAGTGTACTTAGACGCACAAGTGTGTCCTAGTCATGGGCAGACATTGCCGTGTCTGGATGGCCATGAATACGGCAAACTGCAGGCTGGATCAGCATGGCTACATCTGTATTCACACACCACAGATCTCCATCACTCCTATGGCACAAAAGTTCTTCAGAGACTCTGTGAGCATCATCTTTTCGCCAAGCTGGAGAAATACGGATGTGAAGTTTGTCAGGTAGCCTTTTTAGGTTATATCATCACTCCTGAGAGCTTAGCCATGGATTCAAGTAAACTCCAAGTCATTCATCACTGGGTCCTTTCCACTAATCTAAAAGCTATTCAGGGGTTCTTGGGGTTTGCTAATTTTTATAGACAGTTTATGCGCTCATTTTCTTTTTTTGTAGCTCCCATTACTGCTTTGACTAAGGACCTAATTCAGACCTGATCACAGCAGTAAAATCTTTTTCTAATGGGCAAAACCATGTGCACTGCAGGGGGGCAGATATAACATGTGCAGAGAGATTTAGATTTTTGTGTTATATTTTTTTTTATTTTCATGGTAAATACTAGCTGCTTTATTTTTGCACTGCAATTTAGATTTCAATTTGAACACACCCCACCCAAATTTAACTCTCTGGCACATGTTATATCTGCCCCACCTGCACTGCACATGGTGTTGCCCATTAGAGGAAAAGTTTTCTGCTGTGATCAGGTCTGAATTAGGCCCTAATAACGAATCAGATGCTGCCAATTGGTCTAACCAAGCTTTCAAAGTCTTTGAAACTTTAAAGCAGGGATGTGGAACCTCAGGCCCGCGGGCCATATAAGGCCCGCAAAGCCACTTGATCCGGCCCTCCCAGGCTCACCTAACCAAGGGAGATGCCGGGCACCCACTGAGATTTTGTTACTAGCGGGCACCCGGCTTCTTCCCCTCAGCAGCAGCCAGAGGTAGGAGCTCACTCCTGAGCTCTGGCACTGACAGTGTGCATGAGTGCCTGTGCGGTGCTATGGGAGAGATGTCATGACATCTCTCCCATAGTTCTGAGGAGCGGGCAGCCAGGCAAAGGGCAAGGGTCTGGAAGCAGGTGAGTATTGTGTTTTTTTCTTTCTTTTAATGTGTGTGTGTGTGTGTGTGTGTGTAAGCGGTGCTACTAGGGGTCATATCCAATGGGGGCATATCTACTGGGGGCAGGCTAATTTTTAAGTTGATAATTTTTGTATGGCCCCCGAAGGATTTTATAAATATCCAAATGGCCCTTGGTAGAAAAAAGGTTCCCCACCCCTGCTTTAAAGCAATCCTTTACCTAAGCCCCAGTTATTTGTTACCCAACTCTAAATTGTCTTTCATTGTTAAAGTGGATGCCTCTGAAGTTGGGGTGGGAGGCATCATAACTCGAGGAAATGCTCTTGATAACAAATTGCACCCTGGTGCTTTCCTGTCCTGGATATTTTCTTCTGCTGAATCCAACTATGATGTTAACTGTGAGATACCTAACAGAGTTGGAAAGACATATAAGGACTGTGGTGCTGGGGCACTCTTACAAATACATTTGCTTAGAACAGTTATGTCTAATTTTTATTGGTATGCATTAAAATCAGATAGTAACCATCACATAGATCGAGTACAATATTATTCAATACATGCATATATAAAGTGTGAAGAACAATCTGTGAACAAAACAAACAAAGTTATAAATAATGAAAAAGTGTGAAGTTTGTCACAGCCAAGTTTTTAGTGATTGCAATAATTGTGGATACCAAATATCCTGCAAATCCTAGTGGTAGTTGGCTGTTTTAATGAAATGAAGATTGTGAAAAAGAGAAAAAGTTTATATATATATATATATATATATATATATATATATATATGTACAAATGTGATTATAATCACAATGTTATATGATCACTTTCTTGCATGATAAAATTAGTATGACCCATTGTAGATAAGCGTTTTGGGGTTGTAATAACCAATGTGGTGAGTCTCCCCATAGGCAACAATCCTAGTAATACCTTACTGTAGCTTAGCTCAATGTTAGAAAACATAATGTTTTTTAAAGATAAAGTATCTGGAAAACCACTGTATTCCATTTGGTTTCTACTGCCCTGCCATGTGTCACGATCCGGGTAACTGGACGCCATTACTTACCATCCAGATGTCTCCTGAGGTTGGCTCAGAGTTCCAGGGCTGGATCTCAGCGGTGTTACTGAGATCCACACTTTACATCTCCCTCCTGTCATCCCGCAGAACTATCATAGCGGCCTCATGTGAACTTCAGATTGGCGTCTTCGGCCCGCCGCGGCCTCCACCGCTGCTCCTATGTTTTCACTTTACAGATTCTTCTGAGAAACGTCTCCTGCCTGCTGTGGCTTCTGATGTCATTCATGTGTTTCCAGTGTGCAGGTTGACTGTGTGGCATCTCCTGTTTTCTGCGGCATCCGCCGCCATTACTATTGAATTTCCACATGGTTTTCTCAAACTAACTTTTCCCTCCAAGTGCTACATGGGTGCAGCCATGTTGGATTCAGTCACATGTCTTAGTTACATCAATCCACTGCTCCACTGGAATCTGCTCAATTGCTTGGCCAATGCCTGCTTCCCTGCAGGTATAAATATCCTGTGCCTGATCCAGGAAATTGCCAGTGCTTTGGTTGTCAAACCTTGTTTTACCAGTCTCTCCTTGCTGTGGATGTTTCTGCTTCAGGTTTCCAGATCCTGCTTCCAATCTCCACCAGAGACCCGCACCAGCTTACCACCTTGCGGTGCAGCCTGACTCCGCAGCGCTCTGCCATTGTCTCACTCCTGGCTATCATTACACCAACTTCCAGTGCCAAGCTTCCAGTGGTGTTTTGTTTCTAAAGTGTTACCAGTGCTCCGCCACCGATTAACTACTTATCATCGATTCCATATCATTGCACTCTAGCATCATTTTAGCACAGTGTTCTACACTTCATCATCTGGCCGGTTCCATCTGGCACACTCAGCAGTTTACCATGTTACACAGTATTGCCAGCTCCCAGTGAACACCTGCTGGCCAGTACCTAATCCTTTCCACATTCTGCAGATGGGTTTCTGGTTAAGGACATTCCAACTCCTGGTCTATAAGAACTGTACCTGGTATTACCAGTTCCCTGTGGCATTTGCTATTCTGCAGCTCTCCAAGGAACTGTTGCTGTTTTCTTGTATATTTCATTCCTGAAAAGTACTGCTGCTGTTTTACAAGAACTGTGCTTAATAAAAAAAACCACAAACTTTTATTTCACCTGTCGTAGTCACGCCTTTGGGCATTTGTACTGCATTCTATCTGCATGTCTAAGGGTCTGATCCAAACCTCTAAGTTTAAGTACATTTCAGCCCCTACAACTGAGGCTTCCTCTCGTCAGCCCTCAGTTGTGACACCATTTACCTGAGGTAGTTAATGGCTGGTTTGAAAGCGCCACAGGTTAGGACTGGGTTTTCTGTATGAAGAAAGAAACAGACTATTGAATCTGCTTTCACAATGGTGTAAGACAGTGACCCCTGTTGGAGAAACCAGTGCATGGGAGACCGAGTATCCCTTTGTGATGAGAGTTCAAGGTTTAAATAGGATAAGGTTATGCAGATTGTATAGCATGTGTTGTGATATTTGGAGCAGGGCGGTGATGCATGTGTGGCAATGGGGATAATTGTACCATGTGATGAGGCAAGGATAATGATCTGGTGGTGAGAGAGAGAGGCACAGAGTGACCAAGACCTGTTTGGGGATGGTGACATGCATAAGGTCCCTTATGCTACAGTACCCTGTATTTCCAGGTGGTCTCCCATCTAAGTACTAACACAGTCCAACATGGTATTGCTTCCAAGATCAGACAGGATCAGGCATAGCCTATGGGGTATGACTGTAGGTAAGTGTGCTCCCTACATTCAAGGTTGAGGAAGAAATCTTTTTTTAGTCATGAACCTGGAAAATTTTTGGGACATTTTTGCCATTCTGCTAATTTTTCCATGAGACCAAGTGGCAGTGATACAGATCATTCAGCAAAAACTTTTGACATCTGATATGGACTGAAGGCACTGCCTATAATTATTACTAAAATGTCTACTGTGACTGCATATGTTACGGTCACCATTCA
The DNA here is from genome assembly GCF_028390025.1 of Pseudophryne corroboree. NCBI lineage: Eukaryota > Metazoa > Chordata > Amphibia > Anura > Myobatrachidae > Pseudophryne > Pseudophryne corroboree. The sequence goes on from NC_086448.1 coordinate 593,603,960, forward strand.
AAAAAAATGGTTGATGAATATTTGAATCATACTGTAGCATTACAAATAGGTATGTCAGAGAGTCTGTTCCAAAACTGGCAGGAAAAAAAAGCAAATTTGGAGGCCCTTTCAAAAACTGTCTTTGCTTTACTTAAGTTGCCCACCCTCCAGTGTGTACTCAGAAAGAGTTTTCAATGCATCTACAAACCTAGATGTACAGCACAAAGGGACTAATTCATATCTGATCGTAGATGTGCTAAATACAGCAAATCTATGATCAGTCACACAGATATGCGGGTGGGACGCCCAGCACAGGGCTAGTCCACCCAGCATGTCAGGCCCGACCCCCCACACAAGTACAAAAGCATCGCACAGCGGTGATGCTTTTGTACTGGAAGAGTAGCTAGGCCCACCCCCAACAACAGTCTGGGCATGCCTGCCTTGCCCGGCCCGTGCCCCCTAAACAGCGGCCAAACACCGCCGGCCCGCCCCTTCCCACCCTGCGACTTCCACTGTCTGTCAATCAGGCAGAGGCGATTGCAGGTCTGAGACAGCAGCTGTCTGGCATGCTCCGGTGCACTGCAGCGCTGGTGCATACACAGTTCAGAACTGATCACTGCTGTGCGAAAAGCACAGCAGCAATGAGGTCTGAATTAGCCCCAAAATACATTATATATTTTTTATATTATTAATAAAAATAGTTTAAATTTTTTTTAACACACTGGGGCAGAGCCTAGATGGATGAATGGACAGAATACAGAACAACCCTTTTCACTGGATGGCAAAGCAGCAGCCCCTGAATTTATAGTATACTGGGGTACATCACAACATATTTTATTTCTTTTTTTAATACTGGGTCAAAGCCCCTGGATGGCTGGAAAGAACACCCATAGATGGAAAGAGCAGCAGCAGCCCTTGGATGTATATACTGGATGGACACAGCACAAAATATTAAAAAGTAATTTATTTTTAAAAAAATATGCATTATTCAATGCTCAAGATTTCAGTTCATAAAAAGATGAATTAGGCAAAGAAGAATAAATAAGACAATATTTTAGATGCTGTAGTCATGATTTGAATTTATTTTGGATCAAGTTCTTCAGTTGCTGAAGAAATCTTTGAAATGCAGAAGGTTCACTATTCAAGTGTGGAGAGTTTAGTTATATTAATTCCATTTAAATTTATTTCATTTAGAATTATTATTATTAATATTAATCTGAATGAATCACAATGTTGTGATAAGGATTATGAAAATAGGACAATAAGTTATAACATAAGAATATGAGCTGCGGACACAGCACCCTGAAATGGACAGCGCATGCCTACATGTATACTGGGAGGATACAGCACAAAATATTTTTTTAAAAGATGTCTTTTATTTTGGGTGAACAGGTCACTCCTAGATGGACGGAGCAGCTGCAGTCCCTGTAATTATACTGGGATGACACAGCAAAAAATATTAATTTAAATCAAAATATATATATATTATTTTTTATATCACACACTGCGGTTACAGTGTCACACAAATGAGTCAGAACTTTTTATTATTATTTTTTATATCACACACTGCGGTTACTGTGTCACACAAACAAGTCAGAAATATTTTTTCTTTTTTATATCACACACAGGCAATTACAGTGTCACACAAACAAGTCAGAAATATGTATTATATTTTATATCATACACTGTGGTTACAGTGTCGCACAAATCAGTCAGATATATATATATATTATTTTTTTATATCACACACTGTGGTTACAGTGTTACACAAAAAAGTCGGAAATATATATTACTATCTGGAGTACCCGGCGTTGCCTGGGATTTTAAGAATGTCTGTTTCCAAAAATACATTTAAATATTAAACACACAGTATAAATAACATTGTAGATAGCTGAATACCCGTGCTTCGCTATGGGATGAGAATGGTAAATTACAGTGATAGTTGTTCATTAATTTACGTTGGTTGGAGATCTAGTATATAGGCATATCTGATGCACTTTGTGTAGTGGCCAGACCCCTTTTTGGTGCCCCAAGGACCCTGCTCTTCCCACTGTACAAGTCTCAGTCTGTGGCTTCCTGCTGCCTCCCTTCCCCTCCTCACATCATGTCAGTGTCCCTGTGAAATTATCAATTTTTTTAGTTTCTTATATAGCACAGCACATTATGTATCTCCTGATATACTCTGTGCTGCTGGGGAATGTGCTACTTCCACTATATAACTCTCAGTGTGTGGGTTTGTGCTAGCTGCATTCCCCTCCTCACATCATGTCACTGGCCCTCTCAGATACAGCCCTGTCATCACTGACATATCATGCATGTCCTGATATACTCTGTGCTGCAGGGCCACCCCAGGGGTGCTAGTGGTGTGTTACCCCCACAGTGTTTGTTCCCAGAGTGTAAGTCATATGTGTAGCAAGTTTGGTGTAAATTGCTTCAGGCATTATAGTTATGTTGTTTGCTGAAAAACTCTGTGCTGCAGTCTCACCGCTATGGGTGTCTTACCCCCACAGTGTTTGTTCCCAGCTTGTAAGTCATATGTGTACCAAGTTTGTTGTAAATTGCTCCAGGACTTCCACAGATTTGCTGTCTGCTGACATATTCTGTGCTGCTGTCCCGCCCCTAGGGGTGCTAGGGGTGTCTGATCCCCACAGTGTTTGTTTCCAGAGTGTAAGTCATATGTGTACCAAGTTTGTTGTAAATTGCTGCAGGCATTTCAGAGTTATGCTGTGTGCTAAAATACTCAGTGCTGCTGCCTCACCCCTATGGGCTCTAGGGGTGTCTTTCCCCCACAGTGTTTGTTGCCAGATTGCAAGGCATATGTGTACCAATTTTTGAGTATATTGCTATAGAAATTCCGAAGTTATGCAGTTTCCTGATATACTCTGTGCTGCTGTCTGCCCCCCTGGGGGTGCTAGGGATTTCAAATTGTTTTGGTTGCCTCAGCCTTGTTTTAATATGCTTGTATGTAAAATGTCATGATCTTTGCTTGTAAACTGTGGATTTGTATAGAAAGACAGAAGGACAGAATGACAAATTTTCATTTTTATATATTAGATTACACACTGCAGTTTTAGCTTCACCGACAGTGTCACACAAATGAGTCAGAAATATGTATTATATTTTATATCACACACTGCAGTTACAGTGTTGTACAAATCATTCAGAAATATGTATTATTTTTATATCACACACTGCTGTTACATTATCGCACAAATAAGTCAGAAATATATATTATTACACACTACGGTTTTAACTTCACCGATAATGTTGCAAAATGAGTCAGAAATATGTATTATTCATTTTTATATCACATATCGGTGGTTACAGTGTCACACAAATGAGTCAGAAATATATATTATTACACACTGCAGTTTAGCAACACCAACAGTGTCACACAAATTAATCAGAAATACTGTATATTTTATTATTACACACTTCGGTTTAGCTTTACAGACAGTGTTGCACAAATGATTAAGAAATATGTATTATTATTTTCATATCACACACTGCACCCCTGGAGGACACAACCCTTGATGGACAGACAGAGCAGCCCCTTTCAGTCAGGTAGCCCCAGTTTATGGTCATAGCACCCCTGAAGCAGCCCCTTGTGTACACCAGAGTACCACAGCAGCCCCTTCCTTCAGACAGTCCCTTAAAGAATAGCACACAGCACAGCACTGATGGGCAGCACATGTACACTGTACAGCCCCAGTATATGGACACCTAAAGCACTCATTTATGGACAGAGCACCCCTGCAGCAGCACCTTGTATACACCAGAATACCACAGCAGCCCCTTCCTTAAGTTCACACAGCCCCCCTTAAAGAATAGCACACAGCACAGCACTGACAGGCAGCACATGTACACTGTACAGCCCCAGTTTATGGACACCCAACGCACCCGTTTTATGGACAGAGCACCCCTGCATCAGCCTGTTGTGTACAACAGAGTACTGTAGCATCCCCTTCCTTAAGTTCTGACTGCACCCTTAAAGAATAGCACACAGCACAGCACAGAAAGACAGCACATGTACACTGTACAATATCCAATGGTGGCGTAAAGAAGCGCCAATGAAAGGCACTTATGTAGAATCCAAAAACCACGAGAATTCAACAGTGGGATGATGACATTTTGCCTTGCTTTTGGATCCAAGGCTGGCAGAAAAACACGGCTCAGATCTCAATGTTCAGGAGGGTTGGGTTCTCGGAGATCCGAACCCGCACATCTCTAATTTTAACGCATACCAATAATAATTAGACATTATAACTGTTTTAATCTAATTTGTAAGAGTGCCCCAGCACCAGAGTTCTTCCTTGTCTTTGCAATTCTGTTACTTTATTCTTATGGCTGCAGGCACACTATTCACGGCAAACTAGTCACAGTTACCGCAAATAGTCAGTAAAATGACGAAAGACACAACTGTATGTACATATACATATTAGTAATATGGTGACTGGATCAACTTTCTTGATGCAGCTTACTTCCTTCTTATAGCATTGAGTTCCAACTTCCTATCAAGACGGTCTACTGCTGCTCTGTCATAGGGCTGTAGTTATTTCTGAGTGAGTCAGTTTATTCATAGCTGCCTACAATATCAATATGAAATTAAATACAAATCCTCCGAAATCACTGTTGCAATGCGTACTCATGTAAGATGAAGGAGGACACATCTGTATATTTTTCTATGTAGTCAATGAACAAAGCAAAAGATCAGCAAAACAGACTGCACAGGTAAACATGCTGCCTAAGCGCCTTTTAGTATTTAGCTAATAAAGGTGGTCATTCCGAGTTGTTCGCTCGCTAGCTGTTTTTAGCAGCCATGCAAATGTTATGCCGCCTCCCACTGGGAGTGTATTTTAGCTTAGCAGAAGTGCGAACGAAAGGATCGAAGAGTGGCTACAAAGTTTTTTGTGCAGTTTTAGAGTAGCTCAAAACCTACTCAGCGCTTGCGATTACTTCAGACTGTTCAGTTCCTGTTTTGACGTCACAAACACGCCCTGCGTTCACCCAGCCACGCCTGCGTTTTTCCTGGCACGCCTGCGTTTTTTTGAACACTCCCTGAAAACGGTCAGTTGACACCCAGAAACGCCCACTTCATGTCAATCACTCTGCGGCCAGCAGTGCGTCTGAAAAGCTTCGCTAGACCTTGTGTGAAACTACATCGTTCATTGTAATAGTACATCGCGCGTGCGCATTGCGCCACATACACATGCGCATAAGTGCCATTTTTTTGCCTCATCGCTGCACAGAGATCGAATGCAGCTAGCAATCAACTCAGAATGACCACCAAAGTTAGCAGCAATTCCTTTTCATTTTCTGTTGCATGTTAATAAGCCTTAATCAAATATTGACTCTATTAGAGAGGGTAGGTGAACTTTAAAGTTTAATGGAAGCAGTCTAGGTAAAACATGGAAACATTGGGGGTAATTCAGAGTTGTTCGCAGCAGCAAATTTATTAGCAGTTAGGCAAAACCATGGGGGTCATTCCGAGTTGATCGCTCGCTAGCAACTTGTTGCAGCGCTGCAAATCTTTTTGGTCCCGGAATTGACGTCAGACACCCGCCATGCAAACGCTTGGACACGCCTGCGTTTTTCCAAACACTCCCAGAAAATGGTCAATTGACACCCACAACTGCCCTCTTTCTATCAATCACCTTGAGATCGGCTGTGCGAATGGATTCTTCGGTAAATCCATCACCCAGCACCGATCCTCTTTGTACCCGTACGACACGCCTGCGCATTGCGGTGCATACGCATGTGCAGTTTTGCCGAGATTTGTTCTAATTGCAGCACTGCAAAAAGTTGCTAGCAAGCAATCAACCCGGAATGACCCCCCATGTGCACTGCAGGTGTGGCAAATAAAACATTTGCAGGGAGAGTTATATTTGGGTGGGTTATTTTGTTTCTGTGCAGGGTAAATAATGGCTGCTTTATTTTTACACTGCAATTTAGATTTCAGTTTGAACACACCACACCCAAATCTAACTCTCTCTGCACATGTTATATCTGTCCCCACCTGCAGTGCACATGGGCCCTCATTCCGAGTTGATCGCACGGTAGCTGTTTTAAGTTGCCATGCGATCAGATAGTCGCTGCCTGTGGGTGAGTGTATTTTTGCATAGCAAGGCTGCATTCGCTTGTGCAGCCGAGCTATGCAAAAATATTTTGTGCAGTTTAGGAGTTGGTCTGGACTTACTTACCCACTGCTATCACTTCAGCCTGTCAGGTACTGAAATTGACGTCAGACATCCGCCCTCCAAACACCACGACACGCCTGCGTTGAACTCACACTCACCGAAAATGGTCAGTTGACGCCCGGATCCACCTTCTGCCTGTCAATCTTCTTGCGTTCGCCGCTGCAAAGTCTTTCTTTGTAGTTATTGTTGTTACCCACTGACGGCCGCCAGGTAACGACGCGCTTGCGCATTGCGGCCGCAGTGCATGCACAGTTCTGACCCGTTTGCACAGCTGCGAAAAAGTGCAGCATGCGATCGGGTCGGAATGACCCTCATGGTTTTGTTCAATTGCTAACAAATTTGCTGCTGTGATCAACTCTGAATTACCCCTATTGTCAGTTTTACTCATGGCATGGCACCTCTTTTGTTACAGCTTCAGTTTGGCAGCATTGTCATTTAATTGGAAGTGGACATGCTTGGGAGAACCACTCCCTGCACTAAGAAGCAGGCTTAGCTCTGTTCTCTGCTCTCTCACTGGAATCCCAATTTATTTAATCTCTCCTCCCCTTCTCAGACATGCCTGTACAGCACCTCTCTGGTCCTCAGTTCTGTAGGTCAACTACCAACTCTCATCTCCCTTCACTATATATGGAGGCTCAAACCAGCTGCCAACTGTCTCCTGAAATGCTTCTAGAAAAATTCCTCTACGCATGCTGATGAGAGCATGCTTAACCCATCAAAGGGTGGTGTGATACCAATTATATCTGTTTAAGCATTACCAATGTACTGGGTATCTGTACAACGAAGCAGCTGTGAAGTCACCTGAATTTTTAATTACATAATGTAACACGGGTACTGTAAATAAGGACTCACAGGCAGGTAGTCTGGTTACAACCACAGTGTCTTTACTGGCATCTTACACTGTAGCACAGCATACACAGGCTTGGGCCTGGTCACACAGGTACATACAGAAAATAAACAGATGAACATAAAAAGTCCTAGCACTTCCCATGCTCAAAAGTCACTCTGCTGCAGTGGCTTGCAGCTACACATGCCATGCTCTCCTGACACGACCAATGTCTACAGTCAAATGTGATATAAACTGAGCCCTGCTCACTGGCCCCTAATAGGCATCAGCACAATGCACTGTGTGTAATTGGGATTTTTAAACCCCTCTCCTGTACCTGACTTTCTGCTGTCTCTGGGTGATCAGGAAAACCCAGACCTCTGTTTCTCCACTTGAAGCTGTGCAGAATATGCAGGATTTGTTTTCTTCTCTCTTGGAGGGAGCTGATTCTACCAAAATGTGAACAAATCAGATGAGAGACCACCCCTCTGACCATAATAAATAAAATACAATTACAATCAATGAAACTTTATTATTATTATTATTATTATTATAATATATTACAATTTGTTTACACTGGATGCTTTAATACATTTACTATACAACAGATTACATAAAAAGTACATTTATATTACATATATGCAGTGCCAAATTAAGTTCCTCATGGGCCTGGAGCTGAATTTTATGAAGGGCCTATTGTGTAACACCTCAGGGGATATGGCCAGTGATGTGGGGTGTGGTCTGTTTTGTGGGGTGTGGCTAGCACCATGGGCAAAACAGCTACTTACCTACCTTCCACCACCTCATTATCCCATCCCTCTTTTATTAAATGAAGGATGCACAACCTTTTATACTATTGACAACTGAAGAAAATACACTAAAACACACAAACTATGGTTTATTAATAAAATGCAACAATTTGTATTTATACAGTGCTGAAGTTTCACCCCTCTCACATAGATATATATATATATATATATATATATATATTTATTAAATAGTGCCTCATCCTGTCCTGCTGCCCTGCATACCATACTATCATCAGCAGCCAGGCAGTCTGACTTCTCACCTTAGTCAGGGGGATCAGATACCCTGCCGCCTTCACGGAGCTGCAGTCAGTACAGTCATGTAGTGATAGCAGCCAGTGCCTGTGGTGGGCTGTGCTGTGGCGTTTGTACACAGAGCCATGTCCGGGACGCTCCTGGTGATGGCACTTCTCTGATGTCATGTGCTGTGAAGGAGGCACCCAGCCCTTGTGTGAATGGGGCACAGGGAGGGCTATCTTCCTTGCGCAGCCATCATAGGTAAAGTGTCTGTGCCAACAGCTGAGCAACAGCGTTTATTCCACCAGCCAGGTTGAGGGCTGGGCAGTGCTGTGGGCGGGCGGCAGGGTGCCTTGGACTTCCCCTGAGAGACTACAGTAGAAGGATTTTTTTCCTGTCTACTGCAGCACAACAGTGTGCAGATGCAGTGGGCCTGGAGCTGCAGCTCCATCTGCCCCATTGTTAATCTGGCCTCTGCATCTATTCCATAGCCCCCATTATGTAGATGATTACATTTATGTGACTTCCATTACCCAAAGCTACCAGAAGAAAAGTTTTCATGGCTAAACAAAGTTTATTTCTATTTGGTGTGTTAATTAGGTCTGGGGTTGGGGTTACTCTCCCCTTTCTGCCAAGGAAGAAAGAGAAAACACCTCTGTTACACCATGCCCAATTATTTGATCCTACCCAATCCACCAGACACTGTTTGTGATTATTACAGAAGCAAAAATACATATAATACAGTTTTTCGAAGGTGCATGATATTAGAAACACCACAAGGACGATTGCCTGCTTTAACATAATACAGTAGAGGAAGTGTACCTTTATTTACAGTATGTGAGAAGATGGGTAAGCTTGTCTTCAATAATGGCTGTCATCCCTCTGCCACCAAAAGTTTCCTTATATGCTTTATATGCATCAAACATTAGTATTTCCAAAGCAATACAGATCAGAATTTTATAAATTATCCCCAAAATATCATTAATTTGCACTGTTAGTTTAGAGCACAATATATATATGCTTTTAATAATTTATTGCATTAATGCAATGAGGATGACATAATCTCTACTGACAATTATATTGCACAGAATGCACTTTGAACAGAAATGTTTGAAACTTTTCTTTAGGGTCACTTGTCTCTTTCTGGAGCAGATTATTCCTGTTCCAAATGTAAAATAGCAATGCTCAGCAGTTCCTTTACAGAACACTTCCCAGGCTTTTCCACCATACACAAGTGGGTTGTTACTGAATTGTTGTTTTAGCATCTCAGCATCTCTTTACTAACAATTCTCCAATTGTTTCTACCTGACTCCAGGCAACGGCACCACAGAGATCTTACTAAAAATACATTAAAAGAAAATATTTTAGCTGAATTCAGTTTTCTTCTGTTGTTTTTTTTTTTTACTTTAACACTTTATCATATCAAAATTTTCATTAAAACTGTAAAAATAAGGATTCCCGATGATGTTTGAGCATTTGTGATTTATACACAGAACATGAATGTAGCCTTTACTGAACACAGTTGGAGCATGGAACACTAATTCATACTGTAACATAAAGCTGCACTACCACTACACTTTATAGCTCCAACTCCCTCCTAAGAGCTAGGGAATACTCAGAGCAGCCATTTATTTTTGTGGTTAGCCTCACATCCTTGGTATTAAACTGGGACATTTGATGTTATGGGATGAGGGGGAGGGTAGGGGGGAGAGAGGGAGGGCCAATGAGAAGATGCAATCATGGCAGCCATTGTAAAGTGGATTATAAAAATGATTGCCACTTTAGGTCATAGTGCAACTTTTAAGCTTGAAAAAAGATAAAGCTTTAAGGTGAGATTGTATTTTATTATACATTTAAACATTTAATGGGACATTCAGTATTTAAGCTCTCTGAAGAACATTGTACTGTAGGAGGCATTTGAATCCATAAGTACATTTTTTCTGGTACTCAGTCTACTATGTAATTATTAACTTGCCACTTACATGATGTGTAAATGCCCTATCATAAATATTTGTAAATATTTTTAAATCTAGCACAACTGAAATAGGAGCAATGAGTACCTTGTTGTGGTGAAAATATGTTTTAACAGTCCAACATCAAAGCCTCACATTTATGCTCAAAATAACATGGAAATGCTGTTAAAATCACATTCTCTGAGTTCTCTTTCTGTGCACATCAAAGAACACTAAATCAAAGCAGCTTCTTCTTTTTAATACTAGAATGATGGCAAGTAAAACTACACAGATAAACAAGGCCAGTGTGCATAGTCTATTTGTCTGTAAATGACACTTATTGATGGAGAGGATGGATGTACAGTATTGCAGTATAAACACAACAAAGACATCAACAGGGAAGGGATTATGTGTCTGCATGACTGTGCGCACAGTGCCAGTTCTGCAAGCACTGCAGGGTGCAAGCTGCTATATGACTCAGAGTTTCAGAGTTGAAGGGGACATCCCAAATACTGAGTTACAATCCCTAAGCTCTGCTCTTCTTATTTTTCAGCAGCATAGCAGTGGGCTCTCCAAGTTTTGGTTTGGAACAAGGACATGTTTTGAAAGAAGCCCCTGTGTATAGTATACTGGTAGATACAATGAAGGGGGGGGGGGGAACACATGTAAGCCTGTCCACCCCCCCACCCCCAGTCCTCACACACACGCCGCCATGATTTCTGACCCTTTTTTTCTTCAACTGAGAGCAACACATAAGTTATTATGGAACTAACAGCAGTGAGGCTGGTGCAATGCACCGGAGCCAGCAGCAATGAAGGGGGCCACAGCGGCATTGATAGTAGTACTAATAATGAGTCACACTGACTCATTATAGTAGACTGCAGCTGCGGCTGGCTGCAGGCAGTAATAAAACACGAGGAGACAGTCCATCTGAAGAAGAGGAGGGGGGCCCTTCCCTCTAATTTTCTCCTATTCCATCCAGTTTCCTTCTCCACTCTCTGACACTACTTGTTGCCAGGGCTCCGATGCCACAATCTAGTGACTGGCCTGAAGTGAAAACCAGAGAAAAGGACCTGGCTGGCCTGCTTCTGGTCTCCTTCATCACTCCATCACATATTTTACCCTGCTGTGTTCTCTGCATGGATCAGTGACTGGATGATGGTCAGTTCACTCACAGCATGCATATTTATTTCTCTATTTCTCTCTCCTCCTCCTCCTCCTCCTCCTCCTCCTCCTCCTCCCCACCTCTCACTCTCTCTTCCTCTTTCTCCATCTACCCTTCTCTCCCTCTTCCTCTTTCTATCTCTCCCTCTCTGTCTCTTTCCCTCACACCTCTCACTCCCCTCTCTATCTGGGAAATAATGTTCATCCAGCAAGATTTAAGTTGGCAGTCAACTGTGCTTTGAAATGGCATGGCTTTATTGCACCCATTGTGAATATAGCTTGCCATCAGTGGTTTAAAAAATTGTCTATTCCCTAAAGAGTATTGCAAAAAAGTGTCTAGTCATGCCCCCAGCACTATACATTGCATGAGCCAAGGTAGATCTAAATGGATGGGATCTGTCCGACAGTATTTTGTGGCATTTCAAAAGCTCCATAAAATGTTTTATGTAAATGCAAAGAAGAGCTGCAAGAAAACACATTTACTGTTTGTTTAGTTTCACTTGCTACTCAAACTTACTTTGACAGTCAAATCCTCGTATAGGGGTTGTTGCTTACAACCTTTCAAAAACATAGATGGTGTATTTTGGGTCATCATTTTTGTCAAGTGTTTCAATAAGGATCTCCAATTAAGTGTACAGGGTGTATTTAGTAAAGATCAATATTGGTTTATTTTATGTGAGTGTTTGTGTGCATGTGTGTGATGGTGGGGTCATTTTCACTCAGTTTTACAAATTGTAGATTTACTAAAGCCCCCCCAAAAAAACACTGGAAAAATATCAATATTTTACTATAGACTCTTCAGATTTACTAAAGGTTTTTGAACTGACCAAAATCCAACTTCAAAATCGAGTGACCAAACATTAATCTGCCCAAAACAATAAACCTGCCTGTGGCAGTTGAGTCTGGGAGAAGCACTGCACAGACCACTATGATCTATGCAGTGCTTCTTAGGGTTAAAAGTGAAGGAAGAGTTAAACATTTAAAAAAACAACACTGGAGCCACACCCCTTTGCAGAGTGGGGACCCCCCAATAAAGGTATCCCCCTCCCAAGGTACCTCCCAGCCTTGACTCCTCACATCCCTGAAGGCTGTGAAGGCAGGTTTAATGGTGTTAAAATATAATTAATATTCTTCTTGATATTGGACTAATAGGTCCCAGAAAGCCTTCTCCGGCATGCCTGCACTTGGAGAACCAAAAGTGATAACATGTCCCGACACTAAGGTACCGCTGATACCTGTAGTTCTATTGTCATGGCAATATTACAACAATGACAGGACATACCAGATATTGTAATCATTTATTAAACATAAAAACAAACAAACACACTACATACCAAGTCCTTGGCTCTGCTTGGTCCTCTTCTGCTGTTTAAGTAGTCCATTGTCTTGGCAATGAAACAAACTGGCCACCTGTTCCCATAGATTGCATGGAATGACAACTGTTCCCATGGATCACTGTCATTTAAGTATAAAGGGAAGCATTCATTGGCTAAGAGTTGGATGCTCTCAGCCAATCAGAGATTGGTTTCTATGGTAACTTATGCTGAAAATAGTAAAATGGTATAGAAAGTCTCCACTAACTAATATTCTAGCCTCTCATGTGTAGTGTCTTGAGGCGGCTATCCTTTGCTGACTTGGTGGGCTCCCACACCCCAGACTTGAACCTTAGTGTTAGGGACCCCCCAGATAAAGTCACCTTGATGTTGGTTGGTGGACCAATATTTTTTGCCAAGCATCTTGATTTGATTCCATGTTAGATGTATGGTTATACTGATTACTGGTAGATTTATCCAAAGAACAACTCATTCAAGGGCTGATTTACCACCACCCACATCTCAGAATGTGAATGTCATGTTACAAAATTGACCGAACCCGCAATGAGATTATTGTATACATTGCATGGATGTATTAATAATCACATGCAGGGACAGGGTTTGCTAGAAAGCTCTATCCCTGCGAATACCCCCAGCATAGGCGTGCGCATCACATTTTATTAGGGGGTGCACAGTTGGAGGGGCGTGTCTAGCACCGCCTTTTGGGCGTGTCTAGCACCATCTATTGACGGTCAACGCAATATAAAATATCCACCCTTGTACCAATCCTAATAAAGCAGATACATTGTCAGATGTTGTGGTGTGCACCAAACAAACACCCCTGATGGCACTCACTGCAATTACACTGCTCAGCCTGGTCTGGCTCCCCCTCTCTTTCCCCTGCAAGCTGCAGCAGCTTACTTAAAAGTCAGTCACTCACTGACACTGACAGTTGCAGACTAGTACTGCTGCTGCTACTGGAAAAACGAGTGACCTGTCAATGTTGCTGCCGGCCGCCTGCCAGTATTGAATTTGTCTTCCTAAGAGGAACGCTGGCTGCATGCTGATCCTCATCAGTGGCTGGTGTTGGCATAGCATAGAAGGAGAGAGGTGGGCGTGTGGTGGATGTGACAGGTGGGCATGCGAGCAGCATGATGTAATCACATCACATCACGCTATTTTTGTACATGGAGGTGGAGCCAGGAGTTTGAAAGCCGGTGGCAGTGGCATCCTTTATTAACCCAGGCGTCCGGTCAGTAATACAGTCCTGACAGGGTGCAGCGCAGAGGGGACAGTAATAAGCCTGCTCGGCGATCGCTGCATCAGGCATGTGAGATTGGGGTGCCAGACATTAGGGGGTGCCTGTGCGCACCAGGCACCCCCCCTGCGCACACCTATGACCCCCAGCAGCATTATCTGGGTATTTTTTGCAAAAAATGCCTCAAGTTCCTGCTATACATGAGCCAACGCTGTCACTGGCCACCACCCCCCCCCCCCCCCCTCCCGTTGCAACAAAAAAAAACATTTTACGTATGGGGAATGCGATCTGATTACTACAAAAAAAAGAATTAAAGAGCGATCTGATTACTACAAAAAAGTGAATTAAAGAGTTTGGAGCAGTTTTTCATGGAAACTCCAGAAGCCCTTTAATAAATTTGAGTGAAAATAAAATAATGTGAAACGGGTATGAAAGCACCCTTTTTCCTATTTTTTTATTAAAACAAATGGTATTAAATAGGCTAACTTAGAAACATTATATTTACATTTATTAATAAATATTATATAGCGGTATATTACATTTTTAGGAAGAGAGCATCTACTGTATATTTTTTTGTCTTCTCTAACTACCTTTTGTATACCTACTTATCATGTTTAGCCTCTTTTTTATTGTCATTCAAAGTTCTTATTTTACAGATGTCTTTGTAAATTATGTTGGTGTTTAATGTAGTCCCTCCACTTTCTTCCTAATTTATTGCTTAAACTACAGATAACTGCTAGTCTTGCTGATAATAAATTGTTATGTGACTACGGTTCACTAGCACAATGACATAGATCAGTTGTAGTAAGTATATCTTCATTACTGTTGAGCAGATGCTAATATCGTACTGTAGATGCAATTTACTCATGGTTCATTCCACATGTGTCCCATGTGTTCAGTATCCATTGTACACCATGTGTGTTGTGTGAGTGTTGTAAACACATTTAACATATGTGACAAAAGATGATTGCAAAGTAATTAACATATGTTTCTAACTCATCCGCAGCAACTAATTGCATCTCCCAGTAGAGTTTAATATCTGCAGAGAGTTTGTTTTAAAACATATCTGTGAAAATACATTATAATCAAAGGTGATAATGCACTTATCTTTATTCAACATATTTTAAATCATTAATGATGCTTTAAGTCCACTTTGCTTTTATTTTCTCTCTTTGTAATCTTACGTGAATCTTTATCTATTGTCATGACAAAACAACAAACTCTTTATTTTAATAAAATTGTAGCCAAAAGTGCAATGTTGCTTAATTTACAACACTTATCATGTTGCTATTTATAACACCATATGCATATATGCCAGGCATGTCCAAACTGCGGCCCTCCAGCTGTTGTGAAACTACATATCCCAGCATGCCCTGACACAGTTTTGGTGTCAGAGAATTCTAAAGCTGTGTAAGGGCATACTGGGATGTGTAGTTTCTCAACAGCTGAAGGGCCGCAGTTTGGACATGCCTGATATATGCAAATGTATTCCTTCACATGTTGATCATTGGAAGAAAACTCCTACGATATTTCTGTAGCTATATCGGTAATTACGTCATTCTACACCTGCGACCCACTATTGGCCAATATATACCGCCTAGTGTGTATCCAGCATTAATCCACCAAATTCTCAGTAGAAGCAAGTCCTTATTTTGCAAATGTCCAAGGGTTAAAAGTTATAGTTGAGTAAAGGTTCTAAAGAATAGAATGCGCATATATTTGAAGTGGCAATCATTTATCATTTACCAGCCTGATTTTGCCTAGAAAAATGACAGGCACTTTAAAAATAAGGGTATTCTCGCCCAAAGTACCGCACCTCCGGCAACTTGCATCCTATTACATTTACCCCCAAGTTTTTCTTTTCTGTTTGCAGTTCACCTATATACGTACCTCCTCTTTAGGAGACAATTGGTATTTCTAATAAAAAGAGAATACGGAGTGCACCATAGTGAAGCACAGTAATAGATTTAATAATAGCACGCATACAAATGTACATTGAATTTTAAACTCATATGCATAAAACTTACCTTCCAGCAATCAATGACCGCCGAATATAGGGGGTAATTCTGAGTTGATCGCAGCAGCAAGTTTGTTAGCAATTGGGCAAAACCATGTGCACTGCAGGTGTGGCAGATATAACATTTGCAGAGAGAGTTAGATTTGGGTGGGTTATTTTTAGTGATGAGCGGGTTCGGATCCTCGGGATCCGAACCCGCCCGAACTTCACCTTTTTTTTCACGGGTCCGAGCAACTCGGATCCTCCCGCCTTGCTCGGTTAACCCGAGCGCGCCCGAACGTCATCATCCCACGGTCGGATTCTCGCGAGATTCGTATTCTATATAAGGAGCCGCGCGTTGCCGCCATTTTTCACTCGTGCATTGGAGATGATCGTGAGAGGACGTGGCTGGCGTCCTCTCAGTTTCTATGTTCAGTGGGCTGCAAATTGTGCTGCAAATATCTGTGCTCAGTGTGCTGCAAATATCTGTGTTCAGTGTGCTGCAAGTGCAAATATCTACGTTCTCTGCCTGAAAAATGCTCCATATCTGACTATGCTCAGTGTGCTGCAAATATCTGTGCTCAGTGTGCTAATTGCTTTATTGTGGGGACTGGGGACCAGCAGTATTATATAGTAGGAGGACAGTGCAGAGTTTTGCTGACCAGTGACCACCAGTATTATACGTTCTCTGCATGAAAAACGCTTCATATCTGTGCTGCATTGTAGTATATAGTAGGAGGACAGTGCAGAATTTTGCTGACCACCAGTATAACTATATATATAGCAGTACGGTACAGTAGTCCACTGCTCTACCTACCTCTGTGTCGTCAAGTATACTATCCATCCATACCTGTGGTGCATTTCAGTTTTGCACAGTTTGCTGACCACCAGTATATACTATATAGCAGTACGGTACAGAAGGCCACTGCTCTACCTACCTCTGTGTCGTCAAGTATACTATCTATCCATACCTGTGGTGCATTTCAGTTTTGCACAGTTAGCTGACCACCAGTATATACTATATAGCAGTACGGTACAGAATGCCACTGCTCTACCTACCTCTGTGTCGTCAAGTATACTATCAATCCATACCTGTGGTGCATTTCAGTTTTGCACAGTTTGCTGACCACCAGTATATAATATATAGCAGTACGGTACAGTAGGCCACTGCTCTACCTACCTCTGTGTCATCAAGTATACTATCCATCCATACCTGTGGTGCATTTCAGTTTTGCATAGTTTGCTGACCACCAGTATATACTATATAGCAGTACGGTACAGTAGGCCACTGCTCTACCTACCTATGTGTCGTCAAGTATACTATCCATCCATACCTGTGGTGCATTTCAGTTTTGCACAGTTTGCTGACCACCAGTATATACTATATAGCAGTACGGTACAGTAGGCCACTGCTCTACTTACCTCTGTGTCGTCAAGTATACTATCCATCCATACCTGTGGTGCATTTCAGTTGTGCGCAGTATATATAGTAGTAGGCCATTGCTATTGATATATTACTGGCATGTAATTCCACACATTAAAAAATGGAGAACAAAAATGTGGAGGGAAAAATAGGGAAAGATCAAGATCCACTTCCACCTCGTGCTGAAGCTGCTGCCACTACTCATGGCCAAGACGATGAAATGCCATCAACGTCGTCTGCCAAGGCCGATGCCCAATGTCATAGTAGAGAGCATGTAAAATCCCAAAAAATAAAGCTCAGTAAAATTACCCAAAAATCTAAATCAAAATCGTCTGAGGAGAAGCGTAAACTTGCCAATGTGCCATTTACGACACGGAGTGGCAAGGAACGGCTGAGGCCCTTACCTATGTTCAAGGCTAGTGATTCAACTTCACCTGTGGATGGAAGCACTCATCCTCCTGCTAGAAAACTTAAAAGAGCTAGGATGGCAAAAGCACAGCAAAGAACTGTGCGTTCTTCTAAATCACAAATCCCCAAGGAGAGTCCAATTGTGTCGATTGCGATGCCTGACCTTCCCAACACTGGACGGGAAGAGGTTGCGCCTTCCACCATTTGCATGCCCCCTGCAAGTGCTGGAAGGAGCACCCGCAGTCCAGTTCCTGATAGTCAAATTGAAGATGTCACTGTTGAAGTACACCAGGATGAGGATATGGGTGTTGCTGGCGCTGGGGAGGAAATTGACAAGGAGGATTCTGATGGTGAGGTGGTTTGCTTAAGTCAGGCAGAGTCCGGGGAGACACCTGTTGTCCATGGGACGAATATGGCCATTGACATGCCTGGTCAAAATACAAAAAAAATCACCTCTTCGGTGTGGAATTATTTCAACACAAATGCGGACAACTGGTGTCCAGCCGTGTGTTGCCTTTGTCAAGCTGTAATAAGTAGGGGTAAGGACGTTAACCACCTAGGAACATGCTCCCTTATACGTCACCTGGACCGCATTCATCAGAAGTCAGTGACAAGTTCAAAAACTTTGGATGACAGCGGAAGCAGTCCACTGACAACTAAATCCCTTCCTCTTGTAACCAAGCTCCTGCAAACCACACCACCAACTCCCTCAGTGTCAATTTCCTCCTTACACAGGAAAGCCAATAGTCAGGCAGGCCATGTTACTGTCAAGTCTGACGAGTCCTCTCCTGCCTGGGATTCATCCGATGCATCCTTGAGTGTAACGCCTACTGCTGCTGGCGCTGCTGTTGTTGCTGCTGGGAGTCGATCGTCATCCCAGAGGGGAAGTCGGAAGACCACTTGTACTACTTCCAGTAAGCAATTGACTGTCCAACAGTCCTTTGCGAGGAAGATGAAATATCACAGCAGGCATCCTACTGCAAAGAGGATAACTCAGGCCTTGGCAGCCTGGATGGTGAGAAACGTGTTTCCGGTATCCACAGTTAATTCACAGGGAACTAGAGACTTATTTGAGGTACTGTGTCCCCGGTACAAAATACCATCTAGGTTCCATTTCTCTAGGCAGGCGATACCGAAAATGTACACAGACGTCAGAAAAAGAGTCACCAGTGTCCTAAAAAATGCAGTTGTACCCAATGTCCACTTAACCACGGACATGTGGACAAGTGGAGCAGGGCAGACTCAGGACTATATGACTGTGACAGCCAACTGGGTAGATATATTGCCTCCTGCAGCAAGAACAGCAGCGGCGGCACCAGTAGCAGCATCTCGCAAACGCCAGCTCGTTCCTAGGCAGGCTACGCTTTGTATCACTGCTTTCCATAAGAGGCACACAGCTGGCAACCTCTTACGGAAACTGAGGAACATCATCGCAGAATGGCTTACCCCAATTGGACTCTCCTGGGGATTTGTGACATCAGACAACGCCACCAATATTGTGCGTGCATTACATCTGGGCATATTCCAGCACGTCCCATGTTTTGCGCATACATTGAATTTGGTGGTGCAGAATTATTTAAAAAATGACAGGGGCGTGCAAGAGTTGCTGTCGGTGGCCCGAAGAATTGCGGGCCACTTTCGGCATTCAGCCACCGCGTGCCAAAGACTGGAGCACCAGCAAACAGTCCTGAACCTGCCCTGCCATCATCTGAAGCAAGAGGTGGTAACGAGGTGGAATTCAACCCTCTATATGCTTCAGAGGATGGAGGAGCAGCAAAAGGCCATTCAAGCCTATACATCTGCCTACGATATAGGCAAAGGAGGGGGAATGCACCTGACTCAAGCGCAGTGAAGAATGACTTCAACGTTGTGCAAGGTTCTGCAACCCTTTGAACTTGCCACACGTGAAGTCAGTTCAGACACTGCCAGCCTGAGTCAGGTCATTCCCCTCGTCAGGCTTTTGCAGAAGAAGCTGGAGACATTGAAGGAGGAGCTAAAACAGAGCGATTCCGCTAGGCATGTGGGACTTGTGGATAGAGCCCTTAATTCGCTTAACCAGGATTCACGGGTGGTCAATCTGTTGAAATCAGAGCACTACAATTTGGCCACCGTGCTCAATCCTAGATTTAAAACCTACGTTGTATCTCTCTTTCCGGCAGACACAAGTCTGCAGAGGTTCAAAGACCTGCTGGTGAGAAAATTGTCAAGTCAAGCGGAACGTGACCCTTCAACAGCTCCTCCTTCACATTCTCCCGCAACTGGGGGTGCGAGGAAAAGGCTAAGAATTCCGAGCCCACCCTCTGGCGGTGATGCAGGGCAGTCTGGAGCGAGTGCTGACATCTGGTCCAGACTGAAGGACCTGCCAACGATTACTGACATGTCGTGTACTGTCACTGCATATGATTCTGTCACCATTGAAAGAATGGTGGAGGATTATATGAGTGACCGCATCCAAGTAGGCACGTCAGACAGTCCGTACAAATACTGGCAGGAAAAAGAGGCAATTTGGAGGCCCTTGCACAAACTGCCTTTATTTTACCTAAGTTGCCCCTCTCCAGTGTGTACTCCGAAAGAGTGTTTAGTGCAGCCGCTCACCTTGTCAGCAATCGGCGTACGAGGTTACTTCCAGAAAATGTGGAGAAGATGATGTTCATCAAAATTAATTATAATCAATTCCTCCGTGGAGACATACACCAGCAATTGCCTCCAGAAAGTACACAGGGACCTGAGATGGTGGATTCCAGTGGGGACGAATTAATAATCTGTGAGGAGGAGGATGTACACTTTGAAAGGGGTGAGGAATTGGACGATGAGGAGGAGGTGGACATCTTGCCTCTGTAGAGCCAGTTTGTGCAATGAGAGATTGATTGCTTCTTTTTTGGTGGGGGCCCAAACCAACCAGTCATTTCAGTCACAGTCGTGTGGCAGACCCTGTCGCTGAAATGATGGGTTTGTTAAAGTGTGCATGTCCTGTTTATACAACATAAAGGTGGGTGGGAGGGCCCAAGGACAATTCCATCTTGCACCTCTTTTTTCTTTCATTTTTCTTTGCATCATGTGCTGTTTGGGGACTATTTTTTTTAAGTGCCATCCTGTCTGACACTGCAGTGCCACTCCTAGATGGGCCAGGTGTTTGTGTCGGCCACTTGTGTCGCTTAGCTTAGCCATCCAGTGACCTTGGTGCACCTCTTTTTTTCTTTGCATCATGTGCTGTTTGGGGACTATTTTTTTGAAGTGCCATCCTGTATGACACTGCAGTTCCACTCCTAGATGGGCCAGGTATTTGTGTCGGCCACTTGGGTCGCTTAGCTTAGTCATCCAGCGACCTCGGTGCAAATTTTAGTACTAAAAATAATATTGTGAGGTGTGAGGTGTTCAGAATAGACTGAAAATGAGTGGAAATTATGGTTATTGAGGTTAATAATACTATGGGATCAAAATGACCCCCAAATTCTATGATTTAATCTGTGTCTCTCAGCCTGTCCCCTTTAATTCTGTGTCTATCAACCTGCCCCCACTCAGCGTCTGTCAGCTTGACCCCTCCTCACTGTGTCTCTCAGGCTGCCCCCTTTAGTTCTGTTTATCCCCCTCCTCCTTCACTCTGTGGGGCATATTTACTAAGCTTCCGATTTTGACCGAGATGGTGTTCTTTCTTCAAAGTGTCATCTCGGGAATTTACTAAACTCAAATATCGGCAGTGATGAGGGCATTCGTATTTTTATTACGGCTGTGTAGTAAAAATACGAATGAATACACCATAGGTCAAATGCGGCTGTTTAGGTATTGAACACGGTCATTTACTAACCATTCGCATTTGAAATCTCTTGCGTGAAAATGCATGTGCGGCCGTGAAAAAATACTAATCGTACAAAAAGCCTAAAAAAAATGTAGACCTGCTTTTGAGAAGCGTGTTTACATGTGTTGCCAATTCTACATTACTCACACCTGACTTTTTGGACCTTTAAAAGGGGCCCCAACACATTTTTCACCACTCTCAATCTGAAATGGCTGCTACTGTGTGTAGTACTGCTGTCTTGTTTGCTGGGGGATACCTGACACTGCTCCATGAGGCTACAATAAACCCAGGCCAGGAAAATCAACATGGTCAGCAGGTTGTACATGTTCCGCGTAGGCTGGCCATGGCTTGTTGTTTTAGTGGGCGTTTAAACCATAACACATTTGCAGATGATATACAGATGCTCCGACTAAATGTAAATAACATTTTCCCTCTGTATGACCTTGTCAAACTGAACCTAGACCCTGAGACAGCACGCTCTCGCTCTGTCTCAGGCCTGCACAAACTCCTGCCTGTGTTGCACTTTATGGATACTGGCAGCTTCCAGCCTGTGACTAGCGATGTCATTAGTATCTCACAGGCCACCTTTTAGAAATATGTAATTCAGGTGAGTTAAAACATACATACACGTCTATGTCTAAGTGGTGCTTCTGTAATGTAATAGAACACAGTATTGTATTGATTACAGGTCATGACACTCACCTTTAATTTTGGAATGTCCACTCAGGTTTTGGATGTCTTGGATGGCCACATAGATGCCTCTCTCTGCTTCCCTACCCTGGAGTCGCAGTGGCATGCAGTCAGGGTAGCTTTATGTGATCTTGCGGCCATGGCCAATGTGCTGGGTGCCATAGATTAGACACACGTTGAGCTGAGGACACCTAGGGGCAGGCAATATATTTATACCAATACACATCTGGCCCAAGACACTAATGTGGAGGTGGTTTGTGGAGCGAATTTAACAATACACATATTCCGTGTTAACAATTTATTTTTTTTAACACACAAATTTATGAACAAAAAAAAACAAAAACATTTTAATGGTCACCATATTCTGTGGACGCATTATTATTTGGGTTTTTTTTTGTGTGCTGGGTGCCGAGGATTGTGCTGGCTCGTTGGTGCGGGTTCGACTTGAGCGTCGAACTGGGGATTGAACTGGGGTGTGGCTTGGTGTAGTTGTCCCCGAGCTCGATGTCACATGGTGTGATGCCAACACACTTAGGCTTTGACTTAGATTGTTCAAGCTTGCTGTGAGCTGCGTATTAGCGGCAGTGTTGTTTGCTATAATTCGTGATAGGTTCTCATTTATCATTTGGTTATGTTGGATGATCTGGATGAGTGATTGTTGCTGCCGCTGTTGTTCATCCAAGATGCGTTGGAGGTTTGATTGCATCTGGCTGTTGTCTGCCCTCATCTGCTCTATGGAGTTTGCGATTCTGCCCACCTGCACTATAAGTCTGCCTGAGTTGCGACTCAGTCTAGGCAGATGATGGGGCAGACTTGACAGGTATTGGTTGTGGGTGTTGAGGCTTGCACAGTATTGCGCCTGTTGTGTGGACCAACGGGTCCAAAACTCAGGGCCCATTTGTGTGTCCACTTGTGTTGTGGTCAATTGGGGGCTGTGTGATGTTTGTGGTGGTTGGGGTATGTCCTGCGGCGTGGTTGGCTGGGTCGGATCGATGGCCTGCAGGTGGAGTGTGAAGGACTCCTGGTCACGTTCCTGCTGGGCATCCTCGGTGATGATGGGTGGGTCTGTATGGGGTTGAAGACAGCCACTATTTAGTAAATATGTAGCATTGGTCTTACTATAGCTTTACGTCAACATGCATTACTTCTTAATATTAATGTTGTAATTGCTAAATAGATTGTGGCCTCAACTTAACTATGTTGTTCACCTTTTTTAAAAAATATGTGGCTTCTAACGTTCACTACTCGTTTGTTTAAAGTTTGTCGGAATTGTTGGACTTTGAGCCATAATTAATGTTTACATACGAAGAACTCTAACAAATACAAAGTACTACATTTACATATTGTGTATGAAGTTTCCTTTGGAACAACACACACAATACAATAAATGTGTTGACCAATACACTCATACATTGTTCAAGGCAGTCAGTGGTCCGCCCAAAACGTTAACAAATATAGTGGTCTAAAATGTACACATTAACAATGGGTGAAAAAGTATTAAGGTGCCCTATGTTTAGAACTGGTGATGTTGGCCATGCCAAACAATTGGATGAGACTTAACATTTATGTCGGGTTTTTTCACAGAAATTTATGTCAATCAAATGTGTTGATATGGCCAACATCACATCTGACAATTAACCATCTAAAAATACCTTAACACCATGTGCTTGTTGTTGTTGAGTATTGCAAGGATTACTGGTCATTTGTGTAATATTTTTTGCTCTGCACTAACAGTGGTGCAGATGTAAACCTGGAGAAGGCATAAGGAAGTTAAAAACCAGTGATATGTGCAAGATGATAAAGGCACAAGGCAAACAGCTCCAATATGTGAATTAACATTTGTGTTTATTTTGTACTGCTGCCTTTATCACCTTGCACATATCAGTGTTTTTTCACTTCCTTATGCCTTCTCCAGGTTAATAAATCTACCCCACTGTTTTTTAACTTATTTACACGTAATTGTTATGTTTACTCACCGGACAACTGAGGGGATTGTGGATCCTCACTTTGTGGGCTGGCCAATAGAGCTAGTGGTGGCAGGGCCGACACTGCGGAGATGCACCGTTGGGGTGGTGATGCTGGTGCTGGAGCTTCTGCCTCAAGATGGCGTCTCTTGGGTGGCCTCGTAGCCACAGTAACCGAGCCCTGTGATGGGCGCTTTAGTGGAGGGGGATTTGCCGAAGAAGAACCTATGTGATAAGATAAACATTAACATTTTGTGTTTCTATGTGTTTGCAGCAGTGGTCGAAGTGGGGCGGTATGGTATACCGCCACTTCTTCCACTGACCCGGAAATGATCCCAGAAAGTGCAGCAGGAGGCGAGGGAATTGGCCATCCTGCTGCACATGGTGCTCCCCATCCCTGCGCGGCGGCCAGCGGCTGTGTAGAGCGCTGTATTAGCTCACAGCCGCTCCCCGACGCCAGCCACCCGCGCACACCGCTCACCATCCGCCCGCTGCTCCCGCTCACCAGCCGGCTGCCGGCCCCGCTCACCAGCCGCCCACCGCTTCCACTCACCAGCCGGCCGCCGGCCCCGCTCACCAGCCGCCCGCCGCTTCCACTCACCAGCCGGCCGCTGGCCCCGCTCACCAGCCGCCCGGCGCCAGCTCACTGCTGCCAGCAACAACATAAGGTAATGTTCCCCTGCTGTCACCTCTCTCCCTGCTGTTCCTGTCGTCACCCTCCCTGTCATCACCCTCCCTGTCGTCACCCTCCCTGTCTTCACTCTCCCTGTCGTCACAGTCGTCACTCTCCCTGTCATCACTCTCCCTGTCGTCACTCTCCCTGTCGTCACTCTCCCTGTCGTTACTGTCGTCACTCTCCCTCTGTCGTCACTCTCCCTCTGTCGTCACTCTCTCCCTGTCGTCACACTCTCTCCCCCTGTCTCTCCCCCTGCCTCTCTCTCTGTCATCACTGTCTCTCTCTGTCGTCACTGTCTCTCTCTGTCGTCACTCTCTCCCTGTCGTCACTCTCTCCCTGTCGTCACTGTTATCACTCTCTCCGTCGTCACTGTCGTCACTCTCTCCGTCGTCACTGTGGTCACTCTCTCCCTGTCGTCACTCTCTCCCTGTCATCACTCTCTCCCTATTGTCACTCTCTCCCTGTCGTCACTGTCGTCACTCTCCCTGTCGTCATTCTCTCTCCCCGTCTCTCTCTCTTTGTCGTCACTGTCTGTCCCTGTCGTTACTCTCTCTCCCTGTCGTTACTCTCTCTCCCTGTCGTCACTCTCTCTCCCTGTCATCACTCTCCCTGTCGTCACTCTCGTCACTCACACTGTCATCACTCTCTCCCCCCCTGTCGTCACTCTCCCTGTCGTCACTCTCACTGTTGTCACTGTCGTCACTCTCTCCCTGTCGTCACTCTCTCTCCCTGTCGTCACTCTCTCCATCGTCACACTCTCCGTTGTCACTGTCGTCACTCTCTCCCTGTCGTCACTCTCTCCCTGTCGTCACTCTCTCCCTGTTGTCACTCTCTCCCTGTTGTCACTCTCTCCCTGTCATCACTCTCTCCCTGTCGCCACTCTCTCCCTGTCGTCTCTCTCTCCCTGTCGTCACTGTCGTCACTCTCTCCCTGTCGTCACTCTCTCTCTCCCTGTCTTTCTCTCCCTGTCTTTCTCTCCCCGTCTCTCTCTCCCCGTCGTCACTCTCTCTGTCGTCACTCTCTCTGTCGTCACTCTCTCTCCTTGTCGTCACTCTCCCTGTCGTCGCTTTCGTCACTCTCACTGTCGTCACTCTCACTGTCGTCACTCTCACTGTCGTCACTCTCCCTGTCGTCACTCTCGTCACTCTCCCTGTTGTCCCTGTCGTCACTCTCTCCCTGTCGTCACTTTCTCCCCCTGTCTCTCCCCCTGTCGTCACTGTCTCTCCATCGTCACTCTCCCTGTCATCACTCTCTCTCCCTGTCTCTCTCCCTGTTGTAACTGTCTCTCTCCCTGTTGTAACTGTCTCTCTCCCTGTCGTCACTGTCTCTCTCCCTGTCGTCACTGTTTCTCTCCCTGTCGTCACTGTCTCTCTCCCTGTCGTCACTGTCTCTCTCCCTGTCGTCACTCTGGCTGTCCCTGCTGTCACAATTTCAGCTCATTCAGTGTGCTGCAATGTGAATTTTGGCTCATTCAGTGTGCTACAAGGTGAATTTCGGCTCATTCAGTGTGCTACAAGGTGAATTTTGGCTCATTCAGTGTGCTACAAGGTGAATTTCGGCTAATTCAGTGAGCTACAATGTGAATTTCGGCTCATTCAGTGTGCTACAATGTGAATTTCGGCTCATTCAGTGTGCTACAATGTGAATTTCGGCTCATTCAGTGTGCTATAATGTGAATTTCGGCTCATTCAGTGTGCTATAATGTGAATTTCGGCTCATTCAGTGTGCTATAATGTGAATTTCAGCTCATTCATTGTGCTACAATGTGAATTTCGGCTCATTCATTGTGCTACAATGTGAATTTCAGCTCATTCAGTGTGCTACAATGTGAGTTTCGGCTCATTCAGTGTGCTACAATTTTAATTTCGGCTCATTCAGTGTGCTACAATTTGAATTTCGGCTCATTCAGTGTGCTACAATGTGAATTTCGGCTCATTCAGTGTGCTACAATGTGAATTTCGGCTCATTCAGTGTGCTACAATGTGAAAGGGGCACCAGTACTAGATAGTATAAGGGGTTCTACTACATGGGACACGCCCCCTATTGGGTGACCACGCCACCTTTTTGGGTGACCATGCCCCCTTTTCTGGAGCGCACGCATAATTACATCCTTGACTTTTGCATACCCCCACTTCAAAATTTCCACTTCGACCACTGGTTTGCAGAATATGTGTTTACAGTAAAATCTTACCTGCATTGGCGCCATCTGCATCTCTTGGCAGTGTGGGATGTGGCCTGGCTGTGCTGCTTTTCTTGCGTACTGTAGAAATATGAAGAATGTACTTATGAACATACTATTTTGTTGATATGTTTATGCAAATTCCTTATTGTGATGTAAACATATGTGGTACCTGATGAGAAGTAAACTAAACAATGCTTATGCTTTTTTGCCTGACTTCATTGGGTGTGTATCATTTAAATTTGATAAAAATTTCCAAAATAATCCATACACAAATGCAAGTAATTAAAATAATTTTACTACTTCAAACCAAAACGTTGTAGCTTGACACAACCACAATATTGCACGCTAAAGGTCCCAATTTTTGATGATAACAATAAAACACTAGCCACAAATATCTGTGAAAACTTGGAAACATCACAACCAAATATGCATGAAAAAAAAACCTGAAGCACACAAAGGACAACCCAGAACAACACACAATAAACATAAATGCTATGAAATGTGTTAAAAAAAAATATTCATCACACTTCTTTAAAATACACCTACAAACATTTACTTTTGGCATAAAACACCAGAAAATGGACAAGGCAACCACAAAAAATCAACTATACAAAGTTTAAAAAAATACATAATTGAGAATAACACTACATTAGGCCTGGCCAACCCGTGGCTCTCCAGATGTAGTGAAACTACACATCCCAGCATAACCCTGCCACAGTTTTAGCATTCCCTAATAGCAAAACTGTGGCAAGGCATGATGGGACTTGTAGTTTTACAACAGCTGGAGAGCCACAGGTTGGCCAGGCCTGTACTACATCACCAACACATTAGAATAATGAACAAACTGACAACCACAATTAGCTAGAAGACATTTCAGACAACTAAGGACAAAGCACAGATGTTTAAATTTTTTCAAAAAGTAAAAATAACTCACCATCCTGCCTTGGCCGATCCGAATCCCGGACATAAGTGGCACCAACCACTTCTGGCGGAATGAATGCACGCACAGGCTCCTCCCAATCACGGTAAGATGCAAGGAAGGGGTGTCCACTCCCGATTTGGCGGGCTGATTTAGCCTTCTTGGCCATCTTCGCCTTGACACGGCGCTTTATGTCGTAGAAACGCTTACGACACGTGTCCTCGGTCCGCCTCACCACACCCTCACTATTAACAGCCACAACGACCTTCCCCCACAGAACACTCTTCCTGCGTGACGACACCTTTGCAGCATCATGGCCAAACAACTGCCGATGATGCCTCATCAGCTCCCGCACCAAAGCCATATTTTCTGCGTAACTGAATTTTACATTGCGGCCAGTCTTTGTAGTGGTGCGTGGCTGCGGAGCCACAACACCATCACTATCACTGGAGGCCACAGCAACAACCTCCCCCTCCTCCTCATTAACCTCCTCCACCTCACTCACCTCCTCCCTCTCACTCACCTCCTCCATCTCACTCACCTTCTCCACCACACTCACCTCCTCCACCCCACTCACCTCCTCCACCACACTCACCTCTGACTGGGACATAATCAGGACAAACAACAAATAACACTGAGAAAAAAAACAGTAAACACACTCCTCCACTACCACTACACACCACACACCAAACACACACACACTCACTCACTCACTCACTCACTCACAAACAATGACAATAGACGTGAAATAAAAAACTGACAAAAAACTAGACAGACTTTTAAATGACTACACAACAAGTATGACAAGACTACTTACACACACAGTACAGCACTCAACAATCACAAAAAACCTCCACAAAACCGCCAAAAACTCCAAACAACTCACCAACTCCTAACACACCTTCCTCTCACCTCTCCACTAGCTAAACCCACAAGGTTCGGACGGTTTGGGGCGTTTTTATTAGAGATGAGCGGGTTCGGTTTCTCTGAAACCGAACCCGCACGAACTTCATGTTTTTTTCACGGGTCCGAGCAGACTCGGATCCTCCCGCCTTGCTCGGTTAACCCGAGCGCGCCCGAACGTCATCATGACGCTGTCGGATTCTCGCGAGACTCGGATTCTATATAAGGAGCCGCGCGTCGCCGCCATTTTCACACGTGCATTGAGATTGATAGGGAGAGGACGTGGCTGGCGTCCTCTCCATTAGAAATTAGATTAGAAGAGAGAGAGAGATTGTGCAGAGTCAGACAGAGTTTACCACAGTGACCAGTGCAGTTGTTGTTAGTTAACTTTTATTTATTTTAATATAATATATCCGTTCTCTGCTATATCCGTTCTCTGCCTGAAAAAAAACGATACACAGCAGCAGCCAGTCACACAGTGTGACTCAGTCTGTGTGCACTCAGCTCAGCCCAGTGTGCTGCACATCAATGTATAAAAGGCAAAGCTTATAATAATTGTGGGGGAGACTGGGGAGCACTGCAGGTTGTTATAGCAGGAGCCCCCAGGAGTACATAATATTATATTAATTTAAAATTAAACAGTGCACACTTTTGCTGCTGGAGTGCCACTGCCAGTGTGACTAGTGGTGACCAGTGCCTGACCACCAGTATAGTAGTATATTGTTGTATGTATTGTATACTATCTCTTTATCAACCAGTCTATATTAGCAGCAGACACAGTACAGTGCGGTAGTTCACGGCTGTGGCTACCTCTGTGTCGGCAGTCGGAACTCGGCAGGCAGTCCGTCCATCCATAATTGTATTACAATATATACCACCTAACCGTGGTATTTTTTTTTCTTTCTTTATACCGTCGTCATAGTGTCATACTAGTTGTTACGAGTATACTACTATCTCTTTATCAACCAGTGTACAGTGCGGTAGTTCACGGCTGTGGCTACCTCTGTGTCGGCAGTCGGCAGGCAGTCCGTCCATCCATAATTGTATTATTATTATAATATATACCACCTAACCGTGGTTTTTTTTTCATTCTTTATACCGTCATAGTGTCATACTAGTTGTTACGAGTATACTACTATCTCTTTATCAACCAGTGTACAGTGCGGTAGTTCACGGCTGTGGCTACCTCTGTGTCGGCAGTCGGCAGGCAGTCCGTCCATCCATAATTGTATTATTATTATAATATATACCACCTAACCGTGGTTTTTTTTTCATTCTTTATACCGTCGTCATAGTGTCATACTAGTTGTTACGAGTATACTACTATCTCTTTATCAACCAGTGTACAGTGCGGTAGTTCACGGCTGTGGCTACCTCTGTGTCGGCAGTCGGCAGGCAGTCCGTCCATCCATAATTGTATTATTATTATAATATATACCACCTAACCGTGGTTTTTTTTTCATTCTTTATACCGTCGTCATAGTGTCATACTAGTTGTTACGAGTATACTACTATCTCTTTATCAACCAGTGTACAGTGCGGTAGTTCACGGCTGTGGCTACCTCTGTGTCGGCAGTCGGCAGGCAGTCCGTCCATCCATAATTGTATTATTATTATAATATATACCACCTAACCGTGGTTTTTTTTTCATTCTTTATACCGTCGTCATAGTGTCATACTAGTTGTTACGAGTATACTACTATCTCTTTATCAACCAGTGTACAGTGCGGTAGTTCACGGCTGTGGCTACCTCTGTGTCGGCAGTCGGCAGGCAGTCCGTCCATCCATAATTGTATTATTATTATAATATATACCACCTAACCGTGGTTTTTTTTTCATTCTTTATACCGTCGTCATAGTGTCATACTAGTTGTTACGAGTATACTACTATCTCTTTATCAACCAGTGTACAGTGCGGTAGTTCACGGCTGTGGCTACCTCTGTGTCGGCAGTTGGCAGGCAGTCCGTCCATCCATAATTGTATTATTATTATAATATATACCACCTAACCGTGGTTTTTTTTTCATTCTTTATACCGTCGTCATAGTGTCATACTAGTTGTTACGAGTATACTACTATCTCTTTATCAACCAGTGTACAGTGCGGTAGTTCACGGCTGTGGCTACCTCTGTGTCGGCAGTCGGCAGGCAGTCCGTCCATCCATAATTGTATTATTATTATAATATATACCACCTAACCGTGGTTTTTTTTTCATTCTTTATACCGTCGTCATAGTGTCATACTAGTTGTTACGAGTATACTACTATCTCTTTATCAACCAGTGTACAGTGCGGTAGTTCACGGCTGTGGCTACCTCTGTGTCGGCAGTCGGCAGGCAGTCCGTCCATCCATAATTGTATTATTATTATAATATATACCACCTAACCGTGGTTTTTTTTTCATTCTTTATACCGTCGTCATAGTGTCATACTAGTTGTTACGAGTATACTACTATCTCTTTATCAACCAGTGTACAGTGTGGTAGTTCACGGCTGTGGCTACCTCTGTGTCGGCAGTCGGCAGGCAGTCCGTCCATCCATAATTGTATTATTATTATAATATATACCACCTAACTGTGGTATTTTTTTTTCTTTCTTTATACCGTCGTCATAGTGTCATACTAGTTGTTACGAGTATACTACTATCTCTTTATCAACCAGTGTACAGTGCGGTAGTTCACGGCTGTGGCTACCTCTGTGTCGGCAGTCGGCAGGCAGTCCGTCCATCCATAATTGTATTATTATTATAATATATACCACCTAACCGTGGTTTTTTTATACCACCTAACCGTGGCAGTCCGTCCATAATTGTATACTAGTATCCAATCCATCCATCTCCATTGTTTACCTGAGGTGCCTTTTAGTTCTGCCTATAAAATATGGAGAACAAAAAAGTTGAGGTTCCAAAATTAGGGAAAGATCAAGATCCACTTCCACCTCGTGCTGAAGCTGCTGCCACTAGTCATGGCCGAGACGATGAAATGCCAGCAACGTCGTCTGCCAAGGCCGATGCCCAATGTCATAGTACAGAGCATGTCAAATCCAAAACACCAAATATCAGAAAAAAAAGGACTCCAAAACCTAAAATAAAATTGTCGGAGGAGAAGCGTAAACTTGCCAATATGCCATTTACCACACGGAGTGGCAAGGAACGGCTGAGGCCCTGGCCTATGTTCATGGCTAGTGGTTCAGCTTCACATGAGGATGGAAGCACTCAGCCTCTCGCTAGAAAACTGAAAAGACTCAAGCTGGCAAAAGCACCGCAAAGAACTGTGCGTTCTTTGAAATCCCAAATCCACAAGGAGAGTCCAATTGTGTCGTTTGCGATGCCTGACCTTCCCAACACTGGACGTGAAGAGCATGCGCCTTCCACTATTTGCATGCCCCCTGCAAGTGCTGGAAGGAGCACCCGCAGTCCAGTTCCTGATAGTCAGATTGAAGATGTCAGTGTTGAAGTACACCAGGATGAGGAGGATATGGGTGTTGCTGGCGCTGGGGAGGAAATTGACCAGGAGGATTCTGATGGTGAGGTGGTTTGTTTAAGTCAGGCACCCGGGGAGACACCTGTTGTCCGTGGGAGGAATATGGCCGTTGACATGCCAGGTGAAAATACCAAAAAAATCAGCTCTTCGGTGTGGAGGTATTTCACCAGAAATGCGGACAACAGGTGTCAAGCCGTGTGTTCCCTTTGTCAAGCTGTAATAAGTAGGGGTAAGGACGTTAACCACCTCGGAACATCCTCCCTTATACGTCACCTGCAGCGCATTCATAATAAGTCAGTGACAAGTTCAAAAACTTTGGGTGACAGCGGAAGCAGTCCACTGACCAGTAAATCCCTTCCTCTTGTAACCAAGCTCACGCAAACCACCCCACCAACTCCCTCAGTGTCAATTTCCTCCTTCCCCAGGAATGCCAATAGTCCTGCAGGCCATGTCACTGGCAAGTCTGACGAGTCCTCTCCTGCCTGGGATTCCTCCAATGCATCCTTGCGTGTAACGCCTACTGCTGCTGGCGCTGCTGTTGTTGCCGCTGGGAGTCGATGGTCATCCCAGAGGGGAAGTCGTAAGCCCACTTGTACTACTTCCAGTAAGCAATTGACTGTTCAACAGTCCTTTGCGAGGAAGATGAAATATCACAGCAGTCATCCTACTGCAAAGCGGATAACTGAGTCCTTGACAACTATGTTGGTGTTAGACGTGCGTCCGGTATCCGCCGTTAGTTCACAGGGAACTAGACAATTTATTGAGGCAGTGTGCCCCCGTTACCAAATACCATCTAGGTTCCACTTCTCTAGGCAGGCGATACCGAGAATGTACACGGACGTCAGAAAAAGACTCACCAGTGTCCTAAAAAATGCAGTTGTACCCAATGTCCACTTAACCACGGACATGTGGACAAGTGGAGCAGGGCAGGGTCAGGACTATATGACTGTGACAGCCCACTGGGTAGATGTATGGACTCCCGCCGCAAGAACAGCAGCGGCGGCACCAGTAGCAGCATCTCGCAAACGCCAACTCTTTCCTAGGCAGGCTACGCTTTGTATCACCGCTTTCCAGAATACGCACACAGCTGAAAACCTCTTACGGCAACTGAGGAAGATCATCGCGGAATGGCTTACCCCAATTGGACTCTCCTGTGGATTTGTGGCATCGGACAACGCCAGCAATATTGTGTGTGCATTAAATATGGGCAAATTCCAGCACGTCCCATGTTTTGCACATACCTTGAATTTGGTGGTGCAGAATTTTTTAAAAAACGACAGGGGCGTGCAAGAGATGCTGTCGGTGGCCAGAAAAATTGCGGGACACTTTCGGCGTACAGGCACCACGTACAGAAGACTGGAGCACCACCAAAAACTACTGAACCTGCCCTGCCATCATCTGAAGCAAGAAGTGGTAACGAGGTGGAATTCAACCCTCTATATGCTTCAGAGGTTGGAGGAGCAGCAAAAGGCCATTCAAGCCTATACAATTGAGCACGATATAGGAGATGGAATGCACCTGTCTCAAGTGCAGTGGAGAATGATTTCAACGTTGTGCAAGGTTCTGATGCCCTTTGAACTTGCCACACGTGAAGTCAGTTCAGACACTGCCAGCCTGAGTCAGGTCATTCCCCTCATCAGGCTTTTGCAGAAGAAGCTGGAGGCATTGAAGAAGGAGCTAACACGGAGCGATTCCGCTAGGCATGTGGGACTTGTGGATGCAGCCCTTAATTCGCTTAACAAGGATTCACGGGTGGTCAATCTGTTGAAATCAGAGCACTACATTTTGGCCACCGTGCTCGATCCTAGATTTAAAGCCTACCTTGGATCTCTCTTTCCGGCAGACACAGGTCTGCTGGGGTTGAAAGACCTGCTGGTGACAAAATTGTCAAGTCAAGCGGAACGCGACCTGTCAACATCTCCTCCTTCACATTCTCCCGCAACTGGGGGTGCGAGGAAAAGGCTCAGAATTCCGAGCCCACCCGCTGGCGGTGATGCAGGGCAGTCTGGAGCGACTGCTGATGCTGACATCTGGTCCGGACTGAAGGACCTGACAACGATTACGGACATGTCGTCTACTGTCACTGCATATGATTCTCTCAACATTGATAGAATGGTGGAGGATTATATGAGTGACCGCATCCAAGTAGGCACGTCACACAGTCCGTACTTATACTGGCAGGAAAAAGAGGCAATTTGGAGGCCCTTGCACAAACTGGCTTTATTCTACCTAAGTTGCCCTCCCACAAGTGTGTACTCCGAAAGAGTGTTTAGTGCCGCCGCTCACCTTGTCAGCAATCGGCGTACGAGGTTACATCCAGAAAATGTGGAGAAGATGATGTTCATTAAAATGAATTATAATCAATTCCTCCGCGGAGACATTGACCAGCAGCAATTGCCTCCACAAAGTACACAGGGAGCTGAGATGGTGGATTCCAGTGGGGACGAATTGATAATCTGTGAGGAGGGGGATGTACACGGTGATATATCGGAGGGTGAAGATGAGGTGGACATCTTGCCTCTGTAGAGCCAGTTTGTGCAAGGAGAGATTAATTGCTTCTTTTTTGGGGGGGGTCCAAACCAACCCGTCATATCAGTCACAGTCGTGTGGCAGACCCTGTCACTGAAATGATGGGTTGGTTAAAGTGTGCATGTCCTGTTTTGTTTATACAACATAAGGGTGGGTGGGAGGGCCCAAGGATAATTCCATCTTGCACCTCTTTTTTCTTTTCTTTTTCTTTGCATCATGTGCTGATTGGGGAGGGTTTTTTGGAAGGGACATCCTG
The DNA here is from genome assembly GCF_028390025.1 of Pseudophryne corroboree. Lineage (NCBI taxonomy): Eukaryota > Metazoa > Chordata > Amphibia > Anura > Myobatrachidae > Pseudophryne > Pseudophryne corroboree. Next base: position 593,638,915 of record NC_086448.1, read on the forward strand.
CGTGACACTGCAGTGCCACTCCTAGATGGGCCCGGTGTTTGTGTCGGCCACTAGGGTCGCTAATCTTACTCACACAGCTACCTCATTGCGCCTCTTTTTTTCTTTGCGTCATGTGCTGTTTGGGGAGGGTTTTTTGGAAGGGACATCCTGCGTGACACTGCAGTGCCACTCCTAGATGTGCCCGGTGTTTGTGTCGGCCACTAGGGTCGCTAATCTTACTCACACAGTCAGCTACCTCATTGCGCCTCTTTTTTTCTTTGCGTCATGTGCTGTTTGGGGAGGGTTTTTTGGAAGGGCCATCCTGCGTGACACTGCAGTGCCACTCCTAGATGGGCCCGGTGTTTGTGTCGGCCACTAGGGTCGCTAATCTTACTCACACAGCTACCTCATTGCGCCTCTTTTTTTCTTTGCGTCATGTGCTGTTTGGGGAGGGTTTTTTGGAAGGGACATCCTGCGTGACACTGCAGTGCCACTCCTAGATGGGCCCGGTGTTTGTGTCGGCCACTAGGGTCGCTTATCTTTCTCACACAGCTACCTCATTGCGCCTCTTTTTTTCTTTGCGTCATGTGCTGTTTGGGGAGGGTTTTTTGGAAGGGACATCCTGCGTGACACTGCAGTGCCACTCCTAGATGGGCCCGGTGTTTGTGTCGGCCACTAGGGTCGCTTATCTTTCTCACACAGTCAGCTACCTCATTGCGCCTCTTTTTTTCTTTGCGTCATGTGCTGTTTGGGGAGGGTTTTTTGGAAGGGACATCCTGCGTGACACTGCAGTGCCACTCCTAGATGGGCCCGGTGTTTGTGTCGGCCACTAGGGTCGCTTATCTTACTCACACAGCGACCTCGGTGCAAATTTTAGGACTAAAAATAATATTGTGAGGTGTGATGTGTTCAGAATAGGCTGAAAATGAGTGTAAATTATGTTTTTTGAGGTTAATAATACTTTGGGATCAAAATTACCCCCAAATTCTATGATTTAAGCTGTTTTTTAGGGTTTTTTGAAAAAAACACCCGAATCCAAAACACACCTGAATCCGACAAAAAAAATTCGGTGAGGTTTTGCCAAAACGCGGTCGAACCCAAAACACGGCCGCGGAACCGAACCCAAAACCAAAACACAAAACCCGAAAAATTTCCGGCGCTCATCTCTAGTTTTTATAGTAATGTGCACAGACACTCCTCCATCACGAATGAAAACAATCACGGACGAGTGACAAAAACGAAACTTAGGAAAAAAACGCGTCCGTGTACGGACAAACACTGCCGTAACCCAAATGTGACGCAGTCGTAAAAAAACCTCATAACCCGGCCGCAAAATCACTAAATCGGCTGCATTCTACCTTACAAAACCACGAATGACATCGACATCGGAAAACACGAAAAATAAAAATACGACAGCTTAGTAAATGAGGCGTAAAATTTTCAAAAAGTTGCAAATACACACATTCGATGTAATTCGTGATGAATTTCCCTCCAAATTGGTACTAATACAAATTTTAGTAAATATACCCCTGTGTCTCTTAGCCTGTGCTCCCTCCCCCCAGTGGAGAAGTTGTCAATGACAACCAAATAGCTGCTCTGTATAATTTTATGGTATGCAAATTATAAATGTTACTTCAATGCTGTTTGTTTGCCATGGGCAACTTCCCCACTGGTTTACTTTTCTACTCTTTTCACTGCTTAGTACATTCCCCTTTAGTGTAAGTATGGCAGCATATCATTCAGTAGTGTAACAGTTTTTGTTTAGCAGACATTAGGGAAATTCAATTAAATGCCGGCAGATTTGCATGACATTGTCTGACTTTATGGCAGTAGGGATCTTACAAAAAAGTGCTTGCAAGCACTATTAGGCTAGGAGAAGGCCTTGAAAAGCAATGGCAATGGCTGATTTTCCCCATTCACATGCAATTGAATTCCCTCCAGTCAGTGGTGCAAGAAGAAAAAAAGTCTCAGTGGTACCAAAAAATGGGTGTTGCCACATGAGGCGTGGCCAATGAAAATAGGGGCGCAGATACACAATAGTGCAATGCCAGATAAACATATGCCCTAATAGTGCCAGATACACATATGCCCCCAATAGTGGAGTGCCAGATACACATATGCCCCCAATAATGGAGTGAGAGATACACATATGCACCCAATAGTGCAGTGCCAGATACACATATGCTCCCACAGTGCCCAATATGCCCCCCACAGTGACAGATACACATAGTCCCCGATGGTGCCAGATATGCCCCCACAGTGCCAGATTACAATATGCCCCCACAGTGCCAGATACAAATATGCCACCCACAATGCCAGATATTCCCCACCATGCCAAATACAAATATGCCCCCAATAGTGCAGTGCCAGATGTATATATGCCTCAATAGTGCCAGATACACCCAGTAGTGCAGTGCAAGATATACATATTCCCCACTGTGCCAGATATGCCCCCACAGGGCCAGATACACATTTGCCCCCATAGTGCCAGATTTGCTCCCACAGTGACAGGTACAAATATACCCCAACAGTGCCAGATACATACCACATATGCCCCCACAGTACCAGATACACATAAGCCCCCAGTGCCAGATATGCCCACATAGTGCCAGATATGCCTCCACAGTGCCAGATACACATATGCCCCTACAGTGCCAGTTACACATATGCCCCCAGTGCCAGATATGTCCCCATAGTGCCAGATATGCCTCCACAGTGTCAGATATGCCCCCACAGTGCCAGATACACATATGCCCCATAGTGCCAGATTTGTTCCCACAGTGCCAGATACAAATATGGCTCCATAGTGCCAGATATGCCCCCACAGTGACAGATATGCCCCCATAGTGCCATATATGCCCCCACAGTGACAGATACACATATGCACCCAGTGCCCAAAATGCCCCAACAGTGCAAGATACACATATGCCCCCAATGCCAGATATGCCCCCTTAGTGCCAGATACACTTATGCCCCCACAGTGGCAGATATACATATGTCCCCAGTGTCAGATATGCCCCACAGTGCAAGGTACAAATATGCCCCCCCAGTGCCATGTATACACAATCCCCCTTTCCCCCACTCACTGCTGCTGTTTGTGAGGAAAGGAGAGAGCATCGCAAGCCTCTCCTGTCCCTCCGTGGTCATCCAGTCTCCAGCGGCGGCGTGTCTCTCAAATGAGGCGCCGGTTTGTGAGACAATCAGAGCTTGTTGACTGGCAGCCAATCAGGAGCCACAGCTGCCGGTCCACGAGATCTGATTGGGTCACGAACCGGCTCCTCATTTGAGAGACACGCCATCGCCAGAGACCGGAGGAGCACTTATGGACATGAAAGGTGCACTCTGCACTCTCCTTTCCTCACACACAGCACAGCAGTGGCTGCAAGCATGGCGGTTGGGCCGGTGGTACTGCGTACCAGCTGACAATTTCTTACCGGTACGCAGTACGACCCCGTACCACCATACTTGCAGCACTGCCTCCAGTGTATTTAACAGCTGAAATGTTCTTACCCAAATGATCTGTTCCTTCAGGGTCACAATCTTCCTCCAAAAGCAAGCACAGCAGTGAAGATAGGTGAAAGTCCTAATCTCTGAACTATGTTTATTTCTATTCTCTCATCTGATTTTCCAGTGGCTTTGCTTAAAATCTCTGCCATTGTAATCTAAAGTGTCTTTACCAGTGGTGGCTGCTACCTGCTGTCTTGAGGGGGAACTGCCGGTGCATCCCACTGCTCTGCCCGCACCTCCTGCTGCTCTGCCAGCACCTCCCGCCAATCATAGGGGGTAATTCAGATTGGATCACTGCAGTGGCAGCGATCACAGTCTGAATTTCTTTGTGGAGTGCGCTCGCGCAGCGGACGCACTGTGCGTGTGTACCCTGGAAACCTAGTGAGATGTTAAAAGCATCTCAGGGTTGCCATCACCTCTGCCTGACAGGCAGAGGTGGTCGCGGGGCTGGAGGGGGCGTTCCATTATCGTTACAATGCCATTAGCAGGGCATGGTCCGGACAACGGAGGTGTATCCGGACCATTGCGGGGGTGGGCCGCAGTGGCTGCATGATGTCACATGCAGCTGCTGTGACCTGGGATGCGGCTAGTATTGGCCTGCCAGCATGCAGGAGAAGCACTGGCAGGTAACTACTCAGCATGTGCAAAAAGCTTTTGCACCCTTGCAGGAAAGTAGGGTCAGACATGTAGGGCGGACTAGCCCTGTGCTTGGTGCATCCTTGCATGTCTGAGAAACTGATCGTAGATGTGCTAAATTTAACACATATATGATCAGATCTGAATTAGGCCCATAGTCCATCATGTGATTAGCAGATAATGCTTTGTGGAGGTCATTCAGACCTGATCGCACACTAGGATTTTTCGCAGCACTGCGATCAGGTCAGAACTGCGCAATGTGCAGGTGCTTTGTAGGGGTACAAAGCGGATCATTTCTGGGTGATGGATTGTACCAAGAATCCATTCTCACAGCCGATCGCAAGGAGATTGACAGGAAGAGAGCATTTGTGGGTGTCAACTAACCGTTTTCTGTGAGTGTTTGGAAAAACGCAGGCGTGTCCAAGCATTTGCAGCGTGTGTGTCTGACGTCAATTCCGGCCCCGGACAAGCTGAAGTGATTGCAGTGGCTGAGTAAGTCCTGGGCAACTCAGAAACTGCACAAAACCTTTTTGTACTGCTCGGCTGCACATGTGTTTGCACACTTGCAAAGCAAAAATACACTCCCCTATAGGCGGCGACTATCTGCATGCAGCAGTGCAAAAAAAACCCTAGTGAGCAATCAGGTCTGAATTAGGCCCTAAGTGGAATGCACACTGCAATCACTGGGGGCTCACTGGTGGTGGTGTATTTTTACTGGGGAAGTTAATGCACTAGAGCGCTAAACAAAATCCGCCACTGGTCTTTTCTTAGGCCTGATGTCTCAACCTAATAAGATGGCCACCACAGCTTACTCAGACCAACTGCCATCAACTCCTTTTTCTTTTCTACCAGCTGCCTCTAGCCTTCCAGCTGACTCATCAAAGCACTCCCTGCTTTTGTATGCACAGAAAAGCTTAGTTGTTCAACACATAGAATACCTCTATCCTTAATGAAGGGTGTATGTGCACATATATATTAGAGATGCGAACACTGCTCCGAACACCACTGACACACCACAGCACTGAGGACACCGCCAGCACTCCCGCGTTTTTAACACTGCCGGCACCCCTGCACTGGGGACACTACCGACACTCCTGCACTGCCAACACCGCCAGCACCACAGCAGTACTGACACCACCGGCAACAACTCTGCACCGAGGACACTGTCGGTACTCCCACACTGAGGACGCCACCATCACTGCCAACACCGCCGACACCCAAGCAGTACGGATACTGCCGGCAACTCCACACTGAGGACACATTCAGCACTACCGACACTATCAGCACCCTGCAGGGAGGACACCCCTGCACTGCCAACACAGCCAGCAGTACTGACACCACCAACAACTCCGCACTGAGGACACACCATTACTACTGATACCACCAGCACCCCAGCAGTATCAAAACCACCAGCAACCCCACACTGAGGACTCTGCCAGCACCCCTGCACTTCTGACACTACCACACTGAGGACACCACTGGCATCCCCTGTCATAGTAAGTGCACTATTGGTGTATCCACCCTGCACTGTTTCCTGCATTGTATCCAACCCACATTGTATCCCACTCTATATCCATCCCATACTGTATCCAACCCACACTGTACCCTGCACTGTATCTAATCCACACTGTATCAAACCAGCAATGTATCCCACACTGTATCTGACTTGCACTGTATCCCACACTGTATACAACCAGAAGTGTATTTCACACTTTATCCAACCAGCAATGTATCTGACCCAAACTGTATCTGACCCACACAGTATACAACCCACACTGAATCTGACCTGCAGTGTGTCCTGCACTGTATCCAACCCTCACTGTATCCAACCTGCACTGTTTCTGACCTGCACTGTATCCCACACTGTGTCCAAGCAGCAATATATCCCACATTGTATCCGACCCGCACTGTATCCAACCCACACTGTATCCAACCAGCACTGTATCCACCCCACACTGTTTTCTGCACTGTATCCAACTTGTCCTATATCCTGCACTGTATCCAACACACACTGTATGTGACCCGCACTTTATCCAACCTATGCTGTATCTCGCACTGTATCCAATCCGCACTGTATCCAAACAGCAGTGTATCCCACACTGTTTCCGACTTGCACTGTATCCTGCACTGTATCTGACTCCCACTGTATCCTTCACTGTATCCAACCAGCAAAGTATCCAGCACTATGGGCCTAATTTAGACCTGATCACAGCAGCAAAATTGTTCTATAATGGGCAAAACCATATGTACTGCAAGTGGGGAAAATATAACATGTGCAGAGAGAGCTAGATTTGGATGGGGTGTGTTTAAACTGAAATCTAAATTGCACTGTAAAAATAAAGCAGCCAGTATTTACCCTGCACAGAAACAAAATAACCCACCCAAAATCTACCTCTCCCTGCACATGTTACGTCTTCCCCATCTGCAGTGCACATTGTTTTGCCCATTAGAGAATAACTTTGCTGCTGCGATCATGTCTGAATTAGGCCCTGTATCTGACCCAAACTGTATCCGACCCACACAGTATCCAACCCACACTGTATCCAACCCGTAGTGTATTCCGTACTGTTACTGACCTGCAGTGTCTCCCGCACTGTATCCATCCCTCACTATATCCAACCTGCACTGTTTCTAATCCACACTGTGTCCCACACTGTTTCCTACCAGCAATATAAGCCGCACTGTATCTGACTCACACTGTATCCAACCCACACAGTGTCCAACAGCACTGTATCCAAACCACACTGTATCCAACCTGCACTGTATCCAGCACTGTATCCAACCCACACAGTATCCAACCTGCACTGTATCCAAACTACACTGAACCAAATCTTTCCTGTATCCCACACTGTATCCAACCCACACTACATCTGACCCACACTGTGTCAAACCCACAGTGTATACCACAATTTAGCCAGCCAGCCTTTGGCCAATATTGGTGAAAACAATATTGTGAGCTGTGAGGTGGTCAATATTCTGAGGAAATGGCTGAAAATTAATGTTATTAAAGTTAATAATTCTGTAAGAACAAAAAATGGCCCGAAATAATTGATTTTAGCTTTTTTTGTTATTTAAAAAAAATAAATCCAAAGCCAGTCACGGTGGTTTGGCAAATCAAAATCCAAAACCGGCCGTCAAGTCAGAACCAAATCCAAATCCAGCAAAAATTGCCCAGCCCACATCCCTAACATTTACATTATATATAGCCAATGAATAATGAATGGCACTCACCCCATGGCTAGGCAATTACCCCGATGCGAGCTTGCCATCAGTAATTTTTTTTTTTAATCCCCAATAACTAGGGGGTTTCACGGGTGTGATTACCCTGTTAACGTACAAATCCATGTTAAAAATGGGTTTGGGTGAAAAAGGTGCTAGAATTGAATAGTCAAAGATTAACACCATTTTTCACCCCGGTTAACTTAATGCGGCTTATTAGAATTCGGCCCTATGTGGGACAATCTCTACCTTTATTGCACCTTATAAGTATTTATACTTAGCAATTTTCTTAATGAAGCTCTAGCCTATTTTGCAGCCAATACGCAAGGGTTATTTCTCTATTATTTCAGGAATAATTCTGCACTACATTTGGCTAATGTAGGTGAAAATGACATCTGGACCCATTTTTATAAATCAAACATTTTCTTAAATCATGTAATATAGGACATTGGCAAAAAATAAGTAGTCTAAATATAACTACCTCTAAATGATAACACTAATACATTTTTTTCTTCACACTCTGGATATCAACAAAGAGCCATTATTGCTGATACAATCTGTTAAAAAGACTACGTAACTTGCTCTTATTACTTGGATCACTGGCCTTACTAGTTTAAATGCTTTGCAGTAACTTTTAATAATCTTGCAAGATTTATGCACAATTTGTGCCATTAATTATCATTAGGTGAAGTAAAAGATTACTTGTAAGGTTGCAGTAAACCACTTATATTTTGCATATTTAGCTTTTAAAGTTAATTGCTTTAATGATCTTTAGAATGATTTGATTTATTGAATTACTGTACAAACACAATATGTTTTTCCACTTACAAACAACACTCAGAAACATTTTTATCTTTTAATTGGACATATTTTATTATTAAAATTTTTTTCAATGTAAGGCAAGAGCAAAAATACCTACAGTATAAAGGTGGTCATTCCGAGTTGATCGCTCGCTAGCTAGTTTTAGCAGCCGTGCAAATGCTATGCCGCCGCCCACTGGGGAGTGTATTTTAGCTTAGCAGAAGTGTGAATGCATGTGCAGCCGAGCTCTGCAAAAACAGCTTGTGCACTTTCTGAGTAGCTCTTAACCTACTTCAGCCTATTCGTGTCCGGATTTGACATCATACACCCACCCAGCGAACGCCCAGCCACGCCTGCGTTTTTTCAGACACGCCTGCGTTTTTGCAAACACTCCCTGAAAACGGTCAGTTGGCACCCAGAAATGCCCCCTTTCTGTCAATCTTCTTCCGGCCGTCAGTGCGAAGAAAAACTTCGCTAGAACCTGAGCACAACCACAAAGGGCTTTGTACCCATACATTGCGCGTGCGCATTGTGGGCCATATGCATGCGCATAAATGCCGTTTTTTCACCTGATTGCTGCTCTGCGAAAATCAGCAGCGGGCGATCAACTCAGAATGACCCCAAAAATGCACTAAATATCTCAAGTAATTCAGCTTGAAACTTGGGGACAGATGTATTAAGCCTGGAGAAGTGATAAAGCAGTGATAATTTCAAGGTGGTAATGCACCAGCCAATCAGCTGCAATTTGTAAATTGACAGTTAAGAGCTGATTGGCTGGTGCGTTATCACCTTGCACTTATCACTGCTTTATTACCTCTCCAACAAGTGGCGTAACTAGGGGTCCGCAGACACTGCGTTCGCTTGGAGGCGCGCAGGGCTGTGGGGCACCCTAGCAGCCGCCACTGATTTCTGCTGGGAAGGACACGGAGGGCACAGTGTGCGCCTGTCCTGTGTGTCCCTCCTGGGTCTCCGGCGGCAGCAGCGTGTCTGTTTAATGAAGTGCCTGTTCATGAGCTCTGATTGGCTCATGAACTGGCACTTCATTTGACAGACACGCCGCTGCCGCCGGAGACGCAGGAAGGACACACAGGAGAGGCACGTGCTATGCCCTCCGTGTCCTCCTTCCCAAAACTCACAGCAGCGGGGGAGCCCGGAGGGAGGGGTGTACCTTGCACTTGGGGGAGGATATTTGGCACTAGGGGGAGGCATATTTGGCACTGGAGGGTGCATATTTGGCACTGGGGGACATATTTGTAACTGGGGGGTATATGTGTACCTGGCACTGGTGGGGGGGCATATTTGGCACTGGGGGTATATGTGTACCTGGCACTGGGGGGGGGGCATATTTGGCACTGGGGGCATATATGTACCTGGCACTCTGGGAGGAATATCTGGCACTGGGGGCATATGTGGCACTAGGAGCACAGCCCTAGCAACAAGCACAACACCCAGATCATGAAATCCCTGGCAACAAGCATTACCCCCTAGCAACGAGCATGACACCCAGGGCATGAAACCCCTGGAAACGAATATTACCACCTGGCAAAAAGCTTCAAACCCAGCACATGATACCTCTGGTAACAAGCATAACACCTACCTCATGAAATCCCTGGCAACGAGCATGACACCCTGAGCATGAAAACCCCTGGCACCATGCATGGAACCAAGAGCATGAAACCCCTGGCAATGAGCAGGTAATTTAAACGTAATTAGAAGCCTTACTGTAGGACTTAATGTGTAATGGGCATTGCGGTGTGTGGCATAATGTATCACGGACATTGCGGTGTGTGTCATAATGTGTCACAGGCATTATGGTGTGTGGCATACTATATCACGGGCATTGTGGTATGTGGTATAATGTCTCTGGCGCATTGCAGTGTGTGGCATAATGTATAACGGGCATTGTGGTGTGTGGCATAGGGTATAACGGGCATTGCGGTATGTGTCACAGGCATTATGGTGTGTGGTATACTATATCACCGGCATTGTGGTATGTGGTATAATGTCTCAGGGTCATTGCAGTGTGTGGCATAATGTATCACGGATTTTGCGGTGTGTGTCAGGCGTTCAGGTTGCAAAACTGGGGTATAAGGTAGTCTTTTCCTGCAATGCCACGCCCCTTTATGCAAAGCCACGTCCATTTCAGCAAGGCCACGCCACTCTTTTGCGGTGCGCGCAGATTCACTGCTTTGCTAGTGCCAATTATGGGGGAGGACGGGCGCCAGATAATTTTTTGGCTTGGGGGAGAAAAATTCCTAGTTACGCCACTGCCTCCAGCCTTACTACATCTGCCCCCAGGTAACAAAGAGAGCAACCAGGAGCAAACTCTCCTTTTTGTGATAGTTTATAACAGTGGTTCCCAAACTTGGACCTCAAGGACCCCAACAGTTCATGTTTTCCAGGTCTCCTCACAGATTTGCAAGTGAAATAATTAGCTCCACATGTGGATCTTTTAACATTTTTTCCAGCTGACCTGGAAAACATGAACTGTCAGGGGTCCTTGACAACTGAGTTTGGGAACCACTGATTTATAAGAATAGACATTAAAATAGTAACACATACATCCAAGAACTCAAAAAAAGTTGAATGGAAGACTTGTTTTTATCTATAAAAAATGCTATTTTGTATTGCATATCCCTGATTTGCACTTCCTTGCATCTGGAGGCTGAATGGGGATGGCAAATGTATTCACACACTTACTGTTTATTTAGGGAATAAGACAGATACACCTGTCAGAGGGCATCCCTTCAACACACACACACACACACACACACACACACACACACACACACACACACACACTTACTTACAACCACACACCTCAAAAGTGGTACAGTACTTGCACTACAGCTCATAGCCTGGACTGATAGAAGCAATTTAAAGGGGAAAAATTGAGTGTGTTCTGCTTGTAAATCCATTAGCACTAAGCTATGAAAGGCTTGGGTGGTGACACAATAATAAATGAAACCAACAACATGACATAATGTCACTGAGTCACTGGTCGATATATCGGCCGTTCTCTTGAACGGCCGATATATCGCGGGACCGTCGGCCAGTGTGTACGGCCAATACGTCTGTGAACTCCGTCGTTCACAGACATATCGCGTCGGCCGCGCAGCACAGCAGACGGACAATATATCTACCGATATATTGGCGCATCGCTGTGTGTGTACGGGGCGGTCGGTCGACCGCCCATACACATGCTGCGGCGGCCGGCGGTGATTGACAGCTGAACTGGGCAGGCGTGTGTACACGCCCGCCCAGTTCATGACGTCAGTCCCCGACGGATCGGGCAGTATGTATGCACAGCACACTGCCCGATCCGTCCATAGATATATCTGCAGATCAATTGATCTGCAGATATATCTATTAGTGTGTACCCACCTTTAGCCTGTTCAGCACTTGGATGAATTTCCTAGTGAAACTGTACCCACAAAGATGCCTCCTAGGAAATACACTCCCATGCTGAAGCACCAGGGCTCATTCCAAACACGTTGCCTGTTGATACTTTGTAGTCATTTTGCCAACATCCACAATGGTTGAATGGTTCTGAATGTCTGCAACTTTGTTCATAATGTCTACATGTTAAAAATGTTGACATTATGCATATTTACATTAAGGGTTAGAGAGAGTTAAATATTACTGTTAGGCGCCGGGGTCCGCATGTCCGCGCGGCCCGGCGCCTAGCAACTAGGGACGCCGTGCGCGTTCAGCCGCCGGCTCCCTAGCAACGCTAGACGCCGGGCGCGCTGAGCCGCACGGACCCTAGCAACGGGGACGCCACGGGCGGACCGCGTTCCCCGTTGCAGGGCCTAATTAACAAGCACACACACTTGTCCTCTGGCCGTGCAGCAAGGCAGCTGCACGGCATTTATTCCCAATCAGGCTCTAAGCAGCTGATTGGAGGACTCCCTGTTAAATACCTTCCCAGTACTTCTCACAGACGCCGGTAATAGCTTCCTGCATGCTGCTTTGGTTTGCTGAGAGTCTGTTCCAGTCCTGCTGTATCCGGTCATTCCTGTCCTCAGAAGTCCTGTATTCGGGAGTTGTCATCTCATCCCAGGAAGTCGTTTGGTCCCCAGTTGTCATGACTGATCACCTTTGTATATCGAGTGGTGTTCCGTGAGTTGCGGCTCTGCTGTGTGTTGCGGCTCAGCCGCTTTATCTTTATATTTTCTGTTTTTGGAGCATTTGCGGAGGGTTCCGCTTCCACAAGTCCTCTCTGGAACTCGGCGGTGCTGGGTAGGAGAAGTGGACAAGTGGATATTTTGGTTGTCCTTTTCCCTGGCGGTGTTTCCGCACATATTCTAGTTTTAAGTTAGCTTGTAGCCCCTGGCCTGGTTGTTTAGTCAGAGGGCCCCTTGTTATCACCCAGTCTCGGATTTCCCTTTGTCTCTCATTAAGACCTGGGGGGGCATCGGAGTTGGGCAGACATAATCCGCCCTTCAAACGCGGCTGCCATGGGCTCAAGCAACCATAGTCTCGCAGGGGATTTCCGACAGCACGGGTGAGACAATGGAGTTAGGGCGCCAGGGGCTATTTTCCATTCCCGCTCCCTTCCCCAGCATTTCGTTCCAGTGCTCCGGTCCTCGCAAAAGATCTCCTCAGACCAGAGTGCTGGAATCATAACATTATCACCGGCCATACCAAAAAATTAAAATTAAACAGGGCTTTAATTTTTTCCTCTCATTCAGTTTTTGTTAAAAATTTTTGGCCTCATGAATCCGACAGGTTTAGGGCCAAACCCTGGCCAGCTCTTAGTCAATCAGATTCAAGAACTTACTCAGATGGTTCAGGATCTTTCTCTTCGGGTGAGGTCGCAGGAAGATCTTTTGCGAGCCTCCCCAAAGGTAGTCCCTGAACCAAAGATGCATTTGCCTGACCGTTTTTCTGGCGATAGAAAATAATTTTTTAGTTTTAAAGAATCCTGTAAACTTTATTTCCGTTTAAGACCTACTTCCTCTGGTTCTGAATCTCAGCGGGTTGGGATTATTGTTTCTTTACTCCAGGGGGATCCTCAGACCTGGGCGTTCGGTTTAAGGGCAGAGGATCCTGCGTTGTTGTCAGTAGACGCTTTCTTTAAGTCTTTAGGGCTTTTGTATGATGACCCAGATAGAGAGGCGTCCGCTGAAAGTCAGCTGCGCGCTCTCAAACAAGGAAGAAATCCTGCAGAGGTTTATTGTACTGAGTTTCGCCGTTGGTCGAACGACTGTGGCTGGAATGACCCAGCCCTGCGCAGTCAGTTTTGCCTCGGCTTATCAGAGTCTATTAAAGACAGTCTCCTCCAGTACCCCGCTCCTGAGACTCTCGATAAACTCATGGAGCTTTCTATTAAGATTGATCGTCGTCTCAGAGAGCGGAGGGCTGAAAGAGGAACACCTGTAAGGTCAACTCCTTGTGTTTATTCCATTCCAGAAGACGTAGAGGAGCCCATGCAGATGGGTCTCTCCTGGCTGTCTCCTGAGGAAAGGGCCAGAAGGCAAAATTCCGGTATTTGTTTGTACTGTGGTGGTAAGGGACATTTTGCTCGTAACTGTCCGAACAAGTCGGGAAACGCTTTGACCAGGTGAATTGTGAGGGGGTTTACCTAGGTCTGCAGCTTATCTCCTCGAATAACTCTCTTTTAGTCCCAGTTAAGGTTTCCTTTGGCAGCCTCAGTTCTTTGGTGTCGGCTTTTGTTGACAGTGGAGCTGCAGGAAACTTTATGGATTTAACTTGGTCTAAGGCCTTAGGCATTCCTCAGATTCCATTGGGAAGGTGTGTCACCATGCATGGCTTAGATGGGAGTCCGCTTTCCAATGGGGTTATTACTCACCGTACACCTCCCGTAGTACTTACAGTAGGAGCTTTACATTCCGAAAAGATTGAGTTCTATCTAACACATTGCCCAGCAGTTCCAGTTGTTCTGGGTCACCCTTGGCTGGCCTTTCATAATCCCACCATTGATTGGCGGTCCGGGGAGATTTCACAATGGTGTACTTTTTGTGCTAAGGAATGTATTTCGTTTCCAGTTAGAGTAGCAGCTATCATTCCAGAACTAATTCCTGTGGAATACCAGGAGTTTGCCGATGTATTCTCCAAAGGCAATGCGGACATTCTGCCTCCCCATCGGCCTTATGATTGTGCTATTGAGCTAATCCCTGGTGCCGCATTGCCAAAGGGGAGATTATATGCATTGTCCGGGCCAGAAACTTCGGCTATGAATGACTATGTTCAGGAGAGCTTACAGAAAGGTTTTATTAGACCATCAAAATCCCCTTTAAGTGCTGGTTTTTTCTTTGTGGAGAAAAAGGATGGCTCACTTAGACCATGCATAGATTTTAGAGCCTTGAATAAAATCTCAGTCAAAAACACCTATCCTTTGCCGTTGATTTCTGTACTCTTTGATCAGTTACGTTCTGCTGTGATTTTTTCTAAAATTGACCTGAGAGGAGTTTACAACCTCATCCGAATTAAATCTGGAGATGAGTGGAAGACGGCTTTCAGTACTCAGTTGGGTCACTACGAATACCTGGTGATGCCGTTCGGCCTGTCTAATGCTCCAGCAGTTTTTCAAGACCTCATTAACGATGTGCTCCATGACTTCCTAGGGAAATTCGTGGTCGTTTATTTAGACGACATCTTGATTTTTTCTGAATCGATGGAACAACATATCACCCAGGTGCGTCTGGTTCTTCAAAAGTTACGTGAGAATCATTTATATGCCAAGCTGGAGAAGTGTGAATTTCACGTCACGAAAGTATCTTTTTTAGGGTACATAATTTCCCCTCAGGGATTTTCCATGGAACCTAAGAAGCTTCAGGCCATCCTTAATTGGGCGCAAACCACCAATTTAAAAGCAATTCAGCGCTTTTTAGGGTTTGCGAATTATTATAGGAGGTTAATTCATTCTTTTTCTGACCTGGTTGCTCCCATTGTGGCTCTGACAAAGAAAGGAGCGGATCCTACCAACTGGTCGCATGAAGCTGAGTTGTCCTTCCGGGCTCTGAAACAAGCCTTTGTCTCAGCTCCAGTCCTCAGACATCCTAATCCGGAATTGCCCTTTGTTGTGGGGGTTGATGCCTCAGAGGTTGGAGTGGGGGCTGTCCTTTCTCAAAAGGATCCAGTGTCTTTGGACTTACATCCTTGTGCCTTTATGTCCAGGAAGTTCTCCTCCGCTGAATCCAATTATGACGTTGGTAATCGGGAGTTACTGGCGGTAAAGTGGGCTTTTGAGGAGTGGAGGCATTGGCTGGAAGGAGCAAAGCATACAATTTCGGTATTGACTGACCATAAGAACCTGCAATACATTGAATCAGCTAAACGGCTTAATGCCCGGCAGGCACGTTGGGCATTATTTTTTACTCGTTTCAAATTTATAATCACTTTCAGGCCTGGTTCCAAGAATACTAAAGCTGATGCACTGTCACGTAGTTTTCTTCCGGTTCACAATAACAATCCTGTTGTTACCCCAATACTTCCATCTTCGGTCATCCGAGCAGGCCTCACACAGGATTTATTTACCCAGTTAAACCAGCTTCAACACCAAGCTCCTAGATTTACTCCTGCTGGTCGTCTTTACGTTCCTGAATTTTTGAGAGCTACTGCTTTAACTGAATTCCATGACAACAAGGTTTCAGGGCATCCGGGAATCACTAAGACTTTGGAGTTAGTCTCTCGCTCAGTATGGTGGCCTAGTATGTCTAAAGACGTTAGGGAATTTGTTTTTTCATGTCAGGTTTGTGCACAGCATAAGGTTCCCCGTTCCTTGCCTATCGGGCAACTTATGCCCTTAAGTGTCCCTCTCAGGCCATGGTCTCATATTTCCATGGATTTTGTGGTTGACCTTCCCCTTTCAGCCGGATTCCGAGTCATATGGGTGGTAGTGGACCGTTTTAGTAAAATGGCTCATTTTATTGCTCTTCCCGATTGCCTTCTGCTCAAGGGTTGGCAGTTTTGTTCCTCCGCCATGTGTTTAGGCTTCATGGGTTACCCACTGATATTGTTTCTGATCGGGGTCCACAATTCATCGCACAATTCTGGAGATGTTTTTGTGCTTCATTAAAGATGAAACTGTCATTAACATCCGGTTATCACCCACAATCCAAAGGGCAAACCGAACGAGTTAACCAGTCATTAAAACAATATCTGCGCTTGTATTCAGCAAAACTCCAGAATAATTGGTCCGAGTTTCTTCCTTTGGCTGAATTTGCTTACAATAATTCCTGTCATTCCTCCACTAAAGAGTCTCCATTTTTTTCAGTTTTTGGTTTTCACCCCAGAGCTAATTCTTTTTTTCATCATTCTCCAGTCTCCTCGCTGGCATTGACCTCCCATCTCAGAGCAATTTGGAAAAAAGTGCACCTTGCTCTCAGAAAAGCGGCCTTTCGAGAAAAGAAATTTTCTGACAGGCTCCGACGTCCTTGCACTTTTAAGCTGGGAGACAAGGTGTGGTTGTCAACTCGCAACATCAGGCTTCGACAATCCTCGGCTAGACTGGGACCCAAATTTATTGGACCATTTCTTATTATTAAAAGAGTCAACCCAGGTGCCTTTCGGCTACGTTTACCAAGATCTCTCAAGATTGGAAATACGTTTCATTGTTCCCTGTTGAAACAATACGTTTCTTCCAGTAGATTTCCTCGGAGGATCTCTCAGGGTAGATCTCCAGTGGATGTACAGGGACAACAGGAGTTCTTGGTAGAGAAAGTTCTTGATTCCAAATTGTCCCGGGGTCGGCTTTATTTTTTAGTTCACTGGAAAGGCTATGGTCCGGAGGAAAGGTCTTGGGTCCTAGATAAGGATCTTCATGCCCCTAGGCTCAAGAGGGCATTTTTTCGGGAATTTCCTCAGAAGCCTGGCTTTAGGGGTTCCTTGACCCCTCCTCAAGGGGGGGTACTGTTAGGCGCCAGGGTCCGCATGTCCGCGCGGCCCGGCGCCTAGCAACTAGGGACGCTGTGCGCGTTCAGCCGCCAGCTCCCTAGCAACGCTAGACGCCGGGCGCGCTGAGCCACACGGACCCTAGCAACGGGGACGCCACGGGCGGACCGCGTTCCCCGTTGCAGGGCCTAATTAACAGGCACACACACTTGTCCTCTGGCCGTGCAGCAAGGCAGCTGCACGGCATTTATTCCCAATCAGGCTCTAAGCAGCTGATTGGAGGACTCCCTGTTAAATACCTTCCCAGTACTTCTCACAGACGCCGGTAATAGCTTCCTGCATGCTGCTTTGGTTTGCTGAGAGTCTGTTCCAGTCCTGCTGTATCCGGTCATTCCTGTCCTCAGAAGTCCTGTATTCGGGAGTTGTCATCTCATCCCAGGAAGTCGTTTGGTCGCCAGTTGTCCTGACTGATCACCTTTGTATATCGAGTGGTGTTCCGTGAGTTGCGGCTCTGCCGTGTGTTGCGGCTCAGCCGCTTTATCTTTATATTTTCTGTTTTTGGAGCATTTGCGGAGGGTTCCGCTTTAACAAGTCCTCTCTGGAACTCAGCGGTGCTGGGTAGGAGAAGTGGACAAGTGGATATTTTGGTTGTCCTTTTCCCTGGCGGTGTTTCCGCACATATTCTAGTTTTTAAGTTAGCTTGTAGCCCCTGGCCTGGTTGTTTAGTCAGAGGGCCCCTTGTTATCACCCTGTCTCGGATTTCCCTTTGTCTCTCATTAAGACCTGGGGGGGCATCGGAGTTGGGCAGACATAATCCGCCCTTCAAACGCGGCTGCCATGGGCTCAAGCAACCATAGTCTCGCAGGGGATTTCCGACAGCACGGGTGAGACAACGGAGTTAGGGCGCCAGGGGCTATTTTCCATTCCCGCTCCCTTCCCCAGCATTTCGTTCCAGTGCTCCGGTCCTCGCAAAAGATCTCCTCAGACCAGAGTACTGGAATCATAACAATTACTGTAGATATTTGCACCATCAACATGCATCATTTCCACATGTTGAACATGTCATTATTGACACTGGTGAATTTTGACATACAACTGCCAACTTTAAACCTCTGTAAACATTCACCACGTAGACATTCAGACTATGTTAACAATTTTGTATTAACATGGTGAATATTGACATTATGGACATCGATCTCATATACCACTCCCATTGGGTAGTACTTTAAATTAGTCAAAGATTGTGATCAACATTTTTACTGTTATTAGAAAGCTCTAGCAGTCTTAAACTCTATGGGTCTGCTGGCACACATAGAACTAGTCATGCCAGACAATCCACTGTTTATTACACACCTAAGTCCATTTTGGAATAAGACAGATTTGGCAGGAGTATGTTGGTGCTACTATCCCAGATAGAGTATGTAAATGGCATCAGTAGTATTAGTGCAAATAAGATGGTAATGCAGAATGCTTACATTTATACTGCAGACATCATTTTAATTCTTATTATCCTTGCTGGCATAGTGCCACCAACATAATCCTGCCAATCTTCTGCTTATCGTCATAATGGACAGGATTCAAATGATGTATAACACCCAATCTCCTTTTTAAAGTGATCCTCGTTATCACGCTTAGCGCTCCCATAGTAGTCAGGTTTAGCTTGGGGTAGTGAGCTGAAATGATGATACCATGTCTAGCAGCAGAAACAGAATGGGTGTGGAAGGGGGCAGAAAGAATTGAATACCCAATGTTTACCTGAAGCAGAACTACCATTGGTGCAGCAGATGCATTGCACCAAGGCCCCATGAGGACTAAGGGGACCACTACTGACCAAACCAGCAATAAATTATCTCCTGGCCACCCCACAGACCATTTTGGATGTTGAATGAATGGCCTTGTGTAGAGAGCAGGGTGGGGAAGTGCGGACCTTGTGTGTGCCAGACTGATAGAGGAGTCCTGCCACCTATCAGCGCTGATGATCACAGCCACTTACTGTCTTTAATTAGCAGACAGCTGTACTTTTTTTCTGATCCACTGCTATCTGTGAATTAAAGGCATCTCACAACCGATATCACTGTCACTGTCAGAGTCGGCCTAAGTGTCAAACTGAGGAAAGCACAAGGAGTGGGGACCGCTATCATAGACAGTGCCGAGTTGGCTGTGTTTCTGCCTCCACCAAGGTACGTGCCCCATGTTCCCCACACCACACAGGACATTGTGCTTGTCCCCTGTCATCCACTGTCTCACCCTGTCCTCCACTGCCTCTCCCTGTCACCCTCTGCCCCCCCCCTGCCTTCTGCTATCACCCTCTGCCTCCCCTTGCCTTCCATTGTCACCCTCTGCCTCTCTATGTCAACCTACGTCAACCTGTCTCCCACTGTCACCCATTGCCACGTGGCATACTGTGAACTTGGGTTGGGGTGATTGGGGGTGGTGTCAAATTATATTTTCTCACAATTTCCACCACTGCATTGCTGACATCATAAACACATTCTTTTTTTTGCTTTGGTCACAACTTAGAATCAGCCCCTTAGGCTATGTGCAACATGATCATTAGGTTACCATAAAGTTTTATCTCACAGTTTCAAAAATAGTTACTGCAGATATAATATCCCAGAATGTCTCTTTTTAATAATGATATCGTAATTCTTTATAAATATAGATTGAAAGGTTTATTACAGCTCATAAGATACTTAAAGCCTTAAAATAAGATGTGTAGATGGGATTAGACTTTTTTATTGCACAGAAAGCAATCCTTTCAACAGTTTTGATATTGATACTGTGGTTTATGGTATACCTTGATTAAGGGAAAGAGTCTATGTATCCATTAATGAACTACAGTACTGGTATATTCCAGCTAACATCGGAACATAGAATGTTGCAGTTTATAGATTTTGGTAATGGAAAATCCTTGTAATAGTATGGATTTATAAGTAATGGACATAAATGAGATTTCCAATAATGATTTTTGAAACATGAAGGAATTTATTAAACATATTGCTTTCTCACTTGAATCTGAAGTGCTCTTCCATCAGAGATGGGTCATGGGTGCAAACAGTCATTGAGGTACTTTGTTTGAAGTGCTGATACAGATAAAATATAGTATACAATCACAAGCCCATTTTGTTGTATTTAATTAACATATTGCAATATGTATTTAATATCTTCCAAATATAGTAACAGTACAGTTTCTTATAGTGGCTAACTATATACAGGAAGTACAAATAAATGATAAGAAAATAATAGAAAATGTATTTTAAAGCACAGATTTTCCTTAAATTGTAACACATAAATCAGGAAACCATTGACTGCCACACAAAACTGAGAGCATCCCTGTTAATGTGACACAATACATAGAGTATCCTAGTTACCACTATTCAATACAAGAGCATTGTAATGTACATATCATGCAGAAAAGATCCCACTGATAGGGACACAATACAGCGAGCGTCTCCGTGTCCAATGGGAGTGATTCAGAGCTGATCGTAGATTTGCTAAATTTAGCAAATCTACTATCAGCTACTCAGACATGCGGTGGGACGCCCAGCACAAGTCTAGTACGCCCTGCATGTCAGGCCCTATTCCCCTGCAAGGGGACAAAAGCATTGCAGAGTGGCGATGCTTTTGCACCTGCTGAGTAGCTCCCTGCCAGCGCAGCTCCAGCGCGCTGGCAGGCAGATACCACCATATCCCGGGTTGCAGCAGCTGCATATGATGTCATGCAGAACCGTGGCCCGCCCTTGCTTCGGTCCACACACCCGCGTTGCAGTGACGTGCGGTGGGGTGAGGCAGGTGAGGCAGAGCCTTTCCTGTCATATGAACGTTTGTGCTAGAGATTTTACTGTATAAAGTATATGTAAAATACAAAGAATATGTTTGAAATATCTTCTTTGCATTATTCTAATCAGTTTTATAGCCAAAACTCTGGAGTAAAAAGTCTGTGGCAGGTGAGGCAGTGCCTCACCTGGCTATCTTTTCCGTACAGCTCTAATCAAAACTCACCAAATTTCCAGGAGTTTTTACCGCTGCACCTGTGTATATTACCCAGATGTGCACTATGGCTCATATTTTGTGTGTAAATCTGGCTCTGGTGCTAGCCAGTGCCTCCTCAGCCTTTTAGCTCACCGCACGTCACTGCCGCGTTGTCCGGACAGCATGCGCCAACGGTGTTCTAATGCCATTGGCATGCCCCCTTCCACCCTGCAACCACCTCTACTTTTCAATCGGCAAAGACGATCACAGACCTGAGATGCTTTTGCTGCACGTGCGCACTCCGCAAAGGGCTTCAGACTGCGATCACTGCCACTGCAGTTATTCAGTCTGAATTAGGCCCAATGTGAAGTCAGATCATGTCTACTAAAAAAGCAGTTTATGTGGTCAATCCAATTGCTTACGAAGGGTGCAATGTGCCATCATCACAGTGGTTTAACGCTAGCAACGACACCCTATCTTGCACCCTTCGCAGGCTGGTTTCAGCCCGAACTTGCACAAAATAGCTTGGACACCTATGGGGTGGTGAAAATTTTTTGGAGAGTTCAGGCTGCTGTAAAGTACAGCCACTGCCATGATGACTCACATCCACGAGATCATTATGGTTAATTGGATTGACCGTATATATAGAGCAACAAGAAGTTTAAATGGATCTGGCACTTAGGAAAGGCTAAAGATTAGATAAAATCATTGGCGTACACAGCTATGCCAGAGGGGTTTTCTCTGGTTCATTCAAACAGTCAGTGAGTCCCAGATGACAATGATTGGCAGTGTTTGGGGTGGCAGTTGGTGTGGTTACCTACTTGAATTTTGAACTGTGCTGCAGCCCCACCTCTGGAGCCACCACTAGATGGTACTGTATGAAAGAGTGGATGAGTACCAAATGTAAAATTCTTTACTGTGAATATTTAGAATTAATTTCCTACTGTTTCTGTACAACACATGAAATTAAGAAAAAATATTTGCAAATGATAAAACATTTAAGGCAATACACTTTGCACATTTGTCTTTGCTTCAAAGATCAAGGTTTATAACATGCATGTACTTATTTCACATTCTCTTAATAAGTACTGGCCATCATCATCTCACTGTACAGCCAGATTTCTGGAAATAGTAATCCACATTGTCAAGGAAGGGGAAAAAAGCTTACATCCCAAGTGCAGGATCCACACAGAGAGGTGGTCATTTTTTTGTGGTCTAAATCAGAGAGTGGTCTAAACCACAAAAATATGGCAACCTCTGTAAGGAACCTGAAAGTGTCTTCTGCTTCTTTTCCCACTTTCCTGTGAAATCTTATTGAAAGCTACAGATTAACTAAATATGAGTAATGAAACCAATGAGGCAAATCTCTTGGAATTACATACTGTAAATGAAATGCATATATGGGACAATTGACACAAGTGTAGTAGTATGCTATACCCTGCATGGAAAGAGCCAAATCTAATATACCATGCCCACAGAAAAACCATTTGATGCAGCCATCTAGGGCGCACTGCATAGGTTGCTGCTGGCAGGGTGTGCAATCAGTGGAGGTACTAAACCTCATATAGTCTGAGGATTGTCCGTAACATAAACCATAACACCTTAACACTTAATTATAATAAATAAAGACACGGAGACTTGAATTTGGCAGAAATTGTTAGCTATTTATTTAAGTGAACCATTAACTGTGAATAATTAAACTAAAGTATGGTGGCCAGAAAGAACGGCTAAACAACCCTATCCCATAGATAACTATCTTATAAAAAAGAACTGACGTAAACCTTCCAACAAACAAATAGGTATCCGCTCAACCTCCATCCTGACTACCCACCCGTGAAGGTGATGAGGCTGCCACCCGAGAAGGCGGTCCAGCAGATGTAAAACCAGTCAGCGAAGGAGTGCGCACCTAAAAATAAACAACCAAACGACCTCCAATCCACTCTTTAATACAACAAATGTTAACTTGCCGTTCTTTCCCGCAAACAGCGAAGTTCTGTTCCACAGAAACTACCACCGCCACCATACCCCTAACCTACCGAACCGACCACCGAAAACAGATCCTCCAAAAATATAGATAGTCCCTGTCCTGTCAAGCGCACTACATCAGGTCTAAACAAGTAGAAGTACCGAAACTTGATCCGCTGATGCCAAACCACAGCACCGCCATGGGCCACCACAAACTTAGCCACCGCGGCATTCACCTTCCGGCGAGCCACATCGATCGCCCGACAATCCACCACTCCATGCCAACACAGCCACGGCACTATACAAGACCAGATAAGCCCACAGCCTGGCCAAGTGCCCAAAATTACTTGCAAATCCTGAATAATGGCCAATCGAAGATTCACTGCCTTCCTCTTACCTAGGTCGTTCCCTTCTAAGTGAATCACCAACAGTTTGGGGATGCCAAACCGCCGAACCTGCTCCATAAGCTTCGCTTTCAGGTCATGCCAAAGCATACCACGAACACCTATCCACCGCACATCATCCGAACCAACAAAGCAAGGAGCCCCTTCCGTAGTCAAAAAATTGGCTGCCCAATAAACATAGGAATGGCCAATCATCCACACATCACACACATCCTCCCGCCAACCTAAAAGGGGAAAAACAGATAAACAAATGTGAATATGGGAGATAGAACCAAACCCAGCCCAGAACAGGAATCAACTATCAGAACGAGGATCTGCCAAAAAGAAAAATTTAAATAGAAGACTATAACTTTCCTCTTGAACAAGCTTCAGGCCAATCGAAGCAACAGAAAGAAACAGAAGGAAAAAACAAAATAACAAAAAGAGGGGGGGAAGTTTAGAGCTGGGGGTGGAACACACAGAATAACTCGGCTGGAGGTGAAACGTAAAAACCTGCTGAGGAACTTGTAATTAGATGCCAATTAGCCGAATTGAATAAATTAAGCCAAATCAGTTCGTCAGTTCAGGCAAAAAATCGCGAAGCACTCCAGATCCCCACTGCCAGCAAATGGCGAGTAGCTAGCCATCCGAGTAGGGAGGACAGGGGAGACAAACAATACAGCACGAACACACTGAACTGAAACACACAACGCAGTAAAACGAACAACATGTTAGTAGAAACAAACTCGCTTACGCAACAACGGGCCGAATGTAACGCTTGTAAGCCGCCGACTTCCAGCGGCCCAAAGCCTTAATTTCGTCCACAGCGCACCCTGCAGATGCTGCGGAAGTGGCGGCCCCGATTCTAAAGGAATGGGAACCAAAGTCCCTAGGCGAGAGACCCAAACTGAACAGGCAGCGCCGCATCATCCATGTAAATTGGTACCTCGTCAATGGCGACCCGTCGTAATGAAGGAGCCAAGACCCCTCAGACGAGGGCCTGACCTGCGCATACCGACCAGCCAATGCCACCGGACAACAGTCCCCACCACCCGATGGTGTCAAAGTGAGCCAATGACCTTTACCCATCTGATCAGTTTTGGAGCAGCGCAGCCTGCACAGCACGGACCCCCCACCCACAATAACATCCGCGTGCCGCATAAAGGCCTCGGTTTTCTTAGAAGCCGCAACCAGCTCAGAAACCCTGAACGCACCATGGAACGCCATGGAAAAGGCCAGCTGAAACAGGAGCGTTTCAAAACGGGAGTCCGCCACCCCCGCCACCGCCCCTAAGAGGGAAGAAAGCAGGGACGCATCAATAGGGCGTCGGCCATCGGGAGGCACCGGAGCCGATCGCGCCCAACCTCTAAGCGCCCTTGCCAGCAGGAACCCCTTTCTGAAAAAATCGGCATACCCTTCAATTTAGAATAAAAGGATATCCCGGCGAGGTACCGAGACACCACAGCCCTCGATCTCCCCGTTACGAAGAGTTGCCAAACGAAGTCTAGAAACAAGCTCTGACCCCTCTTACCTCTAGGCCCTTGGTCACGGGAAAAGTCTTCCCACTCCTTCAAGGCCCGACGGTATCCAGCGAGAGTGGACGGAGCCAAAGACAGCTCTGCTAGCCCTTCCAATCCGCCATGATGACCTGCCAAACATAAGAAGGGCAGGGCAAACCTACCGAATCAGCCTCCGGGGCCAACAAACGGAACCTATCCCACTGCCCCCTGGACAATGCGTCGGCGATCCCATTATCTACCCCGGGGACGTGTTGCGCCTGAAACAGAATATTGCAGCGCAAACAGGTGAGGACGAGCCGTGACAACACTCGGAGGACCCGAAGGGCCTTAGCCCTGTGGTTGTTAACCGCGTGCATGACCCCCAAGTTATCGCAACAGAAGAGAATACTGCGATCGCGCAGTTGCTCCCCCCAAACCTCCAAGGCCACCATGATGGGAAAGAGCTCCAGCAACAACAGGTCGCCGGTCAGCCCCTCCCTCTACTAAGACTCGGGTCAAGAGGCCGCGCACCAAGCCCCGTCAAGATAACAACCGAACCCCGATGAGCCCACCGCATCTGTAAACAACTGCAATTCGAAACTGTCAACGAGCGGAGCCATCCAGATCCACACACCATTGAAATCCGCCAGCAACGAAACCCACATAGCGAGGTCCCGCCTAATCTCTGCCGAGAAACAGACGAAATGGTGCGGCCTGGACACCCCGGCCGTGGACCGCTCCAACTTCCAGCAAAAAACCCTGCCCATGGGAATCACCCGACAGGCAAAGTTCAACCGACCTAAGAGGGATTGCGCCTCCTGCAACGTAACCTTACTTCGTTCCGAGCACTGCGCAATGGACTCCCGTAGCTGCACAACCTTGTCCTGAGGCAGCCGGCACGCCCCCGCGACCGTATCGATCTCGATACCTAAAAAGGACAAGCAGGAGAGGGGCCCCTCCGTCTTATCCTCAGCCACCGGGACGCCAAAATGCCCCAGCAATGCACGCAGCGAGAACAGCAGGAAACCACAGCGAGGAGAATGCGCGGGCCCCATGCACAAAAAATCATCCAGGTAATGTGCAATCCCGCTACCTCCGCAAGAAAACTCCACACACCAATGTAAAAAGGTGCTGAACTTTTCGAAAAAGGCACACGCAACGGAACACCCCATAGGCAGACACTTGACAATGAAGTATTCCTTCCCGACGCGGAAACCCATGAATCGAAACGACTCCGGGTGCAAAGGGAGCAAGCGAAAAGCCGATTCAACATCCAGCTTAGCCATGAGGGCCCCCGGGCCACACTCCCGGACCAAGCCCAGAGCATCCTCAAAGGACTGATACACCACCGAACAATATTCCGGCGAAATCGCATCATTCACCGAGGACCCCGATGGATAAGACAAATGCTGAATGAGCCGAAACTTACCCGGAGCCTTTTTGGGCACAACCCCCACCGGGGAAATAATCAAATCCTCGATAGGTGGCAGCTCAAAGGGGCCCGCCATTCTCCCTAGGCGAACCTCCTGTTCCACTTTACCTCGAAGCACGTCAGGGAAATCCCGGGTAGACTGCAGGTTCCTGGCGGCCCGTACTAAAACATCCCCCACCACAGGCAAACGAAAACCCGACGCAAAACCCTCCCGCAGAAATCTTGCGTCGTCTGTGTTTGGGTACCATCCTAACCATTTTAGCATGGCCCCCAAATGAACCGGGCGAAAGGCCTCCGTCCCAATACCACCCTTCGCGAGCGCTTCCTTACCTTCCCTCTTGGTGTCCTCCATCAACGTAAAGAGGTCGACGTATTCCCCCCATCTAATCTTCCTCCTGCAACTGTCCCGCAATTCCCGCAAGACTGCTGTGTACTCGCAGCGAACCATGCCCAGCAAATTATGCCTCCTCCTTTCCCATCAAGAACTACCACTACTCTTCCGAGACCGCTTATCCCGGTGCCGCGCCTCACGCCGCGCGTAACTGATAGCCCTCTTCCTAGCCTACGCGGTGCTACTAACCGCAGACTGGCACGATGAAGAAGAGGAAGATCTACTCGACGTACTGCCATACGAGGAAGAAGAGGACCCCAGCGACATAGCAACAGTATCGGCGTCCCACTCACCGGCGAGCCCGCTTCCGGAAGGCGATACTTCGGCCACGACTGGCTCCTCGTCCCGATCGCTATCCGGATACGCACCTGAAAAAGAAGGGACAACCGCCCCCAAAGCTGAAGCCCCCCTGGCGGGAATGAAAGCAGACGCCCCCACGGGTGATGGGGTAGTGCTACCCAGCAACGCAGCGGCGGAGCCCAAACTGCGACACGCCTGTAGAAACTGCGCCATGGCTGGGTCAGACACACTTGGGAGAACGGCCGCGTCGCCCGAAGCGGGAACCGATGAAACGCCACCCGGGAACAAAGCCGACAAAAACGGCGCAAACGCCACCGTCATGGCCGACAGCGCCGATGCAACGGCAGAGGGATCCGAAGCCGCAGCCGCAGCTCCAGAGGTCCCCCCAGCCCCCGGGTCCACAGCCGGGATGGGTCGAACCGCGCCGGCCCGCCGCCCAGGTCGGCCCCGCTGGGAACCGGCACTAGCCGCCCCAATAACCCCCGTTCCCTCCTACGGTGCATCTCGAGCCACCGTGCCGCTCCGGCCCATACTGGCCCCACCCACCGGGAGAACCCGCTGACTTCTGCTACCAGACAGAACCCCCACCTCCGGCCCCCCGCCGTCACTACCAGAGGCCCCCGGGGGCCCCCTCCCACCAGAGCGGGGAGAGCGCCCCGGGAGTCCAGCTGCCCCACGGGCGCGTGCGCGTGCCCGCGATTCGGAATGCGCCAGCCCCACCGGACGGCCCGTGGAAGATTCACCGTCCCCCTCCATAGAGGCAATCCCCTCATGCTCTTGGGAGCCTCTGGTGACTCTCAGCGGTGGAGAGTGCAGGGAACGCGCGTGCGCGCGTCCCCGCGTCCCCGCGCCGCAGCAGCCGGCGGAGAATCCACGCCAGCGGGCACCCCGGCTGGCTCTCCCCGCCGGCTGCCCGCTTCACCCCGCTCACGTCCGCTGCCCTGCCCAACTTCAGCCGCTGGCGCACCGGAGGTATCCCCCCGCGGCCGCGGCCTAGCCTGCAATGGGACGGACGCACGCGCCGCCGCACGCACCCGAGAACGAGCGCCAGCAGCAGCGCCAGCTGGCACAGACCCGGCCGCGAGCAGAGCGCTCCGGCCCGATGCACCGGAGGCCGGCTCCCAAGTAGGGGCCGCATCAAGGAAGTGGGCAGGGGGGGCAGAGGAGCGGCGAGGACGGGGCATGTCAGGCTACTATGTAAACCCAGGCAATGGGGACAGAGGGGGCACAGTAACAGCACTTATGACCAGAGCACTCAAAAGTAAGATGGCAGCAGCACAGCCAGAGACAAAGGGGGGTAGAGCACTCACCCTCACCACGACAAAAGCAGAAGAGGCTGACCCAGCCCCTTTCCCAGGCTTAAGAACCCATTCCACCTACCCCCAATATTCATTCCTATTGGCTAACCATAAAACTCCCATAATGCCTTACCGTCCTGCCCCCAGACTAGCTGAGGTTTAACCCACTCCTCTCCTATTCTGTCAATTCGTTCTCCACATTACAGGAATAATACATAGTGTGGTGGAAGTAAAAAAAGAAAAAAAGAAAAAAAAAAAGAACATATTTACAGGAACTAACAGACAGAGGAAAACTGTAATAACATTATTTTAAGAAAATGATACATGCCCTGATCTCATGGTAGCAGTGCGGGTGGGAGTGAGAATGTGGGGAGTACACTAATGTCCAAAGAAAATAACCCCGCTGAGCCTGGTCCTGGTGTTCACCCCCCCTCAGTTCCCTGCTCAGCTTTAGGAGTAGGCCCTCAAGCTGAGTATTAATATTCTGTATTTTAGCAGTTATACTGGAGGACTAGCTAAATATAATCCACCTCAGGGATCCTGTAAGTCTCTTACAGTATTTCATCAAGTGATAGAACTTAATAAATATTCATGGAGAATACAGTATAGACAATGAAAGCTTATATGTTAAAATCAATCATTCCTCTCAAATTCACTCGGTCTACCTGCTGCAGCATCCCAGGTCTGGACGGAAAGTGAGATCAGTGGAATGCTTTGCAAGAAGAGTCATTTGGGGGAGAGAAAGCAAACTTTAAAAGAAGCAGTATGTGGTGGTGAGCACCTTCTGAGTTTTTTGTGGACTTCTACCTAATGTTTATAAAATGTATTTATATCTCTCTCACACGTCTTTTTTTTTTTAGCAGTGTGACTTGATTAAATCAAACTAGTGTTGCGCCATTGCCTAGGTATCTAGGGTTGCTATTGCTTGGGGAAGGACAAGCAATAAAAAAGAAGCATAGCAATAAGCATTGCATAATTAAGCTTCTATTTATGTTTACATATACTGTTGGCAGAGCCATATCTAGACATTTTTGGGCCCTGGGCCATGTGATGGGGATTAAAGAGGAGAAAGTTGCTAGTGAAAATGACAGGTACTGCAGATCAGAACCCCCTGCCTTGCAGTGCCCTGTGCAAAGGCACATGTCACACCACTTTAGTTATGGCATTGACGGACTAGCCTGAAAGGGAAGATTTTCCATTAGGTGACCAGATTTGTGGGATGCAGGTTTTGTGACCGGCGGTCTCCTACTAATGCCTACATCCCATCCCCTCAGAATTCCGACAGTCGGCATGCCGACTGACAGGGACCATTCCCACTCACCACCACAAATCCCCCCCCCCCCCAGCATTCTGATCCCCGTGATCCCAGCATTGGTATGGTGACCTGCTGGATCCCAAGCGCTGGTCACCCATACCCAACCCATATCGACATGTAATGCACAATGTAGTTTCTAGAATCCTGAACTACATTTAGGGTGTATTGTATTGGATTTTTAACCAATGGGCTAGCATGTGAAATTGCCCTGCACTCAGTTTTCGAATAACTTATTCATAAAAATTTTATTTGCACAGGAAATACTGAAACTTAAATTTGACTTTGGAAGTAAAATTAAAAAAAAATGCTCAATAGATTGTATTTATTTTATGATCATTTTTTCCATGCCCTTTATTGCTGACACACATTTCTTCAATCAAAATTGTTACTGATCTTTAGGTCATATAACTATAAGGAGACCTTTTTTGTTATGCCACAGAGACATGTTAAAACAACATGGAAACCTATGTCATCGGTATTGCTTCTGCCATGGTCTGATCATAAAGTTCAAAGCTTTCTAAGTAATTTTAAGTAAAGAAATTGATGGCAAGTCTTAAGGCATGTTGAATACTGATGTATGTCATAAAAAATACATTATTATTTTTTTCAATTGAACAAAGCATGGTGTGCTTTCTGTGAATGTACTATATAAAATATAGTTAATCAACTATAATAAAAAAGATTATTATTTTACTAAAAATGCAAAAATTTTAATTTTTTGCGATTAGATACATATATGAAAATTGTTTTTATTTCCCCATAAGTAGTTTACATTACTGTAGCAAGAAGCATAGCATCATTTTATCCAAATTAAAGATGTTACATACAGTGCCACATGTAGAGTTATTTACATTTTACATAAAAAGCAGATGTAAAGTGTCTGAAAACAATCTGTATGTGCATGGGGAGCTGCAGGGGATCTGGTAGGTAACACCAGCTGATCAGATGCAGGCTGTCAGTATCCCGATAGCAGCATCCGGTCTGCTGGATTAACAGCAGCGAGGCAGCGAGTCCCCTCGTGGGCTTGGTATGCCCACCACACATCATAACTCGGTTAGTGGCATGGACTCACCAGCCAAGTGAGAATTACGGGTGGGTGTCGGTATTCCACTCGTCGGTAAAATGCCAGCTACCAGGATTAGCAGATTTGGTCTCCTGAACACAGGAATCCCGACAGCCAGAATTCCCACTGCACGTATCTTAAGATTCTCTACTGTATGTACTGTACAGTATGTGTGACTTATCATACTATCATAAGTAAAAGTGCTGCGTGAAGATATGTTTAAAGCACATCATTCATCTCAAGTGTTTGATACACTTCAAATGTATCATGATGGGGTAGAGACATGTTAATGATATTGAGAGGTGCTTTTATGAGTAAAATAATGAAATAAAAAAATAAATAAATACATAAATAATGTAAAAAAAAAATCTGTGTTCCTAAAATTGATCAAAAACCTGACGCCATAGCCTGACCTAGAAGCAAGAAACCTTATTGCTGTTTCTGCAAGTAGCAGTATGCCACACATTGGGGGTTATTCAGTATGAATTGCAGATTCTGCTAAAAAGCATGCTTGGCCAACCGCGGGGCAAGGCCTCCCAGTATGCAGAATGGCCTGCCTAGTGGCTGTGACCACAATTTAATTGCTGTCCCAGCAGCTGAGGATGACCCCTGCAGCCGCAGCTAGGCTGCATATGCAGGAGGTATGCCGCCATTTTTGTGTGTGATGACACCCCCATTTTCCCTGTGCCACCCCCACAATGCTCTGTTTTTATTCTTCTCCCACCATCCTCTGAAAGACTGAACACCATTCTTTAATAAAATTATTATTTTTATTATTATTAATAACAGTTTATTTTATAGAGCAGCATATTCCGTTTCACTGAGAAGTTGAGGAGGTGTGGCTAATGCTGTGTGGGTGTGGCCAGTGACATATGGGTCATGTACACGCCCAACTCTATAAGCCCCAGTGTACAGGGTAAAATGGTGGTATCGGATTGCGCCAATCTTTAACGGTAATTAGAGATATCTATCGTCAACTTCTTCCTAAGACTGGTTCATCTGTCTTCACCAGTATGTGGGTTCCTCAGAGAAGAATGTTCATATGAAAGAAAAACAAAAAGGAAGTCCCAATGTGTAGTAAAGTCTTGATAATGAAAGTTAAAGGGTCAAATAAATAGTACGAGGGATCTTCAAATCCTCCACATATATAGTGATGAAAAGATGTATGGGATCACCCAAACTGTGTAGGGATCAGAGAAGGTGATGCTCACTTCAAACCTTACTTTCAAAAAGTCTGGTCCATGCATATAAAGGTATCTTTATCGGGGTCCTGGGAAGCGTTTTCTAAAAGCAATCTTATATAGGCACCTTCCACAGGATATATATACATAAGATTGCTTTTAGAAAACGCTTCCCAGGACCCCGATAAAGATACTTTATATGCATGGACCAGACTTTTTGAAAGTCGGGAGCCCAGCTACCGGCAAAGTGAAGACCACCCGTACATAAGCCATCAGGTTTTTGTATCTCCAAATCAGGCCCAGTGTTGACTAGATACTTGAACAATCTTCTTTGGTAAAAGACCCAAGTCATTGACAATCTCAATTATGTATTTTTTTTTTTCCATATACTGAACCATTATAGATAGATAGATAGATAGATAGATAGATAGATAGATAGATAGATAGATAGATAGATAGATAGATAGGTATTTACTTTAAAATAATGAAGATTTATTGTCATCATTGACTCTGTACCACGTCAGAATAAAATAGTTAAAATAATGTACTAATTTTTTTCTTGTTATAATGTAATCCAATTATTGAATTTTCCATACTGGACATATTTGTACTTTTTGACATTGCTGAGTATTAAAACATTGAAGAGAATATGGTAATTTAATTAAATTAATGAGATCAGCAATTTGTTTGCATTTTATTAGCATAATACCTATCAATAACTGTACACATGTATAAATATCTCCAAAAACAGTCTAAGACTGCTCTACTGGGAATGTACTTTTGCACACTATAAAATAGAAATTATTGACAAGGTATGAATGTTGCTAAATAGATTATTTTAAAATAAATAAGGAATTGTCATGTTAAACATAAAAATTAAATGACAGAAATAAGATATAATGTATGTTCAGCAAAGGTAATACTGAATTGAAATCATTCAAAGTTAAAAGATTATACAGGTTGAGTATCCCATATCCAAATATTCCGAAATACGGAATATTCCAAAATACGGACTTTTTGGAGTGAGAGTGAGATAGTGAAACCTTTGTTTTTTGATGACTCAGTGTACACAAACTTTGTTTAATACGCAAAGTTATTAAAAATATTGTATTACATGACATTCAGGCTGTGTGTATAAGGTGTAAATGAAACATAAAAGAATTGTGTGAATGTAGACACACTTTGTTTAATGCAGAAAGTGATAAAAAATATTGGCTAAAATGACCTTCAGGCTGTGTGTATAAGGTGTATATGAAACATAAATGCATTCTGTGCTTAGACTTAGGTCCCATCATGATGATATCTCATTATGGTATGCAATTATTCCAAAATATGGAAAAATCCGATATCCAAAATACCTCTGGTCCCAAGCATTTTGGATAAGGGATACTCAACCTGTATTAGTAGAATTGATATGTTATCTTCTTATTTCTAAAGATGAACTTATACAATTGATCTCACACTTTATAACTTAGATTAAGCTACATTCAATCATTGTCACAATTTTATATCTGAGATGCTACAGTGCTTGATACTGTATATACTCTTTAACCAGTCATCTTATAACCAACAGGATGTTACTAACCTAACAGGTTGTGTCATGACACAATACGGTCCTCTGATTGCGTGAAGCAGAGAAGTTTCACTATCACATGGCATGAAGTGGACTCATAAAAATTAAACCTGTTGTTGCATGACTAGTGGAATTGGCATGATTTTACTGTTGAATAATAATAATATTAATAATAATAATAATAATAATAATAATAATTATTATTATTATTATTATTATTATTATTTAATTTGTACTGTATAGTGCTCTTTGTCCAATAGGACTCAATGCACTTAACAGACAGGTTGAACATAATTTGAAAACAGAAACTATGAAAATAATGGGTAAAATGTTATAAGCATTGGAAAGGGATAAAGTGGAGAGAGATAAAGTGCCAGCCAATCAGCTTATAACTGCCATGTTACAGGCTGTGTTAGAAAAATGACAATTAGTAGCTGATCGTTTGGTATTTTTATCACTCTACACTTTATCACTCTCCAAGGCTTAGAATATTTGCCCCAATACAGGACTAGATACTGTATGCATGAAAATACAGAGGTCATGGCAGTAATAAAAAAGGTGTGGTAGCCATTTTGTGATTTTACTGAGCAAAATGAAGTATCCCTGAAACTGATAACACAAAATGGGAACTATACTGTAAGAGTACTAGGCGATATCTTTGCAAGTCCTTATGAACTATGCACTGTTCATTCTACACAGATCACCAGGTGATGCAGCCATGTTGAGCACACTATGGGGGTCATTCCGACCCGTTCGCACGCTGTGGTTCTTCGCTGTCGTGCGAATGGGTCGGAAATGTGCATGCGTGGCGGACGCATTGCGCATGCACAGCATTGCCTGGCGACGATCGTCGCCGGGCAATGCCGCCGCCAGCGACAAATGTGATCGCAGCAGCAATCGCAAGAAGATGGACAGGCGGGAGGCGTTCCGGTGCAAATACTCACCATTTTCCAGGCATGGTGACTCCAATGCAGGCGTGTCGAGGCATTTGAGGGCAGATGTCTGACGTCAGGACTGGGAACTTCATCGCTGGAACCATCGCACAGGGCAAGTAACTCTTATCCTGGTCTTGTTTTGCAGGAAACTTTTTTAGCATAGCAGGGTTGCACAAGCGTTTGCAGCCCTGCTATGCTAAAATACACTCCCCATAGGCGGAGATTAATTGATCGCACCAGCAGCAAAAATTAGCTTGGTGCGATCAACTCGGAATGAGGGCCTATATTGGTTGCAAAATGTAAACAAACAATATATGGGAATGAAATACACCAGTAATAAAATGAGCAGTGAGCTAACAGGATACCTATCACATAGCAGTGACGTATGGTCAGGGTAGGCAGAGGAGGCAGAGCCTCTCCTATCATACCCCAGTATACAGTACTCCAGAGTTTTAACCCTAAAAATTATAAGAATAATACAAAGAAGGTATTTATAGCTTCTAAATATCATCTTTGTATTATTCATATAATATTTGTATTATTCTAATAATTTTTTGAGTCAAAACCCATCCCTAAACATATATGTGTGTGCAAATCTGGTTCTGATACTAGCCATTGCCTTCCCCGCCATTGACCTCATCATACCTCACTGCCACATACATAATTCAATGGGTTGTTATTACTGCCTTTTAAAGAACAGTACCAGGAGAGGCAGTGCACTATATAGGTTACAGTGGGAAGGGTGAGCAATTCACAGAAGTGTAACATGCAGTGGGTAATTAGAGGCAAGACAACAGTTGTTGTTGGAAAGTAGAAAGTGGAAAACATAAAGAGGCAATAAGGAGAGACAATAGGAGGTAGCATAGGGCAAGCAGAGATACACCAGAATAAAACAGAAAAAAATATATAGTTTTAGATTAATATTTGAGCTACTTCATGTGTTCCAAACAAACTAAGTGGGCATACAGCAATGAGTCACCATCTGAGAATAATTGGGGAGATGACAGTGCAGGATCCAAAAACCAGAGACCTTCTATAGCAACAACAAGAGGCCAGTTGGAGAAAACCAGTGAGGTATACCAGGACAGGAATGAGAGGCTGGGATGATGCATCCAATCAGCACTATACAGAGTGCTGGGGCAACAGTTGTGGTACACAGTGAATCATGGAATATGTAGGATTTTTCAAAGCTAGGAATAAAAGGCTACTTATGATGCCACTTATGCCACTCAGTGGCCTGTAGCATTGTAAAACTCAATACCTATTTTGCCCCTATGGTAATTATTGCAAACTGGTAAAGCCATATATGTCAAAGTCTTTAAATACATTAATTAGATATGTTCGCTGATCATCATGTTTTGGTTTTGCCAAAACCACCTCGTGTTTTGATTTGATTTTTTGGTTTTGGCAAAACCACTCTCAAGTTTTTCGGTTCTGATTCGGATTTGATTTTGGTTTTGGATTTCAAAAGTGATAATGCAGCTAAAATTATGTCATTTGGACCTATTTTTGTTCCTGCAGCATCATTAACATCAATAACATTAATTTCCAGTATTTCCAGAAAATTCACAGCTCATAATATTATTTAATAACATTGGTCAAAGGCTGGTAGGCAAAATGAAGCAGTGGCACAAACACATGGCAATCACTTTAAAAGAATATAGCACATGTATGAATCATTGCGGCACAGCAGTTGCAGACAGGATGGCAGTGTAATAAACTATATTACAGGTTGAGTCTCCCTTATCCAAAATGCTTGGGACCAGAAGTATTTTGGATATCGGATTTTTCCGTATTTTGGAATAATTGCATACCATAATGATATATCATGGTGATGGGACCTAAGTCTAAGCACAGAATGCATTTATGTTTCATATACACCTTGGAGGTCATTCCGAGTTGTTCGCTCGCAAGGCGATTTTAGCAGTATTGCACACGCTAAGCCGCCGCCTACTGGGAGTGAATCTTAGCTTCTTAAAATTGCGAACGATGTATTCGCAATATTGCGATTACAAACTTCTTAGCAGTTTCAGAGTAGCTTCAGACTTACTCGGCATCTGCGATCAGTTCAGTGCTTGTCGTTCCTGGGTTGACGTCACAAACACTCCCAGCGTTCGCCCAGACACTCCTCTGTTTCCCCAGCCACTCCCGCATTTTTCCCGGAAACGGTAGCGTTTTTCCCCACACGCCCATAAAACGGCCTGTTTCCGCCCAGTAACACCCATTTCCTGTCAATCACATTACGATCGCCGGAGCGAAGAAAAATCCGTGAGTAAAAATACTATCTTCATTGCAAAATTACTTGGCGCAGTCGCAGTGCGGACATTACGCATGCGCACTAAGCGGAAATTCACTGCGATGCGATGAAATTTACCGAGCGAACGACTCGGAATGAGGGCCCTTATACACACAGCCTGTAGGTAATTTTAGCCAATATTTTTAATAACTTTGTGCGTTAAACAAAGTGTGTGTATATTCACACAATTAATTTATGTTTCATGTATACGTTATACACACAGCCTGAAGGTCATTTAATACAATATTTTTAATAACTTTGTGTATTAAGCAAAGTTTGTGTACATTGAGCCATCAGAAAACAAAGTTTTCACTATCTCACTCTCACTCAAAAGATTCCGTATTTCGGAATATTCCGTATTTCGGAATATTTGGATATGGGATACTCAACCTGTATCCCATAAAAAGAATGTTTTAAAAAGAAGAGGCCCCTGGGCAGTACAGGGAAATGGAGAAGGAGTATATTTTGGCAGGCAGGTAAATCATTGATTGATTAATTGATTGAAATTGATTAATTTAATTAACTGATAAGTTTAGAAAGTTAAATACATTTTATAAACTGTTTTGCAGCAACTGAGAAGAGAAACAGTTGTAAAATAATATTATGTTAATAGCCAAACTATACTCACATTGAAGAAGCACCAGGACATGACGCTGAAATAGGGAGGGAACGGGAATAGCCCCTAGCACCCTACCTCCGTTGTTTTACCCGTGTGGTCAGTTCATGCCTGAGTGACTATGGTTTCTTGGGCCCACGGCAGCCGCGTTTGAAGGGCGGATTAGGTCTGCCCAACTCCGATGCCCCCAGGTCTTAGAGTGAGACAAAGCGTGAACCGAGACAGGATAATAACAAGGGGACCTCTAACTAAAGCAAACAGAAGCTAGGGGCTACTAACTACTCTAAAACTAAATATATGTGCGGCACGCCGCCAAAGGAAAAGAACAACAAAAGATATCACTGTCCACTCCCCCACACGGCACCCCCGAGTTCCGGGGAGGACAGTGAAAAGCAGAAACCTCCGCAAAAACCACCAATACAAAAAAGTACCAAAAGGACTAAGCGGCCTAGGCCGCAACACGCGGCAGAAGCCGCTACTCACGAAACCGGGAGAGAACCCCAACAAACGAGAACCCCCAGATGACTGCAACAGGTTCAGTTGAACAGGAAGGATAACCAGGACCGGCTTCAGAACTCCAGGACTCAGGAGCACAGGGAGCAGGATCGACCAGATACAGCTGACCAGGAACAGACGTTACAAGGCAGGAACAGCATACAGGAAGCTATCACCGGCGTCTGTGCCAGGTAGTGAGAGAGAATATAACAGGGAGCCCTCCAATAGCTGCAGCGAAGCTTAATTAGTAATGTCGTGCAGCTGCCCTGCTGCACGACCAGAGCTAACAGGTGTATTGAATGATAGGAAGCAACGGGGAACGCAGTTCGTCTGTGGCGTCCCCGTTGCTAAGGGTCCGGCG
Source organism: Pseudophryne corroboree (assembly GCF_028390025.1). Classification (NCBI taxonomy): domain Eukaryota; kingdom Metazoa; phylum Chordata; class Amphibia; order Anura; family Myobatrachidae; genus Pseudophryne; species Pseudophryne corroboree. Next base: position 593,676,991 of record NC_086448.1, read on the forward strand.
GCTAAGCGCACACGGCATCCTGGCGTTGCTAGATGCCGGGCGGGCAGGAAGGGAGGTGCGGCGGCCATGAGCATCGCTCGGAAGCAGACCGAGCGGCGCCGCGGACCGCGGCACCTAACATCTGGGTAACGAAATTGAGGTTACAGAAAATGCCTGTGTTTGGATTTGGCTTTTGCAATATGCCTTTTATTGCATGAAACCCCTTGGCCACCTTTAGTAGATATTAATGAAGTACTTTGACTGGCAGCAGAACCAGTACTTCTACTAATACTAGTTGCTCCTGCGACAGATCCCTGACTGTGAAATATTATTTCATTTGGATATGAGAAAAAAAACACATTATGTGTATAATTTTAAAAGAGCAGGAACAATCGGTTAACTTCAATAATACGATTTATTTTCTAGTACACAGATAGATGGTATGTAATTACTATTAAACCGGCCAGACAAGCAGGCCAAACACCCAGTATGTACTGTATTACAGTATGTCTATGTAACACAGCACAGTTAATATAATAGACTGCATAACTTGTTTTAAGCAACAGGAACAACTGGTCAACTTCAATAATAATAATAATTCTTTTTTTTACTAATAAACAGATGCAGTAGTCAGTATGTAACATATCACGCAGGCCAGACACCCAATATGTATTGTGTTTATGTAACTTAACTCAGCTAGTATGACAGCATGCATTATGTTTATTTAACACAACCAAGCTAATTTGATATGCTGCATCAGTTGTTTTTTTAATAACAGCAGCAGGAAAAACTGGTCAACTTCAATAATTAGAATTTTTTTCAGAGAGATGGTACATAACATATCATACAGGCTAGACATGCAGGCCAGACACCCTGTATGCATTATGTTTATGTAACACAACCCAGCTATTATGACAGTATGTATTATGGGCCCAATTCAGGTTGGGATGCATCTGAGATGTGACCGTATTCTCCCATTTTCAATTCCACTGCACACAGGCAGGTGCCATTCTGCACATGTGCGGCCAGGAGAATGCGATTGCATTGCATTGCTGCCAACACCTCTGGTTGACAGTAGTGATGAGCGGGTTCGGTTTCTCGGAAACCGAACCACCCCGAACTTCACGCTTTTTACACGGGTCCGAGGCAGACTCGGATCTTCCCGCTTTGCTCGGTTAACCCGAGCGCGCCCGAACGTCATCATCCCGCTGTCGGATTCTCGCGAGGTTTGGATTCTATCGCGAGACTCGGATTCTATATAAGGAGCCGCGCGTCGCCGCCATTTTCACACGTGCATTGAGATTGATAGGGAGAGGACGTGGCTGGCGTCCTCTCCGTTTAGATAGAGAGTGAGACACTTGATTTACTGGAGCATTAGGAGTACTCGGAGAGTGCAGAGTTTTGCTGATAGTTATACTAGTGACCACCAGTTTTATTTATTATTTAATATAATCCGTTCTCTGCCTGAAAAAAAAAACGATACACAGTCACATACCCTATCTGTGCTCAGCCTCAGTGTGCTGCATGATAATATCATCTATGTATATCTGACTGTGCTGAGTAGTGCTCACTGCTCACACAGCTTAATTGTGATGGAGACTGGGGAGCAGTTATAGCAGGAGTACATATTTAACAGTGCACACTTTTGCTGCCAGAGTGCCAGTGTGACTGACCAGCAGTGACCACCAGTATATTGTCTGCCTGAAAAAGTTAAATACTCGTGTGGTGTTTTTTTTTTAATTCTATAAACGCATTCTGCTGACAGTGTCCAGCAGGTCCGTCATTCATTATATTTCTATCTTCTTCATACTAGTAGTTTAGGAGTCTGCAGTGCTGACAGTGTCCAGCAGGTCCGTCATTATACAATATATACCTGTCCTGCAGTAGTGATATATATATATTTTTAATATCATTATCATCCAGTCTATACTAGCAGACGCAGTACGGTAGTCCACGGCTGTAGCTACCTCTGTGTCGGCAGTCGCTCGTCCATAATTGTATACCTACCTGTGGTGGGTTTTTTTTTCTATCTTCTTCATACTAGTAGTTTAGGAGTCTGCAGTGCTGACAGTGTCCAGCAGGTCCGTCATTATACAATATATACCTGTCCTGCAGTAGTGATATATATATATTTTTTATATCATTATCATCCAGTCTATACTAGCAGACGCAGTACGGTAGTCCACGGCTGTAGCTACCTCTGTGTCGGCAGTCGCTCGTCCATAATTGTATACCTACCTGTGGTGGTTTTTTTTTTTTCTATCTTCTTCATACTAGTAGTTTAGGAGTCTGCAGTGCTGACAGTGTCCAGCAGGTCCGTCATTATACAATATATACCTGTCCTGCAGTAGTGATATATATATATTTTTTATATCATTATCATCCAGTCTATACTAGCAGACGCAGTACGGTAGTCCATGGCTGTAGCTACCTCTGTGTCGGCAGTCGCTCGTCCATAATTGTATACCTACCTGTGGTGGTTTTTTTTTTCTATCTTCTTCATACTAGTAGTTTAGGAGTCTGCAGTGCTGACAGTGTCCAGCAGGTCCGTCATTATACAATATATACCTGTCCTGCAGTAGTGATATATATTTTTTATATCATTATCATCCAGTCTATACTAGCAGACGCAGTACGGTAGTCCACGGCTGTAGCTACCTCTGTGTCGGCAGTCGCTCGTCCATAATTGTATACCTACCTGTGGTAAGTTTTTTTTTTCTATCTTCTTCATACTAGTAGTTTAGGAGTCTGCAGTGCTGACAGTGTCCAGCTGGTCCGTCATTATACAATATATACCTGTCCTGCAGTAGTGATATATATATATTTTTTATATCATTATCATCCAGTCTATACTAGCAGACGCAGTACGGTAGTCCACGGCTGTAGCTACCTCTGTGTCGGCAGTCGCTCGTCATCCATAAGTATACTAGTATCCATCCATTTCCATTGTTTACCTGAGGTGCCTTTTAGTTGTGCCTATTAAAATATGGAGAACAAAAATGTTGAGGTTCCAAAAATAGGGAAAGATCAAGATCCACTTCCACCTCGTGCTGAAGCTGCTGCCACTAGTCATGGCCGAGACGATGAAATGCCATCAACGTCGTCTGCCAAGGCCGATGCCCAATGTCATAGTACAGAGCATGTAAAATCCAAAACACCAAATATCAGTAAAAAAAGGACTCAAAAATCTAAAATAAAATCGTCGGAGGAGAAGCGTAAACTTGCCAATATGCCATTTACCACACGGAGTGGCAAGGAACGGCTGAGGCCCTGGCCTATGTTCATGGCTAGTGGTTCAGCTTCACATGAGGATGGAAGCACTCAGCCTCTCGCTAGAAAAATGAAAAGACTTAAGCTGGCAAAAGCACAGCAAAGAACTGTGCGTTCTTCGAAATCACAAATCCACAAGGAGAGTCCAATTGTGTCGGTTGCGATGCCTGACCTTCCCAACACTGGACGTGAAGAGCATGCGCCTTCCACCATTTGCACGCCCCCTGCAAGTGCTGGAAGGAGCACCCACAGTCCAGTTCCTGATAGTCAGATTGAAGATGTCAGTGTTGAAGTACACCAGGATGAGGAGGATATGGGTGTTGCTGGCACTGGGGAGGAAATTGACAAGGAGGATTCTGATGGTGAGGTGGTTTGTTTAAGTCAGGCACCCGGGGAGACACCTGTTGTCCGTGGGAGGAATATGGCCATTGACATGCCTGGTGAAAATACCAAAAAAATCAGCTCTTCAGTGTGGAAGTATTTCAACAGAAATGCGGACAACATTTGTCAAGCCGTGTGTTGCCTTTGTCAAGCTGTAATAAGTAGGGGTAAGGACGTTAACCACCTCGGAACATCCTCCCTTATACGTCACCTGCAGCGCATTCATCATGTCAGTGACAAGTTCAAAAACTTTGGGCGACAGCGGAAGCAGTCCACTGACCAGTAAATCCCTTCTTGTAACCAAGCTCACGCAAACCACCCCACCAACTCCCTCAGTGTCAATTTCCTCCTTCCCCAGGAATGCCAATAGTCCTGCAGGCCATGTCACTGGCAATTCTGACGAGTCCTCTCCTGCCTGGGATTCCTCCGATGCATCCTTGCGTGTAACGCCTACTGCTGCTGGCGCTGCTGTTGTTGCTGCTGGGAGTCGATGGTCATCCCAGAGGGGAAGTCGTAAGACCACTTTTACTACTTCCACCAAGCAATTGACTGTCCAACAGTCCTTTGCGAGGAAGATGAAATATCACAGCAGTCATCCTGCTGCAAAGCGGATAACTGAGGCCTTGGCATCCTGGGCGGTGAGAAACGTGGTTCCGGTATCCATCATTACTGCAGAGCCAACTAGAGACTTGTTGGAGGTACTGTGTCCCCGGTACCAAATACCATCTAGGTTCCATTTCTCTAGGCAGGCGATACCGAAAATGTACACAGACCTCAGAAAAAGAGTCACCAGTGTCCTAAAAAATGCAGTTGTACCCAATGTCCACTTAACCACGGACATGTGGACAAGTGGAGCAGGGCAGACTCAGGACTATATGACTGTGACAGCCCACTGGGTAGATGTATTGACTCCTGCCGCAAGAACAGCAGCGGCGGCACCAGTAGCAGCATCTCGCAAACGCCAACTCTTTCCTAGGCAGGCTACGCTTTGTATCACCGCTTTCCAGAATACGCACACAGCTGAAAACCTCTTACGGCAACTGAGGAAGATCATCGCAGAATGGCTTACCCCAATTGGACTCTCCTGTGGATTTGTGGCATCGGACAACGCCAGCAATATTGTGTGTGCATTAAATCTGGGCAAATTCCAGCACGTCCCATGTTTTGCACATACCTTGAATTTGGTGGTGCAGAATTATTTAAAAAACGACAGGGGCGTGCAAGAGATGCTGTCGGTGGCCAGAAGAATTGTGGCACACTTTCGGCGTACAGGCACCACGTACAGAAGACTGGAGCACCACCAAAAAAGCCTGAACCTGCCCTGCCATCATCTGAAGCAAGAAGTGGTAACGAGGTGGAATTCAACCCTCTATATGCTTCAGAGGTTGGAGGAGCAGCAAAAGGCCATTCAAGCCTATACAACTGACCACGATATAGGAGGTGGAATGCACCTGTCTCAAGCGCAGTGGAGAATGATTTCAACGTTGTGCAAGGTTCTGCAACCTTTTGAACTTGCCACACGTGAAGTCAGTTCAGACACTGCCAGCCTAAGTCAGGTCATTCCCCTCATCAGGCTTTTGCAGAAGAAGCTGGAGACATTGAAGGAGGAGCTAACACAGAGCGATTCCGCTAGGCATGTGGGACTTGTGGATGGAGCCCTTAATTCGCTTAACAAGGATTCACGGGTGGTCAATCTGTTGAAATCAGAGCACTACATTTTGGCCACCGTGCTCGATCCTAGATTTAAAACCTACCTTGGATCTCTCTTTCCGGCAGACACAAGTGAGAAAATTGTCAAGTCAAGCGGAACGCGACCTGTCAACATCTCCTCCTTCACATTCTCCCGCAACTGGGGGTGCGAGGAAAAGGCTCAGAATTCCGAGCCCACCCGCTGGCGGTGATGCAGGGCAGTCTGGAGCGACTGCTGATGCTGACATCTGGTCCGGACTGAAGGACCTGACAATGATTACGGACATGTCGTCTACTGTCACTGCATATGATTCTCTCCCCATTGAAAGAATGGTGGAGGATTATATGAGTGACCGCATCCAAGTAGGCACGTCAGACAGTCCGTACTTATACTGGCAGGAAAAAGAGGCAATTTGGAGGCCCTTGCACAAACTGGCTTTATTCTACCTAAGTTGCCCTCCCACAAGTGTGTACTCCGAAAGAGTGTTTAGTGCCGCCGCTCACCTTGTCAGCAATCGGCGTACGAGGTTACATCCAGAAAATGTGGAGAAGATGATGTTCATTAAAATGAATTATAATCAATTCCTCCGTGGAGACATTGACCAGCAGCAATTGCCTCCACAAAGTACACAGGGAGCTGAGATGGTGGATTCCAGTGGGGACGAATTGATAATCTGTGAGGAGGGGGATGTACACGGTGATATATCGGAGGATGATGATGAGGTGGACATCTTGCCTCTGTAGAGCCAGTTTGTGCAAGGAGAGATTAATTGCTTCTTTTTTGGTGGGGGTCCAAACCAACCCGTCATTTCAGTCACAGTCGTGTGGCAGACCCTGTCACTGAAATGATGGGTTGGTTAAAGTGTGCATGTCCTGTTTATACAACATAAGGGTGGGTGGGAGGGCCCAAGGACAATTCCATCTTGCACCTCTTTTTTCTTTCATTTTTCTTTGCGTCATGTGCTGTTTGGGGAGTAGTTTTTGGAAGGGCCATCCTGCGTGACACTGCAGTGCCACTCCTAGATGGGCCAGGTGTTTGTGTCGGCCACTTGGGTCGCTTATCTTAGTCACAAAGCTACCTCATTGCGCCTCTTTTTTTCTTTGCGTCATGTGCTGTTTGGGGGGTGTTTTTTTTTTGAAGGGCCATCCTGCGTGACACTGCAGTGCCACTCCTAGATGGGCCAGGTGTTTGTGTCGGCCACTAGGGTCGCTTAGCTTACTCACACAGCTACCTCATTGCGCCTCTTTTTTTTCTTCTTTGCGTCATGTGCTGTTTGGGGGGTGTTTTTTGGAAGGGCCATCCTGCGTGACACTGCAGTGCCACTCCTAGATGGGCCAGGTGTTTGTGTCGGCCACTTGGGTCGCTGAGCTTAGTCATCCAGCGACCTCGGTGCAAATTTTAGGACTAAAAATAATATTGTGAGGTGTGAGGTGTTCAGAATAGACTGAAAATGAGTGGAAATTATGGTTATTGAGGTTAATAATACTTTGGGATCAAAATGACCCCCAAATTCTATGATTTAAGCTGTTTTTTAGGTTTTTTTAAAAAAAACACCCGAATCCAAAACACACCCGAATCCGACAAAAAAAATTCGGTGAGGTTTTGCCAAAACGCGTTCGAACCCAAAACACGGCCGCGGAACCGAACCCAAAACCAAAACACAAAACCCGAAAAATTTCCGGTGCTCTTCACTAGTTGACAGTTAGTGGCATTCACGTGGCTTTCACAGAGTGGCGACACTGCGAGAGAAACAGGGGCAGGTTTGGCCCAAAAAATGGCTGCCCTATGCCTTCCTTCCCAGTCTGGCTGCGGAAGCAGGGGGGCTTCCAGTACCATCCCTGCCTGTGCTGGGCAGCCCCCAGCATGCGATCACAGCCAGTTGCAGTTTTGCTAAATTAGCAAAACTGCAACTGAAGCTGAATAAGGTCCTATGTTTATGTAACACAACCCAGCTAATATAATAGTATGTATTGTATATATGTAAGACAATCCAGCTAATTTGAGAGTATGTATTATGTTTATTTAACACAACCCAGCTATTATGATAAGCTGTGTCACTAGTAAAAAAAAAATGAAAATAAGTGTATTGTTTTTTTAATTCTTATTCTTTTTTTCTGACACCTGGGAAAACTCAAAAGATGGTTTCTAGTTCTGCAGAGGGGATCCGGTCAGGATCTTGATGGTCTTGATACCAGCCGTCAAAATACAGACACCGGAACCCAACATGGATTAGGATCACAAAGCAGCTGCTGGCATCTCAACAGCCGGCATCCCGATCGACGATCTGCCAGACCACCGGGGAGGTAAGCCATGGTGGGGGGTATGGTTAGGTTTAGGCTGGGAAGGGAGGGTTATGACTAGGCTGCGGGAACGGGGGTTATGTTTAGACAGCGGGGAGGGGGTTAGAATTAAGTACCCCTCCTGGGAGGGTTAGGTTTAGGCTGCTGGGTAGGTTGCGCTGCCACCGAACTTGGACTTCATTACCTCCCGGACAGTATGTTTAACCGTTCTCCTACTCCTCATAAATAGCAGCACACTAGTGAAATGAAGTGTAGTGTATGTTATGTGTAACAGTCCTCCTACTCCTCCTAATAGCACCCAAGTGAAGTAAAGTGTAGTGTGTATGGTATGCTTAACAGTCCTCTTACTCATCCTAATAGCACCCTATTGTGCTAATAAATTCTGCTAATGGTGTTTTACAGTTTTTTTAAACATGTTTTCTCCAGTCTTCAGCCCCATCCCACACTGCTCCCTCTGCTCTACAGTGTGAAATTGTGCCTTCAATCACAAGGGAAGGATTTATATAGAATCCAAAACACACAAGATCTGACACCAGGAACATGACATTTTGGTTATTTAGGGATCTGAGTGTTGCAGGAACAATCTGAGCAGGGACTCAGAAGCACTCAGATCCCTTAAATTCAGGGGTGTTTGGATTTCCAAAAATCTGAACTGCACATCTCTATTAATAGTGTTCCATTGTTCCTAAGACTGGATGCTGGATGACTGGAAGCCATTTATAAAACCCTAGCCCTTCATCCCCACGGGGTATAAATCAGATCCATATGTAGCGCTCACTGTTATGTGATTGTTCTGAGTGTTCTTAGCTTCTGTAGCAGATGATCACTACTTTCTAGAAAGTAATTCTGCGTACTGTACCAATCAGTATTTGATTTGCTGGTTACTCACTCTGCTGTTCCCTATAGTGACTGCTCATATTGTGTACAAGACAATTGTTACATTGTAGATATTTTTCTGCCAGACCCTTGGCTACTATTTCTCAACACTGTGTAACAGACAGTTTCTATGCCTGACCCTTGACTATTGCTTGACCGCATTATACAAGAGACCCTTGTAGCTGCCTTTGAATACATTTTTGCCTGAATCAATGCACCTACATATGCACCAGGACTTGTGTTTGACTAAACTCTTTGTTTCTGCCTGAAGAAAAAAAAAATCCCTATGCTAAGTACATGTGCTACAAGTAACATCTCTGCATATCTGTTGTCTGGGTTGCTTCCTTTCCCCTAATATATCCATGTGCTACAAGTAACATCTCGGCATATCTGTTGTCTGGGTTACTTCCTTTCCCCTAATATATCATCACTGAGCATCAGCCATTGGGGTCCAATCATGAACAGATGAAATCCTAGAGCACAGTTGGAAAGGAATAAAACACTGCCAGGAAGTCAGCAACATAATGGGAGGTCCTACAGGGTAATAACTAAAGAAAACATGAGATCACAAATGGTGTTCGCCATGTGAATGAAGAAAAGCTGGATGATTTCATCAGTCATGGCATCCACTTGTGGTTACCAACCAGGATGAGATCCACAACTGTATTGTGTCAGATAGAGACAGAGAGAGAGAGAGGGAGAGAGAGAGAGGTACTGTAGGTCAGCAGAGAAGGCATGGTACCAAATTCTGTGGGTGTTGCATCTTAGTTGTTTTTCTCCATTCCTGGATCTAGCTTCAATGCAGTTGGCAGCTGATCAATTTTAGGAAGAAATGTCCAGTTAATATTAGAGATGAGCGGATTCAGTTCCCTGGGAACCGAACCCCACCAAGCCGGGATCCGATTCTGGCTCAGGACGTCCTGTCTTACTCGGATCCCAAGCGAGGCTGAACTTCATCTTCACGCTGTCGGATTCTCACGGGTTTTTAATTTTATATAAGTCCCCATGCATCGGCATCATCTTTACTCTGGCATTGGAGAGTGTACTGGATGGACTTGTCCATCCCAGTACTGGGTGGTGTGGTGTGGTGTGTGGTGGATGGGGGTGCCCTGTGTGCTGAATCTGAAAAAGGGGTGTTATCTGTCTTCTGCATCGGAAAAACGGGTGCTCTCTCTGTCTGCTGTATCTGAAATAGGGGTGCTCTCTGTCTGCTGCATCTGAAAAAGAGGTACTCTCTCTGCTGTATCTGAAAAGGGGGTACTCTCTCTGTCTGCTGTATCTGAAAAAGGGGTGCTCTCTCTGCTCTATCTGAAAAAGAGGTGCTCTCTCTGTCTGCTGTATCTGAAATGAGAGATCTGTCCGTCCATCCAGGGGCTCTGCCCAGTGTAAAATTAAAATAATAAAAGCTATAAACAAAAATCCTAAAATTATTTAAAAAAAAATATTTTTTGGTTTGTGCTGTACCCCAGTGTACTATACAATTTTTATTTTCAGAAATACGGTGACACTGACGGTCAGACTGCAGTATATTATTATTCCTTACTTATACATGTATTGTGCGATGCTCTCGGCGAAGTCAACCGCAGTGTGCAATTATTGTATACATTTCTGACTTATTGGTGCGACGCTGTCGGTGAAGTAAACAGCAGTGTGTAATACCTTTCTGACTCATTTGTGCGACACTGTCAGTGAAGTCAACTGCAGTGTGTAATTATTATATACATTTTTAACTCATTTGTGCAATGCTGTCAGTAAAGGTCAACCCCACTATGTGTTGATAGAAATGGAGGCTACTACTAGTGCTGAAGCTGCTTCCAATAGTCATGACAAGGACAATGCAAGTCCGACAACGTCATCTGCTAAGGCAGAAGCCCAGGGGCATAGAGGGCTTAAGTCAGGGTATGTAAAATCATTTCATTTTAGAGTGGTAAAGAAAAAAAAAATTAAAAGGAAAGTCAGCTGCAGCAGCAGTAAAACAAATTGTGTATTCAGAATCAGAACTATCAGACATTCTTGAGGAACGTTTAGGGGTGTCTACGTCAGCTATGTGTGAGTCTGACATTTCTCACACTGTCCTCGTAGAGAAGACTCACCTCCTTCCACCATTTCTGAACCATCTGCACATGTGCGGAGCAGTTCAAGTAAATATGGTGATGAATCTGATGAGGAGGACAAACAACAAATTGAGGATTTGTGTGTGGAAGTGGGACAGGATGTGGGGGATATTTGTGTACTATCTGACAGTGAGAATGATGATGATGATGATGTTGTTTGTTTAAGTCAGCCACTGGAGGCTGCATTTGTTGACCATGATAAAAAGAATGCCATTGCGATGCCTAGGCATAAAACCAAAAAAGATGTCTCTTTACTGTGGGATTATTTTAACCCCAATCCCAAAAATGTTTATGAAAGCATCTGCTCTATTTGTGAGGCCAAATTTAATAGAGGTAGGAACATTAGCCATCTAGGCACCTCCTCCATGTTACGTCATTTGCGGTGAAGACATAAAAATGTATTGTACAAGATTATAATGTAATTAACACCTCATTATCAACATCCTCAAAGTAATGACTTAATGAAGGAAATCCTAATAAAAAATTTTTTTGTGGGGGCCCAAACAATGCAATCATTTCAGCTGCAAGCGACGGTCCCTGTTGCTGAAATGATTGATTTGTTAAACTGTGCATATCCTGTTTAATATATACAACAAAGGACAATTCCATGTTGAACCTTATTTCTTTTGTGTTATGTGCTCTTTGGAGCATTTTTTGGGCATAGTTTCTGCCATCCTGTCTGCCACTGCGGTGCCACTCCTAGATGTGCCAGGTGTTTATGCTACCCGCTTCTGTCGCATAGTTTAGTCATCCAGCTACTTCGTTGCAACCTTTTGGCTTAAACTGGATAAAGACAATATTGTGAGCAGTGAAGTGTTCAAAATAGACTGGAAATAAGTGGAAATTAATGTTATTGAGGTTAATAATACTGTAGGAACAAAAACACTACCAAATTCTGTGATTTTAGCTGTTTTCATAATTTTTTTTTTGTTAATTGGAACCAAAACTAAAACACACAAGGGCGGTTTTGGTAAAACCAATCCAAAACCAAAACATGAAGAAAAAACCCCAAACCAAAACACGAAAAATGGCCAGGCGCACATATCTAGTTAATATGGTATAGTACCAGACCATGCCAGTTAATCTGGGGTTCTTTAGTAGTGCATGCAGAGTAAATCTGTTGCATTTCCAATTGTATTGTGCAACGTTATATGCTGCGCTATATAAGGAACTGTAAATAAATAATAAATAAATAAAGTGCTGATGATCTCCTTGTGGACATTTCTCCTTAAACTTGTGGCAGCTGCCAATTGCATTGAAGCTAGATAGAGGAAAGGACTAAGGACCTAATTCAGACCTGGTATCTGCAGCGGCAGTGTTTGCAGGCTGAAGGCCAGTGCAGTGTGATCATGTGCAGAAGCCACACTGAGCATGCGCACACAGTGAGATGCGATGGCATCTTACTTCTGCAATCACCTCTGCCTGATTGACAGGCAGAGGCAGTCGAGGGGCAGTCGGGGGCATGTCGGCAGCATTGGGACGGTGTTATAGCGGCGTTGGGGAGATGCGGTCTGGGCAATGGAGGAGTGTCTGGATCGTTGCTGGGTTGGGTCGCGGTGGCTGGGTGACATCACACTCAGCCACTGCAGGCCAAAACATGGTGGGTAACCATCTGCCCTCGCAACTAGGCTGTGTAGGCAGAAAGCTACACGGCAGGTGTGAAAGCATCGACGGCATGCAATGCTTTGCATGTCTGTGGGGGGGGGGCAGGACCCGGCATGCGGGCGAACTTGCCCTGTGCTGGGTGTCCCCCCGCATGTCAAAGAATTTGATAGTAGATGTGCGTTTTTTTGGACAGCTATGATTACGTCTGAATTAGGCCCTAAGGGGGACATGTACTAAGTGGTGATAAAAGTGGAGAAGACAGCCAGTGGAGAAGAGGCCCATGGCAACCAATCAGCATTGATGTAACATTTCTAATTGCATACTATAAATGTATAGAGAGCAGCTTATTGGTGGCCATGGGCAGGGCCGAAACTAGGATTTTTGTCACCCGGGGCAAGGCAGTAATTTGGCATCTGGCCCCCAAAACACCCCCCCAAAAAAAAACAAAAAAAAAAAAACAAACAAACCCTGTCAGACTAAAATAATTACATTATCAAAAATTTTGAAAACAAAGGGGATACAATTGGACAATATTCCCCTATGTTCCTCAAATGCCCTATGCATCACATGCACCTCCAACAGCGTGTTCAAATACATGCTCCACTGTGTGTCCCCATACATTGCACTATATCACTGCACTGTGTCATAACACTTCATCACTGCACTACATTCCCCTATCCACTGCACTACTATAGTACATCCCCTTCACGCTGAACGACATCACTACACTACATGCCCCTATACACTGCACTACATAACCTATATGCTACAATACATCACTATACTACATCTCCTTATATGTAACACAGCAGTGCACTACAGGTACATAACAACAGAAAAAATTGCTGCGCTTGTGTCTAACAATTATTTATCAAGCCGATCTTAATGGCCCGAACCTGGAATTAATAATGTCAAAAGCACGTTCGTCTCTATAGGAGTTGTGTGGTACTCCAAACTATATGGACCAGAAAAAGAAATTAATAGAGGCGCTCATTGCATTTAGACACTATAATATCCTAAGTTCTATTCCAACCAAAGAGTCCAAATGGATTATAAATGAATGTTTAATTATCACAATAAATCAATAAAAACAGCTTATTAAGAACAAGCTCATAAGTAATTAAAATGTATAAACCCTATCCTCACTGAATTGCCATATATATAGACATGAAAATCACATAAAATGCATAAATTGTTACAATAATCACTATAAGCAATGGAGCTGGCTGAAGTAGCTAATGAAAAGTTCAGGTGTAACAATCTGTTACAATGCTTAGGGAACACTGTTGCCAAAACTGCTATATGTAGAAGTTCATTTAATGAATAAAACACAGTTGTTAAGTGTGTGGCCAATATAGGCTCTGAGATGTTAAACCATTGGAAGAATAACTTCAGAATGCAGGTGGCCGGCGTATATATGGTAATTGAACAATAAATTAGATTACCTCTCCATTAGGGCTGATAAACCCGAGCGTCCTCGGGTGAGTCCAGAAATTGCCCAATGTTTTGTGGAGCTGGAGGGTTCGTGATCTGTGTGCACTGTGTCATAACACTTCATCACTGCACTACATTCCCCTATCCACTGCACTACTATAGTACATCCCCTACACGCTGAACTACATCACTACGCTACATGCCCCTATACACTGCACTACATAACCTATATGCTACAATACATCACTATACTACATCTCCTTATATGTAATACAGCAGTGCACTACAGGTACATGCCCATATTTACTGCTATACATTACTACACTACATACCATATATGGTACACTACATCACCACACTTCATCCCCCTATAAGCTACACCAAATCCAGGGGAGGAAAGGCGGAGGTTGATACTGCTAACTGGGAGCACAGTGCCAATAATAAAGTTTGTCTTTAAACTCACCTCAAAGCTGCTGTAGGGATACTCGGTGAGAGCTTGAGATTGTCCAGGCTTGTAGTTTCCACTGTAAAAGTGGATAGCTAGCAAAGTGAGCCTTTGATTTCTGTAATATCAGTGACTGCACCTGTTAACAAGCATAAGCCTGGGGCAGTGTGTCCTCTCAATGTGGTGTAGCCTGCAGCTTGTTATCTGTTGGTGCTGGGCAGGCAGCTGGGATCATAGCCTGCTGAAAACCACAGCACCAACAGCTCGCTTCTATAGCTTGTACACAGCACTGCATGGCAAAGAAGAGAGTTTAAGACAGTAGCCGACATAGGAGAGATCCCAGGTACTGGAGCTCACCCGCACATCATTGGAGCCAGCTCTGGGCAGACAGGTGGGTCAGAGACACTGCCCCGAGAGCCATCTGCTGTCTCATTGGAGCAGCACAGCACTGCTGGTTTAAAAAAAAACCCTGCTCCTCTGTAACTCTTCAGCGAGGGCCCCCCAAAAAAAAATCCTGCACCCGAGGCACATGCCCCCCTAAGTTACGGCCCTGCCATGGGTAACTTCTCCACTGACTCACTTCTACATTTCACTATCCCTGCTTAGTCCATGCCCCCCTTAGTCAACTAGGATGTAAAAACCCACATAATGTTGTCCAGTTACATAACATATATGTGGGTAACTAGGGATTGCTATGTGATTTATTACTCTTCTCTCAATGCATACATGTGTGGATTGTCGCCTATCTACTGTATAACAGCTGCTTTTTGTAAAACACCCATTTAGTTGAATTTTTTACTCTTTTCTCCCAGGGCATTTGACTTTGCTCACACAGCTGTGATGTCTCTCCTTGCAGGCAGTGTATAGGCTGGTCAACCGTACACACAGCCAGGCATGCTGAAATACAGTTTCTGCAAGATATGTCAGCACTGCTTGTGCTGCAGGGCCAACCCGATATGTCTGTGATCAATGGGGCTAATTCAGTCCTGATCGGTGCTGTGTGTGTTCGCACAGCTGTGATCAGGCCTGAACAACACATGCGCTGGTGACACAGTGCTGACGGCTGTCTTTAGCTAGTAATCACCTCTGCCTGATTGACAGGCAGAGGCGGTCGCTGGGCGGGAGGGGGGGGGGGATGGTGGCATTAAGCCGCCATTTAAAACGCCTGGTCTGGCCAACACAGGCGTGGCCGGACCGTTCCGGAGGCGGGCCTTGGTGGCTGCGTGACATCACATGCCGCCACTGCAACCCGGGCAGCGATGAGTAGCTCCCGGCCAGCGCACAGGAGCTGTGCTGGCCGGGAAATACTCCTTAAGTACAAAAGCATCGCCGCTGTGCGACACTTTTGTACTTCTGCGACGGGACAGAGACTGACATGCGGGACAGGCTAGCCCTGTGCTGGGCATCCCCCCGCATGTTAGTGTGCCTGATCATAGCTGTGCTAAATTTAGCACAGCTACGATCAACTCTGAATCACTCCCAATGTCTGTAATGCGACTAAGATGCAAAATGTAAAGAAAAAGACATTATGCTACACATCGGAGAGCAGCACAGTTGCTCCAGCTATATGATGTATTGCGGCTAGCTGTATGAGGACACATATCTGTACTATCCTATGCTGGCAGCATAAACAGCATTGAATTATTGAACACCTTATTCATGTTTGTAATTAAAACAAAAAAGCAAGCAACTGGCTAAACCATGTTGCATTACAGGTGGGGCATGTGTAACATGTGCAGGGTGATTTATATTCTGGTGGGAGGTGTTCATACTGAAATCTTAAATTGTAGTGTAAAAATAAAGCTGTCTAACATTTGTGGGCTAGAGGTAAAAGCAGCCAGTATTTACCCTGCACAGAAAAAAAAGTATTTGCTCCCCTTGCATGCCAACAGTTTTGTTCCAGACACAAGGTTACTTAATCTTTTGCTTTGCTTACAAACATGAATCAGGCGCACACTCTGAAATAGTAAATCTGTGATTGGAAATTGCAAGTACTTACCACAGAATCCCTTTTAAAATTTTGAGAAAGACTAATTCTTAAACTAAGAAAATAGGGCAATTCTCACATAAATAGCTCTGGTAGCCACTAGGATAAATAAAAATAAAAATGTAATGGTAATTACTAGTGATGTGCACCGGAAATTTTTCGTGTTTTGTGTTTTGGTTTTGGATTCGGTTCTGCGGCCGTGTTTTGGATTCGGACGCGTTTTGGTAAAACCTCCCTGAAAATTTTTTGTCGGATTCGGGTGTGTTTTTGATTCGGGTGTTTTTTTTTTACAAAAAATACTCAAAAACAGCTTAAATCATAGAATTTGGGGGTCATTTTGATCCCATATTATTATTAACCTCAATAACCATAATTTCCACTCATTTTCAGTCTATTCTGAACACCTCACACCTCACAATATTATTTTTAGTCCTAAAATTTGCACCGAGGTCGCTGGATGGCTAAGCTAAGCGAAACAAGTGGCCGACACAAACACCTGGCCCATCTAGGAGTGGCACTGCAGTGTCAGGCAGGATGGCCCTTCAAAAAAAATTGCCCCTAAACAGCACATGATGCAAAGAAAAAAAGAGGCGCACCAAGGTCGTTGTGTGACTAAGCTAAGCGACACAAGTGGCCGACACAAACACCTGGCCCATCTAGGAGTGGCACTGCAGTGTCAGGCAGGATGGCACTTAAAAAAAAATGTCCCCAAACAGCACATGATGCAAAGAAAAAAAGAGGCGCACCAAGGTCGCTCTGTGACTAAGCTAAGCGACACAAGTGGCCGACACAAACACCTGGCCCATCTAGGAGTGGCACTGCAGTGTCAGGTAGGTTGGCACTTCAAAAAAATTGTCCCCAAACAGCACATGATGCAAAGAAAAAAAAGAGGCGCACCAAGGTTGCTGTGTGACTAAGCTAAGCGACACAAGTGGCCGACACAAACACCTGGCCCATCTAGGAGTGGCACTGCAGTGTCAGGCAGGATGACACTTCAAAAAAATTGTCCCCAAACAGCACATGATGCAAAGAAAAATGAAAGAAAAAAGAGGTGCAAGATGGAATTGTCCTTGGGCCCTCCCACCCACCCTTATTTTGTATAAACAGGACATGCACACTTTAACGAACCCATCATTTCAGCGACAGAGTCTGCCACATGACTGTGACTGAAATGACTAGTTGGTTTGGGCCTCCACCAAAAAAGAAGCAATCAATCTCTCCTTGCACAAACTGGCTCTACAGAGGCAAGATGTCCACCTCATCATCATCCTCCGATTCCTAACCCCTTTCACTGTGTACATCCCCCTCCTCACAGATTATTAATTCGTCCCCACTGGAATCCACCATCTCAGATCCCTGTGTACTTTCTGGAGGCAATTGCTGATGAATGTCTCCACGGAGGAATTGATTATAATTCATTTTGATGAACATCGTCTTCTCCAGTTTTTCTGGAAGTAACCTCGTACGCCGATTGCTGACAAGGTGAGCGGCTGCACTAAACACTCTTTCGGAGTACACACTGGAGGGAGGGCAACTTAGGTAGAATAAAGCCAGTTTGTGCAAGGGCCTCCAAATTGCCTCTTTTTCCTGCCAGTATATGTACGGACTGTCTGACGTGCCTACTTGGATGCGGTCACTCATATAATCCTCCACCATTCTTTCAATGGTGACAGAATCATATGCAGTGGCAATAGACGACATGTCAGTAATCGTTGCCAGGTCCTTCAGTCAGGACCAGATGTCAGCGCTCACTCCAGACTACCCTGCATCACCGCCAGCGGGTGGGCTCGGAATTTTAGCCTTTTCCGCGCACCCCCAGTTGCGGGAGAATGTGAAGGAGGAGCTGTTGACGGGTCACGTTCCGCTTGACTTGACAATTTTCTCACCAGCAGGTCTTTGAACATCTGCAGACTTGTGTATGCCGGAAAGAGAGATACAACGTAGGTTTTAAATCTAGGATCGAGCACGGTGGCCAAAATGTAGTGCTCTGATTTCAACAGATTGACCGCCCGTGAATCCTGGTTAAGCGAATTAAGGGCTCCATCCACAAGTCCCACATGCCTAGCGGAATCGCTCTGTTTTAGCTCCTCCTTCAATGTCTCCAGCTTCTTATGCAAAAGCCTGATGAGGGGAATGACCTGACTCAGGCTGGCAGTGTCTGAACTGACTTCACGTGTGGCAAGTTCAAAGGGTTGCAGAACCTTGCACAACGTTGAAATCATTCTCCACTGCGCTTGAGTCAGGTGCATTCCCCATCCTTTGCCTATATCGTAGGCAGATGTATAGGCTTGAATGGCCTTTTGCTGCTCCTCCATCCTCTGAAGCATATAGAGGGTTAAATTCCACCTCGTTACCACGTCTTGCTTCAGATGATGGCAGGGCAGGTTCAGGAGTGTTTTCTGGTGCTCCAGTTTTCGGCACGCGGTGGCTGAATGCCGAAAGTGGCCCGCAATTCTTCGGGCCACCGATAGCATCTCTTGCACGCTAGTGATGAGCGGGTTCGGTTCCTCATTGTAGGTGAAAGCGCCAGGTGTATATTTCTAAATCAGGTTCAGGAGTGTTTGCTGGTGCTCCAGTCTTCGGCACGCGGTGGCTGAATGCCGAAAGTTGCCCGTAATTCTTCGGGCCACCGACAGCATCTCTTGCACGCCCCTGTCGTTTTTTAAATAATTCTGCACCACCAAATTCAATGTATGTGCAAAACATGGGACGTGCTGGAATTTGCCCAGATGTAATGCACGCACAATATTGGTGGCGTTGTCCGATGTCACAAATCCCCAGGAAAGTCCAATTGGGGTAAACCATTCTGCGATGATGTTCCTCAGTTTCCGTAAGAGGTTGTCAGCTGTGTGCCTCTTATGGAAAGCGGTGATACAAAGCGTAGCCTGCCTAGGAACGAGTTGGTGTTTGCGAGATGCTGCTACTGGTGCCGCCGCTGCTGTTCTTGCTGCGGGAGGCAATACATCAACCCAGTGGGCTGTCACAGTCATATAGTCCTGAGTCTGCCCTGCTCCACTTGTCCACATGTCCGTGGTTAAGTGGACATTGGGTACAACTGCATTTTTTAGGACACTGGTGACTCTTTTTCTGACGTCTGTGTACATTTTCAGTATCGCCTGCCTAGAGAAATGGAACCTAGATGGTATTTGGTACCGGGGACACAGTACCTCAAACAAGTTTCTAGTTGCCTCTGAATTAACGGTGGATACCGGAACCACGTTTCTCACCACCCAGGCTGACAAGACCTGAGTTATCCGCTTTGCAGCAGGATGACTGCTGTGATATTTCATCTTCCTCGCAAAGGACTGTTGGACAGTCAATTGCTTACTGGAAGTAGTACAAGTGGTCTTCCGACTTCCCCTCTGGGATGACGATCGACTCCCAGCAGCAACAACAGCAGCACCAGCAGCAGTAGGCGTTACACTCAAGGATGCATCGGCGGAATCCCAGGCAGGAGAGGACTCATCAGACTTGCCAGTGACATGGCCTGCAGGACTATTGGCTTTCCTGTGTAAGGTTGAAATTGACACTGAGGGATTTGGTGGTGTGGTTTACAGGAGCTTGGTTACAAGAGGAAGGGATTTAGTGGTCAGTGGACTGCTTCCGCTGTCATCCAAAGTTTTTGAACTTGTCACTGACTTCTGATGAATGCGGACCAGGTGACATATAAGGGAGGATGTTCCTAGGTGGTTAACGTCCTTACCCCTACTTATTACAGCTTGACAAAGGCAACACACGGCTTGACACCTGTTGTCCGCATTTGTGTTGAAATAATTCCACACCAAAGAGCTGATTTTTTTTTGTATTTTGACCAGGCATGTCAATGGCCATATTCGTCCCACGGACAACAGGTGTCTCCCCGGGTGCCTGACTTAAACATACCACCTCACCATCAGAATCCTCCTTGTCAATTTCCTCCCCAGCAACAGCAACACCCATATCCTCATCCTGGTGTACTTCAACAGTGACATCTTCAATTTGACTATCAGGAACTGGACTGCGGGTGCTCCTTCCAGCACTTGCAGGGGGCGTGCAAATGGTGGAAGGCGCAAGCTCTTCCCGTCAAGTGTTGGGAAGGTCAGGCATCGCAACCGACACAATTGGACTCTCCTTAGGGATTTGTGATTTAGAAGAACGCACAGTTCTTTGCTGTGCTTTTGCCATCTTAAGTCTTTTCATTTTTCTAGCGAGAGGATGAGTGCTTCCATCCTCATGTGAATCTGAACCACTAGCCATGAACATAGGCCAGGGCCTCAGCCGTTCCTTGCCACTCCGTGTCGTAAATGGCATATTGGCAAGTTTACGCTTCTCATCAGACGCATTTTACTGAACTTTTGTTTTTTGGATTTTACATGCTCTCTACTATGACATTGGGAATCGGCCTTGGCAGATGACGTTGATGGCATTTCATCGTCTCGGCCATGACTAGTGGCAGCAGCTTCAGCACGAGGTGGAAGTGGATATTGATCTTTCCCTATTTCTCTGACGTCCTAAGTGGATGCTGGGGACTCCGTCAGGACCATGGGGATTAGCGGCTCCGCAGGAGACAGGGCACAAAACTAAAGCTTTAGGATCAGGTGGTGTGTACTGGCTCCTCCCCCTATGACCCTCCTCCAAGCCTCAGTTAGGTTTTTGTGCCCGTCCGAGCAGGGTGCAATCTAGGTGGCTCTCTTAAGGAGCTGCTTAGAAAAAGTTTTTAGGTTTCTTATTTTCAGTGAGTCCTGCTGGCAACAGGCTCACTGCATCGAGGGACTTAGGGGAGAGAAGTTCAACTCACCTGCATGCAGGATGGATTGGCTTCTTAGGCTACTGGACACCATTAGCTCCAGAGGGAGTCGGAACACAGGTCTCACCCTGGGGTTCGTCCCGGAGCCGCGCCGCCGACCCCCCTTGCAGATGCTGAAGATTGAAGGTCCAGAAACCGGCGGCAGAAGGCTTTTCAGTCTTCATGAAGGTAGCGCACAGCACTGCAGCTGTGCGCCATTGTTGTCACACACTTCACACCAACGGTCACGGAGGGTGCAGGGCGTTGCTGGGGGCGCCCTGGGCAGCAATGTATAATACCTTATTCTGGCTAAAAATACATCACATATAGCCCCTGGAGGCTATATGGATGTATTTAACCCCTGCCAGGTCTCAGAAAAACGGGAGAAGAAGCCCGCCGAAAAGGAGGCGGGGCCTATTCTCCTCAGCACACAGCGCCATTTTCCCTCACAGAAAGGCTGGTGGGAAGGCTCCCAGGCTCTCCCCTGCACTGCACTACAGAAACAGGGTTAAAACAGAGAGGGGGGGCACTTATTTGGCGATATGTATACATATATTAAAATGCTATAAGGGAAAAACACTTATATAAAGGTTGTCCCTGTATAATATAGCGTTTTTGGTGTGTGCTGGCAAACTCTCCCTCTGTCTCCCCAAAGGGCTAGTGGGGTCCTGTCCTCTATCAGAGCATTCCCTGTGTGTGTGCTGTGTGTCGGTACTTGTGTGTCGACATGTATGAGGACGATGTTGGTGAGGAGGCGGAGCAATTGCCGGTAATGGTGATGTCACTCTCTAGGGAGTCGACACCGGAATGGATGGCTTATTTAAGGAATTACGTGATAATGTCAACACGCTGCAAGGTCGGTTGACGACATGAGACGGCCGGCAAACCAATTAGTACCTGTCCAGGCGTCTAAAACACCGTCAGGGGCGTTAAAACGTCCTTTTACCTCAGTCGGTCGACACAGACACAGACACGGACACTGACTCCAGTGTCGACGGTGAAGAAACAAACGTATTTTCCTTTAGGGCCACACGTTACTTGTTAAGGGCAATGAAGGAGATGTTACATATTTCTGATACTACAAGTACCACAAAAAAGGGTATTATGTGGAGTGTGAAAAAAACTACATGTGGTTTTTCCTGAATCAGATAAATTAAATGAAGTGTGTGATGATGCGTGGGTTTCCCCCGATAGAAAATTATTGGCGGTATACCCTTTCCCGCCAGAAGTTATGGCGCGTTGGGAAACACACCTTAGGGTGGATAAGGCGCTCACACGCTTATAAAAACAAGTGGCGTTACCGTCTCCAGATACGGACGCCCTCAAGGAGCCAACTGATAGGAGGTTGGAAAATATCCTAAAAAGTATATACACACATACTGGTGTTATACTGCGACCAGCGATCGCCTCAGCCTGGATGGGCAGCGCTGGGGTGGCTTGGTCGGATTCCCTGACTGGAAATATTGATACCCTTGACAGGGACAGTATTTTATTGACTATAGAGCATTTAAAAGATGCATTTCTATATATGCGAAACTCTGGCATCAAGAGTAAGTGCGATGTCCATATCTGCCAGACGATGTTTATGGACACGACAGTGGTCAGGTGATGCAGATTCCAAACGGCACATGGAAGTATTGCCGTATAAAGGGGAGGAGTTATTTGGGGTCGGTCCATCGGACCTGGTGGCCACGGCAACAGCTAGAAAATCCACCTTTTTTACCCCAAGTCACATCTCAGCAGAAAAAGACATAGTCTTTTCAGCCTCAGTCCTTTCGTCCCCATAATATCTGCCCAGGGATAGAGGTAAGGGAAGAAGACTGCAGCAGGCAGCCCATTCCCAGGAACAGAAGCCTTCCACCGCTTCTGCCAAGTCCTCAGCATGACGCTGGGGCCGTACAAACAGGTGCGGTGGGGGGTCGTCTCAAGAGTTTTCAGCACGCAGTGGGCTCACTCGCAAGTGGACCCCTGGATCCTACAAGTAGTATCCCAGGGGTACAGATTGGAAATTCGAGACGTCTCCCCCTCGCAGGTTCCTGAAGTTTGCTTTACCAACGTCTACCTCCGACAGGGAGGCAATATTGGAAACAATTCACAAGCTGTATTCCCAGCAGGTGATAATCAAAGTACCCCTCCTACAACAAGTAAAGGGGTATTATTCCACACTATATTGTGGTACTGAAGCCAGACGGCTCGGTGAGACCTATTCTAAATGGAGTCACTCAGAGCAGTGATAGCGAACCAGGAAGAAGGGGACTATATGGTGTCCCTGGACATCAAGGATGCTTACCTCCATGTCCAAATTTGCCCTTCTCACAAAGGGTACCTCAGGTTCGTGGTACAAAACTGTCACTATCAGTTTCAGACGCTGCCGTTTGGATTGTCCACGGCACCCCGGGTCTTTACCAAGGTAATGGCCGAAATGATGATTCTTCTTCAAAGAAAAGGCGTCTTAATTATCCCTTACTTGGACGATCTCCTGATAAGGGCAAGGTCCAGAGAACAGTTGGAGGTCTGAGTAGCACTATCTCAAGTAGTTCTACGACAGCACGGGTGGATTCTAAATATTCCAAAATCGCAGCTGTCTCCGACGACACGTCTGCTGTCCCTAGGGATGATTCTGGACACAGTCCAGAAAAAGGTGTTTCTCCCGGAGGAGAAAGCCAGGGAGTTATCCGAGCTAGTCAGGAACCTCCAAAAAACAGGAAAAGTGTCAGTGCATCATTGCACAAGGGTCCTTGGAAAAATGGTGGCTTCTTACGAAGCGATTCCATTCGGCAGATTTCACGCAAGAACTTTTCAGTGGGATCTGCTGGACAAATGGTCCGGATCGCATCTTCAGATGCATCAGCGGATAACCATGTCTCCAAGGACAAGGGTGTCTCTTCTGTGGTGGTGGCTGCAGAGTGCTCATCTACTAAAGTGCCACAGTTATGCATTCAGGACTGGGTCCTGGTGACCACGGATTCCAGCTTGAAAGGCTGGGGAGCAGTCACACAGGGAAAAAATTTCCAGGGAGTGTGATCAAGTCTGGGGACTTCTCTCCGCATAAATATACTGGAGCTAAGAGCAATTTACAATGCTCTAAGCTTAGCAAGACCTCTGCTTCAAGGTCAGCCGGTATTGATCCAGTGGGACAACATCACGGCAGTCGCCCACGTAAACAGACAGGGCGGCACAAGAAGCAGGAGGACAATGGCAGAAACTGCAAGGATTCTTCGCTGGGCGGAAAATCATGTGATAGCACTGTCAGCAGTTTTCATTCCGGGAGTGGACAACTGGGAAGCAGACTTCCTCAGCACGACCTCCACCCGGGAGAGTGGGAACTTCATCGAGAAGTTGTTTCCACATGATTGTGCACCGTTGGGAAAGACCAAAGGTGGACATGATGGCGTCCCGCCTGAACAAAAAACTGGACAGGTATTGCGCCAGGTCAAGAGACCCTCAGGAAATAGCTGTGGACGTTCTGGTAGCACCATGGGTGTACCAGTCGGTGTATGTGTTCCCTCCTCTGCTTCTCATACCAAAGGTACTGAGAATTATAAGACGTAGAGGAGTAAGAACTATACTCGTGGCTCCGGATGGGCCAAGAAGGACTTGGTACCCGGAACTTCATGAGATGCTCACAGAGGACTCAGGGCCTCTGCCGATAAGAAGGGACTTGCTTCAGCAAGTACCATGTCTGTTCCAAGACTTACCGCGGGTGCGTTTGACGGCATGGCGGTTGAACGCCGGATCCTAAGGGAAAAAAGGCATTCCGGAAGAGGTCATTCTTACCCTGGTCAAAGCCAGAAGGGAGGTGACCGCACAACATTATCACCACATGTGGCGAAAATATGTTGCGTGGTGTGAGGCCAGGAAGGCCCCACGAAGAAATTTCAACTCGGTCGATTCCTGCATTTCCTGCAAACAGGAGTGTCTATGGGCCTCAAATTGGGGTCCATTAAGGTTCAAATTTCGGCCCTGTCGATTTTCTTCCAGAAAGAATTGGCTTCAGTTCCTGAAGTCCAGAAATTTGACAAGGGAGTACTGCATATACAACCCCCTTTTATGCCTCCAGTGGCACTGTGGGATCTCAACGTAGTCCTGGGATTCCTCAAATCACGTTGGTTTAAACCGCTCAAATCTGTGGATTTGAAATATCTCACATGGAAAGTGACCATGATGTTGGCCCTGGCCTCGGCCAGGCGAGTGTCAGAATTGGCGGCTTTGTCTCACAAAAGCCCATATCTGATTGTCCATTCGGACAGGGCAGAGCTGCGGACTCGTCCCCAGTTTCTCCCTAAGGTGGTGTCAGCGTTTCATCTGAACCAGCTTATTGTGGTACCTGCAGCTACTAGAGACTTGGAGGACTCCAAGTTGCTAGATGTTGTCAGGGCCCTGAAAATATAGATTTCCAGGACGGCTGGAGTCAGGAAAACTGACTTGCTGTTATCCTGTATGCACCCAAAAAACTGGGTGCTCTTGCTTCTAAGCAGATGATTGCTAGTTGAATGTGTAGTACAATTCAGCTTGCACATTCTGTGGCAGGACTGCCACAGCCAAAATATATAAATGCCCATTCCACAAGGAAGGTGGGCTCATCTTGGGCGACTGCCCGAGGGGTCTCGGCTTTACAACTTTGCCGAGCTGCTACTTGGTCAGGGGCACACCCTGGCTGAGGAGGACCTGGAGTTCTCTCACTCGGTGCTGCAGAGTCATCCGCACTCTCCCGCCCGTTTGGGAGCTTTGGTATAATCCCCATGGTCCTGACGGAGTCCCCAGCATCCACTTAGGACGTCAGAGAAAATAAGATTTTACTTACCGATAAATCTATTTCTCGTAGTCCGTAGTGGATGCTGGGCGCCCATCCCAAGTGCGGATTGTCTGCAATACTTGTACATAGTTATTGTTACAAAAAAAATTGGGTTGTTATTGTTGTGAGCCGTCTGTTCAGAGGCTCCTACGTTTGTCATACTGTTAACTGGGTTTAGATCACAAGTTATACGGTGTGATTGGTGTGGCTGGTATGAGTCTTACCCGGGATTCAATATCCTTCCTTATTGTGTACGCTCGTCCGGGCACAGTATCCTAACTGAGGCTTGGAGGAGGGTCATAGGGGGAGGAGCCAGTACACACCACCTGATCCTAAAGCTTTAGTTTTGTGCCCTGTCTCCTGCGGAGCCGCTAATCCCCATGGTCCTGACGGAGTCCCCAGCATCCACTACGGACTACGAGAAATAGATTTATCGGTAAGTAAAATCTTATTTTTAACCTCCACATTTTTGTTCTCCATTTTTTAATGTGTGGAATTATATGCCAGTATCAATAGCAATGGCCTACTACTATATTTACTGCGCACAACTGAAATGCACCACAGGTATGGATGGATAGTATACTTGACGACACAGAGGTAGGTAGAGCAGTGGCCTTCCGTACCGTACTGCTATATATACTGGTGGTCACTGTCAGCAAAACTCTGCACTGTACTCCTCCTTTATAATACTGCTGGTCCCCAGTCCCCACAATAAAGCAGTGTGAGCACAGATATATGCAGCACACTGAGCACAGATATGGAGTGTTTTTCAGGCAGACAACGTATACTGGTGGTCACTGTCAGCAAAACTCTGCACTGTACTCCTCCTATATAATACTGCTGGTCCCCAGTCCCCACAATAAAGCAGTGTGAGCACAGATATATGCAGCACACTGAGCACAGATATGGAGTGTTTTTCAGGCAGACAACGTATACTGGTGGTCACTGGTCAGCAAAACTCTGCACTGTACTCCTCCTATATAATATACTGGTGGTCCCCAGTCCCCACAATAAAGCAGTGTGAGCACAGATATATGCAGCACACTGAGCACAGATATGGAGTGTTTTTCAGACAGACAACGTATACTGGTGGTCACTGTCAGCAAAACTCTGCACTGTACTCCTCCTATATAATACAGCTGCTCCCCAGTCCCCACAATTAAGCAGTGTGAGCACAAATATATGCAGCACACTGAGCACATATATGGAGTGTTTTTCAGGCAGACAACGTATACTGGTGGTCGCTGTCAGCAAAACTCTGCACTGTACTCCTCCTATATAATACAGCTGCTCCCCAGTCCCCACAATTAAGCAATAAGCACAAATATTTGCATCAGCATTAATAAACGGAGAGGACGCCAGCCACGTCCTCTCCCTAACATTTCCAATGCATGAGTGAAAATGGCGGCGACGCGCGGCTGCTTATATAGAATCCGAATCTCGTGAGAATCCGACAGCAGGATGATGACGTATGGCTCGATTAACCGAGCCATACGGGAGAATCCGAGTGTGCCTCGGACCAGTGTAAAATGTGTGAAGTTCGGGTGGGGGGTTCGGTTTCCGAGGAACCGAACCCGCACATCACTAGTAATTACTGTATAGCACACCATATCATATTAATTCAGTTGTAGGAATTTCAGCCAGTGTATTTTCTTTACTCTTGCAATGGGGTGTGGATCATTAGATCTACACTAAAAAGGTCAATAGTTCAATTACTAATGGTCTACATGCATTAGGTCGACATGGTCAAAAGGTCAAAACAAGGTCAAAATGTCGACATGGAAATTTTCAACAAAAAAGTAAACACAATTTTAATTTTGTTTTTTGGATGGGAGGGGTTTTGCCACACAAAAAATTATCCAATTAGTGTACCGCGTCCTTTCACATGACTCACTTTGCTCACCATGCTTCGGGCATGGTTACTACAGGTTACTATTCCCAATTGTACCCCATGTGGATGGTAAAGGATGAAAAAACTGACAAAAATAAAATAAAAAAACATGTGTTGACCATGTGTGTCAACCATTGTCATTTCAACCTTTTTAACCTGTTGACTTTTTGAACCTGTTAACCTTTTGCACTGTCTACATTTTACATGTCGACCTTTTGACCATTTTGCCCTAATGCATGTCGACCAATAGTGGTCGACCTATTGACTGTAAACCTTTTTAGTGTAGATCTATAAACCCAATATCCTTGCAATGCTTGTTTGTGCTACTCCTTCTGCTATAAAGCCTTAGAGCATAATATTAATAACTTTAAATTGAAATATGCAAATACAGTGTAGATTTAATTCTGCCAAATGTTAAATCAAAATGTAGTTTAAAGATTTTATTGATGAAACTTCACACCTTTCCAAATGGCCTACCCAGCATCAAATTTTGTTTTCGCAACATTTCTATACATTTCTATACATTTCTAACTTTGCACATCTATCATTCACATTAATGCTGAAAAATAAATAAATTCATTTTCTTGATGAGAATATACATGTGTTTATAATTTTACATTTTCAGTTTAGTTTATAGATATGATTACATGACATCATTGCCTTCTATAATCATCTGACATAACCAGGGCCGGCGTAACCTGCTGACAAAGGGATGCAAAGCACGGAGGCACAAGGATGGAGATGTGCTCTCCCTGATCTGCAACCCTGCTGATGTCTGTTGTTGCTGCCAGCTGCCACTGCACCAAACAGTATGATTAGCAGTGGAGCCAGCAGCTTGTAGTGTCCTCCCACTCCTCTGTTAAAGCATCAGTGTTCAGGGCCTGAAAAGGGGGTGGAGGTACATGGGAATGAGGGGACAGAGCTACACAGAACTAAGGGGGTGAAGCTACATGGGAACAGGCTGCTGTATGTCAGAGAGAGAGGATGAGCTGCTACAGATCTGGTCATTCAGACTTTGTTAGTTAAGTTGAGGGAACATGAGTGAGTGGAAGATAGAGAGAAAGTGTGTGTGTGGTGGGTGCCTTATGTACATATGTGATACTTATGTAGGCATTATGTATAAGGGGAATCACTACTGTGAGCAATATGTGTATAAGTTGGCACATCTGAGGGCATTTTGTGTTCAAGGGGCACTACTCCTGTGGGCATAATGTGTATAAGTGCACTACTACAGGGGACATTATGTGTACAAGGGGCGCTACCAATGTGGGCATTATATGCATAAGCAGCACTACTACTGTGGGCATTATGTATAAGAAGCACTATTACTGTAGGCATTATGTCTATTAGTGACACTAATACTTTGGGCATTAATCATAAGTGGAATTACCACTGTAAGCATTATGTGTATAAGTGGCACATAAGTGTTACCACTGTGAGCATTATATGTATAAGTGGGCATTATGTGTATTACTATTATGGGCATTATGTGTAAATGGCACTATTACTGTGGGCATTCTATGTATAAGTGGTACTACTATGGACATTATGAATAAGGGGCGCTATACTGTGGACAGTATGTGCATAAGTGGTACTATTGTGGTCATTATCTGTAAGGGGCAATTCTGCTGTGGGCATTCTGTGTACAAGAGGCACTATTGTGTGCATTATGTGTATAAGATACACTACTACTGTGGTCATTATGTGTGTAAATGGCACTACTGTGGGCATTATGTTTATAAGTGGTGCTACTACCGTGGGCATTATGCATATAAGTGGCACTACTACTGGTGGCATCATGTGTATAAGCGGCACTAGTACTGTGGACATTATGTTTATAAGCGATACTACTTTGTGCGATATAATGTGAATAAGATTGTGCTACTGTGTGGTGTTATTTGAAATTATGCTACTATTGTGTGGCCACACCCTGCCTTGTGAGACTACACCCATTTGTTATACATGTGCTGTAGATGTGTGCTGTCCCTTTGTAGAGTATGAGAGGTCGCAAGTTTATAGTTTGCAGGGGGGCGCCGAACACCCTGGACATGACCATAGAGCAGATAACACATGGAGAAATACTATATACCAGTTTTTTTAAACAATAACATATAAATTATTTACTTCATTCATGTTTTCAGTATATACAGTACTACTATAAAATATGTTGCTACTCAAATAATCTCTACTTTATTTACATACTTTGAACCAATTACACAGAAACTTGACTTTGCATTTACATTTATTCTGCAGTTAAGAAACTGATTATATCTACTTTGCATTTGCTTATTTTCTTGTCTTAATGTTTTATGCATATTGTTTACAGATGTATGGCTAGGTTTTCTGAATACACACACATTTCAATCATACACTCCTGCTTCAGTGAACTACATTACACACCTTCCTTCACTGAACACGCAGACCATGTTTATTGAAGCTCCTTCCAGTTGGGTTGATGTGTGCATTTATTCTCATTGTTTTTCCATTTTACTTTTTCTTATAATACTTTACAATTTCTGACAATGGGCAAAATTACATATTTTGAACAATACAGTAAATGTTTTCATCCGTAACAGTTTATATTTTTTAAATCTGGTTCTATATGCTTGAGCTGGAAGTGAATATTTTGTTGTTCGTGGGTTAACTATTTGTACTGTAGCTATTATTTTTTTCTATCTGATGCTCACTGCAAACTGCAAGGTAATGTGTTATTGTGAGTGGCGGAACATTGTTCTTCAGTTCCAGAGCAAACCATTAGATGTTTTAATCTCACAGAAAAATTGATGCCCACAAGAAGGGATTAGAGAACAATAAAACTTAAAACAAATAAGCATAAAGCCTTTTGTTTTTGTCAAACTGAAATGTGTGACATTATAGTGCACTAAACTTGACATAATAAATAACATTTAATGGCAAATGATATTTATATGATTGTAGTGAGATACAAAGGAGTAAATTTACTAAAGGATGGTTAATGTGTTTATTTAAAACTGTTTGTGGTCTTGACCTCAAAATTACTGGATTTACTATTCAGTAGTTTGGGAAGTGATTACCAGCCCTTTATTGCTGTCTGGCATTTGGAAATGGCACATAGCTTTTAAGCAGTTTTCCACAGTTTTTTTTAAAGATGATATACAGTATGCAGATGTGTCCTCAGTCCTCATACATCATTGCTGCAGTCACACCAAACAGCTGCTCTCAGCGTGCCAGGGCATGGGGCACTCTGCTAGCGTTGGGCATCTTTTTTGTAACTACCTGGTGATTCAAAAGTCTCAGTGCACCCTTTTGAAAAACTGTGCAGGAAATGGGAAAACTGAATACTCCAGTAAGGTATGGGTGAGGTGGGTTATCTTTTATGGTATGTACCGAACATGAGCGCCATCTTGAATCTAATTCAGTTATCCCATTTTCTGCACAGTTTTTGAAACAAAAGAGTGTACTGCGACTTCTGAATCACTCTGTATTTTGCTGAAAATGCATCTTAGTTGCAAAGTAATCAAACCAACAGTAACTGCAGCCCTTGGGCTGGTGTATTAAGGCTAGATGTATGAGAACACATCTGTATATACTCTGTGGGCAAATACAGGTGCAGAGTGGGATGGAAGGGATGTAGTCACCATCCCACCGGTCGGGATCCCGGCAGTCAGCATACCGACGCTGGGATCCCAGCCGACAGAATGGGCCGAGGACTATGGGCCTAATTCAGACCTGATCAAAGCAGCAAAATCTTTCTCTAATGGGCAAAACCATGTGGGGTTGGGGGGGGGGGGCAGATATAACTTGTGCAGAGAGAGGTAGATTTGGTTGGGTAATTTTGTTTCTGTGCAGAGTTAATACTGGCTGCTTTATTTTTACACTGCAATTTAGATTTCAGTTTGAACACCCCCCCCAAATCTAATTATCTCTGCCCATGTTATATCTGCTCCAACTGCACTGCACATGGGTTTGCCCATTAGAGGAAAAAATTACTGCTGTGATTAGGTCTGAATAAGGCCCTATTTCCACTCGTGGGTGTTCATAACACCCATAGAGTGGGAATAGAACCTGTGGCGACTGCAGCGAGCCACTGAGCCTGCAGCGTGGTGAGTATAGCGAGCCCACAAGGGTCTTTGTTTGCACACCCTCCTGCCGGATCCTGGCATCAGCATTCTGACTGCTGGGATCCCAGCTTCCGGTCACCCATACCTAATGCAGATGGAAAACTAGCCCAGGAAACCTCTATTGGCAGCCCCAATGGAAACAGCATCTGGCAAGTGAGGTGGGATCCCCTGAGCCAGTCACATCGGTGGCCCTACTAGCATCCCTGCCGCAGCTACGACTCCACTCCAATGCTGCCACAAGGCCTCTCCCTGTACACAAAGAGCATCCAAACACGCAATGACCTACCATCCACAGACCGGCATTTCACCTTCCCCCGCCTGGCCTCCAATTAAAGCAACCCAGAGTCTCTGCAGCCTTGCACACAGCAGTGTATGCTCAGCTGGGGAAGATAGATTGCTGTGGCTTAGGAGCAGCTGTCTCCTTTCTCTCGCTGCCACATGTGCTACTGACCTGGGCCTCTCCAGATGGTCCAGACACGGGTAAGTAGTTCCAACTCCCACCTCTACTCAACACCCCTGCTTCATGTACAGGTGTGTTTTCCCAAATTAACATTTAAGATATGTAACAGAAAGGTAAAATACATTGGTCTGTGTTATTCTGACATTTCATTGCAGTTGCTAAAAAGTAACATACCTTCCAATTCCATTACAGCCAGATAAAGCTCATTAATGTCTTAATGAGATCTGATGTAAGTCAAAAAAGCTGAGTTGCCGTGACATCACTGGCCTTGCCTCTCATTTCTGAGACCAGAGGCTGTAGTTAGGGGTTGGCTATCAACTTTCAGCCTGGGGGGTGCACTTTCCAGCAAGAGGACGCAAGGGTCAGATTCAAATAAATCTGCATATACAGTATTCTTCCCAGCATTTGGTATTTGGGTCCAAGCACATTGTAGATTGTGGTAGAGGTGGAAGATGAAGGAGGTAGAAGAGCGGGAGAGAGAAGGAAGAAGAATTTAACTTTCTCACTCAGCTGTCATTTCTGAGCAGACTGTATGACCTGGCCTTGCTAAGTGCCCTATTATAGTGAGTAAATGTAAACAGACTGACCCATTGTAGTGAAGGGGAGACAATGATATTGTTAAGCTAGCTACACACTGTCATATTTTTTTGGGGGGTCGACCCGACAATCGGACAATTTTTTGGGAAATTGTAGACACCAATATCTGAGCTACCTACTTAAAGATTTTTTTTTTTCAGGTACCAATTTCCTGCCATATCACACTGCATTTGCATATATCTACCTACTGTGCAAGAAGGATGGCATATTGACTGGAAAACAGGAAATATGGGGAGATTATTGAGAATGCACACACTGCTCAATATCGGGAGATTGTGGCCAAGATTTTTGGTTTGGGTTGACAGATCGCAAAATCGATTGCTCGTGTGTGTGTGCAAGTTTTTCCACAATTTATCGGTGAAACACCGAAACGATTGTTAGTACACATTATACGATAATACAGGCCGATGTCCCAATTATTGGCAAATTGGCCCAATAATTGTATAGTGTGTATTTAGCTTTAGGATTCTGCCTTGTTGTCAGTATCAGTCACTGAATTTTCATGTGTCAGCTTTCAATTACTTTGTGGTGCAATGCATGTGTGCTGCCCGCATGTGTGAAAATGTCAGTTTCTGCTGAGGTATTAACCCGCATGTAAGCATTTGGTTTTAATTGAACTGCTATGCTATGAAAGTGTGGTTATCAGATAGTGCTACTTGGCTGTGTTTGATGTTTAAACTTTGTCTTGACACCCCATTCCTGCCAGTGATAGCATTTGTCCCAGTGTAGCATCCTCTCAGTGATTATGGTCCACTCAGTACTCGATTCAGCCTGATGTGACATGGTTTAATACACAGTTAATCAAAGTGACCCTCTGGCCTATTACACAATGGTTACTTCTAATATTATCTGACCCATTCACAAATTAATATATATCTTATTACCACCACTAAGGAGTAATTCAGGAGCCCTTAAATTCTTATGACAATTCACCGTTGCACCGCTACTATTATTATTATTAATCAAACAAAAATCATCAATTCATGTATGTACAGTAGCATGTATCTTGGGCCCTTCAAAGGTGTATAATTTTTTTTAAAAAGCACAAAGACCAGACTAAAATTAAATGCAGGTTTATTTTGAGCACAATTACTACAGTGCTTAAGGAATATACAAATAGTTACAAAATGACATGCAAAAATTATGCACAGAAAAGTTCAGAATTGCTAACTAACAAACTATTATTGGTATTCAAATGATATATCACGTCCAATCTCCTTTCTAAAGTGATCCCCATTATCGCGCATATCGTACCCATAGTAATGGGGTTTAGCTGCGTAACGGGTTGAGTGCCCTCGCTAACGTGGGGGTAGTGAGCTGAAATGATTATACCACACCCATCAGCAGAAACAGAACTGGTGTGGAAGGTTGTGAAAAGGTTCGAATACCGCCCTATGAGTTTTAAAACTGCCATGAAAGGAGTTCACTTTTGAAAGTGATTGGTGCATCTTGGCCTCACCAGGCTGTTCTCAGAAATGGACACAGAGACTTCCATTGCAAGACACGGTACCTTTACCAAATGGGGCCTCCCAGATCCTATTATTTTGTGTCAGGAGACACATCCTTTTCTGTGAGTCCCACACAGCCTTTTCATCGCACAACAGGTTTCTCTGGGCAGGTGGTTTTGAAAACTTCTTCAAAGAATCCTTGGTAACAGTTTCACATAGCTAGTTCTCTAGGAAGCGGATGAACAAGATACTTTGTATCTTGGGACATTGCTGAGGGGCTCTATGTTCATCTTGGCTGCTGGATTATACTGGACTCTGTTCATTGCTGTTACTTATCATGACTTGTTTATCCATTCTGAATACTGACATTCCAGAATCATCTGTTTGTGCTATATTTATCACATGGGCATATCATTATACATATATCTTCCTTGAAAAAGACTGTGCACAGCACATGGGAGTATTTTTTAGGAAAAAATAAATAAATAAAACAAAGTTATTTTTAAAAGTTTGTATATTTTATATTTGAATGCTACTGCTGCCTCCCAAAAGAGGTAAAGAGAAAGTGGCACCTATTTTTGGGGGGTAAGGACAGGTTCACCACCATAGCTATGGAAAAACTGAATTATGTGTACAGGCAGGGTCGGACTGGCCCACAGAGGTACAGGGGAAACCACTGGTGGGCCCCACTGCCTGAGTGCCCAGCCCACTTCTTCCTCTAGGGATCAGGTTCCAGACTGGGCACTTGTATTATACATGGTAGTTATGTTGCATTACACTGCACAAGACTATTGTGCATTTCAAAGCTTCTGTGGAGGCTGGCCACACCCTCTTTGTAGGCTGGCCACACCCCTAATTATGGTCCCCTACCATTGCATCCCCCCAGTGGGCCCTTCATACCTCAGTCCAACACTGTGTACAGAAGGTAGAGGTAATTGATTTCTTTCTTTCTGTGTATAATAACTAATTAGTGTAAATGCATTGTATGTAAACATTGCTCAACCAGACAAAGCAGCACTTGCACCTGACTCATGCACAGTACCAAACCTTTGGCATTGTAAATGTTCTAATAATTTACATGGAAGTTAGTCTATGGCCGTCCATTTCAAAACAAACATAGATATCTTTCATGCAAAAAAAATAATATTATGGTTGCACTAATCTCAATTAAATCATCAAGGGGAAACCTTGTAGTATTGTGTTCAATTACGGGACTTTCAATTTAATAGGAAAATATAATATGAAGATGTGTGTGCATAGCTCAGTCCCTTTTTATTAAGTAAATAATTTTTCACACATCAGAATAAAGTGATAGATAAAAATATATAGGCAATGTAGTATCCTGGTCATTGATTTAAAAGCATACAACATATGTATTCAGTCAAAAATGACATAATTGTTTTCACTATTTTCATATTTTCATTATTTAAAATAATAATTTATTTAATTTAAAAGTAGTTAATTTGATAAAAAAGAAGAAAAACATATAACTTAAATTTCCCTTTTTTAAGCGTAATATCACATTTTCCAATTAAAATGATAATTTCCAACTTTCACGTTTAATCTTTAAAGTACTGATCATTTCTATATTTGTTCATAGATCTTAAAATTTCCACTGTGTAATAGCATCTTCATAATTAATTGCTGCATTTAAAAGCTGTTTTTCTAAATTGGTCATAGCATGTAACCTTAAGATCATTGCCCAAAGGAATAGCAAACAATAGTATTTTGCAGCTGATTTGAATGTTTCCCTTTCTTTCTCCATTGTTGTTTTGGTAAAGCTGCTAAACATTGCTGTGGAACTAAGAAAATATATAGAATATAATAAGAGAATAGATAGAGATTAAACTTTTCACTTTTTGAAACAAAATGTAAGCTTTTTCCAGCACTGTGTGACATTAATTTTACCATCAGTTTACAATCTGCAACAAGCACTTACCGACTAACTGGAATACTATTTTGTACTCAATCAATCCTAATTCTTTCTCTTGAATATGTACTGTAACTAGAAGATTAAATAAATTAATTGTGGGGAAAACAAAATATTGGCTGAACAAACCAAATATTCCATGAACCAAACCAAGCAAGAGAAGCTAATGTTTGGCTTTATTAAATATGAACAAAACAAATATAAATGTTTTTTTAAAACACTTGAAAATGTCCTTTCCTACTTTTTTCTTCAGTTTCTTGGAAGAAATGTGTGCTTTCATACCTTAATTGAGACACATTTTCCACCTACATTCAAAGAGAACAATTTCTTTGCAACAAATCAAAGTAAAGATAGGTTGTGTATTTAGTATAATTATCTATAGAAATATTTTCTATGTCCTATAAAGGTTAAAATGTGCATTACCTTGGATGTACTAAAGCAGCCAGTCAAACAAAGATGAATTCATTCTTTGCAAGCTCTGGCTGCAGAAACATCATTGCTTAAAATCGATCTATTTCATTGTGAGAAGAGAATCTAACAAAATGCAACACAATTTCTTTGCAGATACAGTGTTACGTCTTATCTGAATATCTCAATAACATTTCTTAAGTTATATATGTAAACTGCCCATAAAAGGAATAGCCTTCCTGAATGGAATAATCCTGTGTTTGTTGAGGAAAGGTGGTAAGATCTCTAGAACACTAGTTAATTGAAAAGTCAAAAAAGAGAAAACGAAATAATAAAACATCTATGCCAGCCATCCTAGACTGATTAGTTCCACTAATTGCACCACCTTGTTTTTGCATAAGGGAAATAAAATGGCCTAGGATGTGAGGTAATAGATAATAGAGGCATCCTGGCATTGAGCACTCTTTGCAAACTGAATGTTGATGAGATCAATACCTACTGAGCAGTAACAATTACACTTAAATGCTGACATAATTAAAACTTAGAGGCTAAATATGTTCTTTACAAAGTGTAACTATCTTAATTTCTGTACATGTGTCACTGTTCTGTCTTTCTATCAGGGACCTTTTAACACGGGAGGGGACTGGTATGCAAACTCCAGGTGGGGCCCCTCCTCTACACAATTTAGTAGGCATTGTGCCAGAGTCTACTGCGCATGTGCAGGTCACCAGAAACATGGCGCCTGTCATGTTCTGGAGACGAATTTCAATACTGTGCATTAATTTTGCCTGTGATTTTTGCCACGACTGCATCGTCCAAAACGGGATTGCAGACAGGTAAGGAATAAAACATGGGTGCAATGGGTGTGTGGTGTGGGCCACCCTGGACCCAGGGGCCCTTGTGCACCACACACATTGCACACAAAATAGAAACATGCATGTTTTCTTTGTAATTTATGGAAAATAACATTATTTAAAGTGTGCCTAGTAATGTGCTTTACTGCGAAGTGCAACTAGAAAATTCAAAGTCTTTGGCAACTCTGAGTGATGAAAAGGCTATGTGATTTGCAGAAAATATGTTTTCTCCACTCGGGCAGCATGTTTAAAATGTCTGATTGTGCAAAATGAAAGTCATTCTCTTAAGGCCCGTACACACTAGTTGATATATTAAATGACCTCGCTCATTTTGACCCTTTCTGCGTGATTTCATTTAGTATATTGCCCAGTGTGTACATAGTAAACAATTACCGATGTGCATCTTCCCCTTTAGATGCAAAACTATCTGCAATCTCCCAATCCACACTTGGCAAGAGCAATCTCCATGTATAGTTTGTGGTCTCAGAGGGTAGACCAAAAGAAATACTCCTTTTTTTGCACACTCTTGATAATTGTAGTTAATCTAAAACATGACTATTATTATATCATAATAAAACAATTAGGGTACAGACAAAATATGATTAAAAAAGGATTACATCTTTTGGTTCGGTATATCTGGTAATTAATAATACAGGTTGAGTCTCCCTTATCCAAAATGCTTGGGACCAGAGGTACTTTAGATATGGGATTTTTCCGTATTTTGGAATAATTGCATACCATAATGAGATATCATGGTGATGGGACCTAAATCTAAGCACAGAATGCATTTATGTTACATATACACCTTATACACACAGCCTGAAGGTCATTTTAGCCAATATTTTTTATAACTTTGTGCATTAAGCAAAGTGTGTGTACATTCACACAATTAATTTATGTTTCATATACACCTTATACACACAGCCTGAAGGTCATTTAATTCAATATTTTTAATAACTTTGTGTATTAAACAAAGTTTGTGTACATTGAGACATCAAAAAACAAAGGTTTCACTATCTCACTCTCACTCAAAAAAGTCCGTATTTCGGAATATTCCGTATTTCGGAATATATGGATATGGGATACTCAACCTGTACTTAATACAGTATCTACTTCTGCATATGTATCTGCATCTACATTATCCTGTTGGTATGGGCAGATAAAGATTGGATCAGTATAGAGATGAGCGCCTGAAATTTTTCGGGTTTTGTGTTTTTGGTTTTGGGTTCGGTTCCGCGGCCGTGTTTTGGGTTCGAACGCGTTTTGGCAAAACCTCACCGAATTTTTTTTGTCGGATTCGGGTGTGTTTTGGATTCGGGTGTTTTTTTCCAAAAACACTAAAAAACAGCTTAAATCATAGAATTTGGGGGTCATTTTGATCCCAAAGTATTATTAACCTCAAAAACCATAATTTACACTCATTTTCAGTCTATTCTGAATACCTCACACCTCACAATATTATTTTTAGTCCTAAAATTTGCACCGAGGTCGCTGTGTGAGTAAGATAAGCGACCCTAGTGGCCGACACAAACACCGGGCCCATCTAGGAGTGGCACTGCAGTGTCACGCAGGATGTCCCTTCCAAAAAACCCTCCCCAAACAGCACATGACGCAAAGAAAAAAAGAGGCGCAATGAGGTAGCTGTGTGAGTAAGATTAGCGACCCTAGTGGCCGACACAAACACCGGGCCCATCTAGGAGTGGCACTGCAGTGTCACGCAGGATGTCCCTTCCAAAAAACCCTCCCCAAACAGCACATGACGCAAAGAAAAAAAGAGGCGCAATGAGGTAGCTGTGTGAGTAAGATTAGCGACCCTAGTGGCCGACACAAACACCGGGCCCATCTAGGAGTGGCACTGCAGTGTCACGCAGGATGTCCCTTCCAAAAAACCCTCCCCAAACAGCACATGACGCAAAGAAAAAAAGAGGCGCAATGAGGTAGCTGTGTGAGTAAGATTAGCGACCCTAGTGGCCGACACAAACACCGGGCCCATCTAGGAGTGGCACTGCAGTGTCACGCAGGATGTCCCTTCCAAAAAACCCTCCCCAAACAGCACATGACGCAAAGAAAAAAAGAGGCGCAATGAGGTAGCTGTGTGAGTAAGATTAGCGACCCTAGTGGCCGACACAAACACCGGGCCCATCTAGGAGTGGCACTGCAGTGTCACGCAGGATGTCCCTTCCAAAAAACCCTCCCCAAACAGCACATGACGCAAAGAAAAAAAGAGGCGCAATGAGGTAGCTGTGTGAGTAAGATTAGCGACCCTAGTGGCCGACACAAACACCGGGCCCATCTAGGAGTGGCACTGCAGTGTCACGCAGGATGTCCCTTCCAAAAAACCCTCCCCAAACAGCACATGACGCAAAGAAAAAAAGAGGCGCAATGAGGTAGCTGTGTGAGTAAGATTAGCGACCCTAGTGGCCGACACAAACACCGGGCCCATCTAGGAGTGGCACTGCAGTGTCACGCAGGATGTCCCTTCCAAAAAACCCTCCCCAATCAGCACATGATGCAAAGAAAAAGAAAAGAAAAAAGAGGTGCAAGATGGAATTGTCCTTGGGCCCTCCCACCCACCCTTATGTTGTATAAACAAAACAGGACATGCACACTTTAACCAACCCATCATTTCAGTGACAGGGTCTGCCACACGACTGTGACTGATATGACGGGTTGGTTTGGACCCCCCCCAAAAAAGAAGCAATTAATCTCTCCTTGCACAAACTGGCTCTACAGAGGCAAGATGTCCACCTCATCTTCACCCTCCGATATATCACCGTGTACATCCCCCTCCTCACAGATTATCAATTCGTCCCCACTGGAATCCACCATCTCAGCTCCCTGTGTACTTTGTGGAGGCAATTGCTGCTGGTCAATGTCTCCGCGGAGGAATTGATTATAATTCATTTTAATGAACATCATCTTCTCCACATTTTCTGGATGTAACCTCGTACGCCGATTGCTGACAAGGTGAGCGGCGGCACTAAACACTCTTTCGGAGTACACACTTGTGGGAGGGCAACTTAGGTAGAATAAAGCCAGTTTGTGCAAGGGCCTCCAAATTGCCTCTTTTTCCTGCCAGTATAAGTACGGACTGTGTGACGTGCCTACTTGGATGCGGTCACTCATATAATCCTCCACCATTCTATCAATGTTGAGAGAATCATATGCAGTGACAGTAGACGACATGTCCGTAATCGTTGTCAGGTCCTTCAGTCCGGACCAGATGTCAGCATCAGCAGTCGCTCCAGACTGCCCTGCATCACCGCCAGCGGGTGGGCTCGGAATTCTGAGCCTTTTCCTCGCACCCCCAGTTGCGGGAGAATGTGAAGGAGGAGATGTTGACAGGTCGCGTTCCGCTTGACTTGACAATTTTGTCACCAGCAGGTCTTTCAACCCCAGCAGACCTGTGTCTGCCGGAAAGAGAGATCCAAGGTAGGCTTTAAATCTAGGATCGAGCACGGTGGCCAAAATGTAGTGCTCTGATTTCAACAGATTGACCACCCGTGAATCCTTGTTAAGCGAATTAAGGGCTGCATCCACAAGTCCCACATGCCTAGCGGAATCGCTCCGTGTTAGCTCCTCCTTCAATGCCTCCAGCTTCTTCTGCAAAAGCCTGATGAGGGGAATGACCTGACTCAGGCTGGCAGTGTCTGAACTGACTTCACGTGTGGCAAGTTCAAAGGGCATCAGAACCTTGCACAACGTTGAAATCATTCTCCACTGCACTTGAGACAGGTGCATTCCACCTACTATATCGTGCTCAATTGTATAGGCTTGAATGGCCTTTTGCTGCTCCTCCAACCTCTGAAGCATATAGAGGGTTGAATTCCACCTCGTTACCACTTCTTGCTTCAGATGATGGCAGGGCAGGTTCAGTAGTTTTTGGTGGTGCTCCAGTTTTCTGTACGTGGTGCCTGTACGCCGAAAGTGTCCCGCAATTCTTCTGGCCACCGACAGCATCTCTTGCACGCCCCTGTCGTTTTTTTAAAAATTCTGCACCACCAAATTCAAGGTATGTGCAAAACATGGGACGTGCTGGAATTGGCCCAGATTTAATGCACACACAATATTGCTGGCGTTGTCCGATGCCACAAATCCACAGGAGAGTCCAATTGGGGTAAGCCATTCCGCGATGATCTTCCTCAGTTGCCGTAAGAGGTTTTCCGCTGTGTGCGTATTCTGGAAAGCGGTGATACAAAGCGTAGCCTGCCTAGGAAAGAGTTGGCGTTTGCGAGATGCTGCTACTGGTGCTGCCGCTGCTGTTCTTGCGGCGGGAGTCCATACATCTACCCAGTGGGCTGTCACAGTCATATAGTCCTGACCCTGCCCTGCTCCACTTGTCCACATGTCCGTGGTTAAGTGGACATTGGGTACAGCTGCATTTTTTAGGACACTGGTGACTCTTTTTCTGAGGTCTGTGTACATTTTCGGTATCGCCTGCCTAGAGAAATGGAACCTAGATGGTATTTGGTACCGGGGACACAGTACCTCCAACAAGTCTCTAGTTGGCTCTGCAGTAATGATGGATACCGGAACCACGTTTCTCACCACCCAGGATGCCAAGGCCTCAGTTATCCG
This sequence comes from Pseudophryne corroboree, assembly GCF_028390025.1. NCBI lineage: Eukaryota > Metazoa > Chordata > Amphibia > Anura > Myobatrachidae > Pseudophryne > Pseudophryne corroboree. Next base: position 593,718,898 of record NC_086448.1, read on the forward strand.
CTTTGCAGTAGGATGACTGCTGTGATATTTCATCTTCCTCGCAAAGGACTGTTGAACAGTCAATTGCTTACTGGAAGTAGTACAAGTGGGCTTACGACTTCCCCTCTGGGATGACCATCGACTCCCAGCGGCAACAACAGCAGCGCCAGCAGCAGTAGGCGTTACACGCAAGGATGCATCGGAGGAATCCCAGGCAGGAGAGGACTCGTCAGAATTGCCAGTGACATGGCCTGCAGGACTATTGGCATTCCTGGGGAAGGAGGAAATTGACACTGAGGGAGTTGGTGGGGTGGTTTGCGTGAGCTTGGTTACAAGAGGAAGGGATTTACTGGTCAGTGGACTGCTTCCGCTGTCACCCAAAGTTTTTGAACTTGTCACTGACTTATTATGAATGCGCTGCAGGTGACGTATAAGGGAGGATGTTCCGAGGTGGTTAACGTCCTTACCCCTACTTATTACAGCTTGACAAAGGGAACACACGGCTTGACACCTGTTGTCCGCATTTCTGGTGAAATACCTCCACACCGAAGAGCTGATTTTTTTGGTATTTTCACCTGGCATGTCAACGGCCATATTCCTCCCACGGACAACAGGTGTCTCCCCGGGTGCCTGACTTAAACAAACCACCTCACCATCAGAATCCTCCTGGTCAATTTCCTCCCCAGCGCCAGCAACACCCATATCCTCCTCATCCTGGTGTACTTCAACACTGACATCTTCAATCTGACTATCAGGAACTGGACTGCGGGTGCTCCTTCCAGCACTTGCAGGGGGCGTGCAAATGGTGGAAGGCGCATGCTCTTCACGTCCAGTGTTGGGAAGGTCAGGCATCGCAACCGACACAATTGGACTCTCCTTGTGGATTTGGGATTTCGAAGAATGCACAGTTCTTTGCTGTGCTGCTTTTGCCAGCTTGAGTCTTTTCATTTTTCTAGCGAGAGGCTGAGTGCTTCCATCCTCATGTGAAGCTGAACCACTAGCCATGAACATAGGCCAGGGCCTCAGCCGTTCCTTGCCACTCCGTGTGGTAAATGGCATATTGGCAAGTTTACGCTTCTCCTCCGACAATTTTATTTTAGGTTTTGGAGTCCTTTTTTTACTGATATTTGGTGTTTTGGATTTGACATGCTCTGTACTATGACATTGGGCATCGGCCTTGGCAGACGACGTTGCTGGCATTTCATCGTCTCGGCCATGACTAGTGGCAGCAGCTTCAGCACGAGGTGGAAGTGGATCTTGATCTTTCCCTAATTTTGGAACCTCAACATTTTTGTTCTCCATATTTTAATAGGCACAACTAAAAGGCACCTCAGGTAAACAATGGAGATGGATGGATTGGATAGTAGTATACAATTATGGACGGGCTGCCGAGTGCCGACACAGAGGTAGCCACAGCCGTGAACTACCGCACTGTACTGTGTCTGCTGCTAATATATAGACTGGTTGATAAAGAGATAGTATACTCGTAACTAGTATGTATTTATAAAGAAAGAAAAAAAAACCACGGTTAGGTGGTATATACAATTATGGACGGGCTGCCGAGTGCCGACACAGAGGTAGCCACAGCCGTGAACTACCGCACTGTACTGTGTCTGCTGCTAATATAGACTGGTTGATAAAGAGATAGTATACTCGTAACTAGTATGTATGTATAAAGAAAGAAAAAAAAACCACGGTTAGGTGGTATATACAATTATGGACGGGCTGCCGAGTGCCGACACAGAGGTAGCCACAGCCGTGAACTACCGCACTGTACTGTGTCTGCTGCTAATATATAGACTGGTTGATAAAGAGATAGTATACTCGTAACTAGTATGTATGTATAAAGAAAGAAAAAAAAAACCACAGTTAGGTGGTATATACAATTATGGACGGGCTGCCGAGTGCCGACACAGAGGTAGCCACAGCCGTGAACTACCGCACTGTACTGTGTCTGCTGCTAATATATAGACTGGTTGATAAAGAGATAGTATACTCGTAACTAGTATGTATGTATAAAGAAAGAAAAAAAAACCACGGTTAGGTGGTATATACAATTATGGACGGGCTGCCGAGTGCCGACACAGAGGTAGCCACAGCCGTGAACTACCGCACTGTACTGTGTCTGCTGCTAATATAGACTGGTTGATAAAGAGATAGTATACTACTAATATTATATACTGGTGGTCAGGTCACTGGTCACTAGTCACACTGGCAGTGGCACTCCTGCAGCAAAAGTGTGCACTGTTTAATTTTAATATAATATTATGTACTCCTGGCTCCTGCTATAACCTATAACTGGCACTGCAGTAGTGCTCCCCAGTCTCCCCCACAATTATAAGCTGTGTGAGCTGAGCAGTCAGACAGATATATAATATATATAGATGATGCAGCACACTGGCCTGAGCCTGAGCAGTGCACACAGATATGGTATGTGACTGACTGAGTCACTGTGTGTATCGCTTTTTTCAGGCAGAGAACGGATATATTAAATAAACTGCACTGTGTGTCTGGTGGTCACTCACTATATAATATATTATGTACTCCTGGCTCCTGCTATAACCTATAACTGGCACTGCAGTAGTGCTCCCCAGTCTCCCCCACAATTATAAGCTGTGTGAGCTGAGCAGTCAGACAGATATATATAATATTATATATAGATAATAGATGATGCAGCACACTGGCCTGAGCCTGAGCAGTGCACACAGATATGGTATGTGACTGAGTCACTGTGTGCTGTGTATCGCTTTTTTCAGGCAGAGAACGGATTATATTATGTACTCCTGGCTCCTGCTATAACCTATAACTGGCACTGCAGTAGTGCTCCCCAGTCTCCCCCACAATTATAAGCTGTGTGAGCTGAGCAGTCAGACAGATATATATAATATTATATATAGATAATAGATGATGCAGCACACTGGCCTGAGCCTGAGCAGTGCACACAGATATGGTATGTGACTGAGTCACTGTGTGCTGTGTATCGCTTTTTTCAGGCAGAGAACGGATTATAAATAAAAGTGGTGGTCACTGGTCACTATCAGCAAAACTCTGCACTGTACACTACTGAGTACTCCTAATGCTCCCCAAAATTAGTAAATCAAGTGTCTCTCTAATCTATTCTAATTCTAAACGGAGAGGACGCCAGCCACGTCCTCTCCCTATCAATCTCAATGCACGTGTGAAAATGGCGGCGACGCGCGGCTCCTTATATAGAATCCGAGTCTCGCGATAGAATCCGAGCCTCGCGAGAATCCGACAGCGTCATGATGACGTTCGGGCGCGCTCGGGTTAACCGAGCAAGGCGGGAAGATCCGAGTCGCTCGGACCCGTGAAAAAAAACATGAAGTTCTGGCGGGTTCGGATTCAGAGAAACCGAACCCGCTCATCTCTAGATCAGTAGTCTCCACTAATATACCATTGAAAGAGGAGAGAGTTTCTATCCAATTTCTCCCTAAAACAGGAGAATAGCAAAAGGGGTGAATTATGAATATTTTGTATTTAAGATTCAAATATCAAGCTCATTTCACATATAAACTCTAATAAACTCTACGTTCCTCCTACCTTTCTATACAATTTTGGAAATAATCTGAAATCATATATGGTATTTACACCTTCAGTTTCCTGTGAGACTGTGTTTTGCCATGACCATAAACAGGGCACAGGGTCAAACGCTGAAGGAGGCCAGTGTGGACTTGCGTTGCGAGTGTTTTGCTCATGGCATCTCTATGTCGCCTGCTCCCATGTTAGCGCTATCTAGCACCTTAACCTGCTCGCTCCTGGTGTCAGGACCACCAACATCATTTATAAAGAAGCTCTCTCTTAATTACTTAATTGTTTGAATTTTAAAATATGAATAAAATGCTATTCAGGGCATAAAAGCCGTCATCAAGAACAATGCCGTTGACAATGCAGCACCTGTGATTTCTGCAAGAATATCTTCTCCTGTGATATGCGTTGCAGGAAGCAAGGGGTCTCAGGTTGAATAAGAGGTCATGAATGATTTCGGTAACAGCAACAACGATGAAGACAACAAACAAGATGAGGACAATATGCAGATTCTGTTATTGATCCCATGCCCTTCCACCAAATGCAATGGTCAGTTATTATTATTACATTTTATTTATAGGGCGCCACAAGTGTTTCGCAGCGCCGTACAAAGGACAGTACAGGGAGACAAAACTTAGCATAACAGTAAATAAATAACAAAAATGGAGTGCAGGTAACAAAGAGCAACACAATTCTCAAGACATAATACAGCTTAGATGTAAGTAGCGAAGGAGTAATCATTGTACTACTTGGGGCTGGCGGCCATAGATAGAGATGAGCCTTTACCAGCAGGAGAAAAAGCAGGTAAAGATGGTCGCTGAGTGAAATGTGTCAAGAAGAGGGCTTAGACAAGAGGAAAGAGGGCCCTGCTCTGAAGAGCTAACAATCTAGTGGGGAGGGGCAACAGACAGATGACATGAGGTGCAAGCAAGCAGGTAGAAGCCTGATGGTGGTATGCGAGCAAAGCAGAGATGTCCAAGGCATGGGGCAGGGGGATGGAGGAGCAGCCTAAGGACTAGGTTATGCATTGGAGGGGTACGCTTTGATAAATAGGTGGGTTTTCAATGCCCGTTTGAAGCTTTACAAGGTCGGGGAGAGACTAATGGAGCGGGGGAGCGCATTCCACTGAAGGGGTGCAGCACGGGCAAAATCCTGAACTCGTGCATGGGAAGCAGTGACCAGGGCAGAGGAGAGGCGTCGGTCATCAGCCGACCGTAGTGGGCTGGTGGGAGTATGAAGGGAGAGGAGGTTGGAGATGTAGGGAGCAGTGGAATTAGAGATGGCATTGTATGTGAGGGTGAGGAGTTTGAAGAGGATTCTGTAGGGGAATGGGAGCCAGTGTAGGCATGGCAGTAGTCATGCTGACATTCACAAGATCACCAATTAATTTGCATCCAAGGAAGAGGCCTCGTAACAAGTGAACCTGTTAATAAAAAAAAAACTAGTAAAAAACAATTGATTTATTGTGTAATGTATTTTGGAATCAATTTGTCGTAAACCTTTTTACCTACTTTCTACTGCAGAAAGTTGACCCATGTCACTAATAAAAACTTAATAAAATATACTCAATCAATACTTTTTCACATATTACACATTTTCCCAACACCCCCCACCATATATATTACTAAAAATCCGAAAACCCTAGGTAACTGACTTCCGTTATCACTGCCTTCCATGCAAGCCGAGCCGGGTACTGTAGCTATTATAGAATAAAGAACAGTCATTAATAAATTCACAAACATAAACCACACAAATTATTTGCCCCCTATTTAATGCATATATCCATCTGGTCTGTGTTTGGTACAGTATATAGATAATACTTTCCTACTTGGTAGAGACCAGATATAAAAAAGGTACAGTACAGATGGAGCCATGCTCATTGAGCGTGGCTACATCGCAGATGGGGGCGAGCGGCGTGCCTAGGGACACCTGCACCTTGACCCGCCATCGAGCATACACAGAAGCTCCCATTCGCTTTAAATGTGGCGTGTGCGCATATATGACGCACGCATGCCCCATTTGCTCCTGGCAGTCAGCCTCACCGGGTGCGCCCAGGCACAGATGGAGCCACAAATAGTATGGCTCCATCTGTAGGTGCTACTTGATAACTCTATCCACAGCAACAAAATTACCATGACATAGACTTTATCACTGCTCCCCTTTCTAAAGGCCACTTGTGTCATCAAGTGGGTGTGTCATCAATGAGCAAATTGTATAATGAAACAGTTTACATTATTTTGTTAGTCCCATCCTATTTTGTATCCAGTGAGAAGCTAATCATCTTGGGGTTTCTATCTATTTCAATTCAATATTGTTAGAATATATATTTTGGTTTTTTTTTACATTTAGCATGTCTTAAACCATAGAAACTATTTACTCTTATTCATTCTGTTTGTTCTTCTCTCAATACATCTTGATTTAAACTGTTGGTTGCTGAGCTCTTCTATATTTATTTCCAAAGCAATTAAAATGACGGATTCAATGGTTTTAGTATATTCTCCTCATTACTAATGTATTTTGATGCCTAGTGTGATGCATTATTTCCTTTTGCAATATATTTGCAAACTATTTTCTGTCTACTGTGTAAATGAACAAAACTTAAAAAAGCCTATAATTTTTTAACACAAAGCCAGATTTGTGGCTAAATGTACAGTAATAGTCTCCAAGTTTTGGAGGCACAGGACTTTTGTACAATTCTGTCCATTTTTACTAAGCAGCAACAATTTACAAGGCAAAATCAACCTGGTTTTGCCTTGTGATTGCTGCTTAGAAAAAATGGACATCCTTATTTCTAAGCAGCAATCACAAGGCAAAACCAGGTTGATTTTGCCTTGTAAATTATTGCTGCTTTAAAAAAAACTCAGAGGCTATTACATTTAGCACTTGATGTTAAATAAAATCGTGATTGACTTGCTGTGTATATTTATTTATAGGCATATACTTTTAATTACACAGCACATACTGTATACTTATATAGGGGTGTGGATCATGGGGTTGACCACACTTTGGTTGACAGTGTCTAGGTTGACCACTATTGGTCGACAGTAACTAAATTAACACCTAAAATAGGTTGACACAAGCATTAGGTCAACATGAGCAAGGTCGATATGACCAAAGGTCAACATGAGTTTTTTTGTGTCGTTTTCTTCGTAGAGTGATCGGGAACCCCAATTAGTGCACCGTCTCTCCTCGCATGGCTCACTTCACTTGCCATGCTTCGGGCAAGGTGCCTCGCTCCACTACCGCTGCGCTTGGCAGAGGTTACCGTTCCCAATTGTAATCCACATGAATCATAAAGTATGAAAAAGTAAAAAAATTAAAAAAATTGTAAAAAAAAACCTATTGTAAACCTTTTGTTACGTCGACCTAGAACATGTCAACCTAGTAACCATATCGACCTAGAAACCATGTCGACCTAGAAACCATGTCGAACTAATGCATGTTGACCAATAGTGTGTGTCAATAGTGTTGACCTAAGTGTGGTTGACCTAGAGACCGGATACCCTTATATAGGGCCAAAGATAGATACTCTGAATAAAGTCTCTTTTACACTGCCATAAAATACAGGGATTTTGCAAACCCTGGATTTTGGTTGGTGTAAAAGATCAGGGTCTTGCAGTTGAGACCTGGGAGTTTGGTGGGTTGATAGACTCTGCAATTGCCCGGATCACAGTGTAAAAGGGGCTTTAATTACTTTTTAATGTTTTTCCATTTTTAGTACTATAATATAGTAAATGTGTAAGGTTTTCTACCCAATGGAAACAATGCATCTCAATATGTGGAACAATAAGGATTAATGGGGCTAATTCAGACCTGATTGCTGCTGTGCATTTTCACACAGCGGGCGATCAGGGCTGAACTGCGCAAGTGCACCGGTGCATTTCAGAGATGCTATCAGCATCTCAGTCCAGTGATCACTTCTGCCTGATTGACAGGCAGAGGCATTCACTGGTCGGGCTGGCGTCATTGGGCCGCCGTATTGGGGGGCGCGGTCTGGGCAACACAGGCATGCCTGGACCATGTGGGGGGCGGGCCGTGTTGGCTGCATGACATCACATGCAGCCGCTGCAACCCGGAGAGCAATGGGTAGCTCCCTGCCAGCACGCAGGAGCTGTGCTGGTAGGGAGCTACTATTCAGGTACAAAAGCATCACCGCCATGCAATGCTTTTGTACCTGGGCAGAGGAGGGAGGGCCAGACATGCGGGGCGGACTAGCCCTGTGCTGGGCGTCCCCCTGCATGTCAGAGTGGCTGATCGTAGCCATGCAAAATTATAACTATAGTAACCATATCATTACACTTTGAAGAATATTCTTGCAACTCACATGCTACAGTATATCATCAATCTACAACTGTTACTGAAAGTGGATAGAATGTGTATGATTATAAGTATAGTCTTGTTGTTTTTTTAACAACTGTGACTTACAATCTGTATGCATATTCAATGAAATCAATAGATGAACTGAACTGTTTAAACAGTGTGTATTTTATTCATGAATTAGAATATCTAAGACAGGTTTTGATACCATTATAGCTTGGTATGTAAAATGGTTACTATTCCTGGCTTATGACAAATTTTAATATGTATCTTAGAACTTAATATTGGTTTTGATGGGTTCAGAAAGGGAAACCAATTTTATTCAGTAATGAGAATCTGTATAAAATAAAGCAGCTAATTGAGACAGAAATGTTGGTTTGTATCAGGTAAAATGTAGAATATAGCAATTGCTGATCCTTACTGCCTTGATTAGCACATTAATTATAAGGCAGGTGTTTCTGGACTGTGTAAATTGCCAGTGTAAAAGGTTAGGAATGTGTAGCTGTCATTTCTCCAGTGAGAGTATTGATTATTTCACAGCTCCTCTGATTTCGTAATGTCATTGCTGGGTGAAATTTTCCTCTTCCATGCATAACATATACTTCAGACCTTTTTTTAATTTATTTTTTTAAAGAAAAAGTCACTGCACATTTTGTTTCTGCAGTAAAGTTGTAATGGTTTGTTTTAGAGATGAACGGGTTCGGTTCTTAGAGAACCGAATCCTACCGGACTTCACGCTCTGAGCCCGGTTCCTGAGTCAGGCTCGGGTTTTCCCACCTGACTCAAATACCCGAACGAGGCAAAACGTCATCATCCCGCTGTTGGATTCTTGCGGGATTTGGATTCCATATAAGGAGCTGCGAGTTGCAGCCATTTTCACTCACGTCTCGGAGAGTGTATTGAGAGGACGTGTCCTCAGTGTCTGTGTGGGCGAGTCTTGTGCTGTGTTGTGCTGCTCAGTCCAGTCCAGCGTAGTCAGTGTATTGTGCAGCATCAGTCCAGCCAGTCACAGTGTTGGTGTCCTCTGCTGCTATATGTCCCCAGTGCTGCTGGCTACTGTATAAGTCCCTTGAAGTTTTGCTGTGTTGTCTTGCATCGGACCAGGGGTAGTGTCTCTCTTGTGCAGCATCAGTCCAGTGACCAGTCACAGTGGTGGTGTCCTCTGCTGCCATAAATCCAGTGTAGCTGTATAATTCCCTTTCAGTGGTGCTGTGTTGTCCTGCATTAGACCAGGGAAAGTCTCTTGTGCATCAGTCCAGTGACCAGTCACAGTCGTGGTGTCCTCTGCTGCCATATATCCAGTGTAGCTGTATAAGTCCCTTTCAGTGGTGCTGTGTTGTGCTGCATCAGACCAGTGGTAGTGTCCTAGCCATCAGTCATTCTAGTGACGAGGCAGTCACAGCGGTATACACTGCTGCTATATGTCCACTGCTGCCATATAATAATAACAACAAGTCATTTACAGTGATGTTGTGTTGTGCTGCATCAGACCAGTGTTAGTGTCCTAGCCATCAGACATTCCAGTGATGAGGCTGTTACAGTGGTATACGCTGATGCTATATGTCCACTGCTGTTGTATAATAATAACAACAACAACAACAACAAGTCCCTTACAGTGTTGTTGTGTTGTGCTGCATCAGACCAGTGGTAGTGTCCTGGCCATCAGTCATTCCAGTGACGAGGCAGTCACAGTAGTATATGCTGCTGCTATATGTCCACTGCTGCCATATAATAATAATAACAACAACAGCAAGTCCCTTACAGTGTTGCTATGTTGTGCTGCATCAGACCAGTGGTAGTGTCCTGACCATCAGTCATTCCAGTCATTCCTGTGCCGCATATTGTCTTATATAACTCCCAAAAAATAAGGGAGAACAAAAATTTGGAGGATAAAATAGGGAAAGTTCAAGAACCACTTCCTCCTAGTGCTGAAGCTGCTGCCACTAGCCATGATATAGACGATGAAATGCCATCAACGTCATCTGCCAAGGCTGATGTCCATTGTGATAGTAGAGGACATGTAAAATCCAAAAAGCCAAAGTTCAGTAAAAAGACCCAAAAAGAAATGTAAATGGTCTGAGGAGAAACGTAAACTTACCAATATGCAATTTACGACACGGAGTGGCAAGGAACGGCTGAGGCCCTGGCCTATGTTCATGACTAGTGGTTCAGCTTCACATGACGATGGAAGCCCTCATAACTGAGGCCTTGACACTTATGTTGGTGTTAGACGTGCATCCGGTATCCTCCATTAGTGCAGTGGGATTTAGACAATTGATGGAGGTATTGTGTCCCCAGTAACAAATCCCATCTAGATTCAACTTCACTAGGCAGGTGATACCGAGATTTTGCCATTTAATTCCAGTGATTTGGACGTATAATTACAGTAAAGTGTTTTGGATGTATAATTCCAGTGATTTTGCCTAATAATTCCAGTGATTTGGACGTATAATTCCAGTGATTTTGCCAATTAATTCCAGTGATTTGAACATATAATTACAGTGATTTTGCCAATTAATTCCAGTGATTTGGACGTATAATTACTAATTACAGTGATCTTACCAATTTATTCTAGTGATTTGGACGTATAATTCCAGTTGGAATTGTTTGTGTTGCTTGGCTTAGTCATATAGCTACCTTATTGCACCTCTTAGACATCTTTGCATGAGGTGCTGTTTGGGGACTAGTTTTTGAAAAGTGCTATCCTGTGTAACACTGCCGTGTGAGTCTAGGGGTACTGCTGTATTAGTCCCGAGGTACTGCCGTATAAGTCCACGAATTGCAGAGATGCTGTCAGTGGACTGAACAATTGCGGCCCACTCTCGACATTCAGCCACTGCGTGACACTACTAGATGGGCCAGGTGGTTGTGTCGCTTAGCTTAGTCATACAGCAACTCTGGTGCACCTTTTTTTCTTCTTTGCATCATGTGCTGTTAGGGGCCTTTTTTGATATCTGCCCTCTTGTCAGCCACTGCAGTGCCATGCCGAGATGGGCCAAATGTTTGTGTTGCTTGGCTTAGTCATACAGCAACCTCGGTGCACCTTTTTTTCTTCTTTGCATCATGTGCTGTTAGGGGCCTTTTTTTATATCTGCCCTCCTGTCTGCCACTGCAGTGCCATGCCTAGATGGACCAATTGTTTATGTTTCTTGGATTAGTCATACAACTACCTCATTGCAATTCTTTTTCTTCTTTGCATGATTTGCTGTTTGGGGCTTTTTTTATTTCTGCCCTCCTGTCTGCCACTACAGTGCCACGCCTAGATGGACCAATTGTTTGTGTCACTTGGCTTAGTCATACAACTACTTCATTGCAATTCTTTTTCTTCTTTGCATGATGTGCTGTTTGGGTCCTTTGCATGAGTGAATAACCAGGTCCCGTGCAACTCTGCTAACATTGGGCATCTTATTTTTGCAAAAATGCATCTTATTTGCAATGCAATGTAGGAGACTGTGCTGATTAATTTGGCACAGTATATGACACTTGTATATTGTGTGTGACTGAGACTGTATATGGAGCAGAATAGAACTTGTATTGGGCAAAAGTTGCAGCTGCTACATTGTTGCACTTAGTGTACAGCTTCAGAGACTCAGTCACACAGAGATACACAAGGTTCATATATCAAATGAATCAGCACAGACTCCTTGTGCATCAAAATTGCATTGTGTTGCAACATTTTTTTTTTTTTTTTTAAAGACACCAAAAGACACCCAATACTAGAAGATTCTCAACTGACCTAGTGTGCCAAAAAGGACTGTTTGGCATGACTGCAGCCAAGATGAATGAGGATACATCTGTACATATAAATTACAGGTCTCTCATTGGTTGCTAGTGTCAGTTGAGCAAACGAGTAACTGGAGAAATAGAGTCAGCTGACATGCTCCAAAATGTCGACGTCTGTGCTTCTGGTCTCAAACAAGGACAACCCGAAATCCTGACCTACAGGACAGGTAGCAAAGGTAAAACTCATGGCAAATACTTGAACGTGATTGTTGCAAGTCAGAATTATAACAAAATAATTATTTAGATGCCTCCATGTCTTTGTGGATAGCTGTTCACAGAAACTTCAGCAGAAACCTCCATTTTTGTCTTGAGAGAAATGTTTTGATGATGGTTATTGGGCAACAAAGGTTTCCAGGTGATATTTTATGATATGCATTTCTCTGGAAGTACAAAATCTCCACAGACAAAATTAATTACACTTTTGTTCCAGTGAGATATGTTAACTGGGAACAGTTGTTGAGCAGTTTAAAGTACTATGGCCCTCATTCCGAGTTGTTCGCTTGTTATTTTTCTTCACATCGGTGCGATTTTCCGCTAACTGCGCATGCGCAATGTTCGCACTGCGGCTGCGTCAAGTAAATTTGCTAAGAAGTTTGGTATTTTACTCACGGCATTACAATGTTTTTTCTTCGTTCTGGTGATTGGAGTGTGATTGACAGGAAGTGGGTGTTTCTGGGCGGAAACTGACGGTTTTATGGGTGTGTGTGAAAAAACGCTGCCGTTTCTGGGAAAAACGCGGGAGTGGATGGAGAAACGGGGGAGTGTCTGGGCGAACGCTGGGTGTGTTTGTGATGTCAAACCAGGAACGAAACTGACTGAACTGATCGCAGTGGCAGAGTAAGTGTCGAACTACTCAGAAACTGCTAAGAAATTTCTATTCGCAATTTTGAGAATCTTTCGTTCGCAATTCTGCTAAGCTAAGATTCACTCCCAGTAGGCGGCGGCTTAGCGTGTGCAATGCTGCTAAAAGCAGCTTGCGAGCGAACAACTCGGAATGAGGGCCTATGTTTTTTTATGGTCAGTTTAAATGGTGACGGTGTGTTACCAGGGGTAGGATGGTGATAGATTCTTCAGTAGACTCTTCAGCTTGGAGGACATTTAATGTAATTTATTTATATCTATTTTAATCTTTTTCTGATTTTTGAAAGAGAGTACATTTTTGTCTGGTGAGTGAGAGTTGGACAGCTCAGGTTTATTGCAGACCCTAACCAGACGTAAAGGGGGTGCCCAGCAGTCCTAAATCAATGACAGATGGCCTGGCAGCAGCTATAAGTTGCACTACTGTATGATTATTTTCTGCTACTGTGTGTTGTCTTCCATTGCACAGAGTGGTGAACTGACTCTGCAGGAAATTTCAACCTGAAGCAGCACATGTACCTATATGAACCTGTTACAGCAAAGAAAATTTTATCATTAGAACATTATAACAGAAATTAATTTTATACATGACATGAATACATTCCTGACTTAACATGAGTAACTTAATATAAACTGCAAACTGTATTTAAACTTTAGGGTATATATTGAAATTCCCAGATTTATATGAGGAATTGGGATCTATTTTTTAATTAGATGTGATTACAGGATGTGTTTTATATTTTTTAATTGTGCTCATTAACATTTTTGCATGAAGGCAGACATATTATTGTGTGTGAGGCATTTTGTGCAGTATATTGTATTTATATATTTTGGGCGCTAATTCAGGTTGGTTCGCAGTGTGTGATCCAACCGCAAATTTTGAGAAAAAGATGAGATGCGGGTGCATGCGGGGGGAGTGCAGAAAATGTGATTGCCTCTGCCTGTCAATTAGGCAGAGGTGGCCGCGGCCCGGGGGGTGGGGAGGGGGAGCGGGCAACACTCTGTTTCCAGGGAGAAGACAGAGCATTGCGGGGGCAGTGCGGCACGAACAGGGGGCAGAGGTGGCAAACAGGGGCATGTCAGGGGCATAATCACGGTGGCTGCATGATGTCACATGCGGCAGCAGCGATCGAGAACATGGCGGTGGGACTCCTGCGGGCGCAGCTAAGCTACGCCGGCAGGAAGCATCTTCAGTTTCTGCTAACAAGCAGAAATTGCAATGTGTTCACAATTTCTACTTGTTGAACTTGGGGAGGCACCGGTCAGCATGCTGGGTGCCCTTGCCCAGTGATGGGCGGCCCCCAGCATGCGATCCAAAGGATTGCAATTTCTGCTAATTAGTAGAATTTGCAATCCTTACTGAGGGGGTCATTCCAATTTGAATGCTCGCTGCCATTTTTCGCAGTGCAGCAAACAGGTTACTACTGTGCATGCATATGCACCGCAATGCGCAGGTGTGTCATACAGCTACAAAGCGGATCATTGCTGAGTGATGAATTTAACAAAGAATCCATTTGCACAGCCAATTGCAATGAGATTGAAAGGAAGAGGGCATTTGTGAGTGTCAACTAAGGGTGGATGTCTGACGTCAATTCCGGGAACTGCAACGCTGGATTCATCGCACAGGGTAAGTAACTCTTACCCTGGTCTTGTTCTACACAAAACTTTTTTTGCATATCAGGGCTGCACAAGTGATCGCAGCCTTCCTATGCAATAATACACTTCCCCATAGGCGGCGTCTAGTTGATCGCACGGGCAGCAAAAAGTTGCAGCGTGCGATCAACTTGGAATGACCCCCTGAATTAGGCCCTTTATTTGTATATTTAAAGATAGAAGAGGCTGCAAACATGGAAATAAATGAATGCATTATTATACACAAGACTGATCATTGAAATGGATGTCCACCTTGAATATGCTTATTTTAAATAAATTATTCATGCATAGTGAACATTGGCCCTCATTCTGAGTTGATCGCTCGCTGTCTAGTTTTAGCAGCCATTCAAACGATTTGGCCCCGCCCTCGGGGAGTGTATTTTAGCTTTGCAGGAGTGCGAACACTTGTGCAGCAGAGCACCTGCAAAAACATTTTGTGCAAAACAAGACTAGCCCTGTAGTTACTTATCATGTGCGTTGATTCTAACGATGGAGGGACAGCTTTTGACGTCACACACCCGCCCAGTGAATGCTCAGCCACGCCTGCATTTTTTCAGACATGCCTGCGTTTTCCCAAACACTCGCTGAAAACGGTCAGTTGATACCCAGAAACGTCCACTTCATATCAATCTTCCTGCGTTCAGCAGTGCAAAAGGAATCCTCATTAGAACCATAGCAAAAGCACAAAGCGCTTTGTACCTGTACAATGCACGTGCGCATTTCGATGCATACACATGCGCAGAAATGATGATTTTTTTTTGCCTGATCGCTGTGCTGCAAGCAAGGCAGCTAGCGATCAACTCGAAATGACCCTCATTGTGTTTAGAATCACTTTAAAATATGCAAACAATTCAATGTGAACCTTTGAAACTAAATCATGAGTGTCCTATTTCTATTTTTATTAACAGCATCTTTCCATTAATAACCACAGAGCACTGGGCTAGTTAATTAGCAAGAACATTTTCAAAGCAGTTATTTATTTATTTATTAATAGTTTCTTAAATAGTGCAGCATATTCCTTTGTGCTTTACAATTATAACAACAGTAATAGAGCAAAACTGGGCAAAAACAGACAGACCTAGAGGTAGGAAGGCCCTGTTCGCAAGCTTACAATCTATAGGGAAATAGGCACTGATACACAAGGATAGATGCTACCTATTTCATAAGGGTCCACCAGATTGCTAGGTTTTTAATGGGTTGTATGATATGATCACCCAGAATGTTGACCAAGGGTCAGGAGGGTGTGAGAGTAAAGAAAGACTAAATATGTGAGGTTATGTGTACTGTACAGAGAGGATGTAATTAGACAGGGAAGCATTGAAGGTTATGTGGGTGGGTCTGGAATTTGATAGGCTTGTCTGAATAGATGAGTTTTCAGGGAACATTTAAAGGTTTGCAGACTAGAGGTGAGTCTGGGTGAAGCATGGATAATGTTCTGTGATTTTGAGTGGGAACAAGTAATACGTGTGTATGAGAGAAGAAGATCTTGTGCAGAGCGGCGAGGTTGGGTAGGGAAATATTTTGAGGTGTGTGAAGAGATGTATGTTGTTGCAGTTTGCTTAATAGACTGGTATGTAAATAAGTGTTTTATATTTAATACGGTAGAATACCTGTAACCAATGGAGGGACTGACAGAGTGGATCTGCAGACGATGAACATCTAGCAAGGAAGAGTAGCCTCACAGCTGCATTCAAAATGGTTTGTAGTGGTGAGAGCCTATGTTTGGGAAGACCAGTCAGGAGACTATTACAATAATCAATGCAGAAGATAATGGGTGCATGGATTAGAGTTTTTGCTGTGTCTTGTGTAAGATATGGTCATATTTCGGATATGTTTCTTAGATGTATGTAACATGATTTTGAGACAGATTAAATGTGGGGAAGAAAGGACAGTTCAGAGTCAAGAATAACACAGAGGCAGTGAGCTTGTGGGGTAGGGAAGATTGCTGAGTTATCAACAGTGATAGAGATATCAGGCTGGTAACTACTATTCGCCAGTGGAAATATAATGAATTCTGTTGTGGAAATATTACGTTTGAGGTGGCGAGATGTCATCCAAGATGAAATAGCAGAAAGGCATTCAGTGACATGGGCCAATACAGATGGTGATAAATCTGGAGAGGATAGGTAGATTTGAGTATCATTCTCATACAGATGATACAGAAATCCAAAAGAGCTGATTAGTTTGCCAAGAGATGTGGTATAAATTGAGAAAAGCAGAGGACCTAAGACTGAGCCTTGTGGTACTCCAACTGAGAGAGGTAGCGAAGAGGAGGTGGAATCAGAGAAACTAACACTGAAGGAGTGATTAGATAAGTAGGATGAGAACCAGGAAAGCCTGTGTCATGAAGACCTATGTAGTGTGTGTCTGAGAAGAGAGTGGTCAAAAGTGTAAAAAGCAGCAGAGAGATCAAAGAGAATAAGTAGTGAGTAATGACCTTTAGATTTATCAGTGACTAGATCATTCACTACCTTAGTCAGTGCTGACTCTGTGGAGTGTTGGGCACGAAATCCTGACTGAAGTGGGTCCAGTAAGCTGTGTGAGTTAAGAAAGTGTGTGAGGCGAGTGTAGGCAAGTCTCTCAAGTAGCTTGGAGGGGCATGGGAGCTGAGAAATGGGATGGTAATTTGAGAGAGAATTAGAGTCAGAATTTTGTTTTTCAGAATGGTAGTAATCACTGTCTGCTTGTACAGAGAAAAAAAGATACCATTAGATAGAGAGAGATTTTAATTAAGCCTTGGATGAGCACAGGAGAAAGAGCTTTACTAATTTGTGAGGGTATAGAATGAAGAGGAGAGGTAGTAGAATAGGCAGATAAGAAGAGTGCAGATACTTCATCTTCATTTGTAGGATCAAATGAAGAGACGGTATTAGAAGGTTCACAAAGGGAATTAAGCAGGCTACTGGCTGTGGAAGATCATGCTATTTCTTTGTGGATCTTATCAATGTTGTCCTTGAAATAGGAAATAAGATCTTGCACACTGATAGTGGCTGGTGGGATTGGTGAGGGAGGGAGAAGAAGTAATTTAAATCTATTAAAAAGTCGCTTGGGGTTAGAGGTTTGAGCAGAGATGAGAGATTGGAAATATGTTTATTTGGCAGTGTCCAGAGCATTACGATAAGAGTGGTAAATGGTCTTATATATGAGAAAGTCACTTGAACTACGAGATTTACACCACTGATGTTCTACTTTACATGAGAGTTTTTGTTGGTGTCTTGTGAATTTAGTGTGCAGTTACTTCAATGAGTCTATGATTAGCCAATATTGTAGAATTGATACTGAATTTTGGGTAAAATTTAATGCCTGTATTTTCATGTGAGAGATACAGGAGATGTACAATAATCTATGAAAAAACACAATATTAGTATGGTCTGTTGTTAGCCCTTTATATAGCAAATTACAAAAGATTGCCTAAAAAGAATTATTTTCACATGAAAATAGCAACAAGGAAACATTATATACATCTAATGAACAAGGAAAATATAACTTTATTGCCACATTTATTTAAGGTGGAAAGATGGAGTGAATCAATATGAGGACATGATATAGATATGACATCACTACAGGAGGTCTCAAACACAATGTATGATAAAGGATTGATGGGCACAATGTCTGACAAGTGGAGCTTTTCCATTTTCTGTACTTTATGGTGGTTATACAGTAAGTATGCTTTCTTTAATATATGGCATCATTACTCACTTTACCCTTTGTACACAGGCCCTATATGTTTGTATTTTTAAGGATAAAAATAAAAGTTATATTTTAAATATATTAACTTTTAAGTGTACCCCCAAAAAGCAATGTTTCTTCTTACATCCTTACTTGTTCTCAGGGAAAGAACAGTTTTACAATTACATTATATAACTCCTGGGGAACACCACTAACAATTTAGCACCTAAAAGGATTGTACCCCTACTTGATTTTATATAATATGTTGCTTTAGCTATCATTTCCCTATCAGGGGGTAAGACAAAAGAGGAGCACAGATATGAAAAAGAAGGAAAAGAGAAAAGGGGAGAGAGACAGAAAAGTGATGGAGAAAAAAAGAAAGTGAGAAATAAGAGTAAGGGAGAGCATGAGAAAGGCATGGGAGAGACAGTGAGAGAGATACATGGGCAAGATGAAGGAAAGAGAGATGGGAGGGAAGATGAGGAGGGATAGATGGGGAAGAACAATGATTGAAATGGAAGAGCGCTAAAGAGAGAGTGGAAGATACAGGAAAAGAGGGTGAGAGATGGATCCATACATTCTAGGTAGGAGATAGCAACAGTCACCCAACTGCCTCATCCTTTGGCCCTCCTACAGTAAATTAATGTTTGCCCTTTTTTCTTGGTGACCCCTGTCACTCAATTTTAATAACCTCACCTGGTATGTTATATTTATGGAAGAGTGTGATGCAATGAACAATCTATCACTCACATTATTATGATTAGTTTATATGCCAACAGTGTTCATTAATAATTTAAGGGTTGTTACTTTTAATTATGAGACCATTTTTTTATAACAGAGCCCCAACTTTGCAGAAGCACATCAAACAGCAATAAAGCTTAAGAATAGGTATGAGAGAAAAGCACAGTCAGTATACATTAAAAAGCTTATTGATTAAGCTGGTTAATTCAGCTACACCATTCACATAACATAACCAATTTTTTTTAAACACTGAAACAGTAACACACTTTACCCTGACAGACTGCAGACAACAACATGCAGCCCTGCAAACAAAATCAAGGCAAGTATTGCAGTACTGGGCAGGTGTCCAGTGTCCCCTGTGGAATTAGAGAAATGGATTTATTGGTAAGTACCAAAATCCTGTTTTCTCCTTCATCCACTAGTAGACATTGGAATATATATGCTGGGGATGTAGCAAAGCTGACCTCCTGTGTGAGAAAGCGCTGGGATCCTGCAAAACCCAACAACCAGAATCTGAGATAATGGTCACAAGGAAGTATCACTGGAAACTGTAACACCATACAGGTAAAGCTTAACCAAAGCAAACACAGATGACCAAATAGTTGAACAGTAAGGCTAGAAGTAGAAGCTGGTATGTCTAGCAGCCCATGAGACCCTCATGGAATGCAGAGAATGAGCAGAGAGAGAATGAGGGTAAGGCTGAGCCCTGACTACATAAGTCAAAAGGTAGCCAAACGATTCCACATGAAAAAGGCTCAGTTAGGCACAGGCCAGTTCCAAGTGTAGCCGTGAACAAGAACACAATGAGAATGGTATGTACATATTCAAGCAATACAATGCAGAGACTCAAAGAGTTCTAACCACATCCAGAGATGTTGAAGATGCATTGAAAGCTGATAAAACAGTAAAAACACAACAGGTTGAGGAATGTGGAAGACGGGCTAGCATGGACAGAACAGTCAGCTGTGAGAGAAATTCATCTGGACTATTGAGGAAGGGAGAGTGACAGGACAGAGCACCAAACTCAGATACTGGCCAACATAGGCAAAGCTAACACTATATCTGTCCTCCATACCAATAGTGGAATGTTACCAAGGCTAGGTGGTCAAACACAACCTGATTGAAGGAAGATAACCCAAGTATGAGCACTCATGGGGCAGTAGCCAAAAGATACTGGACCCTAACATTTCTTAAAGGAAAGGGTGGTAGCAGGGTCAATGGATGCCAAAAGACAAAGGATAAGCCAGCAACCTGCAGCCTGAGCAAGCCCATGCAAGGAACAACATATACTCCCACTAGATGAAATGTAGAAGATGGGACAGTTGAAAGGAGGTAGAAGAGATAACATGGAGGTCTCACCCAATGACATTTTGGAGGAAATGTAATAGCCTGTGAGAATCAGAAAGTGAGATATTTTGGTAAAATGTTCCTGTTTTTTAAAAGTGGCAATCGTTTCCATGGCAAAATCAACCTGGTTTTGCCATGTAAATGATTGTCACTTTAAAAAAACTTGAGAATTTTACTAAAATCTCTCACTTTCTGATTCTCTCACCCTATTACATTTCCCTCTTGATGTCCAAATGTGATGCTAGTGTGCAGCCAACCCTAGTGGGTGTACCTGAAGCATAAAAGGCATAACAGCTTCTGGGATATTGGTGTGCTGCAGTAACATGGCTTCCACAGCCCCCTAGAAACAAAGCTGTAATGTGGGGTACCCAAACAGTCCTGCTAAAGGAAAATATAGCCAACAACCGCAGACTATTTGAAAGGGGTGCAGAAGCTTCAAGTATCAAGCTCTGCTAAGCCAAACCAAAGCCCTTAGGAGGACAGCTGTGGACCCACAAAAGACAAGTTGGAGAGCCTGTAACCACCAGACACCAAGGAGGGTCTACAGTATAAGGGCTGATGGCTGCATAATACCTATAGTTACAGCATAATAAGTGTGCACTGTCGCATGGCTGAAATAACATGGACCTCGGACTCCAACCCAGACACAGCATACACTGAGTCTTATGAAAACTCCTTGATAGATCATACAATAGGGGAATGAGCAGAATACACCAGCTAGGAACACCAGCAAAAAAAATTACTATAGGATGTAAAGCCGAAGTAAGACCCTAGGACTGGATGAAGTAGGCACGTAAAGACATCTCACTGAGGACCACTAATCTTCTAAGAGGAGGAGCTAAACAGGTGACAAGGATGTAGCAGAGACTGCCACACTCATCTGTATGCCAGTAAACTATGTTTACAACACCTATTCAAGGAGTGAAGCCAGAAGTGGACCACAAGAATCTATCAAGGTCCACTCAGAGAGACCAATCTGAAGGTAAGTAAAGGATGGGAAGAAAACTAGTATGTAAGGTTTGGGAGACTCAATTGCTCTGCCACATACAAGGAAAAGAAGAATAGCAGGAGAAACAATGGCGAGGTGCTGCTGTCAACCTAACCGGCATAACTGGTGAACCTGGAAATGTGTACTAAATGTGGACATTCTGTTGCAAGAATGTCTTCATACTGTAGGATGCACCTACCTGACACTGTTTAGGAGTCACCTGGTTAGCTTGTATATTGAACTGAGTTGAACTGTGTTAAATATTTCAGACACTGTACCTTCAGGCATATAGGGAACCCAAGCCTTGCCATATGAGGACTGAGATTTCACGCTCGACATCTTGGTCTGTAGGCTTGAACTGCTGTAAAATGTACCCAGTGTAGAAAACTAACAGAGTTGTTAGTGCAAACTAACAGATACGAACTATGCTAAACAGACTAACAACAGCGCACCTCCATGGTGTATGAAATGTAAAAAGGAATGGAGACAGCTGAAGAAACACCTGGATCCCTCGAGCTACTAATCTAAACTGGGCTTGGAGGGATATAGAGGGGGAGAAGCCAGATACACTTCTTTAAACATTTAATGTGCTAGGCTCTACACATCCACTCATCTATACCCCAGTGTATATACTTCAGTGTCCCCTAGTGGATTAAGGAGAAAATTCAAATCTTCTACTGGAGTCAAAGACCACTGTAGGGAAAAATCATCCCGAATAAATACAAATTCTTAAATTTTGATCCTTACAACTTTTATCTGTACTGGTGCATATTGGGATAACCAGGGAATTGCAATCACAGAAGCCCACTAAGGGGTGTGATCAGTTGCTGGTAGGAGTGTGCTTCCACTTGGCACATACTGTACATAACTGTTCTTTGGGCCTAATTCAGGCCTGATCACACCTCTGCAAATTTGGGTTTGCGATCGGATAGCCACCGCCCAGACAGAGTTAAATACCACCCCGTGCAAGTCTGCATGCGCTGTGCAAAAGGCTTTGCATAAACTTTTCGCAACTCACCATTAAATGATTTTTCCAGTCTGTGCAGTCTTTGTGTAGCCCAGGACTTACTCCTACAGTGCAAAAGAAACAGGCTGATCAGGTCAGAGCTGACGTCACATACCCTTCCAGAAAACACTTGGAAATGCTTGCATTTTTCCAGGCACTCCCAGAAAACAGCCAGTTACCACCCTTAAATGCCCATTTCCTGTCAATCTGCCTGCGTTCACCTAGCGATAAAAAGAGAAGTTTTCTTTGCAGTTTGGCCTTGCTCCTGCGCATTACGATCCATATGGATGCACAGTCATTCGATAATCAGCTGCTGTGCGATTTAACACAACAGCGATCAGGTCGGAATTAGGCCCTTTATACATGCAACTGGTGCATATGCATTACCAAGATGGAAACCCTTTGAGATACTGTATACGCCCAGCATATTTTCTTCTGGAGCATTTTATGACTGAATAATTGGTGTAAAATGTGTCCAGCTTAACAGTGGCACCTCAGCATGTTATGGTACTTAGGGCCTGATTCAGATCAGCATGTAATTTAGAGCAATTTGTTGTGCAATTGTTTGCAACTGAATCAAGTACTGTAACTTCTCTCATTTGCCCTTATCCCATCCTCTACCGATTCTCACACTGTCAATCCTTTTTTCTGTCACTCTTTGTTGATTACATGACTTGTATGATTGCCATATTCTCCATACAGTCATTTTATATCTACTCTGCAAATTCACCCACATTCTGTGTACTCACATGATGTACATTATGTATTATGTGTCTTATTGTATTCTATTTTATTTAACTGTACTTTGCCTAACACTATGGAACTTTTAGTGTTTTATAAACTTTTGGTAATTATGATCTTAGAGCTCTCATCCTAATTATGCCCCTATCCAAAATAATAGATTTAAGCTGGCCATACACCTAAAGATTTATTGTCCAATCTGGCTGGTTGGAACGAAAATCTGTTAATGGATGAGAGCAAATGACAATTGACCATTTGCTCCCAAACACTGGAAAACATACAAAAATGGTCAATCAGACAAGTTGGTTAAATCCATTTGATTTAACCAATTTGTCTGAACAACCATTTTTGTCAGTTTTATGGCATTTAGGAGTAAATGGTAAATTGTCTTTTGCTCCCATATATTACCAGATTTTCGTTCCAACCATCCAGATCTGACAATAAATCTTTAGGTGTATGGCCAGCTTTAGAAATAAATGATTTCACACTTATTGACTCATTTTAGAATTGGTGGCTTTGGCTGAAAAGAAATGGCACATAGGGTGAATCATCCAGTAAATTAACAGTTCCGATAATTCTCTTGTTTAAGCGTATGATTTGTAGCAGATACAATATAAAATCAGTTTTGAGATATGTGTGTTTTTTTTAAAAATTGTGGTTTAAAGATTGTAGCAAAAATTAGAATTCTACAATCAAAGATCAGGAGAGGTGCAGAAATTAGCAGTTACTGAACGCATAAAGCCAGCAAATGAACACACAATGAATAAACAATGTAACTTAATTTAATATAACAAAGGCAACAAGTCATATTGCATACTTATATGTAATGTTACATTAAATTACAAGATAATACTTGATGTTTAAACGTTATTCAGCATCATTTTGCGTACATTGTATTTAAGTATTTCTGAAACACTGTATAATCTATATCTCCTTGAACCATTTCACCTTGGAGCGATTATTTTTACCTTCACAATGTTATTGTTGTACTCTACAGTATTTGGCCTTCTTTCTTGTGCCAATTTAAAGAATGATTGACATATTCATGGTGCTTCCTTCAACTTTGCAATGGATTTCATCTTCACTATACCTGAATAAAACTCCCCCTCATATTCTACAATAACATAGTCATTAAAAATATAAAGTTTTAAGCTATGTGTTGGTTTCCATCAATATTCTCTTCATTAGAGCTCTTGCGTGAATTCTCTGTGTCACCACTTGACTAAGCCAGTGAAAAGTCATCATTTGAAGTTCAGTTGTTTTACATTTATTAGAATACTTCACTTGCATTTTGAGCTTGCCTTTGACACAGTTTTGCCTTCTCTTGTTTTTCTAGTCTCCTCTTTCTTTTTAGCTGCCTCAATATTCTTTATTTCTTCTTGCTTTTGAAATGACAATAAGATTTCCATTTTGCTGGTGTAATTGAAAATGGTAAAAAAAAATCCTTACAGATTGCTTTGCTTTGACTGGCCTTGGCATATGCATGTGCTCATCCCATACGCTATCATGTGTGTGTTTTGTTTTGTTTTTGCTGTTGGCTCATCCTTTCCTTGTATAGTTTGGAAGATTAGTTCTTCCTCTGGCATATTGCTTTCTGTATTTAGTAGAACACCTATGATATCTTGACTGACAGTCTCCAAAACATTGAGGATGAGAGTACTATTAGCAGTTAAGGTACTTATTTGAGTTTCCTGTTTTTTTTCTGCCTAATATCTGACCTCTCAGTTTATTCATTCTGCTTTCACTTTGTCATGCATGTGACAAGCCTAACATCTCAGTAGAAACCAATGCATCACTGTTGCTTTAAAAATTTTAAACTGTATAAGATGACCAGGGCTACTTTCACTTTCTATAACTTTGCTGCCTCATACTCTAAAAAGGAATATGTCTAGATAGATCTGATAAATCCTTATCCTACTTATCCTTAGCCTTTGTCAGATGCACTATGATAAGTACACTACATCAATGTCACATGGAAATAGTCCAGACACCCTGAAGCCATTTTGAATTGTTTCAGGAGTGAGCAAACTGTCAAAAGCTTTTTTAAACATTGATATAGATGGTGTAATATTTAGCATTACTGTATCACAGCACTTAGGTCATGGGTTAAATTCCCACTATGGCCCTAAATGTGTGGAGTTTGTATATTCTGCTTGCGTGGATTTCCTCCCACAATCCAAAAATATACTGGTAGGTTGATTGGCTCCAAACAAAATTAACCCTAGCATGAATGTGTGTGCATGTGCGTGTGATAGGGAATTAAGATTGTAAGCTCCACTGGGGCAGGGACTGATGTGAATGGTCAAAAATATTCTCTGTAAAACACTGCGGAATATGTGTTAACTTAAGTGATCTGAACATTGATGCATCATACAGCTGAAAAATGTGTTCCACATTAGGTAAAAAACAAACTAAATGTATTTTTTTTTACCATAAAAGTTATAAAGTTATGCATTGATGTGCAATTTATGATCATCTAATAATAACAAAATCGGAATTTAACATTGTTTGTAAAAAGCCATTCATAAAATATGTTTGCAAATATTTGTAGAAGATTCCATGAACCATCCAACCATTATGAATGCACCCCATGGTCATCAGGTATAGAGTTGGAAATAGATTGCAGGATATGCTGATATGGAAATACTACCATTGGTGGCACAGTAAATCCAGCTGCAGAGGCATTTCACAAGACTGTTATGCTTTATTTTTCCCTTCCACTTGCAGGATCATAAATGTATTAGTAAACTTTAGGCCCCAACACTTTTCTAGTTTTTTCTAAAGTAGTCAATTCTGTTTCATCAGCATTTAAGATATGACTACCATCCAACCAAATGTCTACATGGCTTTCATCATTTTTATAATCTTGAAAGCTTCTTTTTTATATACTGTAGCTACCCTAGCTTTATTTCTGTATTTATTTTTGCAACAGCAAGTCTTCTTGTTAAATGTAATGGCAACAACTTATCACATGGGTGGTCATTAGTAAATGGCTTTTATAATTCCTTGTATTGTAAGTTTAACTTTAACTTTATCTGGGTGCAATGGAAATTCAAGTTTGGCTTTATTTAAAATCCAGGTTTCTAATTTGGTTTGTTCTTTCACCTTATGTAGCAATGATGACCTGTAATCGTCATTGGTTAGTGCTTTGGTAAAATCCCTTTTATTACCCATGTTAGTAACCTTACCGCCTGCTCTTACCCTCCCCCCAACTTCTCCCCCATTTCGTTTACTACCGCCATCCCCACTATTCTCACTGCATGACCCGTAGTTTCTAGCTAAACCCTCCCCCCAGGCTCCTAGTTTAAAATCTCCTCCAACCTTCTAACCATCCTTCCCCCCAGTACCGCTGCCCCCTCCTCATTCAGGTGCAATCCGTCATGACAAAAGAGATGGCACCTGACTGAGAAGTCCGCCCAGTGTTCCAGGAACACAAACCCCTCTTTCCTGCACCAATCCCTAAGCCACACATTTACCTCCCTAATCTCCCTCTGCCTCCCTCGACTAGCGCGTGGCACGGGCAATAATTCCGACAATATTACCTTAGATGTCCTTGCCTTCAGTTTCTATCCTAAGTCCCTATAGTCTTTCTTAAGGACATCCCACCTTCCGCTAACTTTGTCATTGGTGCCAACGTGCACCAAGACCGCCGGGTCTTTCCCAGCCCCTCCCAACAATCTATCTACCCAGTCCGCGATGTGCCGTACCCGAGCACCCGGGAGACAACAGACTGTACGGCGATCACGGTCCCGGTAGCAGATTGCCCTATCTGCCTTCCTGATGATAGAATCCCCTACCACCACCATCTGACTAGGTACCTCTCTATCTTTTATCCCAACCGCGCCAGAGGGACTGCTCCTCTGGATGCTAGAGGGAGCAGTCTCCTCCGGCACCGTCATTTCTTCACTATCATCCTCCGATTCCTCGTCCAATCGAGCAAATTTGTTCGGGTTTGATAGTTCGGAGATGTCGAGCCTCCCCCTCTTTTTCTTCCTTCTAACTGTGACCCAACTGGCTACCTGATCATCATCCTCTTCTACCAGTGACCCCTCCCGCAACTCCTCCACCGTTATGACTAAACTACGCTCGAGATTGTGAATCTCCCTCAGTCGCATAACGGTTTGCTCTAGATCAGTTACCTGGGCTTCCAGGGCAACAGTTCGCACACACCTCGTGCAGATGTAATCACACCGGGCCGGTAGTTCCAGGTGTGCATACATCTTGCACGACATGCACTGAGTGAGGACCCCAATCACAGCCCCTCCCATATTGTTTGTAAGGTCTAACTCCCTGTTACTCTCAAAGAAAAAGCAGCAAAAATAAAAAGTAGAAGACAAGCAATCTCACTTATACAATAATTAAGCTGGCTTATACTTATCTATCTTTGTGCGGGTCTTGGTCCTTCACTTTTATGCAGCCGTAGTACTCTCTCCTGCGGCACCTATACTCCACTTAGCAGTTGCAGTTGTTCCAGCTCACTGCACCTCCTTTTCCCTCGGCTTCCAGCTCACTTAGAAATCCAAGCAGCACTTAAAAAAGATAAGCCTTTCCACAGAGCAAGCTCCAAAGAATCTAATCACTGCTTATATAGGCTCAGCCAGCTGCTTTAGTCAGCCCCTCCTCCTCCTGATAACATAACCAATTTTTTTTAAACACTCAAACAGTAACACACTGTACCCTGACAGACTGCAGACAACAACATGCAGCCCTGCAAACAAAATCAAGGCAAGTATTGCAGTACTGGGCAGGTGTCCAGTGTCCCCTGTGGAATTAGAGAAATGGATTTATTGGTAAGTACCAAAATCCTGTTTTCTCCTTCATCCACTAGTAGACATTGGAGTATATACGCTGGGGATGTACCAAAGCTGACCTCCTGTGTGAGAAAGCGCTGGGATCCTGCAAAACCCAACAACCAGAATCTGAGATAATGGTCACAAGGAAGTATCACTGGAAACTGTAACACCATACAGGTAAAGCTTAACCAAAGCAAACACAGATGACCAAATAGTTGAACAGTAAGGCTAGAAGTAGAAGCTGGTATGTCTAGCAGCCCATGAGACCCTCATGGAATGCAGAGAATGAGCAGAGAGAGAATGAGGGTAAGGCTGAGCCCTGACTACATAAGTCAAAAGGTAGCCAAATGATTCCACATGAAAAAGGGTCAGTTAGGCACAGGCCAGTTCCAAGTGTAGCCGTAAACAAGAACACAATGAGAATGGTATGTACATATTCAAGCAGTACAATACAGAGACTCAAAGAGTTCTAACCACATCCAGAGATGTTGAAGATGCATTGAAAGCTGATAAAACAGTAAAAACACAACGGGTTGAGGAATGTGGAAGACGGGCCAGCATGGACAGAACAGTCAGCTGTGAGAGAAATTCATCTGGACTATTGAGGAAGGGAGAGTGACAGGACAGAGCACCAAACTCAGATACTGGCCAACATAGGCAAAGCTAACACTATATCTATCCTCCATACCAATAGTGGAATGTTACCAAGGCTAGGTGGTAAAACACAACCTGATTGAAGGAAGATAACCCAAGTATGAGCACTCATGGGGCAGTAGCCAAAAGATACTGGACCCTAACATTTCTTAAAGGAAAGGGTGGTAGCAGGGTCAATGGATGCCAAAAGACAAAGGATAAGCCAGCAACCTGCAGCCTGAGCAAGCTCATGCAAGGAACAACTTATACTCCCACTAGATGAAATGTAGAAGATGGGACAGTTGAAAGGAGGTAGAAGAGATAACATGGAGGTCTCACCCAATGACATTTTGGGGGAAATGTAATAGCCTGTGAGAATCAGAAAGTGAGATATTTTGGTAAAATGTTCCTGTTTTTTAAAAGTGGCAATCGTTTCCATGGCAAAATCAACCTGGTTTTGCCATGTAAATGATTGTCACTTTAAAAAAACTTGAGAATTTTACTAAAATCTCTCACTTTCTGATTCTCTCACCCTATTACATTTCCCTCTTGATGTCCAAATGTGATGCTAGTGTGTAGCCAACCCTAGTGGGTGTACCTGAAGCATAAAAGGCATAACAGCTTCTGGGATATTGGTGTGCTGCAGTAACATGGCTTCCACAGCCCCCTAGAAACAAAGCTGTAATGTGGGGTACCCAAACAGTCCTGCTAAAGGAAAATACAGCCAACAACCGCAGACTATTTGAAACGGGTGCAGAAGCTTCAAGTATCAAGCTTTGCTAAGCCAAACCAAAGCCCTTAGGAGGACAGCTGTGGACCCACAAAAGACAAGTTGGAGAGCCTGTAACCACCAGACACCAAGGAGGGTCTACAGTATAAGGGCTGATGGCTGCGTAATACCTATAGTTACAGCATAATAAGTGTGCACTATCGCATGGCTGAAATAACATGGACCTCGGACTCCAACCCAGACACAGCATACACTGAGTCTTATGAAAACTCCTTGATAGATCATACAATAGGGGAATGAGCAGAATACACCAGCTAGGAACACCAGCAAAAAAAAATTACTATAGGATGTAAAGCCAAAGTAAGACCCTAGGACTGGATGAAGTAGGCATGTAAAGACATCTCACTGAGGACCACTAATCTTCTAAGGGGAGGAGCTAAACAGGTGACAAGGATGTAGCAGAGACTGCCACACTCATCTGTATGCCAGTAAACTATGTTTACAACACCTATTCAAGGAGTGAAGCCAGAAGTGGACCACAAGAATCTATCAAGGTCCACTCAGAGAGACCAATCTGAAGGTAAGTAAAGGATGGGAAGAAAACTAGTATGTAAGGTTTGGGAGACTCAATTGCTCTGCCACATACAAGGAAAAGAAGAATAGCAGGAGAAACAATGGCGAGGTGCTGATGTCAACCTAACCGGCAGAACTGGTGAACCTGGAAATGTGTACTAAATGTGGACATTCTGTGGCAAGAATGTCTTCATACTGTAGGATGCACCTACCTGACACTGTTTAGGAGTCACCTGGTTAGCTTGTATATTGAACTGAGTTGAACTGTGTTAAATATTTCAGACACTGTACCTTCAGGCATATAGGGAACCCAAGACTTGCCATATGAGGACAGAGATTTCACGCTCGACATCTTGGTCTGTAGGCTTGAACTGCTGTAAAATGTACCCAGTGTAGAAAACTAACAGAGTTGTTAGTGCAAACTAACAGATACTAACTATGCTAAACAGACTAACAACAGTGCACCTCCATGGTGTATGAAATGTAAAAAGGAATGGAGACAGCTGAAGAAACACCTGGATCCCTCGAGCTACTAATCTAAACTGGGCTTGGAGGGATATAGAGGGGGAGAAGCCAGATACACTTCTTTAAACATTTAATGTGCTAGGCTCTACATATCCACTCATCTATACCCCAGTGTATATACTTCAGTGTCCCCTAGTGGATTAAGGAGAAAATTCAAATGTTCTACTGGAGTCAAAGACCACTGTAGGGAAAAATCATCCCGAATAAATACAAATTCTTAAATTTTGATCCTTACAACTTTTATCTGTACTTAGTGTCTGACTGGTGCATATTGGGATAACCAGGGAATTGCAATCACAGAAGCCCACTAAGGGGTGTGATCAGTTGCTGGTAGGAGTGTGCTTCCACTTGGCACATACTGTACATAACTGTTCTTTGGGCCTAATTCAGGCCTGATCACACCTCTGCAAATTTGGGTTTGCGATCGGATAGCCACCGCCCAGACAGAGTTAAATACCACCCCGTGCAAGTCTGCATGCGCTGTGCAAAAGGCTTTGCATATACTTTTCGCAACTCACTCACCATTAAATGATTTTTCCAGTCTGTGCAGTCTTTGTGTAGCCCAGGACTTACTCCTACAGTGCAAAAGAATCAGGCCGATCAGGTCAGAGCTGACGTCACATACCCTTCCTGAAAACACTTGGAAATGCTTGCATTTTTCCAGGCACTCCCAGAAAACAGCCAGTTACCACCCTTAAATGCCCATTTCCTGTCAATCTGCCTGCGTTCACCTAGCGATAAAAAGAGAAATTTTCTTTGCAGTTTGGCCTTGCTCCTGCGCATTACGATCCATATGGATGCACAGTCATTCGATAACCGGCTGCTGTGCGATTTCACACAACAGCGATCAGGTCGGAATTAGGCCCTTTATCCATGCAACTGGTGCATATGCATTATCAAGATGGAAACCCTTTGAGATACTGTATACGCCCAGCATATTTTCTTCTGGAGCATTTTATGACTGAATAATTGGTGTAAAATGTGTCCAGCTTAACAGTGGCACCTCAGCATGTTATGGTACTTAGGGCCTGATTCAGATCAGCATGTAATTTAGAGCAATTTGTTGTGCAATTGTTTGCAACTGAATCAAGTACTGTAACTTCTCTCATTTGCCCTTATCCCATCCTCTACCGATTCTCACACTGTCAATCCTTTTTTCTGTCACTCTTTGTTGATTACATGACTTGTATGATTGCCATATTCTCCATACAGTCATTTTATATCTACTCTGCAAATTCACCCACATTCTGTGTACTCACATGATGTACATTATGTATTATGTGTCTTATTGTATTCTATTTTATTTAACTGTACTTTGCCTAACACTATGGAACTTTTAGTGTTTTATAAACTTTTGGTAATTATGATCTTAGAGCTCTCATCCTAATTATGCCCCTATCCAAAATAATAGATTTAAGCTGGCCATACACCTAAAGATTTATTGTCCAATCTGGCTGGTTGGAACGAAAATCTGTTAATGGATGAGAGCAAATGACAATTGACCATTTGCTCCCAAACACTGGAAAACATACAAAAATGGTCAATCAGACAAGTTGGTTAAATCCATTTGATTTAACCAATTTGTCTGAACAACCATTTTTGTCAGTTTTATGGCATTTAGGAGTAAATGGTAAATTGTCTTTTGCTCCCATATATTACCAGATTTTCGTTCCAACCATCCAGATCTGACAATAAATCTTTAGGTGTATGGCCAGCTTTAGAAATAAATGATTTAACACTTATTGACTCATTTTAGAATTGGTGGCTTTGGCTGAAAAGAAATGGCACATAGGGTGAATCATCCAGTAAATTAACAGTTCCGATAATTCTCTTGTTTAAGCGTATGATTTGTAGCAGATACAATATAAAATCAGTTTTGAGATATGTGCTTTTTGAAAAAATTGTGGTTTAAAGATTGTAGCAATAATTAGAATTCTACAATCTAAGATCAGGAGAGGTGCAGAAATTAGCAGTTACTGAACGCATAAAGCCAGCAAATGAACACACAATGAATGAACAATGTAACTTAATTTAATATAACAAAGGCAACAAGTCATATTACATACTTAGATGTAATGTTACATTAAATTACAAGATAATACTTGATGTTTAAACGTTATTAAGCATCATTTTGCCTACATTGTATTTAAGTATTTCTGAAACACTGTATAATCTATATCTCCTTGAACCATTTCACCTTGGAGCGATTATTTTTACCTTCACAATGTTATTGTTGTACTCTACAGTATTTAGCCTTCTTTCTTGTGCCATTTTAAAGAATGCCTGACATATTCATGGTGCTTCCTTCAACTTTGCAATGGATTTCATCTTCTCTATACCTGAATAAAACTCCCCCTCATATTCTACAATAACATAGTCATTAAAAATATAAAGTTTTAAACTAGTTGGTTTCCATCAATATTCTCTTCATTAGAGCTCTTGCGTGAATTCTCTGTGTCACCACTTGACTAAGCCAGTGAAAAGTCATCAGTTGAAGTTCAGTTGTTTTACATTTATTAGAATACTTCACTTGCATTTTGAGCTTGCCTTTGGCAAAGTTTTGCCTTCTCTTGTTTTTCTAGTCTCCTCTTTCTTTTTAGCTGCCTCAATATTCTTTATTTCTTCTTGCTTTTGAAATGACAATAAGATTTCCATTTTGCTGGTGTAATTGAAAATGGTAAAAAAAAATCCTTACAGATTGCTTTGCTTTGACTGGCCTTGGCATATGCATGTGCTCATCCCATACGCTATCATGTGTGTGTTTTGTTTTGTTTTTGCTGTTGGCTCATCCTTTCCTTGTATAGTTTGGAAGATTAGGTCTTCCTCTGGCATATTGCTTTCTGTATTTAGTAGAACACCTATGATATCTTGACTGACAGTCTCCAAAACATGGAGGATGAGAGTCCTATTAGCAGTTAAGGTACTTATTTGAGTTTCCTGTTTTTTTTCTGCCTAATATCTGACCTCTCAGTTTATTCATTCTGCTTTCACTTAGTCATACATGTGACAAGCCTAACATCTCAGTAGAAACCAATGCATCACTGTTGCTTTAAAAATTTTAAACTGTATAAGATGACCAGGGCTACTTTCACTTTCTATAACTTTGCTGCCTCATACTCTAAAAAGGAATATGTCTAGATAGATCTGATAAATCCTTATCCTATTTATCCTTAGCCTTTGTCAGATGCACTATGATAAGTACACTACATCAATGTCACATAGAAATAGTCCAGACACCCTGAAGCCATTTTGAATTGTTTCAGGAGTGAGCAAACTGTCAAAAGCTTTTTTAAACATTGATATAGATGGTGTAATATTTAGCATTACTGTATCACAGAACTTAGGTCATGGGTTAAATTCCCACTATGGCCCTAAATGTGTGGAGTTTGTATATTCTGCTTGCGTGGGTTTCCTCCCACAATCCAAAGATATACTGGTAGGTTGATTGGCTCCAAACAAAATTAACCCTAGCATGAATGTGTGTGCGTGTGCGTGTGATAGGGAATATAGATTGTAAGCTCCACTGGGGCAGGGACTGATGTGAATGGTCAAAAATATTCTCTGTAAAACGCTGCGGAATATGTGTTAACTTAAGTGATCTGAACATTGATGCATTACACGGCTGAAAAATTTGTTCCACATTAGGTAAAAAA
Organism: Pseudophryne corroboree; assembly: GCF_028390025.1. Taxonomy (NCBI): domain Eukaryota; kingdom Metazoa; phylum Chordata; class Amphibia; order Anura; family Myobatrachidae; genus Pseudophryne; species Pseudophryne corroboree. The sequence goes on from NC_086448.1 coordinate 593,752,433, forward strand.
CAAACGAAATGTATTTTTTTTACCATAAAAGTTATAAAGTTATGCATTGATGTGCAATTTATGATCATCTAAAAATAACAAAATCGGAACTTAACATTGTTTGTAAAAAGCCATTCATAAAATATGTTTGCAAATATTTGTAGAAGATTCCATGAACCATCCAACCATTATGAATGCACCCCATGGTCATCAGGTATATGGTTCGAAATAGAGTGCAGGATATGCTGATATGGAAATACTACCATTGGTGGCACAGTAAATCCAGCTGCAGAGGCATTTCACAAGACTGTTATGCTTTATTTTTCCCTTCCACTTGCAGGATCATAAATGTATTAGTAAACTTTAGGCCACAACACTTTTCTAGTTTTTTCTAAAGTAGTCAATTCTGTTTCATCAGCATTTAAGATATGACTACCATCCAACCAAATGTCTACATGGCTTTCATCATTTTTATAATCTTGAAAGCTTCTTTTTTATATACTGTAGCTACCCTAGCTTTATTTCTGTATTTCTTTTTGCAACAGCAAGTCTTCTTGTTAAATGTAATGGCAACAACTTATCACATGGGTGGTCATTAGTAAATGGCTTTTATAATTCCTTGTATTGTAAGTTTAACTTTAACTTTATCTGGGTGCAATGGAAATTCAAGTTTGGCTTTATTTAAAATCCAGGTTTCTGACATCGGGCACCTTTCCTTTAAGTTTGTTGTGTAGCACGCCTTTTGGAATGTTGCATTTTTTACTTATTTTTCTAAGACTTAGATTGTCACTAATACTGTAAAAGCTTCCAAAGCAGAAAACAGTGCTTCTTCACTGTACCTAAACCATGTAGATTTTGGGCAAATATTGGTCCCAAAAATCCATCTGTTTGTAAATAAGAAATAGGCCTATTAGAATTTAAAACCTCTGAGAAAATACAACCCAGTAAATAAATAGATTTCGACCAGTCATTGAAAATAATAATAAAAAATAAAAAAAACTGTGTTCAGTTACTGCTACAACACATATTATGGCATTTAGTTATATGTTTTCCATTTGGTATTAATTAACCTAAAACTACATTGATATTTAAGAATAAACAAATGTGCTCCGTAAAAGCCAATAGATGAACAATTTGTTGGTTATGAGTAAGTGAATAACTCCTTCATTTCTTATCCAAGGCTATCCACAGTGTTTCACTATAGAAGATCAAATTGTAACTCTTATAAAGCATTAAGTTATAACACTGTACATTGTTATTTTGATAATGTTTTAGTACAATTTAGGCAGTACCTTATCTTAGCACTTGAAAAGCAGGCCAGACTTAGCGAAACCAATAACATGAATCTATTTGCAAACTAGTCATGTAACTTCAGGATCTATTCAGAATCCGCATAACACAAGTAGGCTTCAAAGCACAAAATTTAGACACTTGTTATAATTATGGGATAATTGTAAAGCTACATTTAATGGCTTAAACATGAAAATGTTCATTTACTGGTAATGTTCATTCACTGCCTGAATCACAATATGTAGTTAATATTATTAGTAACAAAAATTACACTAACTTTATACAGCAACATTTCTATCAACAAAGACAGGCCACTTTCAAAATTGTTTGTACTTGGTTCATATCACAGTAGATATATAATCAATTTAGCATGACCATGATCAGTATATGGCTTTTGAATGTGTAAAAAAAAAAGTGTCATGTCCATCATCACCATAGCCATTTTAAGCCTCACATCTGCCTGGGGCCTAAGATGATCAATATCCTATTGTGAGTAGTGGAGTGGGTGTAAGCAGTGCTGTAAGGGTGTCACCAGTGGCATGTACATACCCTACACTATCTAACTATTTTCATGGTTGCACATATACATGAGTGACAATAATTTGGTAAATCTATAGAGATGTAAATTTGAGACGTGTTAATTTCAGTAAATATTAATCCATGGTTCTTGGTGCTACCTGAGGAGCACCCGTAGCAGATATCTTATACAGTGACAGGACCATTTTTGGAGTTTATTCAATTCTACACACTGGAGGTGCAATCCAAATTTTTATCTGATTGTCCGTTATCGTTCATGTAACGCAAGCCACGCATCGGTAATGACATCATTATGTCAACCCCTATTCATCCCCTCAGGGGAGGTTTATTAAAATTCTAATTACATAATTTTCCTACTGTATTACCCACCTGAAGAATACCTATTTTATATTTCTGCTTACTAACATATCAGGAAGTAAGAGAATTAGAGATGAGTCAGTCAGTGAGTGAGGGCTTTCGCATTTATATATATACAGTAGATCGTATGATGTTATAAGAAAAATAGAAATAAAATTTTTGGTCATCATCATGATACTATGATGATGGGCTTATTTTTATAAAATGACCCAGGGCTGTAGTCCCATTTGCCCCATTGTTAATCTATCCCTGTCTATCACCATTGTCGTCATTGTTGTCATCGTAGTCATTATCATCATCGTCATCATCATCATCATCATCATCATCATCATCATTATTCTTGCCAAAGAATTCAATACTTTTAAATTAATTAGAATTTGAATCATTGTTGCAGTCTTCTAATAACATGCTAATCCTAATATGGTAGGTCAGATATTCTTGAATGTTAACTAAGATATTAAAAGCACATTTTTAGTAACAGTGAAGATCTGTGATCTTTCTTCATAGACATACATAACAATTTGACATGATCTTGATAAACTGAAAAGCAAATTAATTAGTTACTACAGTATGTTACAGTATGTAGCTTCCAAAATTTAGATGTCTTTTTTTCTTTTAGCTACAGCAAAGACATTTTTTAAATTGATGCTCTTCTTTGATTCAATGACTAAATGTATTTGAATGATTTGGGCATTGATGGTTAGAGCAATCATTAAACTATATGTGGCAGGTTAATGAGTGTGATCAGAGCTGTGAGCTGCTGATGTTTCCAAACTAATGATCACATACTATATTTGATTATGTATGATGCTACTTATAAATAAGCAAGACATAGAATTGTACTGTAGCATTCGTTACTTTTTATTGTACCTTTTTCTAGAACAAATAATTTCCTAATCCTACCCTGTAACTCACGGCACAAAAGCAATTTCTAAAATTCAGTTTTCCTATTAAAAGTAAACAAAGAAATAAAGCAGACAGATGTTCCCCACCCCTTCCTGCATTAATAATTATTGCCAGAACCCAAAGTTACATGTGTTTTCACATAATGAGTTAATGATAAATAAACAAGCACACAATGACTTTCAAACTACATTAATTTGAATAAAAGTCCTGCAAGCCTTTGTTAAACATTTTATTTTACACCTTGGTCCAAAGGGAGTCTTCATCCTGAAGTGGTCTGCAGTAATTAATCCAGAACAAACTGTACTCCAAGGCAAAATAAAATAAAAACAAAACACAAGAGATGAACAAAATACTTCTGACAATCAAAGTGTACTGTAGTGCTCTACATTTGCGCTCTACATTTGGGGTCAGATGCAACCATATGTTAACGTCTACATTATATTATATTTTAACATTAGAGTATATCTTTTTACCTACCTGTAAGTCTACTGCTATGTTCTCCATATAACCCATTTAAAATGCTCTCTTATATAAGTGAATGACAAAGAACTGAATGGAGGTAGCGTAAAACCTCATGTATCTACCAGTGCAATATTACGCATGATACATTTTTGCATTAAGCACAGTCAAAAGCCAGCATGTACAGTAATTCTACTTGAGAAGGCCAACTGCACTTAATGAAAGTGGTTTTACCTGAGATAAACACAGCATTACAGAATTATAATGAATTCAGAACACACCATATATTTTGGAAATAACATATAACAATGGGGGTCATTCCGAGTTGTTCGCTCGTTATATTTTTCTCGCAACGGAGCGATTAGTCGCTAATGCGCATGCGCAATATCCGCAGTGCGACTGCACTGCGTAAATTTGCTATGCAGTTAGGTATTTTACTCACGGCATTACGAGGTTTTTTCTTCGTTCTGGTGATCGTAATGTGATTGACAGGAAGTGGGTGTTTCTGGGCGGAAACAGGCCGTTTTATGGGTGTGTGCGAAAAAACGCTACAGTTTCTGGGAAAAACGCGGGAGTGGCTGGAGAAACGGAGGAGTGTATGGACGAATGCTGGGTGTGTTTGTGACGTCAAACCAGGAACGAAACTGACTGAACTGATCGCAGTGTGGAGCTACTCAGAAACTGCTAAGAAGTGTCTATTCGCAATTTTGCTAATCTTTCGTTCGCAATTTTGATAAGCTAAGATTCACTCCCAGTAGGCGGCGGCTTAGCGTGTGCAAAGCTGCTAAAAGCAGCTTGCGAGCGAACAACTCGCAATGAGGGCCAATATCTTTACTAACACAGATAAGATAGCAGTAAAGGGAAGCAAAAATATGACACTAAATATAATGATATAGACAAGGGTGGATTGGGATGGAAGACCAGCCCGAGAAACTTATGGAAGCATCCCTAATGGTTGTGGGGTCAGTTGAGGATCTGTCGAGGGTGTTGGATTCCTCCTAATAGAGTCTACGTCTGATTTTGGCACAGTTCCAGACTTCCTTGCATCTTTTGCTGCAGTTGCATCTGTGACTTTATGCTAATGATGGGATGGTATCAGGATCCTGGTGCTTGCAGGGGCAGATTAAAAACTGAAAGTGGACCTGGAAATTTTTTTAGAAGTTGCTTCACATGGGCAGCACTGTATACCGTGTTACCATGGTGGCAGTACCACCTCTCACATGTCAACAAACAGAAGAGGTACTACATGCTCATCGGCCCACCGGGAATCTACCTGTGGGCTGAGGAGCTCCTGTTACTGTGTCACCGCTACTGTCATTGCAAAAGCTTGTTTGCGATCCAACCTGAATCAGGCCCAGTGTGCGGTTTTCTTTTACTCTTCTTCTATACAAATATTACTGGTATAATACTGTACATGATTATTGAACTGCTATTAAAGTACCTGTCTTTGGGTCATACAAGGGTAGAATTCTCAATCTCTCTCCCTCACTTCACTGTTAGGTCTCATCCACTTTAACATTTGGATTATCTCTCATGTTGACTGTATATATACATATAATATTTCCCTTTAGTTAAGCATTGGCTGCAATTTGATGATTTTCCTATGTGAAGATGGGATCAAATTTAGGTGTTACACGCACTATTACCCTCATATCACCCTCTACCTGCTGTACATAGCTTAACCGTGAACCCCTGTGGGCACTTCACGGCTTCTAATGCAGGGATTTTACCAGGTTTGGTTGATTCTCTTTTACTAGTACTGTTTTTTCTCAGTACTCTGAGCTTTCTATTGGATATGTTGTTACCTCCTATGTCTGTGTTCCCTGTCTGTTTTGTTCTTTTCCCTTGTTTTTTCTCTCCCCTCCCCTTTATTACTTTTGGATGCAATCAATGGGAGCTTAGATGAAGGCAGACAAGGCAGGACTTTTGCAGGTCTGTATATTCCCCCTAACAATGACTAAATGATCTTTATTTTATTGTAATATAAAGGGACTTAATATCCAGGAGAAATGTACTTGTCTCCTCCATGCACGTCATATGGATAGGGTAGATTTGGCGTTCATACAGGAGACAAATTTTAGGAGGGACGCTGCTCCCAAAATGATCATTCCATTACTTTTCTATTGTATACTTTAATGATTACTCTGGTGCCAAGGCAAGTAGTGTTGCCATCCTGTTTTCTAAAGATTTGAGATTGTCTGATGTTTAGGAGATACCCATTGGGGATGGTAGGAGTCTTCTTGTGAAGGACCCAATAGCTGGGCAGCAGTATACCTTTGAAAACTTTTACCTACCTAATACGGGGCAATTATGTTTTCTGAAAGAGTCTTTGAGGGCCATTGAAACCCATTTAGAAGGCATGTTGATTGTGGGATGTGACTTTAATTGGGCATTAGAACACCAGATGGATACTTCTTCTGTGGCTGCTAGATCATCTCTCAAAGAGATTCATAGATTTAGAGCACTTCTCCATGAATTTCAACTAATGGATTCCTGGAGATTACTTCATACAGCTTGGAGAGATTATACATTTTACTCTCCCTCTCACTGGTCATATTCCTGCATAATGTGAGCCACTGCAATATTTAGTTATTGGTAGATGCCACCATTGACCAGATAACAGGTTCAGATCATGCTGCTGCAGGAAAAGACTGACACCTGGTGATGAGGATGAGTCCACTCAACACAACATTAAACATAACCAACATTATGACATTTGGTTAGGCCTAAAAGAATTGTCCAGTGACTCAGTTTGATAAAGTAACCATCAATAGAATGGTAGAGAATTATTTTAATGACACTGAACAAGTTAGCATGTCAGAAAGTCCCTTTAACCACTGGGAAAAAAAGGCAATTTGGAGCTGCCCTCCCTCCAGTGTATACTTTGAAAGCTTGCTTAATACAGCTGGAAACCTCAACACTGATGAGGGTGAGGAATTGAATGAGGATAATGGACCCTTCCAACTGTAGACATGGTTAACAATGCTGTTAGATGCCTTAAGACCATTGGTAGCTTGTTTTGTGGTGGCCCAAACAAACCAAGCACTTCAGCCACAAAAGTGGTAATCCCTGTCGCTTAAGTGCTTGGTTTGTTAAACTGTGCATGTCCTTTTCAATAAACAAAATAAGGGTGGATGGGAAGGCCCAAGGACAATTCCATCTTGCACCACTTTTCTAGTGGATTGGTCTTTTTTGCATAGACAACACTTGTATTAGTTATTGCTCTAATGCATTACTAATTTGCAATACATTTTTAAACAGAAATAACTGAAGTGTGTTTGTGTCGCTGCTCTGTTGCTTAGTTTAGCCAGCCAGCCTTTGGCCAATGTTGGTGAACATTATTGTGAGCTGTGAGGTAGTTAAAATTCACTGGAAATTACTGGAAATTAATGTAATACCCCTTTCAGACTGACACAAAATTCCCGGGTTATTGCACATGAACGCACATCAAAGCAGGAATTTGTTCAGTGTGAAAGGGTACAGGATCAATAGGGTTGAATCTGGGATCGTCCCGGGATGCGTGCAGTGTGAGTGGGTATGCCGGGTCAAGGCAACCCGGCACTCATTCTCTGCATAGGAGGAGGTGGTGCCTGGAGATGATTATCTCCAAGCACAGCCTCCGGTAACATCAGCGGTAATGTCACCAACCCGGCAATATGCCGGGTCGGGCCGCAAGTCTGAAAGGGTCTCAAGCCGGGTTGCACCTGGGAAGCACCCATGTGCACATTCCCAGGTGCAACCTGCCTATTTTTAGTGTGAAAGAGGTATTACTGAGTTTAGTAACACCGTTGGAACACAAACATGCCAAAGTTACATGATTTTTACCTGTTTTTAGAACTTTTTTAAATAAAAATACAGATCCAAAACCAAAACACATGAGGGTGGTTTATGACAAACCAGAGCTACTGTAAATCATTATAATGAATTAGAAGCAAAACCAAAACACACAGGTTGGTGCACATCTCTTATCTATACACACTTTTGAGTTTATATTATAATTTCTCCATACAGTGTGAACTGGACCCTGGTCAGGTCAACCAGGTTACCTGTTCATGCTGCCCCATAACCCGTGTGGCTACCCAAGTTAGATTGCCATGTCACTATATCAGAGATTTTTCAGGGTACCCTTTTGCCCTAAGCTGCAGACTCGGTCAACCCGGCAATAACTCAGGTCAAAAGCTCGGTGTAAAAGGGATATCAATTATTTACTGAACCAAAAACTTCTGTAGTGATGGGATATTGTATTCTGAAATGATTTTCTGTAGTTCTATTGTATGCATTTATAGTGTAATACACAGTTATAGCCAAACAGCACAATTCCATGCCCTGGTACTTTTGGCGGACATAACTAGGTTGAGCCAAACTTGCCATTAATCAGTATTACATTATAATTATTGCAATCATGCTGGTAAAATGGATTACAGTAATCAAGTAATAAAGGTACCCTGTAACAGTTACACAATCACTTTGTTTTGTTAGAACGCCACTTTAAAACCTATATAAAATGTACAAAACAAAACAAATATGACATTCAATGTTGATTTGCGCTATATTTAAATGTAAACTAATTATTTTATAAAACAGAAATTAATATTAAATTCTACATTTTGTTTCAGAAAATGCCAATCTTATAGCACATACTGTAAATAAACAATGAAATAAGTCGCCACGAGCAAGAAAAATTCCAATTACCCTTCATATGATTCAAAAGGAAACAAGAATTTGTATTCAGTTTATGCTACCAAAGTGTTCCACCTCCTGTCATCTTTAAGGAATCTGTGAGCATGTACTGTGACAATAGACAATACTATACTAGTTTATTTAGCTTTATTTCACATTTCTGTGCCCAGTTGATTGCATAGGAGTGCTTGTTTTCTTCCCAGTGTCTCAATCAGGTCAATTGGAGAACAGAAGCGGAGTGATTATTATGTGACAGACAGGCCTGCCTGTGGGAAACCAGTCAATGTAAAAGCATGTTAGTGGAGAAGTCTTCAATTAATTTGATTGAGAAGCTACACAACTTTCTTTGGTTATCACTAACTAAAAATGTGGGGAAAAGGCTGCAGAAATAGTCAGACAAATAATACAGTCTCAAAATGAATCCAAAACAATCATCCAGACATAAATTATCTTTCAGTAAGGCTTATTATGGAGCTTTTGCTTCTAGCAGCCTTCCTCAAAATTGTGTCTCTTGGGTATCATATTTGATGGCCTTGAAAAAAAATCTGTTCATACAAGGTTAAAACAGCATTTCCAAGCTATAAAAAGCTTTTTGACATTGTATTCTCATTTATTTCTCCTTATTAGCTTGAAAAGGCAAGATATAGATATGGCAATTATATTAATCCCTCAAGGGAGAATAAAACAAATGATAATTTATATTAGTAAATTATGATGCAGTGAATGTTGCTAGTAATACATCTAAACAGCAGCCAGTGCATATTGTTATTTGTTGGATTTGCTTAACAAAACAATTTTAAAATGACAGTGTGTCCATCATGTTCAAGTCTAATTATACATTGCTAGGAATTTATTGTATTTTGTATGAAGTGCATGCATTTTGCTTTCTTTGCTTTGTTTTTGTACATTACTGGCTAGCCCTCCTCGGACATTACAAGACATACAATTATTAGCTATATGGGCAGTTGTTGTAAGATAAAAGGAAGCAGCTCATGAGAGTTCAAATTAAATTGCACAGGCAGAAAGTCCAAGTTCTATTTACAGAAAATGTGACAGCTGCTTATAAGTTATATACAGTGCAGTAAATAAGAACTTCTCAGTCGATGTTTATAAACATGAGATTGTGTAACACTATCTCCACCCTTGAATACAATATCTCAGAAATAATTTTGTGTAAGAGACTCATCTATTGTATAACTAATTTTTAGTAAATAAGTTACATTAGTTTTATAAAATAAAGGGGAACAAAAACACAGAAGGTTCCTATTAGCTGTTTCTAGAATTTTAACCACTGTATTATTGGCCACTGGAACACGCAATGGGTAGTATCAAATTACCTGCGACACTAGTATGAAAAACTGGTGATTTTTGTTTGTTTGTTTATTCCCCTATCCAATTAGGTCCAGCGAAAAACACCAGTTTTTTGTGCGGAAATATATAGTTAATGCAAAAAGCCACTGACCTATTTTCACACCACTTATCACGGGTCTAGGGGGTACTTATCTCAGATTATGCTTGTCATGCCTGAGGAACGTGAAGCCTAGTCCCCTATAAGTGCTGGCATCGGGGGGATGAGCGTGCTAACTGGATACTCCCCAATATATTTGAAAGAAAAGTCTGGATAGCAATCACGTGAAATATAGAAAAGTTACACCGGTGTCCTGTGTACGAAATTATGTTTGTAAAATATTTAAAGGAAATACATCATATTACTCATATCCAGTTTTTTCAACCTTTTAAGGGGCTAAATCAATAAGCTGCAGTCATTTACAGTTGCCTAATTGACACAACTATCTCCCCCATCTCCCCCCCTCCCCCCAAGCTGTTATCAGGGATTTAGTTTTTGGACCAGAGCAGGCTCTAAAACATATCTGAGAAGTAGCCATTTTTGTGATTCAGGCAGAAAAAAACTAATAGGTCCATGAACCTATCCCAGATTTTTCAGTAAAAACAGATAGAACCCGAGATAAGTGTATAGACCTACAATATGTGTTTTCACTGGCAATTCGCAGTGAATAGCCCAAAGCTAAAAAAAATTTTTTAAAGTCCAAATTTTTATCACCCAAAAAATTATTGGAGCTTAATGAATTTTCCCCTTAATAACTTTATAACACACACTGCCAACTGTATAAAGGTGTATTTTGGACTACAGTATAGTTCACTAAATAATGTAATTAATAAAAATAATAATGAATAAAACGGTCATTTTTATTTCCTGGTGCACACTTTTAACTCAGTTTAACTTATGATAGAAAACATCAATGGCCACATGGTACTCTATAATAAACTAATATGTTTTCAACAAGCAAGTGATTTATTAGTACCCCTCTTCTGTGTACTTCCCAATCACTGTATATGGCATCAACATTTAATGGAATTGTAACAAAACTAATGCAGTTTAATAATAAAACATTGGTAATAAGAGGGAATAAGAGAAAAAATATAATTTAAGTCATTAAAAGAAGAAGTTGCTGAAAATTAAATATAGTAGCACAATGAATAAAAAAGAAATCAGTTTAGCAAAAATTTAAACTGAAAAATGGATTGCAAACGATAGCAAGTTTAATCCCAAAACATTTTTCCTGACATAACCAATAAATAATTTAATAATGGGCCACTAAGTTATAAAGTAGGGAAATTTGGGCTTAATACAGAGATGGAGACAACCGCTGCATTTGCATGCTGCGGCTGTGTCCATAGGTTCTGTGCATGCACACCGGCCATAGTGCGCATGTGCGACCCTTCACCAGGTGATCACATCCCAGAAGGATGTAATTGCATGGTGACTGACAGGCAATAGTCCTCTCTGTGTAACAGACAAAGAAAACTTTTTAAATTTTTTTTGCGTCTTTACAAAGGAGTAAAAAATGTAAAGAATAACTTTATAAGCAATACTGTGTGGCCCGATTCTGACTCGGAGAAATTGAATGCAGTAGAATGATATTTATCTTCTACTCATGCTTTTAAGACACAATGTGCATGATTCTAGATAAGGGGCGTTATTCTGATCTGATCGCACGCTAGGTTTTTTCACTGCATTGTGATCAGGTCAGAGCTGCCCATGCATATGCACCGCAATGCGCAGGCATGTCGCATGGGCACAAAGCTGATTGTTGCTGTGCGATTTATGAAGAATCCATTTGCACGAACGATCGCAAAGAGATTGGCAGGAAGAAGGGGTTTATGGGTGTCAACTGGCCGTTTTCTGGGAGTGTTTAGAAAAACGCAGGCGTGTCCAAGCCTTTGCAGGGCAGGTGTCTGATGTCAATGCCGGCCCCGGACAGGCTGAAGTGATTGCAAGGGCTGAGTAAGTTCAGAGCTACTCAGAAACTGCACAAAATGTTTTTGCACAGCTCGGCTGCACATGCAATCGCACACTTGCAAGGCTAAAATACACTCCCCCGTGGGTGGCGACTATGTGTTTTTGCATGGCTGCTAAAGGAGGTGGCTTAGTGGATACACAGAGATGGTCCATCTTATGGTTGTATTTTGGGAGTGTTGTGGGTGTGTCACTGAAAGCAGTTTTGTACAGAGACACTCAACCACTGACATAGGAGGTAATACGCAAACAAAGAAACTGCCCCTGCCAAAGGGCTGGTGCTAGTTTTAATAGTGTGAACAATTATGCATCTAAAGATGCACCAATCGGTATTGGCTTTGGATAAAGTGACATTTGGATAAAGCCACAGATGGGTGACTGGTAGAAGGTGCAAAACAGACTTGGCTTGTCCCAACTCAAAATTGGCCCCATTGCCTTTGCACACAACTGAATAAAACTTGTTTAATTCAGAAGGTGCTGTTATACCAAGGTTACACCAAGCAAATATATGACAAACCTAGACTCTAGCAATGGTAACATCTAGCTACAGTGTATGTGCTCAGGGCTGCCATCTAAAATTGTTGTGCCCAGTTCTGACAAAACAGGCTGCACCACCACCCCGTCATAGTCTTTGCATGAAAAAAAACACACACATAGGCTCCAATGTAATACATGAAAATAACACAAGAAAGAAACCAAATGCATGCATTGGGCCCCACACAGGAAGAAAAACAAAATGCACACATAGGCCCCAACTGGAAAGAAACCAAATGCACACAAAGGCCCCAATAAAAAAAAATACCAAATGCACACATAGACCCCCACATGAAATAAACTAAATTAACACACAGACCCCAACAGAAAAGAAACCAAATGCACATATAGGCCCTACAGGTAAGAAACCATAGGGCCATGCACAGAAAAAAACACACATTAGCTCCCACATGAAAAAACAACAAAAAACATAGGTTTTGCATGACAAAAAAACCCCACATATACTTTGTAGGAAAAAATCAAATGCACACACAGAACCCCACAGGAAAAAAAGCAAACACACACACACACACACACACACACACACACAGGTCCCAGCAGGTAAAAAACAATCAAATGCACACACAGGTCCCTGCAGTGAAAAAAACAAATGCTTACACAAAGCACAGCAAAAAAAAAAAAACTTACACAGGCCCCTGCAGAAAAAAACACAAACACACACATACTGTAGGTTCCTGCAGGAAAAATAAATCAAAACAGGAAAAAAACAAATACTCACATAGGCTCCAGCAGAAAAAAATCAAATACACACACAGGTCCACGGAGTAAAAAAAAAATGCTTATAGAGGACCCAGCAAAAAAACAAACAAACAAACAAACAAACACAGGCCCCTGCAGAAAAAAAACACAAACACACACACAGGTCCCTACAAGGGAAAAAAATGCTCACACAGGACCCCACAGAAAAAAAAGAAAATGCTCACACAGGCACCTGCAGGAAACAAACAACAAAGCACATACAGGTCACCACAGGTAAAAAAAAAACTGCTCACACAGGCCCCAGCAGAAAAAAACAAATACTCACTCATGTCCCTGCTGGAAAAAATCAAATGCTCACACAGGCCTCAGCAACAAAAAAAAGCAAACAAATGCTTGCACAGGTCCCTGCCGGAAAAATAAACAAACATACATACACACACACACACACACACACACACACACACACACACACACATGTCCCTGCAGGGAAAAACAACAAATAAATGCTCACACTGGCCCCTGCAGAAAAGTAAAACTAAAACTCACACAGGCCCCTGCATTAAAAACAAACAAGCGCCTACACAGGTGCAGTCAGTAAAAAAATAGAGATGTATGCCGACCCCTATGTCTTGAATCTGTATTAACTTCATGTTTTGGTTTTGGATTAGCCAAAACCACTCTCAATTGTTTTAGTTTTGGTTATGGATCTAAATAATTTACACAAATTAATAAAACCAGCTAAAATCCCATAATTTGTGCTCTCAATAACATTCATTCTCAGTTAGTTCCAGTTTCTTCTGACCACCTCACAGATCACACTATTGTTTTCATCCAGCCAGCTGGCTGGTCACTAAATGACAAAGCACCAGCACAAACACATGACAATTAATAGCACACATATGAAAACATTGCTTACAGCAGTGCCAGAGAGGAAAAGTGTTGCAAGATGGAATTGTCCTTGGGCCCTTCCACTCACCCATATCTTGGATATTAAAAAGTACATGCATGGTTTAACAAACCAAGCACTTCAGTGACCGTCTGACACTTTTGTGGCTGAAGTGCTTAATTTGTTTGGGCCCCACAAAACAAGTTATCAATCGGCTTAAGGCAGCTAAGCTAACAGTCTGTCAATGAGGTCTACATAGGCAAGATGCACTTGTCATCATCGTCCTAACAGTTATTAGTGTTTACATCATCTTCATAATGATGGCGTTTTGCCTTAATTTGGAATTTGAGCCTTGCGGGAAAACCTGAGTAAAGGATAGGATTTCCTTAGAACCCTGACATTCGGGTGGGCTCAGTTTTCAGAAAAACTAAACTTACACCTCTCTAAAAAAAATACACAAACATTAGCCACCATATGAAAATACATATAAAAAATTAAACTTTCAATTAATATTAATGATAGCACTTAAAATCTCTTCCATTCAAGCTGTGTGCTGTGGTGGCTGCTGTGCCATCCTCCACATAGAGATATTGCCATGTTCATCATGGCTACATCTTGGTGCATTCACACCTTGTTTACCATGACCATGTGTCTGTCTAATGCCCGCATACACCTTAGACTTGCACGCACCCCATACACATGAATGAGAGTGGCAAAAGGTGCAGCTCAGCTCATCTACATTTGTAGCTGCTATATATTGATGGCTAGTGCCCCCCTCCCCATGGATTATGGTCATATCTCACAGTTCTCTCCAATTGACTCCAGTAAGTGGAACAGAGACAGACTGTGTGTGCAGCTGTGTCTACCTCCTGAGGTCTCCCCTTCTCTTAAAAGCTGCAGCAGCAATCTATCACAATCAGAGAGACCAGCAGTATGAGTATTGGTCAGTGCCATGAAGCATCGGTAGGCATGTGCAGAATGGCAGCAGTAGCCACAGGTCAGGAATCACTCACTGTGGTGACATCATTTGCAGCTATGTACTATGCAAAATTGGCCAGCCAGCTGGCCAGTGTTGTATGAGCCAGAGGTGGGCCTCCTTCATTCTGGGCCTTGGACATTAGTTCCGGCAGTATCTCCCTGATGGTAACCCTGATGGCAAACTGGAATATACCTGTGATAAACAAATAATTTAGTGCCAAAAGGAGATGCCTTTCAATGCCCACAAATGGAGAAACATCAGTGTTCCAATGATTTAAGATTATACAGTGCATCCGGAAAGTATTCACAGCGCTTCACTTTTTCCACATTTTGTTATGTTACAGCATTATTCCAAGATGGAATAAATTAATTTTTTACCTCAAAATTCTACACACAATACCCCATAATGACAATGTGAAAAAAGTTTTTCTGAGATTTTTGCATATTTCTTAAAAATAAAAAACTATGAAATCACATGTACATAAGTATTCACAGCCTTTGCTCAATACTTTGTTGATGCACCTTTGGCAGCAATTACAGCCTCAAGTCTTTTTGAATATGATGCCTCAAGCTTGGTACACCTATCTTTGGGCAGTTTTGCTTATTCCTCCTTGCAGCACCTCTCAAATGCCATCAGGTTGGATGGGAAGTGTCAGTGCACAGCCATTTTTAGATCTCTCCAGAGTCTTCAATTGGATTCAAGTCTGGGCACTGGCTGGGCCATTCAAGGACATTCACAGAGTTGTCCTGAAGCTACTCCTTTGATATCTTGGCTGTGTGCTTAGGGTCGTTGTCCTTGTGAAAGATGAACCGTTGCTCCAGTCTGAGGTCAAGAGCACTCTGGAGCAGATTTTCATCCAAGATGTCTCTGTACATTACTGCATGCATCTTTCCCTCTATCTTGACTAGTCTCCCAGTTCCTGCCACTGAAAAACATCCCCACAGCATGATGCTGCCAACACCATGTTTCACGGTAGGGATGGTATTGGCTTGGTAATGAGCAGTGCCTGGTTTTCCCCAAACATGATGCCTGGCATTCACGCCAAAGAGTTCAATCTTTGTCTCATCAGACCAGAGAATTTTGTTTCTCATAGTCTGAGAGTCCTTCAGGTGCATTTTGGCAAACTCCAGGCGAGCTGCATGTGCTTTTTACTAAGGAGTGGCTTCTATCTGGCCACTCTACCATACAGGCCTGACTGGTGGATGGCTGTAGAGATGGTTGTATTTCTTCACAGAGGAATGCTGTAGCTCTGACAGAGTGACCATTGGTTTCTTGGTCACCTCCCTGACTAGGGCCCTTCTCCCCCGATCACTCAGTTTAGACATCCAGCCAGCTCTAGGAAGAGTCCTGGTGGTTCCGAACTTCTTCCATTTATGGATGATGTAGGCCACTATGCTCATTGGGACCTTCAAATAGGCAGATATTTTTCTGTACCCTTCCCCAGATTTGTGCCTTGAGACAATCCTTTCTCGGAAGTCTACAGACAATTCCTTTGACTTCATACTTGGTTTCTGCTCAGACATGCACTGTCAAGTGTTGGACCTTATGAAGACAGGTGTGTGCCTTGCCAAATCATGTCCTGTCAACTGATTTTTACCACAGGTGGACTTCAATTAAGCTGTAGGAACAGCTCAAGGATGATCAGTGGAAACAGGATGCACCTGAGCTTAATTTTGAGCTTCATTGCAAAAGCTGTGAACACTTATGTACATGTGATTTTTTTAGTGGTTTTATGTTTAATACATTTGCAAATATCTCACAAAAACTTTTTTCACATTGTCATTATGGGTTATTGCGTGTAGAATTTTGAGGGGAAAAAGGAACTTATTCCATCTTGGACTAAGGCTGTAACATAACAAAATGTGGAAAAGTGAAGGGCTGTGAATACTTTCCGGATGCACTGTACAGTTGTCCACACTTGTGATTTTGGAAACCATTAGTATGTTTAGTCATTCTTAATGCAGAATCCAATTAATATTACCTGTTAGTGAGTAGTCTAATGAGGAGTGAATAAAATATGCAGGTAGATACAAGCCATGAATCCTCCAACTTTGCAGACAAACAGTGGTAGCTGCTCAATCATTCCTGGAGATAATGATATCAGGTGCTAAAAAATGGGAGGAGTCACAAACAAACAGCAGACAGAGATGGGGGTGCTTTTCCTCCATGGTATCCCCCACAGCACAGTGACTATTACCTGTAACAATACTTCTACCTATCTGGTAATAGAATTTCTGAGAATTGGTTACATGCATTTGCAAAGACATGGTTAGCTGCTGAGTCGCTTCAAAGCTTCTCCGATATCAGCAATCCTTCAACTTTATATGCAACTCTGGATAAAAGTAAAGCTTCATGTATTTGATCTGTGCAGTGGGAATAGTCCACTACAACTTCAGTATGATGGAAAACAATGCACACATCAGCATTGGTCTAAGGATTTGGTATAGTGTGCCTCTAGATTTATATTTCAAAAGGGAAAAGCTGTAACATACAGATTGAGCCTCCATTATCCTTGCTGTTTCCATGATTAGCTATGCCCACCTGGGCATACCTAGTCACTGTGAGCATCTCCATCTAGATGGGCATGCGCACCCAAATGGAGACGCTCCCATTCAATTGAATGGAGAGCATCTCCGTCTGCGTGCCCGGACAGAGACTCTCATGCCCAGACAGAGACACTCTGAATAGAAGCATCTCTGTGCACTCCCGGCATGACTAGGTGGACAGATTGCCTAGTCATGCCAGGAGTGCACACCTGTGACTAGGCAGGCAAAGACAATGGAGGCTCCATCTGTACCAAGTGGTACAGGTGGCAAATCCTCTGGGTTGTACAGGCAACACTATATAACTGAAAAGCTATGGGAACCATAGCCAGTGCAGTACATGTGTAGTGGGGCAGCAATGGCAGGCAAATGTATTGCCAGATGGAACAACTAACAAGCATGGAGAAGCGCAGCAATTTAGAACAACTAGTGCTATCACTGACTCTCTGGGCAGGCTCCTGTGTCTTCAATCGTTACACCAGGCAGGGGATGAAATAGACTGTGAGAACCAGTAAGTGCAGGACTCTGTCCAAGTTCTAATGTATTTTTAAAGATTCATGACAGTTAAATGACAAAACAAAGTTGTTTTGATAACCACTTTGATAGCCACTTTAAAAATACATGAGAACTCAAATGAAGTCCCACATATCCTGGTTCTCACAGTCTGTTACAGCCCCCCTCCCCTCCAGGGCATCTTTGTCAAGTAGTGGAAGTCCTATTGTGTGCAATTAGAGAAATCTATATAGATGCTATTGCAGTCAATCACCTGTGGGTTTCATTAGTAATCACACCATGATTTGCAATAGATTGTCTCTCTTGCACTGCAAACATAATATAAAACCTTCACTGCAAACATAATATAACAGAGGGCCTCATTCAGACCTGATCATAGCCCCACAAAATTTTGCAGGTCTACGATCAGGCACACTGACATGTGGGGGGGATGGCCAGCACAGGGCTAGTTCGCCCTGCATGTCAGGCCCACCCCCAGAAGTACAAAAGCATCACACGTGCTGGTTGGGAGCAACTCATTACTGCCCGGGTCACAGCAGCTGCGTGTGACGTCCCACAGCTGCAGCGGCCCGCCCCCCACATGGTCCGGTCATTAGAGATGAGCGGGTTCGGTTCCTCGGAATCCGAACCCGCCCGAACTTCATGTTTTTTTTCACGGGTCCGAGCGACTCGGATCTTCCCGCCTTGCTCGGTTAACCCGAGCGCGCCCGAACGTCATCATGACGCTGTCGGATTCTCGCGAGGCTCGGATTCTATCGCGAGACTCGGATTCTATATAAGGAGCCGCGCGTCGCCGCCATTTTCACTCGTGCATTGAGATTGATAGGGAGAGGACGTGTCTGGCGTCCTCTCCATTAGAATAGAGATAGATTAGATAGAGAGAGAGAGATTGTGCAGAGTCGCAGACAGAGTTAGTTTACCACAGTCAGTGACCAGTGCAGTTGCTAGTTAACTTTTATTTAATATAATATATCCGTTCACTTCTCTCTGCTATATCCGTTCTCTGCCTGAAAAAAAAAACGATACACAGCACAGTCAGTCACACAGTGTGACTCAGTCTGTGTGCACTCAGCTCAGCCCAGTGTGCTGCACAGTCATCAATGTATAAATTAAAAGCTTATAATTAATTGTGGGGGAGACTGGGGAGCACTGCAGGTTGTTAGCAGGAGCCAGGAGTACAATTATATTAATTAACAGTGCACACTTTTGCTGCAGGAGTGGTGACCAGTGCCTGACCACCAGTATAGTATTGTTGTATACTACTAATATCTCTTTAAATATCAACCAGTCTATATTAGCAGCAGACACAGTACAGTGCGGTAGTTCACGGCTGTGGCTACCTCTGTGTCGGCACACGGCAGGCAGTCCGTCCGACCAGAATTGTATTATTTATTATTATATACCTACCACCTAACCGTGGTTTTTTTTTCATTCTTTATACCGTCATAGTGTCATCCTAATTGTTACGAGTATACTACTATCTCTTTATCAACCAGTGTACAGTGCGGTAGTTCACGGCTGTGGCTACCTCTGTGTCGGCACACGGCAGGCAGTCCGTCCGACCAGAATTGTATTATTTATTATTATATACCTACCACCTAACCGTGGTTTTTTTTTTCATTCTTTATACCGTCATAGTGTCATCCTAATTGTTACGAGTATACTACTATCTCTTTATCAACCAGTGTACAGTGCGGTAGTTCACGGCTGTGGCTACCTCTGTGTCGGCACACGGCAGGCAGTCCGTCCGACCAGAATTGTATTATTTATTATTATATACCTACCACCTAACCGTGGTTTTTTTTTTCATTCTTTATACCGTCATAGTGTCATCCTAATTGTTACGAGTATACTACTATCTCTTTATCAACCAGTGTACAGTGCGGTAGTTCACGGCTGTGGCTACCTCTGTGTCGGCACACGGCAGGCAGTCCGTCCGACCAGAATTGTATTATTTATTATTATATACCTACCACCTAACCGTGGTTTTTTTTTCATTCTTTATACCGTCATAGTGTCATCCTAATTGTTACGAGTATACTACTATCTCTTTATCAACCAGTGTACAGTGCGGTAGTTCACGGCTGTGGCTACCTCTGTGTCGGCACACGGCAGGCAGTCCGTCCGACCAGAATTGTATTATTTATTATTATATACCTACCACCTAACCGTGGTTTTTTTTTCATTCTTTATACCGTCATAGTGTCATCCTAATTGTTACGAGTATACTACTATCTCTTTATCAACCAGTGTACAGTGCGGTAGTTCACGGCTGTGGCTACCTCTGTGTCGGCACACGGCAGGCAGTCCGTCCGACCAGAATTGTATTATTTATTATTATATACCTACCACCTAACCGTGGTTTTTTTTTCATTCTTTATACCGTCATAGTGTCATCCTAATTGTTACGAGTATACTACTATCTCTTTATCAACCAGTGTACAGTGCGGTAGTTCACGGCTGTGGCTACCTCTGTGTCGGCACACGGCAGGCAGTCCGTCCGACCAGAATTGTATTATTTATTATTATATACCTACCACCTAACCGTGGTTTTTTTTTTCATTCTTTATACCGTCATAGTGTCATCCTAATTGTTACGAGTATACTACTATCTCTTTATCAACCAGTGTACAGTGCGGTAGTTCACGGCTGTGGCTACCTCTGTGTCGGCACACGGCAGGCAGTCCGTCCGACCAGAATTGTATTATTTATTATTATATACCTACCACCTAACCGTGGTTTTTTTTTCATTCTTTATACCGTCATAGTGTCATCCTAATTGTTACGAGTATACTACTATCTCTTTATCAACCAGTGTACAGTGCGGTAGTTCACGGCTGTGGCTACCTCTGTGTCGGCACACGGCAGGCAGTCCGTCCGACCAGAATTGTATTATTTATTATTATATACCTACCACCTAACCGTGGTTTTTTTTTCATTCTTTATACCGTCATAGTGTCATCCTAATTGTTACGAGTATACTACTATCTCTTTATCAACCAGTGTACAGTGCGGTAGTTCACGGCTGTGGCTACCTCTGTGTCGGCACACGGCAGGCAGTCCGTCCGACCAGAATTGTATTATTTATTATTATATACCTACCACCTAACCGTGGTTTTTTTTTCATTCTTTATACCGTCATAGTGTCATCCTAATTGTTACGAGTATACTACTATCTCTTTATCAACCAGTGTACAGTGCGGTAGTTCACGGCTGTGGCTACCTCTGTGTCGGCAGTCGGCAGGCAGTCCGTCCATCCATAATTGTATTATTATTATAATATATACCACCTAACCGTGGTTTTTTTATACCACCTAACCGTGGCAGTCCGTCCATAATTGTATACTAGTATCCAATCCATCCATCTCCATTGTTTACCTGAGGTGCCTTTTAGTTCTGCCTATAAAATATGGAGAACAAAAAAGTTGAGGTTCCAAAATTAGGGAAAGATCAAGATCCACTTCCACCTCATGCTGAAGCTGCTGCCACTAGTCATGGCCGAGACGATGAAATGCCAGCAACGTCGTCTGCCAAGGCCGATGCCCAATGTCAAAGTACAGAGCATGTCAAATCCAAAACACCAAATATCAGAAAAAAAAGGACTCCAAAACCTAAAATAAAATTGTCGGAGGAGAAGCGTAAACTTGCCAATATGCCATTTACCACACGGAGTGGCAAGGAACGGCTGAGGCCCTGGCCTATGTTCATGGCTAGTGGTTCAGCTTCACATGAGGATGGAAGCACTCAGCCTCTCGCTAGAAAACTGAAAAGACTCAAGCTGGCAAAAGCACCGCAAAGAACTGTGCGTTCTTTGAAATCCCAAATCCACAAGGAGAGTCCAATTGTGTCGTTTGCGATGCCTGACCTTCCCAACACTGGACGTGAAGAGCATGCGCCTTCCACTATTTGCATGCCCCCTGCAAGTGCTGGAAGGAGCACCCGCAGTCCAGTTCCTGATAGTCAGATTGAAGATGTCAGTGTTGAAGTCCACCAGGATGAGGAGGATATGGGTGTTGCTGGCGCTGGGGAGGAAATTGACAAGGAGGATTCTGATGGTGAGGTGGTTTGTTTAAGTCAGGCACCCGGGGAGACACCTGTTGTCCGTGGGAGGAATATGGCCGTTGACATGCCAGGTGAAAATACCAAAAAAATCAGCTCTTCGGTGTGGAGGTATTTCACCACAAATGCGGACAACAGGTGTCAAGCCGTGTGTTCCCTTTGTCAAGCTGTAATAAGTAGGGGTAAGGACGTTAACCACCTCGGAACATCCTCCCTTATACGTCACCTGCAGCGCATTCATAATAAGTCAGTGACAAGTTCAAAAACTTTGGGTGACAGCGGAAGCAGTCCACTGACCAGTAAATCCCTTCCTCTTGTAACCAAGCTCACGCAAACCACCCCACCAACTCCCTCAGTGTCAATTTCCTCCTTCCCCAGGAATGCCAATAGTCCTGCAGGCCATGTCACTGGCAAGTCTGACGAGTCCTCTCCTGCCTGGGATTCCTCCGATGCATCCTTGCGTGTAACGCCTACTGCTGCTGGCGCTGCTGTTGTTGCCGCTGGGAGTCGATGGTCATCCCAGAGGGGAAGTCGTAAGCCCACTTGTACTACTTCCAGTAAGCAATTGACTGTTCAACAGTCCTTTGCGAGGAAGATGAAATATCACAGCAGTCATCCTACTGCAAAGCGGATAACTGAGGCCTTGGCATCCTGGGTGGTGAGAAACGTGGTTCCGGTATCCATCATTACTGCAGAGCCAACTAGAGACTTGTTGGAGGTACTGTGTCCCCGGTACCAAATACCATCTAGGTTCCATTTCTCTAGGCAGGCGATACCGAAAATGTACACAGACCTCAGAAAAAGAGTCACCAGTGTCCTAAAAAATGCAGCTGTACCCAATGTCCACTTAACCACGGACATGTGGACAAGTGGAGCAGGGCAGGGTCAGGACTATATGACTGTGACAGCCCACTGGGTAGATGTATGGACTCCCGCCGCAAGAACAGCAGCGGCGGCACCAGTAGCAGCATCTCGCAAACGCCAACTCTTTCCTAGGCAGGCTACGCTTTGTATCACCGCTTTCCAGAATACGCACACAGCTGAAAACCTCTTACGGCAACTGAGGAAGATCATCGCGGAATGGCTTACCCCAATTGGACTCTCCTGTGGATTTGTGGCATCGGACAACGCCAGCAATATTGTGTGTGCATTAAATCTGGGCCAATTCCAGCACGTCCCATGTTTTGCACATACCTTGAATTTGGTGGTGCAGAATTTTTTAAAAAACGACAGGGCCGTGCAAGAGATGCTGTCGGTGGCCAGAAGAATTGCGGGACACTTTCGGCGTACAGGCACCACGTACAGAAAACTGGAGCACCACCAAAAACTACTGAACCTGCCCTGCCATCATCTGAAGCAAGAAGTGGTAACGAGGTGGAATTCAACCCTCTATATGCTTCAGAGGTTGGAGGAGCAGCAAAAGGCCATTCAAGCCTATACAATTGAGCACGATATAGTAGGTGGAATGCACCTGTCTCAAGTGCAGTGGAGAATGATTTCAACGTTGTGCAAGGTTCTGATGCCCTTTGAACTTGCCACACGTGAAGTCAGTTCAGACACTGCCAGCCTGAGTCAGGTCATTCCCCTCATCAGGCTTTTGCAGAAGAAGCTGGAGGCATTGAAGGAGGAGCTAACACGGAGCGATTCCGCTAGGCATGTGGGACTTGTGGATGCAGCCCTTAATTCGCTTAACAAGGATTCACGGGTGGTCAATCTGTTGAAATCAGAGCACTACATTTTGGCCACCGTGCTCGATCCTAGATTTAAAGCCTACCTTGGATCTCTCTTTCCGGCAGACACAGGTCTGCTGGGGTTGAAAGACCTGCTGGTGACAAAATTGTCAAGTCAAGCGGAACGCGACCTGTCAACATCTCCTCCTTCACATTCTCCCGCAACTGGGGGTGCGAGGAAAAGGCTCAGAATTCCGAGCCCACCCGCTGGCGGTGATGCAGGGAAGTCTGGAGCGACTGCTGATGCTGACATCTGGTCCGGACTGAAGGACCTGACAACGATTACGGACATGTCGTCTACTGTCACTGCATATGATTCTCTCAACATTGATAGAATGGTGGAGGATTATATGAGTGACCGCATCCAAGTAGGCACGTCACACAGTCCGTACTTATACTGGCAGGAAAAAGAGGCAATTTGGAGGCCCTTGCACAAACTGGCTTTATTCTACCTAAGTTGCCCTCCCACAAGTGTGTACTCCGAAAGAGTGTTTAGTGCCGCCGCTCACCTTGTCAGCAATCGGCGTACGAGGTTACATCCAGAAAATGTGGAGAAGATGATGTTCATTAAAATGAATTATAATCAATTCCTCCGCGGAGACATTGACCAGCAGCAATTGCCTCCACAAAGTACACAGGGAGCTGAGATGGTGGATTCCAGTGGGGACGAATTGATAATCTGTGAGGAGGGGGATGTACACGGTGATATATCGGAGGGTGAAGATGAGGTGGACATCTTGCCTCTGTAGAGCCAGTTTGTGCAAGGAGAGATTAATTGCTTCTTTTTTGGGGGGGGTCCAAACCAACCCGTCATATCAGTCACAGTCGTGTGGCAGACCCTGTCACTGAAATGATGGGTTGGTTAAAGTGTGCATGTCCTGTTTTGTTTATACAACATAAGGGTGGGTGGGAGGGCCCAAGGATAATTCCATCTTGCACCTCTTTTTTCTTTTCTTTTTCTTTGCATCATGTGCTGATTGGGGTGGGTTTTTTGGAAGGGACACCCTGCGTGACACTGCAGTGCCACTCCTAGATGGGCCCGGTGTTTGTGTCGGCCACTAGGGTCGCTAATCTTACTCACACAGCTACCTCATTGCGCCTCTTTTTTTCTTTGCGTCATGTGCTGTTTGGGGAGGGTTTTTTGGAAGGGACATCCTGCGTGACACTGCAGTGCCACTCCTAGATGTGCCCGGTGTTTGTGTCGGCCACTAGGGTCGCTAATCTTACTCACACAGTCAGCTACCTCATTGCGCCTCTTTTTTTCTTTGCGTCATGTGCTGTTTGGGGAGGGTTTTTTGGAAGGGCCATCCTGCGTGACACTGCAGTGCCACTCCTAGATGGGCCCGGTGTTTGTGTCGGCCACTAGGGTCGCTAATCTTACTCACACAGCTACCTCATTGCGCCTCTTTTTTTCTTTGCGTCATGTGCTGTTTGGGGAGGGTTTTTTGGAAGGGACATCCTGCGTGACACTGCAGTGCCACTCCTAGATGGGCCCGGTGTTTGTGTCGGCCACTAGGGTCGCTTATCTTACTCACACAGCGACCTCGGTGCAAATTTTAGGACTAAAAATAATATTGTGAGGTGTGAGGTATTCAGAATAGACTGAAAATGAGTGTAAATTATGGTTTTTGAGGTTAATAATACTTTGGGATCAAAATGACCCCCAAATTCTATGATTTAAGCTGTTTTTTAGTGTTTTTTGAAAAAAACACCCGAATCCAAAACACACCCGAATCCGACAAAAAAAATTCGGTGAGGTTTTGCCAAAACGCGTTCGAACCCAAAACACGGCCGCGGAACCGAACCCAAAACCAAAACACAAAACCCGAAAAATTTCAGGCGCTCATCTCTACCGGTCATGCCTGCATTGGCTGGATCATGCCCACAAAACAGCAGCCAAATGCGCCGTGCCGCCCCCTCCCGCCCAGCGACCACCTCTGCCTATCAATCAGGCAGAGGCGATCGCTAGGCAACGACACACACTGCGGCGCCAGCGCATGCACACTTCTGACCTGATCACTGCGCTGCAATGAACGGCAGTGTGTGATCAGGTCAGAATAACCCCCAATGTATCCATTCATTGGAATGATGTGTAAATGTATTAAAGAAATTATATTACTTACACCTATGAATATAAAGCAAAATACATTAGATAATTACCCAAACTGCAATATGACTATACATGAATTGGTGCCAAATATCCTGAATAGCTTTCATGTATTTCCACATACAGTATGAAGCAGTGAAGTACCTATTAACTTTGCCAGATCACTGTGTTCCTTTTTCATATAATACAGAACCCGATCTTGTGTGACCTCAAGAATATTCATCTGGTTGTCTGATTGCCACATTCATCTTTGGCCTTTTGGCTTTGGTCCCTCACTACCATTTTGTCTTTCTCTACAGTACTAATAAACTAGGATCTCTTTCTGTGCTGCTACCTCCTAATAGTCTTATCTCCATCATAAGCATCTCTGATTTATCAAAACCTGATGACAACTGAGAACAGTTAAGCATGTGTAGTTTTAAGTAATACCCCTTTCACATCTCCAATGCCGGATCCCACCCAGGAATTGGAAACGGGTCCTTCCAGGGTGGGATCCGGCATTGGACCCAAACGGCAGGCTTCCCGACTCAGCAATATGCCGGGTTGGTTGCCATAGTGTCAGGGGGCGGTCAGCAGTGGGGGCGGAGGCAGTGCTTGGAGATGAGATTATCTCCGTGCCGCCTCTCCCTATGTAGTGAACGGGTCCCGGGTTGCATTGATCCGGGAACAAGTTTGCACTGCCACTGACCTGGTATTAAACCAGGGAATAACCCTTCTTATAAACTTGGTTGAATTACCGGGTAAAGTGACAATGGAATTCTCCATGGCCCCTTTCACATTGCACAGTGACCCATGTCAACCCGGTACTACTGTGTATGTAACACTGTGAATAAGAAACACTATTGCATGATATAATGTGAATAAAGTTGCAGTACTCTGTGGCATAATTTCAACTGGGTGTATTATTGTGTGGCCATTCCCCTTCACAGCAAGAACACGCACCGTTTTGGGCTGTGCCATTAGGGGTAGGAGCAACAAAATTAGGTCTGCTCTGGGTGAGGGGTGATGGTGCTGGGAAAGGAGGTTAGAGGCGGAACTAGCATCTGTGCAAGGGGCCACCAGCCAAAATCTTGCATAGGGCATCATATTGGTCAGGGCTGGCTCTGGTTACTGTGTTTTCATTGCAGACACTATGTTAAAAAATGGTCAAAAAATAATATTCATTAGTGTGCAACAATTAAAAGTGCAGTGAGTCACTACAGTTTGTAAAAAAAATAAAAAATGTAAAAACTTGTGTTGTTCAGGCATTGAATTGTAAAATAATTACAGTCAATAGGTTGCAGTGTGCCATCATTACTATAAGTGTAGTAAGCAAGGCTGGTGCCACCACTAGGCAGATTTAGGTAGCTGCCTATGGCCGGCGACCACTGGAGGGCAGCACCGCACACTGATTGAGAAAGAGAATGCTTTCTCTATGACCCTGCCTCAACTCAGCTCAGTCAAGCTCCTCCTCTTCTTTAAGAGATGAGGAGCAGCCAGGGATGTCGTGGATGCCCACTTGTCAGCACTGAGTCTGTGTGTGATCAATGTTAGTCAGTGTAATGCATTCCTTTCTAAACACTGACTGTTCCTCTGCAATCCTGCCACTGCTCCACCTCCGTGATAGCACCCGGCAATGACATAGATTAGATATACCCGCCTCGCACTATAACAGCATGGATTGTTCAGACTGCTGGGTGTGCCCCCACCTGTGATTGGGCTCCCGATGCCTGCATATTACCTGCTCCCCCACAATTGGCTCCTGCATCTTGTTACTTTCTCTCCCGCGATTGTGCTCCTGAAAGTTACCCGCTAACCCCCCCCCCACACCTTGTCACCTGCCTTCCCCCCTGCATTCAGGCTCCTGGATGTTACCCTATCCCACCCCCTACCACATCTTGTTTCCTGCTCCTCCCATGATTGGTCTCTCCCACATGGCAAGCGCATGGCAGGTCTAGGAGAGTACTAGGAGGTGTATAACTTTGAGTCAGTGAATGCATTCTTAACACTGACTGTTCTAATCCTTCTTCTATCTGCAATCCTGCCACCCCCCCACCTCCGCGATAGCACTCGGCATGTTATATTCCCGCCCTGCACTATAACAGCAACATCAAATAGTCAGACTACTAATGCATGTGTGTCTAACAACCCTGCGCATGTGTGATTGGTATCCCATATGTTATCCGCTCCCCCCCTCCATGAGTGGGCTCCCACATCATGCTACCCACTCCCCTCATGATTGGTCTTGAGCATATTACCCCCATCCCTAGCGATTGGGCTCCCACATGTTACACCCCCCATGATTGGGCTCCCACATCATGTTACCCACACCCCCTACCCCCGCAATTGGGCCCCCACATGTTATCCTCTCCCTCCCCCCATGATTGAGCTCCCACACCCCCACCACGATTTGCCAGTGTGTAAAAAAATGAATAAAACAAAACATGTGTGTGTTGTTTAAGCATTGAATTGTAAAATAATAACATTCATTAGGTGCCAGTGTGCCACCATTACTATAAGCACAGTGAGTTGCAGCAGTATGTAAAAAATATAACTACAAAAAAAGTGTATATCTTCAGGGAGAGTGAGTGGCACTGTGTCACAATAATGCTCAGTAGGTGTCATGCCATAATATAAGTGCTGTGAGTCGATATGGATCATAATCAGTCAGTAGAAAAGCAGGAGCAGCAACCAAGTACTATTACACCAGTCATGATGATACTAGCACGTCAACATCTACTAAAGCTGGTGTTCAATGGCATAGAGGGTTTAAGTCGGGGCACCTAAAATTACAATATTTCACAATGTAAAGAAAACAAAATGACCTCTAATAAAGGGAAACTGCTGAAAAACAAAGACTTGCCAACATGCCACACACCACACATTGTGGCAAGGAAAGGATTAGGCTTTATCCTTTATTTGCCAGTGGTGGTTCTGCTGTCAGTAAGTAAACCACTAAGGCTGAAGTACAAAATGTGTATTTAGCATCTTAGGATGTTCATTGCTATGTGTGAGTCTGACATTTCTGATTCTGATTCTGTACTCATAGAGCAGTAAAATAGAGATGGTGATGATGACAAAATAGAAATTGAGGAAGCTAGTATGGAAATGCAACAGGAAGATAGGGATATTGTGTACTATCTGATAATAATGAGGATGTTGATGATGAGGATGTTGTTTGTGTAAGTCAGTCACCAGTGACAGCAGTTCTTGCAGTGACAAAAAGAAAGCCATTGTGTCAGGGCCGGGTGTTTTTGTGAATCCGTTAACCCTGGACCAACCAAAGGTGTAGGTGCTGGGGTATGATGAAAGCAGGGAGGACGAAGAAAGGTCCGTTTCATATATTTATTGTAAGCAACAATTCCAGTAAGGAGTTAAATGAAAAATTATAAATCACCATACATAAACTGATGTATTGCATAAAGTGGTAGAAATGATAAGCAGAATCAATATTAAAGATACATTGAGGAAATGTTCATAGAACTGAGTTTTAAGCAGGCTTGTGAATGAATGATGAATTGTCCAAAAGAAACAAGATTTGATGCTGAACTGTAAAGTGTGTTAACTGGATAATGCAGACATAAATAAGTAACTGTAGAGACTTGTAATGAAGTTTAGAGATTAACTGAAAGGCTGTGAAGGATTGTCCTTGATTGTAGCAACACAGGAAATATAATACTGAAATGGGTTACTTGCGAGTTCTGAAGATCACTGTGAAACTGCAGCAGACGACAATGGTGATGAATGGGTTAAGTTTAGAGCAGAGCAGACGAACAGCTGATGTTAGTAGAATCCTCCAAAGTCTGTGTGGTTGAAGCAGGCAGACAGGGTAACCTCTTGCAAGACTCTGGGAATCCACTTGTTTGCCACTGGGAGAGTGATTGACTGACAGCACAGCAGGGAGCTGGAGGATCTTCAGCAGTGAAGGCTGCAGACGTACCCCTGGGAGCGGAGGCGATATCTGGACCACGGGAATCACACAGGAATGCACACAGAGAGCACAGAGCTAGGGCATAGCGTAGATACAACAAAGCACTGGCCCAGAGTAGCATAATCCCAGCCTACTTAAAGGCAGCACAAGCACGGGATTGGTTTACACTTACCCACAGGTGTTTTCACAAGTGCTCTGTATTGCTTATTTGGTCTCCAACATGGCCGCCTCCTATACTGCAGACACACAGCGATGCCTTTGGCCATTTGGTCCCCGCACTCCCAGCTCCCAGATCCTGCATCACCTGTGCCACCGATCACACCACGTCCCCACGCGGCCGCACAGCACCGTGAGCAACGCACCGGCAATGGATGAACTCCAGAACCCGCAGAGGTGAGAGATCGGTTCGTGACAGTACCCCCTCCTTTAAGGGTGGTCTCCGGACACCTTTGAGCTTTATCAGGATTCTTGGAATAGAATTTCTATACCAGTCTTGGAGCATGAACATCTTCGGCAAAAACCCAGGACCTCTCCTCTGGACCATAACCCTTCCAGTCGACCAAAAACTGCAGACGTCCATTTCTTAACTCACACAGCCTACTGGACCCACTTCAGTCAGGATTTCGTGCCCAACACTCCACAGAGACAGCACTGACTAAGGTAGTGAATGATTTGGTCACAGCTAAATCTAAAGGACATTACTCTCTACTTATTCTCCTTGATCTCTCTGCTGCTTTTGACACTGTTGACCACTCTCTTCTCATACAAACACTACAATCCCTAGGTATTCAGGACACAGCCCTTTCTTGGTTCTCATCCTACCTATCTAATCGCTCCTTCAGTGTTTGTTTCTCTGATTCCACCTCTCCTTCGCTACCTCTCTCAGTTGGAGTACCGCAAGGCTCAGTCCTAGGTCCTCTGCTTTTCTCTATCTATACCACATCTCTTGGCAAACTAATCAACTCTTTCGGATTTCAGTACCATCTGTATGCGGATGATACTCAAATCTACCTATCCTCCCCTGATTTGTCACCATCTGTATTGGGCCGTGTCACTGAATGTCTTTCTGCCATTTCATCTTGGATGACATCTCGCCACCTCAAACTTAATATTTCCAAAACAGAATTAATTATATTTCCACCGGCCAATAGTAGTTTCCAACCTGATATCTCTATCACTGTTGAGAACTCTGCAATCACCCCTACCCCACAAGCTCGCTGCCTAGGTGTCATTCTTTACTCTGAACTGTCCTTTGTTACCCACATTCAATCTGTCTCAAGATCATGTTACATACATCTAAGAAACATATCCAAAATACGCCCTTATCTTACACAAGACACAGCAAAAACTCTAATCCATGCTCTCATTATCTCCCGCATTGATTATTGTAATAGTCTCCTGACCGGTCTTCCCAAACATAGGCTCTCACCACTACAATCCATTTTGAATGCAGCTGCGAGGCTAATCTTCCTTGCCAGACGTTCATCGTCTGCAGATCCGCTCTGTCAGTCCCTCCATTGGTTACCGGTATTCTACCGTATTAAATATAAAATACTTTTACTCACATACAAGGCTATTAACCAAACTGCACCAACATACATCTCTTCACTCATCTCAAAATATCTCCCTACCCGACCTCTCCGCTCTGCATAAGATCTACGTCTCTCATCCACACGCATTACTTGTTCACACTCAAAATTACAGGACTTTATCCGGGCTTCACCCACTCTGTGGAATGCCCTCCCACGCACAGTAAGACTCGCCTCTTGTCTCCAAACCTTTAAATGTTCCCTGAAAACTCACCTCTTCAGACAAGCCTATCAAATTCCAGACCCACCCACATAACCTTCAGTGCTTCCCTATCTAATTACATCCTCTGTAGAGTATTCATAACATCACATATCTTGTCTTTCTTTAGTCTCACACCCTCCTGACACTTGGATAACTTTGTGGGGTATCATCATACAACCCATTAAGAACCTAGCAATCTGGTGGACCATTATGCAATAGGTAGCATCTATCCTTGTGCATCTATGCCTATTTCCCTATAGATTGTAAGCTTGCGAGCAGGGCCTTCCTACCTCTGTCTGTCTGTTTTTACCCAGTTTTGTTCTATTACTGTTGTTCTAATTGTAAAGCGCAACGGAATATGCTGCGCTATATAAGAAACTGTTAATAAATAAATAATAAATAAATAAATAAATCGGCGACGTAAGTCCACAATCTCCTTAACCTCAAATTCCTCATCCTGCAAAGAGTGAACTTTAGGAGGTTTGGACAGGGTAGTACGAAACTTATTGAGAATCAAAGGTTTCAATAACGATGTATGAAAGGCGTTAGGAATTTTCAAAGACGGTGGCAACTTGACTGTGTATGACACA
The DNA here is from genome assembly GCF_028390025.1 of Pseudophryne corroboree. Classification (NCBI taxonomy): domain Eukaryota; kingdom Metazoa; phylum Chordata; class Amphibia; order Anura; family Myobatrachidae; genus Pseudophryne; species Pseudophryne corroboree. The sequence continues at coordinate 593,784,322 of NC_086448.1, forward strand.
GGATTGAGTACCTTTACAATGGGAAATGGGCCAATAAACTTGGGAGCAAATTTCTTAGAAGGAACTTTGAACTTAAGATTGCGAGTAGAAATCCAAACTTGGTCTCCTACCTTGTAGTTTGGTACAGCCTTACGTTTTCTATCTGCGAAAGATTTATAACAAGCAGAAGATTTGACCAACGACTTGCGCACACAACTCCAGATTCTAGATAAACGTTGAAGCTCTTGATCTGCTGCTGGAACCTCTAGGGCTGGCAACGGATGGAACTCTGGCACACAAGGATGAAAACCAAAGTTATTATAAAATGGCGTAGATTCTGAAGACGAATGAAAGAGATTATTATGAGCGAATTCTGCCAATGGAAGGTAGTCAACCCAATCATCCTGTGAGGACGATATGTATAGCCGGAGAAAGGTTTCAAGATCTTGATTTACTCTCTCAGTTTGTCCATCTGTCTGAGGATGATATGCCGAAGAAAAATTCAACTTAATGTTTAAAGATGAACAAAGCGACCTCCAAAACTTGGCTACAAACTGTGTTCCCCGATCAGAGATGATCTCTCGAGGAAGGCCATGCAACTTGAAGATCTCAGAAATGAACAATCTGGCTAGTGAAGGGGCTGATGGTAATCCAGTCAATGGAATGAAATGCGCCATTTTCGAAAATCGATCCACTATCACCCAAATGGTATTCCGCCCTTTTGATGGAGGTAAATCGGTCACGAAATCCATTGAGATTATGAGTCCACGGTTGTTTGGGTATAGATAATGGATATAACAAACCTGGTGGAGAACCCCTTGGACTCTTATGTTGGGCACATTTAGGACATGCTGCTATAAACTCTTGAACATCGTCTTTAAGACGTGGCCACCAGTAAGACTGTTGAATAAATTTGAGAGTCTTTAGAACCCCAGGATGACCCATAAAGGATGAAGAGTGAGCCCAAGTAAGCAGTCGTTTTCGAAGATTTGTGGCGACAAAGGTTTTGCCAGGCGGAGGAACCGGAGAAGTTTGAGTAATTAAAAAGGACGTAGGACTCACAATGGCTTGATTTGTGGTATCATCATTTAATTCAGAAGAATTGAAGGATCGAGAAAGGGCATCTGCCTTTTTGTTCTGAGACCCTGGACGATAGGTGAGCTTGAAATTGAATCGTGTGAAGAAAAGCGCCCATCGAGCTTGTCGTGGATTCAAACACTGAGCTGACTGCAGATATAGAAGATTCTTATGATCGGTATATACTGTAATGCGATGTTGTGCTCCCTCTAGAAGGTATCTCCACTTCTCAAATGCCAACTTGATGGCAAGTAATTCCTGCTCCCCAATTGCATAATTACGTTCAGCCGGTAGGAACTTACGGGAGAAATATCCGCAGGGATGGACTTTTTTATCTTCAAAGACTTGTGACAACACAGCTCCTACTGCTTCCGTAGATGCGTCCACCTCCAGTAGAAAGGGACGGTTCAAATCTGGCTGTCAAAGAATGGGGGCTGACACAAAGGCTTGTTTTAAATCAGAGAAGGCTCTGATTGCTTCAGAAGACCAGTTCATAGGATTTTCTCCCTTGCGAGTCAAGGCTGTGATGGGAGCAGCCAACGTAGAGTAATTCTTAATGAATCTCCTATAGAAATTAGCAAAGCCAAGGAATCGCTGAATCCCCTTGAGAGTCGTAGGAGTGGACCAGTCTCGGATAGCTTGTACCTTTACAGGATCCATACATAGCTCTGATCCGGAAATGATGTAACCAAGGAACGGTATGGAGGATACTTCAAAAGTACACTTCTCCAACTTACAATATAGTCGATTTTTTCTCAGACGTGTCAGTACCTCTTTAACTTTGTGACGGTGAGACTTCAGATCCTTGGAGAATATTAAGATATCATCCAAGTACACTACTAGACCCTTGTAGAGAAGATCACGAAAAAGTTCATTCACATAGCTTTGGAAAACTGCAGGTGCATTACAAAGACCAAAAGGCATTACAAGGTATTCGTAATGCCCGTCCCGTGTATTAAAGGCAGTCTTCCATTCGTCCCCTGCACGGATGCGGATTAAATTGTAGGCCCCTCGAAGATCTAATTTTGTAAACACAGTAGCTCCCTTTACCCGGTCAAATAATTCTGGAATTAATGGTAATGGGTACTTGTTTTTCACAGTGATCTCATTAAGTCACCGGTAATCTATGCATGGTCGTAACCCACCATCTTTCTTCTTAACTAAGAAGAATCCGGCTCCTGCAGGTGAAGAAGATGGTCTGATAAATCCTTTGGTTAAGTTCTCTTGTATATAATCAGACATAGCTTGAGTCTCTGGGATGGATAGCGGATAAATTCGCCCCCTAGGAGGTGTTTTGCCCGGTACCAAAACGATTGGGCAGTCCCATTCGCGATGAGGGGGTAAGGAGTCTGCCGCTTGTTTACTGAAAACATCCACAAAGGATTGATAGACTGAGGGTAAGTCGGGAAGACTAACTGACCGGAGAGGTATAATTGAAGCGAAACAGTCCTTGGTACAGGATTTACCCCACGAAAGAACTTCCATGGTTTGCCAATTAAATTGTGGATTATGTTTCTGTAGCCAAGGTAATCCAAGTATCACATCATGAGAGGCTTTGGGAATCACGAAGAAGGAAATATATTCGGAATGGAGCACACCTACTTTCATCTTGAGACATACGGTTCGATGAGTAATTATACCATCTGGAATTCGACTTCCATCCACTGCTGTAACAGCAACTGCCGCTCCCAGAGGCATAGTTTGAACTTTAGATCGTATGACAAAGGCTGAGGTGATGAAGTTCTCGGCTGCACCGGAATCTAGGAGAGCTGAAACTTTAACTGTAGAACTTGGAACTTCCAAATGAATAGGCAAAGTCGTCTCTTTCCCAGAACGTGATTCCAAAGTAACTCCTAGCTTAACCTCTCTTGAATAAGCTAGGAGCGAGAGTTTCCCGGCCGGAGTTTGCAAGACTTAACTAAATGTTCGGAGGACCTGCAGTACATGCAGAGGTTACCCTGTCGACGACGAATTCGTTCCTCCTCTGTGAGGTGAGAGCGCCCGATCTGCATAGGTTCTTCTGTCGTTACAGGAGACTGAGATGAAGAATCTTGTCGAGGCCTAGGATGATAGCGCGGACTAGATCGCTCTGCCTTGGATTTCTCTAAACATCGCTCTCTGTAGCGTAGGTCAAGTTTATTACAGATAGAAATCAATTCATCCAGCTTAGTTGGCACATCCCGAATGGTTAAATCATCCTTGATTTTCTCTGAAAGTCCATTCCAAAACGCCGCGATCAGGGCCTCCTCATTCCAGTTTAACTCTGAAGACAACGTGCAAAACTGAATTATATATTGACTGACAGGACGTAAACCTTGACGTAGACGGAGAATCTCCAAAGATGCTGAGGTGGTTCTGCCTGGTTCATCGAAGATTTTCCGGAAGGATGATACAAACTCTTTGTAATTAGAGAGAATAGGATCTCCCCTCTCCCATAATGGCAATGCCCACTCCAAAGCCTGACCGGACAGGAGGGCAATAATATATGCAACCTTAGAACGGGCTGATGGGAAACTAGCGGACAACAGTTCGAACTGGATCTCGCATTGGTTCAGAAATCCTCTGCAAAGCTTTGGAGTCCCGTCAAACTTACTCGGAGAGGGTAACCGCAAACGGGACATAGGCAGCGTCACAGGAGAAACCGCTGTGGTAGCCGAAACAACCGGAGTTGGGACTTGGACTTGAGACGTCTTTATAGCCATATGAAGAACCTCCAAACGATCTGCCATAGTTTGCATAAACTGAACTATTTGTGTCTGTATAGACTCCTGATTTTCCAGACGGGAAAGGATGTCTGTCGTAGCACCGCCTCCTGCAAATTGGTCACCTGACGGATCCATGTGGCTAGTGCTTACTGTCAGGGCCGGGTGTTTTTGTGAATCCGTTAACCCTGGACCAACCAGAGGTGTAGGTGATGGGGTATGATGAAAGCAGGTAGGACGAAGAAAGGTCCGTTTCATATATTTATTGTAAGCAACAATTCCAGTAAGGAGTTAAATGACAAAGTATAAATCACCAAACATAAACTGACGTATTGCATAAAGTGGTAGAAGTGATAAGCAGAATCAATCTTAAAGATACATTGAGGAAATGTTCATAGAACTGAGTTTTAAGCAGGCTTGTGAATGAATGATGAATTGTCCAAAAGAAACAAGATTTGATGCTGAACTGTAAAGTGTGTTAACTGGATAATGCAGACATAAATAAGTAACTGTAGAGACTTGTAATGAAGTTTAGAGATTAACCGAAAGGCTGTGAAGAATTGTCCTTGATTGTAGCAACACAGGAAATATAATACTGAAATGGGTTACTTGCGAGTTCTGAAGATCACTGTGAAACTGCAGCAGATGACAATGGTGATGAATGGGTTAAGTTTAGAGCAGAGCAAACGAACAGCTGATGTTAGTAGAATCCTCCAAAGTCTGTGTGGTTGAAGCAGGCAGACAGGGTAACCTCTTGCAAGACTCTGGGAATCCACTTGTTTGCCACTGGGAGAGTGATTGACTGACAGCACAGCAGGGAGCTGGAGGATCTTTAGCAGTGAAGGCTGCAGACGGACCCCTGGGAGCGGAGGCGATATCTGGACCACGGGAATCACACAGGAATGCACGGAGAGAGCACAGAGCTAGGGCATAGCGTAGATACAACAAAGCACTGGCCCAGAGTAGCATAATCCCAGCCTACTTAAAGGCAGCACAAGCATGGGATTGGCTTACACTTACCCACAGGTGTTTTCACAAGTGCTCTGTATTGCTTATTTGGTCTCCAACATGGCTGCCTCCTATACTGCAGACACACAGCGGTGCCTTTGGCCATTTGGTCCCCGCACTCCCAGCTCCTGCATCATTTGTGCCACCGATCATGCCGCGTCCCCACACGGCCGCACAGCACCGCGAGCAACCAGACCGGCAATGGATGAACCCCAGAACCCGCAGAGGTGAGAGATTGGTTCGTGACACATTGTCATGTATGAGCATAAGACCAAAAACACCACCTATTGGGTGTAGAATTATTTTTACTAAAATCCTGAAAACATTTGTGAATGAATCTGTTCTATTTTTGAGGCCAAAGTTAGTTGAGGTAGGGAAATTAACCATCTAGTTACCTCCTCCATGTTACATAATTTGCGTCGAGTTCATGAAATTTATTTTTACAAAAATTATAATAATTTGTAACATAATAACAAGAAGTCCAGTATCAGCTACCAACAGTGTGCACCAGCATTAATGATCAGTAGTTATTCAAAAAAATTGGTTTGTGGGAGCCCAAACAAACCAAGCACAAAATTGGCAGTCCCTGTTGCTGAAGTGCTTGGTTTGTTAAACTGTACATGTTCTTTTTAATATCCAACATAAGGGTTGGAGCGCCAAGAACAATTCCATAATGAGTTGTATTTTGAGGGGGCATTATGGATGGTCTTTTTTGCATAAAAATAATTTTTATTGGTTATTGCTCTAATTCATTACTTATTTGCAACACTTTTTACATTTGACTGCAATGTGTTTGTGCCACTGCTCTGTTGCTTAGTGTAGCCAGACAGCCTTGGCCACTTTTGGGAAACACAGTTGTGAGATATGAGCAGTGGTAGATTTTACTTATGAACTTTAGGACTGCAGCCCCCCCCCAGTAAAATCTGCCACTGCAGGGAGTGAGCCAGTTGCAGTGGCTACACATTGACTGGCAGTGATGATTTCTATTAGAAGTTCTACCTGCCAGGCAACCCCAGCACAGACTGTTTCCTCCCTCCTGGAACTGCTAGATTGGGCTACGATTCCCTAGCAATTGGCGCATATGCAGTCAAATGGTGGCTTGACTACGCATGTGCAAACCTCAGTATACAGTCCACAGAAGCCAGGTGCTTACGCATGCGCAGTCAAGCCACCACTGGACTGCATATGTGCACTCCTGGGACCTGGTCCGCTGCTGTCCCCTCCTCCTCAAAGGTAAGAGCAACCACTGGATGTGACGTTGTCAAAATTAACTGGAAATGATTTGAAATTAATGTTATTAATGGGTAAAAGTACTGTAGGGACAAAAACTGGCCTAAATTGCATGATCTTAACTGATTCTAGCATTTAAAAAATAAATACAGATCCAAACCCAATACCAAAACTCAAGAGGTGGTTTTGATAAACCAGAACATTACCAAAATATGAAAATTAATCCAAAACCAAAACATGGGGGTCAGTGCGCATCTCTATTATTGATAACTATCTCTTTTTAAACAATCAGCAAAGATATTAAATTAATTTTGAAATGTCATTAATGTTGCAGGGCTAAACAGTTCACTTTTCTCAGGGTGTAGACATACAGACAAGTTGACAAACAATAGTTGATCAATAATTGAGCTGTGTTTGTTTATTATTACGTGTAATGTTTTATTTGTTATACAATTGCTTTATTGTAATTTGTATTTTTTTTATAACTATTTTGATAAAGAGATTTAAAAAGATAAAGAGCCCAGTGGAATAACTGGATACCAGAAACAAGGAGTACCCACTCCAGGTGTCCCAGACTGACATCAGAAAGGCACTGCGATGCCATTGTCATGAGAACAGAAGATGTCGTCATCTCCTGTGACAGTAGGAATGAATACATAGAATAACAATACAAAGACAGATAGTGCACACATGGATATCAAAATAGCAATTGGAAGTAAATATTATGGAGCATATCCAACTGAAGGCAATATTTTTCCTTAAAAACAACAATGTGCCTTTTGTGCCCAATTTTTAAATAACATGGATATGCATGCTCACAATTCTCATGCTATCCTATTGAAAAAACATTGGGCAGGCCAAATAGATGATTTCTGCATTTATTTATTTTTAAAGTGAAGAAATTTTAAAAAGCAAACCTTTATAGTGTATATTAATACTGTTGTAAAATTTGAGGTTTTTAAAAACACAAAAAAGTTGATTTTTATATAAAAGATGCTTTTTTTGGAAAAAAACCCACCAACTATTTCATCCATACAACACCCCCATATACCTGTTCCACATCTTGTAAACCTTTATTCTTCACTTTGCAGAATTTCACCCCATTGATAACCTATAATAAGTGGCCCAAATAAGCAAATTGAAAATTTCCAATTGCCTAATTAGTAATTTGGTGGTAGGGTGTCCAGGAATTCTTAATCAAGTTCCAACACTTTTTCCTGGAAATAATGATTCTTCCTAAATTGCTAAAATTCTGATTCTTCATTCTCATCTCTTTACTATATTTCCTTTTGCTGTGATCTATCCATCAAACTTTCTTAATTTGGACCTATTGTACTTAAGGTTATACTAAGCATATACATCCCATTAGTACAGTAAGTGTAGTAATTTGAAAAATAGATACAAGTTTAGTTTAGTTTTTTTCTTTCAATTTATTTTATGTGGATTTTATCCTTTCAATTTGCTACTTTGTTATTAAGACATAAATAATCATATAGTTTTACGAAGTTTAGAACTAACTGCTTAATAAATGGAATTGTTAGCTATTTCTTTGAAATATGGACACCAAAATAAAAATAGCTGAGATGATAAAAGTGCAATGAGCTAGTAAAGTTTTGGAACCACTGACCTTTGCACTGTCTCATGCATGATCACTTGTTACCACTTACTCCCTCTGTCACTTCTGCTAAGATATCTTATTTAAAGCTATCCCACCTCTGCCCAGAACTGGCCAATTCAGATACACTTGACCAATCCCTCATCTATCATCCATATAACATTATTTATTTTTTTCTCTCTTATTAACACTTCACTATATCCACCCTTCTACGGGTGTAGTACGGGTGACCGGCAGTCTCCTGACCGCCGGTCACCTTACCGACACCGGGATCCCGGCAGCATACCGACGCCGGGATCCCGGCGGGGAGGGGCAAGTGCAGCAAGCCCCTTGCGGGCTCGCTGCGCTCGCCACGCTGCGGGCTCGGTGGCGACCTGCGGTCGCCACAGGTTCTATTCCCACTCTATGGGTGTCGTGGACACCCACGAGTGGAAATAGTACCTGTTGGTCGGCATGCCGACCATCGGGATAGTGAGCCGTTGGGCTCACGGAGGAGGTCATGTGACTGTCGGTCAGCCGACCGGCGGTCACATGACTACCACCCCCTTCTACAATATACCTCTACTTTCACTCTTTCCAGTATCTCAACTCTACACATCCCTATTTTTTTTTTTTGCCAGTAGCATCAAATACTTTATTCCTAATACAACAATCCATACTTAGCTATTCCATCATAGGCTGAACAGAAGTTAATAATTAATATTGCACCGACCTAAATATTAATGTTTATAACTGTATTTAGTGATAGAAGTGGTAGTATTTTGACTCAAATGTATTTATATAAGGAACTAGATCCTATGTGTAATTGTAGATCCTAGATCCTATGATCCTAGATCCTATGATCCTAGATCCTATGTGTAATATGTTTGTAAATATAGGGTAGTAAAGAGATGAGGGTGATTCAGTAAGTAAGGTAACAAGACATGTCATGTGTGTAATGTTCTCTATTTCATACTAATTTCCCACCAGGCCAGAGCAGGTAGACCTCTGATTCCCCTCCTGGCCATTAGACTGCACCTCATATCAGTCTAAGGGTGTGTACACATGGTGAGATCCTTGCTATGCCCGATTTTCACTAACGATTTCCCTTGAACTCCCCAGAGCCCAGCACTACCGATTTTGATTAACTTTTTTTGAGATATGGACTATGTGTGCTTACGATTTTGGCTTATGTGAGATTTTGGCTTATGCGAGATGTCATTGACATGTGAGATGAACTAGATAGTACACCGATCTAGCAAGGATTGACTTGCCTGCACAGTCTATCTTTTCTTGTGATGCCGACCTGGCGGGACCATGCATCGGGATCGAATCGGGATTGCAAGGTGACTTTCACCTTGCGATCTGCACTAACTTTTCTTGTGATTTTGACTATATAGTCAAAATTGAAAGAAAATATCTCACCATGTGTACACACCCTTACTATCTCAACATCAGTTATAAGATAGTAGGGTTGGTGGAAATATGGAAAAACATTGTGGTGCATAGTGTGATAAGATTTCTGCATCTAAAGAGCACATCAGTATGTGAAAGTCATCACCAGCTTGTTGAGGTGTACAGCGAAACAGATTTGGGGTCATGCACTGCCTGTGGTGGACATGATTGGCTTCCCAGATCACTGAACATCTTAAACATCTGTCCCTCCATTATCAAAGGCAGTGCCCAAACCCCAACCAGTTTCAATGGCATGACATTATCACCGTATGCTTTACAAAGTTGACAATGTGGCATTATTTAGATAGACTGATTAAATTTGTCACCAATCATGTGTTTGTATCTTTAAGTTCACCAAAAGTTGTGACCATGATACCAAAGCTTTCCAAACAAATTTTTTCATATGTTTTACAATCAAATATTTTGATATTGAAATTTCACTATAAGGAAAACCCCAAAGACAACTACCATTGATTTTCTAAATTATGACAACAATAATGTACAGCAGTTTCTTGGGCTTTCATAAAAGAATGAGTTAGTTAAATTATTTCCTTTTCTTTATATCCACATATTCAGTTTCATGTCTGTAGATACAAAGAAATGTGACAATACATCTTTAGAGTCATTTGTAAAAATTGAAATGTTACGGTAGTGACTATATACTTAAGGGTAGCACAGAGAAATAAATTGTGCATGAAATAAAAAGATAACTTCATTATTGAAAGGCACAAAAAAGAACCCATAAAAATGTAACATGACAAAAATGTTGTGCTTGATCTGTCAGTACTTATGAACAAAAAGATAAAATTCTTGCTCTTCAATTTATAGTTCAATTTTGTGCATATAATTTCCTATGCAATAAAATTTGGTATTGTACAGTATGTTTTTTGTCATTAGAAATTGGATTAGCAAAACAATGTACAAATTCAATATTCTTCACAGTGTCATGTATGAGTAAATGAAACGCATGCCTACAGTAAGTGTAAAATTACAAAAATATTTGAACAACTGAATAAAGCAGTGATGATGATGATAATAATAATAATAATAATAGTAATAATAACAACAATAAATATATGTACAGTAATAATTGTTATAAATATATTATAAACATAGCCTCAAAATATCATTAAGTACTCTGGATCATTTTAGCTCTTTTTTAACCCAAATGATTACTTTACTTATCTTATCTTTGAGCATTTATACAGTATTATGCTCTGAAAATGAAGTTTACTTCTAAAAATGCAACTGGCGCACAAACTCCTGAAAAACTAGTTTTCAACTCCAATCTATTTCTGGAATATGACAACTGATTCTAAATTTTGTTGTTGTTTTGCTGCGCTATCCCGAGTCACTCTGATATGACAAAAATACAGGTAAATGGAGAAAACCTACTACTCACCCTTCAATGTACATTTACATAGAAACATAGAATTTGACTGCATATAAAAACCACTTGGCCCATCTAGTCTGCCCCTTTTTTTATCCTTTAGGTAATTTCAACCCTTTTTGAACTTTAATTCTTTGTACCATACCAATGACCTATACAGTGACATTATTACTTCTTTTTTCCTACTACTGATTCCTCTCCCTATGCAACCAAGCATCTGACTTGCCTTTCTCATTGCTTTGTTGCATTGCTTTCCTGCCTTTAAGTCACTTCAAATAGTGACTCCTAAATCCGTTTCCTCCTCAGTAATTTTCATTATAGTACCCTTGATACTATATTTAGTCTTTGGGTTTTTGAGACCCAAGTGCATGATTTTGCATTTTTTAGCATCAAACTGTAGTTGCAACGTTCTTGACCATTTCTCAAGCCTTCCTAGGTCATCAGTTATTTGTTTTACCCCTCCCGGTGTGTCTACCCTGTTGCATATCTTTGTATCATCTGCAAAAAGGCATACTTTCCTGACAACCCTATCACTTCACCATTATTTAAAGTCCATGGTCAAATATCCCCAAATATTTAGCTCCATGTTGCAATAATCTACTACAGATGGAACCACGCTCATCTAGGCTACTCTGCTGCGCCTACTGTAGGTGCACCAAGGTTTATTATCATAAGCCTTTCATATATTGTTCTCAGCTACAATACAATACAGAGAGAACAATACAACAGGGGATTGAGTCATTACAGCAGGGGATTAAGTCTAACTGCCCTGGCTCAGTTAATCCTATTAAAGGCAAAGATGAGGAAGGCTCCATCTCTATTCATTGGCTCAATGAATTGGACGTATTGGACTCTTTGGGGTAAATTTACTGAGATTCATCTTTCTGTCGAATTTTGCAGAGATTAATCTCGGATGACATCGTCCATGTTTTTTTGCAACTTTTTGAAACCAAATTTGGTAATTTACTATGTTACCGCATTTGTGATTTTTGAATTTTCCGATGTTGATGTTACTCATATTCATAAAAGTATTTTTCCTGCTGTATTGTGTTTTTCCAGCAGAACATGGGTGGTTTGCCGCATGATTCATGTTTTTTAATTCGTGACAGTGTTTTTTCAAACATGGTTGCATTAAAACTTGTAATTTAAGTCAGTGAGGTGGAGGATGTGAGTGAGGGGGAAGAGGAGGCAGAGGAGGCTGCAGATTCTTCTACTGAGAGTGATGTAGCCAATGCCGCCATGCACTTACAACCAAGATGGGGCGCAATGTCAAATTCACCTTTGCTGAAAACATGGCTTTGGTATGGGAGATTATGAAGCAACATCTTCAGCTATCCGGGCCACAGTCTGCAAAGGTGTTAACCTGCAAAACAGGCATTTTGTAGAAGAAAGTTGTGGCTGCTGTAAACAGTGTGGACTTGGTCAAGCGCACAGAGAACAAATGCAGAAAAAGGTTTTAGAACATCAAGCACCATGTCAAGGTGAAAATGGCCAAGGAGGCCAATTCATCCTGCCAAACAGGAGGTGGCTATCCATTTGTGGCTTCATACAGTACATGGAATTTGAAGAGCCCATGCAGATCCTTATCCCTCCAGAAGTGTTGAGGGCAACTTATGTTATGTATACTGATCGGCCCAAGAAGGGTGGTAAGTGTGTTTCTTTTTATTCCATTTAAGAGGTGTTTTAATATGTAGACATATTTAAATATGTGGTAAGCTGTGTTTTTTTATTGTTTTTCTGAATCATAATCCTGCATGCTTTTGGGACTTTTTTTTTTAATGAAGGCAATACATTACTGGATATGTGTGTCATATCTGTATTGGTTCCAAAGTGCTTTTCTATCTTTTTTTGTGAAGCATTAAGAATTTGACTGACATTACTGTTGTAATGTATTGTTGCCTAATGCCTACATGCCAATACTGTATTGATCATTGTATGGGCCATGAACCTGTGTGCCCTACTGTGGGTCTGCTCACAAGACTGACATCTTTGTTCCCAATGTTTTTTTTTGTGGCATATATTAAAGTTGCTTTTGCTCTGCTGTTTCAGTTAGTGCCTTCACCTAAGTACTGTCACCCTTTAAGCTCCAATTAAGCTTTACTTTGTACTATATCAATGTCACCTCTTATCATGTTTGTGTTGTTTGGATTACAGTATGGTAAAGTGACTGACAAAATCATTGATTTGTATTTTGATGTTGGCTCATGGCGTTTTTTTTAATTAAACATAAATTGAGAATGTGCAGATTGTATTTTGCACCTGTCCTGTGTTTAAGTATTCATTGTATGGGGTGTTTTTTTTGGATATGTGGTTGACCAATACTTTGCAAGATTCTTCACATTTGTAGTGATGTGTGAAATGATGTCAAACATATCTTTGTAAAAACAAATTATTTATACAAAAATATAAATACAGCAAACCACAATATTTGATTTTATTATTGTGACACTAATGAATGACATAAACATACATAGCTGTTATGATATAGTGTAATATCAATAACTTATTTTTTAGACTGTTGTTGGTAAAATATCAACACAAAGGAATAAGTCTATAGTTATACTACTTTCAAATACATTACAGTGGTTGAAATATACTTAACTGAAAAATTTTGTTCTATTAGTTGCTGTCTTACCTGCCTCTCTACATCAGTTTTTGGATGTATGCACATTGGGGCAGATGTACTAACCTGGAGAAGGCATAAGGAAGTGATAAACCAGTGATATGTGCAAGGTGATAAAGGCACCAGCCAATCAGCTCCCATATGTAAATTAACAGTTAGGATCTGATTGGCTGGTGCCTTTATCACCTTGCACATATCACTGGTTTATTACTTCCTTATGCCTTCTCCAGGTTAATACATCTGCCCCATTGTGTGTTTTGACAATATGTAAAGGTCTGTCCATTGTCTAATGAGTGTCTCTTGAATGCAGACAACATCTGTTTTTACCATGTGGAATGATCTCCTAGCCACATAACATTTTTCTGAGAGGTTAAGTACCTTTGCATTAATGGACAAGATTTGTAACGTGTCAGTGGGCATATCCATTTAGTAAGGATGATGTGCAAGAGCTAGAGTGGAGGTGATGAGTGGGCAGATGAAGAGGGTGGAAAAGGAAAAGTAACCAAAAGCCAGGTCCACTCGCTTATTATCATCTGCATCAGTTACTCTAGCCTTCTACTCATCTTCACAATACCGGCCTTTCCACAGTCCATTCCATCATTAATGCAGCAGGCAAACATTTTCCTCTCCTACCACTCCTTATCTAGTGCCCCTCTATGTAAACCCCTTAAATGGCTCCCAATTCACTTCTGAAGTCAACTCAATCTGCTCACCCTCAATTAGGGAGCCCTCTGAAAAATGTTTTCTCATTACATTTCTGACCTTGACAGAGGTATGCTTCTGCTCACTCACTCTGCTCCACCTCAAACCTTTACATCTACAGTACATCCATTTTTAACCTCTGTCATTGTAATACCAGTAAAAAAAACGTTATAAAACCTAAAGCTGCTTTACGATGTCTTCTCATACAGAATGCCACATTTCCCACACCACTATAACCCTCACTGGTACTGTACTTTATTGTCTTCTTGTATTCAAGCTCAATATAGTAGGGACCTGTGAACTCGTTTATTGTGAAAATAATTAAGTGGATGGAACAGTAAAGTAAGCAGGCAGATGATAGTAAATTGTTTAGTAGTTGATGCTACTGTAAATACAGACAGAATAGCTATTAGGAAAGCAGAAATAGAGTTCTGAGTCCAGTTAAAAACTGATATCAGCAAACAAGAGCATGTCCAGTAACAATCCAAGATAAAGGGCAAGATACTGTAAAGTCCATATAACAATCAAGTAGAAACAAAAGCACAAACAAATATAAGTTGGGTCACAACAGGGAAAGATTCACAGGAAAACAGGATCAACACACATCCACAGAAGTTGGTGCTTATGTGGCAACATTTTATAGTGAAAATAAATGCATATATTTGCATGCATTTAGATTTGTCCATAAAACCCATATCTGTTCACTTGTACAAGTAGCCATAAGCGTTAAAAGTGAACATTTGCACCAGCTCTATAGCTGGTGCAAGATATTCATCTGAAATCAGATGCATATCTTCAGCTGTAAATATACCATACCCTCGGAAACCTAATCTATGCAAAAACCAGTTGCCACCTACAGTAGTTACATAAATTCAGCCACAAGAAGAGATGTGCATTAGATGCAAACTATTAACTGTACATATGAAAAAGATCCATCAGTAAACTGGACTTATGTGCAACTATGAATCAGGCCCTCATTCTGCAGAATATGTGGCCAATCTTGGAGAGAGCAGAGATAAATGGCCAGATAACTGGCACTGACAGCCATTGTGTATAAAGCCAGTGCCATGCATTATTATTTTTTACCAGTTATTTTATATAGCACACACATATTCCACAGTGCTTCACAGAGAATATTTGCCCATTCACATCATTCCCTGCCCCAGTGGAGCTTACAATGTATATTCCCTACCACATGTACGTGAACAAACATCCACTGTAGGGTACATTTTGTCTGGAGCCAATTAACCTACCAATATATTTTTGGATTGTGGAAGGAAACCAGAGTACCTATGGGTAACCCACACATGCATGGGGGGAATACAAAAACTCCGCCCATGGTGGGAATCAAACCCATGACCTCAGTGCTGTGGGGCAGCAATGCTAACCTTTACATCAAATGTGCTAAATGTGGTAATGTGGTAGTCATAATAACCTCCTATCATCCTCATACCAATACTTCTCCTGCACTGCTTCCCACTTCTATGAAACATTACCATCCTCTACCAGACTAGTTCCTAATTTAAATCTTTGAAATGCAATCTCAAAACCACCATTTTGTTTGCTTAGCCTTTTTTTTATAGGCCCCATCATTTTAATAAACTCTATCTTCTAATCTCATTTCCATGTTCATCTCCATGTACTTTACACAATCCTCTTCAATTTCAATCTGCTTCCATTTTAATCTGTATTCTTGTATTTATTATGCTTATTTGTGATCATGAATTACCTTAGGTTCATGTACTGTATCATTCTTTCTATTACACGTAACTCTATTTATGTCTTATTGACTATATTTTTGTTATTTTGACTGTACACCACTGTGAAATCTGTGACACTGTAAAAAAAATAATAATAATACAGGTTGAGTATCCCTTATCCAAAATGCTTGGGACCAGAGGTATTTTGGATATGGGATTTTTCCGTATTTTGGAATAATTGCATACAATAATGAGATATCATGGTGATGGGACCTAAATCTAAGCACAGAATGCATTTATGTTACATATACACCTTATACACACAGCCTGAAGGTAATTGTAGCTAATATTTTTTATAACTTTGTGCATTAAACAAAGTGTGTGTACATTCACACAATTCATTTATGTTTCATATACACCTTATACACACAGCCTGAAGGTCATTTAATACAATATTTTTAATAACTTTGTGTATTAATTTATTAAACATAGTTTGTGTACATTGAGCCATCAAAAAACAAAGGTTTCACTATCTCACTCTCACACAAAAAAGTCCGTAATTCGGAATATTCCATATTTCGGAATATTTGGATATGGGATACTCAACCTGTAATAATAATAATAATAATAATAATAATCATAATAATCATAATAACAACAACAACAACAACAACGACAACAACAACAGCAACAACAGCAACATATCAGTGATCCAGAGCCATAAAAATATATTTTTGGGGAAAAACTTTAAGTCATTGTTTTCTTTATGTAATTTATTGAGAAATAACATTTTGACAGTATGCCAATCATCAAGAAGTGAGAATTAATATAACTGTTGAAATAGTCCTGGTCACAAGAGACTAGTCCAAATGTCATGAATTTTGGGAAAATAATCTTCAGGCTGATGTTTATTTTGTAGCATCTAATAGCATAGGGAGATAACATTTTATAACAAAAAAACACAACAGCATTACTTAATTACAGAGCATATTTAAAGATTTGTTTCAATTAATTTTGGTACTTAGTATAGATTAATTGTGTTTACATAAAGAACATCAGCCGAGTTAAAATTAATTTATTAACTTTAAAATGAATTATATTTTTTTATGTTTGTGTCAGAAAATTATAATGGAGTGAGTTTAAAAATTATAGTTAACACTTAAGTAATGTCATAATAATAGCATTAGGAAGAGTATAATATCTATTTTTACCTAGGTTTATATGTGGAATGCAATATAAATATGTTGATGTTACTTGTGAAGTAATGCGCTTTTTTTAGTCTGTGTTATTTGGGTTCTATTTTTATTTTCTAATGCACAGCAAAAATAAATAAATAAATAAATAAATAAATAAATAAATACATCCCATAAAATCTAATCTCATCTTATGCTTCTCACTTGATAATATTGCAGCTTTATATATCCAGGTGAAACCAGCCAAAAAGCAGTGGCTTGCAAAAGTCACCACTTTGTAAGTCTAGCTTGCAGACACTTCTGATTGGATGACTGCAAATTAACCTCTGAAACAAATAGTACTGGCTTTATAAACCAAGCATGTTGTATGCGATTTTGTGGGCATATTTTAGGTTTCATTTTTTTTGCTTTTATCAATATTACGCAAGAAGGAAGATTTTGCATTATATAGAGTTTTAAATTGAATCAACCCTAATAGTGAATGTGTTTTCACTACAATATCAAAACAAATGTTGAAAAAAGTCTGTTGTACGTGTGACCTGGTGGGTGTAATATTGGTATTTGTTTAAACTAGAGATGAGCGGGTTTGGTTCTCCAAGAAAGGCACCCAACTGAACATGGCATTTCAAATTGGGATCTGAATCCGGCTTAGGTTTTCCCACCTGATTCGTATCCCAAAACGAGGCAAAACATCATCCTTCGGCTGTCAGATTCTCTTGGGTTTTGGATTCTATAAAGGTCCTTGGTGATCCCGCCAGCTTCACTTTGGCTGTGGAGCTAATATTAAGTAAATGTGTCCATGCTGTGTCCATCCAGGGGTGCTGTGTTGTCCATCCAGGGGTGCTCATGTGTTGTCCATCCACAAAGGTGCTGCTGTGTACTCCAGGGGTGCTCTGTCCATCCATAAATGGGCTGCTGTGTTCTCCAGGTGTGCTCTGCTCATGCTGTGTCTGTCCATAAAAAGGCTGCTTTGTCCTCCAGGGGTGCTCTGTCCGTACATAAACGGGCTGCTGTGTCCTCCAGGTGTGCTCTGCCCATGCTGTGTCTGTCCATAAAAAGGCTGCTTTGTCCTCCAGGGGTGCTCTGTCCATACATAAATGGGCTGCTGTGTCCTCCAGGTGTGCTCTGCCCATGCTGTGTCTGTCCATAAACAGGCTGCTTTGTCCTCCAGGGGTGCTCTGTCTATCCATAAAGGGGCTGCTGTGTCTGTCCAGGGGCGCATTGTCAATATCGAGGTGCTCTGCACCAGTATAAAAAATAAAAGCTAACAATTATATTTAAAAAAATATATTAATCATTTTGGTGCTATTTTCCCGTGTAATATACTATTATTTTTCTGTGACATTTACGGTCAGACCGTAGTGTATAATCATACACATACTGTGACTGTAGGTGGTACCCCAAATGTAGTTGGTCCATCCCCAGGGGTGCTTTGTTGTACATAAAGGGGTGCTGTGTTTTCAATCAAAGGGCTGCTGTGTTTTACAAAGGGCTGCTATGTCCATCTGTCAAGGTGCTGCTCTGTCCAACAAGGGGCCACTGTATCTGTCCAGTGGTACCCTGTCACTCTAGGGGTGCTCTGCCCCAGTGTAAACAAAAGAAAAGCTAAAAATATAATATAATATATAAATATATTTTTGTGCTGTAACCAAGTGTACTATACCTTTATTTTTCTGTGACACTGCAGACAGCAGTGCAATATTCTTTCTCATACATGTATTGTGTGACACTGTAGATGGAAATAAACTGCGGTGTAATATTCTTATTTCTGACTCATAAACATTTTGTGTGACACTGTGGGTGAGGGTGAACTGCAGTGTTATATTATTATTTCTAACGCATACACTTATTACAGTATGTGACACTGTAGGTAGAAGTGAACTGCAGTGTTATATTATTATTTCTGACTCATACATGTATTGTGTGACTCTGTACAGTAGGTGGAAGTGTGCTAAAATGTTATATTATTATTTCTCACTCATACACATATTGTGTGAAACTAGGTGGAAGTGAACTGCAGTATTATATTATCATTTCTGACTCATACACGTATTGTGTGACACTGTAGGTGGAAGTGATCCAAAACTGTTATATTATTATTTCTAACTTATACACGTATTGTGTGACACTGTAGGTGGAAGTGAACTGCAGTGTAATATTACCATTTCTGACTCATACACGTATTGTGACAATGTAGGTGGTAAATTTTTTGCACAAATTGTGGTGTGTGTTGTACTTCACTTTGTTCGTGTTTGTTGATAGATATGATGGATGAACAATTGAGAGAAGGGCAGAAAGCACATACTAGTACTGAAGCTTCTGCCACCAGTCATGATTGTCACGATCCAGGTAATTAGTCACCACTTCTTTTCTTCCAAGTGCCTCCTGAGACTGGCCCAGCGCTCCAAGCCTGGATTCCACCTGTGCTGTCTGCGTGCAGCGCGCTGTACAACATTGCTTCAGTCTCTGCTCAGTGATCCTGGCAGCGCTGTCATGGCAAATGCACAGCAAGTTCCTCCTGTCACAGTGAATGGCATCTCCTGCCCTCCATGGCTTTTGCCACCATTACTATAGATTCCCACATGTTAAGTTCAAACAGACTTTCCCTCCAGAATCAAACATGGGTGCAGCCATGTTTGGATTCATCACATGATACCTTACAGTCTATCCACTGTGCTCTGGACTCTGCCTGATTGCTCAGACAATACCCGCTTCCCAGCTGGTATAAATATCCTGCATCAAGGCTGCATAATCGTCAGTGCTTTGGTTGTCTATCCTAGTTATACATGTCTCTCCTGTTTGTGGATGTTCCAGATTGTGCTTCCAGGTATTCCAGCTCCTGTGATCTTGCTCCACTTAAAGAGACCCCGCACCAGTTACCATCCTGTGGTGCTGCCTGACTCCAGCAGTGTTCCTACTTTTCTTCCTGTGATCTGCAGTGATCTATCACCGGCTTCCAGCTTTCAGCATTCCAGTATCGCTTCCAGCTTCAGCGATGATCTCGTATCACTCCCTGCTCTCATTGTTTACCAACATCACTCTTCATGATCTACAGTGACTTCATCACTGGCTTCCAGCGTTGTTCCAGTCTCGCTTCCAGCTTCCAGTGGTGTTCCTCAGTCACTTCCAGCTCTCAGCAGTGTCCTGTATCACTTCCAGTATCTCTCTCCATCTCCTGCAGTGTTTCAGCATCGATCCACTTATCATCTACCACACAACATCGAACCACAGCTCACCATTAATTCTCACCTCGGACTCAATCTACAGTGGTGAGTTCAGTACACCTTCCATCTGCTCTGGTTCCATCAGGCATCCCTGGCAGTTCTTCTAGGTTCCCTTCAACTTCTGTGCATGTGTACCAACCCCAGCTTCCAGAGTGTCATCTACTGGGCAATATCAGCTCGTTCCCTCATACAGTGGTTAGCTGTGGCCAACGGACTTACCATCTCCGGGTCTTGAAAGAACTTTGTCTCATCTCATCCTGCATGGCCACAGTACTCACTTACCACTGTGCTCCTAGGAACTGTACTGCTATCTTACCCTGCACATCTGTTGTTGAAGTTATCTGAACTGCCAAGGTGTTTAAACTGTGTGTTCAATAAACAGACTTTGTTTTATATACTCAATTGTTGTGGTCACGCCTTCGGGCAAACAGTGCTTAACCTCCTGCATGTCCAAGAACCCTATTCAACCTCCACGGTTCACATACATGTCAGCCACTATGTCTTAGGCTTCCCTAGGTCAGCCTCAGCCCTAAGTTGTGACAATGATGATACAAGTCCATCAATGTCATTTACTAAGGCCAATGCCCAAGGACTTAGAGGGTTTAAGTCAGGGCATGTAAAATCAAAGAAGCAATATAATTTTAAAGTGGTAAAAAACCCCATAAAAAATAAAATTAGCTACAAATAAACATAAAATTGGCACTATACCATTAACCACACAAAGTGTCAAGGAAAGGCTAAGGCATATGCCTTTATTTATGAGTGGTAGTTCTGCCTCTTATGATGATGTAAGCCCTTCTCTCTGTAGGTGTGTCAAAAAATCTAACTCATTTTATTGAACAGGAACCAACTGTGTGCTCATGAATCCCTGAGGAGAGTCTAAGTGTGTCTGTATGTGCCATGTGTGAGCCTTACCTTTTTAATGCTGTCCTCAAATAGTAGGCTCCTTTGACCATTTGTGCACCCTCTGCAAATGTGGGGATGAGCATCACAGGTCAACATGCTGACATACAAATTGAGGATGCTTCGGTGGAAGTGCTCCAGGATGAGGAGTATATTTGTGTAGCTGGCACTAATAAGGATGTTGAGGATGAGGATGTTGATGAGGATGTTTGTGTAAATCAGGCACCAGTGGAAAAAGTTGTTGACTATGATATGAAAAAGCCCATCTGGGCAAAAGACAACAAAATCCACCTCTTATGTGTGAAATATTTCTACCCAAATCCTGACAAATGTCAAGCCTTCTTTTCCCTTTGTAAAACTATAGTAAGTAGAGCTAAGGACCATAACCATCTATGAACCTACTCCCTGTTATGTCACTTGTAGCACATCCATCAAAAGTTTTTGACAAATTCAAAACTTTGGCTAAAAATGCAACAACAACCATTTTTTGCTGTTTTGCCTTTTGTTGTTCGATTTTTGTTTTTCTCCTCCATTGATATTATTTTAACAGTAAATATTTTGATTCCTTAATTTTAGACAATCATGTTGTTGATATGAACAACTTACGAATCAGTAGTGATCTAAGAAACCGTTGCCTATGTTATAAGTAGGAATTTTGGACATTAGGTGTGTTATGATATTGTTGTCTCTATAAACATTGTCCTTTATGATATCCTAAATATACATATATTTTTAATGTAATGTAATTCAATCTTAGTGAGAAATATATAAATAATCGCTAGACAATCATGTGGTTGCTATAGGCAGCATACACATTTAAGCATTGGTTGTCTAAGAAATTGTTTCCCATGCTACGGTTCTAGTTAAGAAGTTTAGATATTAAGTGTAATATGATACTGCTGTCTTCTCTAAAGAATATATGTCCTTCAGATGACATGAAGTATATATATGTAGAAAAACTATTTTATATACTAATTGATGTTTTTATTATTTTTATACTACTTTTTAATTGTAATATTTATTTTATAAAATCTATATATGGTATGTATGCTGTTGTTAATATATCTGCAAAGTAATATTGAATTTTGAATATACAATAAATATGGTCATATTGTGGAAATGTTGGAAAACAAAAAACATTCATTTTCTTTAGCTGCACACCCTTAGATTATGTGGCTTCAATAAATGTGAACTCTGGTGATTTTAATCATTGGGCTAATTGGCTCCCTGTCCCTATAAGAGGGAATACTGGACAGGAAAATACTAAACTGTTCCTCTGAAGAAACGACCAGGTTTCTGTGATCGAGAAATGCATCAGGACACGGGGACACAATACCCACTATTTCTGTCACACGTATTGGATACACCAGCTACCTCTGAGCAGACATAGCACCTCACCCTGAGTCACCTGCATTGGCCCCCCTGCTATATGGAGACCGCGGCTTCATGGGATGCTGATGGATGCTGGCATACACTGTGTAAACAAAGCCGTACCACCCGAGTCGTCTACATTGCATCCAGACCACATGGAGTTAGCGGCTACACGGGACACCGTTGCTAATGGATACCGGCAGCTACATGGAGCCCAGACGTAGCCGTCCTACAGATACACAGGTGGCACCATTAAATTGATTGGGAGTCATCCATTCAAGTCTCCCTTGAATGGTAGCCATACTACTGCTGGCCAGTATTGTGAACTAATCCAGGTACTGTATTATACAAATTATATCCATATCCACACATTAACGGCGCTCAATATATACACATATGTGGAGACTTTGATCAGTCCAACAATGATTATGGCTCATATCACCATTAGTGCAATATATTAACTACTGGACATATGCACTGAAAATTGAAGGCACACCGGTAATTCAGTGCATAGGAATACATCAATTGTGATTGTTACTTTTTATGATACAATATCCAGTATTATTGAAACAATTAATCTAATTTAACAAGTGTTACAATTTATTCTGGTTATTCTAATTTGAATTATTTTATGTTTTTTTTTAATTATATGAATTGATTTAAGAGTGATAGTAATACCAGAATATTAATTGAATATAAAAGTAAAATAGAAATAAAGAGATAAAAGTCTGTTTTGCGCTCTCTATTTTTTCTTTTTTTTTGGTCCCTGGATACCGTCCATCTGGTCCATAGGTAAGTGTACCACCTTCTGTAACCCTTTCCTGCCCAACTCATTTTGATACAGCTGTATCTTTCTCAAGGCATGAGAAAAGTTCTACAGATGGGGAATATATACCCTTATTTATAAAGTATTAACAAGCACTAATATCAGGCATGGAAAATACTGGCCTGGATTCCTATATGTGACTTTGATGAAAAGTGCCTCTCCGTCACCTATTTCACATTTTCAATAATATCACAATAGAAACAATATACTGTACATCACATCCTGTTCACATGTCTAAAAAAACCATAATCTACAGTATATAGGTAATGGTGTTCATCTGTAATTAGATTCCCCTCTGGTTTTAGTGTGTAAGTGATTCAGTGTTCCTGCTGATTTGATCTCCCATAGCCGGAAGTATATTGCTGCGGCTGGAAATGCAAGGCCGTTCCCGGAAGTCATGACAGTGTCTCCATTATTCCACACAAACCAGTGTGTTCTTAGAAGGAGTTTCAGCACAGCAGTGACCTTGCCAGCGATCGGCATAGGTGGTTACTTCCCCATAATGTGGAAAAGATGATGTTCATCAAAATGAATTACAAATTCCACAAGGAAGACCTTTACTCGCAATTACATACAAAAAACTACAGAGGCATTTGTAATTGTGAATTCCAGCAGGATGAATTAATAGTATGGGAAGAAGAGGTTGTACACACTTATGGGGTGAGGAATCAGTTGCTTGTGTAGAGCCAGTTTGTGTACGTGGAGATCATTAGCAGCTTGTTTTGTGAGGCCCAAACAAATTAATAATTTCAGCCACAAGTGGCAGTCCCTATTGCTGATGTGATTGGTTTGTTAAACTGTGCATGTGTGTTGATATATACAAGGGTGAGTGGGAGGGGCCATGGACAATTCTATCTTGCACGTTTTCTTTTAATTATGCGCTGCTTGAAGCATGGCTGGATGTCCTTCTTGTGTAGATGACAAACATTTTCATAATATATTAAACAGCCACACTGACTGCCACTGCAGTGCCATTCTGTTTCCTAGAATTGCCATGTTGGCAGTTTAAGTGCCATATGTTTGTGCCGCCCACTGCTGTCACTTAGCTTAGTCATCCAGCTACCTTGGTGTAACCTTTTGGCCTAAACTGGATAAAAATAATATTGTGAGCTGTGAGGTAGTCAAAATTGACTTTAAATGAGAGGAAATTAATAATATTGAGGTTATTAATACTGTAGGAAATAATCAGGCCAAAATTCTGTGATTTTAGCTTTTTCTATGAGTTTTGTAAAAAAAAAAGTAGATTCTCCAAAACAAAAGCCAACAAGGGCGGTTTTGGAAAAAACAAATACAAATCCAAAAAACCAAAGAGATACACATCTCTAATTTAAATTAACACAAATTTATTATGTTTTTATGACCTGCATCACATTGTGGGTCTCATTCAGATGTGATTGGAGGTGCTATCACTGCTACATACATAGAAGTAATATAGTAGTAATGCAGCAGGTGGCGTCATGCCTCCTGCATATATTACTGATCTGAGCTGCATCCAAGGATGCAGTATACTGGGTCAACTGCCACGCTGTCAGTCGGCTGTGTGACCCATGGGGTCATGCAAGTCGGCCGCTATAAGAGATATCAATACGCAAGGAAATAACCATCCTTGGACTGAGATTCTGGCATCATCCATCCCCTACAACCAGAGGCGGAACTACCATTGGTGCTGCAGGTGCATTGCACTGGGGCCCCTGCAGACTAAGGACCCCCTACTGCCCAGATCAGCAATGAGTTATCCCCCGTCCCCCCCAGCAGACCATTATGAGCAATGTTGGATGAATGGCCCAGTGCCAAGAATAGGATGGGCCCCACTGCCTGTGGGAGCTGCCACTTAGGGAGGCAGGCCTGACCTTGTATGTGCTGGACTGATAGAAGAATTCTGCTATCTATCAGTGCTGAAGATCACTGCTAAATACTGCCTCTAATTAACAGACATATTTTCTGATTCACTGCTGTCTGTGAATTAAAGGCAGTTTACAACAGGTGTAACTGGCACTGTTAGAGATTACCTGACCGAGTGCCAAACTGAGGAAAGCACAAGGGTGGTGTCCCCTGTCCCAGACAGCAGAGGCCGCTGTGTTCCTGCTCCCACCAAGGTACATGCCCCCTGTTCTCCAAACCATGCATGACATAGTGCTTGTACCCTTGTTACCCACTACCTCTCCCTGTCATCCACTGCCTTCCCCTGTCACTCACTGCCTTGCCCTGTTACTCACTGCCTCCCCCTGCTTTACGCTGCCACCCTTATTGTGAACTTGGTTTGGGGTGGAGGACGGGACCCAAATTATATTTTTGCACCTGGGCTCACCACTCACAAGTTCTGCCACTCCCTACAATGGTGGCAACAGACTTCCATTTTGAGATATGGAGGCTGTTGCCACCCCTCTCTACCCGCAAATGGAATCAGATTGTCAGACTTCTTTAACAGTCTGATGCCGACTTGCGTCCACCATTGCAGACCCATACTGCACATGCACAGTATTGTATACAAAGACAAGGTTGCAGGAGCACAATTCAAACACTGCCCATCGGGTTCAACCTGTATTTTGTGATAAGCTGTTCATATTATAATGCACCTGCTGAAGTAATGGTTTAGTACCAATTGACAACAATGATTCTTATCACTACCAGATTAGTCACTATGTTAAATGCTATAACCCTGGATACTTCTTCCAGTCAGAAATTTGTCCAATTGGTTTTTAAATACATTTACAGAGTCTGCCATTATTACCTTCTCTGGCAGGGAGTTCCAAAATGTTATTGCCCTTACCGTGAAGAACCCTTTCCTACGTTGTGTACGGAATTTTCCCTCCTCTAGCCTCAGCGAGTGCCCACATGTCCTATACAGAGTTATTTTAATAAACAAATCCCCTGCTAACTCCTTGTAATGACCATTTACATATTTGAAGATATTAACAATGGCCCTCATTCCGAGTTGATCGCTCGTTATTTTTCATCGCATCGCAGTGAAATTTCGCTTAGTGCGCATGCGCAATAGTCGCACTGCGACTGCGCCAAGTAACTTTGCTATGAAGATAGGATTTTTACTCACGGCTTTTTCTTCGCTCCGGCGATCGTAGTGTGATTGACAGGAAATGGGTGTTACTGGGCGGAAACACGGCGTTTTAGGGGCATGTGGATGAAAACGCTACCGTTTCCGGAAAAAACGCAGGAGTGGCCGGAGAAACGGGGGAGTGTCTGAGCGAACGCTGGGTGTGTTTCTGACGTCAATCCAGGAACGACAAGCACTGAACTGATCGCACAGGCAGAGTAAGTGTGGAGCTACTCTAAAACTGCTAAGTAGTTTGTGATCGCAATAATGCGAATACATCGGTCGCAATTTTAGGATGCTAAGATACACTCCCAGTAGGCGTAGGCTTAGCGTGTGTAACTCTGCTAAATTCGCCTTGCGACCGATCAACTCGGAATGAGGGCCAATGTCTCCTCTTAGATGCCGCTTTTCTTGTGTATACATATTTAACATAGTAAGCCTTTCCTTGTACTCCAGTGTCTCTAACCCTTTAATCAATTTAGTAGCTCGCCTTTGAACTCTTTCTAGTTCCCCGATATCTTTTTTATAATGTGCCCAAAATTTAACACAATATTCCAGGTGCGGACGTACCAATGACTTGTACAGTGGCAGGTTTACATCCTTGTCCCTTGTCTCAATACCCCGTTTTATGCATGCAAGCACTTTGCTTGCCTTTTTTGCAGCAGTTTGACAGTGTGTACTGTTATTAAGCCTATTATCTATGAGCACCCCCAAATCTTTTTCCACCACAGTTACCCCCATAATTTCGCCATTTAGAGTGTACGATGCATGTGTGTTTTTTGTCCCAAAATACATAACTTTGCTTTTTTCTATATTGAACCTCATTCCCCATTTAGACGCTCAGGCTTAAAGTTTAAATAAGTCATCCACATCGCTATCTGAATTAATTACCTTACACAGCTTAGTATCATCTGCAAGGATTGACACTGTCCTTTCCTGGCCAATTCCTAGATCATTAATAAATATATTGAACAGTAGCAGGCCAAGTACGGACCCTTGTGGTATTCCGCTGACTACTGGTGCCCAGTTGGAGAACATCCCGTTGAGCACTACTTGTTGTACTCTGTTATCCAGCCAATTACCTATACATATACAAATAGTAAATCCTAGACCAAGTTCTCTTAATTTGATGATCAGCTTCTTCTGAGGCACTGTATCGAAGGCTTTTGAAAAATCTAAATACACCACATCCATTGCTTTTCCCTGGTCAAGATTCTCGCTCACTTCCTCGTAGAAGCTAATTAAGTTAGTTTGACATCATCTGTCCCTTACAAACTCATGCTGACTTTTTCTGAAAGCTCTCCGCAGGGTCAAACCTCTCATTACCGGTGTGCACCCCAGGATCCCTCCCCTGCATACCTAATGCTGAGTATTCAGTGAAACTAATTTCCCACCTTCACTGCTTTAGCTCTCACTTCTATATTTCTCACCACTTTACCACTGCTGTTTTTCAGCAGCCTTTCTCACTACCCTAACTATCTTCACTTCTTTCACTATATATCTTTTCACTCGAGTTTTGCCCTGAGGTCGCTCGGCTGCTTGTTGTTCCACGCCCTGGACTTGTTCCTCCCAATATGTTAGGCACTTGCTTGATTAATGAGGTCACCTGGACATGGTGGACAAGCCATTATTTATGGCCATAACTATTCTATGAACCTCACTGAAAATGCTAAATTTTATTACAATGATTATTATTGATCAATTGGTAGTGTTTGAATTGCACATCTGCAACCTTATCCTTGTATGCAGTACTGAAAGGTCTCCGCATGGTTGCACCTCTCATTACCGCTGTGCACCCCAGGATACCTCCCCTGTATTGTCTGGCGCACTCATTAAGTACCAAACATTGGTAGTTTGTGAAGTGTGTCACAGGTCCATTGGAACATTTGTCCATTGGTACATTTATTTAGAAATACATCTGACTTTTTTTTCTATAAATGTATTTATACATTATGATATATGAGGGTTATTCAGGTTTGTTAACAAACCAAAACCATGTTGCACTGTAGGTGGAGCAGATGTAAAGTAACATGTGCAGAGCAGTGTTCATTTTGTCTACGGAAATTTTTAGTAAAAGTATTTGTCGACTACAGTTTATTTCAGGACTAAAATTAACTAAAATATAAACTGAGATCCAATGATTAAATCTTAACTAAAGCAAAACATAAAAAAGTGACTAAGACTAAAACAAAATTTTAAATCCCTGTCAAAGGACAGTGGAATTTATACTGGAAGTAGGGTTTCAATTAAATTATACTGTATGTTCTAGATATTTTCAGAAAAAAAATATGACCTTCTGTGAAGGAAATAGGATTGTGTATTAGACTTGTTTGTTCTAACAAAGTTAAGACATTAATTTGTATATGATTTATGGGAGCACTACAATTAGTATGTCTCCTTATGTGACACATTCTTAGCCTACTGAGCCTAGATTACTAAGCACATAGGTAAAGGTATGCAGTGGCATAAATACTGCCTCTGCAGCCACTTCGGAGGCTTGGAGGCACAGGGCTGTGGGAGCGCCGCCACTTTCACAGCAGATTGACATGCGGACTAGTCGTCCGCATGTCAATCTGCTAAATGTCCCCTCCAAAATGGCCGCCACTATGGAGGAAACATGCTAGAGGTCATACTTGACCTCTAGCGTTTAGGACTGCGGTGGCCAAACCGCGGCTCTTTCATCCGCCGCATGTGGCTCGGCCAGCTCCTGGCAACCGCTGCACGACACACACATTTGTCTCTGGCAGCTGTGTCTCTTCAATTCAGCACTGGTCCGTGAGCCAATCAGAGCTCGTGGACCAGCAGCTGAGGCTCCTGATTGGCTCACGGACCGGCGCCTAATTGAAGAGAGATACCGCTGCCGGAGAGTGAGGGGCAGGAGAGGCGCATGCTGTGCTCTTCTCCCCTCACAAAACAGCAGCAGTGTGGTGAGCAGCATGGGGGGAAGGGGGTGGGGGGCATATCTGGCACTGTGGGGACACTGGTACTGGGGTCATATCTGGCACTGTGGGGACATGTGTATCTGGCACTGGGGTCATAGCTGGCACTGTGGGGACATGTATATCTGGCACTGGGGGGCATCTATGGCACTGTGGGGACACTGGCACTGGGGGCATATCTGGCACTGTGGGGACACTGGCACTGGGGGCATAGCTGGCATTGTGAGGACATGTATATCTGGCACTGTGGGGACATGTATATCTGGCACTAGGGGCATAGCTGGCACTGTGGGGACATGTATATCTGACACTGGGGGCATATCTGGCACTGTGGGGACATGTGTATCTGGCACTGGGAGCATAGCTGGCACTAGGGGACATGTATATCTGGCACTGGGGGGCATATCTGTCACTGTGGGGACATATATATCTTGAACTGTGGGGACATGTATATCTGGCACTGTGGGGACATGTATATCTGGCACTGCGGGGACATGTATATCTGGCACTGGGGGCATAGCTGGCACTTTAGGGACATGTATATCTGGCACTGGGGGCATAGCTGGCTCTGTGGGGACATGTAAATCTTGCACTGGGGGCATAGCTGACACTGTGCGGACATGTATATCTGGTACTGGGGGCATATCTGGCACTATGGGAACATGTATATCTGGCACTGGGGGCATATATATATATATATATATATATATATCTGTCACTGTGGGGGACATATATTTCTGGCCGTGTGGAGGCACCCATATATTGGCATTTTTATATGTATGTGGCACTGTGCTGGGCATTATATGTATGTGGCACTGTACAACATGACTAAAAATAGGGTTATGACACAAAGTCATACTCCTACAAATGTCATACTGAAAGGTGTGTGCACAAAACTGGGGTGTGGCTTTGTGACAACTAGGCCACACCCCCATTTTTGCACACGCGCCTTTGGCGCACACATGGTAGTTGCTCTTACCCTTGACTACAGATCTTTTCTGGCTCTTTGCCTCTGACTGGTTGGCCACCCCTGGTCTAGGAGGTGCCGGGACCTGCGGAAGCGCATAGCACTGGCCTCGGCCGGCGGCACCCTGCAGCCCTGCCACCCTGGTGCAGCGGCAGCAACAGCAATGGTGGGATCAGGCAGCAGTGCCCACCGCACACTAAACAGATGGAAGCTTGTTGAAATCCATGACAACAAGCATTACCCCCTGGCAATGATCTTGACACCCAGTGCATGAAACCTCTGGCAACGAGCATAGCACCCAGCGCATGAAACCCTTGGCAATGAGCATGACACCCTGTGCATGAAAAACCCTGGCACCGTGCATGGAACCAAGATCATGAAACCCATGGTAACTATCAGGTAATTTAAAAGTAATTAGAAGCCTTACTGTAGGGCTTAATATGTAATGGGCATTGCGGTGTGTGGCATAATATATAACGGGCATTGCGGTGTGTGGCATAATGTATCACGGACATTGTGGTATAATGTATACCGGGCATTGCGGTCTGTGGTATAATGTATACTGGCATTGCAGTGTGTGTCATAATGTGTCACAGACATGATGGTGTGTGGTATACTGTATCACGGGCATTGTATGTGGCATAATGTCTTAGGGGCATTGCAGTGTGTGGTATAATGTATAACGGGCATTGCGGTGTGTGTCATAATGTGTCACAGGCATGACGGTGTGTGGTGTAATGTATCACGGCATTGTATGTGGTATAATATCTCAGGGGCATAATGTATAACGGGCATTGTGGTGCGTGGCATAATGTGTTACAGGCATTACAGTGTGTGTTATAATGTGTCACAGGCATTATTGTGTGTGGTATAATGTCTCAGGGACACTGTAGTGTGTGGCATAATTTATAACGGGCATTGCGGTGTGACATAATGTGTCACAGGTATTTTGGTGTGTGGCATAATGTCTAAGGGCCATTGCAGTGTGCGGCATAATGTGTAAGGGGCATTACTATAAGGAGGAATAATGACAAATAATGTAAGGGGCATGAATCAGGATTAATATAATTTTTTCCTGTGGTCGCAATGTCTCGGCGTGCAGGTTGCAAAACAGGGGTATAAGGTAGTCTTTTCCTGCAACGCCACTTTCAGCGAAGCCACACCCATTCTAATAAAACCACACCCCTTTTTGGCGCACGCGCCTTAGGCGCGCACAAATTCTTCACTTTGCTAGTGCCAATTATGAGGAAGGAAAGGGGGGGGGGGGCAGAGAATTTTTTGGCTTGGTGGAGAAAAATTTCTAGTTACGCCACTGAAGGTATGCAAACTTCTCAAGCAAATTTTAGAGAAATGTTCTTCAGCAAAATCCATTACAGTATCCGTAAACTGCTAGCACAATTTATGACTAAGACATTGACTAAAATTAGCAGCGCTCATGGGATCCGGGGCACAACCAAAGGACAAAATTATTAAATATCAAGAGAGCCAGATACACCTTTTGGTATTTAATGAATACACAGTAAAAAATACAGTTACAATATATACAATGAAAATTATTCAATCATTAAAAATACCTGTATTATTATAATTAATAAAAATTTATGATATCAAGGGCTATTTTGCAGGAGATTGCACTTTTGAGCAAAGAAAGGGTTAATAGCAGACCCTGGTCACATGGATATCTTTGGCTTAAGACTGTGATTACTTGCAAACAGTCCTACTTGGGCTGTTGAATATAGTTGAATTGTATCATTTTAAAGTGTAACATTTTCCAAGAATTGAGAATGTAGCCACCAGAGATATTAGTAACTTTTGTAGCAGCAATTGTTATCATTCATCAATAATATAATGACCACAGTCAGTTTGTAGACTTAAGACAGTGACTATTTCTCGTGAGTCACGTATACCGGAGGCAAGCGGGTGAAGCAGATTAAAAGGTATAGTAATTCCCAGGTGGCTGGCAAACCGAGCATTCTCGGGATAATTCAGAATCTGAGCCATATCTTATGTGGTCCAAGGGGTAATTCTGCTGCACTGTCAGTGGAAAGGTTTTTTCACACTTAACCGAGCAATACTCCGCATCCAGTTGCTGCTTGCTAGATGGCACCTTGGAGCGGCAATGAAGCTGGGAGAAGCAGGGGATCTACTTTCAGTCCACAATAGGTCTGGGACATGTCTATAGTGGTGGAGATTCTAACGCGTTTCATAACAGAAGCACATGAATTTCTCAAAGGAATGACTCCCACACATGCTGGTCTGCATTTTATAGCAGTTCATAAAGTCAATAACTTGATTTATTCTTAATAGAACACACAACACCAAAATAGGCTCAATTACTGGATCTCAAAATAGCAGCATTTTGCTGAAATCCTTCATACAATTAATTAAACAACAATAAAAATAATAACTAAACAATACATAAAATCATCGGAAAAAATGATAAATCTGTCTAGTTAATTTATCTAAGATAAATATATAGCTACATAGGTGCACTGATCTTCATTGCAATGGTTAAAAAGAGACAGAGCAGTATAATAATAAACACATGTTCAGAGAGAAACCAACCCCATAATAACCATACAAAATTACTTATAGAGCATGTATATAAAACATATTAGCACATGGATATGGTGCATAAAATATGCAACATTTAAGTAGTCAGATTAAGGAATCACTGGTCTAAAGGGAGGAGTAATAATCTCCGCTGCTCTAAACCAAAAGACACAAAGATATGGAGAACCAAATGTTTATCCATAATATACATTTTGAGGTTACAACCAGGAATACCCCAAAGAAAAGGAAGGGGGAGGGGGATCAGTCAAAGAGTCCTTTTTTCTTAAAAACTTCTTGTTTATAACAGAGTCCAACAAGAATTATGTAAAATATGAATATTGAATACAATGTTCGCGATAATATCAAGTTTATTGTTACTCTTGCAAAACATATATAATGTTTAATGAGAACAAAATATCCACAGAAAAACATCTCACCTTAAGTGAATACTAATTAGGACCATTCAGTGATATACCAAGTCTCATGAGACTTAATCGATATAATGTATTTAATGATAAATTATTTTCAATATAATTCAAGAATAGTTCATACTACTGTATGTTATAGTGAGAGGAAAAATACAGAAAAGATGGCGGGACCAAACTACTATGGAAGGGACAAGAATTAATGATTGGAATAATTTTGCTGTGTAAATTGTCATAAATCTAATTCAATGGATTCATTGAGGCCATCGGGAATGAGGGTCCTCAATGTATGTATCCAAAAATTTTCATATTAGACAAAGCCTCCTATATTTGTCACCCCCTCTTGGTGTGGGGTTAATAGTTTCAATCTCTAACAGCCTTACATCTTCTTTGAATGGAATTCCAGAAAATGTTTAGAGACTCCATAGGTTAATAGGCCCTTCTGAATGTTACGCTTGTGTTCTAAAAAGCTGACTCTAAGCTTGCGTGTGGGCTTGCCTACATAGGTCAAGTTGCAGCTGCATATCAATATATAAATAACAAATTAACGATTGCAGTTAATGAAATACTTTATATCAAACTTATCATTCTGTGATGAATGAAAGCAATGAACATTATTTTGTATATATGAACATGTTATACAGTTATTAGAAGCACATTTGTAACAACCAACTGTTTTAACAGGTAACCACTGTATAATACTCTGTATAGTATTGAAACCAACTATAGGTCTCTTATCTATAAAAAAAAAAGCTTGGAGCTAGATGTTGTAGTAAGTTTTTAGATTTTTGAAAGAAAACTGAGGGAACTTCCCCAATATGAAATTTCAAAATCTGATCAGTAAGTAATATCGGGAAATTATTCTATAGAATCTTTTTTTTTCATTAAGGAGTTGTTATTTTTGGAATAGAAATGTGTTAAGTCTTTTTGAAATAATTATTTATTTTCTCTGTAGCCCAATAGCTCACGTCTATTTTGTATTCTAACTTCATCCCTAGCCGAACTGATGAGGGACAATGGGTAACCCCGTATCTTCAAGGGCTGTGGTTAGTTCATCATATTTTATAATTTTGTCCTTTGGTTGTGCCACAGATCCCATGAGCGCTGCTACTTTTCTGTATCCATTTTAAATGACTCTGTAAAGGTTTTGCACAGACTTTTTTTAGTGGTGAACATGGGATCAGTGTCATAGTCTATCTTTGAATGTAATTTGGCGCTCCAATAACTGGCTTATATGATTGAAAAAAAAAGATCTACTGACTTAATCTTGACTAAAATGAAGCAAAAGAAAAAGACTAAAACGTGAATAGAACCCAAATTAAATTTTAAGCAAGTGACTAAGACTAAAACGAAATTGAAAAACCTTGTCAAAATTAACACTGGTGTAGAGAGATTTATATTTGGGTGGGCTATATTGTTTCTGTGCATGGTAAATACTGTCTGCTTAATTTTTTACACTGCATTTTAGATTTCAGTTTGAACACCCCCCTCTCCCTTACCCAGAGTTGCTTGTTTACAGCTCAGTCTCCAGACGTCAGCTAGCGAGAGTTTTTTTCTGGAGTATTGATTTTTTTTGTCTTTTTATTTTTTATTTTTGCCTCTTAATGGACCACATAGCTTATGGTACACCAATTTCAGGAGTTTTTACCCTCAGATCAGGTCTCTGCCCACTTTTTTCCTCCATCCTTGTTTTTTCCCCCCCTGTTTACCCTGACATGTCTGTTATTTGTGTGCCATTTGGTTTGTGTTGTTCTGTTCATAGTGGTCTTTACTTACTCTTCTTCTGCTTCTATTTTGCAGTCTTTTGGGATACTATGTCCACTTGGGTGCTTGTTTTATGGTCTGCTAGATTCCTTATTGCCTTAGACTTTGTGCCGTTCCCTGTGGCTGCTAGCATCTGTTGGCTGGGGTTCCAGGGTTTGTGTTGGGATTGTTTTAGTTGTAAGCTGCTTGAGGCTTCTAAGTATTATGGGGTCTCTGAGGTCCTTTAGGTGCTTTTGTGTGGGAGGTAACAATTTAGGCAAGAGAATGACTATATCCAGGACTTGACTTGGTTGTTGGATTGGTGGCTCTGGTTGCAGAAGGTTTGGTCTGACATAGTCCCTCAAAAGTTTGGCAGTGCATCCCTGGGGTTGCTGCCATCAACCTGGCCCATTGTAAGGTTAACCATGATGGTGCAAGTTTTTTGCTGTCCATGACAGTTTTGTTCATGCATCATCTTTTAATTAGGTTTCAAAATGTCCATCTCTAATGAGCTGATGGGGTACATTTGACTGACAACAGTATTTCTCTTTTTGTGGGTGCTTTTTGAAGTTTTCGGAAAGGTTTGCTGGTTTAGATTTTATGTAGTTTAAGCCTTGCTGTGGTAGAGGAGACTGCCATATACAATTATTTAGTGCACAGCAGGTTCTCTCTCAATCCTACTGGCATCTGGCTGTTAGGCAAGTGACTACATCTTATCAGATGTGTTATACCTTATATGGATCATATGTAGGAGGGCATGCTGCTCATTGTACACTGCTTTTGGGGATGGTCAATGGTCACTGACCTATTTAAAAGCTAATTACAGTTGTCTGTTTTTTCATTTGTAGATTTAAGTAACTGTTTTTCAAGGTTAATGGGCCGTATTTAAGGTGTTTTTTGGTAAGGGTTACAGGCCGGCTTCTGCTGTAAGTAGTTTGTTTTCTGTGAACAAGCACTGGCCTGCCTTACGCTGGTGCAAATAGTTTTTTTTCTCTTTGTGCATTATCTGCCAGAGTTTATAAGCCACATTTACATGAACACACCCTTACTGGATTCAGCCTATATAAGAAAACTATTTCCCACCCCTGCTCCATCTCTCCTGTTGTAATGGTTAATACAGTATGTGCAAAATGCATGTGAGTCTACAAGTGCATATTTTCCAATGTTTGCTTTTTGGCATGCATAGGTACTCACTCTACACCAGGCTCAGTATGTCAGTGCCAACATTGTGAATGTTTACATATTGTATGTCAGTGCAGTGTGAATGTTTACCCATTGTACGTCAAAGTTCTGAACATGTCGACATGTTGAATGTCTAAGGGAATTTGTCTTTATTTTTTTTAAAAACTACTTTTTTGGATAAGAATCTGAGTCCTTACAAATATTCCAGCTGTTCTTAATTATTCTGTTTACCTTATCTTTTCTGCTAAAAAAAGAAAGCAATTTTCCTTTCACTTGTTTTGACCTTTTGTAATTTCATTTACTGCACATCTATACTGACTAGTGAGGTCTCATTCTGCTATTAGAAAAGCATATTTTTAAACTATGTTTCTGCATATATCTCAGGATCTGGAGCTGTACTTCCTGTAATTATTATTTCCTCTTTGTTCTTATGTATTGACTGCAGGCAGGACTGAACTTCTAAAAACATATTCAGAGCAGTGCACTAATATTTAAGTGTACGGAAGTATCATTCATGTAAAAATGTGCCAATGAATTATGTGAAAATCACCTATAGCTGTAAGTAATGAGCAAAATGTGAATAAATGAAAGACTCCAGATTTAATAAAATTTCTAAAAATAAAAAATGGATGTGTTTCCCATTCGCATCAATCAGATACTACTGTAGCTATCATTTCCCTATTGCAGCCTAGAAAATTATAGAATCTGTTGGTTGCCAGAGGCGGAACTAGCGCCAGTGAAGGCAGTGCCTTGCACTGGGGCCCGCCTCTGTCAAGGGGCCCAAAGCCAGAGCGGCATGTAATGAGTCAAACTGACTCATTACATGCCGCCTGGCTGCCGCTGTGTGCCGCCGCCGAGGAGAGGATGCGCACCGGCTACGGAGGGTGAGGAGGAGGAGGGGGGGGTGGAGGAGGGAGCGCATCGCATCCCAGCATTCACAGCGGCGGAGGGCAGCCTATGGTAAAGGAGAGGGCCAGCAGCAGCAGCGCTTCTACCAATGACACAGCGCTGCCGTGGCTCCCTCCTCCACCCCCCCTCCTCCTCCTTCTCCCCTGCCAGAAGCTGCAAGAGGAGCCTGGGTTGCGTACGTCCAGGTCCTTTGCACGAAGGCAACATAGACACAACCGAGGAGCCTGAGCCAGCGGAAACGGTAAGTATACCTATTTTGTCTGTCTGTCTATCTATCTATCTATCTATCTATCTATCTATCTATCTATCTATCTATCTATCCTGTTTGCCATAATGTGTAAAAAACGGGACGCTGTCTGCCGTAATGTGCATAAAATGGGACACTGTCTGCCGTAATGTGTAATAAATGGGACGTTGTCTGCCGTAATGTGCAAAAAATGGGACGCTGTCTGCCGTAATGTGTAATAAATGGGAAGTTGTCTGCCATAATGTGTAAAAAATGGGAAGTTGTCTGCCGTAATGTGCAAAAAAGGGGACGCTGTCTGCCGTAATGTGTAAAAAAGGGACGCTGTCTGCCGTAATGTGTTAAAGGGGGACACTGTCTGCCGTAATGTGTAAAAAAGGGGACGCTGTCTGCCGTAATGTGTAAAAAGGGCACGCTGTCTGCCGTAATGTGTAAAAAGGGGACGCTGTCTGCCGTAATGTGTAAAAAGGGGGACGCTGTCTGCCGTAATGTGTTAAAAGGGGACGCTGTCGGACTTCCGGTTCCGGCTTCATGCTGTGAGGACGCATCGCAGCACAGCTCCGGTGTTTCCCGACCCCGGCACCGTTGTAACGGCTGTTCTAACAGCCTCACTAAGCCACTAGATTCCCTGGCCCCTGGCCCCATCACCCCTCTGAACAGCAAGACGCCTGAGGCTGAGACCGCTCTGCACTTGAGCCGCCCGTACGCTGAGGAGATTCCCGCCGGACGGCACATCGTCGCGGACGCTCCTCCGCTGCTCACATCGTGACGGGCAGTCACGCGTGAGGGACCCGTCCTGAAAAAGGATACATTGCCGCTGACGAGAGCCGCAGAGAGCCGCAGAGCTCAGCCACGTCACCCGGCTCAAACAGCTCCACAGATCCAGATCCCAGCAGGTAACCATAGCAACCGCAGAGAGCCGCAGAGCTCAGCCACGCCATCCGGCTCAAACAGCTCCACAGATTCAGATTCCAACGGGTGACCATAACAACTGCAGCAGTGCCATTACTGTGCAAATAATCTGATGCCTGCCCATACAATACATGGTATAACAGTTACAGAGTCTTATAGACTGACTCCTGCTGCAGATCTAAAGGTGGGTCTCTGATATTCCGCCCTATACACGCCATTGCTGATCATTAACCACATCCCAGGCTGATTTCAAAGGCATTCTCAGAACAACACTGTATTTAAGATCAGATACCACGTGTGTTTTTTCTTACTTCATAAACCAGTGAATTTTTATTAATAAGACAGCACACCATTTTCTCTATCTTTATTATTACTGATGGACCGGTTCTTATCCTCTAATTCTGCAGCCAAGGCCCTCCCGTCCTCCCTCCCCGTGCGGCAAGAAAAAAGGAGAGCTAATTCCACCATGGCCCCTGGAATTACCACCCCGCCCTCTTCTCCAGCTCCCAAAAAACTGATTGCCTCACAATCACTCTCCTGTACTCCTTCAATGGAATGTTCTCCTGATTCGCCTATCACATACGCTGACCTCACAGAGGCCATAACACAAGCTATGGCTCCATTACTGTCAAAAGCAGTTTCAGACATCTCACTCCAACTACAGCATCTCTCACACAAAGTCTCTATTAATGAAAATAGAATTGGAGGTCTCTGCCATGATATGGCTGATGTTCAGGGCTGTGTCAAACGTCTTGAAAAAGAGAATTATCAATTATGGATGAAGTTAGACGACGCAGAAAACAGGTCCAGAAGAAATAATATCCGGCTGGTAGGCCTCCCGGAAACGGTAAAGGGGGACAATCTTTCTCAATTTGTCCAAACAACACTCCCTAATCTTTTAGGTATCGCCGATATATGCAAGGATCTGGTAATTGAGCGTGTGCACCGTGTTGGTCCTCCTCCCCGATCCCCGGAGGGTCGTCCTCGCGTTACACTGTTCAGGTGCCTAAATTATTTACACAAAGTCGCCATCTGGTCCGCCTCCAGGAAGATTAAATCTATACAGTGGGAAAACAACCGTTTGCTCATATTTCAAAACTTTTCTGCAGAGTTATCGAGAGCAAGGAAGGCCTTTAATCCTATTTGTTCTAAGTTGGCATCCGACAAACGAAAATTCTCTCTACTTTACCCAGCGAAGCTCCGAATTTATGATGGTGACAATCACATAGATTTCTCTACTCCTGAAGATGCGATGTCCTATCTCAAGGGAGGATCTTCTGAGGACCATAACGATATCGCGGATATTACTCCTATCCCTGACTCTTGACTCATAACGCCTCCATAGGTGACATAGCCCCCCTTCTTCTGGTCCGTCATTGTTCAACTCAGATACGTATCAATGTCCTTTTGAACATGTGATAAATGCCAATGAGGTGGCTTCAGCCCCACTTGTTCCCACCTTGTTCTCTTTTATTTGTTTTGCATTTATATAGGGAATGTTAGTAGGGCCAATCCTATATTTACAGGTTATCTTATAATGTTTTCCATATGCATAGGGAATGCAATAAGTTCTAATTTGTATTCACAAGTTATATTATAAATAATTGGTGATTAACACTATTGTTCAATCTCTAGGCTGCTCTAATTTCAGCTTAACGTTTAGCTTAAATGCATGTTAGGTTTATTGATACATTGTATGGCTTAGCTTCATTTTATTCTAGATCATATCTTTTCCCAGTTGCCGGTGTCGGGAAAACATCGGAAGCTTTGTTCCGGAATAGAAATAATGTTTGGATTAATTCTAGTTATCCAAATGTTTTTTTGGTACCGAAGTCTGTTTGTTTATCAAACATTTACTACTTGTTTTTGTTTGTGTTCTTCTTTTTCCCACGCCCCTCCCACTCCCTTCCCCATATCCTCTTCCCACTCACTGATTTATCTACTTGATCTAAGGGCATCTCTCTTATTGTTTTACCATAACTGGCCTTTCACATGATAGACTTAAAAATTGGAACGCTGAATGTTGGTGGGATTAACTCTCCGGCTAAACGTCGCGAAATCCTTATGTACCTATCCAAGTCAGACATCAATGTTGCATTCCTACAGGAAACTCATTTAACTCATCAAGAATCCTTGAAATTGCAAATGTCACATTGGTCCCTATTAGCAGCGGCTCCGTTTAACTCTAAATCTAGAGGGGTAGTCCTCTTGGCAAAACATAATCTTAACATGACAGTATCCTCCTCTGACATTGACCCTAATGGTAGATTCCTAATCACTAAACTCACCATCGACTCCCATGTTCTAGTCCTCTGTAATATTTACGCCCCCACCACATACAAAAAATCATTTTTTCAGATGCTGATAGCTAAATTGACTCCATTTTCCAATGATAACCTTATAGTTTGTGGTGATTTCAACTTAATTTCTTCCAACTACTTAGATCGCTCCAACACCTCTAGGACCCCTCAACATCTCCCTAATCTAGGCATTTCTCTTTTTTCTGATTCTCTACAACTGATAGATATTTGGCATGCGCTTCACCCGACTGAAAGGGAATTTTCCTGCCATTCTTCCGCACACAACACTTATTCCAGAATTGACTATGTCTTCATATCCCAACATCTTTTCCCGTCGGTATCAGACTCAGCCATTGAACCCATAGTTATCTCTGACCACGCTTTGATATGGTTTACATACACTCTTCACCCTTCTCGAAATAAATCCCCCCAATGGAGATTCCCCTCTTATCTTTCTAACTCCAAGAAGTTTTGCGACTCATTACAGGCGACTTGGGACTCTTTCTACTTCTCAAATGAGCAACATTCAGAGCTAGATCCCCCTCTATTTTGGCAGACTGCCAAATCAGTACTTAGAGGTAACATCATTTCCTACTCTTCAGCTCTTAAGAAGCAATACGCTCAATCTTATTTAGAAATGCAACGTGCACTGTCTTCCGCTTATCAAGCCTATAAAACCCACCCCACTCAATCTCACAAATCTTCTTATCTAACACTAAAACTTCAGTTTAACGAATTTCTCTCTCTGATGGGGGACAAATACAAATTTAAAGTTGATTTTCGATTTCATAATTTTGGAAATAAAGTAGGTAAATTACTTACAAACATCTTGAAAGGCACTGCTCCTCCTATGTTAATACATCCTCTAAAGCTACCCGATGGCTCTTTAACTAATGACCCCCAACAAATCACTTCTCTTATGAAACAATTTTACGAAACATTATACTCTGGTCAATCTCCCTCATCCGAAGGTAATTGCCACTCCTGGTCCTTCCCTGATCTCCCTCAACTCCCCTCTGAATTTATCGAATCACTAACTAACCCCATTACTTTAGAGGAAGTCCGCTCAACTATTAGTCACCTGAAACTCAATAAAGCTCCAGGCCCTGATGGCTTTTCTAACGAGTTCTACAAACTCCTAATAGATAAAATTGATAAACATCTTCTGGCTCTGTTTAACTCGATAATTACTTCTAAATCCATACCCCTCTACTTTAATAATGCCATAATCAAAGTCCTGCTAAAGCCGGGCAGAGACCCCTCCCTCCCTGGCTCTTATCGCCCCATCTCTCTACTGAATTCGGATTATAAGATTTTTGCAAAAATCTTAGCTGACCGACTAAAATACACTCTCCCCCACATAATACACCCGGACCAATCTGGGTTTATTTGGGGCAGACATTCGGTGACTAATGTACGCAAGGTTCTTTCTATAATCCAACACCTGAAATTTCATCCCTCCCCCTCACACTCCATTGTTTTGGCCTTAGATGCAGAAAAGGCGTTTGACCTTCTAGAATGGCCTCACCTTTTCAACTCTATGCAACATTTCGGATACCCTTCTTCTTTCATTTCCTTTATCCAGACCTTATACACTTCTCCGTCCTCTCAGCTATATTGTAATGGCCACTTGTCCACCCCATTCGCAGTTTCTCGAGGTACACGTCAGGGATGCCCTCTTTCCCCCCTACTTTTCGCCATTGCTATTGAACCACTGGCAATCTCTATCAGGAACTCTTCTTCCATTCACGGTATCTCAGTAGGGTCTTTCCCACTAAAACTCGCTTTATATGCGGATGACCTTTTACTTTTTTTGTCCAACCCTTCTACCTCCTTACCCTCCTTGTTTTCCTTGATATCCAATTTTGGCGCCCAATCAGGGTTCAAGATAAATATGTCTAAATCAGACATTCTAACGTTGGAAGGTCCTAAGCCCCCTACACAATCCCCCTCACTTCCTTTCTCAGCAGTTACTCATAAATCAGAAATCAAATATCTAGGATTAACTATTCCATCAGATGTGTCCTTATTATACAAACTCAACTTTACCCCGATTCTCACCAAAATTTCCTCTCTATACGACTCATGGCTTAACTTACCATTATCTATTATCGGAAGAATAGCGGTAGTTAAATCCATCATATTCCCCAAAATATTCTACTTAATTCAAATGTTACCAATTAATCTCTCTTCAGCTGACATGAAACGTTTTGACCAGATTACTTCACGGTTCATTTGGCAAAACAAACGCCCTCGGATCGCTTTCCATAAACTTCAGACTCACAAATCCCATGGAGGATTCTCCCTCCCAAACTTAAAATTATACTCACTAGCCACGCATTTCAGATATATCTCAGACTGGCTCCTTTCTAAATCTACATACACCTCTAACGCTCTGGACACCGCTCTATTCAACCCTTACTCTCCTAGTGCCCTCCTTCATTCCAAAAAATCAGATATACCTTCAAATATTCTCCATCATATTTTATTTCACGACACTTATCTAGCCTGGATTTCCATTAACAAGAAAATGATGAGAAATCCGACTTCTTCTCCATACAACACCCTTTGGGGCAACCCTTCCTTTTCTCCCTCGATAACTAATCCAATCTTCCATACATGGAAAGACAAAGGTCTCTCACTTACCTCACAGGTCTTTGATCCCGGAGGACAAATATTGTCCTTTTCTACTCTCCA
Source organism: Pseudophryne corroboree (assembly GCF_028390025.1). NCBI lineage: Eukaryota > Metazoa > Chordata > Amphibia > Anura > Myobatrachidae > Pseudophryne > Pseudophryne corroboree. The sequence continues at coordinate 593,827,222 of NC_086448.1, forward strand.
ATCACAATTTTCACTTCACACCGCTAATTTTTTCATGTATTTACAAGCACGGCACTTTGCCTTTTCGCTGGATCCTAAAACCAGATATCAAAACTCAACTGATCCCATTAATTCCCTATTGCGATTATTAAATGCTGTCCCCTACTGTATAAAATGTCTTTATTCTATGCTACTACCGATCTCTAACACAAAATCATGGCATACGCTGACATCTACATGGCAAAATGATATTCCTGACATTACTTCCCCATTAATTCTCACCGAGCATTGTTCTAAAACCTTAAAGTTCTTAAAATCCTCATATCTCCAGGAAGTACACTGGAGAACTATACACAGGGCATACATATCTCCTGCTCAGAGAAAACATATGATTCCAGACACCTCAGATTCTTGTCCTAAATGTCACTGCTCACATGCTAACTTTTACCACTGTTTCTGGGAATGTGGGAAAATAAAACGCTTTTGGAACAAGGAAACTGTATATATAAACTTTTTATTCTCTACTCATGTTCTCCCAGACCCTCTAGCATACTTATGTGCGAACTTTAAAAATTGGCTTCCTAACAAAGAACTCTCCTCTCATATCCCATTACTGGCTACCATTGTGACACTTGCAAAGAAAATAATTCTCACTCATTGAATTTCCTCTTCCTCCCCTTCCTTACAGGAATTAAAATTGAAACTCTTACAGATCCTTTATTTCGATAGGAATAATACATTTCCAGACTTGGATAGGCACGTCGACCGGTTTTATACCAAATGGTCCCCACTTATTATGTCTTTGGACTCATCTACTCGTGGTAGAGTTATGAAAGTGTTTGAAAATACAGACTGGCACCATCTCAGGGTCATCGCTAACTCATAATCCCAACCAATACTGGCTTTATAGCTCATTTTAACTAAATCTCTGTACACAGAATATGCCCTTATCTTTATTTTATTTTATTTCATAAATAACGATGATATCTTCCCCCTCCCCCACCCTACCCTCTTCCATTCCCTCCCCTTGTCTTTTATTTATTTATTTTCTTTCTTTTTTATATCTTTCTCTGTTTTTTCCTTTTCTTTTTCTTTCCCTCTTATTCTCTTCCTATGTCCTCCTATTTACTACCTTTCTGTTCTATTTTGTCATAGTCTCAAGGAGACATGGAACTCTGAATCCTCAATTTACATTCCAATCCGCAATATTTTAGTCAAGGTTCTAGTTTATGTTAACAGGATGTATTCTGGATTAGTCACTCTCATCATTATTTCTGTATTAACAGTCTACTGCACCATATATATGTGACGTTTGACTTTTCCTGTTCTTTTATGTATGCCTTTAAACAATAAAAATTGTATTATAAAAAAAAAAAAAAAAAAGGGGACGCTGTCTGCCGTAATGTGTAAAAAAGGGGATGCTGTCTGTCATAATGTGTAAAAAGGGCACGCTGTCTGCCGTAATGTGTAAAAAGGGGACACTGTCTGCCGTAATGTGTAAAAAGGGGGACGCTGTCTGCCGTAATGTGTAAAAAGGGGGACGCTGTCTGCCGTAATGTGTAAAAAGGGGGACGCTGTCTGCCGTAATGTGTAAAAAAGGGGAAGCTGTCCACCATAATATGTAAAAGGGTCTCTACCTGGTGTAGTGGTAGTACCGTGCGGCGTAATTTGAATAATGAAGACTACTGTGCACCTTTATATGAATTGGTATTATGTTGTGGCCACACCCCTTCCCCACGAAGCCACGCCCCTATTTTTTTTGCGCGCCTGCGGCGCACACTGCCCCTGTTTTACATAGAGGAGCGGGGCTCCGATGCCGTTTCTTGCACACAGCACTAAAATGACTAATTACGGCACTGTTGCTAGGTATCCATTTCCCTGGCCCTGAGCAGGTCCCCCTCACCAGATCCTCTCCAGGGATGAGGCGGTGGACTTAGATGGGGGGGGGCCAAAGCATTTTGTCGCACATGGGCCCACCGCTCGCTAGTTCCGCCACTGTTGGTTGCTATTTGCGACACTACCACTTGTCTGTTTTAGAAGCTTTAGTAATATACCCCCAAGCTTATTATAATGAATGATATTAACATGGTTGGGGATTATGCATAGGTTAATCAAATAACATTTCAGTATTGTAAGGGTAAGGTATAAAAATGCTAGTATGATCTGTTTGCAAATAAGTTTTTAGCATTTTTTGTTTGTTAATTTATAATTATAGCTAGTACAGTATGGCTGAAAAATGAGACAACAATGATTCTGAACAAGGGGTATTCAGTCAGACACAGTAGTGATTTTCAGTGGCAGCTGAACTACAGATATGTTCTCATACATCTAGTCTCAATATGACATTTAGCGCAAGATGCCTGGCACAAGTTAGATGCCAAGTGCATAGCTACCATAGGTGCAGGTAGTGCAGCTGCTATGGGGCCCAGAGATTAGATGGGCCAACCCCAAATGTATGTGTTATATACATTTTTCCCTATTGGGGAAAATATAGAGGCAGTAATTAATTTTTGTCTTGGGGCCTACAGTATATCTAGGTATGCCCCTGGACCTGCTCATTGTAATGTGGTATAAAATGAACCAGAGGGACTCATACTGTTACATAATATCAAGTGGGACACTGCAAAGGCATAAATTCATGCCATAAGCCCGGAGGTGACATCATTTTTTGTGCCGTCCTCTGCTCTCCGTCACTATTCACTAATGCCCCAATCCCAGCAGTACCTAATGACAACCAAAGATTCACTACTAACATCCCATCAGCACCGTGAAACACAGTCTACTCCTCATGCATTCACTAGTAACACCCCAGCAGCATCCAGACACACACCCTCCCCCCATGCATTCATTGCCAACACTACAGCTGAATCAGACACACACTTCTCCTACAATTAATTAGCAACACCCTAGCACACAAAAACTACCTGTTTCTGTCCAGGGTTTTCCGTTTTTGCTATCTGCTGCACCCAATGGATCAGCAAAGGCTGCAGGTTATGCGTTTGTGTGAAGGGTAAGAGCCAACAAAGTAGGGGCCATGCACTTCAGCCTTTGCCCTTCCCTTTTTATGTACATTGGTGCTGTTTCCTTGTTAGAGTTCTATCTCTAGGCTGGGACCACACTCCTAGATGGGGGCCCTGGAAGATGGAGGACCATGGCATATGTCCCCCTGGGCTCCCTGCTTATTCCTGCTCTGTGGCACATAAAGCATAAATGGGAGCAATGGAGGAGATCAAGGTGCCCCTTCAGATCTGGTGCCCAAAGATGAATGTTTTGTCTCCTCTTGTATTTTACACCCCTGTGACACTGTAATGTGGCACTATAGTGTGGCATAATATGACTGGGGGCACTGTAATGTGGCACAATATGAAGTGGGGACACTATGTTACAATGTGAATTGGGGGTACTTCAGTGCATATTGTGTACTAGCTGCCCTAACATGTGACAATGTAAACTAGGGCACTACTACGGTCCACACAATAAACTAGGACATTACTATGTGGCATAAAATTAACAACTGCTGCGGAGAGGTGCCTCTCTAGAAGCACTGGGACAGGGGCCTCTTTAAATGTTGCTATGGGGCCAGGCTACGCCCTTGGTTACAACTCATTAGAACAGACATACTGTACCTGCTAGCATATAATGTTAGGGAATCTGGAAAAGTGCTGGTGTACTGGTAAACTGCACAAATAGGGGACATGAACATGATGCACTTGATTGTCCCTTGTCCTATTCCCTTCCTTCTGAACACACAATTTACATGCCTGACACACTGCTGGCTGGATCATGACAAAGTTGTCCTTCTCAGAAAGAAGCATCAGAGCCCTCAAATGGAAATACATACCGTATATACTCGAGTATAAGCCGACTTTGTCAGCACTTTTTTTTGTGCTGAAAAAGCCACCTCGGCTTATACTCGAGTCAGTGGCAGTGCAGTGTGAAGGAGGGACACGGAGCACACAGCGCGCACCTCTCCTGTGTCCCTCCTGCATCTCCGGCGGCCGCGGCGGGTCTATTAAAGGAAGTACCCGTTCGTGACCTCTGATCATGAACCGGCACTTCCTTTAATAGACCCGCCGCGGCCGCCGGAGATGCAGGAGGGACACAGGAGAGGCGCGCGCTGTGCGCTCCGTGTCCCTCCTTCAGAAGACAGCGCGGGATCGATGGAGGAGTAAGTAACAGGCACTGGGGGAGCATATTTGGCACTTGGGGAGGGGGCATATGTGGCAGCATGAGGGGCATATGTGGCAACATGAGGGGCATATTTGGCAGCATGAGGGGCATATGTGGCAGCATGAGGGGCATATGTGGCAGCATGAGGGGCATATGTGGCAGCATAAGGGCATATCTGGCAGCATGAGGGCATATCTGGCAGCATGAGGGCACATCTGGCACTGTGGGGCATATGTGGCAGCATGAGGTGCATATCTGGCAGCATGAGGGCATATCTGGCACTGTGGGGCATATTTGGCAGCATGAGGGCATATCTGGCACATCTGGCACTGTGGGGCATATTTGGCAGCATGAGGGCATATCTGGCACATCAGGCACTGTGGGGGCATATCTGGCAGTATGAGGGCATATCTGGCACTGAGGGCTGTGTACGGCTAGAGCTGCATTTCCCACCCTAGGCTTATACTCGAGTCAATAAGTTTTCCCAGGTTTTTGTGGTAGAATTAGGTGCCTCGGCTTATATTCAGGTCGACTTATACTCAAGTATATACGGTATGTTTTACCGGCAGCCGGGATCCCGGCTGTCATGATCCTGACAGCGGGATCCAGGCCACCAGTATGCTGGCAGCAGGCAAGCTCTAGAAAGCCCCTTGCGGGCTTGGACATCCCTAGAGTGAGAAAAGCCTGTGGTCCTGGTATTCCATCGGCGGCATTTCACCGCCTGTCAGAATTCCGGCATCAGCATTGTGACCGCCGGGATCCCGACAGACAGCCTCGTTATTGTCCCCCCAAATATAATTAATATGGTGCCATTTTTTGGTAGGTTGAAAATGTTTATAGTGAGACTTAATTATAGTAATTAGGTTAAAATACAAGCTTTTTTTTCCCTTCCTCTGACTCTAGTGAAAGTGAGACTGACATATCTGTTATATGAATTTGAGTAATTAAATATTTTATTTTTGCATATATGTTTTATAGGGTTGGGTTCAGGTGTCACCATACCGATGCTGAAATCCTGGCTTTTAGATGTCCTGCAAGGGGGCGAGCGCAATGAAGCCCATTGCATGCTCACTGCGCTCGCCATACAGCAGACTCAGGTTCTATTCCCACTTTCTGGGTGTCGTTCACATGCCGACCAGCGGGCTATTCAGTGTTCGGTATTCCAGCATTGGCAATGTGACTTGCGGTCTCCCGCCCGCTGGTCACATAACCGCATCCTGTTTTAAAGTATGGCTAGTGAACATATATTATCTTAATTAAAAAAAGAAGTGCTTGTAAATATGTTGACAATAGTATACAAACATTTGTAATGCATCATTTTTCAGAGACAAATTTTAGATGACAGTTTGCTTCTCTAGATTTAAATTAAACATGTATAAGTCCATATAATTCAATTTAGTGGACAGGAACAGAACAGGCAAAACAGAGGTTAATGCATTTAGCCTGGTTTGCATGTCACACTCAATCATTTGAAGCTTAGAGTAAAAGAAAAAAGCATTGCATGTGCATCTCTAAATATTCCAAGGTGAATAGTAAAACAAGATGGCTGCTGACACACAAAATTGCGTACAAAGATATATTTTAGTATTCTTCTATTCAGCAATTAAATACTAAATCACTGGTTCTTTTTAAATATAAGAAAAACTTAAGACATTTGCTATTTTTCACTTACATAGTTGCCAACCACCTTTCCACTTACTATCAGTTAAAGATAAGTCATATTAATGTTTTGCAAGACAAAAAAAATCAACACATTGCGGAGATCACTAAACCATAATTTGCATGTATTAGAGATTAGTAAAATTCACAAAACTGTTTTACAGAACATTCACCTTATTCCACATTTGGTTAGGTGACTTATTACATTTTGCTTGTAGATTTTAACTTACAGTATTGTACTCCCTATTTTTTTATTCTTGACACCCCACAGCAGAATCAATTACCCATCCCAGTGTATTCATACTGTAGACTACAGTATACATTCAGTGAAACACATATTAACAAAAACAATGGTAAAGTCGCTAGAATATTGAGGCAAAAATAGAACTTAAATTCTATTGCTGGATCCTCAAACGACCTCTGTAAAATGTCCTGTTTTATAACCCTTTTCCACTAGAAGTCGCGGATCTGACACAGGATTTGGAACATGGTTCCAAGCCAGGTCAGACCTGAGATGGACCCTTTTCACCAACGGTGCTGACACAGGAATATCCTGGGTCAGCGCCGTTTACATTGCACCCTGGTGCAGTGTCTTCTGGCCGGTGCTTGGAGATTATGTCATCTCCAAGCGCCGGGAAAACCAGCAGATCGGGACCCTTGGGGCATGACCTGGGTCCTGTTAGGCCATTCCCCAAATTCGATGCGGCCCACCATCATGCCAGGGGCAAGCCCAGCACTTTGGAAGCTGCTGGGCTGCCCCCAGCCTCCGGCACACACTTTCCCGGCCAGCGCTACTGTCTGTATAGAAGGACAGAGAGCAGTGCTGTCCCCAGTAACCTCCTGACTGCCCGTGAAACCCTACGATCAGGAAGGTATGGGCTCTACATGCTGTAAACAGGTTCCAGGTCGGAGGAGTCAGGTAACCCGTTTACACTACACCCTTACCCGGGTCAAGCCCGGGTCCAACCCATGTTGCTACCCGGGTAGGATTTCTGGGTCAATTGACCCAGGTTTTTTATGAGGGAGCCATTTCCACTACAAAAAAATCCTGGATCGATGCGTGCCCCCATGCAAAAACCTGGGATTTTTTTAAGCTACTGGAAAAGGGGTATCACACAGCTTCACTCTGCACAAATTATTTACATTACCAGACAAATTGTCCTTTAGGTGCTAGTTTTCTAAATTTTTGTATTCTTTTTGGAAATATTTTATGTAAACAAATTTATACAGTGGTCAGTAAAAATGTTGACATATATGTAATAGGGTTCAAGTTTGCCAGTTGTGCAGGATGACGGCTGAGAATGAACGTATTTTCAATGTGCCATTTAGAAGGCAAACTTTGTTTTGCCTTGTAAATTATTTCCACTTAAAAAATATGCCCATTCTCAGCCGACATCAGTGCTGAAAGTAGGGTGGTACATGGTGGTATGGATTACCATTAAGAAATATGATGGTAGTACGCAGTACAAACAGCCCACCCCTGGAGCATAAATTATAAGGGGCATTTTTGTAAAATGGTGTCAGTGGCATAACTGTGTGTGGCATAATATGTAATAGGTATTACAGTGTGTGGTATAATGTGTAATGGGCATAACTGTGTGTGGCATAATGTTTAATGGGTGTTACAGTGTCTGACATAACGTGTAATGGGAATTACGGTGTGTGGCATAATGTGAAATAAGCATTATGGTGTGTGGCATAATATCTAATGGGCATTACGGTGTTTGGCATAATGTGTAAGGTGCATTACGGTGTGTGGCATGATGTGGCTATGCACCTATTGTCATGTAGCCACTCCCCTAGTTTTGTGTGACCACACCCCCGCATGACACGTCACCATGCCCATTTTTACTATCAGTACCACTAAGAAAAATTTTTACTTGCACCACTGGCCGACATCCTGCACCTCCTGCAAAATTGAACCCTATTACATATACCCCTTTACTTAATGTTGTCAACACTGGTCCCACCAGTGCATGATACTCAATTATTATTAATAGATTTTACAAAGCAATACCATCCAATTTAGATTTTAAATTCTCAGTAAAGATATTTCTTGCTGCCACAGAAGTTCAAAACATAGACACAGACAGAACAATTGTTCTGTCATGCAATGCAAATGCTTATCAAGGTCTATGGTCCATTTATAAATTGAATAGGAATAAATGTTTTTCCTTCATGCTGTGACATGGTAAATTATGATGGGGTAATCCAGTAATATGGGACCCTAAAGAGTTGTAAAATAATGTGTCTACTGCAATAGGGTTGCATAATTTCATTAATTATGGAGTGACTAGCAGGCAGTTGAAGATCTGGGCCAGTATTTACTAAAAATCCGAGTTTGGTCGATTTGTGTTTTTTTTTCTAAGTCCCAATCCGGGAATTCACTAGGCACCAATCTCGGCAGTGTCTGGTCTATTCGTAATGGTTTGAATGACAACGTTCAGAAATACGAATGAATAGACCATCGGTCAAACGCGGCTGTTATTTCATAGAATACGGGAATTCACTATTCATTCGTATTTGGGTGTTAGTCTCTGAGTGCTTAAATGCGGTCGTATATTTTTGCGATTCGTTAAAAAAAGCGGCAAAAAATAGACCTGCTTTTTTCAGTCGTGTTTACATGTGTTGCAAATAATAAATCACTCACACCTGAATTAGGATGCCTATAAAAGGATGTTAGGGCCATTTCAATACACCTACACTCAGAAATGGCAGCAGGACTGTGGGCCAGTGATCTTTTGTGGGCTGTGGGATTCCTCAAACTCAGACATCAGCCTGTAAGTACCCAGGGCCAAGAAACTGAACATGGTCAGCAGGTTGTACAGGTTCCACGGTGTCTGCACAGGCCTCGTTTTTTTAGGGGGCGTTTAAACTTGAACGCATTGTCCGATGATAAGGTCATACAGATGTTCCGTCTAAATCGTAACAACATTTTCCATCTGTATGACCTTGTCAAACTGGGCCTAGAGCCTGAGACAGCACGCTCTCGCCCTGTCTCAGGCCTGCACAAACTCCTGGCTGTGTTGCACTTTCTGGCTACTGGCAGCTTTCAGGCTGTGTCTGGGGATGTCATAGGAATCTCATAGCCCTCATTTTCCAGAATCTTAACACAGGTGATGTATACCTAACGACCTCTTCTGTTTTGTGTTTGTTTTAATTTCTCGGTGGCCAGTTCTGTCCTAAAATCTCATGTTTATTGTTCTTTAAAATGTTCACACAGGTGTTGGCTGTTTTGCAGCCCCACATCGAGGCCTCAATCTGCTTCCCTACCCAGGAGTCTCAGTGGCATGCCGTCAGGGTAGAATTCTATGAGCTGGCTGGCATGCCCAATGTGCTTGGAGCCATAGATTGCACACACATTCAGCTGAGACCACCTAGGGGCAGGTAGCACATATATACAAACCGCCATTTTGAACACTCCACAAATGTGCAGGTGGTTTGTGATGCAAATCTTAAAATAATGAGTGTTGTTGCTGGTTACTCTGGGGGCTGCCATGACTCCTTCATCCTCAGTCAGTCATCCCTCTTTGATAAGTTTGAGGATGGACAAATGCCAGATGGATGGCTGCTGGGTATGTAATTTGATATGTGTAGGCCTGCGTATACTTTGTTCAAATACAGGTGCAGATGTATTAACCTGTAGAAGGCATAAGGAAGTGAGAAACCAGTGATCTGTGCAAGGTAATAAAGGCACCAGCCAATCTGCTCCAATATGTAAATGAACATTTAGGAACAGATTGTCTGCTGCCTTTATTACCTTGCATATATCAGTGGTTTTTCACTTCGTTATGCCTTCTACAGGTTAATACATCTACCCCACAGTGTTTTACTTATGTGTTGCTGTATCTTAACATGAATCACGTTACTATATCTGTCTTTTAGGTTATGGAGGATATGGCTGTTTCTCTTGGCTTCTAACTCCATTGTCCCGACCTGATACCCCTGCTGAACACAATTACAATAATGCACATAAGTCCACGCGGAATGTGATAGAAAGATGTTTTGGTGTGCTGAAATCTAGGTTTCGGTGTCTGGATAAGTCTGGTGGCCTTTTGTTGTATAGTCCCTCCAAGGTGACTCAAATTGTGTTCTGCTGCTGCTTTTTTCATAACATGTGTTTGCAACAACATCTGCCACATGTTGAGGAGGAAGAGGAGGAGGAGGAAGAAAGCAGCCAGCAAGCAGAGGAATTAGAGACATCTGGTGATACTTGGAGTACTGATGTAGGGAGGCAGGTTAGGCAACAGATCATCAATCGCTATTTCTAAGGTAAGCTTGGTTTGCTTATTTCATTTGTTGTGTAATCATAAATAGATGTTTTGCCTTTTTTTCCAAAAACCATTACTCAGAATGTGTCTGTCTCCTTGACACATACAAACATACCCTCGCTATATGAAAAACAAATGTTGCATGTGTATTGTGTGTATTTTTAATCTCAAAACAACAGATTATGAGTGGCATGCATTAAGTTTGGATAAGTGTTCGAAAACTTGCAGTGCTAATTTCTTACAAGGCCACATCATCCATGTAGTATTTCACTTTATCATTGTGTGTAACGTCCTAATGCACAGGTTCACAAACTCGGCCCTCAGGACCACACACAGTGCATGTTTTTCTCGTAACCCAGTAGAAGCACAGGTGTATGAATTACTCACAGACATGTTAAAAGGTTCACAGGTGGAGCTAATTATCTCACTTGTGATTCTGTGAGTAGACCTGCAAAACATGCACTGTGTGGGTTCCTGAGGGCCAAGTTTGAGAACCTGTGTACCCAAAAAACACTCCTCAACATATAATATGTTAGCCTTGAGGAATACATGTGTCCCTATGTGTGATGCACCATCATATTTAAGACTCACAAACTTACTGTAATCTTGAACAATTTAATTCCTAATGTTTGATGCTGTAAACTTGATGATGTGTAAGTAAATACACAGTTTGCCACACATATACATTATTATACACAGTTTTTATTTTTGTTGTAAAAGTACATATTTGTTTGTTTCAGCATCATGTGTAAAAACATGCTTAATAATTTAAAACACACACAAACATGTCCCAACAATACTAACATTCATTTGGACAATGTTTTTCCTACAAAACAAAGGAAACATATTACATGCTTTTTACGCAACTAAATTGTGTTCTTCTTGTAATGTTGTATAGATAAGATAGCTAAGATATGTATCACTAACATTGCAATTTGGATTGTCTGCAGGCAAAAAGAATGATTGGAATCTAGAAAGAGTAATGATTAGAAAAAAATCAAGTGGTCAGTTTACTTCCTGCTAAAGACATTCTGCCTGGCTGGCAATTATTGTATCTGCAGGCAAAGAGAATGATTGGAATCTAGAAAGAGTAATGATTAGAAAAAAATCAAGTGGTCAGTTTACTTCCTGCTAACATGTATGTGTGGCTCCATCAACATTTCCCTCCTCCAATACCCCCAAAAAATGAAAAAGAATAAATGTGCGTAGTATTTTTTTTATTTATTTTGGGCCACTTATAATTAATGATGTTAAAAAAAGGGTCAAGGAGCTAAGTGTTATATTTTATAAAGCATCAAAAACACTTGCTAACTATTTTGAGTTACGTATCACAAATGTCAAACTTGTTTTTTTTTCACGTTTTTTTTGGTGGCTGCTTGTCCTGCCCTTTGCCTTTAGCACTGTCATGTTGGCGTGCTCTGGTGGACCATCTTGGTGGTGATGAGACTGGCGTGATATTTGGAGTAGTCGTACCAGAACTGCTGGTTGTTTGCTGTTGGTGCATGCATCTGAGTGTTTCATTCAGGTTAGTGAGGGTGGCATTGAGTTCACATGTAGCAGAATTTTGATTGTCTACTATTCGAAATAAACTTTCATTAATCTTTTGACTGTTTTGAAAAATGCTCATATAACTTTGCTGTTGTCTGTGCTGTTCTTCCATTAGTCTGTGCTGTTCTTCCATTAGTCTGTGCTGTTCTTCCATTATGCACTGTAAGTTGCCCATGACCTGTGTAATGTCTGTACGCATGAGTTCCATGGTATTGCCTATTCTGGTTGTTTGCTCATTTTGTCTACTCAGATTTCTTGATATTCTTCTGAGGTGAGATGGTAGGCTTGCAAACATTTGTGTTTGCTTACGCAGGCAATCTTCATTAGTGGCCTGCTGTCTAGCCCAAATAGTCCAAAACACCTGATCAGGGCCTTGTGTTCCTGGTGTTGTTGGGCTGTGTTGTGGTGGTGGTGTGATTTGCTGTGGTGGTGTACTCACAGGTGCTGGGGGGCTCATTCCTTGCATTAATGGCTGCATTTCTAAGATTTTTGTCTCCTTCATGTCACTGTGTTGGTGTTGTTGCGGAGGGATGCTGTTCCCAGGACTCGAAGCTGAAATGTTAAACAAATCTCCGTTAGCTATCCATATGTTTGTGAAATGTAAAAAAAATCACTACACATGGAACACATGTCATTCACTGTTGCTTTCAACTATTCTGGCTTTCAACATCATCACTCATAGCTTAAATACATACATATGCCTGTTTGTGGCAAATGTGTCTGGTTACTTAATTGTGAAAGCAAACACTTTAGTTTTATTGTAGCTCACACATACTCCACCATAAAAAAAACATTGGAATACATAATGTGTTACCTTATAGCTTTGTTCAAACAAACATAGTAATGTTTTTATATGTATTTTGCAATGTTACCTCAAGCACACATGAGATTTTTGGAAAAACAAACTTACTTTTTACAAACAAACCAACATGCTTTTTTGTTGCAGCATCTTATACCCAATGTCATACTGTATGGCTCAAGTGGACATACATATCTTTACTGGATGTGGACAAGGCCATTTAGTTTGGATTCCATTTCAGCTTTTACTTACTGCGGTAAGTATTTTAGTTTTGGATGTGTTTTGACTTAATGCGGTTATGACTGATTTTCATTATGTTCTGACATTTTACAAATTTTTTACAGTTTGATACTCACAATCAAGATGAGGGGAGTGTGGATGACGTCTTGGAGGTGTGTCCAAAATTTGGAGTGGGGGTACAGAACATACGGACAATAATCTTCGTGGCGGGGTAGCCTGCTGTGTTTGTGCCGGGACATACGACCTTGCTTTCTTTTCGGCCACAGGTTTTTTGTGGTGATGTCTTACAGAAGTGCCACTTCTGCTGCCCATACTTCTTTTGATGGACCTTTTAATGAAAGTGCAATTTTGTTATGGCCATTCCTTTACAAGCATACCCTATACTACAATGGACAGTTTACCTGTTTCCGCAGCGTCATCATCCTCAGATGTGATAGGAGTTACTGGCCGACGAGTAGTACTGCTTTTTTCAGACACTATAAAATGAAATATATTCATAAATCATGCTATTGTGTATACATCCACCCATTATGCTTATAAACATTTTAACATTTAGAAATGCTTGGTTTTTAATTCAAACAAACATAAGGACCAGAAATACAAAAAAAAAAATGACCAAAACACATATGCACTATGGCAACATCAACACAGGAAAAAATGTACAGGACACTGACATAGGCCACAAGTTCAAGGAAAGGATTTTTAATAAAATAAAACACACAACTTAATTTTGTATTGGAAGGAAAAATATTACAGATGCAATATCTAATTTGCTCTGTGATGTGGCACTTCAAAGACACATTACCACTATATGAGCAAAAACAAAATGCAGCAATTTAAAAAAAAAAACACTGCAGTATGGTGTCACGGTACAAAAACAAGCAAAAAAAAAAAGATTTAAAAATTAAATACATAACATTCTCTAAAGATGACATTACACATGTAAGTGGTTTACAAACCACTTTCCAGTACTCCAGCCTCTAACATGACAACGACTTTTTTAATTAAAAAAAACATGGATCACTTATATATAAAACATAGTCATAATTTTTTACGAAAAAAACGCCCAAAAGGAAAACATTATTGCAGGACAATTCAGAGACACACCAAGTCCAAACTACACATGCTAAATATCTGTCTGAAAAACACATGACATACAATAAAGTAAGATGTTACATTGGCTTTTATCTAAAACATGACCCAAAACAATGTATTTGCTGACACACACTTGAAGATGGGAGTAATATGCAACGTCACATGACACACATTACAAAATAAAACATTAAAAAAAAATGCAAATACACATGCTCACCATTCTTCCTGGGCCTATCTGAATCCCGGACATGGGTTGCAGAGACAACTTCTGGAGGTATTACACTCCGCATGGGCTCCTCATACTCCAGATAACTTGCAATATAGGGCTGGCCACCACCGGTTTTCCGAGCCTCCTTGGCCTCCTTGGCCATTTTGGACTTGACACGTCGCTTTATGTCATAGTACCGTTTGCGGCATGTGTCCTCCGTCCGCTTGACCACCCCCTCACTATTGACAGCAGCAACTACTTTCGCCCACAACACCGTCTTCCTCTGTGTTGGCACCTTGGCGGACTCAGGGCCAAATAGCTGCCTCTGATACTTCATCAGCTCACGCACCAATGCCACATTTTCAGCAAAACTAAACTTAACATTCCACCCAGTCTTAGTAGTGGTGCGTGGCTGCGGAGCACCCTGACTGTCACTATCACTTGAGTCTGCTGCAGCAACCTCACCCACCTCCTCCACCTCACTAACCTCACTAACACTCACCTCCTCCACCTGACCAACCTCCTCCCCCTCACCCACCTCTGAGTCACACATAATTGTGTGTCTAAACAGTTAACACAGGGGAAAAAAAGGACAAACACACTCCTCCACTACCACTACACAACACACACACACACACACACACACACACACACACTGACAAGGGACTATAAAGAAAAATAACTTGGACTAAAAATGAGACAAAACCACAAAATACAAGACAACAAGAATGACAAAACGACTTTCAAACACAATACCACACGCAGAAATCGCTACCACCAGTCCTCTTCAAACCAGAAATTCACCTACCTCCACAGCACAACCTCCCTCCTCCTCACCACTTACTAAACCCACGAGGTGCGGATGGTTTGGGGCGTATTTATATGGTTGCGCACAGACACTCCTACCATCTGAAACACAACCAATCATGAACGGGGATGAAAATCGAAACTGAAAGTGAAAATGCGGCCGCGGGGAAAAAAACCCTGCCGCGTTTAACTTAGGAAAAAAAACAGCAAATACAACAAAAACACGTACGCAAACGACAATGACGGCCGTAAATGTGCCAAAAAAACCGACTGGCATCGACATCGGAAAACACGAAAACCATAAAGTCGACTGCTACGTAACTTTGCGTATATGGATTCAAAAAGTTGCATGAAAATGCACCCGATACAAAACGAGTTTAAACACTACACAAACCGACTCAAACACGAATATTAGTAAATATTGCCCCTGGTGATCAAATATACTGTTGGATTTATTTCATTTTTAGATGTTGCATACAATGACAGTATTAAAAAAGCTTAATTCATTAGTTTTTTATGCTATAATCTAGAGATGAGTGGTCTGCACCGAATTTGTTAATCAGAGCTGCATCTTAATCCTGGCTCAGGGTTTTTTGCAAGGCTTGGATGTCAGATTGAGGCCGAACATCATCCTCTTAAGCTTGGACTCCACACCATTTCACTCCAGTCCAGTCATGCTTCTGCATGCTACACTCTGCTCTGCGGTGTCCAAGTATTCTGCTGTTACTGTGTCCATCTGTAAGGGGCTATGCCTGTCTCATCATAGCCCCTTAGAGACTTTGTCTGTCTCTAAGGGGCTATGATGTTACTGTGTCTATCTAAGCGGCTGTGCTGTGACTATCCACAAGATGTGTCTAGTTCCCTTAGGGGAGATGTACTAAGCAGTGATAAAAGTGGAGATGTTAGCTAGTGGAGAAGGTGACCATGACAACCAACCAGAATTGATGTAACATGTATAATTTTCATACTATAAAAGTATACAGAGCAGCTGATCGGTTGCCATGGGCAACTTCTCCACTGGCTCACTTCTCTACTTTTATCACTGCTTAGTACATGTCCCCCTTAGTCTTATTAGTTAATTCCATCACAGTGGTACTGCACTGACTCCACAGGCCCCACTATGTGCATTTACAGTGTGTCTCCATGTTTGTCAGCAAAAGGAGTTTAAAAAATAAAAAAAAGTTTAAAAATTAATAATGAAAAAGTAAAAATAAATCGTGTTGCATTTGTACTGTTCTGCACACTGCACCCACTGTTCACTGTAGTAGCCATGTGCATGTGTGTAATAGCAGTTTGACTCCACACAGTGTGAGTCAAGCTGCCAGTTTTTAAAAATAAAAATTGTTGTGTTTGTTGTACTGTGCACTGCACCACTGTACACTATACCCCAATGCATGTGCATAGAAGGTGTCTGGCTCCATGCAGTGTGAGCCAAGCTGTCAGTTTTTTTTAACAAAAATTGTTTAATTTGTTTGTATACTGTGTAAAAAATTAAAATTGTTGTATTTGTTTGTACTGTGCATTGCACCCCAATAAGCTGTAGTACTCCAGAGCATGTTCATAAAAGTGGTCTAACTCCACGCAGTGTGAGCCAAGCTGGCAGTTTTTAAAAATAAAAATTGTTTTATTTGTGTATACTGTGCAATACCCATCAGTATGCTGTAGTACCACAGAGCATTGCGTAATATCGGTCTGACTCCATGCAGTGATCTGCAAATTGAATAATGGATAACTATCAGTTTAGAGAAGAGCAAGCAAATACTGGCACTCCTACTGCTGCCACCAATCATGATGATGATAATAGTTCTAAAATGTCATCTACTAAAGCCGATGCTCAATGGCATAGCGGGTCTAAGTCAGCGCATCTAAAATAAAAAAAACAATATACAGTGTTAATGAAAAAAACACCTCTAATAAAGGTAACATTTCCAGCAAAAAACATAAAATTGGCAACATGCCATTGACCACACACAGTGGCATGGAAATACACAGGCCGTGGCCTTTATTTCTGAGTGGTGGTTCTGTAACTGTCAGTGAAGCATCTTCTTCTGCCTCTCATTCATGCTGATGCAAGACCTTTTAACTCAGAGTCTAGAAGAGGTATAAAAAAATGAAAACCACTAAGGTAGTAGAACAAATTTTGGGTTCAGAAACAGAAATGTCATAAATCCCTGAGGATAGTCTAAGTGTGCCCTTAAGTTCTATGTGTGAGCCTGAGTTTTCTGATACTATGCTTATAGAGAAGCCTCCTTCCTCCATTTCTGCACCCTCTCCAAATGCGGAGATGAGCAGCAGTTTAGCTGATGACATAGAAATTGAGGATGTCACCATAGAAGTGCATGAGGATGAGGGGGATATTTGTGTAGATGACACTGGCACTAGTAAGAATGTTGAGGATGAGAATTTTGTTTTTGTGAGGCAACAGTGGAGCAGCTCTTAGCCATGATAAGGCCAACTTTTTGATAACACCAGAAACTTACTAATAAAATAACAAAGTAGTCCAGCATCAGCTAGCTTCCTTTTCTCAAATAGATCACAGCACCTGCAATCTCCACCACCAACACCTTTGTCATCAATATACTCAGTAATGATTGGAAGTATATTTGCATCCCATTTCTTTAGGCTAGGTGACTCCTCCCTTTTACATTGTTCCTCATAGCAATCCTTGAGTGCTAGGCCTGCTGCTTCTTCTGGGGATGGATTTTCTTCCCAGAAGTGGACCAAGAAGGCTACCAGTAGTAATCCTTTGAAAGGGCAACCAAGTATGACAGCGGATCATTGATGCCAGGATGACTATGCTAGTATTAGATCTGTGTCCAATATCCACCATTAATGCAGTGGGTTTTACACAGTTAATTGAGTTCCTGTGTCCCTGGTATCAATTCCATCTAAGTTCCATTTTACCACATATCCATTCCTCACCTGTATCAGGACATTAAAAAATAAACAAATTATTGGTCTACAAAATACAAAACACTTAACCACAGATATGTGGATAAGTGGTAGAGGGCAAACTAAAGATTATATGAGTATGACAGTCCACTGGGTGGGTGAATTGCCCCCAGCAGCAGCAGAAGCAGTTTCTAACAAACAACACCAGCTTATTCAGAGGCAGGCTACTCTGTGTATCATGAACTTTATTAAGAGGCACGCTGACAACTTCTTATAAAAACGAAGGGATGTTATAGCAACAAGGCTTTCCCCACTTGGACACTCCTCAGGATTTATTAAATCTGGTAATGCCACAAATATTGTTAAAGCATTGCAGCTGGGTGAATTCCAAAACATCCCCTGTTTTGCTCACACGATCAACTTGGTGGTACAAGTTTAAAAAAAAACTGACAGAGAACTGCAGGAGATGCTGTCTGTGGCTAAAATATTTGGGGGCAATTTTGGCATTCAGCAACAGCATAGAGGAGATTACAACACCTGCAGGAACAGTTCAGTTTACACTGAAATAATAGATGTTAACATGGTGGAACTCCACCCTTTATATACTGCAGCAGATGGAGAAAAAGCAAAAAGCCAACTAGAGCTATACAACAATCCATGAATTTGTGAGAGGAGGGGGATTGTACCTTATTCCAGTGCAGTAGAGAATACTTTCCATCTTGTTCAAGGTGCTAAATCCCTTTGAATAGCCACCTGTGAAGTTAGTTCAGACACTGCTAGCTTGAGTAAGGGGATTACCTTAAGTAGGCTTCTGGAAAATCAGCTTGATAAATTGTAGGAGGAGATGAAATGAAGTGATTCCGCTAAGTATGTTGGACTTGTCAATCCACACTCAAGGAATTTTAAAGTGAAAAAAATATATTGCACATTTTGAGTGAAAAAGATTTTCGGCATGGCCGAATCACCTGGGACATGGTGATTCAGTTGGGACTGTTTGGCTTGACTGAAGCCACAGTGTATGTGAACACATTTATATGTTTGTTGACTGGATTAAGGCTCAGTAGCACCCAGACTCTACTGTATACTGCAGGTACAGAAATCTCCTATAAGTATAGCAGCTTTTACACACCAAAGGAATGGCCTCACACGGGTTTGGTTTGATTTGATTGCCAAAACCATTGGTATAACAAGAAATTTACTATACCCTCACCATATTTAAGAGTGATGTAAACATAAACAAAATGATACAGTATAAACTCTGCAGTCACCAAATACACCATCACCACATTACCAGCTAGAGTATATTGTACATGTAAGTATATAAATATTTAATTCTCCCTCATTCAAATTTTGGACTGCTGGGTGTTGGTGAATGTGTATCACTGAATATCAAGCTAAATTTGTGTATTGAATCATCTCACAGCTGAATTCTACTTTTATATATTGATGTCTTATTTTTTTATTAATTCCCCATGCACTCAGTAAAAGCGAAAAACCTACACAGAATTATAAGAGACACAAGTAGTAACAGATTGTCTTGCTGTTATTGCTATGCGGAGATGATATAATTTGATGAACATCAGTAACATCAATGTGGGTGTTTGCACAGTACACAGTTTCTTTACATTTCAATTCTCTATGAAACATCACTTTCTGCTTATTTTACTTATAACAATTTTTTATGTTTTCTTATAACATATTTTACTTATGATAACAATTTATATATAAAGCTGCAAAACAAACATATATTGTAAAATATATGTATTGTGTTTTGGTATCCATATCATACTGCACATGCTACCAATGTATATTTTACTGTATATTTCAATCATTTGTCTTTCATGTGTTTTACCTGTATGTTCAACAAAACATTTTTTTACATTTCTTTTTTTGAAGATTATAAAACAGGAACATAATAATAATTTAATAATGAGTCCAATTTTGTAAAATCCCTGCTTAGTGGGTTGAAAATAACTGTCACAGTTTCCAGACCACCCAGCAGATCACATGATCCAGGTCACCTAAAAAGTGCACGGGTAGAGTTCACCAACTGTCATATTTTCCAGAACACAATGGCGATGCATTGTACATGGCAGGCAAATGTTTCTCCACATACCTCTTAAACAAAGCAACCAATTGCTACGCCAATATTTTTCTGCAAATCTATGGATCAAGAGCCTTAGTTTGGTATATGTTGTACCCTGTTCAGATAATGGCATCATAGAAATATGTATCCCATGTATCTCATAAAAGTCATCCTTCTACTACTACTACTAATAATAATAATAATAATAATGATGATAGTAAAAAGACACACATCCTCCCAAATGTATTCAGTGGATGATACCAATGTGTATCTACTTCTAATGTATTATACATTTGAAAAAAGACAGGAAAAATGTTCATGAAAACAGAGAAATAGCAGAGACATATTATTATCATACACCCCACTGCAGTCTCACATCTAGTTGTTACGGTAAAGCCATGTATATATAGATCACAGCAGCACAGAGAGAAGAATTGACAAATCTGGGTAGAGTATACATACTAAAGTAAAGTTAATCATTACTATATAATCAAATCTATTGATATTTATTTAACATGGAGATTTTGCCATTACAGTTGCTGATCTCCTCTTTGACTTAGATTGAATGGGCTAGTTACAAAATAAAATAAAAACACAGGTGTGCTCATAGTGTAAAATCTAAATATTCTATAACTAAATGGTTTACTCTTGTTGGCACACATAAAGATGGATACAAATAAATGTGGTACATATTTTCTCTGACGTCCTAGTGGATGCTGGGTACTCCGTAAGGACCATGGGGAATAGACGGGCTCCGCAGAAGACTGGGCACTCTTTAAAGAAAGATTAGGTACTACATCTGGTGTGCACTGGCTCCTCCCTCTATGCCCCTCCTCCAGACCTCAGTTAGAATCTGTGCCCGGCCAGAGCTGGATGCACTCTAGGGGCTCTCCTGAGCTTCCTAGAAAGAAAGTATTTGTTAGGTTTTTTATTTTCAGTGAGATCTGCTGGCAACAGACTCACTGCTACGTGGGACTGAGGGGAGAGAAGCGAACCTACCTGCTTGCAGCTAGCTTGGGCTTCTTAGGCTACTGGACACCATTAGCTCTAGAGGGATCGAACACAGGCCCAGTCCTCGGTCGTCCGGTCCCGGAGCCGCGCCACCGTCCCCCTTGCAGAGCCAGAAGAACCGAAGAGAAGTTGAAAATCGTCGGCTGAAGACTCCGGTCTACATTAAGGTAGCGCACAGCACTGCAGCTGTGCGCCATTGCTCCCTCTGCACACCACACACTCCGGTCACTGATGGGTGCAGGGCGCTGGGGGGGGGGGGGGGCGCCCTGGGCAGCAATTAGAGTACATTCCATGGCTAAATAGCACATAATACAGCTAATAAACTGTATATGTGCATAATCCCCCGCCATAAAGCATATAAAAAAGCGGGAGAAGTCTGCCGAGAAAGGGGCGGGGCTATCTTCCTCAGCACTCAGGCGCCATTTTCTCTTCACAGCTCCGCTGGAAGGCAGCTCCCCAGGCTCTCCCCTGCAGTTTCCAGGCTTCAAGGGTAAAAAAGAGAGGGGGGTCACTAAATTTAGGCGCAAACTGTGTATAATAAGCTGCTATAGGGAAAAATCACTCACTTTAGTGTAAATCCCTGGTTATATAGCGCTGTGGTGTGTGCTGGCATACTCTCTCTCTGTCTCCCCAAAGGACTTTGTGGGGTCCTGTCCTCAGTCAGAGCATTCCCTGTGTGTGTGTGCGGTGTGTCGGTACGGCTGTGTCGACATGTTTGATGAGGACGCTTACGTGGAGGCGGAGCAGGAGCCGATAAGTGTGATGTCGCCCCCTGCGGGGCCGACACCAGAGTGGATGGATATGTGGAAGGTATTAACCGACAGTGTCAACTCCTTGCATAAAAGGTTCGATGACGTAACAGCTTTGGGACAGCCGGCATCTCAGCCCGCGCTTGCCCAAACGTCTCAGAGGCCATCAGGGGCTCAAAAACGCCCGCTACCTCAGATGGCAGACACAGATGTCGACACGGAGTCTGACTCCAGTGTCGACGAGGATGAGACAAATGTACAATCCACAAGGGCCATCCGATGTATGACTACGGCAATGAAAAATGTGTTGCACATTTCTGACATTAACCCGGTTACCACAAAAAAGGGTATTATGTTTGGGGAGAAAAAGCAGCCAGTGACTCTTCCCCCATCTGATGAGTTAAATGAATTGTGTGAAGAAGCGTGGTGTTCCCCTGATAAGAAACTAGTGATTTCTAAACGGTTACTAATGGCGTACCCTTTCCCGCCAACGTATTGGCTACGCTGGGAGACATCCCCTAGGGTGAACAAGGCGCTCACACGCTTATCAAAAAAGGTGGCACTGCCGTCTCAGGATACGGCCGCCTTAAAGGAGCCTGCAGATAGAAAGCAGGAGGCTATCCTGAAGTCTGTGTATACACACTCAGGTACTATACTGAGACCTGCTATTGCTTCAGCATGGATGTGTAGTGCTGCAGCAGCATGGTCTGATTCCCTGTCAGATAACATTGATTCCCTTGACAGGGATACTATTTTGCTAACTATAGAGCATATTAAAGATGTAGTCTTACATATGAGAGATGCACAGAGGGACATTTGCCGGCTGGCATCTAGAATTAATGCAATGTCCATTTCTGCCAGGAGAGTATTATGGACTCGGCAGTGGACAGGTGATGCTGATTCTAAAAGGCACATGGAAGTTTTGCCTTATAAGGGTGAGGAATTGTTTGGGGACGGTCTCTCGGACCTCGTGTCCACAGCAACAGCTGGGAAGTCGACCTTTTTACCTCAGGTTCCCTCACAGCCTAAGAAAGCACCGTATTATCAAGTACAGTCCTTTCGGCCTCAGAAAGGCAAGCAGGTCAGAGGCGCGTCCTTTCTGCCCAGAGGCAGGGGTAGAGGGAAAAAGCTGCACCAGACAGCCAGTTCCCAGGAACAAATATCCTCCCCTGCTTCCACTAAGTCCACCGCATGATGCTGGGGCTCCACAGGTGGAGCCAGGTGCGGTGGGGGCCCGTCTCCGGAACTTCAGCGACCAGTGGGTTCGCTCACAGGTGGATCTCTGGGTTCTACAGGTATCTCAGGGATACAAGCTGGAGTTCGAGAAGTCTCCCCCTTGCCGTTACCTCAAATCAGCCTTGCCTGCTACTCCCAAGGAAAGGGAGGTAGTACTGGCGGCAATTCACAAGCTGTACCTCCAGCAGGTGATAATCAAAGTTTCTCTCCTTCAACAGGGACGAGGTTACTATTCCACAATGTTTGTGATACCGAAACCAGACGGTTCGGTGAGACCCATTCTAAATTTGAAATCCTTTAACACTTATATAAGGAAGTTCAAGTTCAAAATAGAATCGCTCAGGGCGGTTATTGCAAGCCTGGAAGAGGGGGATTTTATGGTGTCACTGGACATCATGGATGCTTACCTACATGTCCCCATTTACCCACCTCACCAGGAATACCTCAGGTTTGTGGTACAGAACTGCCATTACCAATTCCAGAGGTTGCCGTTTGGTCTGTCCACGGCACCGAGGGTGTGTACCAAGGTAATGGCCGAAATGATGATACTCCTTCGAAAGAAGGTAGTTATAATTATCCCGTACTTGGACGATCTCCTTATAAAGGCGAGGTCCAAGGAGCAGTTGTTGATCGGAGTAGCACTATCTCAGGAAGTGCTACAACAGCACGGCTGGATTCTGAATATCCCAAAGTCGCAGCTGGTTCCTACGACGCGTCTGCTGATATTGGGCATGTTTCTGGACACAGAACAGAAGAAGGTGTTTCTCCCGGAGGAGAAGGCCAAGGAGTTGTCATCTCTGGTCAGAGACCTCCTGAAACCAAAACAGGTGTCGGTGCATCATTGCACGCGAGTCCTGGGAAAGATGGTAGCTTCTTACGAAGCAATTCCCTTCGGCAGGTTCCATGCAAGGAACTTTCAGTGGGACCTGTTAGACAAGTGAGGATCGCATCTTCAGATGCATCGGCTGATCTCCCTGTCCCCGAGGGCCAGGGTGTCACTGCTGTGGTGGCTGCAGAGTGCTCATCTTCTCGAGGTCCGCAGATTCGGCATTCAGGACTGGGTCCTGGTGACCACGGATTCAAGCCTCCGAGGTTGAGGAGCAGTCACTCAGGGAAGAAACTTCCAAGGACAATGGTCGAGTCAGGAGACTTCCCTACACATAAATATTCTGGACCTAAGGGCCATTTACAATGCCCTAAGTCAAGCAGAACTCCTACTTCAAAACCAGCCGGTGCTGATTCAGTCAGACAACATCACGGCTGTCGCCCATGTAAACCGACAAGGCGGCACAAGAAGCAGGATGGCGTTGGCAGAAGCCACAAGGATTCTCCGATGGGCGGAGAATCACGTGCTAACACTGTCAGCAGTGTTCATTCCGGGTGTGGAAAACTAGGAAGCAGACTTCCTCAGCAGGCACGACCTCCACCCGGGAGAGTGGGGACTTCATCCAGAAGTCTTCACGCAGATTGTAAACCATTGGGAACGGCCACAGGTGGACATGATGGCGTCCCGCCTCAACAAAAAGCTAAATAAGTATTGCGCCAGGTCAAGAGACCCTCAGGCGATAGCTGTGGACACTCTAGTGACACCGTGGGTGTACCAGTCGGTTTATGTGTTCCCTACTCTTCCTCTCATACCCAAGGTACTGAGGATAGTAAGTAAGAGAGGAGTAAGAACTATACTCGTAGTTCCGGATTGGCCAAGAAGACCTTGGTACCCAGAACTACAAGAAATGATCTCGGACCCATGGCCTTTGTCTCTCAGACAGGACCTGTTACTGCAGGGGCCCTGTCTGTTCCAAGACTTACCGCGGCTGCGTTTGAAGGCTTGGCGGTTGAACGCCGGATCCTAACGGAAAAGGGCGTTCCAGATTAAGTGATTCCTACGCTGTTAAAGGCTAGGAAAGACGCTGCCTGAAGTTCAGACGTTGTTAAGGGAGTGCTGCATATTCAGCCCCCTTTTGTGCCTCCAGTGGCACCTTGGGATCTCAACGTAGTGTTGGATTTCCTAAAATCACATTGTTTTGAGCCACTTCAGACCGTGGAGTTGAAGTATCTCACGTGGAAAGTGGTCATGCTTTTGGCCTTGGCTTCGGCTAGACGTGTGTCAGAATTGGCGGCTTTGTCATGTAAAAGCCCTTATCTGATCTTCCATATGGACAGGACAGAATTGAGAACTCGTCCACAATTTCTCCCTAAGGTGGTATCAGCATTTCATTTGAACCATCCTATTGTGGTGCCTGCGGCTACTCGGGACTTGGAGGATTCCAAGTTGCTGGACGTAGTCCGGGCCCTGAAAATCTATGTTTCCAGGACGGCTAGAGTCAGAAAAACTGACTCGCTGTTTATCCTGCATGCACCCAAAAAGCTGGATGCTCCTGCTTCTAAGCAGACTATTGCTCGCTGGATCTGTAGCACGATTCAACTTGCACATTCTGCGGCTGGACTGCCGCATCCTAAATCAGTAAAAGCCCATTCCACGAGGAAGGTGGGCTCTTCTTGGGCGGCTGCCCAATGGGTCTCGGCTTTACAACTTTGCCGAGCTGCTACCTGGTCGGGGTCAAACATGTTTGCAAAATTCTACAAGTTTGATACCCTGGCTGAGGAGGACCTTGAGTTTGCTCATTCGGTGCTGCAGAGTCATCCGCACTCTCCCGCCTGTTTGGGAGCTTTGGTATAATCCCCATGGTCCTTACGGAGTACCCAGCATCCACTAGGACATCAGAGAAAATAATAATTTACTCACCGGTAATTCTATTTCTCGTAGTCCGTAGTGGATGCTGGGAGCCCGTCCCAAGTGCGGACTTCTGCAATACTTGTATATAGTTATTGCTTAACTATAGGGTTATTGTTCTGAGCCATCTGTTGAATGAGGCTCAGCTATTGTTCATACTGTTAACTGGGTATAGTTATCACAAGTTGTACGGTGTGATTGGTGTGGCTGGTATGAGTTTTACCCTGGATTCCAAATCCTTTCCTAGTAATGTCAGCTCTTCCGGGCACAGTTTCCCTAACTGAGGTCTGGAGGAGGGGCATAGAGGGAGGAGCCAGTGCACACCAGATGTAGTACCTAATCTTTCTTTAAAGAGTGCCCAGTCTCCTGCGGAGCCCGTCTATTCCCCATGGTCCTTACGGAGTACCCAGCATCCACTACGGACTACGAGAAATAGAATTACCGGTGAGTAAATTCTTATTTTATACTGCATTTCCCTCTTTACAGTGCAAAATTATTTAATCTAGGTAATCTTAGTATTGCCTTTTAATTACTTTGCTGAATATGCAGAATTTCATTATTTCATAAAATGCATTGCAGTAACTCACATACTGTATATATTTCCATTGTGAATAAATGACTTACTGTCAGAGAGAATTACTGTACATAGTAAAGTCTCATTAAGACTTCTGGGAAGTAGATCTGCTATGAACTATTTGTCTCTGTATTCTGCTTAATCTTAACATTAGAAAACTAAAATATTAAGTAAGTTATACTCTATCATACAACAACTTAAATAGATTTAATAAAAATGTTGATTTTCAGATATACAGTATGTTAGGTATTTCACTAATTCATAATAATGTAGTGTATATGTTATATGTTAAAACTGAAAATTAAAGTCTACTATTTCTACAGTATCTATTAAAGCTGTGAGCTTTCCATTATAATTAGAGTCAGTCACATATACTCTATACTTATTGTAATACTCATATAAGAAATAAATTTAAATTGTTTACATTTCTTAATCAGTATAGCAACCTTTCTGGTTTTAAGCTGTAGGCAGGGGCATAGCCAGAACTTTGTGGGCCACATAGCAACATTTTGAAGGGGCCGCTGTCCCAATGCTTCTAGAGAGACACTTCTCTGCAGAAGTTGTTAATTTTATGCCCTATAATAGTGCCCTAGTTAATTTTCTGAACCATAGTAGAACCTTATTTAATGGTATGACACATAGTAGTGCCCTAGTATATTTTATGAATCATATTAGTGCTTAAGTTCATCCTATGTCACATTTCAGAGCTACCAGTACACATTATGCCGCATAGGACCCCCAATTTACATTATGATATATAATGCTCTCCGTTCATATTGTGCCTCATTACAGTGCCCCGGTTCATATTATATAATATTAAAATGCTTTCCAGTTCATTTTATACCACACTACAATGAGCAGGTACAGGGGCATACCTAGATATATTGCAGGCCCCAAGGAAAAAGTTTTGCAAAGACCCCTACATACCACCCAATGGCAAAAAATGTATATAACACATGTAACTGTGACATGGAAGGTGGGCCCCTCTCAGCTCTGGGCCCTATAGCAGATGCACTGCCTGCATCTATGGTAGCTACACCCTTGGCTGTAGCTAACTTGTAATCAAGGATTTGAGGTTAATATATGCAAATAAAATTGCGGTTTCCTACCAAAGTCAAGTAGAACTAATGATAAAAAAAACTCCTGTTTCTGGTTTAGGCCCAGATTTATCAAGCCCTGGAGAGTGATAAATAGCACGGTGATAAAGTACCAAACAATCAGCTCATAACTGTCATTTTTCAAACACGCCTGTAACATGGCAGTTAGGAGCGGATTGTCAGGAACTTTATCACCGTGCTATTTATCACTCTCCAAGGCTTGATAAATGGTCCCCATAGCTTGCTTTCCTGATTACAGACTCCAATAACAGAAAAGCAATCTCTACTGTACGTTACCAGTTCCCTAAAATTCTTCAAAATAATTGACTAACATTGCACAGTGTGTATATATTGTTTAGTTCTCTTTTCGCATGGATAACTAAACTTACAAAAATGTACTTAGGAGCCTATTTATTAACATTATTTTTACTAAAAAAAAGGATAAAATGTGTTTTCACACCCGCTTCACATTATTTTAGTATCACGTACATGTATTAAAGGGCATTTGGAGCAGTTTTCATGAAAAACTGCTCCAAACCCTTTAATTCACTTTTTTTTAGTAATCAGATTGCATTTCCCATACCTATAATAGTAAATGCGATCTGTCCCAAAATTCCGAAAAAAATAAATGTGAAAAAACCTGCAATGAGTCCTGTGATTGTTACGGGGATCATTGCAAGATCCCTACTTTTGCTCAGCTTTCTCTGCCCCCAGGCAGGGTGACACTGCAATAAAGTGATGCTGCAAAACAGCAGCTCACTTTACAGCAATGGGGGTTACAGCAGCGCACAGGATCCTATGCCCGGCAGCCCTACAGAAGCAGCAATCACTGACTCACTGGACTGGTAAGTATATTTATTGTGGGTGGGGATCTGTGGCATTTGGGGTGTAGTCACAATGGGGAGTTGACCCAATGCCGGCAGTAGCGGCAGTGATGGAGCATGCGCTGCAGGATAGTGGGGTATTTTTCCTGAAAAATACCCAGATATTGTTACTGATTGTAATTACAGGGACAGGGCTCGCATCCTTGCGATGTAATCAATTATCACAGTGTGGATTAGGTCGATTTTATCACATGTCATCTGCATCCTTGGATGTAGAAGGTGATAAATTGGCCCCTTAGTAACATAGAATGTACTTAAATAGCACAAGGATTCCATCCCATAGAAAGTATAGGACAACTATACCTGCACTTTCTAAGCACTTAGAATCCCCCTGGGGGTAAAGAAGCCCTGTGTGCACCTCGGTATGTTTTTATTTTAATATTTAAAACTATAAATCTAAAACCTCTCCTTAGTTTTACTTCTTGTAGGACTTCACATTCCTGCAAAAAGAGAAGCCAGCATCAAGGGCTAACTACTCCTGAAGATCATCCTTCACTGTTACCTAGGAGAGGAGTATATTGCCTAGGAGAGCGGGAGACAATGAGGAGGGGGAGGGGGGCCATAGATGCAGTCAACCAGGGCCCTATATTGGTGGATGATCTTGTTATGTTTGCTGTTTATTATAAGGTAGCTGGGTGATTAGAGAAGAGAGGAAAGCTGTGACTGCTCTGAGCCCTGTGATCACCTGTGAGCCACCTTCACTGTGGCTTGGAGATAAACAGAGACTGGGGACCAGGTCCACTGATGTCATTTGAGGTGCGTTTTAAGCACTATTTTTGAGGAGTTTTGAACCCTATCTAACTCTCTCTTCCTACGTTTCTCCTCTGGCATCCGTCTTTCCTCTCCGATATTGCGGTTCGGTATTTCCTCAGCCTGCATTCTCTGTCCAGCCGGAAGCGGTGGTGACGTCGCTTCCGGGTTAGTGGCTACTGCTCCCAGCAACCAACGCATTTCGTGTGTCATACAATTTGTCAAGGATGTTTCCTAAAAGACCTGGTTCATATTTAAATGCCTTCATTGAAAAAAAAAAAACTTTAAAAAAGTTATTGTTTTGATTTTGCAAAATTCAAAACCAAACAATGAAACCAAATACCACATTTATGTCAAACCAAACGAAAAAGGAGTTTAAAATAAAAGATAACTTAATGTGTTAAACAGAGTGGGCAATTTGTTTGCTACAATGCCCCTGCGGATTACAGTATGTAGGCCAGACAAAGAGGAAGTGCTTGCCACTGTACACACAGTCAAACAACAACTTCCGTTTTTAAAATCAAAACAATACAGTTTTTTTAAAGTTTTTTTTTCCATCTAGGCATTTAAATATGAATCAGGTCTTATAGGAAGCATGCTTGACAAAGTGCATGACGCACAAAACGCTTTGGTGCTGGGAGCAGTAACCGCTAAACCAGAAGTGATGTCACCGATGCTTCTGACTGGACAGAGAACACCGGTTGGGGAAGTACTGCACCGCAATATCAGAGAGGAGAGATGGATGCCAGAGGAGGAAGGTAGACAGGGAGAGATTGATAGGGATCAAAACTCTACCCTGTAAATCCTATTATAATTTTTGTCAATTCTTTGTAATCCTTTAGAACAAAACTCTATTTCTCAAAAATACAAATGTACAAGCATGAAGTGATTTTAGCCTCTACATTACTGTATGTACATAGAACAGTTCCGTAACTAGACATTTTTGCACTGTTTGCAAGACAAAAAGCATTGCCCTGCATATTTAAAATAGGGCCAGTGCAAGCCTTAAGCAAGCATAAAAATATAGGGATAGTGGCTTCATGGGGAAGGGGCATGACCACAAATAATACAAATTCATAATACGATGCACAGTAGTCTCCATTATTCAAATTATGCCACACAGTAGCACAACTTACAAACCTTACACCAGGAAGAGCCTCTTTTACACATTACAGCAGGAAGAGCCCCTGTCACACATTATGCCAGGTAAAGTCCCCTTTTACGCATTACTGCAGGTAGACACCCTTTTCCATAACACAGCAGGTAAAGTCCCCTTTTACACGTTACCACAGGTAGAGTCCCCTTTTACACGTTACCGCAGGTAGAGCCTCCTTTTACACATTGTGACAGGTAGAGCCCCCTTTTACATTATGACAGGTAAAACCATTAAAAAAGCCAGATCCACATTTAAAAAAATTGTAAAAAAAAAGCTGGGATGGTTGCAGGGAATGCCACCAGTGCGGCATGAATTGACAGCGACAGCATATTGAATTAAAGTGCTGGCCGCAAGCAGGTGAATGGGGCAGATACAGAGGGCAGAATGGTAACCCTGGCAGGTGGGTAAAGTAGAGTAGATAGAGAGCAAGCAGGTACCCCTGGAAGGTTATTAGGGGTGAGAGAGAAGGTAGGTGTAACTGGCAGGTGAGTAGGGCAGATGGAAAGCAAGTTGGTGCCATATGACAGATAAGCAAGGCAGATGGAGAGCAGGTAGGTGCCCCTGGCAGGTAAGCAGGGGAGATGGAGAGCAGGTAGGTGCCAATGGCAGGTAAGCAGGGGAGATGGAGAGCAGTTAGGTGCCCCTGGCAGGTAAGCAGGGGAGATGGAGAGCAGGTAGGTGCCAATGGCAGGTAAGCAGGGGAGATGGAGAGCAGTTAGGTACCCCATGTCACGATCCGGGTATCTGGACGCCATTTCTTACCCATCAGATGCCTCCTAAGGCTGGCTCAGCGCTCCAGGACCGGATCCCATCTGTTATCCTAATGTTCACATTCCTGCATCCTCTCCTGTCTCTCTGAGACGCTGTCACAGTAACGCCTTATTACATCTGGCATGGCGTCTCCCGCGGCCTCCGCCGCCGTCCCTGAGCTTCTGCATGCAGAGTGTCAGAGTGGCGATTACGTCAGCCGCGGCCTCCGCTGTGTCCGCGTGGTTGGATGTGCACTTGTCAGCCTGGCGTCTCCAGTCTCCAGTGGCCGGCGCCGCCATTACTGTTTTCATTACCACATGGATTACAAACCAAACTTCCCTCCAAGTGTCTGCATGGGCGCAGCCATCTTGGATTCTGTCAGCTGATCATTTCCTCCAATCTGTTGTCAGTATTGTTAATCTGCATAATTGCCTAGCCAATCCCTTCCTTGCTGCAGGTATAAATACACTGTGCCTGAGCAAGGAAGGCGTCAGTGCTTTGGTTGTCAAACCTAGTTCCTGTTTGTCTCTCTCCTGTGATTGTCTTCCAGGTTCCAGCTCCTGTCTCAAGACTTCCACCATAGAGACCCGCACCAGCATTCCACCTGCGGTGTAGCCTGACTCTCCAATCCATTGTGGATTCATCTGTTTCCAGCTACAACATTACCTGCTTCCAGCCCAGCTTCCAGCAGAGTACAGCTTCTCTTAAAGGGCCGGTGTCCTTTCTACACTTTACCACTCTCCACCGGTATTATTATTTCTCCGCTCTCAAGTTCTACATTTCAGTTCATATTTCATCGCTCCCAAGTTCATTTATTATTTAACTGGTTCCAGC
Source organism: Pseudophryne corroboree (assembly GCF_028390025.1). Classification (NCBI taxonomy): domain Eukaryota; kingdom Metazoa; phylum Chordata; class Amphibia; order Anura; family Myobatrachidae; genus Pseudophryne; species Pseudophryne corroboree. The sequence goes on from NC_086448.1 coordinate 593,858,751, forward strand.
CAGTATCCACTCTGTGCTAACAACAGTCTGGTTCCAGCCAGTATCCACAGCAGCCGTTTTATCTTCAGCAACGCAGCTTTTCCTGGAACACCAGCTGGTACAATCCTGGGTTATCTCCATTGCTACAGTCGGGCCTGGTAAGGACTTTCCATCTAGAAGATTATAAGAACTATCTCACACTACCAGTGCCCTGTGGCTCCTGCCATCCTGTAGTACCCAGGAACTGTATTTATTCTTTGCTGACTTTTACGTTTTCTTTTACTGCTGCTGTGTTGCGGAGTTGTCATAATAAACATCATTGACTTTTATCCAAGTTGTCGTGGTCACGCCTTCGGGCAGTTATTATTCATGTTACTTACATGTCCAGGGGTCTGATACAACCTCCCAGGTTCCGGTACATCTCAGCCCCTACAACTGAGGCTGCCTCCCGTCAGCTCAGGCCCTCAGTTGTGACAATGGGTCCAAGGTCGACGGGGAACAGATAGTGGAACCAGTTGCCCCGCAGGCGACTGGCGGGATACCTTATGTTGAGCACACTTTGGGCAAGATGCAATAAACTCCAAGACGTCCTTTTTCAGAGTTGGCCACCAATAGGACCTAGAGATAAGCTCCAGGGTTTTTTGGATACCTGTATGGGCCCAATGCATGAGCTTCTTCCTTAGCATCGGTTTCACAAAACATTTCCCTGATGGGGGCGTAGAGTCCATCCCTACCGTGGAGAATGCCAACGGATTTATAATAGGATGCTTGTCTGAAGACTCTGACTCATTTTCTTGCTCCCATGAGCGGGAAAGGGCATCGGCCTTGCGATTCTGAGAGCCCGGACAGAACTGGAGTTTAAAGTGGAACCTGGAAAAGAAAAGTGCCCATCTGGCCTGACGAGGGTTGAGACATTGTGCGCCTTTCAGATATAAAAGGTTCTTGTGGTCTGTAAGTATGGTGATTGAATGAGAAGCTCCCTCCAACAGATACCTCCACTCTTCTAGAGCGAGCTTGATGGCTAGCAACTCCTGGTCGCCAATGGCATAGTTGCGCTCAGCTGGGGAGAACTTCCGGAGAAGAAACTGCAAGGGTGTAAATGGCCATCTTTAGCCCTCTGAGATAACACCGCTCCTACTCCAACGGAGGAGGCATCCACCTCTAAGATGAAAGGAGAGTCGATGTCAGGCTGTTTCAGAACAGGCGCAGAGATGAACCTTTGTTTTAAAAGATGAAATGCTTGCATGGCTTCTTCAGACCACTTGGACGGGTTAGCACCCTTCTTAGTGAAAGCAGTAATAGGCGCCACAATGGTGGAAAAGTCTCGTATAAACTTTCGGTAATAGTTGGCGAACCCCAAGAACCTCTGGACCCCTTTGAGGGTTAAGGGTATCGGCCAATTTTGGATTGCTTGTAGTTTCTCAGGATCCATCTCTAGTCCGGAACCCGGACACAATGTACCCTAGAAACGGAATGGACTTGACTTCAAAGACGCATTTCTCTAATTTGCAATAGAGATGATTGACACGGAGACGGGACAGAACCTCTTTAACCCAAAAACGATGTTCCTCTAAATCGTTGGCAAAAATGAGGATATCGTCTAGATAGACCACGACATGACGGTATAGAATGTCTCTGAAGATCTCATTGACAAAATGCTGGAAGACAGCTGGAGCATTACTCAATCCGAAGAGCATGACGAGGTACTCATAATGTCCGTCACGGGTGTTAAAGGCGGTCTTCCACTCGTCACCCTCACGGATCCGGATGAGATTGTATGCACCTCTCAAGTCCAGCTTTGTAAAGATGGTAGCTCCGCTAACTCTGTCAAAGAGCTCAGTAATCAGGGGTAAAGGATAACGGTTCTTGATGGTAATGTCGTTCAAACCTCTGTAGTCGATGCACGGCCGCAGACCACCATCTTTCTTTTTTACAAAAAAGAAGCCTGCGCCGGCTGGGGAAGAAGAAGGTCGAATGAACCCCTTTGCTAGTTTCTCTTTAATGTATTCCTCCATAGAATGCGTCTCAGGCAGAGACAACGGATAAGTTCGGCCTCGAGGTGGAACCTTCCCTGGAACGAGATCAATCGGGCAGTCCCATTCTCTATGAGGAGGAAGGATATCAGCAGAAGCTTACTGAACACATCCGTGAAATCTTGATATGGAGGAGGTGGAACATCAGACGACCTGGGGGAGGAAGAACAGACAGGCAATACTTTAAACAAACATGTCTCAGCACAGGAGGAACCCCATGCCAGGATTTGCGTAGTCGTCCAATCAATTGTAGGATTGTGAAGACGGAGCCATGGAAGGCCCAGGACCACAGGATGTGTGGCTCTTGGAATCACTAAAAAAGAAATAAGTTCGGAATGAAGAACTCCCACTCTCAGACGAACTGGTAGAGTCCTTAAAGAAATAACTGCATCAAAAATTTTGCTGCCATCCACGGCAGTTAAAGAAATGGACGAAGGAAGTCTCTCGGTGGGTAGGGACCACCGTTTAACATAGGCTTCGGTAATAAAGTTCCCAGCTGCTCCGGAATCAAGGAGGGCAATGACGTTCCGATAACGTTGAGCAACTTGAAGCGAGACTGGGAGATTACAATCTTGAGGAGATGGAGAGGAGATCATTACTCCTAGTCGGCCCTCTCCTTGGCGAGCTAGGATTTGGAGTTTCCCGGACGTTTGGGACAGGCATTAATGGTGTGAGACGGAGCTGCACAATAGAGACAGAGAGACTCGGAGAGACGTCTTCGGCGCTCAGCAGGAGTTAAACGGGAACGGCCAAGTTGCATGGGCTCATCTTTAGATGGTGACAGTTGACGAGGAGGAGGAGCAGAAGATTTTGGAGCAGATGATCTTCCACGCTCAGTTGCTCTCTCTCTGAAACGTAAATCAACTTTCGTGCAGAGTGAGATTAGCTCATCTAACTTAGAAGGTAAGTCTCTGGTAGCTAACTCATCTTTAATATGCTCAGATAAGCCATGCCAGAATGCAGCATACAGGGCCTCGTCGTTCCATGCCAGTTCGGATGCCAGGATCTGGAACTGTATCAGATATTGTCCTACAGTACGTGACCCCTGGCGTAAACGGAGAATCTCGGATGAAGCTGAGGTTACCCGGCCTGGCTCGTCGAAGATGCGCCTGAATGTTGACACGAAGGCAGTGTAGGAAGATAGCAGGGTGTCGGACCTCTCCCATAACGGTGATGCCCAATCAAGGGCTGAGCCACTGAGAAGAGAAATAATGTAGGCAATTTTTGTACGGTCACTGGGAAAATTGCCAGGTTGTAGCTCAAACTGAATCTCACACTGGTTGAGAAATCCCCTGCAGAATCTTGGAGATCCGTCAAATTTTGCTGGCGTTGGAAGATGAAGACGTGGAGCAGAAATGGGTAAGGTGGGTGGGGTTATAGCTGGAGTCACTGTGGTTGACGCACCAGACGCGCCTGATCCACGGAGAGTTGTCTGAATCCCATCCAGCCGAGTAGAGAAATCCTGGAGACAGCGGATGATGTGGCCCTGTGCAGCCTCCTGATGTTCTAGTCGGGCTGCCAGTTCTTGCATCGGCCTGGCCGCTTGATCCTGGTCTCCGGCTGGATTCATTAGGTCAGTGCTTACTGTCACAACTGAGGGCCTGAGCTGACGGGAGGCAGCCTCAGTTGTAGGGGCTGAGATGTACCGGAACCTGGGAGGTTGTATCAGACCCCTGGACATGTAAGTAACATGAATAATAACTGCCCGAAGGCGTGACCATGACAACTTGGATAAAAGTCAATGATGTTTATTATGACAACTCCGCAACACAGCAGCAGTAAAAGAAAACGTAAAAGTCAGCAAAGAATAAATACAGTTCCTGGGTACTACAGGATGGCAGGAGCCACAGGGCACTGGTAGTGTGAGATAGTTCTTATAATCTTCTAGATGGAAAGTCCTTACCAGGCCCGACTGTAGCAATGGAGATAACCCAGGATTGTACCAGCTGGTGTTCCAGGAAAAGCTGGGTTGCTGAAGATAAAACGGCTGCTGTGGATACTGGCTGGAACCAGACTGTTGTTAGCACGGAGTGGATACTGGCTGGAACCAGTTAAATAATAAATGAACTTGGGAGCGATGAAATATGAACTGAAATGTAGAACTTGAGAGCGGAGAAATAATAATACCGGTGGAGAGTGGTAAAGTGTAGAAAGGACACCGGCCCTTTAAGAGAAGCTGTACTCTGCTGGAAGCTGGGCTGGAAGCAGGTAATGTTGTAGCTGGAAACAGATGAATCCACAATGGATTGGAGAGTCAGGCTACACCGCAGGTGGAATGCTGGTGCGGGTCTCTATGGTGGAAGTCTTGAGACAGGAGCTGGAACCTGGAAGACAATCACAGGAGAGAGACAAACAGGAACTAGGTTTGACAACCAAAGCACTGACGCCTTCCTTGCTCAGGCACAGTGTATTTATACCTGCAGCAAGGAAGGGATTGGCTAGGCAATTATGCAGATTAACAATACTGACAACAGATTGGAGGAAATGATCAGCTGACAGAATCCAAGATGGCTGCGCCCATGCAGACACTTGGAGGGAAGTTTGGTTTGTAATCCATGTGGTAATGAAAACAGTAATGGCGGCGCCGGCCACTGGAGACAGGAGACGCCAGGCTGACAAGTGCACATCCAACCACGCGGACACAGCGGAGGCCGCGGCTGACGTAATCGCCACTCTGACACTCTGCATGCAGAAGCTCAGGGACGGCGGCGGAGGCCGCGGGAGACGCCATGCCAGATGTAATAAGGCGTTACTGTGACAGCGTCTCAGAGAGACAGGAGAGGATGCAGGAATGTGAACATTAGGATAACAGATGGGATCCGGTCCTGGAGCGCTGAGCCAGCCTTAGGAGGCATCTGATGGGTAAGAAATGGCGTCCAGATACCCGGATCGTGACAGCCATTTGTCGATGGATTTTATTACAGATTTACCCATGTGCAACAAGTTCAATACCATCTGGGTGGTAGTTGACCGGTTCACCAAGATGGCACACTTCATTCCTCTCACCGGTCTTCCGTCAGCTTCCAAGTTGGCTCAAGTATTCATACAAGAGATCTTCCGACTCCACGGTCTTCCTGAAGAAATTATCTCAGATCGAGGAGTTCAATTCACAGCCAAATTCTGGCGAAGTTTATGTCAAGTCCTTCAAGTCAAGCTAAAGTTTTCCACGGCTTACCATCCTCAGACCAATGGTCAAACCGAGAGGGTGAATCAGGACTTGGAGGCCTTCCTCCGCATCTATGTGTCCTCCTCTCAAGATGACTGGGTTCAATTACTTCCCTGGGCCGAGTTCTGTCATAACAACCAGTATCATTCTTCATCTGCTTCAACACCATTCTTCACTAACTTTGGATTCCACCCTAAAGTCCCTGAGTTCCAACCGCTTCCAGCAACTTCTGTTCCCGCAGTGGATATCACCTTGCATCAGTTTGCCAATATCTGGAAGAGCGTACGATCAGCTCTGCTCAAGGCATCGTTCAGGTACAAGAAGTTTGCAGATATGAAGCGTCGAGCAGTTCCTGCTCTCAAGGTGGGTGATCGGGTATGGTTATCCACGAAGAATTTGAGGTTAAGAGTTCCCAGTATGAAGTTTGCACCTCGCTATATCGGTCCTTTCAAGATTGAACAAGTCATCAATCCTGTTGCTTACAGACTTCAGTTGCCTCCCTTCTTAAAAATACCCAGGACATTCCATGTTTCCCTGTTGAAACCGCTGATCTTGAATCGGTTTCATTCCTCACTTCCTCCAACTCCGAAAGTCCAAACTCAACGAGGCGTTGAGTATGAAGTGGCCAAGATCCTGGACTCACGTCACCGTTACGGTCAACTACAGTAGCTTATTGACTGGAAGGGTTACGGCCCTGAGGAACGTTCATGGACCAATGCTTCTGATGTCCATGCTCCTGCCTTGGTCCGGAGATTCCATTCCAAGTTTCCTCAAAAGCCAAAGAAGTGTCCTGGGGCCACTCCTAAAAGGGGGGGTGCTGTCACGATCTGGGTATCTGGACGCCATTTCTTACCCATCAGATGCCTCCTAAGGCTGGCTCAGCGCTCCAGGACCGGATCCCATCTGTTATCCTAATGTTCACATTCCTGCATCCTCTCCTGTCTCTCTGAGACGCTGTCACAGTAACGCCTTATTACATCTGGCATGGCGTCTCCCGCGGCCTCCGCCGCCGTCCCTGAGCTTCTGCATGCAGAGTGTCAGAGTGGCGATTACGTCAGCCGCGGCCTCCGCTGTGTCCGCGTGGTTGGATGTGCACTTGTCAGCCTGGCGTCTCCTGTGGCCGGCGCCGCCATTACTGTTTTCATTACCACATGGATTACAAACCAAACTTCCCTCCAAGTGTCTGCATGGGTGCAGCCATCTTGGATTCTGTCAGCTGATCATTTCCTCCAATCTGTTGTCAGTATTGTTAATCTGCATAATTGCCTAGCCAATCCCTTCCTTGCTGCAGGTATATATACACTGTGCCTGAGCAAGGAAGGCGTCAGTGCTTTGGTTGTCAAACCTAGTTCCTGTTTGTCTCTCTCCTGTGATTGTCTTCCAGGTTCCAGCTCCTGTCTCAAGACTTCCACCATAGAGACCCGCACCAGCATTCCACCTGCGGTGTAGCCTGACTCTCCAATCCATTGTGGATTCATCTGTTTCCAGCTACAACATTACCTGTTTCCAGCCCAGCTTCCAGCAGAGTACAGCTTCTCTTAAAGGGCCGGTGTCCTTTCTACACTTTACCACTCTCCACCGGTATTATTATTTCTCCGCTCTCAAGTTCTACATTTCAGTTCATATTTCATCGCTCCCAAGTTCATTTATTATTTAACTGGTTCCAGCCAGTATCCACTCCGTGCTAACAACAGTCTGGTTCCAGCCAGTATCCACAGCAGCCGTTTTATCTTCAGCAACCCAGCTTTTCCTGGAACACCAGCTGGTACAATCCTGGGTTATCTCCATTGCTACAGTCGGGCCTGATAAGGACTTTCCATCTAGAAGATTATAAGAACTATCTCACACTACCAGTGCCCTGTGGCTCCTGCCATCCTGTAGTACCCAGGAACTGTATTTATTCTTTGCTGACTTTTACGTTTTCTTTTACTGCTGCTGTGTTGCGGAGTTGTCATAATAAACATCATTGACTTTTATCCAAGTTGTCGTGGTCATGCCTTCGGGCAGTTATTATTCATGTTACTTACATGTCCAGGGGTCTGATACAACCTCCCAGGTTCCGGTACATCTCAGCCCCTACAACTGAGGCTGCCTCCCGTCAGCTCAGGCCCTCAGTTGTGACACCCCATCAGGTAAGCAGAGGAGATGGAGAGCAGGTAGGTACCCCTGGCAGGTAAACAGGGGTGATGGAGAGCAGGTAAGTGCCCCTGGCAGGTAAGCAGGGGAGATGGAGAGCAGGTATTTACCCCTGGAAGGTGAGTAGGCTAGATGCAAAGCAGGTAGAGTCAGAGTAGCACATCAGCCCCTGAAATCCTAACCTAGGGGGAAGTTCACAGCACACTACTGCTGCTGCTCTTACCTTTTGATGCACACAGCAGACATTACATGCAAACTGTACATTCTGGGGCAGCTGGGTGACTGGTCCTGTCTCCTGGCGACGGGCCTGCAGCTCCTGGGATGTTGGGAAGCCAGTGGCCTGGCTGTCAGTCCTCAGTGTAATGTAGACACACCGGGCGACCAGAAGTCACTGCAGCCACACCACCCCTCCTGAATAACAGCTCCGCCGGCCAATTTCACTTCTCCCACCCTTCCTACTGCCCAGATTGCCTGAATTCCAGCAATGACAGCAAATCAGCCACCACCAGAGCCATTCCCCTTCACTTTATTGTGACAGACGGTGGCATATCGAATTTGGCGCTGCCCGCTGTGGCTGCTCCTGATTGGCTGTCGGTCTCTGAGCAGCCAATCAGGGTGCATCACGGTCAGCTCCAAATTTGACATACAGTACCCTCGCTGTTAAATGAATGCCTGGCTGCTTTTTCTATATTCCGCTGTCACGGCCGGGCTCTGCCTGAGCTGCGGACAGAAGTGCCGAAAGTCTCCCCTTGAAGAGAAGCGCTGCAGCAGGAGGAGGCGGGTGCCTGTGATAGAGCGAGCGGCCGTTCGGGTGGCACTGCCGGATGGTGCTTCCACAGTGCATATGCACTGTGGTCAAGGCTCCGCTGGCCCACACCTATTTACGGCTCTGACATAGAAATCATCAGTTTAACTCTAAACCTTCTATCAGATGAGTTGTATCATGTGTGTAAGTCACTTAACAATTAAACTCTAACAATAACTAAAGACACTGTGGTATAGAGTTTCACAGAAAACTGTTAACTATTTATTATATGTGGCCACCAATATGTAAAATGCACTATACGGAAACTAAAAGTGTGCTTCCTTAAACACAAAGAAACATTGTAAATAGAAGTCCCCTACATAGTCTGTCAAGACGTACCAGCCAATGTGCTCAGGGCTATATAGCCGATATAAGAGTAAAGGTTTTAGTATAGATTAAATTGACAGAGGAGGAGATTGTTTGAATGTACTATGCAGTAAGAGGCATTTTGTATTTTCTGCCTGAAAACTTTGGTACTATTGGGATTGAATGAAAACATTGAACTCAATAATATATGATTGTCTCATGCTGATCAGAACCGGTCCTAGGCATAGGCAAACTAGGCAAATGCCTAGGGCATTTGGTATGCCTAGGGGCACAAGCAGCGTCTTCTGATTAAAATAATATGTGGCATGCCTATATTCTGTGTGTAACATTTCATATGCAGATACAGCCACAGTCGCACACAGAATATAGGCATGTTGCATATAATTTTAATCAGCAGAAGCTGCCTGTGCACCCAAGCCACATTGCAATGCATTTTCATCAAAAAAAGGCTCCTGACATTAGCAGAGATGCCATCTGACTCAGGACAGGCATCTTTTGCCACATGGCACATTGAGGCAATATGTATGAGGAGACATCTGTATCCAAGCAGAGGCAGAGGTCACAGTGTTAGTGGCTGTGTGAGTGCTGTGTGTGAGTGGGTTGGTTGTGCAATAGTTTTCGGCATATGTGTAAGGGGCATTATGTGGTGCATTATGTGTATAAGGGCATTAATAAAGATTGACATAATGTGTAAGGCGCATTATGTTTATATGAAAATTAATAATGTGTGTCATATGTGTAATGGGCATTACTGTGTGGTATTATGTTTATAGATGCATTACTAATGTGTGTCACTATGTGTATAAGTGCATTATGTGTATAAGGACATTAATAAAGGTTGGCATAATGTGTAAGGCTCATTATGTTTTATTACTGTGTGGTATTATGTTTATAAATGCATTACTAATGTGTGGCATTATGTGTATATGGTGCTTTACTGTGTGGCATAACGTATAGAAAGGGCACTACTGTGTAGTCTAATGTTAATAAAGAGCAATATGGTTTGATGTAATGTGAATAAGGGCACTACTATGAGGAGTAATGTTTCCAAGGTAAAGTGGTACTACTGTGTGATGTAACGTGAATAAGGGACACTATCGCATTATAAAATGTGTATAAAGTTGCAGTACCGTGTGGCGTAATTTGAATTGGGGGTACTATTGTGTGGCCATGCCCTTTGCCAGCAAAAACACACCCCTTTTTATTCCTATTTAAAACATAGGGGGTAGGAACACCAAAATAAGGACTTATATGAGTGAGAGGTGATGAAGCTGGGAAAGGGGTGGGGGGTCATATTGGTTAGGGATGGCTCTGATGCTGATATACATTTGTTGTTTACTATACACTAAATCTATGAGTGCTATTAAAAGAATAACCTATCCCTATTAATAATAAAATATGTATACATAAAACTCTAGAATGTCATTTTGAGATCCTACAACTACAGGCAACCAACTAATAGATTATGATCTACAACCATTAGTCATCATATTATCCCCACTCTCTGTCTTTCTTCTCTTTTTTTGTTATAACACTGTATATATTTATTACCAGTTATTTATAAAGTGCACACATATTCTGCAGCGCTTTACACATAATATTTGCCCATTCACATCAGTCCCTGCCTTAGTGGAGCTTACAATCTATATTCCCTATCACATGTACACACAGAAACATTCACGCTAGGGTAATTTTTGTTGTGTGCCAACTAACCTACCAGTATATTTTTGGATTGTGGGAGAAAACCAGAGTACCCTGAGGAAACCCATACAAGTATGGGGAGAATATAGAAACTCGGCACAGTTAGGGCCATGGTGGGTATTGAACCCATGACCTCAGTGATGTGTGACAGTAATGCTAACCATTACACCATCCATACTGCCCTATATACTACCCTGTATATATTGAAATCTTAAGAAACTTACAAAGAATTGAGATAGTGGTATCAATTATAATTACTACACAATTAATAATTACAAAAACAGATTAGGTTATAGAAACTAAAATTGAAAATAGAATGCATTTTTTTCACATATGGATGTGCATTAGATGCACTTTCAATATTTGCATGTGGATGCATGTAAGCACCCATATGCAAATACTCCCCTAAGTACATATATTAGAGATGAGCGGGTTCGGTTTTACTCGGATTTACTCGGATTTACCCGAATCTCGTTATTGGCTCACGGACGTCACGTGTTTTGGTTAGCCAATAAGAAACATCCAGAAAAAAAGAGCTTGCGATAATTCTGGCGTTAAGAACCGAGTAAATCCGTACCCGCTCAACTCTAATAAATATATATATATATATATATATATATATATATATATATATATATATATACTAGTGATGTGCACCGGACATTTTTCGGGTTTTGTGTTTTGGTTTTGGATTCGGTTCCGCGGCCGTGTTTTGGATTCGGACGCGTTTTGGCAAAACCTCCCTGAAAATTTTTTGTCGGATTCGGGTGTGTTTTGGATTTGGTTTTTTTTTACAAAAAACCCTCAAAAACAGCTTAAATAATAGAATTTGGGGGTAATTTTGATCCCATAGTATTATTAACCTCAATAACCATAATTTACACTCATTTTCAGTCTATTCTGAACACCTCACACCTCACAATATTATTTTTAGTCCTAAAATTTGCACCAAGGTCGCTGGATGGCTAAGCTAAGCAACACAAGTGGCCGACACAAACACCTGGCCCATCAAGGAGTGGCACTGCAGTGTCAGACAGGATGGCACTTCAAAAAAATTGTACCAAACAGCACATGATGCAAAGAAAAAAAGAGGCGCACCAAGGTCGCTGTGTGACTAAGCTATGCAACACAAGTGGCCGACACAAACACCTGGCCCATCTAGGAGTGGCACTGCAGTGTCAGACAGGATGGCAGATTTAAAAAATTGTCCCAAAACAGCACATGATGCAAAGAAAAAAAGAGGCGCAATGAGGTAGCTGTGTGACTAAGCTAAGCGACCCAAGTGGCCGACACAAACACCTGGCCCATCTAGGAGTGGCATTGCAGTGTCAGACAGGATGGCACTTCAAAAAAATAGTCCCCAAACAGCACATGATGCAAAGAAAAATTAAAGAAAATAGAGGTGCAAGATGGAATTGTCCTTGGGCAATCCCACCCACCCTTATGTTGTATAAACAGGACATGCACACTTTAACGAACCCATCATTTCAGCGACAGGGTCTGCCACACGACTGTGGCTGAAATGACTGGTTGGTTTGGGCCCCCACCAAAAAAAGAAGCAATCAATCTCTCCTTGCACAAACTGGCTCTACAGAGGCAAGATGTCCACCTCATCATCATCCTCCGATTCCTCACCCCTTTCACTGTGTATATCCCCCTCCTCACAGATTATTAATTCGTCCCCACTGGAATCCACCATCTCAGGTCCCTGTGTACTTTCTGGAGGCAATTGCTGCTAGTGAATGTCTCCACGGAGGAATTGATTATAATTCATTTTGATGAACATCATCTTCTCCACATTTTCTGGAAGTAACCTCGTACGCCGATTGCTGACAAGGTGAGCGGCTGCACTAAACACTCTTTCGGAGTACACACTGGAGGGAGGGCAACTTAGGTAGAATAAAGCCAGTTTGTGCAAGGGCCTCCAAATTGCCTCTTTTACCTGCCAGTATACGTACGGACTGTCTGACGTGCCTACTTGGATGTGGTCACTCATATAATCCTCCACCATTCTTTCAATGGTGAGAGAATCATATGCAGTGACAGTAGACGACATGTCAGTAATCGTTGGCAGGTCCTTCAGTCCGGACCAGATGTCAGCACTCGCTCCAGACTGCCCTGCATCACTGCCAGCGGGTGGGCTCGGAATTCTTAGCCTTTTCCTCGCACCCCCAGTTGCGGGAGAATGTGAAGGAGGAGATGTTGACGGGTCATGTTCCGCTTGACTTGACAATTTTCTCACCAGCAGGTCTTTGAACCTCTGCAGACTTGTGTCTGCCGGAAAGAGAGATACAATGTAGATTTTAAATCTAGGATCAAGCACGGTGGCCAAAATGTAGCGCTCTGATTTCAACAGATTGACCACCCGTGAATCCTGGTTAAGCGAATTAAGGGCTCCATCCACAAGTCCCACATGCCTAGCGGAATCACTCTGTTTTAGCTCCTCCTTCAATGTCTCCAGCTTTTTCTGCAAAAGCCTGATGAGGGGAATGACCTGACTCAGGCTGGCAGTGTCTGAACTGACTTCACGTGTGGCAAGTTCAAAGGGTTGCAGAACCTTGCACAACGTTGAAATCATTCTCCACTGCGATTGAGTCAGGTGCATTCCCCCTCCTTTGCCTATATCGTAGGCAGATGTATAGGCTTGAATGACCTTTTGCTGCTCCTCCATCCTCTGAAGCATATAGAGGGTTGAATTCCACCTCATTACCACCTCTTGCTTCAGATGATGGCAGGGCAGGTTCAGTAATGTTTGGTGGTGCTCCAGTCTTCGGCACGCGGTGGCTGAATGCCGAAAGTTGCCCGCAATTCTTCGGGCCACCGACAGCATCTCTTGCACGCCCCTGTCATTTTTTAAATAATTCTGCACCACCAAATTCAAGGTATGTGCAAAACATGGGACGTGCTGGAATTTTCCCAGATATAATGCACGCACAATATTGCTGGCGTTGTCCGATGCCACAAATCCACAGGAGAGTCCAATTGAGGTAAGCCATTCTGCGATGATGTTCCTCAGTTTCCGTAAGAGGTTGTCAGCTGTGTGCCTCTTCTGGAAAGCGGTGATACAAAGCGTAGCCTGCCTAGGAACGAGTTGGCGTTTGCGAGATGATGCTACTTGTGCCGCCGCTGCTATTCTTGCTGTGGGAGGCAATACATCTACCCAGTGGGCTGTCACAGTCATATAGTACTGAGTCTGCCCTGCTCCACTTGTCCACATGTCCGTGGTTAAGTGGACATTGGGTACAACTGCATTTTTTAGGACACTGGTGACTCTTTTTCTGAGGTCTGTGTACATTTTCGGTATCGCCTGCCTAGAGAAATGGAACCTAGATGGTATTTGGTACCGGGACACAGTACCTCAATCAAGTCTCTAGTTGCCTCTGAATTAACGGTGGATACCGGAACCACGTTTCTCACCGCCCAGTCTGCCAAGGCCTGAGTTATCCGCTTTGCAGCAGGATGACTGCTGTGATATTTCATCTTCCTCGCAAAGGACTGTTGAACAGTCAATTGCTTACTGGAAGTAGTACAAGTGGTCTTCCGACTCCCCTCTGGGATGACGATCGACTCCCAGCAGCAACAACAGCAGCGCCAGCAGCAGTAGGCGTTACACTCAAGGATGCATCCGAGGAATCCCTGGCAGGAGAGGACTCGTCAGTCTTGCCAGTGACATGGCCTGCAGGACTATTGGCTTTCCTGTGTAAGGAGGAAATTGACACTGAGGGAGTTGGTGGTGTGGCTAGCAGGAGCTTGGTTTCAAGTGGAAGGGATTTAGTTGTCAGTGGACTCCTTCCGCTGTCACCCAAAGTTTTTGAACTTGTCACTGACTTCTGATGAATGCGGTCCAGGTGACGTATAAGGGAGGATGTTCCTAGGTGGTTAACGTCCTTACCCCTACTTATTACAGCTTGACAAAGGCAACACACGGCTTGACACCTGTTGTCTGCATTTGTGTTGAAATAATTCCACACCGAAGAGGTGATTTTTTTGTATTTTGACCAGGCATGTCAATGGCCATATTTGTCCCACGGACAACAGGTGTCTCCCCTGGTGCCTGACTTAAACAAACCACCTTACCATCAGAATCCTACTTGTCAATTTCCTCCCCAGCGCCAGCAACACCCATATCCTCATCCTGGTGTACTTCAACAGTGACATCTTCAATTTGACTATCAGGAACTGGACTGCGGGTGCTCCTTCCAGCACTTGCAGGGGGCGTGCAAATGGTGGAAGGCGCAAGCTCTTCCCGTCCAGTGTTGGGAAGGTCAGGCATCGCAACCGACACAATTGGACTCTCCTTGGGGATTTGTGATTTAGAAGAACGCACAGTTCTTTGCTGTGCTTTTGCCAGCTTAAGTCTTTTCATTTTTCTAGCGACAGGATGAGTGCTTCCATCCTCATGTGAATCTGAACCACTAGCCATGAACATAGGCCAGGGCCTCAGCCGTTCCTTGCCACTCCGTGTCGTAAATGGCATATTGGCAAGTTTACGCTTCTCCTCAGACGCTTTTAATTTTGATTTTAGGGTCATTTTACTGAACTTTTGTTTTTTGGATTTTACATGCTCTCTACTATGACGTTGGGCATCGGCCTTGGCAGACAACGTTGATGGAATTTCATCGTCTCGGCCATGACTAGTGGCAGCAGCTTCAGCACGAGGTGGAAGTGGAACTTGATCTTTCCCTATTTTACCCTCCACATTTTTATTCTCCATTTTTTAATGTGTGGAATTATATGCCAGTATCAATAGCAATGGCCTACTTCTATATATACTGCGCACAACTGAAATGCACCACAGGTATAGAATGTAGATGGATAGTATACTTGACGACACAGAAGTAGGTACAGCAGTGGCCTTCCGTACCGTACTTCTATATATACTGGTGGTCACTGTGTCAGCAAATTGCAAAACTGAAATGCACCACAGGTATAGAATGTAGATGAATAGTATACTTGACGACACAGAGGTAGGTACAGCAGTGGCCTTCCGTACCGTACTGCTATATATGCTGGTGGTCACTGTGTCAGCAAACTGCAAAACTAAAATGCACCACAGGTATAGAATGTAGATGGATAGTATACTTGACGACACAGAGGTAGGTACAGCAGTGGCCTTCTGTACCGTACTGCTATATATACTGGTGGTCACTGTGTCAGCAAACTGCAAAACTAAACTGCACCACAGGTATAAAATGTAGATGGATAGTATACTTGACGACACAGAGGTAGGTACAGCAGTGGCCTTCCGTACCGTACTGCTAAATATACTGGTGGTCACTGTGTCAGCAAACTGCAAAACTAAAATGCACAACAGGTATAGAATGTAGATGGATAGTATACTTGACGACACAGAGGTAGGTACAGCAGTGGCTTTCCGTGCCATACTGCTATATATACTGGTGGTCACTGTGTCAGCAAACTGCAAAACTAAAATGCACCACAGGTATAGAATGTAGATGGATAGAAAACTTGACGACACAGAGGTAGGTATAACAGTGGCCTTCCGTACCGTACTGCTATATATGCTGGTGGTCACTGTGTCAGCAAACAGCAAAACTAAAATGCACCACAGGTATAGAATGTAGATGGATAGTATACTTGATGACACAGAGGTAGGTACAGCAGTGGCCTTCCCTACCGTACTGCTATATATACTGGTGGTCACTGTGTCAGCAAACTGCACAACTGAAATGCACCACAGATATAGAATCTAAATGGTTATTATACTTGTCGACACAGAGGTAGGTACAGCAGTGGCCTTCCGTACCGTACTGCTATATATACTGGTGGTCACTGTGTCAGCAAACTGCAAAACTAAAATGCACCACAGGTATAGAATGTAGATGGATAGTATACTTGACGACACAGAGGTAGGTACAGCAGTGGCCTTCCGTACCGTACTGCTATATATACTGGTGGTCACTGTGTCAGCAAACTGCACAACTGAAATGCACCACAGGTATAAAATGTAGATGGATAGTATACTTGACGACACAGAGGTAGGTACAGCAGTGGCCTTCCGTACCGTACTGCTATATATACTGGTGGTCACTGTGTCAGCAAACTGCAAAATTAAAATGCACCACAGGTATAGAATGTAGACGGATAGTATACTTGACAACACAGAGGTAGGTACAGCAGTGGCCTTCCGTACCGTACTGCTATATATACTGGTGGTCACTGTGTCAGCAAACTGCACAACTGAAATGCACCACAGGTATAAAATGTAGATGGATAGTATACTTGACGACACAGAGGTAGGTACAGCAGTGGCCTTCCGTACCGTACTGCTATATATACTGGTGGTCACTGTGTCAGCAAACTGCAAAACTAAAATGCACCACAGGTATAGAATGTAGATGGATAGTATACTTGACGACACAGAGGTAGGTACAGCAGTGGCCTTCCGTACCGTACTGCTATATATACTGGTGGTCACTGTGTCAGCAAACTTCACAACTGAAATGTACCACAGGTATAGAATGTAGATGGATAGTATACTTGACGACACAGAGGTAGGTACAGCAGTGGCCTTCCGTACCGTACTGCTATATATGCTGGTGGTCATTGTGTCAGCAAACTGCAAAACTAAAATGCACCACAGGTAAAGAATGTAGATGGATAGTATACTTGACGACACAGAGGTAGGTACAGCAGTGGCCTTCCGTACCGTACAGCTATATATATTGGTGGTCACTATGTCAGCAAACTGCAAAACTAAAATGCATCACAGGCATAGAATGTAGATGGATAGTATACTTGACGACACAGAGGTAGGTACAGCAGTGGCCTTCCCTACCGTACTGCTATATATACTGGTGGTCACTGTGTCAGCAAACTGCACAACTGAAATGCACCACAGATATAGAATCTAGATGGATAGTATACTTGACGACACAGATGTAGGTACAGCAGTGGCCTTCCGTACCGTACTGCTAGATATACTGGTGGTCACTGTGTCAGCAAACTGCAAAACTAAAATGCACCACAGGTATAGAATGTAGACAGATAGTATACTTGACAACACAGAGGTAGGTACAGCAGTGGCCTTCCGTACAGTACTGCTATATATACTGGTGGTCACTGTGTCAGCAAACTGCACAACTGAAATGCACCACAGGTATAAAATGTAGATGGATAGTATACTTGACGACACAGAGGTAGGTACAGCAGTGGCCTTCCGTACCGTACTGCTATATATACTGGTGGTCACTGTGTCAGCAAACTGCAAAACTAAAATGCACCGCAGGTATAGAATGTAGATGGATAGTATACTTGACGACACAGAGGTAGGTACAGCAGTGGCCTTCCGTACCGTACTGCTATATATACTGGTGGTCACTGTGTCAGCAAACTGCACAACCGAAATGCACCACAGGTATAGAATGTAGATGGATAGTATACTTGACGACACAGAGGTAGGTACAGCAGTGGCCTTCCATACCGTACTGCTATATATGCTGGTGGTCACTGTGTCAGCAAACTGCAAAACTAAAATACACCACAGATATAGAATCTAAATGGATATTATACTTGTCGACACAGAGGTAGGTACAGCAGTGGCCTTCCGTACCGTACTGCTATATATACTGGTGGTCACTGTGTCAGCAAACTGCAAAATTAAAATGCACCACAGGTATAGAATGTAGACGGATAGTATACTTGACAACACAGAGGTAGGTACAGCAGTGGCCTTCCGTACCGTACTGCTATATATACTGGTGGGCACTGTGTCAGCAAACTGCACAACTGAAATGCACCACAGGTATAAAATGTAGATGGATAGTATACTTGACGACACAGAGGTAGGTACAGCAGTGGCCTTCCGTACCGTACTGCTATATATACTGGTGGTCACTGTGTCAGCAAACTGCAAAACTAAAATGCACAACAGGTATAGAATGTAGATGGATAGTATACTTGACGACACAGAGGTAGGTACAGCAGTGGCCTTCCGTACCGTACTGCTATATATACTGGTGGTCACTGTGTCAGCAAACTGCACAACTGAAATGTACCACAGGTATAGAATGTAGATGGATAGTATACTTGACGACACAGAGGTAGGTACAGCAGTGGCCTACCGTACCGTACAGCTATATATGCTGGTGGTCACTGTGTCAGCAAACTGCAAAACTAAAATGCACCACAGGTAAAGAATGTAGATGGATAGTATACTTGATGACACAGAGGTAGGTACAGCAGTGGCCTTCCGTACCGTACTTCTATATATACTGGTGGTCACTATGTCAGCAAACTGCAAAACTAAAATGCATCACAGGTATAGAATGTAGATGGATAGTATACTTGACGACACAGAGGTAGGTACAGCAGTGGCCTTCCGTACCGTACAGCTATATATGCTGGTGGTCACTGTGTCAGCAAACTGCAAAACTAAAATGCACCACAGGTAAAGAATGTAGATGGATAGTATACTTGACGACACAGAGGTAGGTACAGCAGTGGCCTTCCGTACCGTACTTCTATATATACTGGTGGTCACTATGTCAGCAAACTGCAAAACTAAAATGCATCACAGGTATAGAATGTAGATGGATAGTATACTTGACGACACAGAGGTAGGTACAGCAGTGGCCTTCCGTACCGTACTGCTATATATACTGGTGGTCACTGTGTCAGCAAACTGCAAAACTAAAATGCACCGCAGGTATAGAATGTAGATGGATAGTATACTTGACGACACAGAGGTAGGTACAGCAGTGGCCTTTCCGTACCGTACTGCTATATATGCTGGTGGTCACTGTGTCAGCAAACTGCAAAACTAAAATGCACCACAGGTATAGAATGTAGATGGATAGTATACTTGACAACACAGAGGTAGGTACAGCAGTGGCCTTCCGTACCATACTGCTATATATACTGGTGGTCACTGTGTCAGCAAACTGCAAAACTAAAATGAACCACAGGTATAAAATGTAGATGGATAGTATACTTGACGACATAGAGGTAGGTACAGCAGTGGCCTTCCGTACCGTACTGCTATATATACTGGTGGTCACTGTGTCAGCAAACTGCACAACTGAAATGCACCACAGGTAAAGAATGTAGATGGATAGTATACTTGACGACACAGAGGTAGGTACAGCAGTGGCCTTCCGTACCGTACTGCTATATATACTGGTGGTCACTGTGTCAGCAAACTGCAAAACTAAAATACACAACAGGTATAGAATGTAGATGGATAGTATACTTGACGACACAGAGGTAGGTACAGCAGTGGCCTTCCGTACCATACTGCTATATATACTGGTGGTCACTGTGTCAGCAAACTGCACAACTGAAATGCACCACAGGTATAGAATGTAGATGGATAGTATACTTGACGACACAGAGGTAGGTACAGCAGTGGCCTTCCGTACCGTACTGCTTTATATGCTGGTGGTCACTGTGTCAGCAAACTGCAAAACTAAAATGCACCACAGGTATAGAATGTAGATGGATAGTATACTTGATGACACAGAGGTAGGTACAGCAGTGGCCTTCCGTACCGTACTGCTATATATACTGGTGGTCACTGTGTCAGCAGACTGCAAAACTAAAATGCATCACAGGTATAGAGTGTAGATGGATAGTATACTTGACGACACAGAGGTAGGTACAGCAGTGGCCTTCCGTACCGTACTGCTATATATACTGGTGGTCACTGTGTCAGCAAACTGCAAAACTAAAATGCACCACAGGTATAGAATGTAGATGGATAGTATACTTGACGACACAGAGGTAGGTACAGCAGTGGACTTCCGTACCATACTGCTATATATACTGGTGGTCACTGTGTCAGCAAACTGCACAACTGAAATGCACCACAGGTATAGAATGTAGATGGATAGTATACTTGACGACACGGAGGTAGGTACAGCAGTGGCCTTCCGTACAGTACTGCTATATATACTGGTGGTCACTGTGTCAGCAAACTGCAAAACTAAAATGCACCACAGGTATAGAATGTAGATGGATAGTATACTTGATGACACAGAGGTAGGTACAGCAGTGGCCTTCCGTATCGTACTGCTATATATACTGGTGGTCACTGTGTCAGCAAACTGCACAACTGAAATGCACCACAGGTATAGAATGTAGATGGATAGTATACTTGACGACACAGAGGTAGGTACAGCAGTGGCCTTCCGTACCGTACTGCTATATATGCTGGTGGTCACTGTGTCAGCAAACTGCAAAACTAAAATGCACCACAGGTATAGAATGTAGATGGATAGTATACTTGACGACACAGAGGTAGGTACAGCAGTGGCCTTCCGTACCGTACTGCTATATATACTGGTGGTCACTGTGTCAGCAAACTGCAAAACTAAAATGCACCACAAGTATAAAATGTAGATGGATAGTATACTTGACAACACAGAGGTAGGTACAGCAGTGGCCTTCCGTACCGTACTGCTATATATACTGGTGGTCACTGTGTCAGCAAACTGCAAAACTAAAATGCACAACAGGTATAGAATGTAGATGGATAGTATACTTGACGACACAGAGGTAGGTACAGCAGTGCCCTTCCGTACCGTACTGCTATATATACTGGTGGTCACTGTGTCAGCAAACTGCACAACTGAAATGCACCACAGGTATAGAATGTAGATGGATAGTATACTTGACGACACAGAGGTAGGTACAGCAGTGGCCTTCCGTACCGTACTGCTATATATGCTGGTGGTCACTGTGTCAGCAAACTGCAAAACTAAAATGCATCACAGGTATAGAATGTAGATGGATAGTATACTTGACGACACAGAGGTAGGTACAGCAGTGGCCTTCCGTACCGTACTGCTATATATACTGGTGGCACTGTGTCAGCAAACTGCACAACTGAAATGCACCACAGATATAGAATCTAGATGGATAGTATACTTGACGACACAGAGGTAGGTACAGCAGTGGCCTTCCGTACCGTACTGCTATATATACTGGTGGTCACTGTGTCAGCAAACTGCAAAACTAAAATGCACCACAGGTATAGAATGTAGACGGATAGTATACTTGACAACACAGAGGTAGGTACAGCAGTGGCCTACTGTACCGTAATGCTATATATTATATACTGGTGGTCAGCAAACTGTGCAAAACTGAAATGCACCACAGGTATGGATGGATAGTATACAGGATAAAAAGAGAATATACTGGCGCCGGCTGTTGGTCAAATAATGAAATTACAATATATAAAATATAACACTTAATTTATTAATACATTCATAAAATGCAAAATGAAATAAAAACTCCCATTCCTCTAAAAGGGAAAATAGTATAAATATAGCAATTGCTGAGATTCGTGAATCTAAAAATGCAGGATAGCACTATTTTTTGTTGTTGGTTATATATAGTGTCCACGGATTCTGGCTAAGACTCTTATTTCCACATTGCTCACAAATTATTAAGTGATACAATTTGTTACCAGACTTGCTTCCGGATGTAGGTCCCCTTAGGTATCTTGTGCAAATAAGATCCAGATGGCAACAGGGAAAAATCCGGGTCTGTAATGGACTTGTCTTGGATTCTTATCCAGTGGATGCAGAGAGTCCATATATCGCCAGGGAATCTATTAAGGTGTGTCCAATGCCAGTGGTCCTGCAGAGTGTGGCTCAACGCGTTTCGCTGGTCTGATCACTACCAGCTTCCTCAGGAAGTGGCCTACTGTACCGTAATACTATATATTATATACTGGTGTTCACTAGTCAGCAAAACTCTGCACTGTACTCCTCCTATATAATATTATACTGGTGGTCCCCAGTCCCCACAATAAAGCAGCACACTGAGCACAGATATGGAGTGTTTTTCAGGCAGACAACGTATACTGGTGGTCACTGTCAGCAAAACTCTGCACTGTACTCCTGCTATATAATACAGCTGCTCCCCAGTCCCCACAATTAAGAAGTGTGAGCATAGATATATGCAGCACACTGAGCCCAGATAAGGAGCATTTTTTTCATGCAGAGAATTGATAAAACTGGTGGTCACTGATCAGCAAAACTCTGCACTGTACTCCTCCTATATTAATATACAGCTGCTCCCCAGTCCCCACAATTAAGCAATAAGTAAAGCAAGCACAAATATTTGCATCAACAACACACGGAGAGGATGCCAGCCACGTCCTCTCCCTAACATTTCCAATGCACGAGTGAAAATGGCGGCGACGCGCTGCTGCTTATATAGAATCCGAATCTCGCGAGAATCTGACAGTGGGATGATGACGTTCGGGCGCGCTCGGGTTAACCGAGCCACACGGGAGAATCCAAGTATGCCTCGGACCCGTGTAAAAAGGGTGAAGTTCGGGGGGGTTCGGTTTCCGAGAAACTGAACCCACTCATCACTAATATATACATATATATATATACATATATATATACACCTTTCCATATCACTTTCTCCAGTTTTATATATTTTTATTGAACCAACATTTGTTTATTTTTCCATATACTGTATGCTACCTATGCTTATTTTATTTTATGCTGAGTATATTCAATGCACCTCCTTGTGACATTAGTATACATTTTGAAATGTGAATTATGTATGTTAGATTAAGACTTACTGTACAAGCATATGCTGCTGGTTCTCAATTGATACTAAGTTGCTGTTGGACAATGAAAATGCTGGTACAAAACAAATAATAATGAGTTAAATTGTAAGACCAATTAGAAACCCCTGCTGGTGATATATTGAAGCCATGGCATCTATGATCCCACCTTCTGATGAAACTGCCATCCAATTAGGTGGAGGCATGCATACAGAGCAAACAACAAGTGGAACGCACCAATTGGAAGCCAGAAGCCCCAAACCGGAAGTTACGGTATGCGATATCACACGATCGTCCCCTGATTCACCACAAGTGATGCACAGCATGTCCACAGTGCCCGAGTTGCACAAGCCTTCCAGCCCTGGTTTAAATTCAGGGACATTGAACCATCAAATAGAGCATATTTGAAGAGGCACAGGTCTGCATGAATCCAAATAGGAGTGCTCCTATACCACCACAAATATATCTTTGAAGAGTGAAGTGTATTGACGACAAGCACTTTCTTTTTTGTGACTAACCAGTAGTATTGGACTACATGTGCATGCATACTAATTATTAGAGATGTGCACCTGAAATTTTTCGGGTCTTGTGTTTTGGTTTTGGGTTCGGTTCCGCGGCCGTGTTTTGGGTTCGAACGCATTTTGGCAAAACCTCACCGAATTTTTTTGTCGGATTCGGGTGTGTTTTGGATTCGGGTGTTTTTTTCAAAAAACCCTAAAAAACAGCTTAAATCATTGAATTTGGGGGTCATTTTGATCCCATAGTATTATTAACCTCAATAACCATAATTTACACTCATTTTCAGTCTATTCTGAACACCTCACAATATTATTTTTAGTCCTAAAATTTGCACCGAGGTCGCTGGATAACTAAGCTCAGCGACCCAAGTGGCCGACACAAACACCTGGCCCATCTAGGAGTGGCACTGCAGTGTCACGCAGGATGGCCCTTCCAAAAAACACTCCCCAAACAGCACATGACGCAAAGAAAAAAAGAGGCGCAATGAGATAGCTGTGTGACTAAGCTCAGCGACCCAAGTGGCCGACACAAACACCTGGCCCATCTAGGAGTGGCACTACAGTGTCACGCAGGATGGCCCTTCCAAAAAACACTCCCCAAACAGCACATGACGCAAAGAAAAAAAGAGGAGCAATGAGGTAGCTGTGTGACTAAGCTCAGCGACCCAAGTGGCCGACACAAACACCTGGCCCATCTAGGAGTGTCACTGCAGTGTCACGCAGGATGGCCCTTCCAAAAAACACTCCCCAAACAGCACATGACGCAAAGAAAAAAAGAGGCGCAATGAGGTAGCTGTGTGACTAAGCTCAGCGACCCAAGTGGCCGACACAAACACCTGGCCCATCTAGGAGTGGCACTGAAGTGTCACGCAGGATGGCCCTTCCAAAAAACACTCCCCAAACAGCACTTGACGCAAAGAAAAAAAGAGGCGCAATGAGGTAGCTGTGTGACTAAGCTCAGCGACCAAAGTGGCCGAAACAAACACCTGGCCCATCTAGGAGTGGCACTGCAGTGTCACGCAGGATGGCCCTTCCAAAAAACACTCCCCAAACAGCACATGACGCAAAGAAAAAAAGAGGCGCAATGAGGTAGCTGTGTTACTAAGCTCAGCGACCCAAGTGGCCGACACAAACACCTGGCCCATCTAGGAGTGGCACTGCAGAGCCACGCAGGATGGCCCTTCCAAAAAACACTCCCCAAACAGCACATGACGCAAAGAAAAAAAGAGGCGCAATGAGGTAGCTGTGTGACTAAGCTCAGCGACCCAAGTGGCCGACACAAACACCTGGCCCATCTAGGAGTGGCACTGCAGTGTCACGCAGGATGGCCCTTCCAAAAAATACTCCCCAAACAGCACATGACGCAAAGAAAAATGAAAGAAAAAAGAGGTGCAAGATGGAATTGTCCTTGGTCCCTCCCACCCACACTTATGTTGTATAAACAGGACATGCACACTTTAACCAACCCATCATTTCAGTGACAGGGTCTGCCACACGACTGTGACTGAAATGACGGGTTGGTTTGGACCCCCACCAGAAAAGAAGCAATTAATCTCTCCTTGCACAAACTGGCTCTACAGAGGCAAGATGTCCACCTCATCATCATCCACCGATTCATCACCGTGTACATCCCCCTCCTCACAGATTATCAATTCGTCCCCACTGGAATCCACCATCACAGCTCCCTGTGTACTTTCTGGAGGCAATTGCTGCTGGTGAATGTCTCCACGGAGGAATTGATTATAATTAATTTTAATGAACATCATCTTCTCCACATTTTCTGGAAGTAACCTCGTACGCCGATTGCTGACAAGGTGAGCGGCGGCACTAAACACTCTTTCGGAGTACACACTGTTATGATTCCAGTACTCCTGACCGGAGGAGATCTAATGACAATGGCCAGAGTACTGGAAGGGGAATGCAGGTTACGGGAGCTAGAAAGACTAGTTGCCCCTGGCGCCCTAACTCTATTGTCTCACCCGTGCTATCGAAGATACCTTGCGAGACTATGGTTTCTTGAGCCCCTGGCAGCCACGTTTGAAAGGCGGATTATGTCTGCCCAACTCCGGTGCCCCCCGGTCTTAGTGAGAGACAAAGGGAAATCCGAGGCAGGATGATGACAAGAGGACCTCTGACTGACAACAGGCCAGGGGCAACAAGCTAACTAACCAAACCAAAAGTATGCGCGGAAAAACCGCCAGATAAAAGGACAACCAAAATCCACTAGTCCGTTACTCCTACCCAGCACCGCTGGATACCAGAGTGGATCTGTGGGAGCGGAATCCTCCGCAAAAGCTCCGAAACACAAATAATAAATAATAAGTAATAAAGCGGCCAAGCCGCAACACACGGCTACGCCGTGACTCACGAACACCACTGGATGTTAGAAGGTGCTCAGTCAGGACTCCAGGAACAGATGACGACTTCCGAGTACAGGACAACTGAGGACAGGAACGACCAGGTACAGCAGGACTGGAAACACTCTCAGCAAACAGATACAGCATGCAGGAAGCTATTACCGGCGTCTGTGAGAAGCCCTGGAAGTGTACTTAACAGGGAGTCCTCCAATCAGCTGTTCAGAGGCTGATTGGATTAAATGCCGTGCAGCTGCCTTGCTGCACGGCCAGGAAACAGGTGCCCTATTAATTTAAATGGACCCAGCAACGGGGAACACGGTCCGCCAGTGGCGTCCCCGTTGCTAGGGTCCGTGTGGCTCTGTGCGCCCGGCGTCTAGCATTGCCAGGGAGCCGGCGGCTGTACGCGCACGGCGTCCCTGGTTTCTAGGCGCCGGGCCGCACCGACGAGCGGACCCCGGTGCCTAACAGTACCCCCCCCTTGAGGAGGGGTCAAGGAACCCCTAAAGCCAGGTTTCCGAGGAAATTCCCGAAAAAATGCCCTCTTGAGCCTCGGGGCATGGAGATCCTTATCCAGGACCCAAGACCTTTCCTCTGGACCATAGCCCTTCCAGTGCACCAGAAAATAAAGCCGACCCCGGGACAATTTGGAATCGAGAACCTTCTCCACCAAGAACTCCTGATGTCCCTGTACATCTACTGGTGATTTCCCCTGAGAGCTCTTCCGAGGAAATCTACTGGAAGAAACGTATGGTTTCAACAGGGAGCAATGGAACGTATTTCCGATTCGGAGAGCTCTTGGTAAACGTAACCGGAAGGCAACTGGATTGATTTTTTTAATAATATGAAATGGTCCAATAAATTTGGGGCCCAATCTAGCTGAGGTTTGTCGAAGTCTAATGTTACGAGTCGACAACCATACCCTGTCTCCCACCTTAAAAGTGCAAGGACGCCGGAGCCTGTCAGAAAACTTTTTCTCTCGAAATGCCGCTTTTCTGAGAGCAAGGTGCACTTTTTTCCAAATGACTCTGATATGAGAGGTTAAGGTTAGCGAGGAAACAGAGGAATGTTGAAAAAAAGAATTAGCTCTAGGGTGAAAACCAAAAACTGAAAAGAATGGAGACACATTAGTGGAGGAATGACAAGAATTGTTGTAAGCAAACTCCGCCAAAGGAAGAAACTCGGACCAATCATTCTGGAGTTTGGCTGAGTACAAACGCAAATACTGTTTTAATGATTGATTAACTCGCTCGGTCTGCCCGTTGGATTGGGGATGATAGCCGGATGTTAAAGACAATTTCATCTTTAATGAGGCACAAAAAGACTTCCAGAATTGTGCAATGAATTGTGGACCCCGATCAGAAACAATATCAGTGGGCAACCCATGAAGTCTGAAAACATGGCGGAGAAACAAAACAACCAATCCCTGGGCAGATGGCAGTCGGGGAAGAGCAATGAAATGGGCCATCTTGCTAAAACGGTCCACTACCACCCATATGACTCGGAATCCGGCTGACAGAGGGAGGTCTACCACAAAATCCATGGAAATATGAGACCATGGCCTGAGAGGAACATTTAAGGGCATAAGTTGTCCGATAGGCAAGGAACGGGGAACCTTATGCTGTGCACAGACCTGACAAGAAAAAACAAACTCCTTAATGTCTTTAGAAAGACCAGGCCACCATACTGAGCGAGAGACTAATTCCAAAGTCTTAGAGATCCCCGGATGCCCGGCAACTTTGCTATCATGAAACTCAGTCAAAACAGTAGCTCTCAAAAACTCAGGGACGTAAAGACGACCAGCAGGAGTATTTCCAGGAGCTTGATGTTGAAGTTGCTTTAACTGGGTAAACAAATCTTGTGTGAGGCCTGCCCAAATGACTGAAGACGGAAGTATGGGAGTAACAGAACTGTTATTATGAACTGGAAGAAAACTGCGTGACAGGGCATCCGCCTTGGTATTCTTGGAACCTGGCCTAAAAGTGATAATAAACTTGAAACAAGTAAAAAATAAAGCCCAACGAGCCTGCCGGGCATTCAGCCGCTTAGCTGATTCGATGTACTGAAGATTTTTGTGGTCAGTCAATACTGAAATGGTATGTGTTGCTCCCTCAAGCCAATGCCTCCACTCCTCGAAAGCCCATTTAATAGCCAGTAACTCCCGGTTACCAACATCGTAGTTGGATTCAGCAGATGAGAATTTCCTGGACATAAAGGCACAAGGATGTAGTTCCAGAGAGTCCGGATCCTTCTGAGATAGGATAGCCCCCACTCCAACCTCCGAGGCATCAACCTCAACAATGAAGGGCAATTCTGGGTTGGGATGTCTGAGGACTGGAGCTGAGAAAAAAGCTTGTTTCAAGGCCTGAAAGGATAACTCAGCTTCACGTGACCAGTTGGTAGGATCCGCTCCCTTTTTAGTCAGTGCCACAATGGGAGCAACCAGGTCGGAAAAAGAATGAATAAATCTTCTATAATAATTTGCAAACCCTAAAAAGCGCTGAATTGCTTTTAAGTTGTTGGGTTGCGCCCAACTAAGGATGGCTTGGAGCTTCTTAGGTTCCATACAGAAACCCAGAGGGGAAATAATGTACCCTAAATAGGATACCTCCGTGACATGAAACTCACACTTCTCCAGCTTGGCATATAGGTGATTTTCACGTAATTTTTGAAGAACCTGACGCACCTGGGTAACATGTTGTTCAATTGAGTCAGAATAGATCAGGATGTCGTCTAAGTAAACGACCACGAATCTTCCTAGAAAATCACGGAGCACATCGTTAATGAGATCCTGGAAAACTGCCGGAGCGTTGGACAAGCCAAACGGCATCACCAGATACTCGTAGTGACCCGACTGAGTACTGAAAGCCGTCTTCCACTCATCTCCCGACTTGATTCGGATGAGGTTATACGCTCCCCTCAGGTCAATTTTAGAAAAAATCACAGCCGAACGCAGCTGATCAAGAGGACAGAAATCAGCGGCAGAGGGTAAGTATTTTTAACTGAGATCTTATTCAGGGCTCTAAAGTCAATGCAAGGTCTGAGTGATCCATCTTTTTTCTCCACAAAGAAGAAGCCTGCACTTAAAGGGGATTTAGATGGCCTGATAAATCCTTTCCCTAGGCTCTCCTTAACATACTCATTCATGGCCGCAGTTTCTGGCCCGGATAATGCATATAACCTTCCCTTTGGCAATGTGGCACCAGGAATTAGCTCAATAGCACAATCATAAGGCCGATGGGGAGGCAGAATGTCCGCATTGCCCTTGGAAAATACATCAACAAGGTCCTGGTATTCCACAGGAATGAGTTCGGGAATGGCAGCAGCTATTCTAACGGGAAACGTAATACATTCCTTATTACAGATGGTACCCCATTGTGAAATTTCCCCCGACTGCCAATCAATGATGGGATTATGAAAGGCCAGCCAAGGGTGACCCAGAACCACTGGAACTGCTGGGCAATGGGTAAGGAAAAACTCGATCTTTTCGGAATGAAGAGCTCCTACCGTAAGTAGTATAGGGGGTGTACGGAGGGAAATAACCCCATTGGACAAGGGACTCCCATCTAAACCATGCATGGTGATACACCTACCCAAGGCTAACTGAGGAATACCTAAGGCTTTGGCCCACGTTAAGTCCATAAAGTTCCCTGCAGCTCCACTGTCAACAAAAGCTGACACCGAAGAACTGAGGCTGCCAAAGGAAACTTTAGCTGGGACTAAAAGGGAGTTATTCGAGGAGATAAGCTGCAGACCAAAGTGAACCCCCTCACAATTCATTTGGTCGAGGCGTTTCCCGATTTGTTCGGACAATTACGGGCAAAATGTCCCTTACCCCCACAGTACAAACAAAGACCAGAGTTTTGCCTTCTGGCTCTTTCTTCTGGAGACAGCCGGGAGAGACCCATCTGCATGGGCTCCTCTATGTCCTCAGGAATGGAAAATACACATGGAGTAGACCTGACAGGTGCTCCTTTTTCAGCCCTCCGCTCTCTGAGACGACGATCAATCTTAATAGAAAGCTCCATGAGTTTATCGAGAGTCTCAGGAGCGGGATACTGAAGGAGACTGTCTTTTATAGACTCAGATAAGCCAAGGCGAAACTGACTGCGCAGGGCTGGGTCATTCCAGCCACAGTCGTTCGACCAACGGCGAAACTCTGTACAATAAACCTCTGCAGGATTTCTACCCTGTCTGAGAGCGCGTAACTGACTCTCAGCGGATGCCTCTCTAACAGGGTCATCATACAAAAGCCCTAAAGACCCCAAAAAGGCGTCTACTGACAACAATGCCGGATCCTCTGCTTTTAAACCAAAAGCCCAGGTCTGAGGATCCCCCTGGAGCAAAGAAATAATAATTCCGACCCGCTGAGATTCAGTACCTGAGGAGATCGGTCTTAAACGAAAATAAAGTTTACAGGATTCTTTAAAATTAAAAAACTCCTTCCTATCACCAGAAAAACGGTCAGGCAAGTGCATTTTTGGTTCAGGGACTACCCTCGGGGAAGTTCGTAAAAGATCTTCCTGCGACTTCACCCGAAGGGAAAGATCCTGAACCATCTGAGTAAGTTCTTGAATCTGGCTGACTAGGAGCTGGCCAGGATTTGGCCCTAAACCTGTGAGATTCATGAGGCCGATAACTCTTACAAAACTGAATAAGGAAAAAATCAAACCCTGTTTAATTTTAAGTTTTGGTATGGCCGGTAATAATGTTATGATTCCAGTACTCCTGACCGGAGGAGATCTAATGACAATGGCCAGAGTACTGGAAGGGGAATGCAGGTTACGGGAGCTAGAAAGACTAGTTGCCCCTGGCGCCCTAACTCTATTGTCTCACCCGTGCTATCGAAGATCCCTTGCGAGACTATGGTTTCTTGAGCCCCTGGCAGCCACGTTTGAAAGGCGGATTATGTCTGCCCAACTCCGGTGCCCCCCGGTCTTAGTGAGAGACAAAGGGAAATCCGAGGCAGGATGATGACAAGAGGACCTCTGACTGACAACAGGCCAGGGGCAACAAGCTAACTAACCAAACCAAAAGTATGCGCGGAAAAACCGCCAGATAAAAGGACAACCAAAATCCACTAGTCCGTTACTCCTACCCAGCACCGCTGGATACCAGAGTGGATCTGTGGGAGCGGAATCCTCCGCAAAAGCTCCGAAACACAAATAATAAATAATAAGTAATAAAGCGGCCAAGCCGCAACACACGGCTACGCCGTGACTCACGAACACCACTGGATGTTAGAAGGTGCTCAGTCGGGACTCCAGGAACAGATGACGACTTCCGAGTACAGGACAACTGAGGACAGGAACGACCGGGTACAGCAGGACTGGAAACACTCTCAGCAAACAGATACAGCATGCAGGAAGCTATTACCGGCGTCTGTGAGAAGCCCTGGAAGTGTACTTAACAGGGAGTCCTCCAATCAGCTGTTCAGAGGCTGATTGGATTAAATGCCGTGCAGCTGCCTTGCTGCACCGCCAGGAAACAGGTGCCCTATTAATTTAAATGGACCCAGCAATGGGGAACGCGGTCCGCCAGTGGCGTCCCCGTTGCTAGGGTCCGTGCGGCTCCGTGCGCCCGGCATCTAGCGTTGCCAGGGAGCCGGCGGCTGTACGCGCACAGCATCCCTGGTTGCTAGGCGCCGGGCCGCACTGACGAGCGGACCCCGGCGCCAAACACACACTTGTGGGAGGGCAACTTAGGTAGAATAAAGCCAGTTTGTGCAAGGGCCTCCAAATTGCCTCTTTTTCCTGCCAGTATACGTACGGACTGTCTGACGTGCCTACTTGGATGCGGTTACTCATATAATCCTCCACCATTCTTTCAATGGTGAGAGAATCATATGCAGTGACAGTAGACGACATGTCAGTAATCGTTGGCAGGTCCTTCAGTCCGGAACAGATGTCAGCATCAGCAGTTGCTCCAGACTGCCCTGCATCACTGCCAGCGGGTGGGCTCGGAATTCGTAGCCTTTTCCTCGCACCCCCAGTTGCGGGAGAATGTGAAGGAGGAGATGTTGACAGGTCGCGTTCCGCTTGACTTGACAATTTTCTCACCAGCAGTTCTTTGAACCCCTGCAGACTTGTGTCTGCCGGAAAGAGAGATCCAACGTAGATTTTAAATCTAGGATCGAGCACGGTGGCCAAAATGTAGTGCTCTGATTTCAACAGATTGACCACCCGTGAATCCTGGTTAAGCGAATGTAGGGCTCCATCCACAAGTCCCACATGCCTAGCGGAATCGCTCTGTTTTAGCTCCTCCTTCAATGAGCTTCTTCTGCAAAAGCCTGATGAGGGGAATGACCTGACTCAGGCTGGCAGTGTCTGAACTGACTTCACGTGTGGCAAGTTCAAAAGGTTGCAGAACCTTGCACAACGTTGAAATCATTCTCCACTGCGCTTGAGACAGGTGCATTCCACCTCCTATATCGTGGTCAGATGTATAGGCTTGAATGGCCTTTTGCTGCTCCTCCATCCCCTAAAGCATATAGAGGGTTGAATTCCACCTCGTTGCTTCAGATGATGGCAGGGCAGGTTCAGGCGTTTTTGGTGTTGCTCCAGTCTTCTGTACGTGGTGCCTGTACGCCGAAAGTGTCCCGCAATTCTTCTGGCCACCGACAGCATCTCTTGCACGCCCCTGTCATTTTTTAAATAATTCTGCACCACCAAATTCAAGGTATGTGCAAAACATGGGACGTGCTGGAATTTGCCCAGATATAATGCACGCACAATATTGCTGGCGTTGTCCGATGCCACAAATCCACAGGAGAGTCCAATTGGGGTAAGCCATTCTGCGATGATCTTCCTCAGTTGCCGTAAGAGGTTTTCAGCTGTGTGCGTATTCTGGAAAGCGGTGATACAAAGCGTAGCCTGCCTAGGAAAGAGTTGGCGTTTGTGAGATGCTGCTACTGGTACCGCCGCTGCTGTTCTTGCGGCAGGAGTCAATACATCTACCCAGTGGGCTGTCACAGTCATATAGTCCTGAGTCTGCCCTGCTCCACTTGTCCACATGTCCGTGGTTAAGTGGACATTGGGTACAACTGCATTTTTTAGGACACTGGTGAGTCTTTTTCTGAGGTCTGTGTACATTTTCGGTATCGCCTGCCTAGAAAAATGGAACCTAGATGGCATTTGGTACCGGGGACACAGTACCTCAATCAAGTCTATAGTTGGCTCTGAAGTAACGATGGATACCGGAACCACGTTTCTCACCGCCCAGGATGCCAAGGCCTCAGTTATCCGCTTTGCAGCAGGATGACTGCTGTGATATTTCATCTTCCTCGCAAAGGACTGTTGGACAGTCAATTGCTTGGTGGAAGTAGTAAAAGTGGTCTTACGACTTCTTCTCTGGGATGACCATCGACTCCCAGCAGCAACAACAGCAGCGCCAGCAGCAGTAGGCGTTACACTCAAGGATGCATCGGAGGAATCCCAGGCAGGAGAGGACTCGTCAGAATTGCCAGTGACATGGCCTGCAGGACTATTGGCATTCCTGGGGAAGGAGGAAATTGACACTGAGGGAGTTGGTGGGGTGGTTTGCGTGAGCTTGGTTACAAGAGAAAGGGATTTACTGGTCAGTGGACTGCTTCCGCTGTCGCCCAAAGTTTTTGAACTTGTCACTGACTTATGATGAATGCGCTGCAGGTGACATATAAGGGAGGATGTTCCGAGGTGGTTAACGTCCTTACCCCTACTTATTACAGCTTGACAAAGGCAACACACGGCTTGACACCTGTTGGTCGTATTTCTGTTGAAATACTTCCAGACCGAAGAGCTGATTTTTTTGGTATTTTCACCAGGCATGTCAATGCCATATTCCTCCCACGGACAACAGGTGTCTCCCCAGGTGCCTGACTTAAACAAACCACCTCACCATCAGAATCCTCCTTGTCATTTTCCTCCCCAGTGCCAGCAACACCCATATCCTCCTCATCCTGGTGTACTTCAACACTGACATCTTCAATCTGACTATCAGGAACTGGACTGCGGGTGCTCCTTCCAGCACTTGCAGGGGGGCGTGCAAATGGTGGAAGGCGCATGCTCTTCACGTCCAGTGTTGGGAAGGTCAGGCATCGCAACCGACACAATTGGACTCTCCTTGTGGATTTGTGATTTCGAAGAACGCACAGTTCTTTGCTGTGCCTTTGCCAGCTTAAGTCTTTTCATTTTTCTAGCGAGAGGCTGAGTGCTTCCATCCTCATGTGAAGCTGAACCACTAGCCATGAACATAGGCCAGGGCCTCAGCCGTTCCTTGCCACTCCGTTGTGGTAAATGGCATATTGGCAAGTTTACGCTTCTACTCCGACGATTTTAATTTAGATTTTTGAGTCCTTTTTTTACTGATCTTTTGTGTTTTGGATTTTACATGCTCTGTACTATGACATTGGGCATCGGCCTTGGCAGACGACGTTGATGGAATTTCATCGTCTCGGCCATGACTAGTGGCAGCAGCTTCAGCACGAGGTGGAAGTGGTTCTTGATCTTTCCCTATTTTTGGAACCTCAACATTTTTGTTCTCCATATTTTAATAGGCACAACTGAAAAGGCCGTACAGAAAAAATTATGGCTACAGGTGCCACCAAGCGCCTTGGCAAATGTATTCACAACACAATAATAAAATGATAAAAGATGGGCAAACAATACAACCCTTTAGTCGATGCAAGGATGTCCGATCTTCAGACTTTGTGCACCTCCTTCTCCCCAAAAGGGTCACATAGAGACCAGCACATGAAAGAGAGCATAGGAGGGCCACATGTGTAGTACAATCATTTATTACATACACACATAGACAAAAAAACAACACTGTTTGTGAGGTGGTATAAGTGAATCAGCTTGCAGAGGAGAAATGCAGAATAATTACCAGAGCATCTGAGAACCCATAAAAAGTTCTCAGACAAGATCTTTAAATCCCAGAAACCGCCCGGGCTGGAAAACTGGAAAAACCCTGGCACTTAAAACTGCACGGCACCCTCCGAGTTCTGACCACAGATAGTTTCGCCAACGCGTTTCAACTCCTCGTTCCTGGAGTCTTTCTCAAGGCTGTATACCATCCCACAGTCATAATCCCCATATTTAAATTGTCCTTTAGCCAATAGCATCCATCCTTTTTGGCGGCACTGTCCTCCTCGTTATTGCCGCGTGTCATCCGGTTACCATGGTAACCGGAAGTCCGTGCACGTCACTTCCGCCCATTCCATGTTGCCGTAGTTACTGTACACATCGGGACGCAACTTCCGGTGACGTCGTCCTCTTCCTGCTCTCCATGGTAACCCGGCTCACAGTCCTGCACGGGTCCGGAGTACGTCATCATCTCACTCCGGCCCTCGATATCGATTGCCATGGTTACTGTAAACAAAGACTCCGTCCGTGGTAGAGAATATCCATAGTCTTTTTGCTAAAAGTTAATCCGGTCATTTAAATAATGATAACTTTAAAAATGCAATAAAAGCCCAATGGGGTTCTAAAAAGATATAAAAGGCATATATAAACATTTTTTTTTTTATATATAAAAGAGAAATATACATCATATTATACTAGAATAATTAAAAAAAAAGGAAAAAACAGTTTCTCAATAAAATTACATAAACCACTTCAGCTCAAAGTCATTATTGAGCCCCATAGGGTGTAAGGTATTGAAAACATAAATGAAGTGCATCTCGCTCTTCGCTAAAAGAGTAGTGATATCTCGTTGTCTGGGTCCACACTTAATTACTTTTATCGCTCCAAATCTAAATATCCCGGTTGTGGAACTTTTATGATGTACTCTAAAATGATTGGACAAAGCATGGGACTCCAAACTTTTTCTAATATTTCTGCAATGTTCAGCTAAACGAGTTTTTAGTGGTCTACTAGTCCTGCCTATATAAAACAGATGGCATTTACATTCAATGAAATATACAACATTTTTTACATTGCATGTAATAAAATCTCTTATTTTTTCGGTTGTTTCGTTGATAACTGAAAAGGCACCTCAGGTAAA
Organism: Pseudophryne corroboree; assembly: GCF_028390025.1. Taxonomy (NCBI): domain Eukaryota; kingdom Metazoa; phylum Chordata; class Amphibia; order Anura; family Myobatrachidae; genus Pseudophryne; species Pseudophryne corroboree. Next base: position 593,894,298 of record NC_086448.1, read on the forward strand.
CAATGGAGATGGATGGATGAAGTATACTTATGGATGACGAGTGACTGACGACACAGAGGTAGCTACAGCCGTGGCCTACCGTACTGCGTCTGCTAGTAAAGATAATATAATAAATATATTACTACTGTAGGTATATAATATAATGACGGAACTGGTGGACACTGTCAGCAGACTCCTAAACTACTAGTATGAAGAAGATAGAAAAAAAAACCCCACCACAGGTAGGTAGGTATACAATTATGGACGAGCACTGACGACACAGAGATAGCCACAGCCGTGGACTACCGTACTGCGTCTGCTAGTATAGATAATATAATAAATATATTACTACTGTAGGTATATAATATAATGATGGACCTGGTGGATACTGTCAGCAGACTCCTAAACTACTAGTATGAAGAAGATAGAAAAAAAAAACCCACCACAGGTAGGTAGGTATACAATTATGGACGAGCACTGACGACACAGAGATAGCCACAGCCGTGGACTACCGTACTGCGTCTGCTAGTATAGATAATATAATAAATATATTACTACTGTAGATATATAATATAATGACGGACCTGGTGGACACTGTCAGCAGACTCCTAAACTACTAGTAGGAAGAAGATAGAAAAAAAAACCCCACCACAGGTAGGTAGGTATACAATTATGGACGAGCACTGACGACACAGAGGTAGGTACAGCCGTGGCCTACCGTACTGCGTCTGCTAGTATAGATAATATACTAAATATATTACTACTGTAGGTATATAATATAATGACGGACCTGGTGGACACTGTCAGCAGACTCCTAAACTACTAGTATGAAGAAGATAGAAAAAAAAAACCACCACAGGTAGGTAGGTATACAATTATGGACGAGCACTGACGACACAGAGATAGCCACAGCCGTGGACTACCGTACTGCGTCTGCTAGTATAGATAATATAATAAATATATTACTACTGTAGGTATATAATATAATGACGGACCTGGTGGACACTGTCAGCAGACTCCTAAACTACTAGTATGAAGAAGATAGAAAAAAAAACCCCACCACAGGTAGGTAGGTATACAATTATGGACGAGCACTGATGACACAGAGATAGCCACAGCCGTGGACTACCGTACTGCGTCTGCTAGTATAGATAATATAATAAATATATTACTACTGTAGGTATATAATATAATGACGGACCTGGTGGACACTGTCAGCAGACTCCTAAACTACTAGTATGAAGAAGATAGAAAAAAAACCCCACCACAGGTAGGTAGGTATACAATTATGGACGAGCACCGATGACACAGAGATAGCCACAGCCGTGGACTACCGTACTGCGTCTGCTAGTATAGATAATATAATAAATATATTACTACTGTAGGTATATAATATAATGACGGACCTGGTGGACACTGTCAGCAGACTCCTAAACTACTAGTATGAAGAAGATAGAAAAAAAACCCCCACCACAGGTAGGTAGGTATACAATTATGGACGAGCACTGACAACACAGAGATAGCAACAGCCGTGGACTACCGTACTGCGTCTGCTAGTATAGATAATATAATAAATATATTACTACTGTAGGTATATAATATAATGACGTACCTGGTGGACACTGTCAGCAGACTCCTAAACTACTAGTATGAAGAAGATAGAAAAAAAAAACCACCACAGGTAGGTAGGTATACAATTATGGACGAGCACTGACGACACAGAGGTAGGTACAGCCGTGGCCTACCGTACTGCGTCTGCTAGTATAGATAATATACTAAATATATTACTACTGTAGGTATATAATATAATGACGGACCTGGTGGACACTGTCAGCAGACTCCTAAACTACTAGTATGAAGAAGATAGAAAAAAAAACCCCACCACAGGTAGGTAGGTATACAATTATGGACGAGCACTGACGACAGAGATAGCCACAGCCGTGGACTACCGCACTGCGTCTGCTAATATAGAGATGATAAAGATGATAGAGATGAAAAAAAAAATATAACACTACTGTAGGTAAATATTTATATAATATAATGAATGACGGACCTGCTGGACACTGTCAGCAGAATGCGTTTATAGAATAAAAAAAAAAACACCACAGGAGTGTTTAACTTTTTCAGGCAGACAATATACTGGTGGTCACTGGCAGCAAAAGTGTGCACTGTACTCCTGCTATAACTGCTCCCCAGTCTCCCCCACAATTAAGCTGTGTGAGCAGTGAGCACTCAGCACAGTCAGATATACATAGATGATATATTATGCAGCACACTGAGGCTGAGCACAGATATGGTATGTATCGTTTTTTTCAAGCAGAGAACGGATTATAATAAAACTGGTGGTCAGTGTCACTATCAGCAAAACTCTGCACTGTACTGAGTACTCCTAACAACTGCTCCCCAAAATTAGTAGTTAATCAAATGTCACTCGTCTCTCTAAACGGAGAGGACGCCAGCCACGTCCTCTCCCTATCAATCTCAATGCCCGTGTGAAAATGGCGGCGACGCGCGGCTCCTTATATAGAATCCGAGTCTCGCGAGAATCCGACAGCGGGATGATGACGTTCGGGCGCGCTCGGGTTAACCGAGCAAGGCGGGAGGATCCGAGTCTGCTCGGACCCGTGCAAAAAAGGCTGAAGTTCGGGCGGGTTCGGATTCCGAGGAACCGAACCCGCTCATCTCTACTAATTATCTGCTTACTACCAGCTTGTTAATAGCAATGTGCCAGTTTTATATGTTGGAACATTAGAATGTCCACAAGTTTTGCTTGTTGTTTGTGAATTTGTGTGTTTTAATTTTTATAAGTGTCTTATTGACACAAATATTTTTATTAAAACTGTGTTAAAATCAAACTAGCAGCCGTAAAAGCTTTTTTATTGTGCGCCTTCATTACTTTTTTTATTTATTAAATGAGACATACTGTACTGCAGACCGGGGTGTAATGGAAGCCAAGTTTGTAAAACGTCAATTTTGCAGCAAAAGTTTAACATTTTGTAAACTCAGCCAAAGTAATAGCATTCGAGTTCATGAAAAGTTGGATGTTTTCTACTACTGAACATGAGCGCCCGGTAAAAAATCAGATAGAGATGTTTTCCCCATGTTAAACATACAACTCAACCACTGTAATGGAGTCTGAGTTTGAAAATCTCACACAAAATATCTCTACAAAGTTGAACATAAATAGAGCTGATTTTTTGGGGTAAGTTGTATTTGTCAATATTGAAAATAAATTAGAAATTCACAATTACAGCTCATTTACAACAAATAAACATTTTTTTATTATTTCTAACCTTAAAATCAAACAATAATACTTTGATATTTCAGAATACTGTAGTCTGTGTACTGTACATCATTTTTTTCCGTATTTTACACCATGGTATGCAATAGCCATTCTTGGGATCTGCCTCTGAAGTTTCTGATGTTCTTGGATAGTGTTCTGTCTGATGTGACGGTGTATGCTATTGCTCATTTCCTGAGCTTTGGTTGTATTCATCCACAGCCATCTTTATGAATGGGGTGCTATGGTCTTTTACTCAATTGAGTCTACATTTTGATGTCCCATCCTGATCCAGGCACATAGAGTTTGGCTAGCAGTGGCAAAGTTACTGGAGGACTTTGGAATTGATCAGTGTTCTCCACTCAGGGACAATGTTGCCTTCCCTGGATTTCATTCTCTTGAGGGTCAGTCCCTGTGGTGGTCCAATGGGGTTGATTATAAGGTCATCTTTATCAGAATGGGGTGCTATGGTCTTTTTCTCAATTGAGTCTGCATTTTGACCTCCCACCCCACCTGTTTTATAGGTACTTGCACCACCAATATGCATAGTGGGGAAGTGATGACCCCGCTATATCTGAATACCCTGTACTTTTTGCGCTTTATACCCTATAGTCAGAAATCTATTTCTTTAACGTAGTCTACATTATTATCACATATTGTATGAGGGCTGCTGGCTGTGTTTCCTGGTAGTTGGACCAAACCTCATGAGGCAGAGATCACAGGTAGGTGGACCTGTGATTTCTGCCTCATGAATTTTTAATTTTTCTGCTAGGGTACTCTATTACTGCCCCAGCACATATCAGGAGATCTATTTGTATCTCCTTCATGGGCCAGGATGTAATGCAGTCTGAGTTTGGTGGCCTTGCGGGATACCGGTCGAACTTGGAAGTGTTTGTAAAGGGGCTATAATTTACAAGTCATGGTTTAGCCTTGCAAATGATTGCCCATTTAAAAAAATGTCCAAGTTCAGCCGGCATCCCGCATGGCCACCGAAGTCAGACTTCATTACATCATACTCATAGGGTCTATTGGACCCCTATTTGGTGCAGTGGGTTTGGACAGTTGTCAACTGACTTCAGTCCTAAGTGTGGAAACTCTTGGGCTGATTTATGGGACTTGCTCTGGTTATAGAAAGAGATACTCTATGTCCGGGTGCTATTAGTTAAAATAATTAGCCAATAGTATAATTTAACAATAGATCAAGCAGCAAAATATTACCCTCATATATGCTTGTGAACATATATTTAAATACTGGCTATTTAGCCTGTATATAACAAACTGACACAGAATTTTGAGAGTTTTGCGCTGGTACTAAAACACACTCTGGAGTCTGATATCTGTATAAACCATATACTTTAGATGTTATACCAGTTATTTTTTTTTCTCAATGGTATAAATATTCAGTTTAGAAATATCACATGAGCAACCGGTTATTCACAATAATAATTTATAAAAACAGACATAAAAAACATCAAACGTATATAAATACTGAACAATGGTCCTAAATAGTGGTAAATGGTAAATAGCGGGACTGGTGAATGGTCCACTGCAATCAAAGGCAATAGCAAGTATATTCTCTAATGCATTTCAGTCCTATAAATGGGACCTTTTTGAAAAAGATGTATGGTTTATTCAGTTATCAGACTCCAGAGTGTTTTTTAGTACCAGCACAAAACTCTCAAAAAACTTGCTCTGGTTATGTCCTCTTGTCTTCCTGTTTTGATCCCAGGCTGTGGAATGTGTGGGTAGGACTTAGATTAGTTTACTGTTATACATTTTTGGATTTGGCCTGGCTGACTCCCTGATTTCATCCTCTGCAGCCTTATGTCAACAATCTCTTTGTGTTAGCTAGGGTCTATATTGGTATTGCTTAGATGAGGATGACTTTGCATGCTCCTCTTGAGTGGGTAATTTCTAATAACGCTATCCCTTCTGACATATATTTATGTACCTCAAAAGGCAATGCCCATCCATGTATGCCATGGACTCACACTTCCAAGCAAGTAAGATTTATCTCTTTGTGCCTCAATTTTGTCTCCATTCTCAATGTATTTTGAGTTGTGTTTTTTTTTTATATGTTTTCTTTCCCTTATGTTTTCAGAGCGGTTAACTAACAGTGTGACCATGTTGGTTGCTCCCAAAAATTTGTTCACCTTCATTATATTTTATGTTTGTGCACATGATGCTATTACCAATTGTCTTTATTATTTTTGTTTTTTTTATTTGTTCTTTATTATATATAATTCAATAAAAAAATATTCAGTAAAAAATACTCTGTTGTAAGATCCATGAAACAAACAATCCACACACTGGTGCCTCAGTGACACAATATAACCTATTGATGTGAGCCAAAAGGTCCCATGCAACTCTGTATTGCTGCATTGGGTGTCTTTTTTTGCAAAACATGTGTCTTAGTCACAATGTGACAAGGAGACTGTGCTGATTAATTTGACTATGTGACAGAGCAAAACATAACTCGCATTAGAAAAAAGCTGCAGCAGCTACTTTGATGCACTTCATATACAGATTCAGAGACTCACTCACACACAGACATGCAAGTGTTATTTATCAAATTAATCAACACAGTCTCCTAGTGGATCCTAGCCACATCTCTTTAGGACTTACTGTAGATGCATTTCCAACTCTAAAAGACACCCGATGCTAGCAGAATCTTATTGGATCTGACATGCCAAGATGGGTCTTGGCACCTGCACAATGACAGGCGCTGTGACCAGTGAATGCACAGAAGTGGCTTCTTAACTGCTCATGCACAAACCCCTGGCTTCTATGTACTGCATCAGCTGCAGCCCATAGAAGCCAGTAAGGGCTGACTATCAGGCAGGTATTGGCTTCCTACAAGAAGCCAGCTCTCTGCTAATTGCAGCCTGATCTGTTAGTCCCAGAGGGTGGAAACAACTTTGAATGAGACTGCCTGTCCTGCAGGTGACTGGCAGGTACAGTAGGACTTTCAATAGGAAGTCACTGCCAGTCACAGTGTAGCCACTGCAGCTGGATCACTGCAGTGGTGGATTTTTCTGGAGTGCTGCATTCCTGCAGCCCATAGGTAAAATCCACCACTGAGGAAGACACATCTGTAGTTCAAGTATAAAATTCTTACACTTAGAAATGAAATGATATCCTCTTCCTAGACAATCCACCTACTAAATTCATTCCCTACTCCCTGTAGAACTTTCTCCTCAGAAAGCATTTGTGATGACAGTAACTACTGTCCTTCAGTAATTGAGAATTCTATTTAGAAAATTGTGTCTCCGGCTGTAGGACAATAGTACAGCCACCATTGGGCAAAAAGGTCTCTGCACCGCTCTCAAAGCAAATAGGAGTCTCTTTGCCCCAATATCTGTTCTTTTGAACATGTACTTGTCCAGTGCATAAACAGTGAAACCCCACACAGTATTTAAGATCAGGGGAATGCAGTAGTAGGGACCCATTTGTAGGGGTGGGGTCAGACTCCATAGGGGTGTGGCCAGCCACTTCAGAGGTTTGGCTAAACATTAGAGAGTGCATATGCTGGGTCCCATCATAAACATATATATATATATATATATATATATATTAAACACTGCTAGTGTATGCATGATAATAATGCACCAGATTAATAACAGGAATGCACTATAGAAAATACACCTTAAATCTGAGCAGTATAATGCAGTGGCGTAACTACTGCCCCCGCAGTCCTCGCGGTTGCTTGGGGGTGAGGGGCTGCGGGGGCGCCACTGACTTAGAACAGATTGACATGCGGACGAGCGTCCGCATGTCAATCTGCGGTCTCCTCTCCCTCCCTGCTGTGTTGGAGGGACACGGAACGCACATCGCGCATCTCTCCTGTGTCCCTCCCTGGCTCTCCCCCGGCCGGTCTAAGGAAGTGCCATTCGTGAGCTCTGATTGGCTCACGAACCGGCACTTCCTTTATTAGACCAGCCGGGGGGAGAGCCAGGAGGGACGCAGGAGAGACGCGCAATGCGCTCCGTGTCCCTCCAACACATGGGGGGGAGCAGGCACTTGGGGCATATACCTGGCACTGTGGGCATATACCTGGCACTGGCTGCATATACCTGGCACTGTGGGGGGAAGATCTGGCACTTGGGGCATATACCTGGCACTGTGGGGGGCAGATCTGGCACTGGGGGCATATACCTGGCACTGTGGGGGGCAGATCTGGCACTGGGGGCATATACCTGGCACTGTGGGGGGGAAGATCTGGCACTGGGGGCATATACCTGGCACTGTGGGGGGCAGATCTGGCACTGGGGGCATATACCTTGCACTGTGGGGGGAAGATCTGGCACTGGGGGCATATACCTTTCACTGTGGGGGCAGATCTGGCACTGGGGGCATATACCTGGCACTGTGGGGGCAGATCTGGCACTGGGGGCATATACCTGGCACTGTGGGGGCAGATCTGGCACTGGGGGCATATACCTGGCACTGTGGGGGCAGATCTGGCACTGGGGGCATATACCTGGCACTGTGGGGGCAGATCTGGCACTGGGGGCATATACCTGGCACTGTGGGGGGCAGATCTGGCACTGGGGGCATATACCTGGCACTGTGGGGGCAGATCTGGCACTGGGGGCATATACCTGGCACTGTGGGGGGAAGATCTGGCACTGGAGGCATATACCTGGCACTGTGGGGGCAGATCTGGCACTAAGGGCATATACCTGGCACTGTGGGGGCAGATCTGGCACTGGGGGCATATACCTGGCACTATGGGGGCAGATCTGGCACTGGGAGCATATACCTGGCACTGTGGGGGGAAGATCTGGCACTGGAGGCATATACCTGGCACTGTGGGGAAATATCTGGCACTGGGGGCATATACCTGGCACTGTGGGGGAATATTTGGCACTGGGGGGAGCAGGCACTGAGGGGGCATATGTGGCACTGTGGGGGAATATTTGGCACTGGGGGGAGCAGGCACCGAGGGGGCATATGTGGCACTGGGGGGTATATGTGGCACTGGGGGCATGTACCTGGCACTGTGGGGGAATATCTGGCACTAGGGGCATATACCTGGCACTGTGGGGGAATATCTGGCACTGGGGGCATATGTGGCACTGGGAGCATGGCCCTAGCAACAAGCACTACCCCCTAGCAACGAGCATGACACCCAGTGCATGAAACCCCTGGCAACGAGCATGACACCCTGAGCATGAAAACCCCTGGCACCGTGCATGGAACCAAGAGCATGAAACCCCTGGCAACGAGCAGGTAATTTAAAAGTAATTAGAAGTCTTACTGTAGAACTTAATGTGTAATGGGCATTACGGTGTGTGTCATAATGTATCAGGCATTACGGTGTGTTGTATACTATATCACGGGCATTGTGGTATGTGGTATAATGTCTCAGGATCATTGTGGTGTGTGTCATACTGTGTCACAGACATTGTATGTGCTATAATGTATCAGGGGCATTGCAGTGTGTAGCATAATGTATAACGGGCATTGCGATTCCTGTCATAATGTGTCACAGGCATTACGGTGTGTGGCATAATGTGTCTGGGGCATTACAGTGTGTGCATATTGTGTCATGTGCATTATTGTGTGTGGAATAATGTCTAAGGGCCATTGCAGTATGTGGAATAATGTATACTGGGCATTACTATAAGGAGGAAAAATGACAAATAATGTAAGGGGCATGAATCAGGATTATTTTTCTTTCCTGTGGTGGCCAACGTCTGGGCGTGCAGGTTGCAAAACTGGGGTATAAGGTAGTCTTTTCCTGCAATGCCACTCCCTCCACGCAAAGCCACGCCCATTTCAACAAAGCCACACACCCTTTTGCTAGTGCCAATTACGGGGGGTATGGGGGGGGGGGCGCCGAAGGATTTTTTGGATTGGGGGAGAAAAATTTCTAGTTACGCCACTGGTATAATGTATCATATTTAAGTGCACAGTCTGGAACGTAATTCCTAGAGGAGTAGGTGGGCCATCAGGTAGTGGGGTCCACTGCACTGGGAGTTTCCCCTGTACTTCTGTTGGCCAGTCCAACCCTGGTGGAGGCCTATAAAACATGGTCATGTCCATATCACAATTTTACTTTTAGGCTCAGTGATGCAGTCTACCACCACTAGGTGTAAGTAGGAGTGGTCATTGTCAGCTGTTTCCTGACTACATGCAAAGTGAAGAACATGTTAACCCATCCCTTTCCAATATGGCATGCCATATTGTATGCATGTGTGTGCATAGATATATAGGGGGTCATTCTGAGTTGATCGCTCGCTAGCTGTTTTTAGCAGCTGTGCGAATGCATAATCGCCGCCCACCAGGGAGTGTATATTTGTTGTGCAAGGGTGCGATCGCTTTTGCAGCCGAGAGATGCAAACACAATTTGTGCAGTTTCTGAGTAGCTCAGAACTTACTCAGCCGCTGCGATCACTTCTGCCTGTTCATTCCCGGAATTGACATCAGACACCCGCCCTGCAAATGTCTGTACACACCTGTGTTTCTCCAACCACTCCCGGAAAACGGCCAGTTGACACCCAGAAACACCTTCTTCCTGTCAATCTCCTTGCGAACGCCTGTGCAAATGGATTCGTCATAGAATCCATTGCAGGGCGCCGATCCACTTTGCACTCGTACGACGCGCCTGCACGTTGCAGTGCATACGCATGCACAGTTCTGATCTGATCGCTGCGCTGCGAAAATCTGCAGCGTGTGATCAGGTTGGAATGACCCCCTTAGATAGGATACATTGCTAACTCTCTTAGTGGTCTTAGTTCAAGCTGATATTTCTTCCTTAAATTTCTATTTTGATTTAGTTAAAAATTATCTAAAAATCAGTATTCACCTTTAATTACTCATGTCCTTAAGTCAGGACAATAGTCATCTAGAGGGCACTAAGATTGAATAGGTAAAATTGAAGCCACACATTAAAAGCAAGATAATTACCTTTTGCTCTTCAAATGCTGTGAGAGAATGATAGACAGTACCTGGGGGACATCACTTATGTAACTTGGATGTAAGTTTGCTGGCTAAAAATATGATGGGAGATGAATAAAAATAAAGAATGCATATGCTAGCACTGTGTCTCTAATAATGATTTCTCGGTGTAGAAGACATAAATCAAGGTATTTTAAATCTTAATTGTTTTGAAGTATGTCATAGAGCTTTAACATTTTTATTAAACCTAATAGCTATTATGCCATGCAGTGTAAGGACCTTCAAGCAAAAGATATATTATAAAAGACATTCTCCTTATGACAGGTAAAAAAAATTAAGGCTAGCTATTTCATGTATACAATAGAAAATTATGTTACAGTCATTGAACAGGAATGTTATAAAATCTGGAATAGTTGAATGTTAAAAGAAAAATTACATCAAATAGCTCATATAATGTTAGCAACAAGATTCTTCTTTTAAACAGCAGAGATGTGGAGCCACTGGCCATCTGAATAACCATGAGGTTACTCAAGTTACCGACCCTTGCCTCAGAAACTCCAAGAAAATGAAGGTTACATGCCCATTTTCTTGAATGCTGCCCAGCTCAGCCTACTCACCACCAGCAAATAACCACAGCCTGTCAATCAGGCTAAAGGATTTTGGCCCTCATTCCGAGTTGTTCGCTCGCTAGCTGCTTTTAGCAGCATTGCACACGCTAGGCCGCCGCCCTCTGGGAGTGTATCTTAGCTTAGCAGAATAGCAAACGAAAGATTAGCAGAACTGCTACTAAATATTTTCAAGCAGTAGCTCCAGACCTACTCCTAGATTGCGATCAGCTCGGTCCTTTAGTTCCTGGTTTGACGTCACAAACACGCCCTGCGTTCGGCCAGCCACTCGCCCGTTTCTCCAGACACTCCCGAGTTTTTCCCTGACACGCCTGCGTTTTTTAGCACACTCCCGGAAAACGCTCAGTTACCACCCAGAAACGCCCCTTTCCTGTCAATCATTCACCGATCAGCAGTGCGACTGAAAAGCGCCGGACGAACAATAGCAAAACTGCTAAGTTTTTAGTTAAATAACTAAGCGCATGCGCGCTGCGTACCATGCGCATGCGCATTTAGCAACAAATCGCAGCATAGCAAAAATCGGCAACAAGCGAACAACTCGGAATGACCACCCTTGTGTGCAACAATGCAGCAGATATTCTGCACATGCGTTGAATGGGTCTTGCACATGTGCAGATGTCCCTACATCATATATGTACACAAACCACTCGATTTGTATACATATCTGAATTAGACCCACAGTACATTTGAGTGTTGCAATTACAAGCCATGTGCTGTAACTAGAACACCCAAATAAGCACTCGAGAACAGTGCTTACACAACATCTAAAATATTCAATATGGCTGAATGACGGAAGAATGGCTTTAAAAAGATATTTAGTAAACATTTTATTGTAGAGAAATAAACAAAAACAGAAATAAAAATAGCACTTTCACACTGAATACGAACATTTGGCAGATATATAAAGAGCAAATATAATCATAGGGGTAATAAACAGTGATCTAAGAACTGCACTATACTTAGTTCCAATACAAGCTTTTAGCTCTTGACTATTCGTATTGCAATAAAGAGAAACAAAGCAACTTCAGTTTTGTCAGGATCCTGTCACTAATCAGTCTGGCCTCCCATGTCGCTTGATCACTTACTGCTCCTGCCGCGCTAATACCCGATCAGGTGGCAAGCTGTCAAAGTCCGGTGCCCATGATAACTATACAGGTCTCAGTATTTCTCGGCCTACTAGGCCGCAGTTCACTGCCAGCCAGATCCAAAGTTCTTCTGTCTTAATCACCTGACTAGTCTAGCCTATCGTTAGTCAGCCTGAGCAGTCCTGCCAATATTGGCTAAGCCCTGGGTATTTATTCCATCAGCTGACTCACAGAAGACGCCTGTACAATGTCTAGCCTAGTCATTACTAGGTGAAGCTAACAGTGCTCCTGCTGTTTATTCCCTCTGTATCCTGCTGGTGCAGTTTTGCTATTATCTGCTATAGAAACCTCCTGACCTGCTTACCATCAGTGCAGGTCATTCCTCAGGTCACACAGTCAATTGCTACAGACTATCTGCTTGCCTCACTCATTCCTGCTACCATCCATTCCGGTGTTCAGGTTTCCGGTGCTTATCCATCTGAGTGCTCCCAGTTCCTGGATTACAGTACAACCCAGAATCAAGCCTGGTTAATCCACTGTCCAGTTCTGTCACTCCAGCACTTCTGGATTACTGCATCTACTAGAGAGTGTCACATACCATTTACAGTAACTACCCAGTATCCAGCCTGGTCAAACTGCTGTTACACTCACTCTCTCTACAGAAACCTTTCATCTACCAACACCAAAGTCCCTGATGCTCCAGTGGCAGGATCTGGCACTCTCTGCCAAGGCTCGGGTTTGATTCCCAGTCGGGGAGGCTTACTGACTCTATTTTGCATTACATGTCAGGTGTCCTCAAGCCAGCCAGTTTTACATATTCTCCAGACACCTACACTGACAAATATCCTGACCCGGGTTCACAAACAAATACAAGCTTGACAGATCCATCCTGTTTGGATGTGTGGAACCTATTTGTCTGTGGGAATTAGGACTGAGACCACTGGGCTATAGATGAAACTGGAATGAGATGAGCTAGTACTTTAATAAGACTACTATGGAAGTAAACGCTAAGGCTGAGGCAAAGTTGAGACTGGACTGTAATCTGGTAGTCGTTGGGCAGGACTGAACCAGATGATGAACTGGAACCGAATGAAAGCTGGAACCAGATTACGGACAGGTATTGTATTCGGACCAGTGATGTTTCTGACTGGACTGGAACTCATATAGACAGATTCTAGGCTGGAACTAGAACAGGCAGAGTCCAGACTGGAAGCGGAAGAGGCAGAATCCAGACTGGGACCGGAAAAGGCGGAATCTGGGCTAGAACTGGAACAGGCAGAATACAGGCTGGAACCGGAAGAGGTAAAATGTAAACTGGGACCATTGGCTGTGGATGCTGAGCTAGGTTTAGAAATTCTGAGACAGGCTAGGACAAATAATGCAATTGAGCCTCAGGAAACTTGTAGATCGTGGGCAGGATGCAATGTTGTCCAAATTGGCCAGAGGAGCGGGTTCCTTGCCGAAATTGGATGTTTTTTAAAGCGTCAATCATGTACAAGGCATGGTTTTGCATTGTACATGATTGCTGCTTTAAAACAATTTCAGCGTTCGGCTGGGAACACACATCTCCATCCAACTCGGACACCATTAAATCTGGCCCTGTAACTGAATATGTTGTGCATGTACAGAGGTAGAAGACTGTGGGAATGCACACACAATAATAAATGCTTGCTGATGGAGGATGCTGGAGATAACAGAAGGACTAGATGTTAACTGCATGGAATGAAGGTAATAGTGTTCTTTAAAATGAGCTTTCAGAAGCAGACTGGAACTTGAAGATGAAACAGAAAGGAAACTTGCTTGCAAAGCAATCAGGCGTTAAGTGAACACTGGAATGCACTGCTAAAGAATGAGGGCTGCACAAATCCAGGAGCAGGTAACGATAGTTTAAAAATGTATGAGAAGAACTTTGAAATACTTTCTAAAGCTCACAATTGGATATGCAATCAGGAGGAAATAACAGCAAAATAACTGGTAGGCTCACAGATAAGGCTGAGACTTGAACACACTGAAGAGTCCTGTAATCAAGGAGGAGCAGGTGGAGCCTGAACTGAGCTGCGAATCAGATAAAATCAGTTGCTTGGAGATACTGAGGTTTGCTGATCAAATGCACAGGGAACTTCAGGAGGAAACTGTGGCTTGGGAAATTTGCAGGAAGAAACCCAACAATACAAAGACACTGTAGTGAATTAGAATCTGCAGTGTTACTGCTAAACTGGAGCCAGGAATTAGCAATGGAACTTATTTCTCTGGCAGCTCACTAATGAACAGGAAAAGGATTACATAGGAGCTGCAGGTCAGAGATTGACTGCCAGAGTAAGCTGAGACAAGGGGCACTCTGACAGGGAGAAATCTGGTCAACGGACAAGATCCAACATGGCGACATCCATGCATCATCTCCACAACAAAAGGGCAACAGAAAAACCTGACCTGTGGAACAGTTATGTGATGAGACACATAGTGCATGAAACTGGATTTGAAAGTCTGGTTTGTGGCAGGTTTTATTGGCAGTGACACAGACACAGTCATCTCCTCTCAGTACTGTCAACTCACCATACCCCAGGCCCACAGTGCTTACTCTAAGCCAGCAGTCAAAGACACAGGGGTTCCTCTTAGTATTATTAATAACCTTCCTGTACTTAGTCAGCTTCCTACAGTGCCCCAATCAGCTCCAATTGTTGTGCCCTAAAGATTCCCAGCCCCTGGTCAACCACCCCCAGTGACCCAATCACCTTCCCCTGTAGCTATTCTTGTCACAGAAGCCCCAACCATCTCCCTTAGTTCCCGCAGCAGCCCATTCAGCTCCCTCCCGGAAGCTGCATTTATCAGTTTTCCACACCACTGGTTCATCAATCCTCCCTTCTCTGGTGCCCTGGGCTGGTTTGTTTAGTATTCCCATGCTGTCTATTCTGGGGAATGCTGCTGTGGCTGTCACCAGGGTCTTCTTCCCTTAGTCTACAGCAGCCACACAGCACTAATAGCTCTTATACTTTATTTAATCTGAGAATAAAGAGATCACATCCAGCTCTTATGACCTCCCTTATGCTTCACCTCTGAAATACCCACCATTGAGTATTGGTGTCTTTCTCCAGCTTGGCAATTATCAGTGGAGATCACTTTCATCTCTGTTCTGGAAACCCAGGCTCTATGCAATTGCATGAGATGGCCCAGTCAGGCACTACAATTCCTCTAGCCTACATCCTATTCCTATTCCTATTTAGTCAATGGATGTATGTCTTACAATCACTTATTCTGTTTATGGAAATACATTTTTTTTAAACAAAAGCATTGAAATAACATTGATATGACATTTATTATCTATTTAGTAATTTCTCTGTATGAATTGCAATATTTCTTAATCTGATGAGTTCAAGTTTCATTTATTTTCCTACAATGAAACATTGCTCACCTCAGCTGCCCTGATCTGTGAGGCAGAACACCTTCTGAGAGAGTTACTGTAGTGATTGTACGGTACTAGTAGCCTGCAGAGAAACAAAGTGTCTGCTCCATATTGCAGAGAACACAAAGCATCTGCTCCATATTAACTTTAAATATTGCTTTATAACCTACTTCTAACTATAATGGGGATCTACTTAATGAAAGTTAATGTTGATAATGATATTTCACTTATATGGATTAGTGTGAATAGATTTTATTGCTTTGGATTTTTAATAAAACATACTAACCTTTAAGGTTTAGGAAGTTCCATTAGACTGCTATTAGCACTGGAATTGTCCCTGTATGATGCTCTTGTGTCATGCCATTCAGCAACCATTAACTTCTTACACCACACCAAGTCTGGCTGTTATTGGAGCTTGATTTTTATAACCCTTGTACAGTATGCTGATCCTCTCCAGCTGTGAACCGAACATTCTTTCTTGAAAAAGCGACCCATAGAGTGGTGAAACGTGTTGAACTGATTGCTTGTTCTCCTGGGAGGATTGGAAGCCACACTGGCTTACTATGAGCACACCAGCTAACATCACCATTGGCACTGAGCATCTGACAGTTAAGATCCAGCATAGAGTTGGGCTGGCTGCACCTGACACAGCAGCATTATCTGGAACACAGAATCTTTCATCAGTCAGCTGTTTCCTCCGGTGACCAGTCAGAGTCGAGGGGTGCCCACCGCACCTGGATGCGCTGCAGCTACCAGATCCACGGCTACACATTATCTGCTTCCCGGTGGCTGTCCGTAATTGTGACAACTGGGACAACGCTCACAGACTTCACAGCAAGATACCTCTGAATTCCCCAGTACGCTACATCTAACATCAGCAACCATCCTCACACCCCCTGCAATGGACACTGTGATCTGGGGTCATCCCTGCTGGGATCTTGCTAAGTCTCAAGTTACTAGACCCCCACTGTACAGTGTTACAGGTACGGAGTCTCTATTTACACACAGGACAACACTGTGGATTTACCATAAATAAGGAACTTAGTATCCTAATTATCCGTACATGTGAGTCTATTAAGAATTATTAGAAGGACTATATAATCTGCTATTGTCCTGTATTGGACACTTATAATTATTGATACAGCGTGATTCTACAGTAACATTAGATATACATTGCAATTAATGTTACAAGAAATGCTCTATGCTATTAATGTGTACACCAGTTGTGACTAATTAGCTCCCAGGAGTACTACTTGTATTTTTATATTTGATTTTTAATAAAACATATATTTTATATTTTATTGTCATGTGGATTGTGCCTTCCTGAAGCGCCTGGTGTAACATTTTTCTAAAGTGAACCGAACATGGACTGTATTACTACAAACTGTGTGCTGCCTGATACTACAGGATAGGTGTGAAACGGTCTACTGTATCTACTCTTCTGTGGTTAATCACTAAAATTTACCATGTGTGCCAGTATTTTAGCCATTGGTAACCAATGTATAACTATAGGGTAACAATACCTAGCTGCCCGTGACATGAATCATTAGGCTGCCAGTCTAATAACTATTGACATCCTATGCCTACTTAAAATGCACATCACAAACAACTAAATGGTTCCCTAATATAGACAACCTACAGTATCTAGCCAGTATAATGATGCTCATTCATGATCTCTAAATTGTGGCTGCATTTTTTATTAACCAAAAACACATGTAAACATTACTCCAAAGTGATTTTTTTAATGCTGTAGCTCAAACTAGACTGAAAAAAAAAATCTTTGGGTAAAATTTAATTGTTCGAAAAGTCGGTTGGGTGTCTGTTTTTTCCTGTCTATCAGATAGGAAAAAACAGACACCCAACTGACTTTTCAAACAATTGAATACCCCCCTTTATGTCATTTTTCAGGGAAGAGATCATATTAAAAAGCACCAGAGGTAGTAATCTCTCCTGTATGTTGTATTTTATTACCTGAAAGGGGTATATTTACTAAACAGCAGATTTTCAAGCCTTTTAATTAATGGTGGCTGTTACTGCTGGATTTAAATGGTATTAGCAATAAGGGATTGGGATGGAATGCAGGCGAACGGGGGGGGGGGGGTGAGTGCAACGAAGCCCCTTGTGGCCACAGGTTCTATTATCCCTTTATGGGTGGACACCCACAGAGGGGGAGTCATCTACTCCGCAGGTATTCCAATGGCGGTATAGGACCCCTGTTGGGATCCTTGCATTGGTATTGAGACAACCGGAACCCTGACGGGCGGTATTTTACGCATACAAGCAATAAATTTAAAACAAGCTTGATTTAGCATTTATTACTATTGTCATTTTAAATTAAGCAGTCTCAATACAGTTTGATTCTTTTTGACTTAGAAAACCCACTGTTTATTTTAAATCCCAGAAAGCCCTAATAATTTGAAGCAACGCATGCAGAAAACTGCTTGTGGTGGGTATGCACTGATGCCCATGTGCATACTTGTGATTTTACAAACACTATCACGCAAAAACACTCATGGACTGTCCATGCCAGCTGGCATTTGGAGTGCTACAAGAGCTTGCACTATGGGCCTGATTCAGCAAAAGCGATGTGACCATATTTTTTTAGATCAGGGGCTAGCTCACATTTTCAGGCCCCATCCTGCACATGCGTGCACAATTATTGCAGTCAGCCTGCCTTAACTGCAAATGCCAATGCCTGATTGACAGGTAAAGGTGTTTGCGGTGTGCGTGGAGGTGGCAACCGTGCATTTTTGGGAAACATCTGAGAAACAGGGGCACATTGGTGGCATTTCCGGTGTGGCTGAGTGTCGTCACACGCAGCTGCTCTGACTGAAAAAATGGTGGGCAACCGTAGTTTATGCAACCGTGCTCTAATTGTATTGCCATCGCAATTACAGCGTGATTGCAGTGGGTGGGCAGTGGGTAGCATGCTGGGTGGCCTTGCCCTGTGATGGGCGGCCCCCAGAATGTGATTGAAAGGATTGCAGACTCTGTTAAAAAGCACAATCTGCAGTCCCTACTGAATAAGGTCCTATATTTTGACAGCATTATCTTTGCAACATATGGCCAGTATGGATCCAGTGCTACTCAGCATTGGTTGTTTATGCTAAAAGAATAGAGACCCCATACTTTTTTTTAGAAACACCCTCTAGAGGACCAGGCCCAATGCTTAGTAAACTACATAAACTTTGTAACTCTATTAGCTTGAGGCCATATAATTCCTCAGGTTTTTGTTTAGAAAAACACTGCTGGACAAAATGGAGATGGTAGAGGTAGGGGTATATTTACTAAAGTGAGTGTTTTCAGAAGTGGAGATATTACCCATAGCAACCAATCAGATTCTAGCTATTATCTTCTAGAAGGTGACAGTTAAATAAGTAGAATCTAATTGGTTGCTAAAAGAAATATCTCCATTTCTAAAAACCTGCACTTTAGTAATTGTACCCAGTAGTCTTCAAATGATTGTCAATTAGGGTTACTTGAATTGAGACAAATAATTAAAATGTAGATGGATTATATACCCTTTATATGTACTGGGACAGGAAGAATTTGCTTAGTGCCCATCTGAATGACTTTCCATACCTCCCAACATGACCCTTTCCACGAGGGACAGAATGCTCTGCTCCTGGACTGGACTGGACTGGACTTGCCTCTTAATTTATGATTGCCAGCACAGTACTGAAATACCTTTCTTATTCATTAACCTGTTCAACACAGGTTCCGGCAATCATAAATTAAGAGAAAAGTCCAGAAGCAGAGCATTGTGTCCCTCCTAGAGAGGGTCATGTTGGGAGGTATGACTTTGTGCTATCAGTTGTATCTGGATTAGCATTCATTGTTGTTTTCATATTCTACCTTTCTTACATTTTTGTGTGACCCTCTAATTTCTTTCCTGTCTCCTGTTGTTCTTTTTAACCCTGTCACGCTTGTTTGGTAGTTCTATTTATCATTCTTTTCTACTCTATGCATTCACATTATCCAGCACCCTTCTTTTTTCATACCTCTGAAAAGAACTGCTGGCTGGTGGAATCAGCTTTCAAACAGTCCTCCTATAGCCCACATTCACACTCTAACTAATTGCTATCAAATTGGCCCCCTAGCCCTGGGGGATCCTTGGGAGGGGGCCCCTTTATTGGGAGGTCCCCACTTTACAAGGAATCCCAAGGCTGTGGTTAATAGTTAGGGGGATGAATGCTTTAGCCAGGGTAACCACTGAACTTTGTCCACTTGCCGTGGCATTACCCCCCCTGCTAGTGGAACACGGTGCTGGTTAAAAAAATACAGGGGACCGCTACACAATATTTTTCCCATATATTTTTAACCAGGACTGGCTAAAAGAGCCTGGGACTGGTTGTACTGGGGGATGGACCCCTCACTTTTTTTTACTACTTTTACACTGAGAAGCACTACACAGGTCACACTGATCTGTGCAGGTTTCTCAAAATGTACTGCTTAGGGGGACATCTACTTCAAAGCTTGGCCGATAGTGTATTTGATCACATTTGTGATTTCACCCCTGTTTTAAAGTTCCAATAGATAAAACACTCATCTTTGCCTTTAGTAAATCTCTGTCAAAGGGATTATCTACCCATTGACCAGGCTGGCATTCACTACAAGCATTAGCAGATGATGAGACACCACCCAGTGGTGACACCCAGGGACAAAGGGTTGAATCACAGTCTAGGCACCTGGTGTGCCCCCATGGGCAATGTCTGGCCCTCAGACTCACACAGCAGCCACTGTTACTGGTGCTGTTGTATGTCACCCCACCGCTTTAATGGCCAACTACTCCTGAGAATGCAATCTCAACCAAATATAATTCTCAGTAAATCTAGCCCCACATGTTAAAATGTCTCCAGTCCTTTACTTACAAGTCTCTAAGCAGGGGTCTCTGTTCCCCCTTTTCAACAGCTGGAACAACAGCAAGTCAATACTGTTCTCTTCCTGGTCATACACCCTTTTTGTTCTATGCTGGGCTTACAGTCCACCCCATCTCAGCCTACCATAGTTAAACACACTTCCTCTTAGTCATTTTGGGTTCTCAAACTCATGTCTAACTCTCTTCATATTACTTCTTATGGCCCACATATGTACCAGATCGTGCACCAGCATCTGCCTCTTTCCCCTCCAAATTACCCTTATTTACCCTTATTGTATTTCCAAGGCAATCCTTGCACCACTTTGGTATTGTATCAATTCCAGTTCTCCCTTTTATGGTCATCTCCACCACCCCTCCTGACAGGCTCAACATCCCACATAAAAGTTTTGTTTATAGTTCTGCCCTCTTTGGTCCATTTCATTTTGACATAAATCTTGTGGTTAATGTACAGTATATTTCAAGTCAGAGGTGTGGGTTACTTCTGGTGTGCCTATTGGCCGTTATATTAGCAAGTGTCAGCAGGCCTGTCTTGACTTGGTGAGTGTGACTCTAGTAAGAGCATGTTGTGGTTTCTAGTTCAGTTTCCAGTGCAAGCAACAATCCATCTAGGTATGGCCTTGCAATGCAAATTTTATCACAATTGTTTTTACAGGAAAACATATGACATTGAATAAAGCATGCAAAGATTTGGCTACAATTGATGCAACTGAGTATGGGAATATGGTTTATTTTGTTATTACACTAATCATGTGGGGTATGTGAAGCAAAGTATGGGATAGGATAAAGCAAAACAGATTCATTGATATACTGTAGTTGCTATCAAGGACAAAACCAAGAAGTTCTTAGATGCATAAAAAGCCATTGGTGGTATGATGAAGATGTTTATATAGTAGATTACCATACCATCCCTTTAAACTGCGTCCTCGTGGATTACACAGGTTCTCCTAGCTGTGGTGAAACAGCAATTCCATGCAATTGCTGGCTTCCCACATGTCATTGGGGTTGTGGATGGGACACACATTCCTTTGTTGGCTCCATCACATAATGAAATAATCTTTAGGAATAGAAAAATGGTCCACTCTTTGAATGTGATGGTGGTTTGTGGCCCATCCCTCCATATCCTTTCCCTGAATGCCCGGTGCCCAGGAAGTGCCCATGATTCATACGTGATTCGGCAATTGGGGATATGGCAAAAATTAACCACGTTGGAAGGGTGTGAGGCGTGGATTTTGGGTGAGTGATGCAGACATTGTTTTGTGGGTTTTTTTTTTGTTTAAAATATGCATTATTGTTGTTAATTTTACATTTCACCCCTACAGTAGATCTTGGATATCCATGCACCGCCTGGCTCATTACTTCTTAGAGCAGGCCAACACCAGGGCCGCAATCTGAATATATTGCCATGCTTACAGCCACCAGACAAGTGGTGGAGCGCATGTTTGGCCTTTTGAAAGGCCTCTTTTGGGTGCTTCACCACACTGGTGGTGACCTTATGTATTCACCATAAATGGTTATCAAGATAGTGGTCCTGTGTGCAATATTCCACAATATTGCTATAATGAGTAATGTGCCATTGCCAGAACAGGAATTCTTGCTGCCAGAGTATGTCTAGCCAGGGGTTGATCGTTTTTATGGGCCGGAAACTGGCGAGGCTACCAGACCCGAGACAAAATTGTGTTCCGATATTTCAGGTATGTTTACAACATGTTTCAGTAAAAACTGATTTTTTTTGTAAATTCCCCAAAATAAAAAACGTATAATATGCTATTACTTTGTAAACAAATATTCAGACACAAAGATTTGTAATTTAAAAATGTTTAATCAACACATATAGTTTAATAGTGTAAGTTCAGAATAGTGATCCCTTAATACAATAGTGTTTAGACAAGCAAACACAAAACCTAATCATGTCCAATTTGGAACTAGGCTTGCCATACATTAACGGGCAACAACAGTGGGTACTAAAAAGTGTGTAGCAACCCTATAAAAAATTGAGCAAAGGATTACATAAATTATGTGAGGTACCATGACAATTTTTTAAATATTGTATTATGATAGAGCTGTTGTACATTGTCAATACATTTACAAACTTGGACAATGTGTAACAAATTTTGTATTGTCAACTACAGAATGTAAAAAATGAAACTTCATGTTTGAAATGTGAGTTTATTAATTCTTGACTCGAAAAAACATCTGATTATTACCCCTATTATGAAACAATGTTATGCATGAAGATATTATGTGACAAAAAACTTTTAAATATGTATATACCCCTATTACAGTGACAATTTTTTGTTCCCCCCTTCATAACCACCTGGAATGTTCAATTGAGATTGCAAAGAACCATTTTTTGGCCCCAAATTGCTAGTATTCGCAAACACATCACCATTATGCTCTCCATGTCATGTACATCTGCATCAATACAGTTGATTTGTATTTATCAGCATCATAGCTGTTGACCAATCATTAGTAACCACACTGTAAAAATATTAGCAATTATGCTGAAGACGAAATTGGCACCATGTGAGCAGCTGCGTTCACACAGAGGGAGCTGCAGCTGCTTACTGCAGTGATGGACCGCTGCATAGGCCACACAGGGCCTTTTGTGTCCAAAGCACAAAAGCGTGCGGCCTATGCAAAGGTCTGCAGAAAGCTGCGGATGCAGATGAACTCCCAGCGGAGCATAATCCAGCTGGAGCACTGCTGGGTCGAACCTCTGCCACCACCAGCCCCAACTACTAGCGAGCCTACACACGCAAATAGCAGCCCGTAAGTATTGCATACATAAGCGATTATGACACAGAGGGTTTTTATGGCATGTAGAATGGAGAGTAAAGGATGCAGGTATTAGCGTATTAATGTTTATATGTTCAGTTGAGTTATTAAGTGGGTGACTACTAAATATCATTTTAATACTGAATTTTCTAAAGTTTTTTATTTTTGTTTAATCAATAATGTAAAGTAAAGTAGAAATGTTTATTACAGCCTCTAGTAATGTTTTTCCTTTATCTTTACAAGAAGGGCCACCCATCAAGCCCCCTCCCCCTTGCAACCTCCATTCCCCTGGGAAGATTCCGGCCCCTCTGCCCCTCCCTCGTCCCTGGAAGCTTCAGCCCACTCTGCTTCACCTGACACACCAGAAGATGCCACCCCCTCTTTCCCTCCATCCTCCCTGGACAATTCCGGCCCCTCTGCCCCACCCACCACACCAGAAGATTGCACCCCCTCTGCCCCACCCGAAGGTTGGCGCAACTTCCAGTGCAACAGGACCCCTTCAAGCTGGCCGCGCTGGGGGAGTGGCAGCTAAAGTGGAGGAGGAGACGAATGCTGCTGATGGAGAAAGTAAGTACATAATCTTTTAAAACACATTTTTCTTAATCTTTTTTTGCCTGTGATATATGGCTAAGTGTAACAATTGATCACGAATGTGTTTGTTGGGTGATATGTTTAAGAACCTTAAAAATATATGTGGCTATTTGATATGTATCTGTAATAAATATTTTATATGTGAATCTTCTTGTGGATAAATAAAAACTGTAGCATATGTTAAAAAAAAAACTGTGACAGAGTGGTTAGAGTCACACTGAAGGTTTGTGTGCAGTATTTTTTTTGTTTTTTGCAGTAGTATTTTTAATGGATTGTAGTGTCGAAAGCAGATGGCCAGTAAAGAGATTATTGTATAAGTAAATGCAGCACATAATGAGGGTATGGTTTTTAGTGCTTCTAATTAAGATGGTATTTGTCAGGTATTTTAGATGCATGTAACATGATTTTTTTGCCTGCATTTGTGCCTCTAAAATCAGTTCCCTGTCAAGATTAACACCAGGACAGTGAGCTGGTGAAGTCTGGTTTGTACATTGCTTCTATAATGCATAATGTCTGTAAGTACAGTATATCATTTATTTAATATTCATTACAGATGCTGAGGGCATAGATTGCAATGCAGGGATCAAGATGGTACTATCCAAGATCCTACTAGAGGACATTCTCCTCAAAAAATATTTTTGATTAATCATGTTACTTTTTTGTTTGTTGTTTAATGTATATTTTTGTCATTTTACTAGAAAGTAAAGTTTGTTCACAACAAATTTGTGTGTTGTGTTTTGTAAAAGGGAATTATCGTATACTGTAGATAGTGATGAATCATTGTTTGGAAAGTGTTAAAATGTAGAGTGATAAAGTACCAACCAAACAGCTCCTAACTGCTATTTTTCAAGCACATCCCTGTGACATGGCAGTTAGGAGCTGATTGGTTGGTACTTTATCACTTTACATTTCATCACTATCCAAAAAATGATGCATCTAGGCCAAAGTGTTTAATTTGTATATAATCCATCTCATCCATTCACTGTTATTGTAATATGGGAAAAATTTACATTTGCAACAATTGCATTTATCTTTCTGGCATAATTTATTTTTTTAGATTCAGAGTATTGTGCAAATAGGACAAAAATATATTAAACTGATATGTTTGTTGCCTTAATTGCTGAATGTTATTGAGCAATTAGGTTGTCAAACTCTTCAGTTTGCAGTGTTTGGTCACTATATTGTTCAATAACATTTTAATTCCATAGGTTGATTGGGTGTTTAACCTTTAATGATAAAGAAAAGCATTGTGCAATTGTTTGCAAACTAGCGATTGCAACGCACATGTACTACTAGCTCACTGATGCAGGCGCTGTAATACGCAACTCTGCAAATGCATCGCTCCTCTGTGTTTTAAAATTGTAAACACCTTTTTTGTGCACTGTTGCATATTTTGTGCAAACGTGTGTAATGGGCGTGAATTTTCCTTGTGATCGCACATGTACGATATGTTTGCAACATTGCGTACGCTGTGTGTGATCGCAGACAACAGCGATCAGGTCTAAATTAGACCCTTAGATTGAGAACACAGTGCCACAGTTTAATTTGGCCTAATTTAGGGTCTTTGCTACAGAATAGCAGGCATGCATACAGGGTCTGGTGAAGAAATCTTTGACTCTGTGAACACCAATGACCTATTCAGTGACTTTAAACATCTGGCAGGTATTCCTCACTAGTAGTCAGCAACAGAAAAAAGGTGGTACCATATGGACAACATTGGTTGGTATCTCATAATGCACACACATTCATGCTAGGGTTAATTTTAGAGTGATGGTGGCCTCAGTGTTTCAGGCAGCAATGCTAACCTTTACACCATACAGTTTTAACCTTCATTTGCTTGCAATGGGCAGTCGGTAAATAATTAATTTGATAGTTTCCAGGTTTGTTTGCAGGCAGTGGCTTAAAAATAAATGTTGCTCCCCCCTGCCAAAAGATTCTGGTGCCCCCCCCCCATGGCATTTTAGTGCCACTTACACATAATGCCCCACAGAAGTGCCACTTACACCTAATGCCCCCAGTAGTGCAACTTACGCACCCTGTAGTATCTGCTTTCACATAATCCCCCCCCAGCAGTGCTCACTGGCATTGGCCTCCTCTGCTACTGTTGCTGCTGTTTTTGTTGCTGCTGGCACTATCTGTGAGACCTGGGGAGGAGAGCGGAGAGCACTTCTCCTGCCCGTCGCTGAGTCTGGTGGCCATTACAAATATGGCTCCAGCTTGTGAGCCAATCGGAGCTCACGCTTCAGCAACCAATCATGAACCACCACATTCCAGTCCGCAAACTCTGATTGGCTGGCGGCCAGTACCACATTTGAAATATTGTGTGGAATCCCTGGTGCCCCCAAGCCACTGTGGGGTATGCAGAGGCTATTGCTATGCCTCTGTTTGCAGGGTATAAATTCTTTTATATAGGCCTAAGCTGATTTATCTGAATGTGGAAGTGTTAGACCTTTTTGTGCACCAGCATTTCTCTTTCTTGTGAATGGCATTAACCAGGTGACTTGGGGTGGCAGGCTGCAGTTCTGCGAACCTGGGATTTGTTGAGAAAGCAGAATTATTTGGTGGACACAGAGGGTGCAAGTGCAGTTGTGGTCCACTATACATTGGAGAGAGGGTGAGTATCTCACTGCCTTAAAGAAGGATCTGATCATTTTAATTGGGAATTGACCAGTATTATGTCAAATAAGAAGTGGCGCTGCCCCATTTATTTAGATTTTCTACTGTTGTTCTAAATTGATGCACTGCTTTCATGGCCACTCTTTTTTACCATTCCAAATAATAAAGCTGTGTCCTCATTTGTACCAATCACTGCCCAATGTTTCCTTACTGCACATGCACAAAACGGTGGGAAAGTTGCCACTGCACCATTTACCTGGAAATTTGTAAAGAGATACTGCTGCTGGCAGGGGACTCTGGAGGGGTGAGTATTGAAAAATTGTGTGCAGGGTGTGTGGTGTGGGACACCTGTGACCATGAGGGCCCATGTGCACAACACATTTGAAATACAAGGTAGCTCAGACAACACCAGTATTGTTTTACTTAGTAATAAGAGGCTGTTTGCTATGTGGTTTGGAAAAGTGCCTCTTAATAAATTTGTGGTTTACTTAACTACCATGATAAAAGTCAACACTGTGGTTTCAGTCACTGGACAGGATATATTAAATATCAAATTTTTAATGCAATAATATCGGAGTAGTAAACAGTGCTGAAAGCAGGGTTTTACGGGGTGGTATGGAGAACCAGTAAGAATTATGGTGGTGGTACACAGCTGAGGCATAATTTATAAGGGGCATTTTTGTGTGTAGGACATAAAATTGTGTCAGTGGCATAACTGTGTGTGGCATAATATGTAATAGGCATTACGGTGTGTGGTATAATATGTAAAGCATTATGGTGTGTGGCATAATGTGTAATGAGAATTATGGTGTGTGGCATAATATGTAATGGGCATTATGGTATGTGGCATAATGTGTAATAGGCATTATGGTGTATGGCATAATGTGGCCATACCCCTATTGTCATGTAGCCACCCCCTAGTTTTGTGTGACCACACCCCTTCATGACACATGACCACGCTCATTTTTAGTATCAGGTATAGGTTTTGAATAGTGGGGAGATTGGTCTCGACAATCTTTTTTACTGTCCATACAACTCTCTGTAGCCTTTGTCTTACCAGACTGCGATTGATGAGCATAGGACAGACTCCACAATGGCTGTGTAGAAGATGTGCAGCAGTTTCTGCGGGATATTGAATTTCTTGAGTTGCCTTAGAAAGAACATTTCCTGTTGTGCCTTCCTGACGATGGTACCTACAGTATGTTTGGTCCCCATTTAAGGTCACGGGATATTTTTGACCCTAGGAATTTAAAGGGGTCCACCCACGACACTACGCAGTTGGCAATCACGAGTGGGGGCATGGAAGCAGGTTTCCTTCTGAAGTCAACTACCATCTCTACCATTTTGAGGGGATTTAGGTCAAGGTTATTCCTGCTGCACCACTGTGTTAGCCGGTCAACCTTGCATCTGTATGCAGACTCATACCCATCCTCGATTAGACCAATGATGGTGGTGTCATCAGTGAATTTTATGATTTTTACTGATTGCTCGGCCGAGGTACAGTCATTGGTGTACAGAAAGAAGAGCAGGGGGGAGAGGACACATCCTTAGGTGGGCCTTGTGCTGATTGAGCGCACATCAGACAAGAGCTTCCCTGCTTTCACCACCTGTCTCCTTGCTGTCAGGAAATATATGATCCAGGAGCATGTTGATGCACGAACCCCTAAAGAGAGAAGTTTTGGCTGCAGGATACATGGGACGATTGTGTTGAATGCTGATCTGAAGTCCACGAATAGAACCCTCGCATAGGTGCCTGGACAGACCAGGTGCTGTAGGATGTAGTGCAATCCCAAGTTGACTGAATGGTTATTCTAAATAGAATTTTCATTCTCTTTGCTTTTTTTGTATAGTACAGTATTTCATTTCAACATTTCTAAATTGCCAGTTTACCACTAGATTCTGATTTTATGCTGCCACGTGATTAGTTATGTATTTGCTCTCTGTAGCATACTGAATGATTATGAATTGAATATTACTTGTTATTCCTATAAATGGTCCTGGTTTTAAACTTCCTTTTCTTGGTTGATAGTTTTAGTGAGAAACAGTGAATGTCTTTAATATTCCATTGAGATTGACAGATGCACTTAAAGCACTTACTGTACAATCAAAGAAAATTTCACATGCACTTAAAAATACCAGATATTGCAAATATCAAAGCATGCCACCATACTGGGAGTAAAGCTTTAAAAAACAAATATGATGAATGCACATGAAAATCTTTTCATAATCTTATTTAAAGCAGTCAAGTAATTTAAATGACTAAATAAATTAGTTTCCATTTAAGTGGAATATAATTCATATATGTATACATTTATTGCAATCACATGAACACAATAATATAAGACAACAGAGTAAATTAAATGTATTTAAAAATATATAGATTTTTTTTAATAGACAAACAAGTTGGGTGCATAGTCATTGTTTCATATTGAGGTGTTATTCACATTAATATTTCCTATGCATGGTACAGTAAATACCGGCTGCTTTTGCATGTAGTCCACAAATATTATACAGCTTTATTTTTTACATAGCACGTTAGACTTCAGTTTGAACACACCCCACCAAAATATAAATCTCTCTGCACGTGTTACATCTGCCCCACCTGCAGTCCATCATGGTTTTTACCAGTTGCTTGATTTTTTGCTTTACTTACAAACATGAATAAGGCCCTTTTTACATTTAACTCTCTGACTATGGCATAATTCTTGACTCCATTCACCTCCGACATCCCAGCACTGCCACAGTTACATGAAGTCCTGCAATCACTATAATGATAGCATGAGCAAACCAGTCATTGCCTGCCAGACGATTAGCACATTATTTCCTGAAGTACTCTCTGCTGAAAACATCCATATATTATTACTGCCTAATAAACTGGTGGCAGCCAGAAAATACATGAAATAAACAGAGGATACAATAAGCGACTCTAAACTTTCCTTAAATCATGTTAAGTTGATGAGAAAATCGAGTCTTCTATATCCTCCAAATATATAACTGTATAATGCTATCCAAATGCACAGACTGATACCAAGGGATTAAGGGCCTAATTCAGATCTGATCCCAGCAGCAAATTTGTTAGCTAATGGGCAAAACCAGTAAATCTGTGATTTAGCCCCTGAAACCCAAAATCCATTTAGATCTGTTGCTACCATTTGAAATTTATTTAAAAAATGTATAAAAGATTCAACCTTTAATAAATAAACCCTTAAGCACCTGGACAATGTGAATAGTCACTGAAAGTAATAGTGGAAACTCATTGGCATTGAAGGGATTCTGTATGCTTTACCGGCGGCCGGGATGCCAGCTGTCCATATCCTAAAAGCAGCATCCTGCCCGCCTGAATGCCTGCTGCGGGGCGAGCGCTAAGAGGGATTCCAGCTAGTGGCATTGCCGGCTGGCGGGATTCCAGCATCAATATTCTGACCACTGGGCTCCCGACAGCCGGCAAATTGACTGCATCTCCATTGAAGCATTACTAATGGATCATTAGGTGAATTTAAACAGTAGAGTTTACAGGGCTGAAGCAGAGTTGAACAAAAGCTGTTTGCATACTGCAGCATATCCTGTGTAAATGTGCAGTGCATGTGTTCAGAACTGGGTGCACCCAAGTGTAGATGATGCAGAGTGGCACATATTTCTACTAGAGATGAGCGCCGGAAATTTTTCGGGTTTTGTGTTTTGGTTTTGGGTTCGGTTCCGCGGCCGTGTTTTGGGTTCGACCGCGTTTTGGCAAAACCTCACCGAATTTTTTTTGTCGGATTCGGGTGTGTTTTGGATTCGGGTGTTTTTTTCAAAAAACCCTAAAAAACAGCTTAAATCATAGAATTTGGGGGTAATTTTGATCCCAAAGTATTATTAACCTCAAAAAACATAATTTACACTCATTTTCAGCCTATTCTGAACACATCACACCTCACAATATTATTTTTAGTCCTAAAATTTGCACCGAGGTCGCTGTGTGAGTAAGATAAGCGACCCTAGTGGCCGACACAAACACCGGGCCCATCTAGGAGTGGCACTGCAGTGTCACGCAGGATGTCCCTTCCAAAAAACCCTCCCCAAACAGCACATGACGCAAAGAAAAAAAGAGGCGCAATGAGGTAGCTGTGTGAGTAAGATTAGCGACCCTAGTGGCCGACACAAACACCGGGCCCATCTAGGAGTGGCACTGCAGTGTCACGCAGGATGTCCCTTCCAAAAAACCCTCCCCAAACAGCACATGACGCAAAGAAAAAAAGAGGCGCAATGAGGTAGCTGACTGTGTGAGAAAGATAAGCGACCCTAGTGGCCGACACAAACACCGGGCCCATCTAGGAGTGGCACTGCAGTGTCACGCAGGATGTCCCTTCCAAAAAACCCTCCCCAAACAGCACATGACGCAAAGAAAAAAAGAGGCGCAATGAGGTAGCTGTGTGAGTAAGATTAGCGACCCTAGTGGCCGACACAAACACCGGGCCCATCTAGGAGTGGCACTGCAGTGTCACGCAGGATGGCCCTTCCAAAAAACCCTCCCCAAACAGCACATGACGCAAAGAAAAAAAGAGGCGCAATGAGGTAGCTGACTGTGTGAGTAAGATTAGCGACCCTAGTGGCCGACACAAACACCGGGCACATCTAGGAGTGGCACTGCAGTGTCACGCAGGATGTCCCTTCCAAAAAACCCTCCCCAAACAGCACATGACGCAAAGAAAAAAAGAGGCGCAATGAGGTAGCTGTGTGAGTAAGATTAGCGACCCTAGTGGCCGACACAAACACCGGGCCCATCTAGGAGTGGCACTGCAGTGTCACGCAGGATGTCCCTTCCAAAAAACCCTCCCCAATCAGCACATGATGCAAAGAAAAAGAAAAGAAAAAAGAGGTGCAAGATGGAATTGTCCTTGGGCCCTCCCACCCACCCTTATGTTGTATAAACAAAACAGGACATGCACACTTTAACCAACCCATCATTTCAGTGACAGGGTCTGCCACACGACTGTGACTGATATGACGGGTTGGTTTGGACCCCCCCCAAAAAAGAAGCAATTAATCTCTCCTTGCACAAACTGGCTCTACAGAGGCAAGATGTCCACCTCATCTTCACCCTCCGATATATCACCGTGTACATCCCCCTCCTCACAGATTATCAATTCGTCCCCACTGGAATCCACCATCTCAGCTCCCTGTGTACTTTGTGGAGGCAATTGCTGCTGGTCAATGTCTCCGCGGAGGAATTGATTATAATTCATTTTAATGAACATCATCTTCTCCACATTTTCTGGATGTAACCTCGTACGCCGATTGCTGACAAGGTGAGCGGCGGCACTAAACACTCTTTCGGAGTACACACTTGTGGGAGGGCAACTTAGGTAGAATAAAGCCAGTTTGTGCAAGGGCCTCCAAATTGCCTCTTTTTCCTGCCAGTATAAGTACGGACTGTGTGACGTGCCTACTTGGATGCGGTCACTCATATAATCCTCCACCATTCTATCAATGTTGAGAGAATCATATGCAGTGACAGTAGACGACATGTCCGTAATCGTTGTCAGGTCCTTCAGTCCGGACCAGATGTCAGCATCAGCAGTCGCTCCAGACTGCCCTGCATCACCGCCAGCGGGTGGGCTCGGAATTCTGAGCCTTTTCCTCGCACCCCCAGTTGCGGGAGAATGTGAAGGAGGAGATGTTGACAGGTCGCGTTCCGCTTGACTTGACAATTTTGTCACCAGCAGGTCTTTCAACCCCAGCAGACCTGTGTCTGCCGGAAAGAGAGATCCAAGGTAGGCTTTAAATCTAGGATCGAGCACGGTGGCCAAAATGTAGTGCTCTGATTTCAACAGATTGACCACCCGTGAATCCTTGTTAAGCGAATTAAGGGCTGCATCCACAAGTCCCACATGCCTAGCGGAATCGCTCCGTGTTAGCTCCTTCTTCAATGCCTCCAGCTTCTTCTGCAAAAGCCTGATGAGGGGAATGACCTGACTCAGGCTGGCAGTGTCTGAACTGACTTCACGTGTGGCAAGTTCAAAGGGCATCAGAACCTTGCACAACGTTGAAATCATTCTCCACTGCACTTGAGACAGGTGCATTCCACCTACTATATCGTGCTCAATTGTATAGGCTTGAATGGCCTTTTGCTGCTCCTCCAACCTCTGAAGCATATAGAGGGTTGAATTCCACCTCGTTACCACTTCTTGCTTCAGATGATGGCAGGGCAGGTTCAGTAGTTTTTGGTGGTGCTCCAGTTTTCTGTACGTGGTGCCTGTACGCCGAAAGTGTCCCGCAATTCTTCTGGCCACCGACAGCATCTCTTGCACGCCTCTGTCGTTTTTTAAAAAATTCTGCACCACCAAATTCAAGGTATGTGCAAAACATGGGACGTGCTGGAATTGGCCCAGATTTAATGCACACACAATATTGCTGGCGTTGTCCGATGCCACAAATCCACAGGAGAGTCCAATTGGGGTAAGCCATTCCGCGATGATCTTCCTCAGTTGCCGTAAGAGGTTTTCAGCTGTGTGCGTATTCTGGAAAGCGGTGATACAAAGCGTAGCCTGCCTAGGAAAGAGTTGGCGTTTGCGAGATGCTGCTACTGGTGCCGCCGCTGCTGTTCTTGCGGCGGGAGTCCATACATCTACCCAGTGGGCTGTCACAGTCATATAGTCCTGACCCTGCCCTGCTCCACTTGTCCACATGTCCGTGGTTAAGTGGACATTGGGTACAGCTGCATTTTTTAGGACACTGGTGACTCTTTTTCTGAGGTCTGTGTACATTTTCGGTATCGCCTGCCTAGAGAAATGGAACCTAGATGGTATTTGGTACCGGGGACACAGTACCTCCAACAAGTCTCTAGTTGGCTCTGCAGTAATGATGGATACCGGAACCACGTTTCTCACCACCCAGGATGCCAAGGCCTCAGTTATCCGCTTTGCAGTAGGATGACTGCTGTGATATTTCATCTTCCTCGCAAAGGACTGTTGAACAGTCAATTGCTTACTGGAAGTAGTACAAGTGGGCTTACGACTTCCCCTCTGGGATGACCATCGACTCCCAGCGGCAACAACAGCAGCGCCAGCAGCAGTAGGCGTTACACGCAAGGATGCATCGGAGGAATCCCAGGCAGGAGAGGACTCGTCAGACTTGCCAGTGACATGGCCTGCAGGACTATTGGCATTCCTGGGGAAGGAGGAAATTGACACTGAGGGAGTTGGTGGGGTGGTTTGCGTGAGCTTGGTTACAAGAGGAAGGGATTTACTGGTCAGTGGACTGCTTCCGCTGTCACCCAAAGTTTTTGAACTTGTCACTGACTTATTATGAATGCGCTGCAGGTGACGTATAAGGGAGGATGTTCCGAGGTGGTTAACGTCCTTACCCCTACTTATTACAGCTTGACAAAGGGAACACACGGCTTGACACCTGTTGTCCGCATTTCTGGTGAAATACCTCCACACCGAAGAGCTGATTTTTTTGGTATTTTCACCTGGCATGTCAACGGCCATATTCCTCCCACGGACAACAGGTGTCTCCCCGGGTGCCTGACTTAAACAAACCACCTCACCA
The DNA here is from genome assembly GCF_028390025.1 of Pseudophryne corroboree. Classification (NCBI taxonomy): domain Eukaryota; kingdom Metazoa; phylum Chordata; class Amphibia; order Anura; family Myobatrachidae; genus Pseudophryne; species Pseudophryne corroboree. The sequence goes on from NC_086448.1 coordinate 593,927,965, forward strand.
TCAGAATCCTCCTGGTCAATTTCCTCCCCAGCGCCAGCAACACCCATATCCTCCTCATCCTGGTGTACTTCAACACTGACATCTTCAATCTGACTATCAGGAACTGGACTGCGGGTGCTCCTTCCAGCACTTGCAGGGGGCATGCAAATAGTGGAAGGCGCATGCTCTTCACGTCCAGTGTTGGGAAGGTCAGGCATCGCAAACGACACAATTGGACTCTCCTTGTGGATTTGGGATTTCAAAGAACGCACAGTTCTTTGCGGTGCTTTTGCCAGCTTGAGTCTTTTCAGTTTTCTAGCGAGAGGCTGAGTGCTTCCATCCTCATGTGAAGCTGAACCACTAGCCATGAACATAGGCCAGGGCCTCAGCCGTTCCTTGCCACTCCGTGTGGTAAATGGCATATTGGCAAGTTTACGCTTCTCCTCCGACAATTTTATTTTAGGTTTTGGAGTCCTTTTTTTTCTGATATTTGGTGTTTTGGATTTGACATGCTCTGTACTATGACATTGGGCATCGGCCTTGGCAGACGACGTTGCTGGCATTTCATCGTCTCGGCCATGACTAGTGGCAGCAGCTTCAGCACGAGGTGGAAGTGGATCTTGATCTTTCCCTAATTTTGGAACCTCAACTTTTTTGTTCTCCATATTTTATAGGCAGAACTAAAAGGCACCTCAGGTAAACAATGGAGATGGATGGATTGGATACTAGTATACAATTATGGACGGACTGCCACGGTTAGGTGGTATAAAAAAACCACGGTTAGGTGGTATATATTATAATAATAATACAATTATGGATGGACGGACTGCCTGCCGACTGCCGACACAGAGGTAGCCACAGCCGTGAACTACCGCACTGTACACTGGTTGATAAAGAGATAGTAGTATACTCGTAACAACTAGTATGACACTATGACGACGGTATAAAGAATGAAAAAAAAACCACGGTTAGGTGGTATATATTATAATAATAATACAATTATGGATGGACGGACTGCCTGCCGTGTGCCGACACAGAGGTAGCCACAGCCGTGAACTACCGCACTGTACACTGGTTGATAAAGAGATAGTAGTATACTCGTAACAACTAGTATGACACTATGACGACGGTATAAAGAATGAAAAAAAAACCACGGTTAGGTGGTATATATTATAATAATAATACAATTATGGATGGACGGACTGCCTGCCGACTGCCGACACAGAGGTAGCCACAGCCGTGAACTACCGCACTGTACACTGGTTGATAAAGAGATAGTAGTATACTCGTAACAACTAGTATGACACTATGACGACGGTATAAAGAATGAAAAAAAAACCACGGTTAGGTGGTATATATTATAATAATAATACAATTATGGATGGACGGACTGCCTGCCGACTGCCGACACAGAGGTAGCCACAGCCGTGAACTACCGCACTGTACACTGGTTGATAAAGAGATAGTAGTATACTCGTAACAACTAGTATGACACTATGACGACGGTATAAAGAATGCAAAAAAAACCACAGTTAGGTGGTATATATTATAATAATAATACAATTATGGATGGACGGACTGCCTGCCGACTGCCGACACAGAGGTAGCCACAGCCGTGAACTACCGCACTGTACACTGGTTGATAAAGAGATAGTAGTATACTCGTAACAACTAGTATGACACTATGACGGTATAAAGAATGAAAAAAAAACCACGGTTAGGTGGTATATATTATAATAATAATACAATTATGGATGGACGGACTGCCTGCCGACTGCCGACACAGAGGTAGCCACAGCCGTGAACTACCGCACTGTACACTGGTTGATAAAGAGATAGTAATATACTCGTAACAATTAGGATGACACTATGACGGTATAAAGAATGAAAAAAAAACCACGGTTAGGTGGTAGGTATATAATAATAAATAATACAATTCTGGTCGGACGGACTGCCTGCCGTGTGCCGACACAGAGGTAGCCACAGCCGTGAACTACCGCACTGTACACTGGTTGATAAAGAGATAGTAGTATACTCGTAACAATTAGGATGACACTATGACGGTATAAAGAATGAAAAAAAAACCACGGTTAGGTGGTAGGTATATAATAATAAATAATACAATTCTGGTCGGACGGACTGCCTGCCGTGTGCCGACACAGAGGTAGCCACAGCCGTGAACTACCGCACTGTACACTGGTTGATAAAGAGATAGTAGTATACTCGTAACAATTAGGATGACACTATGACGGTATAAAGAATGAAAAAAAAACCACGGTTAGGTGGTAGGTATATAATAATAAATAATACAATTCTGGTCGGACGGACTGCCTGCCGTGTGCCGACACAGAGGTAGCCACAGCCGTGAACTACCGCACTGTACACTGGTTGATAAAGAGATAGTAGTATACTCGTAACAATTAGGATGACACTATGACGGTATAAAGAATGAAAAAAAAACCACGGTTAGGTGGTAGGTATATAATAATAAATAATACAATTCTGGTCGGACGGACTGCCTGCCGTGTGCCGACACAGAGGTAGCCACAGCCGTGAACTACCGCACTGTACACTGGTTGATAAAGAGATAGTAGTATACTCGTAACAATTAGGATGACACTATGACGGTATAAAGAATGAAAAAAAAACCACGGTTAGGTGGTAGGTATATAATAATAAATAATACAATTCTGGTCGGACGGACTGCCTGCCGTGTGCCGACACAGAGGTAGCCACAGCCGTGAACTACCGCACTGTACACTGGTTGATAAAGAGATAGTAGTATACTCGTAACAATTAGGATGACACTATGACGGTATAAAGAATGAAAAAAAAACCACGGTTAGGTGGTAGGTATATAATAATAAATAATACAATTCTGGTCGGACGGACTGCCTGCCGTGTGCCGACACAGAGGTAGCCACAGCCGTGAACTACCGCACTGTACACTGGTTGATAAAGAGATAGTAGTATACTCGTAACAATTAGGATGACACTATGACGGTATAAAGAATGAAAAAAAAACCACGGTTAGGTGGTAGGTATATAATAATAAATAATACAATTCTGGTCGGACGGACTGCCTGCCGTGTGCCGACACAGAGGTAGCCACAGCCGTGAACTACCGCACTGTACACTGGTTGATAAAGAGATAGTAGTATACTCGTAACAATTAGGATGACACTATGACGGTATAAAGAATGAAAAAAAAACCACGGTTAGGTGGTAGGTATATAATAATAAATAATACAATTCTGGTCGGACGGACTGCCTGCCGTGTGCCGACACAGAGGTAGCCACAGCCGTGAACTACCGCACTGTACTGTGTCTGCTGCTAATATAGACTGGTTGATATTTAAAGAGATATTAGTAGTATACAACAATACTATACTGGTGGTCAGGCACTGGTCACCACTCCTGCAGCAAAAGTGTGCACTGTTAATTAATATAATTGTACTCCTGGCTCCTGCTAACAACCTGCAGTGCTCCCCAGTCTCCCCCACAATTAATTATAAGCTTTTAATTTATACATTGATGACTGTGCAGCACACTGGGCTGAGCTGAGTGCACACAGACTGAGTCACACTGTGTGACTGACTGTGCTGTGTATCGTTTTTTTTTTCAGGCAGAGAACGGATATAGCAGAGAGAAGTGAACGGATATATTATATTAAATAAAAGTTAACTAGCAACTGCACTGGTCACTGACTGTGGTAAACTAACTCTGTCTGCGACTCTGCACAATCTCTCTCTATCTAATCTATCTATCTCTATTCTAATGGAGAGGACGCCAGACACGTCCTCTCCCTATCAATCTCAATGCACGAGTGAAAATGGCGGCGACGCGCGGCTCCTTATATAGAATCCGAGTCTCGCGATAGAATCCGAGCCTCGCGAGAATCCGACAGCGTCATGATGACGTTCGGGCGCGCTCGGGTTAACCGAGCAAGGCGGGAAGATCCGAGTCGCTCGGACCCGTGGAAAAAAAAGTGAAGTTCGTGCGGGTTCGGATTCAAAGAAACCGAACCCGCTCATCTCTAATTTCTACTAGTTCAAAAGGTTGAACTGTGTTACAGTATAATGGGGCATTCTGATAAGATTCAGTGAGAATGTGCAAATCCAGACCTGTACATAAGCAAAAATATGTCTGGTTGGAGACTTTCTTTTGCAACTACAGTAGTATAAGACAGATACACACAGGTTATAGGGGGTAATTCAAAGTTGATCGCAGCAGGAAATTTTTTAGCAGTTGGGCAAAACCATGTGCACTGCAGGGGGGGGGGGGGGCAGATATAACATTTGCATAAAGGGTGAGATTTGGGTGGGTTATTTTGTTTCTGTGCAGGGTAAATACTGGCTGCTTTATTTTTACACTGCAATTTAGATTTCAGATAGAATTCACCACACCCAAATCTATCTCTCTCTGCACATGTTATATCTGCTCCCCCTGCAGTTCACATGGTTTTGCCCAACTGCTAACAAAAATCCTGCTGCGATCAACTTGGAATTACCCCCATGGTGTCTAGTAGCAAACCAAGCTTGATATATACCTGTGATTCGCTACAGAATTTCAGGTATTTCCATGTGTATAACTTTAATTTTGAAGGACTTCCTGGTAAACTAATTTAACTTACAACAGGACATACTCCACCCACCCCTGTCAATCTTTGTCAGGCCACAACTCTGAGTGCACCTTCCCCAGACTATTGCTGTCAAAAGGCTTGCACTGAGGAGAATAATCCATCTCCTCCTCTGCACCGTCTCACCTCTGATGCTTCTCTGCTCAGTGCTGTAAATGCTGGGATGACAGGCCAAGCTTCGACTGCTGTATGTTAAATATGTAAGGTTTGCAGGGATAGGCTAACTCTATTCAAAAGGACCCTAGGTCTCCTTGCATAGCTTCTCACTCTCCTTGGGGCTCCTTCTTTGAGGTAAAAAGGTAAAGATTTTCACACAACACTTAAGGTCACTAGGAGAGCTGTTGGAACCTTTTACACAGCAGATAAGCAGTTTCTGACTATCCACATTTCCTTTAATACATTTTAAAAGTCAAAATATCTATGTCTCCTTTCCTCCTATTGCACTCTGAGAGATTCGGCAATGTTTATTTCAATTTACAGGATAATCTCTGATAATTGAGACACTGGCTCACATTCCGAGTTGATCGCTCGCTAGCTGCTTTTAGCAGCAATGCAAACGCTAGACTGCCACCCTCTGGGAGTGTATCTTAGATTAGCAGAAGTGCGAACGAAAGGTTAGCAGAACTGCTCGTAAAAATTTTCATGCAGTTTCTGAGCAGCTCCAAACCTAATCCTACCTTGCGATCACTGCAGACAGTTTTGTTCCTGCTTTGATGTCACAAACACGCCCTGCGTTCGGCTAGCCACTCCCCCATTTCCCCAGGCACGCCTGTGTTTTTACCTGACATGCCTGCGTTTTTTAGCACACTCCCGGAAAACGGCCAGTTACCACCCAGAAACACCCACTTCCTGTCAATCACTCACCGATCAACAGAGCGACAGAAAAGCATCGCTCGGCCTTGTGTAAAATTGCATAGTTTTGTGTGAAAGTACTTGGCGCGTGCGTACTGCGGCCCGTACGCATGTGCAGAAGTGCCGATTTTTTGCCTGATCGCGGTGCAACGAAAAACGGCAAATAGCGATCAACTCGGAATGACCCCCACTATACTTTCCTGACTGGAAAAAGGTTTGTTAAGTACCTATATCTAAAATAAATAAATAAATATATATATAAATATATATATATATATATATATATATATACGCATCTTGGTATTTCCGGCACCATGCATTCTTTATAGCCCTGGCTGGGTGGGCTGTCTTAACATTCCTCTGTGAGGGGGAATTATGTCACCCTTTTGTTGGTGGAATTTTGGAAAAACCCTTCTTAATTGGTGCCTATGTCACAAAAGCAAGCTACTGTCCAAATTTTAAGTTCCTAATCCTTATGGTTCAGGAGATTTTGTGATGAATCCGAGGTATTTGCCTTTTACATATATATGTAAAAGAGATATGCATAGGACAATTTTTGCTGGTTTTGGTTTAACTATAAGTCATTGTCCAGTTTTCATTTTGGTTTTGCAAAAATGCCATGACTGCTTTTGGTTTCGTATTTGTTATTCAAAAATGTACAAAAAAGCTCAAATCAGATAATTTGGGCCTTTTTTTGTTCCTGCAGGATTACTACTCTCAATAACATTACTTTGCAGTCATTTCAAGTCCATTTTGACCACCTCACAATATAGTTTTCATCCAGGTTAGACCAAAGACTGCAGCGTGCTGGATGGTTTCTAAGCAACAAAGCAGCGGCCCAAACACATGGCAGTTTATAGCACATCTATGAAACAGCAGACAGCAGTGGCTGAAATGAAAAGTGGTGCAAGATAGAATTCATCTAGGTCCTGTCCACACACTGTTATGTTGGATATTAAAATAGACATGCACAGTTTAACAAACCGAGCACTTCAGCTTCAGGCACTGCCACTTTTGTGGCTGACGTGCTTGGTTTGTTATGGCCCACACAAAACAAGCTACCCATGGTCTTAAGGCAGCTAAGCCAACAGGAGTTACTCATCGATAATAGACTTAGTAGTATTAAGCAATGTCAAAATGCAGCAACAAAAGCAAATAAGGTGTTAGCATGCATAAAACGGGAGATGAGAGTGTAATCCTGCCACTGCATAAACCATTGGTGCGGCCACACTTGGAATATTGTGTACAGTTCTGGGCACCTCACTATTAAAAAGATATCTTGGAACTCGAAAGGGTTCAGAGCCGAGCCACCAAACTGGTTAAGGGGTTAGAGGCACTGAATTATGAAGAAAGTCTTAAAAAGTAAGATTTAGTTACACTGGAAAAGAGGTGTTTCAGAGGGGACATTATTAATATTTATAAATACATAAAGGGACAATACAAGGATTTATCAAATGATCCGTTTTATAAAAAAAAAACACAACATAGGACACGAGGGCACCCCATGATGTTAGAAGAAAAAAAAATTCATACACAAGGGACAAATGGGTTCTTCACAGTAAGAGCTGTAAGGATTTGTAATTCTCTACCAGAGAAGGTAGTAGTTGTGGATTCAACCAATAAGTTTAAAAATAGATTAGATAAATTCCTAGCACAAAGAAATATCCAAAGATATAGCATTTAATTAATATCAAATTTTATAATACAGGTTGAACTCAATGGACATTTGTCTTTTTTCAACCTCAACAACTATGTAGCTATGTAACTATGTAACAGCTTTGCAGTGGCAAGATGTCATCATCACTACAATCTGCATCCTCACCCTTATCAATTTATACATTATACTCACACAATATGAATTCATCCCTGCTGGAATCTTTCATTACAGAAGTCTCTGTCTCTTTGATGTAACTGCTGGTAAAGGTCTTCCTCGTGGAATTTGTACAGATGAAGCTGCACTTATCTGAGGCAGCTCCACCGCAGGCGTGCACTCCCGACGTGACTAGGCGATCTGTCTGCCGAGTCTTGCCAGGAGTGCACAGAGATGCTCTCCCATTCTATGAATTGGAGAGCATCTCCGTCCGGGCGTGTGCGCCTGCCCGGACAGAGACGCTGTAGTCACTAGGCCCAGATTTAAGGTAATACAAACAGCTCATCTTTAATATATATAAATATATATATATATATATATATATATATATATATATATAGAGAGAGAGAGAGAGAGAGAGAGAGACAGACAGACAGACATATAGATAGTCATTTCCATTTACACTTTTTGCTAACCCTGCAAGACTTTCATCGGGCTGCACCTACTCTGTGGAATACCCTCCCATGCACAATAAAACTTTAGTCTCCACACCTTCTAGCATTGACTGAAAACTCACCTCTTCAGGCAACTTTTTCAAATTCCAGAACCGCCCACATAACCTTCATAAACTTTTCTATCCAATTACATCCCCACTGTAAAGTCCACACATATCCTCACATATTTTCTCTTTCTTCACTTTCCCATCCTCCTGACAACAGGCCAACATTGCTGGTGGACCATTATGCAAAAGATAACACCTCTCCTTGAGTATCAATGACTACTTATCTAAAGATTGTAAGCTTGTAAGAAGGGCCTTCTTACCTCTATGTCTGTTATTACTCAGTTTTGTTTTATCACTGTTGTTTTCAATTGTAAAGTGCAGCAAAATTTGCTGCATTATATAAGAAACTGATAATAATAATAATAATAATAATAATTAATAATTAATAATAAATAAATAAGTAAAATTAAATAGATCCTAATTAAAGTTTTATCATTGAAACTGGATTATGGGATTGCTAGTCTCTGTATTTTTTCTCCATGTCGCATGAGTGTTGTCTGTTGTTGATTCATATTTTGTGCAAGTATCTGGGTGAAACCTAGCCAAGTAAAGTACCTTAGATTTTTGCTGAGTGCAGGATATATTGCAAATGTACAATATAGGTGAAAATAAGCATTATTTTCCTGTGCACACTTCTTTTGAGCAATGTAGGCTCAATTTACTCCCAGCTCTCTGCCTCAGGCTCATTGTATGTATTCACTCTTGACATACTGTATAAATACAATAAGTAGGACAATCTTCAAAATAATTCGATCGCCTGTTGGAGTTAAAATTGTATGTTTTCATATTTCTTCTTTGTAAATATCTGATTGTACACAGAGTGAAACAAATGTTGAAATATGAAACAAATTTTTTAAACAAGTTACTCTGTACTGAAAATGATATTGTTATGTATTTGGCAAAACATACTGTTCTCATTTAAGCTAATGGACAGCACAACATTAAAAACAACTGTTCAATAATTTGAATTCAGTGAGAGCAATCTCTATTGTTTCTGCCCAAAAGCATTGCACATCAATTCTTTTCTTCTTGTTATTGAATATTGATGGGAGACTTTTCTTCTGACAGGCAACAAAAATTAAGTCAGCACTTAGCCAGTCAAATCTCTTGAATGAATAAGAAGGTTAGAGCCTGAAACTAGGTTTAAATTACTTCACTTTTCTGTAGTAATTACATTTGTGCTTTACATTTGTTTAAAAATGAACATGTTTGATTTTCTTCTCCTGAAGGCCAACAAATGTGAGATTGAAAACTAGCATATTCCAACCATACAAAATACTGATCAAATTGTCTGAAAGTTTGTAAAGGTTAAAAAGAATTAGAAGTTGAATGAGAGCAGTTATGGCTAGAGGGAGAATTGGAACAATTAATACTGTAATCAATACAGAATTTGTAAGTGGATTTAGTTACTGTAAGTTCAAAAGAACAACATATGTATAGAGATGTGCGACTGGCACTTTTCGTGTTTTGGTTTTGCTTCTAATTCCTCTTTTGTGTTTTGGTTTTGGCTTGGTTTTGCCAAAACCACCCTTTCATGTTTGGTTTTGGTTTTGGATCTGGATGATTTAAAAAAAAAACATAAAAATGGCTAAAATCACAGAATTTGGGGGTAATTTTGATGGTACGGTATTATTAACCTAAATAACATTCATTTCCACTAATTTCCAGTCTATTCTGAACACCTCGCACCTCAAAATATTGTTTTTAGGCCAAAAGGTTGCACTGAGGTGGCTGTATGACTAAGCTAAATGACACAAGTGTGCGGCACAAACACCTGGCCCATCCAGGAGTAGCACTGCAGTGTCAGACAGGAGGGCAGATATAAAAAAAAGGCCCCAAACAGCACATGAAGCAGAGAAGAAAAAGAGGTGCACCGAGGTTGCTGTATGACTAAGCTAAGCAACACAAACACCTGGCTCATCTAGGAGTGGCACTGCAGTATCAGACAGGATGGCACTTTTAAAAACCTAGGCCCCAATCAGCACCTCATGCAAAGATGTAGAAGAGGTGCAATTAAGTAGCTGTATGACTAAGCCAAGCGCCACAAACAATTGGCCCATCTAGAAGTGGCATTGCAGTGTCAGACTGGATGGCACTTTTCAAAAACTAGGCCCCAAACAGCACCTCATGCAAAGATGTAGAAGAGGTGCAATGAGGTTGCTGTATGACTAAGCCAAGTGACACAAACAGTTGGTCCTTCTAGGAGTGGCACTGCAGTGGCAAACAGGAGGGCAGATATCCCAAAAAAGGCCCCAAACAGCACATGATGCAAAGAAGAAAAAGAGGTGCACCGAGGTTGCTGTATGACTAAGCTAAGCGACACAACCACCTGGCCCATCTAGTAGTGTCACGCAGTGGCTGAATGTCAAAAGTGGGCCGCAATTGTTCGGTCCACTGACAGCATCTCCTGCACACCCCTGTCATTTTAAAAAATTCTGCAATTGGTGGACTTATGCGGCAGTACCCCAGGACTCATACGGATGCTGTCACTCATATAATCCTCCACCATTCTTTCAATGGTGACAGAATCATATGCAGAGACAGTAGACATGTCAGTAATCGTTGGCAGGAAATTCAGTCTGGACCAGATGTCAGCTTTCGCTCCTGACTGCCATGCATCAACACCAACAGGTGGGCTAGGAAATCTTATCCTTTTCCTTGCAGCCCCAGTGGCAGAAGAAATTGAAGGAGGAGTTTTTAAAGGATCACGTTCCGCTTGAGTTGACAATTTACTCACCAGCAGGTCTTTTGCACCTCTGCAGACTTGTGTTTGCCGGAAAGAAAGCTACAACGTAGGCTTTAAACTTAGGATCAAGCACGGTGGCCAAAATGTAGTGCTCTGATTTCAACAGATTGACCACCCTTGAATCCTGGCAAAGCGAATGAAGGGCTCCATCCACAAGTCCCACATACTTTGCAGAATCACTTCGTCTTAGCTCCTCCTTCAATTTCTTCAGCTGCTTCTGCAAAAGCCTGATGGGGTAAATGACCTGACTCAAGCTGGCAGTGTCTGAACTGACTTCACATATGGCAAGTTCAAAGGGTTGGAGAACCTGGCACAAGATGGAAATCATTCTCAACTGCGCTTGAGTCAGGGGCATTACCCTTCCTTTGCCTATATCATAGGTGGATGTATAGGCTTGAATGGCCTTTTGCTGCTCCTCCATCCGCTGAAGAATATAGAGTGTTGAATTCCACCTCGTTACCACCTTTTGCTTCAGGTGATGGCAAGGCAGGTTCAGGCGTGGTTGATGGCACGCCAGTCTTTGGCACACAGTGGCTGAATGCCGAAAGTGGACCACAATTTTTCGGGCCACCGACAGCATCTCCTGCACGCCCCTGTCATTTTTCTAAAAATTCTGCACCACCAAATTAATTGTATGTGCAAAACATGGGACGTGCTGGAATTTGCCCAGATGTAATGCACGCACAATATTGGTGGCGTTGTCCGATGTCACAAATCCCCAGGAGAGTCTAATTGGGGTAAGCCATGATGTTCCTCAGTTTCCGTAAGAGGTTGTCAGCTGTGTGCCTCTTACGGAAAGCGGTGATACATAGCGTAGCCTGCCTAGGAGTTGGCGTTTGCGAAATGCTGCTACTGATGCCACTGCTGTTGTTGCTGTGGGAGGCCATACATCTACCCAGTGGGCTGTCACAGTCATATAGTCCTTAGTCTGCCCTGTTCCACTTGTCCACATGTCCGTTGGTAAGTGGACAGTGGGTACAACTGCATCTTGTAGGCTACTAAGGACACTTTTTCTGATGTCTCTGTACATTCTAGGTATCGCCTGCCTAGAGAAGTGGAAACTAGAGGGGATTTGATACCAGGGACACAGTACCGGGGACACATTACCTCAAACAATTCTTAATCCCACTGAACTATTGGCTGATACCGGACGCCCGTCTAACACCAACATAACTGTCAAGGCCTCAGTTATCCGCTTTGCAAAAGGATGACTGCTGTCATATTTCATCTTCCTCACAAAAGACTGTTGGACAGTCAATTGCTTACTGGAAATAGTACAAGTGGTCTTTAGACTTCCCCTCTGGGATGACGATTGACTCCCAGCAGCAACAACAGCAGCAGCAGCAACAGCAGGTGTACCACTTATGGATCCTCCGGAGGAATCCCGGTTAGGAGAGGACTCCTCAGTCTTGACAGTGACATGGCCTGCAGGACTACTGACATTCCTGACTGAGAAGGAAGTTGACGTTGAGGGAGTTGGTGGTGTGGCTTGCAGTAGCTTGGGCACAAGAGGAAGAAGGTTTTAGTTGTCAGTGGACTGCTTTCGCTCTTACCCAAAGTTTCACAACTTACACTGACTTATGATGAATGCACCGCAGGTGACGTTTAAGGGAGGATGTTCCTAGGTGGTTAACATCTTTACCCCTACTTATTACAGATTGACAGAGGCAACAGATGGCTTGACACCTGTTTTCCGGATTTGTGGAGAAATAATTCCACACCGAAGAGGTGGCTTTTTTGGTAGTTTGCCCAGGCATCACAGTGGGCTTCTATATCCCACGGACAACAGGTGTCTCCCCTGGTGCCTGACTTAAATAAACCACATCACCATCAGAATCCTTATCGTCAACTTACTCCTCAGTGCCAGTAAAACCCATATCCTCATCCTGGTGTACTTCAATAGTGACAACTTCAATTTCAATATCAGGAACTGGACTGTGCGTGCTCCTTCCAGCACTTGCAGGGGGCATGCAAATGGTGGAAGGAGCCACCTCTACCCATCCATCCAGCCGACAGACTTGGGGGCAAATTTACTAAGATGGGAGTTCTATTAAAGATGGGATGTTGCCCATAGCAACCAATCAGATTCTACTTCTCATTTATCTAGCACCTTCTAGAAGATAATACCTGAAATCTGATTGGTTGCTATGGGCAGCATCCCATCTTAAATAGAACTCCCATCTTTGTAAATTTACCCCTTGGACTCTCCTTGGAGATTTGTGATACCATCTCAGAACGCACAGTTCTTTTCAGTGCTTTTTCCAGCTTAACTCTTTTAATTTTTCTAGCAGCAGGATGAGGGTTTCCATCATCATGTGAAGCTGAACCACTAGTCATGAACATAGGCCAGGGCCTTAGCCGTTCCTTGCTACTAGGTGTTGTAAATGTCAAATTGGCAAGTTTACGTTTCTCCTCAGACAATTTAAATTTCTTTTTTTTAAACTTTTTACTGAACTTTTTGGATTGTACATACCCTCTGCTATCACATTGGGCATCAGCCTTGGCAAATGACGATGGCATTTCATCGTCTATGTCATGGCTAGTGGCAGCAGCTTGAGCACTAGGAGGAAGTGGTTCTTGATCTTTCCCTATTTTATCCTCCAAATTTTTGTTTTCCATTATTTTTCTGGAGTTATATAACACAATATGCGGCACAGGAATGACTGATGGCTGTTGCGCAGGACACTACCACTGGTCTGATGCAGGACAACACAGCAACACTGTAAGGGACTTGTTTTTATTATTATTATATGGCAGCACTTGACATATGGCAGCAGAGTATACCACTGTGACTGCCTGGTCACTGGAATGACTGATGGCTGATGCACAGGACACTACCACTGGACTGATGCAGGACAGCACAGCAACACTCTAAGGGACATTGTTGTTATTATTATTATTATTATTATATGACAGCACTGGATATATGGCAGCAGAGTATACCACTGTGACTGGCTGGTCACTGGAATGACTGATGGCTGATGCACAGGACACTACCACTGGACTGATGCAGGACAACACAGCAACACAGTAAGGGCCTTGTTGTTGTTATTATTATTATTATTATATGGCAGCACTGGACACATGGCAGCAGAGTATACCACTGTGACTGCCTGGTTACTGGAATGACTGATGGCTGATGCACAGGACACTACCACTGGTCTGATGCAGGACAACACAGCAACAGTGTAAGAGACTTGCTGTTATTATTATACTAAAGCAATGGACATATGGCAGCAGAGTATACCCCTGTGACTGCCTGGTCACTGACTGATGGCTGATGCACAGGACACTACCACTGGACTGATGCAGGACAACACAGCAACACTGTGAGGGACTTGTTGTTATTATTATTATTATTATTATTATTATTATACGGCAGCACTGGACATATGGCAGCAAAGTATACTACTGTGACTGCCTGGTCACGCTAATGACTGATGGCTGATGCAGAGGACACTAGCACTGGACTAATGCAGGACAACACAGCAACACTGTAATGGACTTGTTGATATTATTATAATACGGAAGCACTGGACATATGGCAGTAGAGTATACCACTGTGACTGCCTGGTCACAGGAATGACTAATGGCTGATGCACAGGACACTACCACTGGCCTGATGCAGAGCAACACAGCAACACTGTCAGGGACTTGTTGTGTTTGTTATTATTAATATTATTATTATTATATGGCAGCACTGGACATATGGCCGCAGAGTATACCAAAGTGACTGCCTGGTCACTGGAATGACTGATGGCTGATGCACAGGACACTACCACTGGACTGATGCAGCACAATATACCACCACTGAACTGATGGAGCACAACACAGTAGTAATGGACATATGGCAGGAACAGATGACACATTCACTGTGACTGTGACTGCCTGGTCACTGGAATGACTTATAGCTGATGCACAGGACACTACCACTGGACTGATGCAGCACAATACACCACCACTGAACTGATGCAATACAACACAGCAGCAATGACATATGGCAGCAAGAGGACACAACAACTGTGACTGCCTGGTCACGGGAATGACTGATGGCTGATGCACAGGACACTACCACTGGACAGATGCAGCACAATACACCCCCACTGAACTAATGCAGCACAACACAGCAGCAATGGACATATGGCAGCAAGAGGACACAACCACTGTGACTGGATAAATACAGCACAAGACATGGACAATGAGAGAATGGAGACATGTCCGCTCTCTACACTCTTCAATGCCGGAGTGAAAATGGCGGGGACGCGCGGCTCCTTATATGGAAGCCAAACCCTGCGAGAATCCAACAGCGGGATGATGAAATTTTGCCTTGTTTTGGTTTCCGATTCAGGCGGGAAAACCCGAGCCTGGCTCGAATGGTGAAGTCCGGTATGGTTCGGTTCGGTTCTCTGATAACCGAACCTGCTCATCCCTAGTATATACAGTATATATACTATATAAAAGTGAAAATCTGTCCTTCTGTCTTTCTATACAAATCCACAGTTTACAAGCGAAGATCATGAAATTTTACATATGAGTGTATTAAAACACAGCGGAGGCCACTAAAACAATAAGAAATCCCTAGCACCCCTAAGGGGAGACAGCATCACAGAGTATATCAGGAGACAGCATAACTCCATAATTGATGGAGCAATGTACTCAAAAATTGATGCACATATGCCTTACAATTCTTTAAACAAACACTGTGGGGGAAGACACACCTAGCACCCCTAGGGGTGAGGCAGCAGCACTGAGTATTTCAGCAGACAGCATAACTCTGGAATGCCTGCGGCAATTTACAACAAACTTGGTACAGATATGACTTTCACTGTGGAAACAAACACTGTGGGGGTCAGACACCCCTAGCACCCCTAGGGGTGGGGCAGCAGCACAGAGTATGTCAGCAGACAGCATAACTGTTGAAGGCCTGGAGCAATTTGCACCAAAATTGGTACACATCTGACTTACAATCTGGGAACAAACTCAGTTGGGGTTAGACACCCCTAGCACCCCTAGGAGTGGGACAGCAGCACAGAGTATTTCAGGAGACAGCATAACTCCCGAATGCCTGCACCAATTTACAACAAACTTGGTACACATATGACTTACAAGCTGGGAAGAAACACTGTGGGGGTAAGACACCCCTAGCACCCCTAGGAGTGGGACAGCAGCACAGATGTTTATAGCAGACAGCATAACTCTGAAATGCCTGAAGCAATTTACACCAAACTTGCTACACATGTGACTTACAGGTAGCACAAACCCACACACTAGGCCTAATTCTGAGTTGATCACAGCAACATTTTTGTTAGCAGTTGGGCAAAACCATGTGCACTGCAGGCGAGGCAGATATAACATGTGCAGAGAGAGAGAGATTTGGGTGTGGTGAGTTCAATCTGCAATCTAAATTGCAGTGTAAAAATAAAGCAGCCAGTATTTACCCTGCACAGAAACAAAATAACCCACTCAAATCTAATTCTCTCAGCAAATGTTATATCTGCCCCCCCCTGCAGTGCACATGGTTTTTCCCAACTGCTAAAAAATGTCCTGCTGCGATCAACTTGGAATTACCCCCACTGAGAGTTATATAGTGGAAGTAGCACGGTCCCCCAGCAGCACAGAGTATATCATAATGTGCTGCACTATATAAGAAACTGTAAAAAAAAAAGATAATTTCACAGGGGCACTGACATGATGTGGGGAGGGGAATGGAGGCAGCAGGAAGCCACAGACTGAGAGTTGTATAGTGGGAAGAGCACGGTCCCTTGGGGGACCAAAAAGGGGTATGGCCACTACACAAAGTGCCTATATACTAGATCTCCAACGAACATCAATTAACAAACAAGCATCATTCTATTATCATCCTCATCCCATAGCAAAGCATTGGTATTCAGCTATTTACAATGTTATTTATACTGTGTGTTTAATATTTAAATTTATTTTTGTAAACAGACATTCATAAATTACTGGGCAACACCGGGTACTCCAGCTAGTATATATATATATATATATATATATATATATATATATATGACCGAGCAAATAGACACGGGGGCGCTCAGATGTCACAGTGCACTACCAGTAATAAATACAAAATCAAGTGTATACAATATGTGACACTTCCTCTAGAGTGAGAGTGGCTGCAACCTTAAGCAATAAATATGTGCTTGGAAAACACATAAAAAAGATTTTTAGGAAGTGAAGAAAAGGGCGCCTACTAGTGTCTAATAAAATTATATAAAAATATGAAATATAGAGCTGGTGTGATTGAGAACAGGACGCTACTTATCTGGCATAAACAGACTTTTGCTTCAGTCATAGGACCAGTATAGGTACATGAAAAAAGAAGAACAAAATAACATAGCGCGTACTGTTTTTACGCAATTTTCAATCTACAGATCAAATGAACCAATTATGTGTTATAAAAAACTTTCTGGGTAAAGGCAAATCCCACAATTTAAAATCCACAGCCAGGGATTTTTTAAAAGTTTTTCACAATATTTAATAAAACACATAAAACATAAAAGGTAAAAGTAATGCGAGCGTACAAGATAAAATGAATGACAAGCTTATCTGTCCATATCAGGAATGGGATACATCAGATTTTCCATAAACATCCAAGATAGATAGTAAAAATTCAAACGTACTAAAAATAAGTATTAAAACAGCTTATCTGCCCATAAGGGAAGTTCAGGTGCATCAGTCCCAACGCGTTTCATCCTTAATTAGACTTCATCGTGGGTACGGCCTCCTCCATGTCTCCTGATGTACTGGCCTGTCTCCTGGTAGCGCCTCCATGCTCTGGACACTACGCTGACAGACACAGCAAACCTTCTTGCCACAGCTCGCACTGATGTGCAATCCTGGATGAGCTGCACTTCATGAGCCACTTGTGTGGGTTGTAGACTCCGTCTCATGCTACCACTAGAGTGAAAGCAACGCCAGCTTTCAAACGTGACCAAAACATCAGCCAGAAAGCATAGGAGCTGAGAAGTGGTCTGTGGTCACCACCTGCAGAACAACTCCTTTATTGGGGGTGTCTTGCTAATTGCCTATAATTTCCACCTGTTGTCTATTCCATTTGCACAACAGCATGTGAAATTGATTGTCAATCAGTGTTGCTTTCTAAGTGGACAGTTTGATTTCATAGAAGTGTGATTGACTTGGAGTTACATTGTGTTGTTTAAGTGTTCCCTTTTTGGTACTGTAGCTATTTATCAGTGAGCTGCAGCAGGGACAGTGTATGCAAAAACCTACTGACCCTGTGAAGCAGAAACCAGAGAGTATCACTTTTGCACAAGACTTCACTTTTCCTATCCAGTCTGTTCATAATCTGCAACTTCTGTTTCGGCATTTGCATAAGAATCAGCAGTGCCGTAACTAGGCATTTTAGCACTGTGTGCAAGAAACGACATTGGCGCGCCCCCCCCCCATGTAAAATATGGGGGCGTGGCTTCATGGGGAAGGGGCATGGCCACAAAATAATAGCAATTCATACTACGGTGCACAGTAGTCTCCATTATTCAAATTATGCTGCACAGTTGCGCCACTACACCAGGTAGAGCCCCTTTTATACATTACAGCAGACAGTCCCCTTTTTACACATTACATCAGACAGTCTCCTTTTTACACATTACGGCAGACAGCGTCCCCTTTTTACACATTACGTCAGACAGCGTCCCCTTTTTACACATTACGGCAGACAGTGTCCCCTTTTTTACACATTACGGCAGACAGCATCCCCTTTTTTAACATTACAGCAGACAGCGTCCCCTTTTTACACATTACAGCAGACAGCGTCCCCGTTTTTACACATTACGGCAGACGGTGTCCCCCTTTATACACATTGCGGCAGCCAGTCCCCCTTTTTACACATTACGGCAGCCAGTCCCCCTTTTTACACATTGCGGCAGCCAGTCCCCCTTTTTGCACATTACGGCAGCCAGTCCCCCTTTTTACACATTACGGCAGCCAGTCCCCATTTTTACAGATTACAGCAGCCAGTCCCCCTTTTTACACATTGCGGCAGCCAGTCCCGCTTTTTACACATTATGGTAGCCAGTCCCCCTTTTTACACATTGCGGCAGCCAGGCCCCCTTTTTACACATTACGGCAGCCAGTCCCCCTTTTTACACATTACGGCAACCAGGCCCCCTTTTTACACATTATGGCAGACGGTGTCCCCCTGAGAGAGGAGAGAGAGAGAGAGAGAGAGAGAGAGACATACTTACCATCTCCCCGCTGGCAGTCAGGCTCCTCGTGCAGCTCCCTCGGTGCAGGCATCAGAGAAGGAGGAGGAGGGAGGGGGACTGGAGCCGCAGCAGCACTATTTCATTAGTAGTAAGCGCCGCTGCAGCAGTCCCCTCTCCTTCTGTATTGGCTGCCCGGCGCTGCTGTGGATGCTGGGATGGAGGAAACGCATTCCAGCATCCACAGCAGCGACCGGGCAGCCAATACGGAAGGAGAGGGGGCTGCTGCAGCGGCGCTTACTACCAATGAAATAGTGCTGCTGCGACTCCAGTCCCCCTTCCTCCTCCTCCTTCTCCGCTGCCCGGCGCTGTAGCTATCATCCCCAGTGTGGCGGTGGCGCACGGCGCAGACTTCAGAGGCGGCATGTAATGAGTCAATTTGACTCATTACATGCCGCTGGCCGTGCGCCCTCAGGGCAATTGCGCTGTGTGCCAAGCCCACTTGGCACAGACGTAGTTACGGCCCTGAGAAACAGTAAAGCCTAACACTTTATAAACATGCACAACTTTAGATAACTGGATACTAAATTATATTAAAGAGAACTATGGGCCTAATTCAGACCTGATTGGTGCTGTTTGTTTTTGTATGGCAGTGATCAGTTCTGAACTGTGCATGCACCAGCGCCGCAGTGCATTGGCACATGCCAGACAGCTGACGGCTGTCACAGCCCTGCAATCGCCTCTGCCTGACTGAGCGGTAGGGAGCGGGCCGGTGGCATTTGGCTGTTTAGTCTGATGTCACACGCAGCCATTGTGACCCTCACAACGACAAGTAGCTCCTGCCAGTGCACAGGATCTGCGCTGGCAGGGAGCTACTCTTCCAGTACAAAATCATCGCCACTGTGGGATGCTTTTGTACTTGTGTGACGGGGTAGAGCCAGACATGCGGGGTGGACTAGCCCTGTGCTAGGCGTCCCCTCGCATGTTTGTGTGACTGATCGTAGATGTGCTAAATTTAGCACATCTACGATCAGGTCTGAATTAGGCCCTTTGTCACTTTAGATAGGCAATATAAATATTTAGTCATGTAATTTCCTATTTAGAATGCTCCATTTTTCAGTACATTTAACAATTACATTACAAGCTATGTTTAAGGTGACCTGTAGACATATACAGTACATTAATGATTTACTGATATTCTTTACTTCTTCTTGGGGGAACATCATAGCAATGTTTGTCCTTTTTGTTCAGAGTTGAATAAACTCAGATGTAATTCTTCAAATGATGAACTAGAGAAATGCATTTTTATGAAATCTCTTGAATTTAAATTTCTTGGCTATGTAGAATTGAACTAAAAATATCAAGGCTGATGCTCTGTATCATATGTTTTACATGAACACCAAGATCAATCTAAACTATTTCCCATTTTCTCTGATCACATATTTGCTGCATCCAATTTGAACCCATCAAACCAAGATAAAGACTCTATGTTGTTAACCTTCTATCTGTCAGGTACCTTAAACAACACACATCTCAAACTGAGAGGTGCTCAGACTAGAGATGTTCACTGGACCACTTTTGCTGGATTTGTTTTTTGTTTTGGTTCGAATTCATCATCCGTTTTTTGTTTTGACAAAATGCTGTGACTAGTTTTCGTTACTTTTTTTTTTTAATGACAAAAAAGCAAAGCTCACAGAATTGTCAACCTTAACACAAATTTCCAGTCATTCTCAGTAAATTTTGACCACATCATAGCTCATGATATTGTTTTCACCCAGTTTAGGCCAAAGGCTGCAGCGAGCTTGCTGGTTACTAAGTGACAGAGCAGCAGCACAAATTTATAGCTCATAAATGAAACATTGCCACAGAGTAGTGGCAGAACTGAAAAGTAGTGCACAATGGAATTGTCCTTGGGCCCTTCCAACCCACACTTACATTGGATATTAAAAATTACATTATTATTATTATTTATTATTTATTAACAGTTTCTTATATAGTGTAGCAAATTCCGTTGCGCTTTACAATTGGAAATAACAAGGATATAACAAAACTGGGTAATAACAAAACAGTCATAGAGGTAGGAAGGCCCTGCTTGCAAGCTTACAAATTATAGCGAAATAGGCATGGATACACAAGGATAGGTGCTATCTATTGCATAGTTGTCCACCAGATTGCAAAGGTTCTTGGTGGGCTGTATGGGTGGTCTTCAGTATGCCGAATGTCGGGATCCCGGCGCACAGTATACAGGCGCCGGGATCCCGACACCCAGCAAACCGACAGCTATTCTCCCTCGTGGGGGTCCACGACCCCCCTGGAGGGAGAATAAATAGCGTGGCATGTGTAGCCGCCACCGTTCCCGCAAGGGGCTCCTTTGCACTCGCCACACTGTCGGTATGCCGATGGTCGGGCTCCCGGCGCCGGTATGCTGGTCGCCAAAAGCCCGGCCGCCGGCATACCATACTACACCTGGCTGTATGATATGGTTACACAGCAATGATGAATCGGGTCGGGAGGAAGGGAAAGTGAAGAATAAGTAGACCTGTGAGGATATGTGTGGACTGTGCAGAGTTTCTCAAACTAAGCACTTCAGCTCCAGGGACTGCCACTTTTGTGGATTAAGTTTTTAATTTATTTTTGCCTCCACTAAACAATTGAGGTTGTGATTAATGATGAGGGTCTTAATTACATTATAATCTTGTAAAATAAATTTGGTGAGCTCGCTGCAAGTGACATAGCATGGTGGCTGTGCCTCGATGGCTAACATCCCTACCTCTACTAACTTTGATCTCACAAATGGAGAAGCTGCCTTCACAAATGTCAGGATTTAGGTGAAAATAAGTCCATACACAACAGGTGGCTTTTTTGGGCTTCATCACAATGGCTTTCTTTTTATCATTGGCAAGAACTGCAGCCACCGGGTGGCTGACTTACACACACAACATTATCAACATCCTTATGCTCAGTGTCAGATAGTCGTAGTACAAACATATCCTCCTCATCCTGTTCCACTTCCACAAAAACATCCTCAATTTCTATTATGTCCTCAACACATTTTACTTGTACTACTCCATATATGTGCAGATGGTGCAAAAATGGTGGAAGGAGGTGAAATAGGCTCTATGACAACAGTGTGAGAAATATCAGACTCAGATATAGCTAATGTGGACACTCCTGTATTCTCCTTAGGTTGCGTTACAGTTCTCAATCTACTGCCTTAGTGGTTTTAATTTTTTTGTCACCACCTCTAGACTGAAAATATATTGCAATGTCATGAGAGGCAGAAGAAAATGCCTCACTGACAGTTTCAAAACCACAACTCAAATGAAAGGCCTAAGACTTTCCTTTCCACTGCATGTGGTGAATAGCATGTCCCCAGTTTTATATTTTTCTGCAATGCCCTGACTAAAACCCTCTATGCCCTTGAGCATCGGCTTTAGATGAAGGTGATGGACTATTATCATCATCATCATGGCTGGTTGCAGCAGCTACATCATTTTCCGGTTGCAGATCAGACAACGCAGGCATGTCCAGACCATGTGTGGGGCAGGCCATTCTGGCTGCATGATGTCACACACAGCCGCTGCGACCCTAAACATGGTGGGTAACCACCTGCCTACACAGCTAAGCTGTGTAGACAGGGAGCAGCTTGGCAGGTGCAAAAGCATATGGATGGTGTAATGGTTAGCACTACTGCCTCACAGCACTGAGGTCATGGGTTTGATTCCCATCATGGCCCTAACTGTACAGAGTTTGTACATTCTCCCGTAATTGCGTGGGTTTCCTCCGAGTACTCCTCCCACAAGCCAAAAATATACTGGTAGGTTAATTGACTTTCAACAAAAAGTAACCCTAGTATGAATGTGTACATGTGTAGGGAATATAGATTGTGAGCTCCACTGGAGCAGGGACTGATGTGAATGGGCAAATATTCTATGTAAAGCGCTGCGGAATATGTGTGCACTATATAAATAACTGGTAATAATAAATAATAATAATGCTTTCACAAGTCTGCGGAGGGGTAGGCATTGCTGACTGTTCCCTATGTCCCAGATACACCCCTGACTGTTCCCTATGCCCCTGACTGCTCCCTATGACCTAGATACACCTCTGACTGCTCCCTATGTCCCTGACTGCTCCCTATGTCCCAGATATACCCCTGACTGCTCCCTATGTCCCTGATACATCCTTGACTGCTCCCGATGCCCCTGACTGTTCCCTATGCCCCTGCCTGCTCGCTTTGTACCTGATACACCTCTGACTGCTACCTATGTTACTTGGGGAGCCAATGTAGTGGTGTAGGATGGGTCCAAATTACTATTTTTAAATGTGTATATATATATATATATATATATATATATACATATATACACATACATGGGCATTTTAAGAGTAGAGGGGACCTGAGTGCAGCCTCCGTTGCGGGCCCCCTCCTCTCCGGCAGCATGTAGACTCTGGCATAATGCCAGACTATACTGCGCATGTGCAGTTCTCCGGGAACATGGCGCCCATGCATTGTTCACAGGGACATCTCCAGTGCGCATGAGCAAACCACTCGGAAATGGCCACAGTGGCCATTTTCCGGGTGATATATGCCCGCACTGCAGGGCCATCGCCGCCATACTCTGGGGTGGTAAGTATAATATATGGGTGCAGTGTGTGCGGTGTGGGCCCCTGCACTGTGCACACTGCACTCATTATAGAAATGCCTATGTATATACTATATATACACATATATACATATATTTGTATTAGACACTATTTCACTAAAGGTCTTAAACAAAAGTTTGGGGCTCCACTGCTTTTTGTAACATAACTTCATGTGTTGCAACTTTGTATATTCTTGTAATTTTGTCTTGCTTCTGTTTTTTTATGTACGGGTCTCTTTAAACACCATGTTTTTGTATGCACTGTGTCCGTATTTTATGTGTGACTTAGGTATCTAATTGGCTACCATATGCAGGTCTGTTACATCTGTCATGACTATTTGTATGTTATCTCCTGATGAAAGGGGTTTGTCCCCTGAACTCTCTGCTCAGACATTGGGCCTCTATATGCTTTGGAGGAAGGCAATGACGCATATAAGTACCCTGACCCCTTCACTAAATTATTAGGCGGTGGCTGTGGAACTTATAAAAGATACCATGATGCACATTGTCACCTGAGGGGCTTGGTATTTTGGTGGTGGGAGAGAGGGGATGGGGGGGGGGAAGGATGCTGTTGATTTGCCTAGAGTGCTAAGAAACCTTGCACCAGCCCTGGGGGTAGGGCCTGGAATGCAGGTAGGACTTGCTTTGTGCTGGGCGCCCCCCTGCATATCAAATATTTTCATTGTAGATGTGAGTTTTTTCGGACATCTATGATCGGGTCTGAATTAGGACCTAATCATAATGGAAGTGCCAATGACCCAGACAACAACCCATTGCAAAATCATGAATTAGGAAACCTAAAATATAGAATACTTCTCCATAAAGTAGAGTAGAACGCAAGGGAAACTGCTTACAAGGTAAGTCTGGGATCCACTAATAACTGAAAGCTGGTATTACAGGTGATACCACCATATGGAAGTTATATTTAGACTGCACTTGCAACCATAAACAATATTTCCATCTGTATGAGAAATCTTGAAGAATGTACAGTAAATACAGTATATTGTAGATGAAAAAAGATTTTGTAATGTTTTGTAGCAGGTATATACCACAGCCATTACTGTTGCATCTGTGAGAGGCATGTTACTTAACTATTTTTGAATATGCTTTATATGAGCAGTTGTATCAGGTGCGTTGTTAGTGGAAAACAAAGAGATGTTCACAAATTTATCAAAAAAACTTTCTCTGCAAGGTCAAAGTTAGAACCGACATACAGGTGATAAAAAGGAAGTATAAGCATCTTTTTACACTATCCACAAAATAATTGGCTGGATTGGGATTTGGAAATATAATTACTTTCAGAACATAGGGAATATCAGAATGTGGAATATCTGATTAGGAGGAACAGCTTCCAATAGGAAACTACTGCACAGCTAACTGCTCCCCACAGGGAAACAGTGTCACCCACTCCCTGCTATATTTGTCTTGCACTATTATGGAGAGCTTTTGCTTATGGTGGCTGGGAGGAGGGGGTCACAACATTCAGTGCAGGGGTGTGGGAGGAATGGCCATGATTGGAGCCAGAGCTGTCTTGGTATAGTGACACAGTGTTAGCTTTTTACTGGGGAGGGGGCTGCAGCTCCATAGTCCATAGGTAAAATCCATCACACGCATTGCTCACTTTATCTTTCTTTTCCTGTTTACACAGTACAGGCCTGATTCAGAGGGATTATTTACTAAAGTCCTGACTTTGTCTGAATTTTTTTTAAAAATTTCAAAGTGTCAACACTTGAATTTACTACAAATCTCAGCAGTGTTGGGGCTATTCGCAATGGTTTTCACGGCAGAGATCAGATATACGAATGAATAGACCATTGGTCAAACACAGCTGTTTGTTGATACAACACGGTAATTTACTATTCATTCGTATTTGGTTGTTTGTCTGTGAATGCTCAATTGCAGTCTTATTTTTTTGCGTATCGTAAAAAAAAGCAGGGAAAAAAAGAGACTGGCGTATTTACATGTGTGGCAACTTCAACATCAATCACACCTGAATTAGGATGACTATAAAAGGACCCTAGGCCAATTTCAATCAACCTTCACTCAGAAGTGGCTGCTGGACTATGGTGCAGCGGTGTTTTGTGTGCTGTGGGATTCCTGAGACTCAGACATCAGCCTGGTAGAAACCAGGGCCAGGAAACTAAACATGGTCAGCAGGTTGAACAGGTGCTATGGAGGTTGTGCAGGCCTCATGTTTTTAGGGGGCGTTTAAACTTAAACGCATTGGCCAATGACAAGGTCATACAGATGTTCCATCTAAATCGATCAAACATTTTCCATCTGTATGACCTTGTCAAACTGGACCTAGACCCCGAGACAGCACGCTCTCGCCCTGTCTCAGGCCTGAACAAACTCCAGGCTGTGTTGCACTTTATGGCTACTGGTAGCTTTCAGGCTGTGTCTGGCTATGTCATTGGGATCTCACACAGAGATGAGCGCCTGAAATTTTTCGGGTTTTGTGTTTTGGTTTTGGGTTCGGTTCCGCGGCCGTGTTTTGGGTTCGAACGCGTTTTGGCAAAACCTCACCGAATTTTTTTTGTCGGATTAGGGTGTGTTTTGGATTCGGGTGTTTTTTTTCAAAAAACACTAAAAAACAGCTTAAATCATAGAATTTGGGGGTCATTTTGATCCCAAAGTATTATTAACCTCAAAAACCATAATTTACACTCATTTTCAGTCTATTCTGAATACCTCACACCTCACAATATTATTTTTAGTCCTAAAATTTGCACCGAGGTCGCTGTGTGAGTAAGATAAGCGACCCTAGTGGCCGACACAAACACCGGGCCCATCTAGGAGTGGCACTGCAGTGTCACGCAGGATGTCCCTTCCAAAAAACCCTCCCCAAACAGCACATGACGCAAAGAAAAAAAGAGGCGCAATGAGGTAGCTGTGTGAGTAAGATTAGCGACCCTAGTGGCCGACACAAACACCGGGCCCATCTAGGAGTGGCACTGCAGTGTCACGCAGGATGTCCCTTCCAAAAAACCCTCCCCAAACAGCACATGACGCAAAGAAAAAAAGAGGCGCAATGAGGTAGCTGTGTGAGTAAGATTAGCGACCCTAGTGGCCGACACAAACACCGGGCCCATCTAGGAGTGGCACTGCAGTGTCACGCAGGATGTCCCTTCCAAAAAACCCTCCCCAAACAGCACATGACGCAAAGAAAAAAAGAGGCGCAATGAGGTAGCTGTGTGAGTAAGATTAGCGACCCTAGTGGCCGACACAAACACCGGGCCCATCTAGGAGTGGCACTGCAGTGTCACGCAGGATGTCCCTTCCAAAAAACCCTCCCCAAACAGCACATGACGCAAAGAAAAAAAGAGGCGCAATGAGGTAGCTGACTGTGTGAGTAAGATTAGCGACCCTAGTGGCCGACACAAACACCGGGCCCATCTAGGAGTGGCACTGCAGTGTCACGCAGGATGTCCCTTCCAAAAAACCCTCCCCAATCAGCACATGATGCAAAGAAAAAGAAAAGAAAAAAGAGGTGCAAGATGGAATTGTCCTTGGGCCCTCCCACCCACCCTTATGTTGTATAAACAAAACAGGACATGCACACTTTAACCAACCCATCATTTCAGTGACAGGGTCTGCCACACGACTGTGACTGATATGACGGGTTGGTTTGGACCCCCCCAAAAAAAGAAGCAATTAATCTCTCCTTGCACAAACTGGCTCTACAGAGGCAAGATGTCCACCTCATCTTCACCCTCCGATATATCACCGTGTACATCCCCCTCCTCACAGATTATCAATTCGTCCCCACTGGAATCCACCATCTCAGCTCCCTGTGTACTTTGTGGAGGCAATTGCTGCTGGTCAATGTCTCCGCGGAGGAATTGATTATAATTCATTTTAATGAACATCATCTTCTCCACATTTTCTGGATGTAACTTCGTACGCCGATTGCTGACAAGGTGAGCGGCGGCACTAAACACTCTTTCGGAGTACACACTTGTGGGAGGGCAACTTAGGTAGAATAAAGCCAGTTTGTGCAAGGGCCTCCAAATTGCCTCTTTTTCCTGCCAGTATAAGTACGGACTGTGTGACGTGCCTACTTGGATGCGGTCACTCATATAATCCTCCACCATTCTATCAATGTTGAGAGAATCATATGCAGTGACAGTAGACGACATGTCCGTAATCGTTGTCAGGTCCTTCAGTCCGGACCAGATGTCAGCATCAGCAGTCGCTCCAGACTGCCCTGCATCACCGCCAGCGGGTGGGCTCGGAATTCTGAGCCTTTTCCTCGCACCCCCAGTTGCGGGAGAATGTGAAGGAGGAGATGTTGACAGGTCGCGTTCCGCTTGACTTGACAATTTTGTCACCAGCAGGTCTTTCAACCCCAGCAGACCTGTGTCTGCCGGAAAGAGAGATCCAAGGTAGGCTTTAAATCTAGGATCGAGCACGGTGGCCAAAATGTAGTGCTCTGATTTCAACAGATTGACCACCCGTGAATCCTTGTTAAGCGAATTAAGGGCTGCATCCACAAGTCCCACATGCCTAGCGGAATCGCTCCCTTTTAGCTCCTTCTTCAATGCCTCCAGCTTCTTCTGCAAAAGCCTGATGAGGGGAATGACCTGACTCAGGCTGGCAGTGTCTGAACTGACTTCACGTGTGGCAAGTTCAAAGGGCATCAGAACCTTGCACAACGTTGAAATCATTCTCCACTGCACTTGAGACAGGTGCATTCCACCTACTATATTGTGCTCAATTGTATAGGCTTGAATGGCCTTTTGCTGCTCCTCCAACCTCTGAAGCATATAGAGGGTTGAATTCCACCTCGTTACCACTTCTTGCTTCAGATGATGGCAGGGCAGGTTCAGTAGTTTTTGGTGGTGCTCCAGCCTTCTGTACGTGGTGCCTGTACGCCGAAAGTGTCCCGCAATTTTTCTGGCCACCGACAGCATCTCTTGCACGCCCCTGTCGTTTTTTAAAAAATTCTGCACCACCAAATTCAAGGTATGTGCAAAACATGGGACGTGCTGGAATTTGCCCATATTTAATACACACACAATATTGCTGGCGTTGTCCGATGCCACAAATCCACAGGAGAGTCCAATTGGGGTAAGCCATTCCGCGATGATCTTCCTCAGTTGCCGTAAGAGGTTTTCAGCTGTGTGCGTATTCTGGAAAGCGGTGATACAAAGCGTAGCCTGCCTAGGAAAGAGTTGGCGTTTGCGAGATGCTGCTACTGGTGCCGCCGCTGCTGTTCTTGCGGCAGGAGTCCATACATCTACCCAGTGGGCTGTCACAGTCATATAGTCCTGACCCTGCCCTGCTCCACTTGTCCACATGTCCGTGGTTAAGTGGACATTGGGTACAACTGCATTTTTTAGGACACTGGTGAGTCTTTTTCTGACGTCCGTGTACATTCTCGGTATCGCCTGCCTAGAGAAGTGGAACCTAGATGGTATTTGGTAACGGGGGCACACTGCCTCAATAAATTGTCTAGTTCCCTGTGAACTAACGGCGGATACCGGACGCACGTCTAACACCAACATAGTTGTCAAGGACTCAGTTATCCGCTTTGCAGTAGGATGACTGCTGTGATATTTCATCTTCCTCGCAAAGGACTGTTGAACAGTCAATTGCTTACTGGAAGTAGTACAAGTGGGCTTACGACTTCCCCTCTGGGATGACCATCGACTCCCAGCGTCAACAACAGCAGCGCCAGCAGCAGTAGGCGTTACACGCAAGGATGCATCGGAGGAATCCCAGGCAGGAGAGGACTCGTCAGAATTGCCAGTGACATGGCCTGCAGGACTATTGGCATTCCTGGGGAAGGAGGAAATTGACACTGAGGGAGTTGGTGGGGTGGTTTGCGTGAGCTTGGTTACAAGAGGAAGGGATTTACTGGTCAGTGGACTGCTTCCGCTGTCACCCAAAGTTTTTGAACTTGTCACTGACTTATTATGAATGCGCTGCAGGTGACGTATAAGGGAGGATGTTCCGAGGTGGTTAACGTCCTTACCCCTACTTATTACAGCTTGACAAAGGGAACACACGGCTTGACACCTGTTGTCCGCATTTCTGGTGAAATACCTCCACACCGAAGAGCTGATTTTTTTGGTATTTTCACCTGGCATGTCAACGGCCATATTCCTCCCACGGACAACAGGTGTCTCCCCGGGTGCCTGACTTAAACAAACCACCTCACCATCAGAATCCTCCTGGTCAATTTCCTCCCCAGCGCCAGCAACACCCATATCCTCCTCATCCTGGTGTACTTCAACACTGACATCTTCAATCTGACTATCAGGAACTGGACTGCGGGTGCTCCTTCCAGCACTTGCAGGGGGCGTGCAAATGGTGGAAGGCGCATGCTCTTCACGTCCAGTGTTGGGAAGGTCAGGCATCGCAACCGACACAATTGGACTCTCCTTGTGGATTTGGGATTTCAAAGAACGCACAGTTCTTTGCGGTGCTTTTGCCAGCTTGAGTCTTTTCAGTTTTCTAGCGAGAGGCTGAGTGCTTCCATCCTCATGTGAAGCTGAACCACTAGCCATGAACATAGGCCAGGGCCTCAGCCGTTCCTTGCCACTCCGTGTGGTAAATGGCATATTGGCAAGTTTACGCTTCTCCTCTGACAATTTTATTTTAGGTTTTGGAGTCCTTTTTTTTACTGATATTTGGTGTTTTGGTTTTGACATGCTCTGTACTATGCCATTGGGCATCGGCCTTGGCAGACGACGTTGCTGGCATTTCATCGTCTCGGCCATGACTAGTGGCAGCAGCTTCAGCACGAGGTGGAAGTGGATCTTGATCTTTCCCTAATTTTGGAACCTCAACATTTTTGTTCTCCATATTTTAATAGGCACAACTAAAAGGCACCTAAGGTAAACAATGGAGATGGATGGATTGGATACTAGTATACAATTATGGACGGGCTGCCGAGTGCCGACACAGAGGTAGCCACAGCCGTGAACTACCGCACTGTACTGTGTCTGCTGCTAATATATAGACTGGTTGATAAAGAGATAGTATACTCGTAACTAGTATGTATGTATAAAGAAAGAAAAAAAAACCAAGGTTAGGTGGTATATACAATTATGGACGGGCTGCCGAGTGCCGACACAGAGGTAGCCACAGCCGTGAACTACCGCACTGTACTGTGTCTGCTGCTAATATATAGACTGGTTGATAAAGAGATAGTATACTCGTAACTAGTATGTATGTATAAAGAAAGAAAAAAAAACCACGGTTAGGTGGTATATACAATTATGGACGGGCTGCCGAGTGCCGACACAGAGGTAGCCACAGCCGTGAACTACCGCACTGTACTGTGTCTGCTGCTAATATATAGACTGGTTGATAAAGAGATAGTATACTCGTAACTAGTATGTATGTATAAAGAAAGAAAAAAAAACCACGGTTAGGTGGTATATACAATTATGGACGGGCTGCCGAGTGCCGACACAGAGGTAGCCACAGCCGTGAACTACCGCACTGTACTGTGTCTGCTGCTAACATATAGACTGGTTGATAAAGAGATAGTATACTCGTAACTAGTATGTATGTATAAAGAAAGAAAAAAAAACCACGGTTAGGTGGTATATACAATTATGGACGGGCTGCCGAGTGCCGACACAGAGGTAGCCACAGCCGTGAACTACCGCACTGTACTGTGTCTGCTGCTAATATATAGACTGGTTGATAAAGAGATAGTATACTCGTAACTAGTATGTATGTATAAAGAAAGAAAAAAAAACCACGGTTAGGTGGTATATACAATTATGGACGGGCTGCCGAGTGCCGACACAGAGGTAGCCACAGCCGTGAACTACCGCACTGTACTGTGTCTGCTGCTAATATATAGACTGGTTGATAAAGAGATAGTATACTCGTAACTAGTATGTATGTATAAAGAAAGAAAAAAAAACCACGGTTAGGTGGTATATACAATTATGGACGGGCTGCCGAGTGCCGACACAGAGGTAGCCACAGCCGTGAACTACCGCACTGTACTGTGTCTGCTGCTAATATATAGACTGGTTGATAAAGAGATAGTATACTCGTAACTAGTATGTATGTATAAAGAAAGAAAAAAAAACCACGGTTAGGTGGTATATACAATTATGGACGGGCTGCCGAGTGCCGACACAGAGGTAGCCACAGCCGTGAACTACCGCACTGTACTGTGTCTGCTGCTAATATATAGACTGGTTGATAAAGAGATAGTATACTCGTAACTAGTATGTATGTATAAAGAAAGAAAAAAAAACCACGGTTAGGTGGTATATACAATTATGGACGGGCTGCCGAGTGCCGACACAGAGGTAGCCACAGCCGTGAACTACCGCACTGTACTGTGTCTGCTGCTAATATAGACTGGTTGATAAAGAGATAGTATACTCGTAACTAGTATGTATGTATAAAGAAAGAAAAAAAAACCACGGTTAGGTGGTATATACAATTATGGACGGGCTGCCGAGTGCCGACACAGAGGTAGCCACAGCCGTGAACTACCGCACTGTACTGTGTCTGCTGCTAATATAGACTGGTTGATAAAGAGATAGTATACTACTAATATTATATATACTGGTGGTCAGGTCACTGGTCACTAGTCACACTGGCAGTGGCACTCCTGCAGCAAAAGTGTGCACTGTTTTAATATAATATTATGTACTCCTGGCTCCTGCTATAACCTATAACTGGCACTGCAGTAGTGCTCCCCAGTCTCCCCCACAATTATAAGCTGTGTGAGCTGAGCAGTCAGACAGATATATAATATATATAGATGATGCAGCACACTGGCCTGAGCCTGAGCAGTGCACACAGATATGGTATGTGACTGACTGAGTCACTGTGTGTATCGCTTTTTTCAGGCAGAGAACGGATATATTAAATAAACTGCACTGTGTGTCTGGTGGTCACTCACTATATAATATATTATGTACTCCTGGCTCCTGCTATAACCTATAACTGGCACTGCAGTAGTGCTCCCCAGTCTCCCCCACAATTATAAGCTGTGTGAGCTGAGCAGTCAGACAGATAATCAGATATATATAATATTATATATAGATAATAGATGATGCAGCACACTGGCCTGAGCCTGAGCAGTGCACACAGATATGGTATGTGACTGAGTCACTGTGTGCTGTGTATCGCTTTTTTCAGGCAGAGAACGGATTATAAATAAAACTGGTGGTCACTATCAGCAAAACTCTGCACTGTACTGAGTACTCCTAATGCTCCCCAAAATTAGTAAATCAAGTGTCTCTCTAATCTATTCTAAACGGAGAGGACGCCAGCCACGTCCTCTCCCTATCAATCTCAATGCACGTGTGAAAATGGCGGCGACGCGCGGCTCCTTATATAGAATCCGAGTCTCGCGATAGAATCCGAGCCTCGCGAGAATCCGACAGCGTCATGATGACGTTCGGGCGCGCTCGGGTTAACCGAGCAAGGCGGGAAGATCCGAGTCGCTCGGACCCGTGAAAAAAAACATGAAGTTCGTGCGGGTTCGGATTCAGAGAAACCGAACCCGCTCATCTCTAATCTCACAGCCCTCCTTTTTCAGAATCCTAACACAGGTGACGTATACATAACATCCTCATCTGTGCAGTAGTCAGGCAGCTATATATGAGACTGATTAGAATCTGGTAATAATAATTAGATAATCAAAGACTGTTGGCTCATTGAATGCATGCAGGGTCATTGAATGCATGCAACTCACAATGTGTAGCACAGATAACATTTTACTGACAAAAACATTTTCCAAGACTGGTAAATAGCAGTGTGAAAAACAAACCCACTCGTAAACTTAGTTTACAGATAAATAATGATGTTGTTTAAATTAGTAAGGTGCTAACAGGACAATCTATAGTGTCAGACATACACTTACTAACTCATTGAATTTTTATCTCCAAACAGAAACCACTACATCTGGCAGTTGTTTTTTGGGGGCCAGTTGCTTAGATGGTGCTTTGCCTTTACCACTGTTGTGTGCGCATGTTCTGGTGGAGCGCCTTGGTGGTGAGGCCACAGGCGATATAAGTGGAGTTGTCATATCAGAACTGGTGCTTTGTTGCTGTTGCTGCTCGGAACTGTTTCATTGAGGTTAGTGATAGTGGCATTGAGTTCATGTGTTGCTGCAGTATGATTTTCCATGATGCGGGATATAGATTCAGTGAGCATTTGATTTGCTGGTAAAATGTTTAGGTAGCTGTGCTGTTGTCTGTGATGTTCATCCATTAGGCGTTGTAAGTTGCCCATTACATGTGTCATGTCTGCCCGCATTATTTCCATGGTGTTTGCCATTCGCGTGGTTGGTTCATTTTCTCGGCTGATATTGCGGCTTATTCTTTTGAGGTGAATAGGCAGGCTTGAGAAAATTTGTGTCTGTCTACGCAGGCAATCCTGATTAGTGGCCTGCTGTGTAGCCCAATTGTCCCAAAACACTTGATCAGGCCCTTGTGCTACTGATGTTGTTGGGCTGTGTTGTGGTGGTGGCGTGTTTAGCGGGGGTGGTGTACTCACAGGTGCTGGGGGTGTGTTTGCTTCAATTATTGGCTGAAGTTGTAAAATGATTGTCTCATCCATGTCACTGTCTTGCTGGTGTGTTGGAGGGATGCTGTTAGCTTTAGTTGTTTCTGGAAGAACAAAGCATTTTTGGTTAGCTAGCTATATATGTTTGACAAATGTTTAACAAACAAAGGCCACTCTACGCATGTATGTGAATGCATATTGTACATATTCTGAATTGCAACAACATCACTACTGCCTTTAAAGGCTGCACATGCCTCTCTCATTGTTGCTTTGCTGTGTACATCAATGTAAAAGCAACCACATTATTTGTCTGGTATATCCTACATACTCCATAGGAAATGTGTGAGTTGTTTTCAAAAGTGTTGCCTTTTACTGTGAGCGAATAAAACATCTGTATGTTTTTGTATGTTAAAGCTAATGTATGCAAAATAATAAAAACACACAACAATGTTTACAGCCTTATTCTTTGTCAAGCTTATCCATCTGTTTCTGTTGCAGCATCTTCCAGACAATCTGCTACTGTATGGCTGAAGAGGACATACATATCTTTAATGGAGGCGGAAATCTACATTCCACTTTGTGCCCATTTTATGGTTGCTGTTCTTCTGTTCGTATTGTTGGTTGTGCTGTGTGTCCAGTTTATGAATGTAAATTAACAGATAATTTATAGATGACTAATCTCTTCTAAAATTTTAGATTCCTACTCACCATCCAGATGAGGGGAGTGTGGTTGGCGTCTTGGTGGAGTGTCCAAAATTTGGAGTGGTGGTACGGAAGAAACTATGGAAAGTCTGGCAGTGTAGACCACTGTGGTTTGGACAGGACATCCGATCTTGGTTTCTTGCCACATGTGTCTACTTTTTGATGGGTTTAGGAGGCCGTCTTCTGCTGGTCAAGCCTTGTGTTGAGGGAGCCAGTATTAATGTGAAAAATATTGTATGTCCATTCCTTTACAAACATAACATGTACTACAATGTACACTTTACCTGCTGCCGCAGCGTCATCATCATCATCAGATGTTGTTGGACTGACTGTAGGTCGAGCAGTTGTGGTTTTATTAGACACTGTACAACCAAGGGAAAAAATAACCCAAATGATAAAATTATATAATGCACTTGTTAAGCATTTGAAACATTATGATTATATAAATAATACCAACTTTTTATTTTGTGGTCTTGTAATTTTCTATTCATTGGAACATATAAAAAATATCTGATGTTGACCCCACACACACAGCCATTGGCACAACAATATTGGCCAATAGGTATGTGCAGTCAGGAAAGTGCTACGCATGACAAAATGGAGAGACCACAAACATAGCCCTATATTCCAACTACATAAAAGAACACTACAAAGCACACACATATTGATTAGAAAAGCAAATATCAAATAATAAGAAAGTACATTTGTGTCAACCTGTGTGATGTGCCACAACAAACACACAGAGCCGGCGCTTCCATTAGGCAGCTTTAGGCAGCTGCCTAGAGCGCCGGCCACCAGAGGGCGCCCCCACAAGAGTGAAGGATGTTTCTGAAGGAGACAGATCCTTTATATGATCGTGGGGACAGCTGCAGGTCTTACCAGTAACCAGAGACAGTCTCTGCTTTCCACTGCTCTCGGGGTCCTGGGCTAACCACTTGTGCTGTGCTGTTACTGTATACAGCCAGCGCGTCAGCTGCTATCCCCTGCTGTTTCCTTCCTTCTCTTCACTTGCTCCCAGTCAGCCACTGTAGCTCCGCCCCCTAGATGAGACAGACGAGGAGCTCAGCTGCTGGCATGTGCTGTGACAAGCTGCACGCAGAGACTGAAGTGAGAGGCTGTGTCTTGTCTGGTGGTAAGTAGTAGCCTAATGTTCTGTGTTCCTATGTAAACACCCAAAAGTGCAGCATCTATAATTATACACAGTACTTTCATTTCCTGAGCTTAGCTAACACGTGTGCCACTCTCAGCACTCTGCTACTGCTGAAGGCAAAGTGCTCCCTCCCAAACACCAAGTGTGCATAACATGTGGGGCAGGTAGGATCTAGAGAGTAGAAGGAATGGAACACATGGTGGTCCCTGCATCTTTACTACTCCAAACTGCTGAACCTACATACAGTATGTGTCTTCTTCCTGAAGTTTTTAAGATGTACTGATGAAAGGACTCTCAGCCCTCCTAAAGTGTCAGCCTCAGCTATACAATATGCTGTATCATACTGTACATTAATGCTGTATTGTAATGTTTGAAACACTTTTTTAATTATTATTGCTAATTCTCTGAGTGCTGCGTTCTACGAAACACTGTAACATGGTATATTACATCTGCACCTTTTGTGCTGTATTGACTTATCTGTGGAGCTACTGTACCAGGTGAAGTATAATATATAGAATATCCGCTATCTGCACCTACTCCTTCCACATCATTGTGGCGGCATGTCGTGTGTTTCACTAGGTGATAAGAGGAGGACCATTGTGTGTGTCATGTAACCTCTATGTGCAGATGTCACAGATTAGTCAGCGTGCTCCAGTAAAAGTTGGCCTTGCTGGTGGAGAAAAGTATATTGGCTCCAGCAGCAAAATGTTCATGGGCATATATTCATTATTAGGGGATTGAAGGGTCTGTAGAGGGGTCCGATGTCGCATAAGGAGCATGTGGATGAGTGCAATGACATGTGGAGAGCTGTGATGACACATAATAGTATTCATGCTAGGCTGTTTAAAGGGCAAAATGTGCCCTACCCCATTACTGGCATCCTGCTAAAACAGCCTGATTGCTGCCGCCACATGTGCACAGCATCTATTCACATAAAAGGGAGATTTTGGGGACGCCTAGCACCTCCATAGGTGCTGGGCATGCCCCTATTAATGATGCAGTCTGCTGCGGCACGCCCCCATTAGTGGTGTTGTGGGAGCTACACCTCCACAAATAGTGACGCCACCAGCCGCGCCCCGTTTTGGGCATATGCGCACCAAGCACACTGCCCCGGCACCTCTGCGCCCTGCCCGCATTCTAGCTGGAACACTACATAAGAGGCATGTGGATGGCTGTTATAACACATAAGGGGCATGTGGATGGCTGTAATGACATATAAGGGGCATGTGGAGGGCTGTAATGACATATAAGGGGCATGTGGAGGGCTGTAATGACACATAAGGGGCATGTGGAAGGGTCTGATGACACATACTATAAGAGTTGTGTGAAGGGATATGGTGACACCAGCGGCATTTGGAGTGTAATGACACGTGGCATACGGATGGTTCCGATGACATAAATGGCTACAAGTAGAGCAATCTGATTACATAAATAGGGCAGGCAATGGCATCTGATGGCTTTCACCATTATAATCCATTCTGTGAGGCTAATATTTCTCGCTAGATGTTCATCGTCTGCTGATCTGCTCTGTCAGTCCCTCCACTGGTTACCAGTATCTACCGTATTCAGTATAAAATACTTTTACTCACACGCAAGGCCATTAACCAAACTACACCAACGTACATCACTTCTCTTATCTCAAAAAATCTCCCAACCCGACCTCTGCACAAGATCTACGTCTCTCATCCACACTCATTACTTGCTCCCATGCACGATTACAGGACTTTCTTCTGGCTGCACCCACTCTGGGGAATGCCCTACCACGTACAATAAGACTCGTCTAGTCTTCAAACCTTCAAGGGTTCCCTAAAAACTCACCTATTCAGACAAGCCTATTAAATTCCAGAACCACCCACATAACTTTCATAGCTTTCCTATCCAATTATATTCCCACAGTACAGTCCACAGATATCCCCCCACATATTTTCTTTCTTCACTCTCCTTTTGTCCTGACCCTGGTTCATCACTGCTGTGATGTGATATCATGCAGCCCACCAAAAACCTTTGTAATCTGGTGGACAGCTATGCAATAGATAGCACCTAGGTATCCTTGTGTATCAATGCCTATTTCCCTATAGATTGTAAGCTTGTGAGCAGGACCCTCCTACCTCTATGACTGTTTGTTTTTACCCAGTTTTGTCATCTAATTGTGTCCAGCTGTAAAGCGCAACGGAATTTGCTGCGCTATATAAGAAACTGTTAATAAATAAATATAAAGGTGTATGCAAAGGCCTGAAATTTTAGAAAAGAAATGGCTATACTATAACTGTGTTTTTTGTGCAATCGCCCCCTCCAGAAATCTGTAATTGCAATAACGATAACCCTAATTGCAGCTATAATACAGTGTGATTAGTGATGGGTTCAAGGGACCTTTATGCACCTCTACACCTGTGTCTCTCACAGCTGCCATGTAGGTTTCTCTTTGTATGAGATAGATATTTATACTACAAACTTTTTGAACTGTCAGGTGGCTGGAAACTTGCATGCGCATCTTTTCCCAGCTTCAATCTGACTTGGGACAGTGTACTGCTAGGGGCATGAAGTGGATGTGTATGTGTTTACAAGGGGCTGGGTGGAGGATGTTGAGGGAAAGCAGGGGCAGCATTGCAAACTTTTGCCTAGGGTGACTTGAAACCTTGCACCGGCCCTGCAAACACACACTAGCCCAACATCACAACAAAACTAAGGAAAACATTAAACACATTTATTAACCATCCAAAGACATAAGCCACTGATAAAGCAGTGTTGGCGAAGGTGACAAATACAGGTGGCAACCAACTAAAAATATGGTGGCTTATTTTTTAACCAGATTAAATGGTGCTTTAATTAGCTTGCACATATCACTGGTTTATAATTTACTTAGGCCTATTCCAGCCTAAAACATCTGAACCACTGTTTGTGAAACCTTGCACATGGCTAACTGCCTCAAAATACATAGTACAATGCTTTTTGGAAATGTAATGAAGGGCAAGCTTGGTGTTTGCAAAATAAATGCCGGCCAAAATAATAACTTAACAAATACAAATAATACATCTTAAGACACATTTCACATACAGTACTGTTATATGCTACATTGGTTTTTGGATTAGCCATTAACAATGCCAAGGGTTTTGCTGCCGTGTAGTTGAAGATACGAGTAATGCGCTAGGGCCCTCATTCCGAGTTGTTCGCTCGCTAGCTGCTTTTAGCAGCATTGCACACGCTACGCCGCCGCCCTCTGGGAGTGTATCTTAGCATAGCAGAATTGCGAACGAAAGATTAGCAGAATTGCAAATAGAAAATTCTTAGCAGTTTCTGAGTAGCTCGAGACTTACTCCTACATTGCGATCAGTTCAGTCAGTTTCGTTCCTGGTTTCATGTCACAAACACACCCAGTGTTCAGCCAGACACTCCCCCGTTTCTCCAGCCACTCCCGCGTTTTTCCCTGAAATGCCTGCGTTTTTCCGCACACTCCCAGAAAACGGTCAGTTTCCGCCCAGAAACACCCACTTCCTGTCAATCACTCACCGATCAGCAGAACGATGAAAAAACTTTGTTACGCCGTGAATAACATACCTAACTTTTGTGTAAAATAACTAAGCGCATGCGCTATGCGAACCTTGTGCATGCGCAGTAAGCGACTAATCGCAGTATAGCGAAAATCGGCAACGAGCAAACAACTCGGAATGACCCCCTTGGTCACATGACACACATTATCCTAAACCAAATTAAATCCAAATAAAACCAGAGTATGTTATAAAAAAAACATGCTCACCATCCTTCCTGGGCCGATCGGAATCATGGATATGGGTTGCTGACACAACTTCAGGAGGTATTAAGCTCCGCATGGGCTCCTCGTTGTCCAGATATCTGGCAATGAAGGGCTGACCCCCACCGGTCTGATGAGCTGACTTCGCCTCCTTGGCCATTTTGAACTTTACATGGCGCTTTATATTATAGTAACATTTGCGGCACGTGTCCTCCGTGCGCTTGACCACCCCCTCACCATTTACAGCAGCAACAACTTTAGCCCACAACACCATCTTCTTCCGTGATGTCACCTTTGCAGACTCCAGCCCAAATTGGTACCGCTGATATTTCATCAGCTCACGCACCAAAGCCACATTCTCAGCATAACTAAACTTGACATTGTAACCAGTCTTAGTAGTGGTGCATGGCTGTGGAGCTGCTTCACTGTCACTATCACTAGAGGCTGCAGCACCAACCTCACCCACCTCCTCCACCTCATTAACCTACTCCCTCTCACTCACCTCCTCCACCTCAGCCACCTCCTCCACCTTACTCACACCTTCCACCTCACTCACCTCCCCCACTTTACTCACTTCCCCACCTCACCCACCTCTGAGTCAGACATAATTAGGATAAACAACAATTAATGCTGAAAAAAAGGACAAACAACACACTCCTCCACTACCACTACACAACACACAATACACACACATACAAACACTGACAAGAGACTCAAAAAAAAACAAGGACAAAAATTAAGACAAACCAAAAAGAAGCAAGACTACAAGAATGACAAGACTACTTTCAAACACAATACAACACTCAGAACTCGCCAAAAATACTACTCCAAATCACACCTACTCACCAAACTCCTCAGCACAGCCTCTCTCCTCATTACTAACTAAACCCACGAGGTGCGGATGGTTTGGGGCATATTTATATGATTGCACACAGACACTCCTACATCTGAAACAATACCAATCATGAACGAAGGTTAGAATCGAAACTAAAAGTGGAAATACGGCAGTAATTGCAAAAAAAACACTGCCGCGTTTAAAATAGTCACAATCTGGGGAAAAAAACACAAATTCCCGACCGAACAAGTGATTTGCGCCCGCAAAAAAACCCCAAAAACTCGAAAAACATCGCCATCGGAAAATGCAAAACAAACAAACTCGACAGCATAGTGAATTAGCGTAGATGGTTTCAAAAAGTTGCATGAAAATGCGTCCGATAAAATTTGAGTTTAAAATCAACACAAATCGACTCAAACACGAATGTTAGTAAATAAACCCCAGAGAAACAATTTTTATGTTGGATGCAGTGGAGCAACTTTTTTTTTCATATGTATTATCTGCACCCCAAAACAGTTACTGCAAGTAAACCGTTCCTGATCCTGGAGAGCAGAATAAATAAATACATTCAGTCTTCCTTTAGAATCAAATTTAAAAAATAGCATTTTGTGGTCTTTTTATGCAGCCAAAGTATGGAGCAGGGGCGATGGAATGAATACCAAAAGTGTAGGAGCGGAATGGAAGTTATGAACATGGATATAATGGACATAATATTTGTTAGGAAGTCTATGTCTGGAATTAGGATTTTTTTTATTTAACTTATTTATGATGTCACCAAGGGGGTATAAAAACACATCCCTGTAGAATGAGTCATTATGCCTTGACAAAGATACAGGGAAGTATCGAAACGCGTTGGATGATTTTACGATTGATGGGCCACACTGGAACAAACCTGTGTATGGATTTCCAGAGCCTGGTTATGTTTTACCATCATGCCTTCTTTGTCTACTTGTTAAAGGTGGACATTCCTCTACGGTGAGAGTTAAGTATGTTTTCCATATTGTCTGTTATATGTGAATAAAATGGTGTTACACCATATCAGTTTATTCCACTTTTTCATGCTACTTGGAATATGTGAGGTCCGAATTGAAAGGAGATCAGATGACGGAGAGATTTTCCAATAAGGCTTGACCTTCTCCCATCTATGCTCAAATTGTCTACCAATCCAGTAGACAATTCCTTACGGTACAGATCCCACTCATAGCATTTCCAACCATCACAACATTAATAGTATTACACTATTGTTTTTCCTCTGTTTTTCTTTTATGTACTTACCGGGGAAACCGGAGTGTTTCCATTGAGATGCCTATCTCCTATTAGGTAGTGTGTTACCTAAGGTTGATTTGAGCCTGTGGACAGTTCGGTGATATCCATTTTAGATTAATCTTAATAATACTGTAGGAACAAAAACAGGTTTTGCACATTTCTAGTTTTGAACCACACTGCCAGATGTCATCCATATACAGTAATTGTAGAGGGAAGATCTCTCTGTCTACTATCTTCTTTCAGTAATGAAAATGTTAGTCTGCGTATCTCATCCAGAACACAGTTGTCTCAATGTAACTGCCATTATATTAAACCATGCGCTCTTCTGTAAAAATGGTCACTATGTGTGCATGTAGTTGCAAAACTGCATTTGGGATGTATATTATTATTTTTTATTGTATTTTGCTATTGATACAATTATTTTAATAGCAAATCAGTACTGTACTATGTAGATGTACATTATGTAAGTATCTAATATCATACTGTTCTTTGAAGTTTTTGATTTAACAATTCCAACACAGATTCTGTATTACTGAAACAACGAGCTGCTTAACCGGGTGTGGATCATTAGATCGACAGTGTCTAGGTGGACAATGTTTAGGTCGACCACTATAGGTCGACAGTCACTAGGGTCAGAAGGTTGAAAGGGTCAGACGGTCGACATGTTCTAGGTCGACAGGTCAAAAGGTCGACATGAGTTTTTTTAATGTTTTTTTGGTGTCGTTTTCTTCGTAGAGTGACTGGGAACCCCAATTCATGCACCGCATCCCCTCGACTGGCTCACTTCGCTGGCCATGCATCGGGCAAGGTGCCTCGCTCCGCTACCGCTTCGTTTGGCACAGATTACCGTTCTAATCGTAGTCCACGTGGATCATTAAGTATGAAAAAGTAAAAAAAAAAATTGGTTGAAAAACTCATGTCGACCTTTTGACCAGTCAACCTAGAACATGTCGGCATTCTGACCCTGTTGACTTTCTGACCCTGTCGACCTATTGACTGTCAACCTATAGTGGTCGACCTAAACATTGTCGACCTAGACACTGTCGATCTTCAGACCGGTTCCCACCTAACCTATGTCTGCTTTCCGTAGGCAACCTTTCCACTAATGAATAAGCACTTTAAATATTATGTTATATATGCTGATATTAATTCTGTGTCCAGTAAGTATATTTTAAAATTATGTTAACATGTTTAAAGACTATCTGTAAATTAGGATTTTTGTAATATTATAGTTACATTGCTCCAAGAAAAGTGTTCTGTGGGACTAATGGAACTTACCGCAGATCCTATAAGGAAGGATGTGTTAAGTAATAATTTTATCATGTATGTTAATTACCAATATCTACAACTCCTTTCACTGTATCAGTCTCAGGAAAGTTTAAACCTTTTTAAAATATGATTGAATTCACCAAACATTTTACAATGAATTGATATAGCATGAACTACATGAAAAATGAGATATACTGTACCTAGTGTCTTGGAAAATGAAATGAAGGTAATAAAATGATTAAATGAATGGTTGAGTGGCAATATTAAACATCACATCCATTAGTGAAATCACTTATTAAATGAAAATGAGATTTCTTCTTTCATTCTGTAGGTCATTGGAGGTTAACTTTTCCAAAATGCATTAAATGTTATAAATGCAC
Organism: Pseudophryne corroboree; assembly: GCF_028390025.1. Taxonomy (NCBI): domain Eukaryota; kingdom Metazoa; phylum Chordata; class Amphibia; order Anura; family Myobatrachidae; genus Pseudophryne; species Pseudophryne corroboree. Next base: position 593,971,229 of record NC_086448.1, read on the forward strand.
ATGAGTGGATGAGGCAACATTTGGAAATATGTTTCCAAACACTAGTAACATTGTGAGTGCCTATTGGATCAACTGAAACAATGATTTCCGTTTTCAAAACTGGTTGCAAAATTACACCATTGCATAGGATGCCTAAAACTTCCACGTTGAGTTAGTTGCCATGATACTTATTTAGACCATATATTTGCAGCCAAACTCTCATGTATACAATCCATTATTTCCAGTGCAGGGGCAGATTGGGCTACTCAGAACATTAGACAGTTCCTGTTTGGATCTCTCACGGAGCTTGCGGTGCCCATGTTGTCAACCAGACCACTCAATGAAAGTACAAAAAAGTCCAAACTATGGACTCAGATTTTTTTAACATTATTGAGTCCTTTGTGTAAAATTGTTTCCTTTGGACTACAAACCTCACAAAAGTTACTTGCCGCCTTGTGCAGACTGACCACTGAAGGATACAGATCTGGCTGAATACAGATACCTGATGAATCAAAGTACATCAGAGAGATATGTTACAGAGTTTAGATTTGGTGTATGAGAACTACCATTTACCATTAAGAGGTCCTGCTGCATGAGTTCCATTCAGTGATCCTCTATTAGGAATCATGGAAAATAAAAAAAAACATCTTTACACAGATATACTTGTTTTAAACATATTTCTGGTATGCATACACTATTGGGTACCTGACTCATCTCCACCCCTTCCTAGATCTCTTCATTGACACACCTGTCAGCACCCTGATGAATCAGCTGCCACCCACTAATAAGCAATTGGGGAACTATGTTTTTACCCCATACAGGGACTGTTGTTTTTAATGACATATCATTTATTTGCCAATGTATTGCTATCTGCCAAATATTATTCTCTCTCAGTTGCCTTCTTATGCCAACGATTTTGAAATGTCTGGTTACAACTTTGTGGCATTATGTTGTATCTAGCTGTCTGTGCTCAGCAGATCAGGTAGTGGAGTGGTGGTGTAGCAGAGATGTTAATAGAGATGTGCACCGGAAATTTTTCGGGTTTTGTGTTTTGGTTTTGGATTCGGTTCCCGGCCGTGTTTTGGATTCGGACGCGTTTTGCCAAAACCTCCCTGAAATTTTTTTGTCGGATTCGGGTGTGTTTTGGATTCGGGTGGTTTTTTTTACAAAAAACCCTCAAAAACAGCTTAAATCATAGAATTTGGGGGTCATTTTGATCCCATAGTATTATTAACCTCAATAACCATAATTTCCACTCATTTTCAGTCTATTCTGAACACCTCACACCTCGCAATATTATTTTTAGTCCTAAAATTTGCACCGAGGTCGCTGGATGGCTAAGCTAAGCGACACAAGTGGCCGACACAAACACCTGGCCCATCTAGGAGTGGCACTGCAGTGTCAGGCAGGATGGCACTTAAAAAAATAGTCCCCAAACAGCACACGATGCAAAGAAAAAAAGAGGCGCACCAAGGTCGCTGTGTGACTAAGCTAAGCGACACAAGTGGCCAACACAAACACCTGGACCATCTAGGAGTGGCACTGCAGTGTCAGACAGGATGGCACTTCAAAAATAGTCCCCAAACAGCACATGATGCAAAGAAAAATGAAAGAAAAAAGAGGTGCAAGATGGAATTGTCCTTGGGCCCTCCCACCCACCCTTATGTTGTATAAACAGGACATGCACACTTTAACGAACCCATCATTTCAGCGACAGGGTCTGCCACACGACTGTGACTGAAATGACTGGTTGGTTTGGGCCCCCACCAAAAAAGAAGCAATCAATCTCTCCTTGCACAAACTGGCTCTACAGAGGCAAGATGTCCACCTCATCATCATCCTCCGATTCCTCACCCCTTTCACTGTGTACATCCCCCTTCTCACAGATTATTAATTCGTCACCACTGGAATCCACCATCTCAGATCCCTGTGTACTTTCTGGAGGCAATTGCTGCTGGTGAATGTCTCCACGGAGGAATTGATTATAATTCATTTTTATGAACATCATCTTCTCCACATTTTCTGGAAGTAACCTCGTACGCCGATTGCTGACAAGGTGAGCGGCTGCACTAAACACTCTTTCGGAGTACACACTGGAGGGAGGGCAACTTAGGTAGAATAAAGCCAGTTTGTGCAAGGGCCTCCAAATTGCCTCTTTTTCCTGCCAGTATACGTACGGACTATCTGACGTGCCTACTTGGATGCGGTCACTCATATAATCCTCCACCATTCTTTCAATGGTGAGAGAATCATATGCAGTGACAGTAGACGACATGTCAGTAATCGTTGGCAGGTCCTTCAGTCCGGACCAGATATCAGCACTCGCTCCAGACTGCTCTGCATCACCGCCAGCGGGTGGGCTCGGAATTCTTAACCTTTTCTTCGCACCCCCAGTTGCAGGAGAATGTGAAGGAGGAGCTGTTGACGGGTCACGTTCCGCTTGACTTGACAATTTTCTCACCAGCAGGTCTTTGAACCTCTGCAGACTTGTGTCTGCTGGAAAGAGAGATACAACGTGGGTTTTAAATCTAGGATCGAGCACAGTGGCCAAAATGTAGTGCTCTGATTTCAACAGATTGACCACCCGTGAATCCTGGTTAAGCGAATTAAGAGCTCCATCCACTAGTCCCACATGCCTAGCGGAATCGCTCTGTTTTAGCTCCTCCTTCAATGTCTCCAGCTTCTTCTGCAAAAGCCTGATGAGGGGAATGACCTGACTCAGGCTGGCAGTGTCTGAACTGACTTCACGTGTGGCAAGTTCAAAGGGTTGCAGAACCTTGCACAACGTTGAAATCATTCTCCACTGCGCTTGAGTCAGGTGCATTCCCCCTCCTTTGCCTATATCGTGGGCAGATGTATAGGCTTGAATGGCCTTTTGCTGCTCCTCCATCCTCTGAAGCATATAGAGGGTTGAATTCCACCTCATTACCACCTCTTGCTTCAGATGATGGCAGGGCATGTTTAGGAGTGTTTGCTGGTGCTCCAGTCTTCGGCACGCGGTGGCTGAATGCCGAAAGTGGCCCGCAATTCTTCGGGCCACCGACAGCATCTCTTGCACGCCCCTGTCGTTTTTTAAATAATTCTGCACAACCAAATTCAATGTATGTGCAAAACATGGGACGTGCTGGAATTTGCCCAGATGTAATGCACGCACAATATTGCTGGCGTTGTCCGATGTCACAAATCCCCAGGAGAGTCCAATTGGGGTAAGCCATTCTGCGATGATGTTCCTCAGTTTCCGTAAGAGGTTGTCAGCTGTGTGCCTCTTATGGAAAGCGGTGATACAAAGCGTAGCCTGCCTAGGAACGAGTTGGCATTTGCAAGATGCTGCTACTGGTGCCGCTGCTGCTGTTCTTGCTGCGGGAGGCAATACATCTACCCAGTGGGCTGTCACAGTCATATAGTCCTGAGTCTGCCCTGCTCCACTTGTCCACATGTCCGTGGTTAAGTGGACATTGGGTACAACTGCATTTTTTAGGACACTTGTGACTCTTTTTCTGACGTCTGTGTACATTTTCGGTATCGCCTGCCTAGAGAAATGGAACCTAGATGGTATTTGGTACCAGGGACACAGTACCTCAATCAAGTCTCTAGTTGCCTGTGAATTAATGGTGGATACCGGACACACGTTTCTCACCACCAAGGCTGACAAGACCTGAGTTATCCGCTTTGCAGCAGGATGACTGCTGTGATATTTAATCTTCCTCGCAAAGGACTGTTGGACAGTCAATTGCTTACTGGAAGTAGTACAAGTGGTCTTCCAACTTCCCCTCTGGGATGACGATCGACTCCCAGCAGCAACAACAGCAGCACCAGCAGCAGTAGGCATTACACTCAAGGATGCATCGGAGGAATCCCAGGCAGGAGAGGACTCGTCAGACTTGCCAGTGACATGGCCTGCAGGACTATTGGCATTCCTGTGTAAGGTGGAAATTGACACTGAGGGAGTTGGTGGTGTGGTTTGCAGGAGCTTGGTTACAAGAGGAAGGGATTTAGTGGTCAGTGGACTGCTTCCGCTGTCATCCAAAGTTTTTGAACTAGTCACTGACTTCTGATGGATGTGGTCCAGGTGACGTATAAGGGAGGATGTTCCTAGGTGGTTAACGTCCTTACCCCTACTTATTACAGCTTGACAAAGGCAACACACGGCTTGACACCTGTTGTCCGCATTTGTGTTGAAATAATTCCACACCGAAGAGGTGATTTTTTTTTGTATTTTGACCAGGCATGTCAATGGCCATATTCGTCCCACAGACAACAGTTGTCTCCCCGGGTGCCTGACTTAAACAAACCACCTCACCATCAGAATCCTCCTTGTCAGTTTCCTCCCCAGCACCAGCAACACCCATATCCTCATCCTGGTGTACTTCAACAGTGACATCTTCAATTTGACTATCAGGAACTGGACTGCGGGTGCTCCTTCCAGCACTTGCAGTGGGCGTGCAAATGGTGGAAGCCGCAAGCTCTTCCCGTCCAGTGTTTTGGCAAGGTCAGGCATCGCAACCGACACAATTGGACTCTCCTTGGGGATTTGTGATTTAGAAGAACGCACAGTTCTTTGCTGTGCTTTTGCCAGCTTAAGTCTTTTCATTTTTCTAGCGAGAGGATGAGTGCTTCCATCCTCATGTGAATCTGAACCACTAGCCATGAACATAGGCCAGGGCCTCAGCCATTCCTTGCCACTCCGTGTCGTAAATGGCATATTGGCAAGTTTATGCTTCTCATCAGACGCTTTCAATTTTGATTTTTGGGTCATTTTACTGAACTTTTGTTTTTTGGATTTTACATGCTCTCTACTATGACATTGGGCATCGGCCTTGGCAGACGACGTTGATGGCATTTCATCGTCTCGGCCATGACTGATGGCAGCAGCTTCAGCTCGTGGTGGAAGTGGATCTTGATCTTTCCCTATTATAACCTCCACATTTTTGTTCTCCATTTTTTAATGTGTGGAATTATATGCCAGTATCAATAGCAATGGCCTACTACTATATATACTGCGCACAACTGAAATGCACCACAGGTATGGATGGATAGTATACTTGACAACACTGAGGTAGGCAGAGCAGTGGCCTTCCGTACCGTACTGCTATATATACTGGTGGTCACTGTCATCAAACTGCAAAACTAAAATGCACCACAGGTATAGAATCTAGATGGATTCTATATTTGATGACACAGAGGTAGGTAGAGCAGTGGCCTTCCGTACCGTACTGCTATATATACTGGTGGTCACTGTCAGCAAACTGCAAAACTAAAATGCACCACAGGTATAGAAACTAGATGGATAGTATACTTGACGACACAGAAGTAGGTAGAGCAGTGGCCTTCCGTACCATACTGCTATATATACTGGTGGTCACTGTCAGCAAACTGCAAAACTAAAATGCACCACAGGTATACAATCTAGATGGATAGTATACTTGACGACACAGAGGTAGGTAGAGCAGTGGCCTTCCGTACCGTACTGCTATATATACTGGTGGTCACTGTCAGCAAACTGCAAAACTAAAATGCACCACAGGTATAGAATCTAGATGGATAGTATACTTGACGACACAGCGGTAGGTAGAGCAGTGGCCTTCCATACCATACTGCTATATATACTGGTGGTCACTGTCAGCAAACTGCAAAACTAAAATGCACCACAGGTATAGAATCTAGATGGATAGTATACTTGATGACACAGAGGTAGGTAGAGCAGTGGCCTTCCGTACCGTACTGCTATATATACTGGTGGTCACTGTCAGCAAACTGCAAAACTAAAATGCACCACAGGTATAGAATCTAGATGGATAGTTTACTCGATGACACAGAGGTAGGTAGAGCAGTGGCCTTCCGTACCGTACTGCTATATATACTGGTGGTCACTGTCAGCAAACTGCAAAACTAAAATGCGCCACAGGTATAGAATCTAGATCAATAGTATACTTGATGACACAGAGGTAGGTAGAGCAGTGGCCTTCCGTACCGTACTGCTATATATACTGGTGGTCACTGTCAGCAAACTGCAAAACTAAAATGCACCACAGGTATAGAATCTAGATGGATAGTATACTTGACGACACAGAGGTAGGTAGAGCAGTGGCCTTCCGTACCGTACTGCTATATATACTGGTGGTCACTGTCAGCAAACTGCAAAACTAAAATGCACCACAGGTATAGAATCTAGATGGATAGTATACTTGACGACACAGAGGTAGGTAGAGCAGTGGCCTTCCGTACCGTACTGCTATATATACTGGTGGTCACTGTCAGCAAACTGCAAAACTAAAATGCACCACAGGTATAGAATCTAGATGTATAGTATACTTGACAACACAGAGGTAGGTAGAGCAGTGGCCTTCCATACCGTACTGCTATATATACTGGTGGTCACTGGTCAGCAAAACTCTGCACTGTACTCCTCCTATATAATATACTGGTGGTCCCCAGTACCCACAATAAAGCAGTGTGAGCACAGATATATGCAGCACACTGAGCACAGATATGGAGCGTTTTTCAGGCAGACAACGTATACTGGTGGTCACTGGTCAGCAAAACTCTGCACTGTACTCCTCCTATATAATATACTGGTGGTTCCCAGTACCCACAATAAAGCAGTGTGAGCACAGATATATGCAGCACACTGAGCACAGATATGGAGCGTTTTTCAGGCAGACAATGTATTGGTCAGCAAAACTCTGCACTGTACTCCTCCTATATAATACTGCTGGTCCCCAGTCCCCACAATAAAGCAGTGTGAGCACAGATATATGCAGCACACTGAGCACAGATATGGAGTGTTTTTCAGGCAGACAACGTATTCTGGTGGTCACTGTCAGCAAAACTCTGCACTGTACTCCTCCTATATAATATACTGGTGGTCCCCAGTCCCCACAATAAAGCAGTGTGAGCACAGATATATGCAGCACACTGAGCACAGATATGGAGTGTTTTTCAGGCAGACAACGTATACTGGTGGTCACTGTCAGCAAAACTCTGCACTGTACTCCTCCTATATAATACAGCTGCTCCCCAGTCCCCACAATTAAGCAATAAGCACAAATATTTGCATCAACATTAATAAACGGAGAGGACGCCAGCCACGTCCTCTCCCTAACATTTCCAATGCACGAGTGAAAATGGCGGCGACGCGCGGCTCCTTATATAGAATCCGAATCTCGCGAGAATCCGACAGCGGGATGATGACGTTCAGGCGCGCTCGGGTTAACCGAGCCATACAGGAGAATCCGAGTATGCCTCGGACCCGTGTAAAATGGGTGAAGTTCGGGGGGGTTCGGTTTCCGAGGAACCGAACCCGCTCATCACTATGATATATGTGTGTATGTGTTGTCATCAATTTAATGCATCCCAATGTGTACATGTGCATAAAGTCCTAAGTGCCCCATCCCAAATTTTGGGTGGTTTGTTAATATAATGTGTGTGTCGCAGTATCACGTCCACCAGCTACACTTAAAAGGTCTACAGTCAATAGGTATACCACTAATAGACTACATGCAATAGGTTGATAGGGTCAAAAGGTCAACAGGTCGGCATGTCAATGGATGACAATTTTTTATTTAATTTTTTCAAGTTCTTCATACTTTACCATCCATGTGGACTATGACTGAGAAAAGTAACAGCAGGAGCAGAGCAAGACACGTTGCTCAAAGCATAGCGAACAAAGCAAGCCATGCGAAAAGACATGGTATACTCATGGGGATTTTTTGTGTCAGAAAAGTGACAAAAAGAACTACCCAAAAATGTGTCGACTTTTTTGTGTCAACCATTTCCATGTTGACCTTATGACCCTGTCAACCTTTTCCACTGTCTACCTAATCCATGTCAACCTTTTGATCCTGTCAACCTTTTGACCCTGTCAACCTAATGCATGTCGACCATAATATAGTGGTTGAAAAAATACAATTTGTCCATTGAGTTCAACCTATTTGTGGTCTCCTACGCTGTATAATTTTTATGACTAATTTGTCAGTTGCTAATGTCGGCCATTGTGTTTATTCCACTTTTTTTATAGCTATACTGCGTCACTACGCATAATAACCCTGTATAGCCTTATCCATTAGGTACTTACAGGTATCTAGCCCATTCTTAAAAGTGTTGACCGAGTCCGCCATTACTACTCTCTCAGGCAGGTAATTCCAAAAACGTATTGTCCTTACTGTGAAGAAACCTTTACGTCTCTGTGTGCAAAATCTCCTCTCCTCTAACCAAAGCAGATGTCCACTCCACGTGTCCTCTGTGTTGATCTTTTAAAAAACAGATCCCCTTGCAATGTCCTTATATATTTGTAAATGTTGATCATGTCCCCTCTAAGTCTCCTCTTTTCCAGTGTAAACATGCCTAGCCTTGCAAGCCTTGCTTCGTATTCCAGTGTCTCCATCCCTTAATTAGTTTGGTTGCCTGCCTCTGAACCTTTTCTAGTTCCAGGATATCCTTTTTGTAGTATGGTGCCCAAAATTGTGCACAGTATTTAAGATGTGGCCTCACTAGGGATTTATATAATGGGAGTATAACACTCTCATCCCTTGCGACAATTCCCCACTTTATACATGCTAATACTTTGTTTGCCTTCTTTGCTGCAATCCTACTTTGGGTACTGCTGCTTAGTTTGCTATCTATGTGAACACCTAAGTCTTTTTCCAGTACAGAATCCCCTAATTTTACCCCATTTATTATGTAGGTGTTATTTTTGTTTATGCTACCAAAGTGCACTACCTTACACTTGTCTGTATTGAAGTTCATTCTCCATTTTGCTGCCATACTTCCAGTTTAACTAAGTCATTCTGAAGAGACTCAGCATCTCACTGTTTATTTATAACCTTACACAATTTGGTATTGTCTGCAAAAAATGACACCATGCTCTCTAGATCAACTGCTAGATTGTTAATGAAAATATTGAACAATAGTGGTGCAAGTACAGACCCTTGTGGCACATCACTTAGCACTTCAGTCCAATAAAAGTTTAATTTACCACAATGTGCTGCTCCCTATTATCTAACCAATTTCTGACCCAAGTGCATATTGTGCTCCCTAGCCCTAGTTCTTGAACTTATAGATAAGTCTCATGTGTGGTACTGTGTCGAAAGCTTTAGCGAAGTCTAAAAATATTACATCCACCCCCTTACCCTGATCAAGGTTCACACTAACCATTTCATAAAAGCCTAGTAAGTTTGTTTGACATGATCTATCCTTCACAAATCCATGTTGGTTCCTATTAATAACCTTATTGGCTTCAATGAACTTCTGTATACTATCCCTTAGAATACCTTCCAGTACTTTCCTCACTATAGATGTAAGACTAACTGGTCTATACTTACCCGGATCAGCTTTGCTTCACCTATTGAAAATTGGCACCACTTCCGCTATACGCCAGTCTTTGGGAACCATGCCTGATGTAAGTGAGTCATTGAAGATCAAAAATAGCAGTCTTGCTATTTCAGAGCTCCATGAGAACCTTTAGGTGAATTCCATTGGGACCAGGTGACATATTAATCTTTATTTTTTTTAATCGCTTATAGATTACCTCCTCACTTAAATAAGCACTTAGCAGTGAGATATTATCTTTGTTGAAATTGTGTGTTAAATCCTGCATCTGGTCCTCTCGTGAATACCGATGAGAAAAACTCATTTAATAAGTTTGCAATGTCATTATCGTTTTTGATTAAGACTCCCAGCTTGTCCTTTAAAGGGCCTATACTCTCCTTCTTTAAACTTTTGCTGTTGATATTTCTTTTTTTTAAATTGGAGTTTGATTTGCTTTCCTTTGCTACTAGCTTTTCAGTTTCCATTTTAGCCGCTCTTATTTCTTTTTTGCCTATTTTGTTACAATACTTATAGTGTTGGAATGACTCCGCATTCCCGTCTGATTTGTATTTTTTTAATGCTCACCTTTTTTGCCCATTAGTTCCTTAATCTTTTTGTTAAGCCACATTGGTTTGGAATTTTTAATCCTTTGTTTGCTTCCCATGGGAATAAATTTGTGAATTTTATTAATGAACAGTGATTTTATTACCGCCTATTTCTCCATAGTATTTTTTCCTTGAAACAAAATTTCCCATTCAATGTCCCTTAAAGCTTCCCTCATCATGTCAAAGTTGGCTTTTCTAAAGTTTAGAGTCCTAGTTGAGCCAATATAGGACTGCTTATGTAAACTGATATTGAATGTGACCATATTGTGGTCACTGTTTCCCATGGGCTCCCCTACTATAATATTTGATATCAATTCCCCGTTGTTAGTTAATACCAGGTCTAAGATTGCATTGTACCTAGTTGGTTCCTCAATTAGTTGAAGTAAGTAGTTATCAATTAGTGTGTTTAAAAACATATTACCCCTAGCAGTATCGCATGTATCATTGGTCCAATTAATCTCTGGATAGTTAAAATCTCCCATCACTATTGCATCTCCTACTCCTGCTGCTTATTCAATTTGCTTCAGAATATAGCCTCATCAGACACATTAATACCAGGTGGCTTGTAGCATAGCCCCAATACTATCTTTTTTGTTACCTTTCCCCGCATGCAATTTCTACCCATAATGTCTCAACAGTATTTACAGTCCCTCATGGATATCTTTCCTTATGTCAGGTTTTAAAAATGGTGTTACCTAAAGACATACCCCTCCACCACGCTTATTTAATCTATCTCTACTGAACTGCGAATAACCCTCTAGATTGACTGTCCAATCATGGGATTCATCCCACAAGTTTCAGTAATGACTATAATATCATACTATTTGCTTACTGCAAGGACTTCTATTTCCCCCTTTTTACTTGCATGGCTTCTAACATTTACATACATACAATTAAGATAAGTATTTCCCCTTGTCCTAGGGACATCATTTTCTATATGCAGTAATGATGACCCATAATTGTTGTTAGTGTTTTGGCAATACCTTTGCTAATACCTTTGTTAGTACATATGTTAATCCCCCTGTCAGCTGCTCTTTCCCTCCCCCTTCTCCACCCCCAATTTGTTCACTACCTCCATCCTCACTATTCTCACTGCATGACCTGTAGTTTCTAGCTAAACTCTCTCCCCAGGCACCAAGTTTAAAAACTCCTTCAACCTTCTAACCATCTAAGTGGCTGGCCTATTGATTGTAGACCTTTTTAGTGTAGATTTAATGACCAACACCTGTATGTGGCATGGGTAATTTAAATATAATGTGTTTGAGTGATTGGATTATATTGTGTGTACTGGTATTATAATATTTGTGTAGTGGTATTAATACTATTTGTGTGGGTTGTGGTATTATTGTAATATTTGGGTGCAATAAATGTAAAGTGGTGAAGGCTATTCTGGTTATTTAGTGGGAATATTAATGTAATGTGTAATTGTGATATTAAATAACAGTGCTGGTTTGAGGAAGAAAGTCAAATTTTAAATCAAGATTAATTGTTGGTGCTAGTAGGGGGAGGAAGGCCTAAAGTTTTCATCTTTATAGGAGAAAGACCATGCCACCACTACCTCCATTTAGGGTTGCTCCCCAAAAATTTCCATATCAAACTGCTGCTGCTTCACTGTCATTTGGATGAAAATGTTTAAACACAGGCATTACATTTTAGACAATAAAAACAATTCTCTGTGTGCAATTCTCAGGCAAATGCAGGATATGCAAGAGGGGGGGGGAAACCGGCTATACACACGCACACACACATATTTACATACACATGGTGCAATACAGGCAGCTCTCAGCGGACTTGGAGGCGGTTGTGGAACTTGGTCCATTATTCATATGTTGCTGTCCAAGACAACGGATGCCCACCCCCAGTCATCAGAATGGGGAACTGTGTTTTGCAGCCATTTCCGGGTTTGCCGAGCGGCACCTGCAATGCACTGCTGTTGGATCAAGGATGGCACAGCAGCAAGTTTTAAAACTGTGAGCTGTGAATGTCTTTCGGACTGCATTTATATATATATATATATATATACATATATATATACATATATATATATATATATTAACAAAAGTGCAGCACTCAGGGCTCAGGATAAGAAATGAAAACAGCAACCACCACGTCAGCAATGTTTAAATCTGTTCAGATTTTCATCAGGCTCCAAACAGTAAGTAAAAACATCTTACCTTTTAAACATCCCCTCACCAAGTGCACACCTGCTGGCGTGGGAGTCCTCATGGTGACTAGAGATGAGCGCCGAAAATTTTTCGGGTTTTGTGTTTTGGTTTTGGGTTCGGTTCCGCGGCCGTGTTTTGGGTTCGACCGCGTTTTGGCAAAACCTCACCGAATTTTTTTTGTCGGATTCGGGTGTGTTTTGGATTCGGGTGTTTTTTTCAAAAAACCCTAAAAAACAGCTTAAATCATAGAATTTGGGGGTCATTTTGATCCCAAAGTATTATTAACCTCAAAAACCATAATTTCCACTCATTTTCAGTCTATTCTGAATACCTCACACCTCACAATATTATTTTTAGTCCTAAAATTTGCACCGAGGTCGCTGTGTGAGTAAGATAAGCGACCCTAGTGGCCGACACAAACACCGGGCCCATCTAGGAGTGGCACTGCAGTGTCACGCAGGATGTCCCTTCCAAAAAACCCTCCCCAAACAGCACATGACGCAAAGAAAAAAAGAGGCGCAATGAGGTAGCTGTGTGAGTAAGATAAGCGACCCTAGTGGCCGACACAAACATTGGGCCCATCTAGGAGTGGCACTGCAGTGTCACGCAGGATGTCCCTTCCAAAAAACCCTCCCCAAACAGCACATGAGGCAAAGAAAAAAAGAGGCGCAATGAGGTAGCTGACTGTGTGAGTAAGATAAGCGACCCTAGTGGCCGACACAAACACCGGGCCCATCTAGGAGTGGCACTGCAGTGTCACGCAGGATGTCCCTTCCAAAAAACCCTCCCCAAACAGCACATGACGCAAAGAAAAAAAGAGGCGCAATGAGGTAGCTGACTGTGTGAGTAAGATAAGCGACCCTAGTGGCCGACACAAACACCGGGCCCATCTAGGAGTGGCACTGCAGTGTCACGCAGGATGGCCCTTCCAAAAAACCCTCCCCAAACAGCACATGACGCAAAGAAAAAGAAAAGAAAAAAGAGGTGCAAGATGGAATTGTCCTTGGGCCCTCCCACCCACCCTTATGTTGTATAAACAAAACAGGACATGCACACTTTAACCAACCCATCATTTCAGTGACAGGGTCTGCCACACGACTGTGACTGATATGACGGGTTGGTTTGGACCCCCCCCAAAAAAGAAGCAATTAATCTCTCCTTGCACAAACTGGCTCTACAGAGGCAAGATGTCCACCTCATCATCATCCTCCGATATATCACCGTGTACATCCCCCTCCTCACAGATTATCAATTCGTCCCCACTGGAATCCACCATCTCAGCTCCCTGTGTACTTTGTGGAGGCAATTGCTGCTGGTCAATGTCTCCGCGGAGGAATTGATTATAATTCATTTTAATGAACATCATCTTCTCCACATTTTCTGGATGTAACCTCGTACGCCGATTGCTGACAAGGTGAGCGGCGGCACTAAACACTCTTTCGGAGTACACACTTGTGGGAGGGCAACTTAGGTAGAATAAAGCCAGTTTGTGCAAGGGCCTCCAAATTGCCTCTTTTTCCTGCCAGTATAAGTACGGACTGTGTGACGTGCCTACTTGGATGCGGTCACTCATATAATCCTCCACCATTCTTTCAATGTTGAGAGAATCATATGCAGTGACAGTAGACGACATGTCCGTAATCGTTGTCAGGTCCTTCAGTCCGGACCAGATGTCAGCATCAGCAGTTGCTCCAGACTGCCCTGCATCACCGCCAGCGGGTGGGCTCGGAATTCTGAGCCTTTTCCTCGCACCGCCAGTTGCGGGAGAATGTGAAGGAGGAGATGTTGACAGGTCGCGTTCCGCTTGACTTGACAATTTTCTCACCAGCAGGTCTTTCAACCCCAGCAGACTTGTGTCTGCCGGAAAGAGAGATCCAAGGTAGGCTTTAAATCTAGGATCGAGCATGGTGGCCAAAATGTAGTGCTCTGATTTCAACAGATTGACCACCCGTGAATCCTTGTTAAGCGAATTAAGGGCTCCATCCACAAGTCCCACATGCCTAGCGGAATCGCTCCGTGTTAGCTCCTCCTTCAATGTCTCCAGCTTCTTCTGCAAAAGCCTGATGAGGGGAATGACCTGACTCAGGCTGGCAGTGTCTGAACTGACTTCACGTGTGGCAAGTTCAAAGGGCATCAGAACCTTGCACAACGTTGAAATCATTCTCCACTGCGCTTGAGACAGGTGCATTCCACCTCCTATATCGTGCTCAATTGTATAGGCTTGAATGGCCTTTTGCTGCTCCTCCAACCTCTGAAGCATATAGAGGGCTGAATTCCACCTCGTTACCACTTCTTGCTTCAGATGATGGCAGGGCAGGTTCAGTAGTTTTTGGTGGTGCTCCAGTCTTCTGTACGTGGTGCCTGTACGCCGAAAGTGTCCCGCAATTCTTCTGGCCACCGACAGCATCTCTTGCACGCCCCTGTCGTTTTTTTAAAAAATTCTGCACCACCAAATTCAAGGTATGTGCAAAACATGGGACGTGCTGGAATTTGCCCATATTTAATGCACACACAATATTGCTGGCGTTGTCCGATGCCACAAATCCACAGGAGAGTCCAATTGGGGTAAGCCATTCCGCGATGATCTTCCTCAGTTGCCGTAAGAGGTTTTCAGCTGTGTGCGTATTCTGGAAACCGGTGATACAAAGCGTAGCCTGCCTAAGAAAGAGTTGGCGTTTGCGAGATGCTGCTACTGGTGCCGCCGCTGCTGTTCTTGCGGCGGGAGTCCATACATCTACCCAGTGGGCTGTCACAGTCATATAGTCCTGACCCTGCCCTGCTCCACTTGTCCACATGTCCGTGGTTAAGTGGACATTGGGTACAACTGCATTTTTTAGGACACTGGTGAGTCTTTTTCTGATGTCCGTGTACATTCTCGGTATCGCCTGCCTAGAGAAGTGGAACCTAAATGGTATTTGGTAACGGGGGCACACTGCCTCAATAAATTGTCTAGTTCCCTGTGAACTAACGGCGGATACCGGACGCACGTCTAACACCAACATAGTTGTCAAGGCCTCAGTTATCCTCTTTGCAGCAGGATGACTGCTGTGATATTTCATCTTCCTCGCAAAGGACTGTTGAACAGTCAATTGCTTACTGGAAGTAGTACAAGTGGGCTTACGACTTCCCCTCTGGGATGACCATCGACTCCCAGCAGCAACAACAGCAGCGCCAGCAGCAGTAGGCGTTACACGCAAGGATGCATCGGAGGAATCCCAGGCAGGAGAGGAATCATCAGAATTGCCAGTGACATGGCCTGCAGGACTATTGGCATTCCTGGGGAAGGAGGAAATTGACACTGAGGGGGTTGGTGGGGTGGTTTGCGTGAGCTTGGTTACAAGAGGAAGGGATTTACTGGTCAGTGGACTGCTTCCGCTGTCGGCCAAAGTTTTTGAACTTGTCACTGACTTATTATGAATGCGCTGCAGGTGACGTATAAGGGAGGATGTTCCGAGGATGTTAACGTCCTTACCCCTACTTATTACAGCTTGACAAAGGGAACACACGGCTTGACAAATGTTGTCCGCATTTCTGGTGAAATACTTCCACACCGAAGAGCTGATTTTTTTGGTATTTTCACCAGGCATGTCAACGGCCATATTCCTCCCACGGACAACAGGTGTCTCCCCGGGTGCCTGACTTAAACAAACCACCTCACCATCAGAATCCTCCTGGTCAATTTCCTCCCCAGCGCCAGAAACACCCATATCCTCCTCATCCTGGTGTACTTCAACACTGACATCTTCAATCTGACTATCAGGAACTGGACTGCGGGTGCTCCTTCCAGCACTTGCAGGGGGCGTGCAAATGGTGGACGGCGCATGCTCTTCACGTCCAGTGTTGGGAAGGTCAGGCATCGCAACCGACACAATTGGACTCTCCTTGTGGATTTGGGATTTCGAAGAACGCACAGTTCTTTGCTGTGCTTTTTCCAGCATGAGTCTTTTCATTTTTCTAGCGAGAGGCTGAGTGCTTCCATCCTCATGTGAAGCTGAACCACTAGCCATGAACATAGGCCAGGGCCTCAGCCGTTCCTTGCCACTCCGTGTGGTAAATGGCATATTGGCAAGTTTACGCTTCTCCTCCGACAATTTTATTTTAGGTTTTGGAGTCCTTTTTTTACTGATATTTGGTGTTTTGGATTTGAATTGCTCTGTACTATGATATTGGGCATCGGCCTTGGCAGACGACGTTGCTGGCATTTCATCGTCTCGGCCATGACTAGTGGCAGCAGCTTCAGCACGAGGTGGAAGTGGATCTTGATATTTCCCTAATTTTGGAACCTCAACATTTTTGTTCTCCATATTTTAATAGGCACAACTAAAAGGCACCTCAGGTAAACAATGGAGATGGATGGATACTAGTATACAATTATGGATGGACTGCCGAGTGCCGACACAGAGGTAGCTACAGCCGTGGACTACCGTACTGTACTGTGTCTGCTGCTAATATAGACTGGTTGATAAAGAGATGTAGTATGTATGTATAAAGAAGAAAGAAAAAAAAACCACGGGTAGGTGGTATACAATTATGGACGGACTGCCGAGTGCCGACACAGAGGTAGCTACAGCCGTGGACTACCGTACTGTACTGTGTCTGCTGCTAATATAGACTGGATGATAATGAGATGTAGTATGTATAAAGAAGAAAAAAAAAACACGGGTAGGTGGTATACAATTATGGATGGACTGCCGAGTGCCGACACAGAGGTAGCTACAGCCGTGGACTACCGTACTGTACTGTGTCTGCTGCTAATATAGACTGGTTGATAATGAGATGTAGTATGTATGTATAAAGAAGAAAGAAAAAAAAACCACGGGTAGGTGGTATACAATTATGGACGGACTGCCGAGTGCCGACACAGAGGTAGCTACAGCCGTGGACTACCGTACTGTACTGTGTCTGCTGCTAATATAGACTGGATGATAATGAGATGTAGTATGTATAAAGAAGAAAGAAAAAAAAACCACGGGTAGGTGGTATACAATTATGGATGGACTGCCGAGTGCCGACACAGAGGTAGCTACAGCCGTGGACTACCGTACTGTACTGTGTCTGCTGCTAATATAGACTGGATGATAATGAGATGTAGTATGTATAAAGAAGAAAAAAAAAACCACGGGTAGGTGGTATACAATTATGGATGG
This sequence comes from Pseudophryne corroboree, assembly GCF_028390025.1. NCBI lineage: Eukaryota > Metazoa > Chordata > Amphibia > Anura > Myobatrachidae > Pseudophryne > Pseudophryne corroboree. The sequence continues at coordinate 593,988,431 of NC_086448.1, forward strand.
ACTGCCGAGTGCCGACACAGAGGTAGCTACAGCCGTGGACTACCGTACTGTACTGTGTCTGCTGCTAATATAGACTGGATGATAATGAGATGTAGTATGTATAAAGAAGAAAGAAAAAAAAACACGGGTAGGTGGTATACAATTATGGACGGACTGCCGAGTGCCGACACAGAGGTAGCTACAGCCGTGGACTACCGTACTGTACTGTGTCTGCTGCTAATATAGACTGGATGATAATGAGATGTAGTATGTATAAAGAAGAAAGAAAAAAAAACCACGGGTAGGTGGTATACAATTATGGATGGACTGCCGAGTGCCGACACAGAGGTAGCTACAGCCGTGGACTACCGTACTGTACTGTGTCTGCTGCTAATATAGACTGGATGATAATGAGATGTAGTATGTATAAAGAAGAAAGAAAAAAAAAACACGGGTAGGTGGTATACAATTATGGATGGACTGCCGAGTGCCGACACAGAGGTAGCTACAGCCGTGGACTACCGTACTGTACTGTGTCTGCTGCTAATATAGACTGGATGATAATGAGATGTAGTATGTATAAAGAAGAAAGAAAAAAAAACCACGGGTAGGTGGTATACAATTATGGATGGACTGCCGAGTGCCGACACAGAGGTAGCTACAGCCGTGGACTACCGTACTGTACTGTGTCTGCTGCTAATATAGACTGGATGATAATGAGATGTAGTATGTATAAAGAAGAAAAAAAAAACACGGGTAGGTGGTATACAATTATGGATGGACTGCCGAGTGCCGACACAGAGGTAGCTACAGCCGTGGACTACCGTACTGTACTGTGTCTGCTGCTAATATAGACTGGATGATAATGAGATGTAGTATGTATAAAGAAGAAAGAAAAAAAAACCACGGGTAGGTGGTATACAATTATGGATGGACTGCCGAGTGCCGACACAGAGGTAGCTACAGCCGTGAACTACCGTACTGTGTCTGCTGCGACTGGATGATAAATAATGATATAAAAAATATATATATATCACTACTGCAGCCGGACAGGTATATATTATATAATGACGGACCTGCTGGACACTGTCTGTCAGCAGAATGAGTTTTTTATAGAATAAAAAAACACCACACAAGTCACACGACGAGTGTTTAACTTTTTCAGGCAATCACAATATAGTATACTATACTGGTGGTCAGTGTGGTCAGGTCACTGGTCAGTCACACTGGCAGTGGCACTCCTGCAGCAAAAGTGTGCACTGTTTAATTTTAATAATATGTACTCCTGGCTCCTGCTATAACCTATAACTGCTCCCCAGTCTCCCCCACAATTAAGCTGTGTGAGCACAGTCAGATATTATACATAGATGATGCAGCACACTGGGCTGAGCACAGATATGGTATGTGACTGAGTCACTGTGTATCGTTTTTTTCAGGCAGAGAACGGATTATATTAAATAAAACTGCACTGGTGGTCACTGGTCAGTGGTCAGTCACTAGTAAACTCTGCACTCTCTAGTACTCCTAAGCTCCAGTAAATCAAGTGTCTCTGTCTCAATCTCACTCACTCTCTTCTAATCTAAATGGATAGGACGCCAGCCACGTCCTCTCCCTATCAATCTCAATGCACGTGTGAAAATGGCGGCGACGCGCGGCTCCTTATATAGAATCCGAGTCTCGCGATAGAATCCGAGCCTCGCGAGAATCCGACAGCGTCATGATGACGTTCGGGCGCGCTCGGGTTAACCGAGCAAGGCGGGAAGATCCGAGTCGCTCGGATCCGTGTAAAAAAAGCTGAAGTTCGGGCGGGTTCGGATTCCAAGGAACCGAACCCGCTCATCTCTAATGGTGACAGCGCAACCCGGTGATGTCATCACGCACCACAGGTATGGATGGATAGTATACTTGACGACACAGGGGTAGGTAGAGCAGTGGTGACAATTCTAAATACTTTTGTCGTATAAACAACCCTTTATGAAGTCTAAGAACACTGTACGCTGTTTGCTTAAGAAGTACCGTAATGGTACGCTAGTTGCGTAACGATCGCTCAGCCGTAGGCGAGACGCTCAAGCGTCACGTTCGCTCACGGCCCAGTGATCACAGGACACGTTATTGGCTATGACAAGAGTAATGATTCGCTATGGCGTAGCATACGCTCGAGACCACGAGGAGGTCACCAGCGGCGCAGACGCTCACAACGCTATACCTTAATGTTTAAACCTTATACCAATGAAATACACAGAATAACTTAATGTGAATACAGGGTGTAAGTGCAACCTTGTGTAACCTGACTAACTACAAAGCTGCTTGAGCGTCACCGACGCTCAAGTGAACACTTAACACTATAGAAAATACACAGATACTGGTTTAGGTTCCAAAGCCTATTAACTGTATTATATCTAATATATTTGTAAAAGGGGATAACAGTACAAATGATACACTACAATATAACAGAGACTTCCTAACCACAGAACTAAACAATAAATACAAAAGGACAATACTACACTGACCTAAATGCAATACAATACAATACTATCTAATACAATACAATACTATCTAATACAATACAATACTAGCCTAGTCTAGGGGAGATATGAGAGAACAGAACAGGGAGAGAGAGAGAGAGAGAGAGAGATGAGAGAAATTGGCTCACAGAAAGACAATGATTACGGAGAGAAACTTACGCACAAAGGGTATGATCGCCTGCGCCTCGATATCCAGCTCCCGGCTATCAGCAGATAACCGTTGATGAGAGAGTGAGAGCTGGATGTGGTCGGCCTGCCTATTTATGCCCCACACACAATGCAATCTCCTGGTCCTACAATCCCATTGTCCATTGGCCGAAGGAATTCGGCCCTGCATCATAACAAAAGGTCATAGGGTGATTCATACAGGTGGGCTGTGACGATTTCCAACAGCTCAGGTGGGTGGGAAACTGGGTTTCCCGCCGCATACCTGAGTATGTGTAAATAATAGAAATGGACATAAACTTCTTATGTCCATAACTATTCGCACGAGCGATTAATACGCTCCAAACCAACACCGGAATATTGCTAATTAAATACTCTTCCGATGGGTACCAAACACGGCTGTATGATTCCTGTCAGACCCTTCGTACAATACAAAGAGGGATTCCTTTAACCAGGGACCTTCTATTTTAACCAAACTTTCAGAATCTATCAAGGGGACCATGATCTACAAACTACATTAATTGTGAACATTTGTAACGAATGAGTCGCACGCTACGACTACATAAACTCTACCGTAAATACGCATACCGCGCCTGCGAGTGCACGCTATCGCGGGTATGCGCCTTCACGGGAGAGCGTACGCATGCGCAGCGCGGACCAGTGTGCGGTGCAAATATGGCAACGTGCATAGAGACATTTTTCTGACTTTGACAGTCCACCCTTTGGCAGTCAATAATAACTGCCACCTTCTAAAATATTTAAGGAGAAAAATGTAAGTCAGGGGTTAATTGATTTCCATGGTTGGGTAGGGGAGAAGAGTGGAGTAGGTGTGAAGAGGGTATGACCTAGTGAGAAAGCAGAAGCATGTGTGTATGAGTCCATGTTTGGAGGGTCATGTATCATCGTGCCGTACGTGTGGTAAATCAAGCTTCGAGGTATTGCGAAGTATACATTTGAATTCCTTCTTATCCTGTGGTACAGGTCTGTGGATGGGCTGTCAAACTCTACCGAGCTCATTTCGGCTGTGGTTGTAACAAAATGGGGATGCACATTTTAGTTGATGATACATGAATGGGGGAGGTATGTGGTTGCTGATATCTGTGCCTGTATTCCCTATCGTCTATGTGTGTCGTTACCTGAGGGTTGTAGAGATGAAGATAAAGAACACTTACGAAAAATGCAATGATATTATATGTCAGGGAAATGTACATCTGTTGTTGAAGTTGTGTTCGGTATCTGTTGAGAGTCGTCTTCTTTGCGCTGTTTTGCTCCTTAGGCATGAGCAACAAGCTTTGTCAGTGCCATCAGATTTACAAAAATGTTGGGCTAGCGTGAGTTTAAAAATACTAGGGAAACTGGGGATCCATGGCAAAGTTCATCAAGTGTCCATATTTAAAGTTGTCAAATCTTCTTCTTTGGTGCTTGTCTGTTGTCTGTATAGCGTCTCGTCAACTTCCTCGTCCAAGGGGGTCTTTGTATCTTGGAGAAAAGCAGAAAAACAGGTGAAAGAAACGGACCGTATAATCGCATTTTCATCACATTCTGGTTTCTATCATTGGGTCATAAATCAAATCCAGGTTAATTACAGTTTCCTCGCTCCTCAAGCTCATCACTCTTGTACTTTGTTTGCACCTCATTAAAGCCTGCCCGCATCTAAATATCAATCCAATCGATATAATGACACCCAAGATACATAGTAGAAACTTTCCAACATCCATTATGACTCCTTGAGCCCAGTCTCCTAAACCGGAGAACCAATTTCGCGGGTTCAACCATGACACCCAACCAGTCAGCTCATTACCTACAGCAGCAAGGGTGAGATTGTGTTTTCGACGAAATTCCCACTTCAATTGGAGAATATCGTCCATCTTTTGGTCTATGACCTCTACCGGGTCCTCGGTGCTATTTGTGATATACGTGCAACACTTTATGCCGTACTGTGTTGCCAATGTAACACAATATCCGCCTGTTACTGCTGTAAGATAATTAAGAACCATCCTATGCTGAACTAGTTCTGTTTTGTAAGCTTGAAGTTCTCTTCCAGTGTATCTAAACGTGTCATCATACATTTCAGTGATATTATCTAACAAATTGGCGAGTGCGGAAATGTATCTATAATTCATCACTCCTCGAGCGGTGCGAGTGAAATCTAACGCTACCAGAACCTGAATCCCGGTGGATTCATGGATAAGATCAGAGGCCGGATGCTCTAACCTTTCTGACAGTTGTCTTTTAACTCGGTGCTCGTAATGAGTGTGAGTATAAGGAGCTTGGGCACCACGGTGTATGTCCTTCATTTTGTCATGTGTAACAGTCATCACTTCAGGCAATACTTTTCCAATATAACACAATCCTTCAGAGTTTGGGGCAAGCCACTTGTACGCCTTTCTCCCGCATATGAAATATGCGTCATCGGGGAGAACATAAGGGACGGAGAAGGACATGACCATGTTACAAACCTTCCAGGTGAAATCTCCTGACCCTAATTCTTCCAACTGCTTAATGCACGTATCAGTTTGTACGATATGTGCACAGTATCCTGGTGATACCTCTCCAACTCTAGTAATCCTATTTCCTAAGGTATATCGATACCGAAAAGATTTTCCTCTACTGGCTATATGGCGTACGAGCTCTGTATCTGTAGGCATTCTATCTGCTCTGTGTGAAAAGGTCATGGTAAGGTTGCTCCACGACACTTCCCAATTTCCCGGTTTTCTGGGATTGGAGATGTTGAAACATAAGAGGGACCTATCCACATGGTATTGGTGGAGCTTCAAACTAGGAGGGCTGGAGATGTTAAACCTCCGATCCACCGGTCTCCCACCACTTAGCTCAAGTACCTCCCCTAACGTTAAAGGAAATGGTACTAGCCCTGATTTGCTGTGACCCTGAGGTACTTGAGAGCATACCCAACAATCTGTTTGGTTTAACACGTTACCCACTAAGGAGTGATAGTCACTCAATGGATGCCGGTCCATATGGATATTAAAACTAGATTGGCATTTCTTTATGCATCCATCTTCAACCAGATTATCACAGAGCCTACAGATACAATTTTCTTCAGCTAACAATCCATCACAATTTCTTCTATCGGATCGTTTTCTGATACTCGCCTTTGCTTGTTGGTTTGGTTGATCTTGGAAAACTACGCCTCCATCATCATAATCGGAACCCATTCCAGAACCTCTCTCGACCTCTATGGTACTCTCGCCGGAACAGACTGCTCTGGTCAACATCATGGTTAACATCAAAATCCGGATCACAGTCTCTTGGGGCAAGTCCATCTTTGAGGAGGAAATAGAGAAGAATGAGAAGGGGGAAAAAGAAATTTTAAGGGAGAGGGGCTGGGAAGTGGAGAAAAACAATAAAAGGGAGAAGGGAGTCGACAACTGCTTTCGGTCTTCAAGGCTCAGGTGCCGCCTCAGTCCTCCTGGAACAGACACTCCAGTGATACAACCTCTACCGTCTGTTCCTTATCACGGGACTTCTCTGGATCGGCAACCTTTTTGCAGTGGGATGAATGGACCCAAGTCTCTCTCTCAGCAACCTTCAATGCTGTGGTGCTAGTCAATAAGACCTGGTATGGTCCTTCCCATCTATCAATAAGACAACCTGAGCGTAGAAAATTTCGTATCATTACATAATCCCCGGGTTCAATGTCATGACAATTACTACCTGGTAAATCAGGAATCACCAACTTCAGATTATCATTTTGACTCCTCAACTGCTTACTCATGTTAATCAAGTACTTTACAGTTACTTCATTGTTACATTTCAAATCATCCTGAGGGTTAATCATGACATGCGGTTGTCGACCAAACAAGATTTCAAAAGGAGACAGATTAAGGGGGGACCTGGGAGTGGTTCTGATGCTATACAAAACAATGGGTAAAGCTTCTGGCCACGTCAATCCTGTCTCTGTCATTACTTTACTCAATTTATTTTTAATAGTGCTGTTCACTCTTTCGACCTTCGCACTCGCCTGTGGACGGTACGGAGTGTGCAGCTTACTATCAATTCCCATCAACTTACACATTCCTTGAAAGACATCACCTGTAAAATGGGTACCCCTATCACTTTCAATGATTCTAGGGATACCATATCTACATACAAATTCCTGCACAATTTTCTTAGCTGTAAACATGGCAGTATTTGTAGCTGCTGGAAATGCTTCGACCCAATTCGAGAAAACATCTATACAGACAAGTACATATTTCAAATTTCGACATGGGGGTAATTGAATGAAGTCAATTTGTATTACCTGGAAAGGGCCGCCGGCAGGTGGGATATGGGATGGTTCTGTAGGTATTGCTTTTCCAATATTCTTTCTCAGACAGGTAAGGCATGACATTGCTCTTTTACCCGCATGAGAGGAGAATCCTGGGGCGCACCAGTATGCTCTTACCAATTTGCACATCCCCTCCTTGCCTAGATGAGTCAGCCCGTGAGCTGCTTCAGCCAGACATGGAAGGTATGCCCTGGGGGCCACCGGTTTACCATGTCCATCCGTCCAGAGCCCTGAGGACTCCTGGCCATATCCCTTTGCCTTCCAGACTGCTCTCTCCTGTGTGGAACACAAATTCTGCATCTCACACAACTTTTGTGTGTTGATGGTATTAAATACCATCAGTTGTGTGGTGTCTGTCTGTATGGGGGTAGCAGCTGCAAGCTTTGCGGCTTCGTCTGCTCGGCTGTTACCAAGGGACACTGGGTCTTGACTATATGTATGTGCTTTACATTTGATAACAGCCACTCTGTCGGGTTCCTGTATCGCTGTTAGAAGCCTTTTTATATGAGCTGCATGCGCTATCGGTGTGCCAGCTGCCGTCATGAAATTTCTGAGCCGCCATAGGGCTCCGAAATCATGGACTACCCCGAAGGCGTATCTAGAATCGGTGTAGATATTGGCAGACTTACCCTTAGCCAATTCACATGCTCTGGTTAGGGCGACCAGTTCAGCAACCTGGGCTGAGTGAGGTGGGCCTAGCGGTTCCGCTTCTATGGTGTCTTGGTCATCTACGACTGCGTATCCAGTACACAAGTCTCCCGAGTCTGACTGTCTGTGACAACTACCGTCCGTGTAGAACGTGAGTTCTGCATCTTCTAGTGGATTGTCACTGATGTCAGGCCTTGCGGTAAAATTTTGGGTCAAATATTCCATACAATCATGTGTATCTTCCTTTGCATTAAATCCTCCTTCCCCATCACTCTCACCTTCCACCCTTTGTGTCTGACCAGGCACACCTGGGAGAAATGTTGCAGGGTTTAATGCACTGCATCTCCTTATGGTGATGTTTACTGGGGCCATTAATGCCAATTCCCATCTCGTAAACCTTGCTGATGAGACGTGTCTGGTTTGGGCAGAATTCAATAAGGCAGATACCGCATGCGGTGTATGGATTGTGAGGTTGTGGCCTAGCACGACATCTTCGCTTTTTGTCACTAGCAATGCTATCGCCGCAACGCTACGCAAGCATGTGGGGAGGGATCGCGCTACCGTATCTAGCTGAGCGCTGTAATATGCAACTGGCCTGCTGGCATCACCGTGTTTTTGTGTTAGTACACCTGCTGCGCACCCAGCACTTTCTGTTCCGTATAGTTCAAAGGGTTTCCCATAGTCTGGCATACCTAGTGCTGGTGCCTGCGTTAGGCATTGCTTGAGTCTCTCAAATGCTGTTTCAGATTCGTCTGTATGCGAAATCCGATCAGGTTTGTTTGAAGAGACCATTTCCTGCAAAGGTAGCGCCAATATGGAAAACCCTGGGATCCAATTACGGCAATACCCACACATTCCTAGAAACGTCCTGATCTGTTGTTGGGTTTGTGGCAGTGTCATGTCTCTAATGGCTTGGATTCTATCAGCGGTCAGGTGTCTCAGTCCTTGTGTTAGACAGTGTCCCAAATATTTTACCTTAGCTTGGCATAATTGCAACTTGTCTTTGGAAACCTTGTGACCTGTGTCTGAAAGATGAAACAGGAGCTGTTTCGTATCCTTCAGGGATGCCTCCAATGAATCAGAACACAGTAGTAGATCATCCACGTACTGTATCAACACTGATCCACTCTCCGGTTGGAAAGACTGTAAACAATCATGCAAAGCTTGAGAAAATATACTTGGACTATCTATGAAACCTTGGGGTAACCGAGTCCACGTGTATTGGACTCCTCTGTATGTGAATGCAAACAAATATTGGCTGTCAGGGTGCAGAGGTACCGAAAAGAATGCGGAGCAGAGGTCAATAACAGTGAAAAATTTGGCAGTGGGAGGAATTTGCATTAGGATGACAGCTGGATTAGGCACTACGGGGAACTGACTCTCAACTATTTTGTTAATCCCCCTTAGATCTTGCACTAGCCTGTAACCCCTCCCCCCACTCTTTTTAACAGGGAAGATGGGACTATTTGCTGTGCTGGACGTTCTTACTAGAATGCCCTGTTGTAGCAAGCGCTCTATTACTGGGAAAACTCCTAACTCCACCTCTGGCTTCAGAGGATACTGTGGGATTTTTGGAGCTATCCTACCATCTTTTACTTGTACAACTACTGGAGCTACGTTTGCCATTAATCCAGTGTCCTGTCCATCTTTTGTCCAAAGTGACTCTGGTATCTGAGATGTCATCTCTTCTACTTGGGATGGATTCCTATTTGTCATAATGGAATGTGACATTAATTTTGATGGGGAGTCTAACATGTCTCGTACTTCCTGAGCGTGATTCTCAGGTATGTCCAAGAATACACCTTCAGGAGTACAATAAATGACGCAACCCATTTTACATAGTAAGTCTCTTCCCAGGAGATTAGTTGGTGCCGATGCAGCCAGCAAAAAGGAATGCTTGGTATGCAAAGGCCCTATTGTAATCTCGGCTGGTTTGCTAACAGGGTAGTGCTGGACTACTCCTGTTACTCCCATGGCTGGAATTGTCCTACCAGTGGTTCTCATGCCCACTGTCGAATTTATCACTGACTTGGCCGCCCCTGTGTCTACAAGAAAGTTTAAAGTTTTACCAGCTACATTGATTGCAATTTCTGGTTCGCTTCCAAGACTAGCAATCAACTTAACTGGGTGCAGATTACAGGTATGGCCACACCCCTATTGGGTATGCTGACCTCCCTGAATCCCGCTGGCAGCAACTACTTGTGAGGGAGTTAGCTGGGAACTACCAGAGGCATGCCAATCTCTGTTCGGGGGATATCTTTTTGTTTCCCCTGTATGTGGCTCAAAACTCCGCCTCTGTGGACCCTGCTCCCAATGTCGTGTGTCGTGTCGTTGTCTAGGGGGTTGAAAAGATCTTTGTACATTCTTTGTTCTACATTCTCGTGCAAAGTGTCCCGGTCTGTTACAAGAAAAACATGTTATTACACTTGCCTTACCCACAGGATTCGGTGGTACATACGCAGGCTGCCTTGTGGTCAGCGCCTGTATACTTACGGACATCAACTTATCACTTTGCGACTCCCTGTGCCTAGTGATATTTCTGTCGTGATCAATAGCAGTCTCTCTCAATGTGGACACTGACAGACCTCGCCAGCATGGTTGCGTGGTCTGTACCCTAGCTTTTAATGTTTCTTTCAAACCATCCATCAGTACAGATACTGCTACTTCTCGATGGTTTGGGTTGGTCTTAATGTCTTCTATACCAGTGTACTTTGCCATTTCTAATAGTGCCCGGTGAAAATATTCTGTTGCCGTTTCGGACTCCTTTTGCTTAATGGAAAATATTTTATTCCATTTAACAACGGCTGGGAAATACTCCTTTAGCTGTAAATTTATCCTTTTTACATTATCCTTGTTGTACACGTCTGTAAGCGGTACATCTTTATCCAATGCACAGTCAGCTAAAAATTGAGTTGCGTCAACATTGGAAGGTAAACAAGCTCTTAGCAGTATCTGCCAATCCTTGTTGTTGGGTTCTACAGTGTTACCTAGATCCCTGATGTATTTTTGGCTAGCAACTAAGTCCTTTCTGGGGTCAGGAAATTCGGACACTATTGTTCTTAATTCCATTCTGGAAAATGGAGTGTACATGGCAATGTTCCTTATGGGAGTGGCTCCAGACACATCTGTTTTTCCATTGGGAACTGCTATTACCCTTACAGGAGCAATTCTAACAGCCTCTTCCTGTGTAGATTCTACAGCTTGTTGTGGTACAATTGTTTCAGTGTAGTGCATGGTGCCGTACTTACCCGTTGACACGACCTCACCTATCCCTCCGCTAGGGGCTTTCACTAATCTCGTGGGTGTCGCTGTGCCTACTGTGGTCTCTGCTATGGTGGCTGCAAGAGAGAGAGCTGAAATTGTTGCTGAATCTTCTTCTTGATCACACTCCTGAGGAAGGTTCAAAACAGGGTACATCTTGCACGGGTTAATACTTGCATGAGTTATTTGGTTAACATCATTAACATTTACAGGGTTACTAAGAGTTTTTGTTTTATAACCCAGTGCGTTTCTCTCCGCAATCAACTTCTCTCCTGCAATGTATGGTGGAGGAGGAGCTGTGGCTATCAGCTTCCTGACTGCCCCAGATCCTGCCGCCAGAGCCAAACCTCTCTGTATCTCACCTTCCTGGTGCCATAACTGTAAATAATCATGATGCTGAATTCGTCTCTTTGCTGATTTTACGAGACATATCCTCCTCCTTAAATTTTGTAACACTTCTGGACTAAAGCTACCTATTCTTGGGAATTTGTCCCTGTCTTGTACAGTCATTCTCTCCCATTCATCACATAAAGATTCGGTGTGACTTCCATATTTTTCACACATTACATATCGTGCCGACCCAACTGGTCGGTTCACAGAATCAACCTGAACCAGGGTTGATCGCCCCCTACCTGAGCAACTGGCCCCCATAGTCTGCAGGTGTTGCTTAGTCCTCCTTGGATCTCTGTATCAAGGTTTTCAGCAAGCCTTTTCAGACAACCAAATTACTCCACAGTAGGCCGGCGGTGGCGGTTTACCGAGTACCCCACTCACTCGCCCACCTCGACCAATACGACCTGATCACACCGACGTGGTGCTGGCGTACTCGATACAGGGCCCCTATGGAACCTTCAGTTTACTGGAACATATGAGGGTTACCCGCAGGACACTTACTCTTTCCAGTAAAGGTGGGGTTGTTAGATAGTTCCTGAGTGACCAGCGAACTTCCCTTCCAAAAATAAAAAATTACACAAATCACGTCAGAATGTACAAATAGCGTTTGTGACCACTTTACTCTAATGGTATTAGGTCAGATTACTAACTACTGCACACAATTACGTGCGGTCCAATCGTTCAGTACACAAGCACTACTTGTTATGTACTGAAAGATCAATGGAATCGATGTTTCCGGCCGCGATTCCTTCAGCAAGAGCTTGTATGGCCTATATGGGTTCTGCACCAACACCCCAGGCGTTGTGCCACTGGACTTTTATAGCGGACCTTTTAGTACCTTGTGACCTCCTGGTCTTGTTACCTTATGACCTCCTGGTCTTGTTACCTTATGACCTCCTGGTCTTGTTACCTTATGGTCCGCTATACTCTAATGCTCAAATATTATTTAACCAGGGATGCCTCCCTAGCCACCGTATATGTCACTTACACGTATGTCCCTTGACGAGTACCCGGCTTTCCTTTTGGTTCCACCTTAAAGTTGTATAAACTTATGTATACAAAACCACACTCACTCAACACATGTACACTTTGTTTCTATATCTATTTCTGCGCAGAAATTGTCTTCAGTCCAACAGTGTTACCAATTAGGAGCAGGATCTGTTAAACTAAATTTCAGATTTTTTCCAAAAATAGATTTGCGTTATTTACCGCGTCGCGTTATCTACCGCTGTGCGTTACTTATCGCCTTTGCGCTAATTATCGCTTTTCGTGACTTGAGCTACGTGGGCGTAACCGGACGCTACGTTGCGTAGTGAACGCTGCGTGCGTCTGCCTTTGGATTGCGTACGCTAGTCTTTGTTAGCGACACGTGTACGCAATGCAAAGATCCACCGTAACACAATATATACTTTTATCAATGTAAATGATCCCTGATCATCTACCGCAATCCACACTGACTGCCTTGTATCTCAGACAAATCGTGTGTTGTTCTATACTTTAACTATTACCTCTACTATGAAATAACAGCAAATCTCTTTTAGCACTTTCTATCAACTATAAAAATTGGCAAACAGGAATAGTGATATACGAAATTGAAAAAGAAATGCAGATAAATGTATGCGTGCGTGTATACGCAAGACAGAAGAGAAATAAAACAGTTTTAAAAGACACAAGCGTTTTGTTCTTACTTCCGGTTCCCGGATTCCTTCAGCACTCTTTATCTAAGCGAAGCAGACGCTTATCCCGTCAGCACTGGGAGACAACCTCCCACCCTTTGCTGGGGGATAATGTCTGCTGATCTACCTAGTGCAGATATGAGAAGGATAGGACGAGTCCCCAATTGACAATTCTAAATACTTTTGTCGTATAAACAACCCTTTATGAAGTCTAAGAACACTGTACGCTGTTTGCTTAAGAAGTACCGTAATGGTACGCTAGTTGCGTAACGATCGCTCAGCCGTAGGCGAGACGCTCAAGCGTCACGTTCGCTCACGGCCCAGTGATCACAGGACACGTTATTGGCTATGACTAGAGTAATGATTCGCTATGGCGTAGCATACGCTCGAGACCACGAGGAGGTCACCAGCGGCGCAGACGCTCACAACGCTATACCTTAATGTTTAAACCTTATACCAATGAAATACACAGAATAACTTAATGTGAATACAGGGTGTAAGTGCAACCTTGTGTAACCTGACTAACTACAAAGCTGCTTGAGCGTCACCGACGCTCAAGTGAACACTTAACACTATAGAAAATACACAGATACTGGTTTAGGTTCCAAAGCCTATTAACTGTATTATATCTAATATATTTGTAAAAGGGGATAACAGTACAAATGATACACTACAATATAACAGAGACTTCCTAACCACAGAACTAAACAATAAATACAAAAGGACAATACTACACTGACCTAAATGCAATACAATACAATACTATCTAATACAATACAATACTATCTAATACAATACAATACTAGCCTAGTCTAGGGGAGATATGAGAGAACAGAACAGGGAGAGAGAGAGAGAGAGAGAGAGATGAGAGAAATTGGCTCACAGAAAGACAATGATTACGGAGAGAAACTTACGCACAAAGGGTATGATCGCCTGCGCCTCGATATCCAGCTCCCGGCTATCAGCAGATAACCGTTGATGAGAGAGTGAGAGCTGGATGTGGTCGGCCTGCCTATTTATGCCCCACACACAATGCAATCTCCTGGTCCTACAATCCCATTGTCCATTGGCCGAAGGAATTCGGCCCTGCATCATAACAAAAGGTCATAGGGTGATTCATACAGGTGGGCTGTGACGATTTCCAACAGCTCAGGTGGGTGGGAAACTGGGTTTCCCGCCGCATACCTGAGTATGTGTAAATAATAGAAATGGACATAAACTTCTTATGTCCATAACTATTCGCACGAGCGATTAATACGCTCCAAACCAACACCGGAATATTGCTAATTAAATACTCTTCCGATGGGTACCAAACACGGCTGTATGATTCCTGTCAGACCCTTCGTACAATACAAAGAGGGATTCCTTTAACCAGGGACCTTCTATTTTAACCAAACTTTCAGAATCTATCAAGGGGACCATGATCTACAAACTACATTAATTGTGAACATTTGTAACGAATGAGTCGCACGCTACGACTACATAAACTCTACCGTAAATACGCATACCGCGCCTGCGAGTGCACGCTATCGCGGGTATGCGCCTTCACGGGAGAGCGTACGCATGCGCAGCGCGGACCAGTGTGCGGTGCAAATATGGCAACGTGCATAGAGACATTTTTCTGACTTTGACAGTGGCCTTCTGTACCGTACTGCTATATAGTATATACTGGTGGTCAGCTAACTGTGCAAAACTGAAATGCACCACAGGTATGGATGGATACTATACTTGACGACACAGGGGTAGGTAGAGCAGTGGCCTTCTGTACCGTACTGCTATATAGTAGAGATGAGGGGGTTCGGTTTCTCTGAATCCGAACCCGCACGAACTTCATGTTTTTTTCACGGGTCCGAGCAGACTCGGATCCTCCCGCCTTGCTCGGTTAACCCGAGCGCGCCCGAACGTCATCATGACGCTGTCGAATTCTCGCGAGACTCGGATTCTATATAAGGAGCCGCGCGTCGCCGCCATTTTCACACGTGCATTGAGATTGATAGGGAGAGGACGTGGCTGGCGTCCTCTCCATTTAGATTAGGGTTGAGAGAGAGAGAGAGAGATTGACCTGAGGCTGTGATACTGTAGAAGAGAGTGCAGAGTTTAGTGACTGACGACCACAGTGACCACCAGGCAGTGCAGTTGTTTGTTTTATTTAATATATCCGTTCTCTGCCTGAAAAAAACGATACACACAGTGACTCAGTCACATACCATATCTGTGTGCACTGCTCAGCCCAGTGTGCTGCATCAATGTATATATATATCTGACTGTGCTCAGCTCACACAGCTTATAATTGTGGGGGAGACTGGGGAGCACTGCAGTGCCAGTTATAGGTTATAGCAGGAGCCAGGAGTACATAATATTATATTAAAATTAAACAGTGCACACTTTTGCTGCAGGAGTGCCACTGCCAGTGTGACTAGTGACCAGTGACCTGACCACCAGTATATATAATATTAGTAGTATACTATCTCTTTATCAAGCAGTCTATATTAGCAGCAGACACAGTACAGTGCGGTAGTTCACGGCTGTGGCTACCTCTGTGTCGGCACTCGGCAGCCCGTCCATAATTGTATATACCACCTAACCGTGGTTTTTTTTTCTTTCTTTATAGTCATACTAGTTACGAGTATACTATCTCTTTATCAACCAGTCTATATTAGCAGCAGACACAGTACAGTGCGGTAGTTCACGGCTGTGGCTACCTCTGTGTCGGCACTCGGCAGCCCGTCCATAATTGTATATACCACCTAACCGTGGTTTTTTTTTCTTTCTTTATACATACATACTAGTTACGAGTATACTATCTCTTTATCAACCAGTCTATATTAGCAGCAGACACAGTACAGTGCGGTAGTTCACGGCTGTGGCTACCTCTGTGTCGGCACTCGGCAGCCCGTCCATAATTGTATATACCACCTAACCGTGGTTTTTTTTTCTTTCTTTATACATACATACTAGTTACGAGTATACTATCTCTTTATCAACCAGTCTATATATTAGCAGCAGACACAGTACAGTGCGGTAGTTCACGGCTGTGGCTACCTCTGTGTCGGCACTCGGCAGCCCGTCCATAATTGTATATACCACCTAACCGTTGTTTTTTTTTCTTCTTTATACATACATACTACTACGACATCTCTTTATCAACCAGTCTATATTAGCAGCAGACACAGTACAGTACGGTAGTTCACGGCTGTGGCTACCTCTGTGTCTGCACTCGGCAGGCAGTCCGTCCATAATTGTATACCACCTAACCGTGGTTTTTTTTTCTTTCTTCTTTATACATACATAGTTACATAGACATCTCTTTATCAACCAGTCTATATTAGCAGCAGACACAGTACAGTACGGTAGTTCACGGCTGTGGCTACCTCTGTGTCTGCACTCGGCAGGCAGTCCATAATTGTATACTAGTATCCATCTCCATTGTTTACCTGAGGTGCCTTTTAGTTGTGCCTATTAAAATATGGAGAACAAAAATGTTGAGGTTCCAAAATTAGGGAAAGATCAAGATCCACTTCCACCTCGTGCTGAAGCTGCTGCCACTAGTCATGGCCGAGACGATGAAATGCCAGCAACGTCGTCTGCCAAGGCCGATGCCCAATGTCATAGTACAGAGCATGTCAAATCCAAAACACCAAATATCAGAAAAAAAAGGACTCCAAAACCTAAAATAAAATTGTCGGAGGAGAAGCGTAAACTTGCCAATATGCCATTTACGACACGGAGTGGCAAGGAACGGCTGAGGCCCTGGCCTATGTTCATGGCTAGTGGTTCAGCTTCACATGAGGATGGAAGCACTCAGCCTCTCGCTAGAAAAATGAAAAGACTCAAGCTGGCAAAAGCAGCACAGCAAAGAACTGTGCATTCTTCGAAATCCCAAATCCACAAGGAGAGTCCAATTGTGTCGGTTGCGATGCCTGACCTTCCCAACACTGGACGTGAAGAGCATGCGCCTTCCACCATTTGCACGCCCCCTGCAAGTGCTGGAAGGAGCACCCGCAGTCCAGTTCCTGATAGTCAGATTGAAGATGTCAGTGTTGAAGTACACCAGGATGAGGAGGATATGGGTGTTGCTGGCGCTGGGGAGGAAATTGACCAGGAGGATTCTGATGGTGAGGTGGTTTGTTTAAGTCAGGCACCCGGGGAGACACCTGTTGTCCGTGGGAGGAATATGGCCGATGACATGCCAGGTGAAAATACCAAAAAAATCAGCTCTTCGGTGTGGAGGTATTTCACCAGAAATGCGGACAACAGGTGTCAAGCCGTGTGTTCCCTTTGTCAAGCTGTAATAAGTAGGGGTAAGGACGTTAACCACCTCGGAACATCCTCCCTTATACGTCTCCTGCAGCGCATTCATAATAAGTCAGTGACAAGTTCAAAAACTTTGGGTGACAGCGGAAGCAGTCCACTGACCAGTAAATCCCTTCCTCTTGTAACCAAGCTCACGCAAACCACCCCACCAACTCCCTCAGTGTCAATTTCCTCCTTCCCCAGGAATGCCAATAGTCCTGCAGGCCATGTCACTGGCAATTCTGACGATTCCTCTCCTGCCTGGGATTCCTCCGATGCATCCTTGCGTGTAACGCCTACTGCTGCTGGCGCTGCTGTTGTTGCTGCTGGGAGTCGATGGTCATCCCAGAGGGGAAGTCGTAAGCCCACTTGTACTACTTCCAGTAAGCAATTGACTGTTCAACAGTCCTTTGCGAGGAAGATGAAATATCACAGCAGTCATCCTGCTGCAAAGCGGATAACTGAGGCCTTGACAACTATGTTGGTGTTAGACGTGCGTCCGGTATCCGCCGTTAGTTCACAGGGAACTAGACAATTTATTGAGGCAGTGTGCCCCCGTTACCAAATACCATCTAGGTTCCACTTCTCTAGGCAGGCGATACCGAGAATGTACACGGACGTCAGAAAAAGACTCACCAGTGTCCTAAAAAATGCAGTTGTACCCAATGTCCACTTAACCACGGACATGTGGACAAGTGGAGCAGGGCAGGGTCAGGACTATATGACTGTGACAGCCCACTGGGTAGATGTATGGACTCCCGCCGCAAGAACAGCAGCGGCGGCACCAGTAGCAGCATCTCGCAAACGCCAACTCTTTCCTAGGCAGGCTACGCTTTGTATCACCGCTTTCCAGAATACGCACACAGCTGAAAACCTCTTACGGCAACTGAGGAAGATCATCGCGGAATGGCTTACCCCAATTGGACTCTCCTGTGGATTTGTGGCATCGGACAACGCCAGCAATATTGTGTGTGCATTAAATATGGGCAAATTCCAGCACGTCCCATGTTTTGCACATACCTTGAATTTGGTGGTGCAGAATTTTTTAAAAAACGACAGGGGCGTGCAAGAGATGCTGTCGGTGGCCAGAAGAATTGCGGGACACTTTCGGCGTACAGGCACCACGTACAGAAGACTGGAGCACCACCAAAAACTACTGAACCTGCCCTGCCATCATCTGAAGCAAGAAGTGGTAACGAGGTGGAATTCAACCCTCTATATGCTTCAGAGGTTGGAGGAGCAGCAAAAGGCCATTCAAGCCTATACAATTGAGCACGATATAGTAGGTGGAATGCACCTGTCTCAGGCGCAGTGGAGAATGATTTCAACGTTGTGCAAGGTTCTGATGCCCTTTGAACTTGCCACACGTGAAGTCAGTTCAGACACTGCCAGCCTGAGTCAGGTCATTCCCCTCATCAGGCTTTTGCAGAAGAAGCTGGAGACATTGAAGGAGGAGCTAACACGGAGCAATTCCGCTAGGCATGTGGGACTTGTGGATGGAGCCCTTAATTCGCTTAACAAGGATTCACGGGTGGTCAATCTGTTGAAATCAAAGCACTACATTTTGGCCACCGTACTCGATCCTAGATTTAAAGCCTACCTTGGATCTCTCTTTCCGGCAGACACAAGTCTGCTGGGGTTGAAAGACCTGCTGGTGACAAAATTGTCAAGTCAAGCGGAACGCGACCTGTCAACATCTCCTCCTTCACATTCTCCCGCAACTGGGGGTGCGAGGAAAAGGCTACGAATTCCGAGCCCACCCGCTGGCGGTGATGCAGGGCAGTCTGGAGCGACTGCTGATGCTGACATCTGGTCCGGACTGAAGGACCTGACAACGATTACGGACATGTCGTCTACTGTCACTGCATATGATTCTCTCAACATTGATAGAATGGTGGAGGATTATATGAGTGACCGCATCCAAGTAGGCACGTCACACAGTCCGTACTTATACTGGCAGGAAAAAGAGGCAATTTGGAGGCCCTTGCACAAACTGGCTTTATTCTACCTAAGTTGCCCTCCCACAAGTGTGTACTCCGAAAGAGTGTTTAGTGCCGCCGCTCACCTTGTCAGCAATCGGCGTACGAGGTTACATCCAGAAAATGTGGAGAAGATGATGTTCATTAAAATGAATTATAATCAATTCCTCCGCGGAGACATTGACTAGCAGCAATTGCCTCCACAAAGTACACAGGGAGCTGAGATGGTGGATTCCAGTGGGGACGAATTTATAATCTGTGAGGAGGGGGATGTACACGGTGATATATCGGAGGGTGATGATGAGGTGGACATCTTGCCTCTGTAGAGCCAGTTTGTGCAAGGAGAGATTAATTGCTTCTTTTTTGGGGGGGGTCCAAACCAACCCGTCATATCAGTCACAGTCGTGTGGCAGACCCTGTCACTGAAATGATGGGTTGGTTAAAGTGTGCATGTCCTGTTTTGTTTATACAACATAAGGGTGGGTGGGAGGGCCCAAGGACAATTCCATCTTGCACCTCTTTTTTCTTTTCTTTTTCTTTGCATCATGTGCTGATTGGGGAGGGTTTTTTGGAAGGGACATCCTGCGTGACACTGCAGTGCCACTCCTAAATGGGCCCGGTGTTTGTGTCGGCCACTAGGGTCGCTAATCTTACTCACACAGTCAGCTACCTCATTGCGCCTCTTTTTTTCTTTGCGTCATGTGCTGTTTGGGGAGGGTTTTTTGGAAGGGACATCCTGCGTGACACTGCAGTGCCACTCCTAGATGGGCCCGGTGTTTGTGTCGGCCACTAGGGTCGCTAATCTTACTCACACAGCTACCTCATTGCGCCTCTTTTTTTCTTTGCGTCATGTGCTGTTTGGGGAGGGTTTTTTGGAAGGGACATCCTGCGTGACACTGCAGTGCCACTCCTAGATGGGCCCGGTGTTTGTGTCGGCCACTAGGGTCGCTAATCTTACTCACACAGCTACCTTATTGCGCCTCTTTTTTTCTTTGCGTCATGTGCTGTTTGGGGAGGGTTTTTTGGAAGGGCCATCCTGCGTGACACTGCAGTGCCACTCCTAGATGGGTCCGGTGTTTGTGTCGGCCACTAGGGTCGCTAATCTTACTCACACAGCTACCTCATTGCGCCTCTTTTTTTCTTTGCGTCATGTGCTGTTTGGGGAGGGTTTTTTGGAATAGACATCCTGCGTGACACTGCAGTGCCACTCCTAGATGGGCCCGGTGTTTGTGTCGGCCACTAGGGTCGCTTATCTTACTCACACAGCGACCTCGGTGCAAATTTTAGGACTAAAAATAATATTGTGAGGTGTGAGGTATTCAGAATAGACTGAAAATGAGTGTAAATTATGGTTTTTGAGGTTAATAATACTTTGGGATCAAAATGACCCCCAAATTCTATGATTTAAGCTGTTTTTTAGTGTTTTTTGAAAAAAACACCCAAATCCAAAACACACCCGAATCCGACAAAAAAAATTCGGTGAGGTTTTGCCAAAACGCATTCGAACCCAAAACACGGCCGCGGAACCGAACCCAAAACCAAAACACAAAACCCGAAAAATTTCAGGCGCTCATCTCTACTATATAGTATATACTGGTGGTCAGCTAACTGTGCAAAACTGAAATGCACCACAGGTATGGATGGATAGTATACTTGACGACACAGAGGTAGGTAGAGCAGTGGCCTTCTGTACCGTACTGCTATATATTCTATACTGGTGGTCAGCAAACTGTGCAAAACTGAAATGCACCACAGGTATGGATGGATAGTATACTTGACGACACAGAGGTAGGTAGAGCAGTGGCCTTCTGTACCGTACTGCTATATAGTATATACTGGTAGTCAGCTAACTGTGCAAAACTTAAATGCACCACAGGTATGGATGGATAGTATACTTGATGACACAGAGGTAGGTAGAGCAGTGGCCTACTGTACCGTACTGCTATATAGTATATACTGGTGGTTAGCAAACTGTGCAAAACTGAAATGTACCACAGGTATGGATGGATAGTATACTTGATGACACAGAGGTAGGTAGAGCAGTGGCCTTCTGTACCGTACTGCTATATAGTATATACTGGTGGTCAGCAAACTGTGCAAAACTGAAATGCACCACAGGTATGGATGGATAGTATACTTGACGACACAGAGGTAGGTAGAGCAGTGGCCTTCTGTACCGTACTGCTATATAGTATATACTGGTGGTCAGCTAACTGTACAAAACTGAAATGCACCTCAGGTGTGGATGGATAGTATACTTGATGACACAGAGGTATGTAGAGCAGTGGCCTACTGTACCGTACTGCTATATAGTATATACTGGTGGTCAGCAAACTGTGCAAAACTGAAATGCACCACAGGTATGGATGGATAGTATACTTGACGACACAGAGGTAGGTAGAGCAGTGGCCTTCTGTTCCGTACTGCTATATAGTATATACTGGTGGCCAGCAAACTGTGCAAAACTGAAATGCACCACAGGTATGGATGGATAGTATACTTGACGACACAGAGGTAGGTAGAGCAGTGGCCTTCTGTACCGTATTGCTATATAGTGTATACTGGTGGTCAGCAAACTGTGCAAAACTGAAATGCACCACAGGTATGGATGGATAGTATACTTGACGACACAGAGGTAGGTAGAGCAGTGGACTACTGTACCGTACTGCTATATATATAGTTATACTGGTGGTCAGCAAAATTCTGCACTGTCCTCCTACTATATACTACAATGCAGCACAGATATGGAGCGTTTTTCAGGCAGAGAACGTATAATACTGGTGGTCACTGGTCAGCAAAACTCTGCTCTGTCCTCCTACTATATAATACTGCTGGTCCCCAGTACCCACAATAAAGCAATTAGCACACTGAGCACAGATATTTGCAGCACACTGAGCAAAGTCAGATATGGAGCGTTTTTCAGGCAGAAAACATAGATATTTGCACTTGCAGCACACTGAGCACAGATATTTGCAGCACACTGAGCACAGATATTTGCAGCACAATTTGCAGCCCACTGAACATAGAAACTGAGAGGACGCCAGCCACGTCCTCTCACGATCATTTCCAATGCATGAGTGAAAAATGGCGGCGATGCGTGGCTCCTTATATAGAATACGAATCTCGCAAGAATCCGACCGCGGGATGATGACGTTCGGGCGCGCTCGGGTTAACCGAGCAAGGCGGGAGGATCTGAGTTGCTCGGACCCGTGAAAAAAAAGGTGAAGTTCGGGCGGGTTCGGATCCCGAGGATCCGAACCCGCTTATCACTAAGCCATACCCTGGCGATTAAACCTTAAATCAATAGATGTTGTCAAACACTTTAAAATAAGGATCCCAGTACTAGTTTATCATTCAATCCTCTTGGTGCCATCACTTCCAAATGGATAATCCATTAAGTATCCTTATTAATTAACAGGGCACTCCTGTCGCCACCTCTCTTGGACGCTGGTACATGATCTATCATGCGGTATCTTAGGCTTGCAAGGCTGCGGAGAGCCTCCAAGAAGTGTTTTGCGACAGGTTGGTCACTCACTCCACTTTTCAGGGCCAACTTAATTGACGAGCGATGCACCGCCATCCGTTCCTTGAATTTTTGCTTGGTTTTTCCAATATAGGATAGCCCGCATGGGCACACTATTTTATAAACAACAAAGTTACTGTTACAAGTTAGATGATCTCTTATAGTGTATTTCTTCCCACTATGTTGGTGACAAAATGTATCCCCAGTCATGAGGTATTTGCAGGTTGTGTACAGCCTCTTAATGTTCTGGAGAAAAGATCTACCGTATCCGGTCGAGGGATAGAGATATTGTTTTTTACCAATATATCCTTCAGATTTTTTGATCTGGTGTAACATGACATCAAATTGGTTTCAGTTAATAAAAGTTCCTTGTCTGTTTTAATTATCTACCATAGATTTTTGAGATCCTATTGATCCTTCCTATCCAATTTCAAGATTTTTTTTTGGTGGAAAAGAGATTGTCACGATTGTATCCATGAATTAAAACTAGAGATGTGCACCGGAAATTTTTCGCGTTTTGGTTTTGGATTCGGTTCCGTGGCTGTGTTTTGGATTTGGATGCGTTTTGGCAAAACCTCCATGAAATTTTTTTGTCAGATTCGGGTATGTTTTGGATTCGGGTGTTTTTTTCAAAAACCCCTCAAAAACAGCTTAAATCATAGATTTGGGGGTAATTTTGATCCTATAGTATTATTAACCTCAATAACCACAATTTCCACTCATTTCCAGTCTATTCTGAACACCTCACACCTCACAATACTATTTTTAGTCCTAAAATTTGCACCGAGGTCACTGGATGACTAAGTAAAGCGACCCAAGAGGGCGGCACAAACACCTGGCCCATCTTGGAGTGGCACTGCAGTGTCAGACAGGAGAAACCGACCACGGGATGATGACGTTCGGGCGCGCTCGGGTTAACCGAGCAAGGCGGGAGGATCTGAGTTGCTCGGACCCGTGAAAAAAAAGGTGAAGTTCGGGCGGGTTCGGATCCCGAGGATACGAACCCGCTTATCACTAAGCCATACCCTGGCGATTAAACCTTAAATCAATAGATGTTGTCAAAACACTTTAAAATAAGGATCCCAGTACTAGTTTATCATTCAATCCTCTTGGTGCCATCACTTCCAAATGGATAATCCTTTAAGTATCCTTATTAATTAACAGGGCACTCCTGTCGCCACCTCTCTTGGACGCTGGTACATGATCTATCATGCGGTATCTTAGGCTTGCAAGGCTGCTGAGAGCCTCCAAGAAGTGTTTTGCGACAGGTTGGTCACTCACTCCACTTTTCAGGGCCAACTTAATTGACGAGCGATGCACCGCCATCCGTTCCTTGAATTTTTGCTTGGTTTTTCCAATATAGGATAGCCCGCATGGGCACACTATTTTATAAACAACAAAGTTACTGTTACAAGTTAGATGATCTCTTATAGTGTATTTCTTCCCACTATGTTGGTGACAAAATGTATCCCCAGTCATGAGGTATTTGCAGGTTGTGTACAGCCTCTTAATGTTCTGGAGAAAAGATCTACCGTATCCGGTCGAGGGATAGAGATATCGTTTTTTACCAATATATCCTTCAGATTTTTTGATCTGGTGTAACATGACATCAAATTGGTTTCAGTTAATAAAAGTTCCTTGTCTGTTTTAATTATCTACCATACATTTTTTGAGATCCTATTGATCCTTCCTATCCAATTTCAAGATTTTTTTTGGGTGGAAAAGAGATTGTCACGATTGTATCCACGAATTAAAACTAGAGATGTGCACCGGAAATTTTTCGCGTTTTGTGTTTTGGTTTTGGATTCGGTTCCGCGGCTGTGTTTTGGATTTGGATGCGTTTTGGCAATACCTCCATGAAATTTTTTTGTCAGATTCGGGTATGTTTTGAATTCGGGTGTTTTTTTCCAAAAACCCCTCAAAAACAGCTTAATTCATAGATTTGGGGATAATTTTGATCCTATAGTATTATTAACCTCAATAACCACAATTTCCACTCATTTCCAGTCTATTCTGAACACCTCACACCTCACAATACTATTTTTAGTCCTAAAATTTGCACTGAGGTCGCTGGATGACTAAGTAAAGCGACCCAAGAGGGCGGCACAAACACCTGGCCCATCTTGGAGTGGCACTGCAGTGTCACACAGAATGGCACTTCAAAAAATTGGCCCCAAACATCACATGATGCAAAGAAAAGAGAAAAAGAGGTGCACTGTGGTCGCTGGACGGCTAAGCTAAGCGACACAAACACCTCAATATCACAGGAATTATTAATTCTAATCAATGGTATTATTGGTTAGTGATGAGCGGGTTCGGCTCCTCGGAAACCGAACCCCCCCAAACTTCACCCATTTTACACAGGTCCGAGGCATACTCAGATTCTCCCGTATGGCTCGGTTAATCCTAGCGCGCCCGAACGTCATCATCCCGCTGCTGGATTCTCGCGAGATTCGGATTCTATATAAGGAGCCGCGCATCGCCGCCATTTTCACTCGTGCATTGGAAATGTTAGGGAGAGGACGTGGCTGGCGTCCTCTCCGTTTGTGCTTATTGCTTAATTGTGGGGACTGGGGAGCAGCTGTATTATATAGGAGGAGTACAGTGCAGAGTTTTGCTGATCAGTGACAACCAGTTTTATCCGTTCTCTGCCTGAAAAACGCTCCATATCTGTGCTCAGTGTGCTGCATATATCTGTGCTCACACTGCTTTATTGTGGGGACTGGGGACCAGCAGTATTATATAGGAGGAGTACATTGCAGAGTTTTGCTGACCAGTGACCACCAGTATACGTTGTCTGCCTGAAAAACGCTCCATATCTGTGCTCAGTGTGCTGCATATATCTGTGCTCACACTGCTTTATTGGGGGTACTGGGGACCACCAGTATATTATATAGGAGGAGTACAGTGCAGAGTTTTGCTGACCAGTGACCACCAGTATACGTTGTCTGCCTGAAAAACGCTCCATATCTGTGCTCAGTGTGCTGCATATATCTGTGCTCACACTGCTTTATTGTGGGTACTGGGGACCACCAGTATATTATATAGGAGGAGTACAGTGCAGAGTTTTGCTGACCAGTGACCACCAGTATATATAGCAGTACGGTACGGAAGGCCACTGCTCTACCTACCTCTGTGTCGTCAAGTATACTATCCATCTAGATTCTATACCTGTGGTGCATTTCAGTTTTGCAGTTTGCTGACAGTGACCACCAGTATATATAGCAGTACGGTACGGAAGGCCACTGCTCTACCTACCTCTGTGTCGTCAAGTATACTATCCATCTAGATGCTATACCTGTGGTGCATTTTAGTTTTGCAGTTTGCTGACAGTGACCACCAGTATATATAGCAGTACGGTACGGAAGGCCACTGCTCTACCTACCTCTGTGTCGTCAAGTATACTATCCATCTAGATTCTATACCTGTGGTGCATTTTAGTTTTGCAGTTTGCTGACAGTGACCACCAGTATATATAGCAGTAAGGTACGGAAGGCCACTGCTCTACCTACCTCTGTGTTGTCAAGTATACTATCCATCTAGATTCTATACCTGTGGTGCATTTTAGTTTTGCAGTTTGCTGACAGTGACCACCAGTATATATAGCAGTACGGTACGGAAGGCCACTGCTCTACCTACCTCTGTGTCGTCAAGTATACTATCCATCTAGATTCTACACCTGAGGTGCATTTTAGTTTTGCAGTTTAAAGACAGTGACCACCAGTATATATAGCAGTACAGTACGGAAGGCCACTGCTCTACCTACCTCTGTGTCATCAAGTATACTATCCATCCATACCTGTGGTGCATTTCAGTTGTGCGCAGTATATATGGTAGTAGGCCATTGCTATTGATACTGGCATATAATTCCAAAAATGGAGAACAAAAATGTGGAGGTTAAAATAGGGAAAGATCAAGATCCACTTCCACCTCGTGCTGAAGCTGCTGCCACTAGTCATGGCCGAGACGATTAAATGCCATCAACGTCGTCTGCCAAGGCCGATGCCCAATGTCATAGTAGAGAGCATGTAAAATCCAAAAGACAAAAGTTCAGTAAAATGACCCAAAAATCAAAATTGAAAGTGTCTGATGAGAAGCGTAAACTTGCCAATATGCCATTTATGACACGGAGTGGCAAGGAACGGCTGAGGCCCTGGCCTATGTTCATGGCTAGTGGTTCAGATTCACATGAGGATGGAAGCACTCAACCTCTCGCTAGAAATATGAAAAGACTTAAGCTGGCAGAAACACAGCAAAGAACTGTGCGTTCTTCTAAATCACAAATCCCCAAGGAGAGTCCAATTGTGTCGGTTGCGATGCCTGACCTTCCCAACACTGGACGGGAAGAGCTTGCACCTTCCACCATTTGCACGCCCCCTGCGAGTGCTGGAAGGAGCACCCGCAGTCCAGTTCCTTATAGTCAAATTGAAGATGTCACTGTTGAAGTACACCAGGATGAGGATATGGGTGTTGCTGGTGCTGGGGAGGAAATTGACAAGAAGGATTCTGATGGTGAGGTGGTTTGTTTAAGTCAGGCACCCGGGGAGACACCTGTTGTCCGTGGGACGAATATGGCCATTGACATGCCTGGTCAAAATACAAAAATATCACCTCTTCGGTGAGGAATTATTTCAACACAAATGCGGACAACAGGTGTCAAGCCGTGTGTTGCCTTTGTCAAGCTGTAATAAGTAGGGGTAAGGACGTTAACCACCTAGGAACATCCTCCCTTATACGTCACCTGGAGCGCATTCATCAGAAGTCAGTGACAAGTTCAAAAACTTTGGATGACAGCGGAAGCAGTCCACTGACCACTAAATCCCTTCCTCTTGTAACCAAGCTCCTGCAAACCACACCACCAACTCCCTCAGTGTCAATTTCCACCTTACACCGGAAAGCCAATAGTCCTGCAGGCCATGTCACTGGCAAGTATGATGAGTCCTCTCCTGCCTGGGATTCCTCCGATGCATCCTTGAGTGTAACGCCTACTGCTGCTGGCGCTGCTGTTGTTGCTGCTGGGAGTCGATCGTCATCCCAGAGGGGAAGTCGGAAGACCACTTGTACTACTTCCAGTAAGCAATTGACTGTCCAACAGTCCTTTGCGAGGAAGATGAAATATCACAGCAGTCATCCTGCTGCAAAGCGGATAACTCAGGTCTTGTCAGCCTGGGTGGTGAGAAACGTGTGTCCGGTATCCACCGTTAATTCACAGGCAACTAGAAACTTGATTGAGGTACTGTGTCCCCGGTACCAAATACCATCTAGGTTCCATTTCTCTAGGCAGGCGATACCGAAAATGTACACAGACCTCAGAAAAAGAGTCATCCAGTGTCCTAAAAAATGCAGTTGTACCCAATGTCCACTTAACCACGGACATGTGGACAAGTGGAGCAGGGCAGACTCAGGACTATATGACTGTGACAGCCCACGGGGAAGATGTAATGCCTCCCGCAGCAAGAACAGCAGCGGCGGCACCAGTAGCAGCATCTCACAAACGCCAACTCGTTCCTAGGCAGGCTACGCTTTGTATAACCGCTTTCCATAAGAGGCACACAGCTGACAACCTCTTACGGAAACTGAGGAACATCATCGCAGAATGGCTTACCCCAATTGGACTCTCCTGGGGATTTGTGACATCGGACAACGCCACCAATATTGTGCGTGCATTACATCTGGGCAAATTCCAGCACATCCCATGTTTTGCACATACATTGAATTTGGTGGTGCAGAATTATTTAAAAAACGAAAGGGGCGTGCAAGAGATGCTGTCGGTGGCCCGAAGAATTGCGGCCACTTTCGGCATTCAGCCACCGCGTGCCGAAGACTGGAGCACCAGCAAACACTTCTGAACCTGCCCTGCCATCATCTGAAGTAAGAGGTGGTAACGAGGTGGAATTCAACCCTCTATATGCTTCAGAGGATGGAGGAGCAGCAAAAGGCCATTCAAGCCTATACATCTGCCCACGATATAGGCAAAGGAGGGGGAATGCACCTGACTCAAGCGCAGTGGAGAATGATTTCAACGTTGTGCAAGGTTCTGCAACCCTTTGAACTTGCCACACGTGAAGTCAGTTCAGACACTGCCAGCCTGAGTCAGGTCATCCCCCTCATCAGGCTTCTGCAGAAGAAGCTGGAGACATTAAAGGAGGAGCTAAAACAGAGCGATTCCGCTAGGCTTGTGGGAATTGTGGATGGAGCCCTTAATTCGCTTAACCAGGATTCACGGGTGGTCAATCTGTTGAAATCAGAGCACTACATTTTGGCCACCGTGCTCGATCCTAGATTTAAAACCCACGTTGTATCTCTCTTTCCAGCAGACACAAGTCTGCAGAGGTTCAAAGACCTGCTGGTGAGAAAATTGTCAAGTCAAGCGGAACGTGACCCGTCAACAGCTCCTCCTTCACATTCTCCCGCAACCAAGAATGGTGGAGGATTATATGAGTGACCGCATCCAAGTGGGCACGTCAGACAGTCCGTACGTATACCGGCAGGAAGAAGAGGCAATTTGGAGGCCCTTGCACAAACTGGCTTTATTCTACCTAAGTTGCCCTCCCTCCAGTGTGTACTCCGAAAGAGTGTTTAGTGCAGCCGCTCACCTTGTCAGCAATCGGCGTACGAGGTTACTTCCAGAAAATGTGGAGAAGATGATGTTCATCAAAATTAATTATAATCAATTCCTCCGTGGAGACATTCACCAGCAGCAATTGCCTCCAGAAAGTACACAGGGATCTGAGATGGTGGATTCCAGTGGGGACGAAATAATAAGCTGTGAGGAGGGGGATGTACACAGTGAAAGTGGTGAGGAATCGGAGGATGATGATGAGGTGGACATCTTGCCTCTGTAGAGCCAGTTTGTGCAAGGAGAGATTGATTGCTTCTTTTTTGGTGGGGGCCCAAACCAACAAGTCATTTCAGTCACAGTCGTGTGGCAGACCCTGTCGCTAAAATGATGGGTTCGTTAAAGTGTGCATGTCCTGTTTATACAACATAAGGGTGGGTGGGAGGGCCCAAGGACAATTCCATCTTGCACCTCTTTTTTCTTTAATTTTTCTTTGCATCATGTGCTGTTTGGGGACTATTTTTTTAAGTGCCATCCTGTCTGACACTGCAGTGCCACTCCTAGATGGGCCAGGTGTTTATGTCGGCCACTTGTGTCGCTTAGCTTAGTCACACAGCGACCTTGGTGCGCCTCTTTTTTTCTTTGCATCATGTGCTGTTTGGGGACTATTTTTTTGAAGTGCCATCCTGCCTGACACTGCAGTGCCACTCCTAGATGGGCCAGGTGTTTGTGTCGGCCACTAGGGTCGCTTAGATTAGTCACACAGCTACCTCATTGCGCCTCTTTTTTTCTTTGCATCATGTGCTGTTTGGGGAGTATTTTTTTGAAGGGCCATCCAGCGTGACACTGCAGTGCCACTCCTAGATGGGCCAGGTGTTTGTGTCGGCCACTAGGGTCGCTTAGCTTAGTCACACAGCTACCTCATTGCGCCTCTTTTTTTCTTTGCGTCATGTGCTGTTTGGGGAGTATTTTTTTGAAGGGCCATCCTGCGTGACACTGCAGTGCCACTCCTAGATGGTCCAGGTGTTTGTGTTGGCCACTTGGGTCGCTTAGCTTAGCCATCCAGCGACCTCGGTGCAAATTTTAGGACTAAAAATAATATTGTGAGGTGTTCAGAATAGACTGAAAATTAGTGTAAATTATGGTTATTGAGGTTAATAATACTATGGGATCAAAATGACCCCCACATTCTATGATTTAAGCTGTTTTTGAGGGTTTTTTGTAAAAAAAAAACACCTGAATCCAAAACACACCCGAATCCGACAAAAAATTTTCAGGGAGGTTTTGGCAAAACGCGTCCGAATCCAAAACACGGCCGCGGAACCGAATCCAAAACCAAAACACAAAACCCGAAAAATTTCCGGTGCACATCTCTATTATTGGTTCAAATCACTGGAAGAAAATGACAAAATCACTGGAATTATTCGTTCTAATCATTGGTATTATTGGTCCAAATCACTGGAAGAAAATGACAAAATTACTGGAATTATTCGTTCTGATCAATGGTATTATTGGTCCAAATCACTGGTAGAAAATGACAAAATCACTGGAATTATTCGTAAACATTTGTAGAAAGTCGCTGATTTCTGATAACAGAAATGCTCAGATATTCCTGCAAATCCACAATCCCTTCCCAGAGGATAAAGAAATTGAGAAACCGTTATTTGAGAACGTTTGTTCTCTTTCCCTTACAAAGGAACAAACCACTTTCCAAGAAGACTGACATTTTTGGGATTATGGAGACATAATGTTTTTGAATATAAATCCTAAAGCAGGTGGTGTATTAGAGAAAAAGAGTGCAAGAGACCAGCCATGCAGTTTCTGAAATATTATGATAAAATGTTACTGTATTTCATAAGCACTCATTCCTAACTCTGCTAAGTACTGTTTGGTATACTGTATCTGGCTTCCATGAGGTAGTTGTCCATTATTTCAGCTTCCATTGACCTTTTTGAAAGCGTTAGAAGTTATCGATTCTTTTTTTTTTTCCCTATTTTTAATTTTCTCCTGCATAGCCCAGTAAAATGTTGCAATGTTAAGTATTGACTTGTGCCTTCTGGGGGTCCACTTCTTCACTTCTTCACTAGACCCAGCCAAATCTCATCCTAACCCTCTGTTCCACGTTCTCTATGTACCCCATCTGTGTCACCCATGTCTGTCTACCCCTCCCCTTTAGATTGTAAGCTCTCACGAGCAGGGCCCTCTTCCCTCATGTGCTTATCCTTTGTCTTACTTTAATAATCTTCAACTGTACCACATCCAGCAGTCTTCTGCCACCTGATACTTATTCCAGTGCCATCTGCTGATGTAACTATGTTTATTTACCCTGTACTTGTCCTATACTGTCATCAACTGTAAGTTGCTGTTTTCCTGTTTGATTATTTATGTACTCTGTAATTGGGCACTGCAGAACCCTTGTGGCGCCATATAAATAAAGGATAATAATAATAATAATAATAATAATAATAATAATAATAATAATAAAGGGTGTACAATCCCCAGGTGTATCTCACACATCACACAGTACAGTATATAGGGTGTATAATCCCCATGTGTATCTCACACATCGCTCAGTACAGATTACAGGCTGTATAATCACCAGGTGTATAACACAAGTCGCACAGTACAGTATACATACTGGTCACAACAATGCAGCAGATATTGAGCACTGATCAGGATACTAGAAGTGACACAGAGCTGCAATGGCCTACTGTACTGTACTATATATGTATACTGCTGGTCACCAAAATGCTGCACTGTCCTACTATATACTGCTCACAATAATGCAGCACAGATATGGAATGGATACTTGCAGTGACACAGAGATCCAAGATACAGAAATGGCCTACTGTACACTGTCCTCCTACTATATACTGTGCACAACTACAATGCAGCACAGATATGGATAGTATACTTGACGACACAGAGGTAGAGCAATGGACTACTGTACCGTACTGCTATATATATATATATATTTATATATATATATATACTGGTGGTCAGCAAAATTCCGCACTGTCCTCCTACTATATACTGCACACAACTACAATGCAGTACAGATATGGATAGTATACTTGATGACACAGAGGTAGAGCAATGGACTACTGTACCGTACTGCTATATATATATATATATATATATATATATATCCATGCAAAGGATCCGGCACTCCAGCCATAGACGGTCATAGATGCTCTGGTGCCTTCTTTAAGGGGTCAGCGCCCCTGCACATGCAGCAATAAACAGGAAGCGGCACTCAGAGACGTAGTAACTCGTGCAAAAATAAAGCAACCAAGCTTTAATGTATCATCACATCATCAACGTTTCGGGGTTGTCCCCCTTCATCAGGATAACAACAAGTGAGCACAAAACAAACTTTATACCTTACCCCCACCAATGGAAAATTTTCAGCATTCCCGCCAGCATCCACGGAGTCCTCTGCCACTCCACCCTGCATTCACGGCTGTTGCCGGAAGAGGAAGTGACGCGGACCGCCGAAAAGGCTGCTGGGTGCGTTCCCATGGAGACGCGGCACTGCTCGCATACAGTGACGCCGCCAGAGTTGTCACGGAAACCCGTGACCTGTGAGATATTTTTTTTTTTCATGTTTTTTTCTGTTTTTATGTGGTTATATGATGGACGATTTGACACTGCTGGTAGATGGGATGCTGCTTGCGCGGCTTGCAGTTATTTGCATTCATATATATTTTAGTTCATATATATTTTAGTTTAAATATCTCACAGATCACGGGTTTCCGTGACAACGCTGGCGGCGTCCCTGTATGCGAGCAGTGCCGCGTCTCCATGGGAACGCACCCAGCAGCCTTTTCGGCGGTCCGCATCACTTCCTCTTCCGGCAACAGCCGTGAATGCAGGGGGGAGTGGCGGAAGACTCCGTGGATGCTGGCGGGAATGCTGAAAATTTTCCATTGGTGGGGGTAAGGTATAAAGTTTGTTTTGCGCTCACTTGTTGTTATCCTGATGAAGGGGGACAACCCCGAAACGTTGATGATGTGATGATACATTAAAGCTTGGTTGCTTTATTTTTGCACGAGTGCCGCTTCCTGTTTATTGATATATATATATATATATATATATATATACTGGTGGTCAGCAAAATTCTGCACTGTCCTCCTACTATATACTGCGCACAACTACAATGCAGCACAGATATGGAGCGCTTTCAGGCAGAGAACGTAGATATTTGTAGCACACTGAGCACAGATATTTGCAGCACACTGAGCACAGATATTTGCAGCACACTGAGCACAGATATTTGCAGCACACTGAACACAGAAACTGAGAGAACGCAGCCACGTCCTCTCGCTATCATCTCCAATGCACGAGTGAAAATGGTGGCGACGCGTGGCTCTTTAAATGCAATACGAATCTCGCGAGAATACGACAGCGGGATGATGACGTTCGGGCGCGTTCATGTTAACTAAGCAAGGTGGGAAGATCCGAGGCTGGCTCGGACCCGTGTAAACCATGTGAAGTTCGGGGGGGTTAGGATGACATTTCCAATGGTCAGCACTCACATAAATCCAATGTTGAAAGCTTGCCATGGTGCTACATCAAAGAAGAAGAATAGAGATAAACCCACGGATAGCACTCACTGGACTTGTAATAACTGCACAGACACAGTCCTTTATCATTGAAAGCTTGCCACGGTGCTACATCAAAGAAGAAGCATAGAGATAAACCCACAGATGGCACTCACTTGACTTGTAATTACTGCACGGACACAGTCCTTTATCAATAATAATTAATGATAAAGGACTGTGTCCGTGCAGCTATAAAATCTTTCACTAAAACTATGTTGTGTTGTATTGATGAAAGTGTTTTGTCATTATTCATCTAACATTTCTGCAGCAGAGCGTCAAGCCTTGTAGGATTTGTCGGCGTATACTGATATCACTGTGCGCCCTGCGGATAAGGGTGGGGGCATAGTGATACAGAATATTGACGACTATAAAGCTGAAATATATCGTCAGTTGGATGACAGTGAAGTTTATGTTAAATTGTCGGGTGATCCCACTAAGGAATATCTAAGTGAGCTACGTTTGTTATTGGAACAGGCAGTTGAACGAGGAGTAATTACTAATAAGACAATGGCAGCACTCCTTGTTACGCTTCCTCATATACCTGTGTTATACATGATTCCTAAGCTGCATAAAGATATGCTTCGCCCTCCTGGGCGTCCCATTATCTCAGCGAGGGACTCGTTGTATTCACAGGTTGCCAAATATATAGATCATTTTTTGCAACCTGTAATTCAAAACCAATCAACATATCTTAGGGATACTACCACATTTTTGAAAAAATTAAATGAAGTTACTGTTTCTGCAGATCAATGCTGGATAGTTACAGCCGACGTTGTTAGCCTATATACCAGCATACCACACGAACGAGGTCTGCAAGCGGTAGAGTCTTTAATCCATGATAATATACATTATGAAGGTCCAGAATACAGTTTTTTCATGTCCCTTTTATGGTTAACACTGCATAGGAATTTTTTCTTACTTAATAATGAGTTCTTTAGACAACAGCAGGGCTGTGCAATGGGTTCCTGCGCAGCTCCGGCATACGCCAATGCATTTATGTTTGGTGTTGAACATGAAATGTTTTTTACAGATCATCTATGTTGCTCTTATATTGCTATGTATACTAGCTACATAGATGACGTATTCATGTTGTGGACAGGTCCCAAAGAAACATTTATTTTGATGATTCAGCAAGCCAATGAGATGGATGACTGTATTAAGTTTACCTTTGACATACAGTTTCACAGTATACATTTTTTAGATGTCAACATCACCAAAAAAAATGGTAAATTTATTACTTCAATCTATAATAAACTAGTGATGTGCACCTGAAATTTTTCGGGTTTTGGTTTTGGGTTCGGTTCCGTGGCCGTGTTATGGGTTCGGACGCGTTTTGGCAAAACCTCACCGAATTTTTTTTGTCGGATTCGGGTGTGTTTTGGATTCGGGTGTTTTTTTCAAAAGACCCTAAAAAACAGCTTAAATCATAGAATTTGGGGGTCATTTTGATCCCATAGTATTATTAACCTCAATAACCATAATTTCCACAAAATTTCAGTCTATTCTGAACACCTCACACCTCACAATATTATTTTTAGTCCTAAAATTTGCACCGAGGTCGCTGGATGGCTAAGCTAAGCGACCCAAGTGGCCGACACAAACACCTGGACCATCTAGGAGTGGCACTGCAGTGTCACGCAGGATGGCCCTTCAAAAAAATACTCCCCAAACAGCACATGACGCAAAGAAAAAAAGAGACGCAATGAGGTAGCTGTGTGACTAAGCTAAGCAACCCTAGTGGCCGACACAAACACCTGGCCCATCTAGGAGTGGCACTGCAGTGTCACGCTGGATGGCCCTTCAAAAAAATACTCCCCAAACAGCACATGACGCAAAGAAAAAAAGAGGCGCAATGAGGAAGCTGTGTGACTAAGCTAAGCGACCCTAGTGGCCGACACAAACACCTGGCCCATCTAGGAGTGGCACTGCAGTGTCACGCAGGATGGCCCTTCAAAAAAATACTCCACAAACAGCACATGACACAAAGAAAAATGAAAGAAAAAAGAGGTGCAAGATGGAATTGTCCTTGGGCCCTCCCACCCACCCTTATGTTGTAAAAACAGGACATGCACACTTTAACGAACCCATCATTTCAGCGACAGGGTCTGCCACACGACTGTGACTGAAATGACTGGTTGGTTTGGGCCCCCACCAAAAAAGAAGCAATCAATCTCTCCTTGCACAAACTGGCTCTACGGAGGCAAGATGTCCACCTCATCATCATCCTCCGATTCCTCACCCATTTCACTGTGTACATCCCCCTCCTCACAGATTATTAATTCGTCCCCACTGGAATCCACCATCTCAGGTCCTCGTGTACTTTCTGGAGGCAATTGCTGCTGGTGAATGTCTCCATGGAGGAATTGATTATAATAAATTTTAATGAACATCATCTTCTCCACATTTTCTGGAAGTAACCTCGTACGCCGATTGCTGACAAGGTGAGCGGCGGCACTAAACACTCTTTTGGAGTACACACTGGAGGGAGGGTAACTTAGGTAGAATAAAGCCAGTTTGTGCAAGGGCCTCCAAATTGCCTCTTTTTCCTGCCAGTATACGTACGGACTGTCTGACGTGCCTACTTGGATGCGGTCACTCATATAATCCTCCACCATTCTTTCAATGGTGAGAGAATCATATGCAGTGACAGTAGACGACTTGTCAGTAATCGTTGGCAGGTCCTTCAGTCCGGACCAGATGTCAGCATCAGCAGTCGCTCCAGACTGCCCTGCATCACCGCCAGCGGGTGGGCTCGGAATTCGTAGCCTTTTCTTCGCACCCCCAGTTGCGGGAGAATGTGAAGGAGGAGATGTTGACAGGTCGCGTTCCGCTTGACTTGACAATTTTGACACCAGCAGGTCTTTGAACCTCTGCAGACTTGTGTCTGCCGTAAAGAGAGATCCAAGGTAGGTTTTAAATCTAGGATCGAGCACGGTGGCCAAAATGTAGTGCTCTGATTTCAACAGATTGACCACACGTGAATCCTGGTTAAGCGAATGAAGGGCTCCATCCACAAGTCCCACATGCCTAGCGGAATCGCTCTGTTTTAGCTCCTCCTTCAATGCCTCCAGCTTCTTCTGCAAAAGCCTGATGAGGGGAATGACCTGACTCAGGCTGGCAGTGTCTGAACTGACTTCACGTGTGGCAAGTTCAAAAGGTTGCAGAACCTTGCACAACGTTGAAATCATTCTCCACTGCGCTTGAGACAGGTGCATTCCACCTCCTTTGCCTATATCATGGCCAGATGTATAGGCTTGAATGGACTTTTGCTGCTCCTCCATCCTCTGAAGCATATAGAGGGTTGAATTCCACCTCGTTACCACCTCTTGCTTCAGATGATGGCAGTACAGGTTCAGGTGTTTTTGGTGGTGCTCCAGTCTTCTGTACGCGGTGCCTGTACGCCGAAAGTGGCCCGCAATTCTTCTGGCCACCGACAGCATCTCTTGCACGCCCCTGTCGTTTTTTTAATAATTCTGCACCACCAAATTCAAGGTATGTGCAAAACATGGGATGTGCTGGAATTTGCCCAGATGTAATGCACTCACAATATTGCTGGCGTTGTCCGATGTCAC
Organism: Pseudophryne corroboree; assembly: GCF_028390025.1. NCBI lineage: Eukaryota > Metazoa > Chordata > Amphibia > Anura > Myobatrachidae > Pseudophryne > Pseudophryne corroboree. Next base: position 594,025,896 of record NC_086448.1, read on the forward strand.
AAATCCCCAGGAGAGTCCAATTGGGGTAAGCCATTCTGCGATGATCTTCCTCAGTTGCCGTAAGAGGTTTTCAGCTGTGTGCCTATACTGGAAAGCGGTGATACAAAGCGTAGCCTGCCTAGGAACGAGTTGGCGTTTGCGAGATGCTGCTACTGGTGCCGCCGCTGCTGTTCTTGCAGCGGGAGGCAATACATCTACCCAGTGGGCTGTCACAGTCATGTAGTCCTGAGTCTGCCCTGCTCCACTTGTCCACATGTCCGTGGTTAAGTGGACATTGGGTACAACTACATTTTTTAGGACACTGGTGAGTCTTTTTCTGACGTCCGTGTACATTCTCGGTATCGCCTGCCTAGAGAAGTGGAACCTAGATGGTATTTGGTAACGGGGGCACACTACCTTAAGAAATTGTCTATTTCCCTGTGAACTAACGGCGGATACCGGACACACGTCTAACACCAACATAGTTGTCAAGGCCTCAGTTATCGGCTTTGCAACAGGATGACTGCTGTGATATTTCATCTTCCTCGCAAAGGACTGTTGGACAGTCAATTGCTTACTGGAAGTAGTACAAGTGGTCTTCCGACTTCCCCTCTGGGATGACGATCGACTCCCAGCAGCAACAACAGCAGCGCCAGCAGCAGTAGGCGTTACACTCAAGGATGCATCGGAGGAATCCCAGGCAGGAGAGGACTCATCAGACTTGCCAGTGACATGGCCTGCAGGACTATTGGCTTTCCTGGGTAAGGAGGAAATTGACACTGAGGGAGTTGGTGGTGTGGTTTGCGCGAGCTTGGTTACAAGAGGAAGGGATTTAATGGTCAGTGGACTGCTTCCGCTGTCGCCCAAAGTTTTTGAACTTGTCACTGACTTATTATGAATGCGCTGCAGGTGACGTATAAGGGAGGATGTTCCGAGGTGGTTAACGTCCTTACCCCTACTTATTACAGCTTGACAAAGGCAACACACGGCTTGACACCTGTTGTCCGCATTTCTGTTGAAATACTTCCACACTGAAGAGCTGATTTTTTTGGTATTTTCACCAGGCATGTCAATGGCCATATTCCTCCCACGGACAACAGGTGTCTCCCCGGGTGCCTGACTTAAACAAACCACCTCACCATCAGAATCCTCCTTGTCAATTTCCTCCCCAGCGCCAGCAACACCCATATCCTCATCCTGGTGTACTTCAACACTGACATCTTCAATTTCACTATCAGGAACTGGACTGCGGGTGCTCCTTTCAACACTCGCAGGGGGCGTGCAAATGGTGGAAGGCGCAAACTCTTCCCGTCCAGTGTTGGGAAGGTCAGGCATCGCAACCGACACAATTGGACTCTCCTTTGGGATTTCGAAGAACGCACAGTTCTTTGCTGTGCTTTTGCTGCAAGTCTTTTCTTTTTTCTAGCGAGAGGATGAGTGCTTCCATCCTCATGTGAAGCTGAACCACTAGCCATGAACATAGGCCAGGGCCTCAGCCGTTCCTTGCCACTCCGTGTCGTAAATGGCATATTAACAAGTTTACGCTTCTCCTCAGACGCTTTTAATTTTGATTTTTGGGTCATTTTTTTACTGATCTTTTGTGTTTTGGATTTTACATGCTCTCTACTATGACATTGGGCATCGGCCTTGGCAGAAAACGTTGATGGCATTTCATCGTCTCGGCCATGACTAGTGGCAGCAGCTTCAGCACGAGGTGGAAGTGGATCTTGATCTTTCCCTATTTTTTTAACCTCCATATTTTTGTTCTCCATATTTTGCGCACAACTACAAGCCACCACAGGTATACAATGTAGATGGATGGATAGTATAGTATTACTTATACTTATGGACGACGAGTGACGACACAGAGGTAGGTACAGCCGTGGCCTACCGTACTGCTGCTTAGTGCTTATATATAAATATAATATACTGTATAACGGACCTGGTGGACAGTGTCAGCAGCAGACTGCTAAACTAGTATGAAGAAAGAAAAAAAAAAAACACCACAGGTATACAATGTAGATGGATGGATAGTATAGTATTACTTATACTTATGGACGACGAGTGACGACACAGAGGTAGGTACAGCCGTGGCCTACCGTACTGCTGCTTAGTGCTTATATATAAATATAATATACTGTATAACGGACCTGGTGGACAGTGTCAGCAGCAGACTGCTAAACTAGTATGAAGAAAGAAAAAAAAAACACCACAGGTATACAATGTAGATGGATGGATAGTATAGTATTACTTATACTTATGGACGACGAGTGATGACATAGAGGTAGGTACAGCCGTGGCCTGCCGTACTGCTGCTTAGTGCTTATATATAAATATAATATACTGTATAACGGACCTGGTGGACAGTGTCAGCAGACTGCTAAACTAGTATGAAGAAAAAAAAAAAAACCACCACAGGTATACAATGTAGATGGATGGATAGTATAGTATTACTTATACTTATGGACGACGAGTGCACTGACGACACAGAGGTAGGTACATCCGTGGCCTACCGTACTGCTGCTTAGTGCTTATATATAAATATAATATACTGTGTGTATAACGGACCTGGTGGACAGTGTCAGCAGACTGCTAAACTAGTATGAAGAAAGAAAAAAAAACACTACAGGTATACAATGTAGATGGATGGACAGTATAGTATTACTTATACTTATGGACGAGTGACGACACAGAGATAGGTACAGCCGTGGCCTACCGTACTGCTGCTTAGTGCTTATATATAAATATAATATACTGTATAACGGACCTGGTGGACAGTGTCAGCAGCAGACTGCTAAACTAGTATGAAGAAAGAAAAAAAAAACACCACAGGTATACAATGTAGATGGATGGATAGTATTACTTATACTTATGGACGACGAGTGACGAGTCGACACAGAGGTAGGTACAGCCATGGCCTACCGTACTGCTGCTTAGTGCTTAATTATATATATAATATACTGTATAACGGACCTGGTGGACACTGCAGTGTCAGCAGACTGCTAAACAAACTAGCATGAAGAAAGAAAAAAAAAACACCACAGTGTTTTTCAGGCAGACAAACGTATACTGGACTGGTGGTCACTGTCAGCAAAACTGTGCACTGTACTCCTGCTATAACTGCTCCCCAGTCCCCACAATTAGGCAGTGTGAGCAGTGCACTCAGCACAGATATATCATGCAGCAGTGCAGCACACTGAGTGAGCACAGATATGGTGGAGCGTTTTTTTTCAGGCAAAGAACCAATGGATTAAACTCAAAACCCTGCACTGTACTCCCTAACAGCTGCTCCCCGTCCCCAATCCTCCCCACAATTATAACTAACTAAGTTCTAATATAATACAACGGACTCAGAGAGGACGCCAGCCACGTCCTCTGCCTATCAATCTCAATGCATGTGTGAAAATGGCGGCGACGCGCGGCTCCTTATATAGAATCCGAGTCTCGCGAGAATACGACAGCGGGATGATGACGTTCGGGCGCGCTCGGGTTAACCGAGCAAGGCGGGAGGATCCGAGTCGCTCGGACCCGTGTAAAAAAAAGGTGAAGTTCGGGCGGGTCGGATTCCGAGGATCCGAACCCGCTCATCACTATAATAAACCTACTGATGTCAACTGTTTACTTCAGTCTTCCAGTCACCATCCAAGTTCTTTGAAAAATGGGTTACCATTTTCCCAATACCTCTGCATTCACCGCATATGCAGTGATGCAGAGGATAAAAAAATTCAAATGCAAAAATTAACAAATTTTTTTTTACAGAGGGGATATTCAAATAGCTTGTTACAGCAGGCAATGCAACGTGCATTGGCTCAGCCATTGGTGTCTGTACCTAAGGTTAAAAAGAAAGTAGATCAAGCGATGGTCTGTGTTACTAAATTCACTACTTCTATTCATAAAATAGTGGGCACGGCCAAACGAGTCTGGCCAGTGATTCAAGCATACCCTGATCTTTCAAGTTTGGCTACACACAAGCTACTACCATGCTATAAACGTGGTTGTAATATTCGGGATATGGTAGTCCATGCAGACATCTCTCAATTTGCATCTGGTCTTAAGCCTACATTTCTTACAAGAAAACCCGGTAATTACAAATGTACTGGATGTACCACCTGCTTATATCTTGAAACGGGTGACTACATCTTACATCCTCATTACGGAAAACAGATTAAGATTTCTCACGTACTTACTTGTACTAGTAGATTCGTTATCTACTGCATATGGTGTCCATGTGGACTATATTATATTGGCAAGACCACTTGTCAATTTAAAGAGAGAATGTCTCAGCATCGCAGTGCTATAAAACAGATTTTGGAGGGGAAACAAATTGATCAGCCAGTTGCGAAGCATTTTAAGGAGTACCAACATAATTTATCATCTTTACGCTACAAAATGCTTGATCAGGTGCCCCTATCCAAACGCGGTGGCGATAGGGGGAAATTATTGCTTCAGATGGAAGCGCGGTGGATAAACCATTTAAATACGGTGTCCCCGCATGGCCTTAATGAAACTCTTTCCCTCACATGCTTCTTATACTAAGTTTAGAAGATTTTTAGGTATAACAAGATCTTTTTGCACTGAGACATTCGTTACATCAAAATTCTTGTATAAATCAATTTGTGCAGCTTTGTGTACAACTGGTCTTTTATTGTTTAAAGATCTGTAATTTATGTGATACTTTACCCTTGTAATTACATTTGGATGCTATGCAGTGTTAAAACGCTCTTATTGTATTTTTTGTACAGGGATTCGTTGTAACAGCATTGCTTTATACTGTATACGCTGGTTGTCATGGTGATGGTGCACTCTGAAGCCGGAAGTCGTCATCTGCTGGGCAGGCTTGTCAGTGTGGGATGACGTCACCAGAAGTTCGTTCCCGGGGCTCCGTTGAACATGCACGTGTGGTGAGTTATTCATGTATAAATGTATGTTCATGTATTTGTAATAATATGCTTCTGAAGACGGTTGCAATATACCGAAACGTTAAGCGCTAACTGACTGGTCTGGTCTTTTAGCTTTGAAAAGCCCATGAGTGCCGCCGATATCTTTGTGTATAAGTCATGCTGTTTGCTGCGGAGGGCACCCGGTAGGTTGTATCTGTGGATTAGCAGTGAGTGCCGAATGCCTTGTGTACATATATATATTCAGTATATATATATATATATATATATATATATATATAACATTTCCAATGGTCAGCACTCACATAAATCCAATGTTTAAAGCTTGCCACGGTGCTACATCAAAGAAGAAGAATAGAGATAAACCCACGGATAGCACTCACTGGACTTGTAATAACTGCACAGACACAGTCCTTTATCATTGAAAGCTTGCCACGGTGCTACATCAAAGAAGAAGCATAGAGATAAACCCACAGATGGCACTCACTGGACTTGTAATAACTGCACGGACACAGTCCTTTATCAATAATAATTAATGATAAAGGACTGTGTCCGTGCAGTCATTACAAGTCTAGTGGGTGCCATCCATTAGATCTATCTATCTATCTATCTATCTATCTATCTATCTATCTATCTATCTATATATCTATATATATATTATATACTAAACAAGCTATCAATGAGCTAAGGCAGCTGAGCTGATAGATCTCCAATAGTTGCTGCTGGAATCCACAATCACAGAGGCCTCTGTACTTTGATGTACTTGCTGGTAACGGTCTATCTTATGGATTTTCCAGTTTATATTGATGAACATCATATTTTTCTCATTTTGAGGACGTAGCCTCCTATGCTGATGCTGACAAGGTTCCTGGCTGTGCTGAAAACTCTTTCTGAGTACCAACTAGAGGCTGGGCAGTTCAAATAATGCAAGCCAGTTTGTACAAGTGCCTCAAAATTCACTATTTTCCTTCTGGTACTCAAAGGGATCCTGTAACATGCCTATTTGTACACTGCCATGATAATAATTCCATTCTTTGCATGGTAAACATATCAAATGGGGTTACAGTTGAAGCATCACTAATTTTGAGCAATTGTTTAGACCCAACAAGATGTCAAAATGTTCTGTTGACTCCTCTGCATCACCACTGAGTCTGTTGGGAAAGATGAGTTTTTTCCTGGTTTGCAGCAGTTTCTGGAGAAATTGAAGAAGGGGGTGTTGTATCATGTACCACTTAAGCTGTCAACTTGTTCACCGGGAGCTCTTTGCATCTCTTGAGATCTGGGTAAGTTGCAATGAAAGGCACATTGAGCCTAATTCAGAGTTGATGGTAGCCAAAATTTTGCATGGCTACGATCAGTTACTCAGACATGCGGGGGGATGCCCAGCACAGGGCTAGTCCACCCCGCATGTCTGGCTCTTCCTCGATGTACAAGTACAAAAGCATTGCACAGTGGTGATGCTTTTGTACTTGACAAGTATCTCCCTACCAGCGCAGCTCCTGCGTGCTAGCAGGGAGCTACTCATTGTGGTCTGGGTCACACACAGCCATCACACACAGTCACACACAGCTGACGTGACCTGACACAAACGGTCCGGGTACGCCTGCATTGCCCGGACTGCACCCCTAAAATGGTGGCCAAATGCCGCTGGCCCGCCCCCTCTCACACAGCGACCACCTCTGCCTGTCAATCAGGCAGAGGTGATCACAGGGCTGAGATGGCCATCGGCTGTCTGACATTTGCTGGTGCACTGTGGCGCCGGTGCATGCACAGTTCAAACCTAATCGGCTTCTGTGCGAAAACACACAGCCTCGATCAGGTCTGAATTAGGCCCATTGTATGATTTAAACATAGGATCAATCTTGGTTGCCAAAATATAATGATCCGATTCCAAGATTTTGACACCCCTTGGATCCTGGTGAAGCAAACAAAGCAGTTGCTCTACAAGCCTGACATACTTAGCAGAATTGCTTTGTTTCATCTCGTCCTTTATTTCTCAAGCTGATTTTCCAAAAGTCTAATTAGGGGAAACATCTGACTCAAGTTGGCAATTTCTGAACTCACTTCACAGGTAGCTACTTTGAAGGTTTGCACACCTTGCACAAAATGGAAATTATTCTACACTGCACTACAGAAAGGTATATTCTCCTTCCTCTCCCAATGCCATGGCTATTTCTGTAGGTTTGGAAGTCTTTTTGCTGTTCCTTCATCCGCTAAAGTATATAAAAGGTGGATTTCCACCTTGTTATTATCACTTGCTTTAGTTGGTGGCAGGGCGAATGGACCTTTTCTTGGATAAATTGCAATCGCCTGCATGCTGTTGCTAAGTGCCGAAAATGTCACAACATTTTTCAGGACACAGACAACATGTCCTGCACACCCCTATAATTTAAGAAAAAAAAAACTGTACCACCAAGTTGATTGTGTGAGCAAAGCATAGGACATGTTGGAATTTACCCATCTGTAATGGTTTCACAATATTTGCGGTGTTATCAGGCTTGGACTGGCCCACAGGGGTACAGGGGAAACCACCTGTGGGCCCTACTGCCTGGGGGCCCACCTTCTGTTCTAAGGATAAGGTTCCAGACCGTGCACTTGACTTCTACATTAGACATATGTTATCTGATACTGGACTATGATGTATTTTCTACAGTGCATTGCTGTTATGAATCTGTTATTAATGTGGTACATTATCATGCATGCAGCAGCTGAATTTACTGTATATATTTCTGAAGGGGCCCAGACGTTGCACTCTGTAATGGTTAGTCAAATCAATGAGGTGGCACGCCACACCCCCTCTGCAGACTGACCACAACCCTAACACAGGCCCCTACCACTGCATTCCCCCGGTGGGCCCTACATGCCCCAGTCCGACCCTGGGTGTTATCACAAATCACAAATTCTGAGAAGAGTCCAAGCAGGGTGAGCTTTTTTTTATGACATCCCTTAATTTTTCTAAGAGGTTGTCAGTGGTGGGCCTTTTAGTAAATCCAGCAATAAACAGAGTAGTATGGCTCTGAATGAGCTGGCATTATTTGTTACATACTGCTACTGCTGAAAGCGATTCACCCACCCAGTGGACTGTCACAGACATGTAATCTTTAGTTTGCCCACTTCTTCCTGTGTATATATCTGTGGTTAAGTGGACAGTGGATACAATGGCATTTTGTAAACCAATAATTATGTTTCTTTTAACATCCTGGCTACAGGCCAGGTATTGCTTGACTAGTAGAATCAAACTGAGATGGAATTTGGGAGTTGGGACACGGGACCTTAGTTGACTGTCTAAAAGCCACTTAATTAATCACAGATACTGGCCACAGATCTAATGCTTGCATAGCCATTATGGTATCAGTGACATGCAGTGTGACTGGGTGATATCTATCATAGTTGCTTCCCCTTGCAAAGGATTCCTTAACAGTTATTTCTTTTTAAATACTTGTCTTCTTGGTCCCCTTCTGGGTTGAAGATACATTCCCAGCAACAGCAGGCTTAGTGCTGAAGGATTATTCTGGGGAATCCTGGATAGGGGAATTGGATGCAGGATTACCTCTGATCATTAATGAGAATATTGAGTATGAAGGTATTGTTTGCATTGGAGATTGCAGGTGCTTGGACTGAGATGGACTGCTTGTTTTGTTTTTTTAACAGACGTTTCTGATGTTGACAAAAACTTTTCATGAGTGCGCTGTGAATGAATCAACAGGGAGGAGGTTCATAGATGGTATAAATCCTTACCTCTACTTATTGTGGTTTTACAAATGCAAATTTGACAACTGTTGTCAGAATTTGGGTAAACATCCTGTTGAACTTCCACAGTAGCATCCTCAATTTTTATGTAAGCATTTTGACTTGTTCTGCTCATCCCCACATTTGCAGAGGATGCAGAAATGGTGGTACAAGACTTCTCTATGAGTACAGGATCAAAAAGGTCATAGCACTCGTGGACACTCATGGACACTCTCAGACTCTCCCCAAGGATTTGTGACATTTCAGCTTTTGAACAAACAGTTTGTTCTACTGAATTAGTGGTTTTTATTTTTGACAATTCTACACTATGAGTGAAAAGGTCTGACATTGTTTTGAGAGGCAGAAGAAGATGCCTCACATACAGACATACAGTTTCAGAACCACCACTCATAAATAAAGTCCAAGGCTTGAGCCTTTCCTTGCCACTGCATGCTGTGAATGGCATGTTGCCAATTTTATATTTTTTGCAGTAAACTTTTCCTTTAATAGAGTTGTTTTTGTCTTAACCCCTTTAAAATAATGATTTTTTTTTTGTTTCAGAATGCCTGATTTAAACCCTCTTTGCCCTTGGCTTTAGATGATGTTTAATGACTAGCATTGTCATCACGACTGATTGCATCAGCTGCATCAATATTATTTGGATGCTGCTCCTGCTCTTCTCTAAACTGATTGTTATCCATTTTTTAACTGACAGCTTGACACACTGCGTGGAGTCAGACCGCTCTTACGCACATGCACTGGGGTATAGAGTGTACTGGGGTAGGTAGAGTGCACAATACAGTACAAAAAATTATACAGCAATTTTTTAATTATTTTTCTTTTTTACTTGAAGCTTGGCTCACGCTTTGTGTATTCAGACCTATTTTATATGTAGGCAAAGTGAACAAAGCACTGGGGTACAGCATACTGGGGTGTGCTGAACAGTGCAAACACAAAGTATACAATTGTTTTACTTATTTTTACTTTCTGAAATTTTTGCAACTGGTAAACAATACAGAGTCACTGTTTATGTGAATGCAGTGAATGGGCCTGCAGAGTCAGTGCAGCACCACTGTGTAATGGAATTAGACTAAGGGGAATGGACACAGCTTGTGGATAGACACACCACAGCCACTTGTAGATGGACACAGCACAGCCACTTGTAGTAGATGGTCACAGCACAACCACTTTGATAGAAACAGCACAGTCACTTGTGGATGGACACTGCACAGCCACTTGTAGTAGATGGACACAGCATAGTCATGTAGATGGATAACGCACAGCCACTTGTATATATGGTGCTGTGAAAAACTTGTGGCGCCTTATAAATAAAATGTGTAACACTTGTGGTGCCTTTGTAAATAAAATGTAATAATAATAATAGTAGATGAACACAGCAGAGCCACTTAGATGGGCACTGCACAGCCACTTAGATGGATGTCACATAGCTACTTGTAAATGGACACAGCAGAGCAGAGCGCAGGACACAGCAGTATGACTGTAGTGAAATTGCGCCAATTCACTGCCATGGTATCCTTATATACAGTGGTGCAAGTAGAAAAAATGTCTTATAGGTACTGTGTGCACGCCTTCATAATGAGCGCCACAAATGGGTGTGGCCAAATGTCATATGGGGTGTGGCCAATGAAAATGGGGCATGATACACATATGGGGGAGGGGCAGATACACATATGACCCCAATAGTGCCAGATACACGTTGCCCCACAGTGCCAGATATACATTGCCCACAGTGCCAGATATGCATTGCCCCACAGTGCCAGATAAACATTGCCTCACTGTGCCAGATACACAAATGCCCCCAGAGTGCCAGATACATATTGCCCCACAGTGCCAGATACACACTGCCCCACAGTGCCAGATACTGTACACATTGCCCCACAGTGCCAGATACACAAATGCCCCCAGAGTGCCAGATATACATTGCCTCATAGTGCCAGATACACAAATGCCTCCACTGTGTCAGATAATGTATACATTGCCCCCCAGTGCCAAATACAGAAATGTCCCCAGTGCCAGATACACATGTCCCCCCCAGTGGCAGATATGCTTCCAGTGCCAGATATGCCCCCAGTGCCAGAAACAGATATGCCACCAGTGCCAGATAGAGAAATGGACCCAGTGCCAGATACACATATCCCCTCAGTGCCAGATACAGAAATGCCCCCATAGTGCCAGATATGCCCCCAGTGCCAGATACACAAATGCCCCCACTGTGTCAGATATGCATTGCCTGCCAGTGCCAGATACAGAAATGTCCCCAGTGCCAGATACACATGTCCCCCCAGTGGCAGATATGCTTCCAGTGCCAGATATGCCCCCAGTGCCAGATACAGAGATGCCCCCAGTGCCAGATATGCCCCCAGTGCCAGATACAGAAATGTCCCCAGTGCCAGATACACATGTCCCCCCAGTGTCAGATATGCCCCCAGTGCTAGATTCACATGTCTCCGCAGTGCCAGATATGCCCCCAGTGCCATATATGCTCCCAGTGCAGGGTACACATGCCCCTCTTCTCCTGCTGCTCACCACTGCTTCTGTATTGTGTGTGAGGGGAGGAGAACGCAGCCTGCAACTTTCCTGCCCCTCAGTCTCTGGTGGCAGTGCAGGTCTCTACCTTCAATTCAGCTCTGATCTGTGAGCCAATCAAAGCTCGTGGTCCAGCAGCCAATCAGGAGCCTTGGCTGCCGGTCCGCGAGCTCTGATTGGCTCACGGGCTGGTTCTGAATTGAAGACACTGAGTGGCAGGAGAGGCACAGGCTGTGTTCTCCTCCCCTCATGCAGTGGCAGTGAGCAGCAGCAGCTGTAAGAGCGAGCAGCGGCCCGCCGGCGTTCTTAAGGGTACGCCGTACCCACCCGTACCTGCCCACTTTCACCCCTGCTTATATAGAATCTAAACCCGCAACAATCCGATGCCAGTAGAATGACATTTTGCTTTGATTTGGAAACCAAGACTGTCAGGAAAACCTGAACCAGGGCTTGGGTTTACTTGGATGCTGGAAGTTTGATGCATTTGATTTTAAAGGTAATCCGAACCACTCATCTCTAATTTAAACTTCAGCTTTACTCACAACAGGGTCGGGCCATCTACCAGAAATGTAAAGTCATCATGCTGTGATGTCTTCTACTTATTACGGATATTACATCTTGGACAGCAATTTGATTATGGAAATTTCCAGTGCTGATAAACTTTGCTATTGGTCTCATGTGACTTGAATATATCAGAGACTATAGTTAGGTACTGATTATTAACTTACAATATGTGGTTTGTAGCCATTATGCTGATCATCTATATCTGTTGCATGTTAAGGTTGATATAATGATGTACATGTTTGTTTAATAGCCATATTTCTCTTTTGAATTTATCATAAATATGGTTTAAGATGATTCCTATATCATATAATATTAGAGTAGTCTGCAAACCTTCAAACATTCCCTAAAAAAAATCACCTCTTTAAACAAGCTTTTTGGTTTCCAGACCATCCACATAACCTTCATAAGCTTCATCCCCTCTGTACAGTGAACACACATCTTTACATATTTTCTCTTTCTTCACTTTCACATCCTGCTGGCCATTGGCCAATATTGCAGTGTGACCATATTGTACAGCCCATTAAGAACCTTTGCAATCCAGGTGTACTATTATGCAATAGGTAGTAGCTGTACTTGTGTATCAATGCCTAATTCACTTTATACTGTAAGCTTGTGATCAGGGCTTTCCTGCATATATATCTGTTATAAGCAAGTTTTGTTATATTACTATTGTTTAAATTGTGAAGGCCAACAGAATAAGCTGCACTTTAAAATGAGTGTGGCCACTCATCATGTGGCATGGACATGCATCATAAGAGTGTGGTCTCATGGCAAACCCAGTCTCAGCATGTCAGCAGAACAGAGAGCTGGGGGCATAGCAGTTCAACCAGGCCTTCAGCCAGTCAGAGTGGCCAATAAGGTTATTGGCCTTACTGCATTTGCCAGAAGTGCCAGATATCCAGTCGAGCCATACTGGTAGATAATGTGGCTTCTGTCAATATTGGACCCTACAATGTTATTGAGTATGTGAGGTCATTTATACTTTAGGGCAGTATGGATGGTGTAATGGTTAGCATTACTGCCTCACAGCACTGAGGTCATGGGTTCGATTCCTACCATGGCTCTAACTGTGTGGAGTTTGTATATTCTCCCCATACTTGCGTGGGTTTCCTCTGGGTACTCCGGTTTCCTCCCACAATCCAAAAATATATTGGTAGGTTAATTGGCTCCCTACAAAATTAACTCTAGCATGAATGTGTGTGTGTGTGTACATGTGGTAGGGAATATAGATTGTAAGCTCCACTGGGGTAGGGACTGATGTGAATGGCCAAGTATTCTCTGTAAAGCACTGCGGAATATGTGTGCGCTTTATAAATAACTGATAATAATAATCTCCAATTATACAGTGACTGATGTTAATGACCTAGAATACTGTAGCAATTGAGTGCACCCAAGATGACTTCCTTTCCCCGTGGAAAATATGTACAGTAGTTATTTAAGTCTTATTGGGAGACAGGAACTATATATATATATATATATATATATATATATATATATAATTATTATTGTTTGAACTTAATCACATTTATATTTTTGCAGCATTTATTTAGACTTGTGTTATGTGTGGGCTGTGTTTATTTACATTTTCTTTCCACGTTTGTGACAATACTGCTGTCAACTACAGTGTTTTGAAGTTAAATCACTTCTAGAGTTTCTTATAAATGTCATGGTTTTGTCAGTAGTGTAGCTATTACTTTCCATGCTTGCCTTTAGTTGGTGCAATTTGCATGTGATGAAATAGAGAAAAACAAAGACAGTATTTGAATGGCTAAAAATAATTAGTCTGACAACTAAAGTATTAATACTGTACCTCAGAAGAAGACTTCAAGTTCATATTGCAGCACAACCTTGGTTCTTGAAAGAAAAATAAATCTTCATAGGTACAAAGAAAGGGTAATTCCAAGAATTGTATATTTATGTATCCTTTATATCACCAATGATTATGATCCACACATGCAGACTGTTTCTCGTGTGCTGTTCACTGCAATGGCAAGTTCTACAGACCCTCTATTTTTGTATTTTAATATAAAATAATATGGCAACTGTTATGACTTATTATTTTCTCTCTACAGGTTTGTCATCTCTGTACTTCCTCTGCACTTGAATGCAAAGAGTTAAATGCAATTTTAGATACTGTATATACAGATGTGTCCTGACACATTTTTGCTGCTGGAGGCAGTGTATCATACAGTAGCCTCCTGCAGCCAACAGATCCCCCCATTGAATGTATCATAAACCTATGGTTATCAGGGGCATAGCTTTCCACTACCCCCACTTTACCACCTCTTTTAGCTCCCTGTGGCTATTACAGGTAGCTGGTACATGGCTCCACGCTACCTCAGCCATGTCCCAAATTATACTGTATGGGTGGTAGGAGCACACTGTAGCTTCCCACTACCCCTTCTATATTACCTCTGCTGGCTCCCTCTGTCTGTCATGGTTAGCTGGAGCATTACTCTCTTCTATCTTGGCCAGGTCCCAAAACTAAACTGTATGGGTAAAAGGAGCATAGCTTCCATATACCCCTGCTATATTACCTCCGCCTGATTCCTGTGGCTGATACAGGCAGCAGGAGCATCACTCCATGCAGCATCAGCTGGGTCCCCAAGCTAAGGAATACTGTATGGGTAGTGGGCATATGCACTACCGTGTGAATGTACCATGGACCAAGCTGAAGGAGGACGCATCTGTAGAGTATATATAAATGTAAAGGTAAATTTCATTAGTGAACAGGTGATTCTATGTGGGTCTGGAGGGTTCCACCCACACAGAGATGAAAAGGCAGGTTTGAGCACACCAAATTGCTGCAGAGTGGGGTAAGTCTGGATGACTGCTGCAGTCATGAGAGGCTGTTGCCTGTGTATCCTGCCAAAGTGGGGTTGGTAAAACCAATCAGGCGGCATGGGCAGTTAAATAGCCTAGTGGGCTAAGGAAGCCATTGGGACCAGTAGGCCAGTGTCTAAACCTGTAGGAGACAGGGAAGACCACCAAACTCTGTGACTGCGCTTATTTGTTGAGAATCCAAGACAGTGAGTATGGAGTTTGAGTAGGCCAGGAGGCCAGTGTTTAAACCTGTAGGAGAAAGAGTATACCACCAAATACTGAGACTGTATGTGAGTAGCTGTGGCAGCTAAGCCAATCCAAGCCAAACTGATGCATGTCGATTTACCTGCAAGAAACAGGCAAGACTTGGAGACTGTGACAAACTTTGTTTGCAGAGAGCTGCCCAAGTATAGTGAGGGGCAAAGAAGTGAATTTGTACAATGCACAGAGGATAGGCTGTTTGTTGTTTCATGTTTCATTTATATTGCTAGTAATGCATCATTTAATTTAATTACCTTAAAAGCTGTGCTTGGATCCTGATTAAGGACCAACAGATGTTTACTCATACATCTTGCCTCAATACACCACACAGTGGGAGATGCCTGGCATGAGTAAGCTGACTGGCCCTGTGCAACTCCATTAGCATTGGACATATTTTTTTGCCAAAAATGCATCTTATTCATATCACTATGGCACATAAGCAGACTCTGCTGATTAAAATGATATGTGGCATGACTATATTGGAAGTGTGACTGAGGCTGTTACTGCATACGAAATGGCACATTACAGTGTTTTCTAGGAAAACACTGTAATGTAGCATTTAATATGTAGTTATAGTCATGATCACACATATAATATAGGCATGACACATATAATTTTAATCAGCATAAGCTGCTTGTGTGAACATGCATCCTATTTGCAATGTTTTGTGAATTAGATGCATTTTAATGGAAAATCATTAGTCTTAAAGATGCTTGGTGCTACTGAGTCACACCATGGCATGGCATGACTAGAAGGCCTGTTTAATGTGCAGGAAGGCTAGATGTAAGTGGACATATATGTATGTGGAGGTAAAGTCAAGGATCTGGGAATAGCTGATCATATGAAGAATTAAGGTATTTAATTCATCTTGTGTTTCATTCCAGATAAAGAATAAGTCTTCTACAATATATATTCGTATATACTGGTCCTCCCACAAACCTGATTTGCATAGCTTGGTGCAAAGGAACTGCCCATAGCTGTGCCATATTCTTGTTGGATAAAGTCTCCATCATACCAGAAGTAGCTGTGACACAGAGTAAAGTCAATGTTTTCCAAAATGAAATTAATCTGACCATTGGAGATGGCAGTTTGATGGGAGAGATAATGGTGTGTTGCTTCACAGCTTGCTGTATGGTTGATTACAGTGTATAGTTATTTTATATCACTAGTGCAAATGATGTATGTATCTGTCTACTCAGTAGTATCTAAGATCTGCAGTATTATTATTATTATTATTATTATCCTTTATTTATATGGCGCCACAAGGGTTCCGCAGCGCCCAATTACAGAGTACATAAACCAATAATCAGACAGGAAAACAGCAACTTACAGTTGACGACAATATAGGACAAGTACAGGGTAAATAAACATAGCTACATCAGCAGATGACACTGGAATAAGTATCAGGTGGCAGAAGACTGCTGGATTTGGTGCAGCTGAAGATTATTAAAGTAAGAAAAGAGTAAGCACATGAGGGAAGAGGGCCCTGCTCGTGAGAGCTTACATTCTAAAGGGGAGGGGTAGACAGACAGGGGTGAGACAGATGGGGTACATAGAGAGCGTGGAACAGAGGTTTAGGATGAGATTTGGCTGGGTTTGGTGAAGAAGTGGGTCTTGAGAGCCCGTTTGAAGTTTTGTAGAGAGGTGGAGAGTCTGAGGGGGAGAGGTAGGGAATTCCAGAGAAGTGGTGCAGCACGTGAAAAATCTTGGAGGTAGGAGTGGGAGGAAGTAATCCATAGGCAGGAGAGTCGGCGAGCATTAGCAGAGCGAAGAGGACGGGTGGGAGTGTAAAGCGAGATAAGATCAGAGATGTAGATGGGAGAGGAGTGGGTGAGGGCTTTGTAAGCAAGTGTGAGAAGCTTGAAATGGATTCTGAAAGGGAAGGGGAGCCAGTGAAGGTCTAGTAAGAGAGGAGAGGTGGACGTAGTGCGTTTGGTGAGGAAAATGAGCCGGGCAGCAGCATTGAGGATAGATTGGAGTGGAGAGAGGTATTTGTCAGGAATGCCAGTCAGGAGGAGATTACAGTAGTCCAGTCTGGAGATGACCAGTGAGTGGATAAGAGTCTTAGTAGCATCCTGGGTCAGAAAGGGTCTGATCCTGGAAATATTTTTTAGATGAAAACGGCAGGTTTGTGAGAGGTGCTGAATGTGTGGTATGAAGGAGAGGGAGAAGTCAAGGATTACTCCAAGACAGCACACTTGGGGGGTAGAGGAGATAGTAGTGCCATCAATAGATAATGAGATTGTAGGAGGTGAGGTTATGCGGGAGGGAGGGAAGGTGATCAGCTCGGTCTTAGACATGTTAAGTTTAAGAAAGCGCTGGGACATCCAGGAAGAGGTAGCAGAGAGACAGTTGGAGATACGAGTGAGGAGAGCAGGGGAGAGGTCTGGAGAGGAAAGATAGATTTGAGTGTCATCAGCATAGAGATGATATTGGAAACCAAAAGAACTAATGAGCTTACCCAGTGAGGGCGTATAGAGAGAGAAGAGAACAGGACCAAGGACAGAACCTTGGGGTACCCCTACAGTTAGTGGAAGTGAGGGGGAGGTGGAGTCATGAGAAGAGACAGAGAATGAACGGTCAGAAAGGTAGGACGACAACCAAAAGAGGGCAGTGTCACGCAGACCAATGGAGTGAAGGATTTGCAGTAGGAGAGGATGGTCCACAGTGTCAAAAGCAGCAGAGAGATCAAGTAGAATAAGTAGAGAGTAGTGTCCTTTAGATTTAGCAGCATTGAGGTCATTGCATACTTTTGTAAGGGCAGTTTCAGTGGAGTGGAGAGGACGGAAGCCAGACTGGAATGGGTCAAGCAGTGAGTGTGAGGAAAGAAAGGAAGTAAGGCGGTTGTAGACAATACGCTCAAGGAGTTTGGAGGCAAAAGGGAGGAGAGAGATGGGTCGGTAGTTGGAGAGAGTGTTTGGATCAAGGGTAGGTTTTTTAAGAATAGGAGAGATGAGTGCGTGCTTGAAGGCAGAAGGGACAGTGCCTGATGAGAGGGAGAGATTGAGAAGGTGGGAAAGATGGGAACAAGCAGAAGAAGAGAGGCAGCAGAGGAGGCGGGAGGGGATAGGGTCAAGTGGAGAGGTGGTGAGGGGACAGGAATGAATGAGGGCCATGACTTCCTCTCCAGATGCATGGGAAAAAGATGACAGAGTTGGTGCGAGGGATGGGGAGGGTTGGTAAGGGATGGGAAAAGGCTGGTTACTGATGGTCTGGTGTGATGTGATGTCCTGATGTATGGAGTCAATTTTGGATGTGAAGTAAGTGGCAAAGTCAAGAGCAGAGAGTGAGGAAGGGAGACGAGGTGGAGGTGGGCAGAGGAGTGAGTTGAGAGTGGCAAAGAGGCGCCGGGGGTTGGAAGACTGGGAGGAGATTAGGTTCTTGAAGTATGACTGTTTAGCAAGAGAAAGGGCAGCACTGAAGGATGAGAGCATAAGTTTGAAATGGAGGAAGTCTTCCTTAGAGCTAATTTCCTCCAGTGTCGCTCAGCAGTACGTGAGCATTTTTGCAGATATCTGGTGCATTTGGTGTGCCAGGGTTGAGGTGTTAATTTGCGAGGTTGAATAGTGATTGGTGGAGCAACAGAGTCAATGTATCTTTTAAGAAGCTTCATTGTTATCCCACCAGGTCTCGTAAAAAAAAAAAAAATCAATCTATATATTGTGACAGATTAGCTGTGAATGAGCCAATATCTGAAATGATTGATCATCCAGATGGGGTGTTAGCTGCCCATCATGACAGTAACCTTAAAGAAACACAAAGTGCACACAAGGTATGAATTTAAGTAAAAATACAAAATTATAATATATGCATGATATCAGGGTTTGAATCAAATGAAGCAGTTCAATGAGAGGTTTTGAAATAGTCCATGTAGATAGATGGTATTTAATTCTTATATTTTAAGGTAGATAAATTATGCATAAAGTCAACAAAATATCTTGTGACCAGCTGGTCTGTTTCCCCTCAAGCGCCATTCATACAGTACTTCTGTGTAGAGCCAAGTGCTCCTTGAATTTGTGAGTGGTCTTCACTATATACATGAGGCCACAGGGTCATCATACAGTATGAAGTACACAATGAAGCTAATATTACAAGTTATGGTGTATTTAATTTCA
This sequence comes from Pseudophryne corroboree, assembly GCF_028390025.1. NCBI lineage: Eukaryota > Metazoa > Chordata > Amphibia > Anura > Myobatrachidae > Pseudophryne > Pseudophryne corroboree. The sequence goes on from NC_086448.1 coordinate 594,044,812, forward strand.
TCTTTTTACTGGAATGTGGGTGTGAGAACACATCCCCTGATTCTAAAAATATACAAGTTGAACACCAAAACAGCTGAAATTTCCTGCTTTTATTAAGAAAGTGAATGGGCCTAGTCTTGTTAAAATTTGGTATATCCGTATGCACCATTTGATCCCTGATGCTTCCGTCTCATCTGTAACAAGGGAAAAGATTAGTAACCACCAATAATGGTAGTTCAGAGTCAGTATCGACCAAGGGACAGCATTTCTTGGCCACTCTAGTAACCGATTCACTGGTAGTTAAATATAGGTTTATCCATATCATCTTGGTTTTCAATTTACAGTAGTTCCACAAGCTTTTTCCAAAATTATTTTTCTAGGCACTGACAATGCTTAATCTATAGCTTCCAAGATAAATTTATGTAGGTACCCTTTTTGTAAGAATTTGTTAATCATCTTATTCATTTGTTCCAGCTCCTCTTCAGGGTCTGTACAAATCCTGTGTACCCATAGCAGTGGTGTTACTGGGTGTGGTGACACCTGGTGAGCACCCCTGCTCTCCCAGCACTCCAGGGGCACGCTCGCGGCAAAAAGGGGCAGTGGCCTTATATAGAGGGGGTAATCTGAGATATTCTTCACAACAATTTTCCCACCTTTATCAGTAGGGCATATTGTTACAGCAGTAATGTCCTTATGCTGAAGGAGAAACCAGCAAAAGACAGGCTAAACCTGTAACACTATAACACTGGAACCTGCATTGCTGGATCCTATTTTAATGTAAATCAGTTGCAAATTGTAAGTGCAGAAATATAATTTCTATTAGGAGACTGCAAAAAAAAAAGTCTATGCATAACCCCCATCAATAGATTACCAATCCTTTGGGGGAAAGCTCTGGCATACTTGTCTAGCATTGCTGCCATTATAAATTCTAGAGTGCATGCAGGAATAATGCGCCTAGAAAGTGGATCTGCAGATACCTCATATTTTTATCTCTTAACAGGAAACATTAATATTAACATATGTGTAAGTTGCGTGTGCACAGGTACTACCCTTATTCTTAACAATTTTAAATCCTCTTCATATGGGGTTCCCATTCTAAAGGCCCATACACACTAGAAGATATTTACCATAGATATGAGTGATAATGACAGTTGTGAACGATCAAATGGCTTAGACCGTTCTAGTGTGTACACAGCAAACGATGAACGATGTGCACACCTGTGGTCATTGGAAGCAGGTTGACAGTCTTCCATGCATGTAGCTCAATCCCCTCAATCCCAGCAGAGCAGATTGTTCCTCGTTCAGATCAATTGTAAAAATGCTCAGTGTGTACACTCAATCTAATTTGTCAGGGAGTTCAAGGGAAATTGCTCATCTTCAGGGCCCTACTCACTGGCCGACCCGCCGCCGAGCTGCCCGACGGCGGATATGGCCGACGAGCGACCCGGCGGCGGGGAGGCAGTGACGGGGGGAGTGAAGTTTCTTCACTCCTCCCGTCACGCGGCTGCATTGAAGTGCAGGCAAATATGGACGAGATCGTCCATATTGGCCTGCATGCACAGCCGACGGGGGAGCAGCGATGAACGAGCGCGGGGCCGCGCATCGTTCATCGCTGGAGTTTCCACACTGAAAGATATGAACGAGTTCTCGTTCATTTATGAACGAGATCGTTCATATCTTTCAAAAATTCGGCCAGTGTGTAGGGCCCTTTCCACATTGTTCATCTTTCACATCTTTCAAATCTTTTAGTGTGTATAAGCCTAGCAGGCCCTACACACTGGGCGATAATATTCAAAGATATGAACAATCTTGTTCATTAATGAACAAGATACCATTCATATCTTTGAGTGTGGATGCACCAGCGATGAACGATGCGCGGCCCCGCGCTCGTTCATCGCTGGTGCCCCGTCGCCTGGGCATGCATGCCAATATGGATGATCTCGTCCATATTTGCCTGCATTTCTATGGAGCCAGGTGACGGGGGGAGTGAAGAAACTTCAATCCCCCATCACTGCCTCCGTGCCGCCAGGTCTACCATCGGCCATATCCGCGTCGGGCAGCTCGGCGGCAGATCGATCAATGTGTAGGGCCCTTTAAGTGTGAGTGCAAGATTGGGCACATTTTTACTTTGATATAATGAATTTACTTATACTCTAAATGTGGTACTAAGAGTTTTTATAACATCTGCTTTTTTTATTCATTGTATATGTATTCAAATGATTACATCATTTTTAGTTCATTTGAAAAAAGCTATTAGTTAAACTGTTCCTGCTTCCTAACATTGTACAAATATATGTATCTAGCAATCACAAGAATTTGAAAATATCCATTCTTGACTTGCAACAATCTTCAGCAAATGTTCCAGCTTTATCAGATAGGAACTGTACATGCTAATATTCTCCACAGAGAACAGTGTCTGCCTTCAGCTATATTGAAATGCTGTACCATAGCCTCATTGGCAACCAATTTATCATGCTCCAGGAAAAATCAGTAACTATAAATTAATCTTCAACTGGTATAACATTGTGTTATCTATGTATGAAACTTTGTTTTGGAAAATTGATTGTACGCTCAAGCCTTTTTCACCCTAATTATTTAGCCATGCAGTGTCCTGGTTAATATTTATGTCTTTGTAGACACTTGGCTGTGATATGAAAACTGAACTACTAAAGATAATGATAAAATAATAATGAAAAAAAATGCTCTGAAGTGATTTAATTTTAATACATTTGTATTTTTATTCCGAAACAGAATATTAACTTCTACAAGCTCCCAAGTAAATAGCATTATATCATAACTAGCCTGCACTTTTAATAAACATCTCACATCTTCAACTGGGATTATTTTATAGTCCAACATTCCAAAGCAATATGATTTCTTAGAAGATTTAATGGAATGCAGTCATCTTGTTGACAATCACTATGTCGACAGTGACTCATTTGAATGTACAATGCCGGCAGCATTATGCCAACACATTTGAAATGTTACTTAAAGCATCATGTTTAAAATTACAAAGCCCACACAGTTAAAATGGTTTAAGTAAAAAATGAGTTTGTGCTGGAGATGGAGGTAATTATGAACCATAAGGGTGTATGGAGGGTGAGCATTTTAGTTATTATGTTTTTTTATTTTATTTTTAATCTTTCAGATTTGATTCTGCCATAGATAAGGATCCCTAGTGACACATAATTAGTGCCTTGCCAACATGTATAATATAACCTCTATGTTTCTCCTGTACAGGGCTGGTGCAAGGTTTCTTGGCACCATAGGCAACATTTAAGCCTATCCCATTGCCTCAAAATACACACCAATACCCACTTTTCAGTCTCAGGTGAAAGAGTGGGGATGCATCTTAGAAGTTCAACAGCAGCCGACTGCATTAAGTTTACTCAATTTTATTATAAGCAGACTCAGAACTGCCTCCCAGATCCTGGCACCATAGGGAGCTCACTAAAGCTGCCTAATGATAGAGACGGCCCTGCTCCTGTGTATTTATGAAACTGTGGGGCAGATGTATTAACCTGGAGAAGTGATAAAGCAGTGATAAGCGCAAGGTGATAACGCACCAGCCAATCATTATTGATTTGAAAAATGACAGGACAGCTGGTGTGTTATCACCTTGCACTTATCACTGCTTTATCACTTCTTTTTCTCTTCTCCAGGCTTAGTACATCTGCCCCACTGTGCTGTATCCTATACACATTTTCATGGCTTGTATATTTGATTATATTCCCAGTTACCTAATTTTCTTTTGAAGAATATAGACTTTGATGATTTAATTTTGTTTTGTTTAATGTTACATTCATTGCTTCAATTAAAACATAAAAAAAAAATGGTTTAAGAAGAATTACATCTGTGTCGGCATAATGATACCAGCAATGGGCTTTCAATATACTTTCAACATAGTGATTATTGAACAAACATACTGTATGTGTTCTATGGTGATTGTGGGAGCTTATTCATATTCTTGTTTTAAAATAGTTTGTGTAATAGGTTTAGTATATTTTAAAAAACAAATATAAGGGTAAATGAAAGTTGTCATGAAACTTGCTTGTGCATGCACCTGGCAGGATATTACATTTGCCCCATATTCCACTCAGCACAGGGCTTTAATGACCAACAATGCCCTTACTGAAGGGTTTGATGGGAAGCTGAGGAACCTTAGCCCAGGTAAGCCATTAATGACCCATTCTGAGGAGTTTATTACTATTATAGATTAAATGTGTTTTAATTATTATTGACAAATATTTTAATTGAAAATATTTGTTTTATTTTATTACTATACCTGAATTCAGCCTTATACAGTAGGCTAACAAGAGTTTATGCAACAGATTTATCAAAAGAGAAAAGCTCTGTTGTGGGTTCTCACCATTATGTAATGTATACATTCCATTTTGTCATATAATTTTATACAACAGAATTGCATTGTATGCAAACGAATGCATATCTGAAACAAAATAAATATTTAAAGATGTATTATAAGCATTGCTGATTATTTGTATGTAGTAGGAAACTTTATATGTCAAAGGCATTGTAAAAATCATCAAAAGGGTTATTTTATCATGGGAACTGAGACAAGCTCTATGTCCACTTAGCAAATAGAGGGGAGGATTCTGAGTTGCACACTTCTGCAACTGATTTGGTGAATTTTGCCATAGTCATGCAACAGCCTTTCCCCTGGTGTACAAGAGTCTAGGGGGTATATGCAATTGCGGTCGAATTCCCGAAATTGTCGAATTTCGGGTCATTTTCGCCCAAAAAAAAAATTTGCCTATGCAATTCAGTGCTTTCCGACCAAAAAACGGACTTTCAAAATTCGACTTTTTGAAATTCGAATTTTTGCAAATTCGACTTTTCTGCAATGATACAAGTGCTGCAATTCGACCAAAGCATATTCAATTCAAGTTTGGAAATTCGACAGCAGTGCTTTTAGACAGCAAATTCGTCATTTTTAATCCGCCACACTTTGGAGGGTGAAAACAATAAAAAAAAATTTTAACATGTTTTTTTTGGTGTTTTTTTTTTTTAGGAATAGCATATCTATTTATATTAGAAGGGATTAGGTACTTTTTTTTTTTTTTTGGAGGCACAAATATTATTTATATATTTTTTAAAATATTATTTTTTTTTATTTATTTTTTATTGCTGGAACTGTAAAATCCTTTAAAAAAATGGCGTGGGGTCCCCCCTCCAAAGCATAACCAGCCTCAGGCTCTTCGAGCTGGTCCTGGTTCTAAAAATGCGGGGGAAAAATTGACAGGGGATCCCCCGTATTTTTAAAACCAGCACCGGGCTCTGCGCCTGGTGCTGGTGCAAAAAATACGGGGGACAAAACGAGCAGGGGTCCCCCGTATTTTTCACACCAGCATCGGGCTCCACTAGCTGGACAGATAATGCCACAGCCGGGGGTCACTTTTATGCCGTGCCCTGCGGCCGTGGCATTAAATATCCAACTAGTCACCCCTGGCCGGGGTACCCTGGGGGAGTGGGGACCCCTTCAATCAAGGGGTCCCCCCCCCAGCCACCCAAGGGCCAGGGGTGAAGCCCGAGGCTGTCCCCCCCCCATCCAATGGGCTGCGGATGGGGGGGCTGATAGCCTTTTGTGATAATGAAAAGAATATTGTTTTTTCCAGCAGTACTACAAGTCCCAGCAAGCCTCCCCCGCAAGCTGGTACTTGGAGAACCACAAGTACCAGCATGCGGGAGAAAAACGGGCCCGCTGGTACCTGTAGTACTACTGGGGAAAAAATACCCAAATAAAAACAGGACACACACCGTGACAGTAAAACTTTATTTCATACGTCGACACACACATACTTACCTATGTTCACACGCCGACATCGGTCCTCTTCTCCATGTAGAATCCACGGATACCTGAAAATAAAAGATCAATATACTCACCTCAGCCATGGTCCAGAGATACATCCACGTACTTGGCAAAAAAAGAAAACGAACACACGGGCCACCGGACTGAAAGGGGTCCCATGCTGACACATGAGACCCCTTTCCACGAATGAGACCTGTCAGTGACAGCTGTCACACAAAGGTCTCTAAAGCCAATCAGGAAGCGCAACTTCGTTGCGCTCACCTGATTGGCTGTGCGCTGTCTGAACTCAGACAGCGCATCGCACAGCCCCGTCCATTTTATTCAATGGTGGGAACTTAGCGGCTAGCGGTGAGGTCACCCGCCGGTCAGCGGCTGACCGCGGGTAACCCCACCGCTAGCCGCTAAGTTCCCACCATTGAAACTAATGGAGCGGCTTTGCGATGCGCTGTCACAGCACAGACAGCGCACAGCCAATCAGGTGAGCGCCACGGAAGTAGCGCTTCCTGATTGGCTGAAGGGACTTCAGTGACAGGAGTCACGTGATGTCCCGGCATTCGGGAGAAAGGGGTCTGATGTGAAAGCATGGGACCCCTTTTAGTCCGGTATAGAGCGGGTGTTCGGTTTTTTTTTTTAACAAGTACGTGGATTTATATCTGGACGTGGATGTACCTCTGGACGCTGGAAGGTGAGTATAATTTTTTCACAGGTACCCTCGGATCGTCGGAGACCGTGGCAGTCGGCGTGTCAACATAGGTAAGTATGTGTGTGTCGGTAGTGTGTAATAAAGTTTTACTATCAAGGTGTCTGTGTCCTGTTTTTATTTGGGTATTTTTTTTCCAGTAGTACTACAGGTACCAGCGGGCCCGTTTTTCTCCCGCATGCTGGTACTTGTGGTTCTCCAAGTACCAGCTTGCGGGGGAGGCTTGCTGGGACTTGTAGTACTACTGGAAAAACCAATATCTTTTTATTATCACAAAAGGCTATCAGCCCCCCCATCCGCAGCCCATTGGATGGGGGGGACAGCCTCGGGCTTCACCCCTGGCCCTTGGGTGGCTGGGGGGGGACCCCTTGATTGTAGGGGTCCCCACTCCCCCAGGGTACCCCGGCCAGGGGTGACTAGTTGGATATTTAATGCCACGGCCGCAGGGCACGGCATAAAAGTGACCCCCGGCTGTGGCATTATCTGTCCAGCTAGTGGAGCCCGATGCTGGTGTGAAAAATACGGGGGACCCCTGCTCGTTTTGTCCCACGTATTTTTGGCACCAGCACCAGGCGCAGAGCCCGGTGCTGGTTTTAAAAATACGGGGGATCCCCTTTCAATTTTTTCCCCGCATTTTTAGAACCAGGACCAGCTCGAAGAGCCCGAGGCTGGTTATGCTTTGGAGGGGGGACCCCACGCCATTTTTTTTCGGGTTTTTCCCGTTTTTTTCCCGTTTTTTAAAATCGCGGCAAAATCCGCCAAATCGGCCGATTTTCGCCCGCGGGTCTGTCGAATCCGTTTTGCATTGAATATGGTGAATTCCAGCAGCCACCTGCCAGAATTCACCTGTCGAATTGTGTCGAATTTAAAAACGGCGATAATTTGCCGCGATTCGCCGTGAATTGCATATACCCCTAGATGTGCAAGACTGACACCCCACTTTGAGTTTCTTTAGATGCTGAAATCCTGCTCAGTTCATCTTTTGAGTCAACAATCAGCAGGGACAGACTGGAGCCGTGAATCAGCCCTAGGATGCATGACAAGATGGCCATCAAGATGGCCATCAGGGACGGCGACGGGGTGTCAAAGGGGACACCTGTACCAGGCCCCAAGGATCAGAGGCCCCAAGGATATACAACTTAGTGCCTGCCAGGGATGTGAGCCGTCTTGTCCAAATAGGACAGCGAGCTGCAAGCGGTGTGGCCGCAACCTCAGAGTGAAAGGACCTATCACCCACAATAACTGTGAGGCACCAGTGTGTTCCTGCTCTTTTGGGTCCAGCTATGTTTCAGGCAGTTATGGGACATGGCAGCAGCACTGTTGGCTGGGAATCCGGTGCCCTGTATCGGCCTCTTCTGCTGGGATGTGAGGGCTGCATGGTACCTGCGTACGGTGTTCGGATCTGGGTACTGGGGAGTGCAGCGCAGGTGAGTCACTCCCCAGGGTAAGAGTGGCTTGGTGAGGGGATAAAGGGCTTTGGGATGGGATGGGATGGGAGAGCTGGGAATGCAGCATGGAGTCATTAGGAAAAACAGACTGTGGGGTGTGTGGAAGGAAAGAGAAAGGGAGGCACAGACTGGTGTGTGGGAGGGAGTAAGGAGAGACATACATATTTATATATGTGTATAAATAAATCTAGATATATATATATATATATTTATTAACAGTTTCTTATATAGCACAGCAAATTCAGTTGGGCTTTAATATATATAATCTGAGGGGGCCCCAGAGATATCACTGTACCTTGCCCCAAGATTTCTGTTGCCGGCCCTGGTGGCCATGGCTAAAGGGGGCATGCCATGAGTCGGGGGGGACTGGCCTCACGGCATACCCCCCCATATATATATATATATATATATATATATATATATACTGGCCGCAGGTGGGATAGAGGGAGGGCGGGAAACAGGGTGGCCAAGCAGAGAGCCATAAGGGTGCACTGCTAGGCTAAACCTTCTCTCTATCTGGCTGGACTGGTCCATGTGGCCATCGGCTCGTATTTATCAGAAGTGCTAGATGGCCCGTCCAAGCCTGACCAACCGTCACACCATCAAAACTTGCATCAGCTCAATGCTCAATGCTCAATGCTCAATGCTCAATTTCACAGTCTGCTGGTGCCTATTTTTCTACACAAATAGGACATATCAGCAAAGATTCTTGAAATCTCCCTGTAAATGGGGATAAGAATGTTATAGGCTAGCTATAACATTCTATTAATTTATCATTATTAATGCTCTTCTAGACATTTTTATCTGTAAAGAGCGTTCAGAAATGTTAGTTACACATATTGCAATACATGTCTGGCAAATCCTCCATCAAATATAATAATCAATTTAATTGGTGTGTGTCATCAGCAAAAGGTTTAAAAACAATACTCCAAAATAACTAGTATACCCACCCACTTTCACTTTCTAATCAGTAAAATACTGATTGGCTATTATAGCTGGGAAACATGAAAGTAGATTGTAAGGGAAACATGCAGCATATTTTGGCAATTAGTACAAATTAGGTTTATGTATATTAAACTACTGCTATGTTCAAAATGGCAAGAAAAATGCACGGACAAAGCCAAGGGAAACATGCATGAGTAACAGCTCGGAAAATAACACCTTTCTTATGCTTTTGAGTCTGAGAACAGATTTACTGATTTACTGTACTTGCAGTGTAGTGATCACCTTCTCCATAACCATGCTGTTCACTCATATGCTTCTGTCTGTGCAAATTTCCAGCCTGAAGGCAGGATGTTATCTTCATATTCAAGACAAACACATGGCTGCATATGTAAATACTTGTTATCTACAAGTGCTTATGTTGACATGTGAGATGAATGGACTTTTCCAACTTTGTTGCTGTGCACGGAACATTCTGAAATGGAACATGAAACTTCCAAATATAACTGCACTGCAAATTAAAGATGTATAAAAATTAGAGATGTGCTGCGGGCACTTTTCGTGTTTTGTGTCTTGGTTTTGGTTTTGGCTCCATGCTCATGTTTTGGATCTGGATTGGTTTTGCCAAAACCACCCTCTTGTGTTTTGGTTTTGGATCTGGATGATTTTTGAAAAAAAAAACATAAAAACAGCTAAAATCACATAATGTGGGGGTAATTTTGATCCTACGGTATTATTAACCTCAATACATTAATTTCCACTTATTTTCAGTCTATTCTGAATACCTCATACCTCACAATATTGTTTTTAGGCCAAAAGGTTGCACCGAGGTGGTTGGATGACTAAGCTAAGTGACACAAGTGTGTAGCACAAACACCTGGCCCATCTAGGAGTGCCACTGCAGTGGCAGACAGGATGGCAGATTTAAAAAATAGGCCCAAACAGCACATGATGCAAAGAAGAAAAAGAGGTGCAACTAGGTAGCTGGTTGGCTAAGCTAAGTGACACAAGTGTGCGGCACAAACACCTGACCCATCTAGGAGTGGCACTGCAGTGTCAGACAGGATGGCACTTTAAAAAACTAGTCCCCAAACAGCACATTATACAAAGAGAAAAAGAGGTGCAATGAGGTAGCTGTATGACTAAGCTAAGCGACACAAGTGTGCGGCACAAACACCTGGCCTATCTAGGAGTGGCAGTGCAGTTGCAGACAGGAAGGCACTTAAAAAAAACTAGGCCCCAAACAGCACATTATACAAAGAGAAAAAGAGTTGCAATGAGGTAGCTGTATGACTAAACTTAGTGACACAAGTGTGCGGCACAAACAACATGGGATGTGCTGGAATTTGCCCAAATGTAATACATGCAAAATTTTGGTGGCACAGGAGAGCGTACCCCTAAACCACACACACAGCAAAGCCTGTAAAATGAATTTGGATAATAACCCTTTTATTTGGAGCTATTATAAGAATATGCAGCATAGGTGAGCTTACCCCTACACCACACAGGGCAAACCCTGTAAAAATGATTTGGATAATAATATAACTAATGTATATAACCCTTTTATTTGGAGTAAATATTATACAGCACAGGACACCACCACTGGAATTATGGCAGCACAAGACATCACCACTGGACTGATGCAGCACAAGACAGCACCACTGGACTGGATTTATATGCCAGTAACAATGGAATTATACGGCAGTATCACTGGAATTATATGGTAGTATCACTGGAAATATACAGCAGTACCACTGGACTTATACGGCAGTACCACTGGACTGGATTTATACAGCAGTATCACTGGACTTATACACCAGTACCACTGGAATTATACGGTAGTACCACTGGACACATATGGCAGTATAACTCGACTGGATTTATACGCCAGTACCACTGGATTTTTTACGGCAGTACCACTAGACATATACGGCAGTATCACTGGATTTATACAGCAGTACCACTGGACATATATGGCAGTATCACTGGACTGGATTTATACGCCAGTACCACTGGATTTATACGGCATTACCAATGGACATATATGGCAGTATCACTTGACATATACGGCAGTATCACTGGAATTAAACGGTAGTACCACTGGACCTATACAGCAGTATCACTGGACTGGCTTTATAAGACAGTACCATTGGATTTATACGGAAGTACCACTGGACATATACGGCAGTATCTCTGGATTTTTATGGCAGTACCACAGGACATATACGGCAGTATCACTGGACTGGATTTATACGCCAGTTCCACTGGATTTATATGACAGTATCACTGGAATTATACGGCAGTACCACTGGACATATACGGCAGTATCACTGGACATATACGGCAGTATCACTGGACTGGATTTATATGCCAGTACCATTGGAATTATATGGAAGTATCACTGGACATATACGACAGTATCACTAGATTTATACAGCAGTACCGCTGGACATATATGGCAGTATCATTGACATATACGGCAGTATCACTGGCATATACGGCAGTATCACTGGACATATACAGCAGCACAGGGAAGCCACCTTTGGACTAATGCAGGATAACACAGCACCACTGGACTTATACAGCAGCACTGGACATATGGCAGCAGAGGACACCACCAATGTTACTGGACTGATGCAGCACAACACACCACCACTGGACTGATGCAGCACAACACAGCACCACTGGACTGGACTCATACAACAGCACTGGACATATGGCAGCAGAGGACACAACCACTGTGACAAGACACTACCACTGAACTGATGCAGGACACTGAGGACGGAGATACGTCCTCTCTATACACTAGGGGTGGGCAACATGCGGCCCGCGGACCGATCGTGCCTGGCCCGCTGTGCCCCACCAGAGTGCAATGACAAGTGGCCCGACAGGCCGCTTGTCATTGCACTGCTCTCAGACGCGGCGCTGCTGAGGAAATCCCGGTCACGTCACAGGGTCAGCTGACCGGGATTTCCTCTGTTACCATGCACGCGCTGGGCGGCACGGGGGGCGGGCACTGCAGTGAGCAGGAGCGGCGGCTGAGTGAGGAGAAGAAGCGGTGGCCAGCGAGCGGGAGCAGGAGAGGCCACATCAGCAGTGACTCCAGGCGGCAGCAGCGCAGATCATCGGACAGTTGGGATCGTCTGCCACTGTGACAAACAGGTAAACCCCCTGTCCAGCCAGCCCCTGGATCAGCGCTTCATCTGCCATATAGGTTTAGGGGTGGGGAGGCCGCGGAGTTAAAATCTGCAATATGGGTTTAGGGGAGAGGGGAGGGGGGGAGGGGGGAAGGGACTGTCTGCCATAATATGTAAAAAAGTGGGACGCTGTCTGCCGTAATGTGTAAAAAGGGGGACGATGTCTGCCGTAATGTGTAAAAAGGGGGACGATGTCTGCCGTAATGTGTAAAAAGGGGGACGATGTCTGCCGTAATGTGTAAAAAGGGGGACGATGTCTGCCGTAATGTGTAAAAAGGGGGACGATATCTGCCGTAATGTGTAAAAAGCAGGACGATGTCTGCCGTAATGTGTAAAAAGGGGAACGATGTCTGCCGTAATGTGTAAAAACGGGGGCACTGTCTGCTGTAATGTGTAAAAACGGGGGACGATGTCCGCTGTAATGTGTAAAAAGGGGGACGATGTCTGCCGTAATGTGTAAAAAGGGGGACGATGTCTGTCGTAAAATGTAAAAAGGGGGACGTTGTCTGCCGTAATGTGTAAAAACGGGGGCACTGTCTGCCGTAATGTGTAAAAAGGGGGACGATGTCTGCCGTAATGTGTAAAAAGGGGGACGATGTCTGCCGTAATGTGTAAAAAGGGGGACGATGTCTGCCGTAATGTGTAAAAACGGGGGCGCTGTCTGCTGTAATGTGTAAAAAGGGGACGCTGTCTGCTGCAATGTGTAAAAAGGGAACGCTGTCTTCCGTAATGTGTAAAAAGGGGGACGCTATCTGCCGTAATGTGTAAAAAAAAGGGCACGCTGTCTGCCATAATGTGTAAAAAGGGGGACGATGTCTGCCGTAATGTGTAAAAACGGGGGCGCTGTCTGCTGTAATGTGTAAAAAGGGGACGCTGTCTGCTGTAATGTGTAAAAAGGGGACGCTGTCTTCCGTAATGTCTAAAAAGGGGGACGCTATCTGCCGTAATGTGTAAAAAAAAGGGCACGCTGTCTGCCGTAAAGTGTAAAAAGGGGACTCTTTTTGAGTATTTTGTGTGTGGCCCTCGAATATTCACTGGAAGTGTTAAGCGGCCCCCCAGCTGAAATAATTGCCCACCCCTGCTCTACACTCTCCAATGCCGGAGTGTAAATGGTGGCGACACGTGGCTCCTTATATGGAATCCAAACTCCGCGAGAATCCGACAGCAGAATTATGACCTTTTGCCTTGTTCTGGTTTCCAAGTCAGGCGGGAAAACCCGATCCTGACTCGGATCCGGGCTCGGGTAGTGAAGCTTGGGGGGGTTCGGTTCTCAGGGAACCGTACCCACTCATCTCTAATAAAAATACAAATGATAATGGGACCATTGGATATATTGTTATTATCACATCTGTTTACATTGCATTTTCTTATCTTTAAAGTCACTTGTTAACTGCATAATTTTAATGCCAATGATGGCCAGAGGTCCATGTCTACTCGACTTTGGCATCATTATATATGCAAGTCAGATAAACTGTCTTCTTAATTGCTCTTAGCAGGGATGTTTCTAGACAATTTGACTCCCAGTGCTGGCATTAAAAAATGCACCCCCTCCCCATAGACATAAAAAAAAATATTTTGTGTGTGCCAAAGGCAAAGGGGAGTGGCCTCTCATGAAAAGACTCCCTTACACCCCAGTTTTTGAACCTGCAACAACAGACCTGAGCCAACATAGAAAAAAAACATATTAAGCCCCACACAGTAATGCCTCTTTCACCATATTATGTCCCCTCCACCAAATTATGCCATAAACCACAATGCCCATGATACATTATGCCCTACAGTAAAGATTCTAATTTTTTTTAAATTACCTGCTCAATGCTAGGGGTTTTAATGTGCTGGGTGTCATGCTCATTTCCAGGGGTTTCATGCTATAGGATCCATGCTTGTTGCCAAGGGTAATGCTCATTGCCAGGGGTTACATTTTATGGGATACATGCTTGTTGCCAAGGGCAATGCTAGTTGCCAAGGGTAATGCTCATTGCTAGGGGATTCATGCTCTGGGATGCATGCTCGTTGCCACGGGTAATGCTCAGTGCTAGGGGTTTCATGCTCTGGGATTCCTGCTTGTTGCCAAGGGTAATGCTCATTGCTAGGGGTGTATAATTGCTGGTGGATGCCAGAACTGCTATGCTGCTCCCCTTTTCCCTATTACTTTGCTTGGGGGGGTTAAAGTTCATTCCGCAAAACTCTTCCCCCTGAGTAGATTAAAAGGGAAGAGAGTGGATGACAAGCAAGGAGCCACAAAAGTGCCATGGTAGGAGCCTCGTGCAGTCACACGGCTCGCCCGCAGCTAGAAATAGCAATGGATCTTAGATCTGTATACAAAACAACACATGAGCAACAACTGGCATAAAGAATTTGAGGATAAGGAATTTAATAAGTAATCTTACCATGTTTTGAGACCACTTTTGTTATATGGTCTGGAACTCAGCCTGCACGAGTTCATAACTCTACTTTCAAGCTTATCTACCTGAGCAAACAGTGCTTTTAAGCACTATTAAGGGGGGTACTCACGGAGCGATCGCTGCTTAAAATCTAAGCAATCTGACTAGATTGCTTAGATTTTAAGCAGCGATCACTCCATGTGTACCCCTCACAGCGATAGCGATGCACAGCCCCGCGCATCGCTATCGCAGGCTAATCTAGCAGGTCGCTCACTTCACCCGCTGGGTGAAGTGAATGCCCCCGTCTCCCCCCGCACGCTCAGCACACATCGCGCTGTGCTGAGCGGGGGGAGAGATGTGTGCTGAGCGAATCGCTCAGCACACATCTCTCCCCAAATCGGCCCGTGTATACGGGCCTTTACATTTCAGAAATATCTAAAGATTTACTTAATTTTCAAATTCTAAAATTACATCTGGAAGCCCTGACTCCATTCTGAAGGCTCCACTCATGTGACCACATATCATTAAGGAGGTCAAGAGAGTGCTCTGATAAACAAGTCAGATTGCTTAGAAATTAGCTGAACATCGCTCCGTGTGTACCCCCCTTAAGTGATATGTCATTCAATCAGCTGACACACAACACATAATATACTGCATTGCCCATGTGTACATAAGATCTGTCCTCGAATTACGTTATTCATGATGTCATATCTGGCAGGCCCCGCAGCACAGCCAATGCTGATATACACAATTCACATAAGACAGGTGAACATGTCCACATTCTGCATATGGCGACTTGGTCAATTTCAGCATCTTGACAATGATGACATCATAACTGTTGACATTTTTACGTCAACATTACGTGTGTTAACAATCTAAAAAAAAATTATTCTGTAACCTTATTTCCTTTGAATAAACATTTTCAGGAATAGTTTTCAAACAGTATTTATGAAAGATTAAAATTGCTATTTATACTACAGTATATGGGTTTTTTGTTTTGTTTTTTAAAAAAGGTCTGTGCAAATTATTTTCACACTGTTTTGTGTTATTTAGCTGCTCTTTTTGCTGTAATCAAAACAATTTATTATACTTAGGTTAGTGACAGTAACACGCTACACTATCTTATAAATGTATAGTAGCTGAATGTAATATTAAAATAGTGTACAGTAGTTTTGTTCTCACCTGCATGACCAGTAAAAGATAGAAATGAAAGAAAATGTAAAACAAATATGTGGGGGGCATTCTAGCACTGAAATTTGTTATTTACGTAAAAACTTCTTCACAGGTAGAACTGTGCATGCTGGTGCGTTGTCCTGATGGAGGATAAAACAATTTTTCCACAACTCAGGCCTATTCCGATTCTCTCCCACAAAATTTTTAGAACATTTTGTAGTAATTAGAGATGAGCGCCTGAAATTTTTCGGGTTTTGTGTTTTGGTTTTGGGTTCGGTTCCGCGGCCGTGTTTTGGGTTCGAACGCGTTTTGGCAAAACCTCACCGAATTATTTTTGTCGGATTCGGGTGTGTTTTGGATTCGGGTGTTTTTTTCAAAAAACCCTAAAAAACAGCTTAAATCATAGAATTTGGGGGTAATTTTGATCCCAAAGTATTATTAACCTCAAAAAACATAATTTACACTCATTTTCAGCCTATTCTGAACACATCACACCTCACAATATTATTTTTAGTCCTAAAATTTGCACCGAGGTCGCTGTGTGAGTAAGATAAGCGACCCTAGTGGCCGACACAAACACCGGGCCCATCTAGGAGTGGCACTGCAGTGTCACGCAGGATGTCCCTTCCAAAAAACCCTCCCCAAACAGCACATGACGCAAAGAAAAAAAGAGGCGCAATGAGGTAGCTGACTGTGTGAGAAAGATAAGCGACCCTAGTGGCCGACACAAACACCGGGCCCATCTAGGAGTGGCACTGCAGTGTCACGCAGGATGTCCCTTCCAAAAAACCCTCCCCAAACAGCACATGACGCAAAGAAAAAAAGAGGCGCAATGAGGTAGCTGTGTGAGAAAGATAAGCGACCCTAGTGGCCGACACAAACACCGGGCCCATCTAGGAGTGGCACTGCAGTGTCACGCAGGATGTCCCTTCCAAAAAACCCTCCCCAAACAGCACATGACGCAAAGAAAAAAAGAGGCGCAATGAGGTAGCTGTGTGAGTAAGATTAGCGACCCTAGTGGCCGACACAAACACCGGGCCCATCTAGGAGTGGCACTGCAGTGTCACGCAGGATGGCCCTTCCAAAAAACCCTCCCCAAACAGCACATGACGCAAAGAAAAAAAGAGGCGCAATGAGGTAGCTGACTGTGTGAGTAAGATTAGCGACCCTAGTGGCCGACACAAACACCGGGCACATCTAGGAGTGGCACTGCAGTGTCACGCAGGATGTCCCTTCCAAAAAACCCTCCCCAAACAGCACATGACGCAAAGAAAAAAAGAGGCGCAATGAGGTAGCTGTGTGAGTAAGATTAGCGACCCTAGTGGCCGACACAAACACCGGGCCCATCTAGGAGTGGCACTGCAGTGTCACGCAGGATGTCCCTTCCAAAAAACCCTCCCCAATCAGCACATGATGCAAAGAAAAAGAAAAGAAAAAAGAGGTGCAAGATGGAATTATCCTTGGGCCCTCCCACCCACCCTTATGTTGTATAAACAAAACAGGACATGCACACTTTAACCAACCCATCATTTCAGTGACAGGGTCTGCCACACGACTGTGACTGATATGACGGGTTGGTTTGGACCCCCCCCAAAAAAGAAGCAATTAATCTCTCCTTGCACAAACTGGCTCTACAGAGGCAAGATGTCCACCTCATCTTCACCCTCCGATATATCACCGTGTACATCCCCCTCCTCACAGATTATCAATTCGTCCCCACTGGAATCCACCATCTCAGCTCCCTGTGTACTTTGTGGAGGCAATTGCTGCTGGTCAATGTCTCCGCGGAGGAATTGATTATAATTCATTTTAATGAACATCATCTTCTCCACATTTTCTGGATGTAACCTCGTACGCCGATTGCTGACAAGGTGAGCGGCGGCACTAAACACTCTTTCGGAGTACACACTTGTGGGAGGGCAACTTAGGTAGAATAAAGCCAGTTTGTGCAAGGGCCTCCAAATTGCCTCTTTTTCCTGCCAGTATAAGTACGGACTGTGTGACGTGCCTACTTGGATGCGGTCACTCATATAATCCTCCACCATTCTATCAATGTTGAGAGAATCATATGCAGTGACAGTAGACGACATGTCCGTAATCGTTGTCAGGTCCTTCAGTCCGGACCAGATGTCAGCATCAGCAGTCGCTCCAGACTGCCCTGCATCACCGCCAGCGGGTGGGCTCGGAATTCTGAGCCTTTTCCTCGCACCCCCAGTTGCGGGAGAATGTGAAGGAGGAGATGTTGACAGGTCGCGTTCCGCTTGACTTGACAATTTTGTCACCAGCAGGTCTTTCAACCCCAGCAGACCTGTGTCTGCCGGAAAGAGAGATCCAAGGTAGGCTTTAAATCTAGGATCGAGCACGGTGGCCAAAATGTAGTGCTCTGATTTCAACAGATTGACCACCCGTGAATCCTTGTTAAGCGAATTAAGGGCTGCATCCACAAGTCCCACATGCCTAGCGGAATCGCTCCGTGTTAGCTCCTTCTTCAATGCCTCCAGCTTCTTCTGCAAAAGCCTGATGAGGGGAATGACCTGACTCAGGCTGGCAGTGTCTGAACTGACTTCACGTGTGGCAAGTTCAAAGGGCATCAGAACCTTGCACAACGTTGAAATCATTCTCCACTGCACTTGAGACAGGTGCATTCCATCTCCTATATCGTGCTCAATTGTATAGGCTTGAATGGCCTTTTGCTGCTCCTCCAACCTCTGAAGCATATAGAGGGTTGAATTCCACCTCGTTACCACTTCTTGCTTCAGATGATGGCAGGGCAGGTTCAGTAGTTTTTGGTGGTGCTCCAGTCTTCTGTACGTGGTGCCTGTACGCCGAAAGTGTCCCGCAATTTTTCTGGCCACCGACAGCATCTCTTGCACGCCCCTGTCGTTTTTTAAAAAATTCTGCACCACCAAATTCAAGGTATGTGCAAAACATGGGACGTGCTGGAATTTGCCCATATTTAATGCACACACAATATTGCTGGCGTTGTCCGATGCCACAAATCCACAGGAGAGTCCAATTGGGGTAAGCCATTCCGCGATGATCTTCCTCAGTTGCCGTAAGAGGTTTTCAGCTGTGTGCGTATTCTGGAAAGCGGTGATACAAAGCGTAGCCTGCCTAGGAAAGAGTTGGCGTTTGCGAGATGCTGCTACTGGTGCCGCCGCTGCTGTTCTTGCGGCGGGAGTCCATACATCTACCCAGTGGGCTGTCACAGTCATATAGTCCTGACCCTGCCCTGCTCCACTTGTCCACATGTCCGTGGTTAAGTGGACATTGGGTACAACTGCATTTTTTAGGACACTGGTGAGTCTTTTTCTGACGTCCGTGTACATTCTCGGTATCGCCTGCCTAGAGAAGTGGAACCTAGATGGTATTTGGTAACGGGGGCACACTGCCTCAATAAATTGTCTAGTTCCCTGTGAACTAACGGCGGATACCGGACGCACGTCTAACACCAACATAGTTGTCAAGGACTCAGTTATCCGCTTTGCAGTAGGATGACTGCTGTGATATTTCATCTTCCTCGCAAAGGACTGTTGAACAGTCAATTGCTTACTGGAAGTAGTACAAGTGGGCTTACGACTTCCCCTCTGGGATGACCATCGACTCCCAGCGGCAACAACAGCAGCGCCAGCAGCAGTAGGCGTTACACGCAAGGATGCATCGGAGGAATCCCAGGCAGGAAAGGACTCGTCAGACTTGCCAGTGACATGGCCTGCAGGACTATTGGCATTCCTGGGGAAGGAGGAAATTGACACTGAGGGAGTTGGTGGGGTGGTTTGCGTGAGCTTGGTTACAAGAGGAAGGGATTTACTGGTCAGTGGACTGCTTCCGCTGTCACCCAAAGTTTTTGAACTTGTCACTGACTTATTATGAATGCGCTGCAGGTGACGTATAAGGGAGGATGTTCCGAGGTGGTTAACGTCCTTACCCCTACTTATTACAGCTTGACAAAGGGAACACACGGCTTGACACCTGTTGTCCGCATTTCTGGTGAAATACCTCCACACCGAAGAGCTGATTTTTTTGGTATTTTCACCTGGCATGTCAACGGCCATATTCCTCCCACGGACAACAGGTGTCTCCCCGGGTGCCTGACTTAAACAAACCACCTCACCATCAGAATCCTCCTGGTCAATTTCCTCCCCAGCGCCAGCAACACCCATATCCTCCTCATCCTGGTGTACTTCAACACTGACATCTTCAATCTGACTATCAGGAACTGGACTGCGGGTGCTCCTTCCAGCACTTGCAGGGGGCATGCAAATAGTGGAAGGCGCATGCTCTTCACGTCCAGTGTTGGGAAGGTCAGGCATCGCAAACGACACAATTGGACTCTCCTTGTGGATTTGGGATTTCAAAGAACGCACAGTTCTTTGCGGTGCTTTTGCCAGCTTGAGTCTTTTCAGTTTTCTAGCGAGAGGCTGAGTGCTTCCATCCTCATGTGAAGCTGAACCACTAGCCATGAACATAGGCCAGGGCCTCAGCCGTTCCTTGCCACTCCGTGTGGTAAATGGCATATTGGCAAGTTTACGCTTCTCCTCCGACAATTTTATTTTAGGTTTTGGAGTCCTTTTTATTCTGATATTTGGTGTTTTGGATTTGACATGCTCTGTACTATGACATTGGGCATCGGCCTTGGCAGACGACGTTGCTGGCATTTCATCGTCTCGGCCATGACTAGTGGCAGCAGCTTCAGCACGAGGTGGAAGTGGATCTTGATCTTTCCCTAATTTTGGAACCTCAACTTTTTTGTTCTCCATATTTTATAGGCAGAACTAAAAGGCACCTCAGGTAAACAATGGAGATGGATGGATTGGATAGTTTACTAGTATACAATTATGGACGGACTGCCACGGTTAGGTGGTATAAAAAAACCACGGTTAGGTGGTATATATTATAATAATAATACAATTATGGATGGACGGACTGCCTGCCGACTGCCGACACAGAGGTAGCCACAGCCGTGAACTACCGCACTGTACACTGGTTGATAAAGAGATAGTAGTATACTCGTAACAACTAGTATGACACTATGACGACGGTATAAAGAATGAAAAAAAAACCACGGTTAGGTGGTATATATTATAATAATAATACAATTATGGATGGACGGACTGCCTGCCGACTGCCGACACAGAGGTAGCCACAGCCGTGAACTACCGCACTGTACACTGGTTGATAAAGAGATAGTAGTATACTCGTAACAACTAGTATGACACTATGACGACGGTATAAAGAATGGAAAAAAAACCACGGTTAGGTGGTATATATTATAATAATAATACAATTATAGATGGACGGACTGCCTGCCGACTGCCGACACAGAGGTAGCCACAGCCGTGAACTACCGCACTGTACACTGGTTGATAAAGAGATAGTAGTATACTCGTAACAACTAGTATGACACTATGACGACGGTATAAAGAATGAAAAAAAAACCACGGTTAGGTGGTATATATTATAATAATAATACAATTATGGATGGACGGACTGCCTGCCGACTGCCGACACAGAGGTAGCCACAGCCGTGAACTACCGCACTGTACACTGGTTGATAAAGAGATAGTAGTATACTCGTAACAACTAGTATGACACTATGACGACGGTATAAAGAATGAAAAAAAAACCACGGTTAGGTGGTATATATTATAATAATAATACAATTATGGATGGACGGGCTGCCTGCCGACTGCCGACACAGAGGTAGCCACAGCCGTGAACTACCGCACTGTACACTGGTTGATAAAGAGATAGTAGTATACTCGTAACAACTAGTATGACACTATGACGACGGTATAAAGAATGAAAAAAAAACCACGGTTAGGTGGTATATATTATAATAATAATACAATTATGGATGGACGGACTGCCTGCCGACTGCCGACACAGAGGTAGCCACAGCCGTGAACTACCGCACTGTACACTGGTTGATAAAGAGATAGTAGTATACTCGTAACAACTAGTATGACACTATGACGACGGTATAAAGAATGAAAAAAAAACCACGGTTAGGTGGTATATATTATAATAATAATACAATTATGGATGGACGGACTGCCTGCCGACTGCCGACACAGAGGTAGCCACAGCCGTGAACTACCGCACTGTACACTGGTTGATAAAGAGATAGTAGTATACTCGTAACAACTAGTATGACACTATGACGACGGTATAAAGAATGAAAAAAAAACCACGGTTAGGTGGTATATATTATAATAATAATACAATTATGGATGGACGGACTGCCTGCCGACTGCCGACACAGAGGTAGCCACAGCCGTGAACTACCGCACTGTACACTGGTTGATAAAGAGATAGTAGTATACTCGTAACAACTAGTATGACACTATGACGGTATAAAGAATGAAAAAAAAACCACGGTTAGGTGGTATATATTATAATAATAATACAATTATGGATGGACGGACTGCCTGCCGACTGCCGACACAGAGGTAGCCACAGCCGTGAACTACCGCACTGTACACTGGTTGATAAAGAGATAGTAGTATACTCGTAACAACTAGTATGACACTATGACGACGGTATAAAGATTAAAGAATGGAAAAAAAACCACGGTTAGGTGGTATATATTATAATAATAATACAATTATGGATGGACGGACTGCCTGCCGACTGCCGACACAGAGGTAGCCACAGCCGTGAACTACCGCACTGTACACTGGTTGATAAAGAGATAGTAGTATACTCGTAACAACTAGTATGACACTATGACGGTATAAAGAAAGAAAAAAAAATACCACGGTTAGGTGGTATATATTGTAATACAATTATGGATGGACGGACTGCCTGCCGAGTTCCGACTGCCGACACAGAGGTAGCCACAGCCGTGAACTACCGCACTGTACTGTGTCTGCTGCTAATATAGACTGGTTGATAAAGAGATAGTATACAATACATACAACAATATACTACTATACTGGTGGTCAGGCACTGGTCACCACTAGTCACACTGGCAGTGGCACTCCTGCAGCAAAAGTGTGCACTGTTTAATTTTAAATTAATATAATATTATGTACTCCTGGGGGCTCCTGCTATAACAACCTGCAGTGCTCCCCAGTCTCCCCCACAATTATTATAAGCTTTGCCTTTTATACATTGATGTGCAGCACACTGGGCTGAGCTGAGTGCACACAGACTGAGTCACACTGTGTGACTGGCTGCTGCTGTGTATCGTTTTTTTTCAGGCAGAGAACGGATATAGCAGAGAACGGATATATATTAAAATAAATAAAAGTTAACTAACAACAACTGCACTGGTCACTGTGGTAAACTCTGTCTGACTCTGCACAATCTCTCTCTCTCTTCTAATCTAATTTCTAATGGAGAGGACGCCAGCCACGTCCTCTCCCTATCAATCTCAATGCACGTGTGAAAATGGCGGCGACGCGCGGCTCCTTATATAGAATCCGAGTCTCGCGAGAATCCGACAGCGTCATGATGACGTTCGGGCGCGCTCGGGTTAACCGAGCAAGGCGGGAGGATCCGAGTCTGCTCGGACCCGTGAAAAAAACATGAAGTTCGTGCGGGTTCGGATTCAGAGAAACCGAACCCGCTCATCTCTAGTAGTAATGTCGATTCATTGTTGCCTTCTTGTACACAGTTTGCAAAAATAACACCCTTGACAACAAAGAAAACAATTAACATGGCTTTTAATTTGGATTTGCTTCGACTTCATTTCTGCATTCTTGGTAAAGATGCTGTCCAGTGCATGGACTGACGTTTTGTCTCAGGATCATACTGGAATATCTATGTTTCATCACAGTTAGTAACATGGTCTATAAATTGCGAATCTGCTTGAATTTGTTCCACAATGTATGTACAAATTTGCTTTCGATTTTCTTTCTGCTCGGCAGTGAGAAGCCCTGGAACCATCTTAGCACAAAAGTTTGTCATGTTAAATCTTGAAGTACAACTTACCTAGCAGTTTCTTTGTCAATGTTTACCATTTCAGCTGTCAGTTGGATGCTGAGTCAACAGTCAAGTCAAACAATTTTCTAAATATTTTCCACATTTTGTTTATTTTTGATGTGCAAGGCCTTCCGGGACGTTCATCTTCAAAATAATCAAGACCGTCACTAAATCTTTTTGTGCCACTTAATTACATGTGCACGTGACATACAATCTTCCCTGTAGCTTCGATTAGCATATGTAGATATTTGATGGGTGTTTCATTCAATTTAAATAAAAATTTAAAGTTAACATGTTGCTCCACTTTTGAACTAAGCACAGGAAAAACTCAACTTCTTAGAATGCTGTGTGACAGCAAACTATCAGTGAGAAGGGTGAAACCATTTTGGGGTAGTCCAAGGTCAATGTTCCCCCACTCCTTTTCAAGTACAATCCATTATTTACTAAACACACCTTATAGACAAGGGGGTATATGGAGACTGCTCAGAGAACCAGGTTATATCAGCATTGCTTTGAAAAATAAAGTTTAATTTTCACAATTGTAATACAAATGTTTCCTGATTTTGTACATTACTAATATATTATTTAGTGTTGCTGCCACATGCTGTAAACTTTAAAATATTATCAGTGCAGATGGCTCTTAAAAATTCTCTTGGGAGTTTTGGAGCAGATTGCAGAAGAATCCTTGATGTTAACCCATTCAGTAATAAAAACCATGTAGTGTAACTGCAATATTTACTTAATTTCATAGTCTAATTTAGACAAGCATTAAAACATATTTTTTTTTCTTTTTTATATGGCATTAGGAAAGTCTGAGTAATAAGAAAACTGGCAGAAATCCCAATTTATCAAAATCCGATAATAAAAACACAAAACTACTATTCTAAATGTCAGCAATTAAAATTAATTAAAAGTCATTAACTAACACCCTGTTCATTTCTCCCTATTGATGTTTTTAAATTTTCGCAGCACAGATTTAATCATGACTGCAGATCTGTTATTCTGCTCTAGCAATTCATTTATTTAAGCTAAATGTACTCACTTTAAAGATTTTTAAATTTAGGCATATCATAACACATTGCTAGAAGATATATATATATATATATATATATATATATATATACCATATCCAGACTTTTATCAAATAAAGCTCCATGATGCACATAAAATATTTATGTATTCTTCACCATAATATTACAAATTGGCAAAAATACCCTACAGTATACTGTACCACAGATATGTCCTCATACATCTTACCTCAATACGCTACACTGCAGGAAATGCCTGGTGTGAGTGTGCTGACAGGTC
Organism: Pseudophryne corroboree; assembly: GCF_028390025.1. NCBI lineage: Eukaryota > Metazoa > Chordata > Amphibia > Anura > Myobatrachidae > Pseudophryne > Pseudophryne corroboree. The sequence continues at coordinate 594,069,699 of NC_086448.1, forward strand.
CTGTGCAACTCCGTTAGCTTTGATCATCTTTTTTTCTTTCTTATTCGCAACATTATGTGAACCAGACTCAATCACCTTCACCAAATGAGGCAGAGATAGATAATATGCCTCCAGCCTGGAGTAATGGGGCATGCTGTCCCCAACCTTTCAACCAAGACAGAGGCAGAAATATGGGGGCACAGAGCAATTGGTCATAAAGAGATCAGGGGCACTATGGGAGGGGGTGGTTGGATATTAGTTCCCCTATTCCCCCTTGCCTGTCAAAATTAGCACAGTAACCTATTGTATACCCCAGCAGCTGTGGTAGACACAGGGAGACTGCTGCTGCACTGATCCTGCTGCCAAACTGACCCTGGAGGAGGGGCACTATTACTGCCTTCCCAGTCACCCACTATATTTTTTGTCACCCACTATATTTCGTCACCCACTATCTCACACTCACCCCTGCCTATTCCCATCACCCTCTGCCTCTCCTCTATCCATCCAATGTTAAAGGAGAGGGGTTACACTGCACTGACAATTTTTACCTCCAGCCTCAGAAACTGCATCACCCTGCGTAACTCCCAAATCACTACTGTCACACACTGTACTATTTTGAATACTGCAACTATCACTTGAGTGTAGAAATGCACCCCCTACCATGCTGCTGATTTATTTGCCTTGACTAGTCCCCCATGACTATATCCAGCACAGGAAATGGATGGTATTTTGAAATGGCCACCACACTGCCCTTGCAAGGATCCTAAGACCACTGAGGAAGCTTTCAGGATTCCACATATTAGAGTCAGGTAAAACAGACATTCAATCAAGTATCAAGAGACCTAAAAACACACAATATTCATTAGCTAAACCCCACAATACTTATTAGCTAAACCCAGCCAAAAAACCCTTAGACCCACCACTAAAACATTGCAGTATAGAAGGTTAACTCCAAAACTGACCATACACCGGATACACTCCTAAATGTGTTAGTCCTTGCTAGACCATAGTAGGCTGACTCAAAGATTAACTTCAGGCATGCATATAAAATGCATTCTTTCCCCAAAATACATAGACTAGCATGACTACTTATATGACAAAATTCTGAGTCCATGCAATTACCTTGCTTTAAACATGCTATCACAAAGGTAGCCTCATTACAGCACTAAAAAAGTATGTACTTTTATGCAGACTACTATATGCTGTAAGGCTTCATTTATGTGGATTAATCTTTCAAACATTACCTCCTCTACTACATTTAAGAACTTCTATTCTTCACCAAGGTACTGTATAATGTCATTTTATACCATATGTCCCAGATGGATATAAATGAACTAATCCAAGCATGTATGAAAGAAGAGCCTAATTTCACAAAATATCTGGCAGTATAAAAAGAATAAGATGCTTTGTAATAACTGTAATCTATTCAGCAATGCATACATTGTGGAAGTTGCACATTTGAAGTCACAAAGAACTAGTGGATTAACAGTTACTGGGTCCTCTGAGTTTCCAAGCACCTACAGTAGTTTATATATCCATCCATCAGGGTTTTGTCTCAACAATATATATACTGTATTCTGTGCATTGGCCATTTCATTAACTAAATCCCCATCATTTATTTATTGATTTGGTGAGGATAAGTGAGCTTGCTATGGTGAGTGCAGAATTTTCTGTTTGTATTTACTTAAGTATGTGGTCATGGGCTGCATGCACCCCACCATATGAATGGTAAGTGCAGTCATGTTTCCCCGCATCTGGAGTGGCGAGTGCTGTGGTTTTATATCTGTTTGTATATACAGGTTGAGTATCCCATATCCAAATATTCCGAAATACGGAATATTCCGAAATACGGACTTTTTTGAGTGAGAGTGAGATAGTGAAACCTTTGTTTTTTGATGGCTCAATGTACACAAACTTTGTTTAATACACAAATTTATTAATAATATTGTATTAAATGACCTTCAGGCTGTGTATATAAGGTGTATATGAAACATAAATGAAATGTGTTAATGTAGACACACTTTGTTTAATGCACAAAGTTATAAAAAATATTGGCTAAAATTACCTTCAGGTTGTGTGTTTAGGGTGTATATGTAACATAAATGCATTCTGTGCTTAGATTTAGGTCCCATCATCATAAGATCTCATTATGGCATGCAATTATTCCAAAATACGGAATATACCGATATCCAAAATACCTCCGGTCCCAAGCATTTCGGATAAGGGATACTCAACCTTCATATATATATATATATATATATATATGGTGAGTAGAAGGCGGCACTCAGGAGGCTTTCACAAACGTAGAAAATGTGCTTTAATGTGTGTCAACGTTTTGGGAGTCGCACTCCCTTCCTCAGGACACCCCCTGACGAAGTCCCGTGACGAAACGCGTTGGGCGTGACCAGCAGGACTTGTGACGTGGATCCTAAATGAGTGGCATGTGAGGTCCGTTTGTTGACCGTGCGGCTGGATGTCCAGAGCGGCTGTTGGTATCCCTAGAGCAACGTTGTACATCGGTGTATGCCATCCGTAGGCTACACGAGCTGTCTACACTGCGCTGGTTACCTTTTACTTTCAATGTATGTGAGTGAATACTTTGCCAGTAAAGCACTTTTGATGATTACACTCACCATTGCGCCCTGCATTGTTCTCTTTTTCACATGTGCTGAGGAGTACAGGTTCACTCCTGAAGGAGGACTGCAGCAATAATACATTTGGACGGATATATATTAGAGACTATATTGTTTTAATGCGCGACTTTATTTTTTTCATTTTTTTCATATATATATATATATATATATATATATATATATATGTTGAGTAGAAGGCGGCACTCAGGAGGCTTTCACAAACGTAGAAAACGTGCTTTAATGTGCGTCAACGTTTCGGGAGTCGCACTCCCTTCTTCAGGACACAGCAAAACAAGTGACAAATAGTGTAAAAACGTTACTTAAATACCTTACCATCCCCTGGCTCGTCCACCTCCGTCACGGCCAGCGGCATCCCGGTTCACGGAGCCCGCACTTCTGGATTCGGCTCTGCCCGCCCCTTCCGAGTGACGTCATTCCGTTGCCGGGCGACGCGGCCGTGGGAAGGGGCCCACACGAGCAAGAAACACGCGTTGTCATGGGGATATATCACTATAGAAACGAGACATAACAACATAAACATAAACAAAAGTGCCAATACAACCACGAACGTGGATATTCATATAATAAATCATCAGATTCTTAAAACCCATGGTGCCTAAGACACACACTGCTTTCGCAATGTGTGAAATGAATGAAAATACACATCATTAATAAATATACAGATGGTGAAAAACGAAATGTTAAAAACATCAAAACACATGCTGCTGTCATTAGTGTAATCAACTCGCTATTAAGCTAACATATGGAAAAGCAAACCTCAGGCCACCGGTCCTATACCCTTAATGTACGGCCTAAATAGGGGAGAATCTCTCACGGATACACAGGCCACTGTAAATAGACCCCAAAGGGTACTGTCTGGCAAAGAGATATACTGTAACTTCTCCTACAAAAGATGTTTCAATGCAGTATTTTGATGTACTGCAAATGACTCGTTACATATTAAAGCTCAGGGAGTACGAGTACTCCCCTTCATCCAGTTTAACACAAATATGCCTCCTGTCTCATAGAAAGCAGCTCAAGCTTAAATATTCATTCAGACCGCGAGGATGGATCGTATCCAACTTATGGATCCATCTTGCCTCCAATTGCAGCAGTTTTTTAGCTCGATTGCCCCCTCGTAATGAATCAGGGACCTGGTCCACTATTTTATAGCGAACAGAGGCAAGACTGTGGCGCATCTGTGCAAAATGGCGCGCCACAGGTTGTTCACTGCTCCCTGATGCCAATGCTGCCCTGATCGCAGACCTGTGTTGGGCCATCCGTTCTTTACCCACGTAATACAGGCTGCAGGGGCAAATTAATACATAAATTACAAACATGGAACTACATGTTAATGGTTTTTGGATTTTCATCTTTTTCCCAGTATGCGGGTGTGAGATGGAATCCGCCGTCAACATGTAGCTGCACGTAGTGCAGCCCAAGCACTTAAAGCAGCCTGCCTTGCACGTCAAAAAATGTGTCATGGGCCGTATCTTTGTAAATCCTATGATATCATTCTTAACCACAAGGTCTTTAATGTTTGAACTGCGAGTATAACAGGGCATTATTCTGCTATTCTTTAAACTTTGTAAATTGGGAACTGAAGTGATCATGGGCCACAGTTGCTTGACTTTTTTGTTGGTCCTTCTGCTGGTAGTGTTAAATTGGTTTACCCAGGCGATTTTAGGGGCAGAGGGCACAGGTTCTTTAACCTGTAGTAGTTTCTGTCTACTCTGGGATTTGGCCCTTGCACATGCTCTCTTCAAAAGGCCTGGCGGATAGCCCCTTTGTAGGAATCTGTTGGTCATGGTTTCTAGCTGGGCCTCCAATTCCTCAGGGGTGCTGGTGATTCTGCACACCCTGAGGAACTGGGAGTATGGTAGGCCCTGTATTAAAGCTGGAGGGTGAAAGCTGTCGTATCTGAGGAGTGTATTACGATCCGTGGGCTTGGAGTACAATGTAGTCTGCAACTCACCTCCTCGCACTAGGAGCTTGGTGTCCAAAAAACATATTTCAGACCTGTGGGTAGATAAAGTGAACTATATATATACACTGCTCAAAAAAATAAAGGGAACACTAAAATAACACATCCTAGATCTGAATGAATGAAATATTCTTACTAAATACTTTGTTCTTTACATAGTTGAATGTGCTGACAACAAAATCACACAAAAATTATCAATGGAAATCAAATTTATTAACCCATGGATGTCTGGATTTGCAGTCACACTCAAAATTAAAGTGGAAAAACACACTACAGGCTGATCCAACTTTAATGTAATGTCCTTAAAACAAGTAAAAATGAGGCTCAGTAGTGTGTGTGGCCTCCACGTGCCTGTATGACCTCCCTACAACGCCTGGGCATGCTCCTGATGAGGTGGCGGATGGTCTCCTGAGGGATCTCCTCCCAGACCTGGACTAAAGCATCTGCCAACTCCTGGACAGTCTGTGGTGCAACGTGGCATTGGTGGATGGAGCGAGACATGATGTCCCAATTGGATTCTGGTCTGGTGAACGGGCGGGCCAGTCCATAGCATCAATGCCTTCATCTTGCAGGAACTGCTGACACACTCCAGCCACATGAGGTCTAGCATTGTCTTGCATTAGGAGGAACCCAGGGCCAACCGCACCAGCATATGGTCTCACAAGGGGTCTGAGGATCTCATCTCGGTACCTAACGGCAGTCATGCTACCTCTGGCGAGCACATGGAGGGCTATGCGGCCCCCCCAAAAAATGCCACCCCACACCATTACTGACCCACTGCCAAACCGGTCATGCTGGAGGATGTGGCAGGCAGCAGAACGTTCTCCTTGGCTTCTCCAGACTCTGTCACATCTGTCACATGTGCTCAGTGAGAACCTGCTTTCATCTGTGAAGAGCACAGGGTGCCAGTATCGAATTTGCCAATCTTGGTGTTCTCTGGCAAATGCCAAACGTCCTGCACGGTGTTGGGCTGTAAGCACAACCCCCACCTGTGGACGTCAGGCCCTCATACCACCCTCATGGAGTCTGTTTCTGATCATTTGAGTAGACACATGCACATTTGTGGCTTGCTGGAGGTAATTTTGCCGGGCTCTGACAGTGCTCCTCCTGTTCCTCCTTGCACAAAGGCGGAGGTAGCGGCCCTGCTGCTGGGTTGTTGCCCTCCTACGGCCTCCTCCACATCTCCTGATGTACTGGCCTGTCTCCTGCTAGCGCCTCCATGCTCTGGACACTACGCTGACAGACACAGCAAACCTTTTTGCCACAGCTCGCATTGATGTGAAATCTTGGATGAGCTGCACTACCTGAGCCACTTGTGTGGGTTGTAGATGCCATCTCATGCTACCACTAGAGTTAAAGCACTGCCAGCTTTCAAAAGTGACCAAAACATCAGCCAGAAAGCATAGGAGCTGAGAAGTGGTCTGTGGTCATCACCTGCAGAACAACTCCTTTATTAGGGGTGTCTTGCTAATTGCCTATAATTTCCACCTGTTGTCTATTCCATTTGCACAACAGCATGTGAAATTGAATGTCAATCAGTGTTGCTTCCTAAGTGGAAAGTTTGATCTCACAGAAGTGTGATTGACTTGGAGTTACATTGTGTTGTTTAAGTGTTCCCTTTATTTTTGAGCAGTGTGTATATATATATATATATATATATATATATATATAAACTTTATTTCTACAGCAATCCTATTTTTGTCTAGAAATTTTTCTTTACAGTTGGTAGGTTTCTTGTCTGTATAAAATAGGATCCATTGAAATTTTATGAAATAAATGGTATGTTCTTCAGCAAGTCAAACTTATATTAGTAAGCACTCAGATTGAGACCTTTTTAGATGATAAATGTAACTATACAGTACTTTTGCACATACTGGTTTCTGTCCTAGTAAACAGATACATGTTTTACATGTGCAACAAAAGATAGCAGGGTGTGTTTCTTTATACAGTAGCACATCAATGGCTTCTGATTCAATGTTCAGGGAAATGAAAGCATCTGCATTTTAGTAGTTGATTGTGTCTGCTACCAGTTCAATATGTACAGAAGGAAGGAAGTCTAACCTTCTGGTCTGGCTGAGTTTTAAAAGCTACAAAAGGAGTTACTTTTGATCAAAAAACAGTGCTGTTGATCATTTTGTCTGTAATTCACTTTCATGATAACCTTTCTTTTTGAACTTGTAAATCAAAGTCTCTAACTGAATCAGAGATTCAGATCTTGGTCAAAATTATTTCACAGAATCTGTGCATAAATTAGGTGTTTTTGTCAGCTATATCAGCATGCAGCTGGTCCTGTAAAAAGTATACTGTAGGTAGAAACAAGCACTGCAATTTTTCCATTATACTTTAAGTTGTTTCGGTATAATTAAACAACCAAACTCTTCATGCCATATTTGACTTTTATGTAATGAGATGAGGGCACATTATAAAACTGCATTTAAGAGACATTCGAAGTGCATTAAAGATGTGAATGTATGTACTCATCAAAATTAAGAAGACTTGACATGGGGTTGTAAGCTTAATGTTCAGATGAAAATATAAACTAATATAGTACCTGACATTTATTATATTCTAAAAATTACTTTATATCAAGTTTCAGAAGATTAAAATTTTAAAATATATGAGATCTAAATGTGAACATGTGTGTGTATATACTGTGTGTATATGTATATATATATATATATATATATATATATATATAGCCAGACAAGTTAGGATCACTCACCAGTATTCAAAGTAATTCACTTTTATTTAAAGTAACATTTCAGTGCAGGGTAAAGCGACAGCCATTTCAGTTCTCACCGGGACCTTTGTGAAGCTAACCATGCAATGGAGAAGACAAACATATATACCCCATGTTCCAACCCACCAGACCAATCAATCAATTAATCAATCCAATTAACCCTTGCTAAAAACAAATGATCACCAAGCACATACAAAAATAAACTGATCATTCATCCACACCAACCTGATCGCACCCGTATCCAAGGTATACGCAGTGAATCTATGTAAATCAATATAGTTATAAAAACTACACTGCACCGGGTCCCGATAGACATGTGTGCTTCACCAAAGCCACACTTCCGGTAATCTCCATACGTCACCAGACGTCCGCGGACCAGAGGGGAAACACATGCACGTTGGTTTGTTCCACACAGCTCACAGTGCAAACAACTGTGAGGTCATGTAAGCGCAGCCACAGCCAGTCAGAAGTGAACTACACAGCACTGCGTTCCACTATGGTAGTATGATGTTAAAATACAAAAACCGAGATGCAGCTTATGATCAAAATAGAAAAATAAATATTAAAGCATGTCATATAATTGTATTAGTAGCACTGGCTTAATGTCAATAAAAGAAACAAGGATATAGTGGGCTATCAGGTTGGGTGCCTGAGAACCAGGACATAAGATACACAAAGACATTAATGAAGACTGGAACAGTCTCTAAATAACAATAAGCACATCATTCCAGGAAGCATAAACGCAACTCAATAGGCAGAGACAGACCTAAAATATGAAAAAAATAAAAGTAAAAATAAAAAAATTAGAAAAATTCTGATAGCAGAAATAGCCATACACATACCGAGTATATGGCTTTGATCAAAACTAGAAGGCATCACACCGATATCCAAAGCAGCAATCTAGTCCAAAATATACTGTACTGTATGTCATCATTTAAACCAAGTGGCCAAATAGTATCCAATCTGTAGATCCATGCTGCTTCACATTTTAGCAGCATTTTCCCATGGTCACCTCCTCTTCATGGTGCTTCAATTCTGTCAATAATCAAACTCTTGAGTGCTTAAATAGAGTGTTTGGCCTACAAAAAATGTCAGGCTAAGGGTTTGTCCGAGCCACCCTGTGCCAGGGCTTGTTTAATCGAGGTCCGATGGTTCACCATTCTTTCTCTAAAAGGTCGAATGGTCTTGCCAACATAAACAAACGAACACAGGCAGGTAAGGGCATAGACAACAAAATCAGATTGGCACCCCACTCTGTGTCATATCGGGATCTTCTTACCCGTGTGTGGGTGATGGAAAAATTGGCCTGTCGACATGTTCCGGCATGTGCTGCAATTGGGGCATCTACAGCAACCAAGTTTACCCGGTCTTAGCCAGGTGTTAGACCCGCTTGTAAGCAATCTGTTAGGTTGCATTAATAGATCTTTCAGATATTTACCACGTTTGAAGCTAATAAGAGGCTTTTTAGGTAACTTTTTTTTTTAATACTGGATGGCCCCTAACAATAGGCCAGAATTTGTTAACTGCTCGTCTTACGAATGGACCCGCCATGTTGAAAGTGGTGTTTATCACAAACGGGCTTTCATTGATCCTAGTTTTTCTCGTATTGCCACCCAAGAAAATATTTCTTGGGTGGCAATACGAGTCAATAATGCTTTTATCATATCCTCTACTGCGGAATCTGTCTTTCAAGTCCTCTATTTGTGTCAATGCCATTTTCTCATCAGAGTTGTTATGAAGAACACTTAAGAATTGAGAAATCAGTAAACTCTGTTTTAAAAATTTAGGATGATGGCTATCAAATGATAAAAGGGTATTTTGATCTGTCTCCTTCCTAGAGAGTTTGTAGCCATATCCAGGTTCAGAGGCAAAAATGGTCACATCCAAGAAGTTAATAGCGTGCTGATCATAATTCAAAGTAAATCTTACCAGTGAATCAAGTCTATTTAAGGTCTCCACCATATTCAGTAATGCTGTCTCTGAACCCAGCCATATCAGGAATATGTCTTCTATGAACCAACGAAACAGAACGATACTATCTCCAAACCGCGGGAATATATTGGTGGTCTCATCATCCATAAAGAAATTATTATTCGCTGGTGCCAAATTGCTACCCATTGCAGTTCCAGTGGTTTGGAGATAGTATCGGTCACCAGAGGTAAAATTAATTACAGGTCAGAACCATCTCCACAATGAGAGAAGAAATTCTATTGGTGGATTGCCTGTATGTGTTCTCCATAAAGCCCCAGTCAGTGTCAAGGCCATCTAGGTGTGGAATAATTGTGTACAAAGACACAACATCTAGCGTCACTAATATGACTAATATGTGTTCTCCATAAAGCCCCAGTCATTGTCAAGGCCATCTAGGTGTGGAATAATTGTGAACAAAGACACAACATCTAGTGTCACTAATATACTGTCTGGTACATAAATGGTATTCTGGATCAGTGCCAGAAAATAATTGGTTTCTTGTAAATAACTCATAGTTCCCGTAACACTGGTCTGTTAAAAAGTATCAACATACTTGGCAATCGGGGAAAAAATGAACCCCGAGCTGAAATTATTGGACACCCAGGGGGCTGATCAAGTGTCTTATAAATCTTCAGTAGAAGATATAATAACGGACAAATGGCAAACTCAGTATATAAGTAATTAGCAGTCTCCAAATCAATCCAGCCTATGTGTAATGCCAAGTCAAGAGTTGAAGCCAAATGGTTTTTGAAGGCACCAACCGGATCACCAGTCAACAATTTATAGGACTTACAATCACTTAATTGACTAAATGCCTTATTATTGTAGTCAACAGTATTGAGTAGCACAACAGCTCCACCCTAGTCGGCCATCCTAATTGTAATGGCAGCATTATCTCTCAGGTCCCTCAAGACTTTCCTTTCTTGCGGGCTAAGATTGTGTCCTACACTCTTTTGTTTCCTGATACTCTCATGCACATCATTACCCAACATCCTAGTAAAGGTTTTAATGCCAGGATTATAAGACGGTGGATCATAAGTACTTTTCTTTTTTAGCACTTTATTAAAGTTGTCAGTGTGAGGGGTATTATCAAATTTTTCAGCCAACCTGAGTTTACGACCCACCCTATATCTATCCACTGACCAGATGAATTCATCAAAATTGGCATTTGGGAGAAAGGACAACCCTCATGAAAGTATGGATTTTTCAGGCATGGTAAACTGGTAAGAGGAGAGATTAATTACTGTGTATTCTGATTTTTGGGTGTTTTTTTATTTTCCTTTGAACTAGCCCCGCCACGGGTGGGTCTGTCTCTGTTTAAAGGAGTTTCACTCACTTTAGATCTATTGTTTGCCCGCTGTATAGGGGGTTTATGTGCAATTTGGGTATTGGAGGAATACCTATCTGAAGATGACATGCTAAACATTATGTTCCCTATAGCGACCAAATCTCTGTCTAAAACCTGAGCTGTTATCGTTACCAGAACCGATACACACGATGATCCTTTTAGTCACCTTCAACTTTCACCAGTTTATTCCATTTAAATGTCACCAATTCCGTGGACTGATTTGACTAGGCATTCTTTCGAAGTCTGGATATTTTATTCATTGACCAACATTTGGTACTGTTTTTTCTATAAATTTTTTCTATATAATAAGTTTTTACTTTTTTTTTTTACTTTTTTCTTTGTTCTTTTTTTAGTTTGTGTATGCAGTCCATGTTTAGAGGCAACTAAGGTGTGCTTGTTGGGTTTATGGAGAGTCTAGTTTCTGCTGAATTGATGTTTAGTGCAGAGCATGAACAGTTAGCACTAACTGATGAGGATGCTGAAAGGGTTCTTTCTGAATGTTGTGATTTTGAACAGTTACCCAAAGAAAGTCCCATTGATGTTTACCATAAACTATTAGCTTTGGAGAAGAGGGAAGTGGACCTCCTGCTACATGGCCAATTCCTGTCCAATTATTATCAGAAGAAACATATTCCCTGTGGTTTCTGTATTAAGAATATACCCACAATTGGTAGAGGAAACCCCGCCTTTTGCAGAAGGTGGTGCACCGTGCTCAATAATTGTTCACTTGATCTCCTCCTGCTTGTGATAGAGAAAGTGGGGGTGGAACTGAAGAGGAAATGGTCAGAAATCTCGGCCATTTGACCATCTGCAGATGATACCCTACAGGTTGATTCCTCCCAGCAATGGCTGGGTAAGATCAAAGCACAGATTGATAAACACAGGAGGGAATTGGTGACATTTAAATGGAATAAACTGGTGAAAGTTGAAGGTGAATATAAGGATCATCGCGTGTATCTCTGGTTAACTGGTAATGTTAACAGCTCAGGTTTTAGACAGAGATTTAGTCGCTATAGGGAACATAATGTTCAGCTAGATACAGGTTGAGTATCCCATATCCAAATATCCGAAATACGGAATATTCCGAAATACGGACTTTTTTGAGTGAGAGTGAGATAGTGAAACCTTTGTTTTTTGATGGCTCAATGTACACAAACTTTGTTTAATACACAAAGTTATTAAAAATATTGTATTAAATGACCTTCAGGCTGTGTGTATAAGGTGTATATGAAACATAAATGAATTGCGTGAATGTACACACACTTTGTTTAATGCACAAAGTTATAAAAAATATTGTCTAAAATTACTTTCAGGCTGTGTGTATAAGGTGTATATGTAACATAAATGTATTCTGTGCTTAGACTTAGGTCCCATCACCATGATATCTCATTATGGTATGCAATTATTCCAAAATACGGAAAAATCCCATATCCAAAATACCTCTGGTCCCAAGCATTTTGGATAAGGGATACTCAACCTGTAGCATGTCATCTTCAGATAGAGATTCTTCTGATACCCAAATTGCACATAAACCCCCTATACAGCGGACTAACAATAGATCTAAAGTGAGTGAAACTCCTTTAAACGGAGACAGCCCCACCGGCTTCGGGCAAATTCAAAGGAAAAGAAAAGAACATCCAAAAATCAGAATACACAGTAATTAATCTCTTTTCTTACCAGTTTACCATGCCTGACAAATTCTTACTTTCATGAGGGTTGTCCTTTCTCCCCACTGCCAATTTTGATGAATTCAGCTGGTCAGTGGATAGATATAGGTTGGGTTGTAAACTCAGGTTGGCTGAAAAAATTGATAATACCCCTCACACTGACAACTTTAATAAAGTGCTAAAAAAGAAAAGCACTTATGACCCACCGTTTTATAATCCTAGCATTAAAACCTTTACTAGAATGTTGGGTAATGATGTGCATGAGAGTATCAGGAAACAGAAGAGTGTAAGACACAATCTTAGCCTGTAAGAAAGGAAAGCCTTGAGGGACCTGAGAGATAATGCTGCTATTATAATTAGGATGGCCGACAAGAGTGGAGCTGTTGTGCTACTCAATACTGTTGACTACAATAATGAGGCATTTAGACAATTAAGTGATTGTAAGACCTATACATTTTTGACTGGTGATCTGGTTGGTGCCTTCAAAAATCGTTTGGATTTGACTCTTGGCTTGGCATTACACAATGGCTGGATTGATTTGGAGACTGCTATTTACTTACATACTGAGTTTGACATTTGTCTGTTATTATATATTTTACCAAAGATTCATAAGACGCTTGATAAGCCCCCTGGGCATCTAATCATTTTAGCTTGGGGATCCCTTTTTCCCTGATTGCCAAGTATGTTGATACTTTTTTACAGACCAGAGTGAACTATGAGTTATTTACAAGATACCAACGATTTTCTGGCACTGATCCAGAATACCATTTATGTACCAGACAGTATATTAGTGACGCTAGATGTTGTGTCTTTGGACACAATTATTCCATACCTGGATGGCCTTGACACAGTTAAGAGGGCTTTACGGAAAATACATACAGGCAATTTACCAATAGAATTTCTTCTCTCATTGGTGTAGATGGTTCTGACCTGTAATTATTTTACCTTTGGGGAACGATACTATCTCCAAACTGCTGGAACTGCGATGGGTAGCAATTTTGCACCAGTGTATGCTAATCTCTTTATGGATAATTATGACACCACCAATATATTTCCACAGTTTGGAAATAGTATCGGTTTGTTTGTCAGTTCATAGACGACATATTCCTGATATGGCTGGGTTCAGAGACAGCATTACTGAATATGGTGGAGACCTTAAATAGACTTGATTCACTGGTAAGATTTACTTTGAATTATGCAAAGGGAGTTTTACCAAGGTAAAAGGCCCTGAGCTTCAAAATAAGATGTTTAACCTGGAGCAGCTGTTCAAGGGATAGTTAACCCCTATAAAATTATTGTAAAGGAGAGAATATACAGCGCTAAAAACTGGATATAAACAATATACCTTTTTATTATTAAAAATTCTAGTTGCAACTAATAAGTACTTATATAAAAAATACTGAATTAAAAATATGTAGACAAGTAGACAAATAGGGCAAACACAGCACAGCAATTTGTTTGGTGTATTACCATATATGTGGTAATACACCAAACAAATTGCTGTGCTGTGTTTGCCCTATTTGTCTACATATTTTTAGTTCAGTATTTTTTATATAAGTACTTATTAGTTGCAACTAGAAATTTTAATAATAAAAAGGTATATTGTTTATATCCAGTTTTTAGCGCTGTATATTCTCTCCTTTACATTACTTTGAATTATAATCGGCATGCTATTAACTTCTTGGATGTGACCATTTTTGCCTCTGAACATGGATATGGCTACAAAACTCTCTAGGAAGGAGACAAATCGAAATACCCTTTTATCATTTGATAGCCATCATCCTAAATTTTTAAAACAGAGTTTACAGATTTCTCAATTCTTACGTGTTCTCCGTATCAACTCTGATGAGAAAATGGCATTGACATAAATATAGGACATGAAAGACAGATTCCGCAGCAGAGGATATGATAAAAGCATTATTGACTCTTGCCTGCATAGAGCTAGAAATATTTTCTTGGGTGGCAATACGAGAAAAACTAGGATCAATTAAAGCCCGTTTGTGATAAGCACTACTTTCAACATGGCGGGTCCATTTGTAAGACGAGCAGTTAATAAATTCTGGCCTATTGTTAGGAGCGATCCAGTCTTCAAAAAGAAGTTACCTAAAAAGCCTATTATTAGCTTCCGACATGGTAAAAATCTGAAAGATCTGTTAATGCAACCTAACAGATTGCTGACGAGTAAGTCTAACACCTGGCTAAGACCATGTAAACTGGGTTGCTATAGATGTCCCAATTGCACCACATGCCGGAGCATGTTGACAGACCAATTTTTCCATCACCCATACATGGGTAAGAAGATCCCGATATGACATAGAGTGGGGTGCCAATCTGATTTTGCTGTCTATACCCTTACCTGCCCGTGTTCACTTGTTTAGGTTGGCAAGGCCATTCGACCTTTTAGGGTAAGAATGGCGAACCATCGGACCTCGATTAGACAAGCCCTGGCTAGTGCTACTAATACAGTTATATGACATGCTTTTTATGTTTATTTTTCTATTTTGATCAAAAGCTGCATCTCGGATTTTGTCTTTTAACATCATACTACCATAGTGGAACGTAGGCTGCAGGCAGTTGGAACGCACTGCTATGTGGTACACTTCTGACTGGCTGCGGCTGCGTTCACATTACCTCACAGTTGTTTGCACTGTGAGCGGTGTGGAACAAAACCAACGTGCATGTGTTTCCCCTCTGGTCCGCGGACTTCCGGTGATGTATGGAGATTACCGGAAGTGTGGCTTTGGTGAAGCACACGCGTCTATCGGGACCCGGTGCAGTGTAGTTTTTAGAACTATATTGATTTATATAGATTTACTGCTTATACCTTGGATACTGGTGCGATCAGGTTGGTGTGAATGAATGATCAGTTTATTTTTGTATGTGCTTGGTGATCACTTGTTTTTAGCAAGGGTTAATTGGATTAATTGATTGATTGGTTTGGTGGGTTTGAACATGGGATATATATGTTTGTCTTGTCCATTGCATGGTTAGCTTCAAAAAGGTCCTGGTGAGGACCGAAACGTCTGTCGTTTTACCCTGCACTGAAATGCTTCTTTAAATAAAAGTGAATTACTTTGAAGACTGGTGAGTGCTCCTAACTGGCTATTGTGTAAGTGATTTCAATGTTGAACTCACTTATCCTATGATTGTCACTCCAGCAGATATCCTCTATATGTGATTGTGGATACTGTTGGATTGATCTCTGTATATAGATAGATAGATAGATAGATAGATAGATAGATAGATAGATAGATATAGATATAGATATATAGACAAAACAAAAATACTCCTGAATTTGCGCTAGGGAGCAGCACTAAGGTTAGGACCCCTGTTAGTCAGGTCCTAAAGCGAACACATAACATAAAAAGAGTATCCCAGTGCATTTAATACTGTAAATTCAGTGAACAGTGTAAATAAGGGTGAATTCACCTCAAGAGACCAATGCTGTGTTCAGTATGTCAGAGGCCTTTTCTCTGATGCGTAGCACCCTAGAATGAAATCCCTCTCACCAAAATATAATCACCCAAAAAATAAAATAATTAATTTCAAACATGGTATTTTATGTGATCAACAATTTCAAATGTTGCATAAAATTACAACTCCAATTGGGTCCATATGAATGTCATAATAGAATAAATGGTACATATATCGTAGTACAATAGATGGTACAAATCTCCCCTCACCTTAGCAAAGGTGTGAGCTCTAGGTGGAGATATTTGTTGTAATGACACAATAGACACAAATTGGTGAACTCTACACATTTAGGGGGTCATTACGAGTTAATAGATAGCTGACGTTGTTCGCAGCGCAGTGATCAGACTAAAAATCGTCATTTCTGCGTATGCACCGCAATGCGCATGCGTGACGTACGGGTACAAAGACCTTTGTGGTTTTGCACAGGTTCTAACGAAGCTCTAAGTTGCACGGCATAACGCAAGAAGATTGATAGGAAGGGGGCATTTCTTGTGTCAACTGACTATTTTCAGGGAGTGTTTGGGAAAAAGCAGGCGGGCTGGGGAAAATGCAGGTGTGGCTGGGTGGACGCTAGGCGGGTGTGTGATGTCAAAAGCCAACCCTCCAATGTTAGAATGAACACACACAAAGAGTAAGTTCAGGGCTGGTCTTGTTTTGCACAAAATGTTTTTGCAGGCGCTCTGTTGCACAGGCGTTTGCACTTCTGGAAAGCGAAAATACACTCCCCGGTGGGAGGTGACAATGCATTTGCACGGCTGCTAAAAACTGCTATTGAGCTATCAACTCGGAATGACCCCCTTAGTCTCTATGACTTCAAGAGGGGCGTGAATCTTTTTCACCTTAAAAAAAGTTGTTATTTTATGCGACATTTTATATTGTTGATCAAATAAAATACCATGGGCCAAATGTAATAGAGTGAGAGTATCAGAAAGTGAGAGATTTGGTAAGGTTTTTCAGTTTTTTTTTAAAACTGGCAATCATTTACACTGAAAAACCAGGTTGATCTTGCTGTGTAAATGATTGCCACTTTAAAAAAATGGCAAAACCTTACCAAATCTCTCACTTTTTGAAACTCTCACTCTATTACATTTGGCCCCATGTTTGATATTAATAATTTTTTTTTGGGGTGATTATATTTTGGTGAGAGGGATTTCATACTATGGTGCTACACATCAGAGAAAAGACCTCTGACATATTGAACACAGGATTATTCTCTTGAGTTGGATTAACCCTTATTTACACCGTTCACTGAATTTGCAGTATTATATGTTTCAGTGCCCTGGGATATACACATATATATATATATATATATATATATATATATATACATATATTTACAGAAGGAGTCGCAGTCATCTGAGGCAGCTTCATCACAGGCATGCACTCCCGGTTTGACTAGGCAATCTGTCCATCTAGTCATGCTGGGAGTGCACAGAGATGCTCCCATTTTGAGCGTCTCCATTCGGGCGCATGACAGAGACACTCTCCCATAGTGAATGGGGCATGTCTCCGTCATGGGCACGCATGCCCAGCCGAATGGAGATGCTCTCGCCTAGGCACACACGGAGCCACTAGCATAACATATAATGGGCAATATGGTGTGTGGCATAATATGTAATAAGCATTATGATGTGTGGCATAATGTGCAATAGGCTTTATGGTGTGTGGAATAATATGTAAGGGGCATTATGATGTGTGGTATAATGTGTAATGGGTATTATGGTGTGTGGCATAATGTATAGAGGCATTACTGCATGGAGAAAATAAGACAAATAATGTAAAGGGCATGAAGCAGGTTTTTTCCACGAGATTTTGCTTTTACTATGTTGTATAAGGGGATTTACCTGGCATAAAGTATAAATGGGGCTCTGCTCTACTGTAGTAAAATGTGTGTAAGGGGCTCTAACATGGCATAATGTGTATAATGGCATGTCCTAATGTGTATGTGTGATGTAATGTGGCTGACGGACACTACTTTGTGGTGTAATGTTAATTGGTACTATTATGTGGTCACACCCCTTCCCATGAAGACACGCCCCTATATTTGGCACCAACTTTGGCATGCACTGTCCCTGTTTTGACTTGGGGGGTGCCAAAGGACACTTTCGCCCTGCGTTCAGCAAGGTCTAGAACTGGCCCTGTATAGTATAATAACTCTATTTCAGTACATTGCCAAAGGAAACTCCTTTGCGCTCTCCCCCTGACAAAAACAAACAAACAAACATTTGTTTGGGTAGATAAAAAAATGTCAAAAATAATTACTAGGAAAAGAAATAAAGTGTTATAAAAAAAATGAAATGTAAAAAAATAAGAAATCATGCTGACATAGGGCCTAATTCTGAGTTGATTGCAGCAGCAATTTTGTTAGCAGTTGGGCAAAACCATGTGCACTGCAGGGGGGACAGATATAACATGTGCAGAGAGAATTAAATTTGGGTGGGGTGTATTCAAACTGAAATCTAAATTGCAGTGTAAAAATAAAGCAGCCAGTATTTACCCCGCACAGAAACAAAATAACCCACCCAAATCTAACTCTCACTGCAAATGTTATATCTGTCCCCCCTGCAGTGCACATGGTTTTGCCCAATTGCTAACAAACTTGCTGCTGCGATCAACTCAGAATTACCCCCTTAAATCAAATATCTGCAGCATTTATTTATTAATTTATATTTAGTTAGGTATTTAAAGGGAGATATAGCTTGTCCCATTCAACTTTACTGTATTTGTTTAACAAAAAGTCTTCTTCGAAGAGGACATTTATTATAGTGCCAAATTATTTATTTAAACACTTGTTTCAATTTGGTGACTGTTTGCCAGTTGATGCACTTATGTGATAACTGCCTAGTATCTTTCTAATTTTAAGGGGCTATCCCAGATTTGTCCCTGCCAATCATTGATCCTAGATATGTCCCTATTTTTAATTATTTCCTAATTTCTGGTTTGCACTTACTGGGACCATTATTTGTTATTCAACAAGACAATGACCCCAAACACACCTCCAGGCTATGTAAAGGCTACTTGACTAAGAAGGAAAGTGATTGAGTGCTGTGTCAGATGACCTAGCCTCCACAATCACCTGACCTAAACCCAATTGAGATGGTTTGGGATGAGTTGGACTGCAGAGTGAAGGAAAAGCAGCAAACAAGTGCTCTGCACCTCTTGGAACTTCTTAAAGACTGTTGGAAAACCATTCCAGGAGACTACCTCATGAAGCTGATTGAGAGAATGCCAAGAGTGTGCAAAGCTGCCATCAAAGAAAAAGAGGGCTACTTCGAGGAATCTAAAATATAAAACATATTTTGATTTGCTTAATACTTTTTTGTTTACAACATAATTCCATGTGTGTTCTTTCACAGTTTTGATGTCTTCAGTATTAATCTACAATGTAGAAAATGATTAAAATAAATAAAAACCATTGAATGAGAAGGTGTGTCCAAACTTTTGATTGGTACTGTATATATATATATATATATAGGAATCTGTGGTCTTCTAGAGAGGGGTTAGCCACGGCCCGCTCCCAATCAGTAAAAACCAGGCGGCACTCCAGGGACTTGTAAACGCAAGTGAAGTGTATTCTTAAATCAAAAAAGTAATAAACAAAGGCATATCTTGCCGACGTTTCAGCGCCGCACAGGACGCTTTTTTCAAGGCTATATGCAGTGCAGGAACAAAAAAAAAATAATGATTGGGTGCGGGCCGTGGCTAACCCCTCTCTAGAAGACCACAGATTCCTATACACCATAAGGAAGGCACCGGGGCAGTTGCTCTATTGGCAGAGAGTGCCAACCATTCCAGTTTGCTATATATATATATATATACACAGAGAGAGAGAGAGAGAGATCAGTGCTACAATAGATGTACGATAGCTTATTCACTCACCTAATAATGCACAAAACAAAAAGTCATGTTTTGGATTATGAGCAGCCTGCATGTTAGGACCTACTTAGAATCAATCCTACAATGTTATTACAGCAGGTACAGTAATTGAACTCTGAATGGATAGAGTATTTTATTCCCTGGTCAGTAAATGAGCTACAGGGGTTAGTTGTTCTAATTTTCTTGGAGAAACAATGACTGTAAATAAAATATTTCTGTGACCTTAATCAAGATCTAGCCTTTGCCTTTTTTCATACTGTAAGTGTTACCCTTAATTTATTTTATGTACTCATGTTCCCAGTTGAGATATGTGATCTCTCCGATCACTCCTGGTTTTTTCCATCCTGCATCATATTCCATATACTGTACTAACAATCTTTCTGTTTGGTACTTGGTACTTTGGTACAACTCTGTGAGACTTCTGTCATAAGGGTGACAATATATTTAATTACCAATTGATTTGATGAGTATTATACATGGTTGCAACCTATAGGCATAAAGGCAAACCTTCAATACAAATGTTCTTTTTGATGTCACTTAGCTTGTGCAATTTCACTAGCTTTTATAGGAACACATGAAGTTGTCTGTGTATACACATTTGCACAATATGATAAGAAGAGTTGGATAGATTTGGGGACAAAAAATAAATGGACAGGATTGGTGGGCTCAGTAAATGTTCAGAGAGAGCTATCATATTAAGGACTTAGGAAATCTGATACAGTAACTGTGGGTAAAACCAAGGAAAGGAGTCCCAGCAAGAAAATGGACTGACAGGTCTGGGTCAGGGTATATAGTAGGCAGCAATATATTTAAAGCTCAAGCTATAATTGATTGTCAGTGAAGGGTCAATACTAGGTGGAAGATTTACTAAAGCTTTTAAAAATGAAAATTGGTGTTGTCCATAGCAACTAATCAGATTATGACTATCATTGTCTAGGATGTAATAGATCATTGCTAAAATGTGATTGGTTTCTTTGGGTTAAGGGGAGTACTCACTAATCTGACTATATTGCTTAGATTTTAAGCAGTGATCACTCCGTGTGTACCCCCACAGTGATAGCGATGCGCAGCCCCGCGCATCTCTATCGCTGGTGCTAGACTGGCCTGCATGCAGGCTCAATCTAGCATGCAGGCTCAATCTAGCAGCTCGCGCTGTGCTGAGCGGGGTGAGAGATGTGTGATGAGTGGTTAGCTCAGCACACATCTCTCCCTAAATCGGGCCATGAATACGGCCCTTAACACCACCACTTTTCATCTTTATAAACTTTAATAAATCTACCCATATAAGTTGAATATAAATATAAACAGAATACGATACAGTACATATAGGTAAAAAATGAATGAGAAGACTGAGGTAGAAGTGATACTACTGGAGAACTATGGAGATGATTCAGACCTGATCGCTGCTGTGCATTTTTGCAGAGCGGGCAATCAGTTCCTAACTGCGCATGCATATGCACTGCAATGCACAAGCACGTCGGACAACAGGCATTGCCGGTCAGTGACGGGTTGGTGCTAAAAATCTGATTGCACGGGCATTTGCAAGGTGATTGACAGGAAGAGATAGTTTGTGGGTGGCAACTGAGTGTTTACAGGGAGTGTCTGGAAAAATTCAGGCATGTCCAAGCGTTTTCAGGGACGGTGTGTGACGTCAATTCCGGCCCCGATCAGCCTGTTCTCATCGCATTGTAGGAGTAAGTCCTGGGCTGCGCAGAGACTGCACAAAGTAGATTTTTGTAGCTCTGCGTGCACATGGGATCACATACTTGCAGGGTGAATTTACAATCCCCCTGGAGGCGGCGACTATCCGAATGCAGGACAGCAAAGTTTGCAGCCCAGTGATCAGGTCTGAATCACCCCCTCAGTTTCTGATTACAGTTTTTTTTTGTGCTTATACCAACTGTCTTTTCCCAGAAGACTTCAGGTACTCAGACATTCCCAAAACTTTGGGGGTCATTCTGACCTGATTGCACGCTGCCATTCATCGCAGCGCAGCGATCAGGTCAGAAGTGTACATGCGCTGATGCCGCAGTGCGCCGGCGCATGGCTGACAGCCGACGGCTGTCGTTGCCTAGCGATCGCTTCTGCCTTATTGACAGGCAGAGGCATTCGCTGGGCAGGAGGGGGCAGTACGGCAGCATTTGGCTGCCGTTTTGTGGGCGCGGTCCGGCCAATGCAGGTGTGGCCGGACCATGTGGGGGCAGGCTGCAGCAGCTGCATGATGTCACATGCAGCCGCTGCAACCCGGCCAGCGACGAGTAGCTCCTTGCCAGCACGCAAAATCTGCGCTGGCCGGGAGCTACTCCTGAAGTACAAAAGCATCACCACTGTGCAATGCTTTTGTACTTCTGCGGGGGGGGGGGGGGGCTGACAAGCAGGGCAGACTAGCCCTGTGCTGGGCGTCCCCCTGCATGCCAGTGTGCCTAATCATAGCCCTGCAAAATTTTGCAGGGCTACGATCAGGTCTGAATTATGCCCTTTAAGTAGCAAGAAGGATGTTGGAACTATAGCAGGGAAAACTGTAGGTAACAGGACCTGAACAGAAAAACAAGGAATAGTAGCAACAAACAGTACCGCAAGGAAAAGAGAATACTTAGGAGATTCAGGGGTAAATTTAATAAAGGTTACAAATGAAATGTGCTTATAGCAACCAATCAGATTCTGTCTATCATTTCTCTGTTGCATCCTACAAAATGATAGAAAGAAGCTGATTAGCTGCTATGGGCAACGTCACCACTTTTCACTTTTAGAAATTTTAGTAAATTTACTCCATAGAAGGGATATAATAGTCTTAAATTTTGCTACAGTGGTGGTTTTCCGGTTGCAAATCGATGTACTGTACATAATTGAGTTAAGCTCATCAAAGAAACAACAGAAATCCTCAATTTTAAACCAAAACACAATGCTGATTTTTTTATGTAATTAATTGCAGTCCAATGGAGAAAAAACACAAGTGACTCAAAAGCCAGGCAGTCAACTGGCTATCTTCAAGATAGGTCACATACAAACATAAACTTTTGAGCAAATCAGAAACTTTTTAAGACAAAATGGATCAATCTATATAAATTAAGTGCTGATAAAACTTATGCCAAATGCAGTAAATACTAAAACAGGAAGATTGTTGGTAAACAATATCAGTGGCGACAACAGATCACATCCTATCAGAATACATCTAGGGATTAGCTTTCTGCGGCCCAGTTAGTGCAGAGACTCCAGTTTGAGGATTAACCTAAATTTGTGTTGCCAACTGTCCTCCACAGTAGACATAGCTATCTTCATGCTATAACTGTGGTGTGAGGTGTTGGGCCATTCTTGTGAAGTCTCAGGCATGGTGAACAGTTAAGAACATGAGGAGCTACTTACCTTTGAGGGAGTTCAGGCTCTACAGTATGAAAGTGCACTCAGTATTCCAGTCACCCCTCAGTGTCCCTACCCTAACCATACATATCTATACCCTCAAAATTCCTGCCACCCAAACTTAACTTGTCAATAACCTAACATGTCACTCAATAGGACTCTATTTGTCCCCATCAATCATTCAAAGTTTCTCTTATTATAACTCAATGTACAGTGCATACACTACAAACTTACACAGGGCCGGATTAACAATGGGCCTGATGGAGCTGCAGCTCCAGGCCCACTCTTCAAAACAGGCCCACTGCATCTGCATATCTCGTTACTGCTGTAGACAGGTTTTTCTTCCTTCTACTGCAGCCTTACCTGCAGCGTCCTAGGCCCCGCCCCCTTCAGTCTCAACACCCAAGACCCCCCACCCCTCGCTGTGCGCCGGTGGATTAAATGCCGCTGACGGCATATACACTTTGCCTATGAGAGCGGCGCAGTAGAAAGCTTTCCCAGGCCTCCTTGCGCCGCACACAGTCAGTGAATCCTCCCCGCCAGGTGACGTCACACAGCTCCACCACTGCGCCCGGACCCGCAACGAATGCATCCCGATTCCAAACTGGACTGACTGGCCTTTGAAGCACCAGCTCCGTGAAGGTAGCCCAGCTGGCGAGGGCAGGTTGTCTGAGGTGAGGCATCAAACCTGTCACCTGCTAGCTGCTGCTCTGATACAGTAATGAGCAGCAAGTCAGACTGAGGCATTCTAATTCAAGATATAGGGATACAAACTATAACAGTCATAATATTTATTTACATATATAAGAATTTATAAATATGTATATAGATACACACAGTATTATGTACTGTATGTCCTAAATAAATGTTATACATTAAAAAAAAAAAAAATATATATATATATATATATATATATATATGTGTACTCCGGATCCCCGGCACTCACCCAGTCCGACTGTAAAAGGACAATCTTGCACTGGTGCCCTCCACAGGCCTTTGCTGGCCTCACGTACAGAGCTTCAATAAGAGGCGGCACTCAGTGACTTTTTCAATAATCAAATGCGTGTATTGTGGAACATCAACGTTTCGGGGACCCCCGTCCCCTTCATCAGGATAACCCAACATGACAAACAACAGTGTTTAAATAGATCACACTTACCCCCCTTTCTCGCGCTGTCCCGTTGCAAACGCCGCTGGCCACGCTGCTCCGGCTCCCTGTCTGGCGTCCCGGCGCACATCCTGTGACGCGGTCCTGCTGTCTCGGTTGCCAGGCAAGTAGTCATGACGACGCTATAAACAAACAGACTGCGATTCAACTTAAACAAAAACTGAAATCCTGTGCACCGCAAACAATATGAATAACAAATTCAATCTTTAACATTCTAATATCTGGTATTGCACCTGCAGCATAAC
Source organism: Pseudophryne corroboree (assembly GCF_028390025.1). Taxonomy (NCBI): domain Eukaryota; kingdom Metazoa; phylum Chordata; class Amphibia; order Anura; family Myobatrachidae; genus Pseudophryne; species Pseudophryne corroboree. Next base: position 594,094,141 of record NC_086448.1, read on the forward strand.
CGGAATGTGATTGTCATAAAACAAACGTGTATAAAAATAAATCATCATAACAAATTTATATAAAAAATCGGAATCTATATGAGTACTCCGTAGTGAATTGTTAAAATAGTTTCTGTGACCTTAACCCTTTAATTGTTTCTACCTAATAGACTCCCCCCAATCTACCACCTCTTATCGAGGCCCATTATTAAAAATAAGTCCTGCCGTCTCTTTGTGATAACATAACCATCTATTTACTCTATAGCTTATTGCAATAGAGTAAATAGTAAATAGCAATAAGCTATAGAGTAAATAGATAACCTAGTGAGGTTGGAGCACAAAAAGGGTTGAGCTGAGCACCCAATAGCAGAATATGGGCCAATGAAGATATCTTGTTTAAAACAATGAGGGAACATTAAGTCAGGTCATGGTTATGTTATCACAAAGAGACGCAGGACTTATTTTTAATAATGGGCCCCGATAAGAGGTGGTAGATTGCGGGAAGTCTATTAGGTAGAAACAATTAAAGGGTTAAGGTCACAGAAACTATTTTAACAATTCACTACGGAGTACTCATATAGATTCCGATTTTTTTATATAAATTTGTTATGATGATTTATTTTTATACACATGTTTGTTTTATGACAATTATATTCCGGTTATGCTGCAGGTGCAATACCAGATATTAGAATGTTAAAGATTGAATTTGTTATTCATATTGTTTGCGGTGCACAGGATTTCAGTTTTTGTTTAAGTTGAATCGCAGTCTGTTTGTTTATAGCGTCGTCATGACTACTTGCCTGGCAACCGAGACGGCAGGACCGCGTCACAGGATGTGCGCCGGGACGCCAGACAGGAAGCCGGAGCAGCGTGGGCAGCGGCGCTTGCAACGGGACAGCGCGAGAAAGGGGGGTAAGTGTGATCTATTTAAACACTGTTGTTTGTCATGTTGGGTTATCCTGATAAAGGGGACGGGGGTCCCCGAAACGTTGATGTTCCACAATACACGCATTTGATTATTGAAAAAGTCACTGAGTGCCGCCTCTTATTGAAGCTCTATATATATATATATATATATATATATATAAGCTGAACAAATGAAGCAACACTCCGAGTCTGACAGAATCAAGTGTATTTCACACAAAGTGATCCAACGTTTCGGGGTCTATGCGCCCCTTTGTCAAGGTGAACAAAGGGGCGCATAGACCCCGAAACGTTGGATCACTTTGTGTGAAATACACTTGATTCTGTCAGACTCGGAGTGCCGCTTCATTTGTTCAGCTTATTCATCTTTATTTAAGAGGGCACCGGAGCATTGTAAGCTGCATGGGGGAGTGCCGGTCCTAACAGACTTGTGTGTATATATATATATATATATATATATATATCCCCGCTGTGTCTGTCCCATTGTCCCTTCAGTGACCTCCTGTCACCCCTCTATTGAGCTGGCTGCATTGATCGTAGCTCAGCTCTAGTCAGGCAGCTTTAGCTCCACCTCCTGACCACACTGCCGGCTGAGCCGGCCCCATAGTCCCTTCACCCTGCAGCCAGGTAAACTTACACTGATGGTTGGGCCAGGTCACACTGCCGGCCCCCAGCCGTGCTTTCACACAAACTGGAAGCTGCTCTGACAAGTGGGCACATTAGCTAGGAGCAGCAGGGACTCACAATGTCAAGACAGCGGTGCGGACATCAGGGATTATGTCATGGGGGCTTGGGCTACCGTCAATGGCCTGTGAACACATAGTGGCAGTACCTGAGGAGTGGCAGTGCAGAGTGGAGTACAAGAGCAGACGGGAAGATGGAGGTAATATCCCCATGGACAGAACAGGCAGAGGGGAAAATTCAATGCAAGACTTGGGACAGTGGGGTGGGAACAATACAAGATAGTGTTAGGGTCTCCTGCCCTGTGCTGCCACGTCGTCATGGCAACCGGGAGACAAGTGCTAGTGGAGTAACCTGAGCGCAGCTGATACTCCGGTTCGGGTCTTTTGCTGTGCAGTGGTTATAGGCTCTGTGCACGGCAGGGGATCCGGTGCTGGTTTTTGTGCTCACAGTCTGTGAGGTCTGAGTGGGGCGTGGACAGCACCTGCTTTATAAGGCCTCTTTTCAGGGTAAGCAGATGCTGCTGAATCTTTGTTGGTTAGTCAGTTCATGAAAGTTAGCCAGTACTGTGTAGCTTTGTATTTGTTTGTTGCTTACTGCAAATAGGCCTGGGGATTTGGTATTACACTCTGCCAATCCAGACCTAGCAGTAAGACTGGAGTCAGTCGTTTAGCTTGCTGGGGTTCTGTTACTACTCTGTGAACTTAGCAAGTTTGCGGCTGTATTCTAAGACTTGCCTGTCTAATCCTGTCTCACTGTGCTAGGTGTCAGGGGTCAGTTTAGTGGCAGTAAGCTAAAACCTGTGCACTGCAAGTGAGAAATAGGATTGTGGAGACTCTCCTTGTGTCTATCATTCCATCTCTGACCAAGGAGTTTACTGCCACACCCGTTGGTAACCCTTTAGGGTTTTGCTGTTGCCCTTAGCAACAGCATTTCGGGTTCTCTACGTATTAAAACACAACATCTTGCTTTTTCCATCTGTGCAGTTCTAATACAAGGGAGATACCCAGTTCCTTAGCCTCTGGGCTTCTCTGTTCACTTTGTGTGTATTTTGTTACCCTATTACCTTCTGTGTACGTTATGTCATATTCCCCAGTTTGTCTGTGAGTCCATTTGTTTTGCATAACAGTTCAAACACCAGTACATTCCTGCAGACACTGGAGTGCATAACAGTTCTGACACCAGTACTTTCCTGCAGGCACTGGTGTGCATAACATATTCAGCAGCCTAATACTCCTGTTGAAATTTTTTGGGAATATGGAGCATACCCCTCAAAATACGTTGCAACAGGTGGTCGATCAGGTGCAGGTCCTGACTCGACAATTTAATGATTTGTCCATTAAAATGCACACCTCCCAGGCTGCTGGCGGAGCTCCCGCAGCAGCAGCACCTGCAGGGGTTAAGGAGCCGAAAGTAAATCTCCCGGATCGTTTTTCTGGAGATCGCTCGCAGTTCTTTTGTTTCAAGGAGAGCTGCAAGCTATACTTCCGGCTTAGGCCTCAGTCTTCTGGGTCGGAGATTCAGCGGGTGGGCATAGTGATTTCCTTGCTACAAGGAGACCCACAGGTCTGGGCATATGGGTTGCAGCCTGACTGTCCGTCGCTTAAAAGTGTTGATGCTTTTTTTACGGCACTGGGCATGTTGTATGATGACCCTGACAAGACGGCCTCAGCCGAGGCTCAGATTTCGATCCTTAAGCAAGGGCGAAGGCCAGTTGAGGTTTACTGTACGGAGTTTCGGAGGTTGGCCCATGATACCCAGTGGAATGACCCAGCCCTGAGACACCAGTACCGAAGAGGTCTTTCTAACCAGATAAAGGACCAACTGGTACAATATCCCTTGCCTGATAGCTTGGATCAGCTCATGCAGTTATCCATCCGGGTGGATAGACGGCTGAGAGAGCGTAGGCTTGAAAGGGAGACTGAGATTTCCTTCCTTCCCAAGGGAACCTCAGACTCTGAGGAATTTTCTGAGGAGCCTATGCAGATTGGGGCTACCCGCCTCTCCTCGCGTGAGAAGACGCGGAGGAGACAGCAGGGGTTGTGTTTGTACTGTGGGAATAAAGGTCATGTGGTAGTATCATGCCCAGAAAAGCCGGAAAACTTCAGGGCCTGAGGGTGATGGGAAATATCCTGTCAGGCCAGAAGTCAGAATTTCCCAAGAAGACTTTTATCATTCCGGTGACCTTGAAGATCCTCGGTCAAACTGTCAAGACTGAGGCCTTTGTGGACAGTGGGGCCGACGGGGTTTTTATGGACCGCCAATTCGCCCTGAAACACTCTGTTCCCTTAGTACCCTTGGCATCGGAAATTGAGATTTGTGGGTTAAACGGGGAACCATTATCCCAAGGTAAAATTACCTCTTGCACTAGCCAGATTTCTTTGTTTATTGGAGCCACACACTCTGAAAAATTGTCCTTTTATGTGACTGTCTGTACTTTTGCCCCATTGGTGTTGGGGTTACCCTGGTTAAGGGCCCACAATCCTCAATTTGACTGGGTCTCTGGGGAGATTCTTAGTTGGGGTACTGATTGTTTCAGGAGTTGCTTGAGCCTTCCAGTCAGGCTCTCGCAGCTAAGTTTGCCAGGATTGCCAGGGTGTTATGCAGATTTTGCGGACGTGTTCTCCAAAAAAGTTGCAGAGGTACTACCTCCCCATCGCCCCTATGACTGTGCCATTGATTTGTTGCCAAATGCTAAGCTTCCCAAGAGCAGGTTGTACTCCCTGTCACGTCCTGAGACTCAGGCTATGGCAGAGTACATTCAGGAGAACTTGGCTAAGGGATTTATCAGACCTTCACAGTCTCCAGTTGGGTCGGGGTTCTTCTTCGTGGGTAAAAAGGACGGTTCGTTGCGACCCTGCATCGACTTCAGGGAATTGAACCGTATCACGATTAAAAACTCATACCCACTGCCTCTCATTTCGGTCTTGTTTGACCAGCTTCGTACTGCCACCATTTTTTCTAAGATTGACCTACGCGGTGCGTACAATCTAATCCGAATAAGAGAGGGGGATGAATGGAAGACTGCCTTTAATACCCACTCAGGGCATTATGAATATTTGGTGATGCCTTTTGGGCTCTGTAATGCCCCGGCAGTCTTCCAGGATTTCATGAATGATGTGCTCAGGGAATATTTGGATAGATTCTTAGTTGTATACTTAGATGACATCCTAATCTTCTCCCATTCCCTGGAGGAACATCGGAAGCATGTACGCTTAGTCCTCCAGAAACTCAGAGACCACCGGCTTGGGGCGAAGCTGGAGAAGTGCGAATTTGAAGTTCAGCAAATCGCATTTCTAGGATATATTATCTCCCCAGAAGGTTTCCAAATGGAGGGTTCCAAGGTACAGGCAGTCCTGGATTGGGTGCAGCCCACTAGTTTGAAGGCGCTTCAGCGTTTCCTGGGCTTTGCGAATTTTTATAGACGATTTATCGCTGGATTTTCGTCTATAGTGGCGCCCTTGGTGGCACTCACTAAGAAAGGGGTGGATGTTGCTCACTGGTCTTGTGAGGCTAAAGCGGCTTTTGCCCGTCTCAAAAGGGCATTTGTTTCGGCCAAGGTGCTGCGACACCCAGATCCAGAGCGTCCTTTTGTGGTGGAGGTGGATGCCTCTGAGATGGGTATTGGGGCAGTGCTTTCTCAGATGGGAGTGTCTGATAATCGCCTTCATCCCTGTGCTTACTTTTCCCGTAAATTTTCGCCTGCCGAGATGAATTATGACGTGGGTAACCGGGAATTGTTGGCTATTAAGGATGCACTCGAGGAGTGGAGACACTGGCTTGAGGGGGCTAAGTTTGTGGTCTCAATTCTCACTGACCATAAGAATCTGGCATATTTAGAGTCAGCGAAGCGTCTCAATGCCAGGCAGGCACGATGGGCTTTGTTTTTTGCTCGCTTTAATTTTTTGATAACATATCGCCCTGGGTCAAAAAACATCAAGGCTGATGCGCTCTCGCGGAGTTTTGCTCCAATCCAGGAGACCACCGAGGAGCCGTTGCCCATTGTTTCCCCATCATGTATTAAAGTGGGCATTACCCAGGACCTCTTATCATTAGTCCTTAGAGCACAGGAGCAGGCTCCTCCAGACCTTCCGGTAGGTCTTTTGTTTGTGCCTCCTAGGTTAAGACAGCGAGTGTTCCTGGAATTCCATGCCAAGAAGTCGGCAGGTCACCCGGGTATTGCCAGAACTCGGGAGTTGCTATCTAGGGCGTGTGGTGGCCCTCGGTGGCTAAGGATGTGGATCAGTGGGTTCGGGCATGTGACATCTGTGCCCGAAATAAGACTCCTAGAGGGGTTCCTGTTGGCCCATTACATCCACTCTCTATCCCATCTAAGCCATGGACCCACATTTCAATGGATTTTGTGGTGGACTTGCCCAAATCCTCAGGGATGACAGCCATCTGGGTTGTCGTTGACAGGTTTTCGAAGATGGCGCACTTCGTTCCACTGGTTGGGCTGCCATCAGCCAGACGCCTGTCTGAATTATTTATGCTGCATGTTGTGCGTCTCCACGGGTTGCCACTTGATGTGGTCTCTGACCGCGGATCCCAGTTTGTGGCCAAATTCTGGAGGGCATTTTGTTCCGATCTCCAGATTTCTGTCAGCTTGTCGTCAGGCTACCATCCGCAGTCTAATGGGCAGACTGAAAGGGTGAACCAGTCCTTGGAGCAGTTCCTCAGGTGTTATGTCTCCAAGTGTCAGACTGACTGGGTTGCTCATCTGTCCATGGCGGAGTTTGCCTATAACAACGCAGCTCACTCTGCTACAGGGATCTCTCCCTTCCTTTGTGTGTATGGGCATCATCCTAAGGCCAATTCTTTTGACCCCCTGGACTCCACGCCTGGTGGTTCCTCTGTGGTTTCGATCCTTAGAGGTATTTGGCGGAAAGTGAAGAAAGCCCTTGTGTCTGTGTCATTAGTGACCAAAAGGGTTTTTGATAAGCGGAAAAGACCCTGCAGCTTCAAATTAGGAGACTTCGTCTGGTTGTCTAGCAAGAATTTGAAGTTGAGACAGCCATCTCATAAGTTAGGGCCCCGGTTCATCGGCCCTTATAAGATCACCAGGGTTATCAATCCGGTGGCATTTCAGTTAGATCTGCCCCGTTCTTTGGGTATCAATAAAACATTTAATTGTTCCCTTTTAAAACGGGCGATTAGTAATCCTTCTTCCAGTGGAAGACCTTCCCCTCTTCTGATACGTGGCCAGAGGGAGTTTGTTGTTGAAAGGATTCTTGACTCCAAGGTGGTTCGGGGTCGGCTGTCAATTTTGGTGCACTGGAAGGGGTATGGCCCGGAGGAGCGGTCGTGGGTGCGCAGTTGTGATCTTCATGCCCCCAGACTGATACGCTCTTTCTTCTCGCAGTTCCCCGATAAACCCGGTGGTAGGGGTTCTTTGACCCCTCGTCAGAGGGGGGGTACTGTTAGGGTCTCCTGCCCTGTGCTGCCACGTCGTCATGGCAACCGGGAGACAAGTGCTAGTGGAGTAACCTGAGCGCAGCTGATACTCCGGTTCGGGTCTTTTGCTGTGCAGTGGTTATAGGCTCTGTGCACGGCAGGGGATCCGGTGCTGGTTTTTGTGCTCACAGTCTGTGAGGTCTGAGTGGGGCGTGGACAGCACCTGCTTTATAAGGCCTCTTTTCAGGGTAAGCAGATGCTGCTGAATCTTTGTTGGTTAGTCAGTTCATGAAAGTTAGCCAGCACTGTGTAGCTTTGTATTTGTTTGTTGCTTACTGCAAATAGGCCTGGGGATTTGGTATTACACTCTGCCAATCCAGACCTAGCAGTAAGACTGGAGTCAGTCGTTTAGCTTGCTGGGGTTCTGTTACTACTCTGTGAACTTAGCAAGTTTGCGGCTGTATTCTAAGACTTGCCTGTCTAATCCTGTCTCACTGTGCTAGGTGTCAGGGGTCAGTTTAGTGGCAGTAAGATAAAACCTGTGCACTGCAAGTGAGAAATAGGATTGTGGAGACTCTCCTTGTGTCTATCATTCCATCTCTGACCAAGGAGTTTACTGCCACACCCGTTGGTAACCCTTTAGGGTTTTGCTGTTGCCCTTAGCAACAGCATTTCGGGTTCTCTACGTATTAAAACACAACATCTTGCTTTTTCCATCTGTGCAGTTCTAATACAAGGGAGATACCCAGTTCCTTAGCCTCTGGGCTTCTCTGTTCACTTTGTGTGTATTTTGTTACCCTATTACCTTCTGTGTACGTTATGTCATATTTCCCAGTTTGTCTGTGAGTCCATTTGTTTTGCATAACAGTTCAAACACCAGTACATTCCTGCAGACACTGGAGTGCATAACAGTTCTGACACCAGTACTTTCCTGCAGGCACTGGTGTGCATAACAGATAGAGAGCAGGGGAGGGGGGTGGACATACAAGAAAAAGGGCAGAGAGGGGGACAATACAAAGATATAGGGGAAAGAGACAATAAAAGACATGGGGTGTGGTGGTGCTATGAACAAAACAAGATATAGAGAGCATGGGGGAAGTGACAATGCAAGACATAGAAGGCAGATGAGGAGCAGTGCAATACAGGATATACAAATGGGGAGGGGCAGACAATACAATACAAGGCATACAGTTGGGGAATGGGACTGACAGCGCAATGCAGGATATGCAGATGGGGAAGGGGCGGACAGCACAATGCAGTACATACTTATGGCAGGGCAGACAGCACAATGCAGGACATACAGATGGGGGAGGGATGGACAGCACAATGCAGGATATACATATGGTGATATACGGACAGCGCAATACAGGACATAGAGATGAGGGACACAGACAGTACAATGTAGGACACACAGTTAACGGGAAGCAAGCAACACAATGCAGGACATATAGCTGGAAGAGAGAGACAACACAATGTAGGACATACAGTTGGGGACGGGGTAACACAATGCAGGATATACTGTACAAATGAAGGGGGCAAAAGGCAGAGTGCAGGATATACAGCTGAGAGGTTGCACAATACAAAACATATAGTGACGAGGCTTTGGACAACAAAATCAAGATATGGGGTGATAACAATAAAACACAGACATATGAAGGACTTTTTTGTCATACTAGGGTCACATCACCTAGGGATGCTTCAGTTTATTCACTGGTAGACTCTCAAATTAAACTATTCATATAAGTGAAGAGGGGAGGGAGACTGTGTGTGGGATTTACTAACCTTGCGGTGTACATCCCACCACACATCACTGATCATTGCACTGACTAATCGCACATGCACTAACATATGCGATTAGTTTTGCGAAGGACAGCTCTTCCGATAAGAGCTGTCCTTCACGATATGCTCCTTTCCATGGATATCTGGGTTTATGACCCGGGAGTCCATCTGCACATGCGCAGAGAGACGTGGTGGCCGTGGGGCATGCTGGGAGGGATCCTTTTGCTGGTGTTACCCTCCGCATCAGAAACCCAGCGTGCAGGGATTAGTGCATATGGAAAATGCAGTGAAATCCCGAAAAACTGGGGGGGTTTACTGCATTTTCACATTAGTGCATCCTGCACCTGAGATTGCTGAAGGGAGGCGGTAGCGATTCCCTCCCTGGTGCTAGCCATATCCAAAACTCCCTGTACAGGTCACACCCCCATAGCAGTGGTCACTCTCCCAAATAACCAGTCACACCACACACACACACACATCCCAATATTGGTCACACGCAGTCAGTGCCGCCATCAGAAATTCTGGGGCCCGGGACCCGCAAAATAGGCAGGGCCCTCCCAAAAATTTTAATTCATTAATTAAGAAAAATAATATATATAAAAAAAAATATATATATATATATATATATATATATATAGTCTGGAATAAATCCGGCACTCTGTTAGTCAATAGTTAATAGCCTGTGTGCCTTTGCTGAATGGTGTATACATGCAATTGTTCAGAACAAGTTTTCTTCAGAACAGGCACGGCACTCCAGGACTTAGCAATGAAAAAAATACTTTATATCAACACATGAAAACAATGTGTATACATCACCAAGCACGAGCAATCTTTACAATGCTGCATTTCGGGCCCCGCAGGGTCCCTTCGTCAGGTACATGCTAGTGCTGAAAATGAATGAAACAACAGACATATACTGGGTGATGATAATTAACTTACCTAAGTAGCCTCCCCATGTCGGCGTGTGCCACCTCCAGAGCGCGTGGAACTTCCGGTAAGCTGAGGGCGCCGTCCTGATGACATCATCAAGATGCTCAGTTGTCATGGCAACCCGGCTACGCCGTTCACTGTAGCGCCACTGTGGTCATCATAGCCTTACAGGGAGAAGCTACTGAATCTAAATACAAAAACTAAACTAAACACAACTACATTACAACAATCACATATATAGCTACAATATCTATGATTTATATATATATTGAATAGCGCCAATCTAACGAGCGCTGTCGATAATATAGCAGTCAGGTTGACTCAATTACTTGTTCTGAACAATTGCATATATATATATATATATATATATATAACCATACAAAATAAATATATATACACACACACTTTCTCTCTCCCACTCACTCTTGCTCAACTTACCTATTACAGGCTGGCCGAAGATGCAGCAGCCTGGTTCCGTGTAGCTCCGCCCCCTCCATTTTGTGTAGCTCCGCCCCCATCTGTGCCCGCAGCACCCCCCTGATGGCGGGCCTGCACACAGTGCGGCAGCACACAACAGGCCTTTCATAAATTTCAGCTCCAGGCCCTTCTGAACCTTAATCTGGCACTGAACTTACAGTATTCCTGCCACTCACACTATTATTCATGCTAAGTACCATACAATTACTCTCAATGTGTTCATCAATAGCACTCCCTCTTGCCACTCTCTGCCACTATCTACCATTCTTATTCTGCGACCCTGCCACCTTTGTCAGTTACTCAAACTTACCCTATATAATTAGAAATACACTTTTAGGAATCTTATCACATGTATGCATTATGTGTCCTGCCACATTTCTATTCACACATTCTCACAAATACACTAAGCATCAGGTCTGATCAGCTCTTGGGTTCACCTCTTTCAGATGAAGTCCCCTGGGAAACACTCTGACCATGATGACATGTGGGACTAGCAGAAGTTTAAAAAGGTGAGTTCCTGAGGACTATGAGTCTGATTCAGAGGTGCATGCAGTTACATTTGCAACAATGATTCCTGCCACAGCATACTTGTGAAGATATGGTAATGACTCAGTCACTGTCTTGTGTACAGAGACGCCCACCACTGGCATCTCAGAGCTGCTTCATATGTTCAAAAGATGCAACATTGGGTACATCTATCACACATCAGTTTCACCATCAAACTTCTGAGCAATCCCATGTGTCTCCTCTCAGAATATCAATCCCAATGAAGACACTGTATCTAGTTCAACTGTGGCTGACTGGGACATTACCAGAAAATAGAAGTGACATACTTGTGTTTTTATAGCAAATCCAGTTATGTCCCCCAAATGGTTGCTTGTCACTGTGTGAATAAAACCTCACTGTGTCCACCATTGCTGATCAATCACATCATGTGCGCAGTGCATCTGCGACACATGCGCAGTGGCAAAAAAATCGCTCTGCTGAATCCAACATTGCATCTGCTACTGAATCAGGCCTTATGTGTCTTAGTGTGAAGGCACTTAGCAGCTCTACAATTGAGAGGGAAAGACAGCAATATGGGGTAAAGAAAACAGATAGAAGAGGGAAGAGAGATAAAGTGGAGGATGGCGAGAAAGGGATGGAATAGAAAGAGGATGATGAAAAGAGTTATGGAAAAAAGAGTATGCTTTCAGATTGTCAGCATGATCATAATGTTTACTTTCAATAAAATTGACAATAAAATGTTGTGAGAGGATTTTGAATCCGCTTAATGGTTAGGATTAGGGTAGGCTTTGATTAGTGTTAAGGATATTAATAGGCTGTGGTTAGAGTTAGGTTTATAGTTATGGATAGTTCCAGGAACAAAGGAAAACTGTTTGGTTGACATTCTGACTGACACCATTCATAATGTTGACATGTTAACATTGTGGCTGCAGTCATTTCAAATGTCAATCTCCCACCCATGTTGACATTCATAGTGCAATAAGGCTTAATACCATTGTACATGAAGAGGCTATGATAAAACCCATACCATGTGTATAAAATAAGACAGCTTTCCTCATATTCTGTAATGCAGGACTTTAGTAAGAGCACCTCACTTCAAGACCGCATTTAGTGATTACTTAGCATCATCAATCTGAAAGTAGATGAAAAGAAGGGCACTTCCTATTGCACTAAATCTTAATATAATTTATTAATATTAAAGTGGACCCATACAATATGTAAAAAACATGATCAGCTTACAGTATCTCATATGCTTTTCTGAAGGTCCCCAGGAAAGGTCACTTGACATAATTTGAAGTTTTAAATGGAATTGAAAAACATAGAAAAAACATCTAATGCAAATGTAGTGTAATACAGTGTTAAAAATTGAGAGTTTCAAGTATTATAAGTAAATGCCCATACATTAAATGTAATAAAAAAGGCTTATCTGGGATTCAGCGTATCACATAGTACCTAACGCATTTTATTGATAAAAGCAGTTGAATTGTGTTTGAGGGCAGGTATATATGTCAAAGGTTTATTATGAGTTTAAAACCACCAGGAAAATGTCTGTATCTGCAAACCAGACTTAGGGGTCTAGTTACTAAGCCTTGGATGGAGATAAAGTCACTGGAGATAAAGTACCAGCCAATCAGCTCCTAACTGCCATGTCACAGGATGTGTTTGAAAAATGACAGTTAGGAGATGATTGGCTGGTACTTTATCTCCAGCCACTTTATCTCCATCCAAGGCTTAGTAAATAGACCCCTTAATTACAGTTTTTAGTAAAAGCCGCTTTAAGACTCCCTGGAGTATGGATTGAGATAGAGGGTGGGCTCCGTCCATTAGATCTAGTCTGGGTCTTGAGGGCCTGTAGCCTTAGAGAAGGCTAATCAGTGCTAACACCTGCATGTGTGTGATACAGTATAAGCCTGTCAGCCTAGGCAGGAAGTCTCTCATTTGCCTGGGCCTGACTATTTTGATGCCCTAGGCAATATTCTGGCTGGTTCCACAGCATGATGGTAACATGATGAGGATGACAGGGAGACATTGGGCAACAGGGAGAGTATGACAGGCAGACATTGGGTTACAGGGAGAGAGAGTTGTCAGAGAGAGAGTGACAGGGAGATAGTGGGTGACATGGTGAGGATGACAGGAAGATAGTGGGTAATAGGAATAGGGTGGCAGGAGGATAGTTGGTGAATGGTAAATTTACTGTCTTGGGGCTAGGTGTGAGATGGGCTGGCTCTCTACATGCTGTTCCTCCTATCTGCCTGGCCTCAATCATCTTAGCGGCACCCCCTCCCATCAGCAGCAGCCTGTTAGTCCCCAGCAGTCACACAGTAGGGAGAGGGGAGGAGTAGTCAGAGTCCTTAGTCATGGCCCATAGAGCAGCATGACTGTGTAGTAATGAGTCCAGGTGCAATATGGGAACTTAAAGTTGCCCTGGGAAAATTTTCTGGAAGTGGCCTCACAGGGTTGGAACCAAATCAACTGTAGGCTGAGCCAACACCCTAACATCAGCCTAATTCTAACACCACCCTAATTGCAGCCTTACCCTAACCACAGCCTAATTCTAGCCCCACACTAACTACAGCCTAACCCTAACCGCAATCCAATCCTACCCCTAGCTGCAGTCTTACTCTAACTCCAGCCTAACCCTTAACTAGCCTAATATTAGCCCCAACCTAACCAAAAACCAATCTAATACCATCCTAATTGCAATCTAACCCTAAATGCAGTCTTACCCTCTGTTTCATACTTCTGAGGAAGTCCAGTAGTAGCATGTAAGGATGAAACAAGGACCATTACTCCAGAGGCGTCACTGGGTGTGGTGACACCCAGTGCGCACCCTTCATATGCCAGCATGCAAAAGGGTGCGTGGCCACAAAGAAAGGGGCATGGCCTCGTGGATCATCACTCCGGGGGCTTGCCCAGCATCTACGGAGATGCTGGGCTGTTCTGGGCTGCCCCCAGAGACTGCCTGCATCGCTGTCGGCTCCTCTGTTATGACAGGAGCCAGGTGCTGTAGCAGAATTTCACACTGCAGCACCTGGCTCCTGTCTCTGCGGAGGAACCCACAGATTGGTGTAACCCCTTCTAGGCGTCAAACCCGGGTGCGGGACACATGCCCCGCACTGCCTTGTGACACCACTGCACTACTCTACCCCTTTACAGATGGGTCTGCAAGCCATCTTACATAAGCTGTTATAACTTTTTGATATTGTACGGGCATTATTTTATTTTCTATTACTAAATCTGTGTGAAATTGTCTTACACTATTTTGTATATTCTCAATTCTTCTTTCTTATGGCATATTCCTTGGGCATCCCATGGAAGGATTATTTTCAGACTGCATTGAAGCAGTCTCTCTCTCTCTCTCTCTCTCTCTCTCTCTCTATATATATATATATATATACAATGTACACATCGGCACTCACAACTTCAGTGTCAGTGTCAGGCAGACCACTGTTAGCTGCTTCCATTGTCAGGAGCATACGCATATATACATTTTCTTATATAAGTAACACCACCACAGAAGTGATTGCAGATATGTGTATCTCTTCCACCCCCATCACCAGCTCCAGCACACAGTATTGCAGACATGACGTTAATGTCCGGGAATAGGTTACCCCCACAGAGTGACAGCTGCATTACCATAACAAACAGATAAACAGCACTATAGAATAAAATACAGGAGAACATTAGTAAACAGAGAAATGTATCATAAAAAAACAAAGCAGATACAGCACATTAGCAAAGGAGAAAATTAAAATACATGAGGATGCACATTTGTCTTTTATTAAAACTGATGCCACATCAAACTGGTTGGAAAAACTTTAAAGTCAAGTGGACAGGTATAAAAGAGACTTAATTAAATTTAAACAGGATAGGTTTGCTTTAGTAAACCATGACTATGAGGAGAGAAGGGTGTATAATTGGGTTAATAACACTTCCATTAGACACAGACCACAGAAAAGAAAACTTTGATTCAGCATCACTCAGCATTACTGTATAAACTTGGTAACTGCTATCATATCAGAATTAAAGTGACACAAGTTAAAATAAATGAGTTTACACAGGAGTGCAAGGTGAAATTCATTGATCAATTCAGAATTAAAACCCCAGTGTTTATTTTGGTGGGTGAGTTTATTATGGTGAGTGCTGAGCTCTGTTATTTTTATTTATACAATGTGGTCACATGCCACGTTGCACCTCAAACCTGGGAATGGTGAGTATAGTTTTGTACCACAAGCCTGGGAATGGTGAGTGTAGTGGATTAATGTTTTTATATATTTTTGTTAATAATTTTTTCATTAATCTTTTTGTGATCAAGTTGGCAGGTGAGCTTTATACCAGTTAGCATACCTTATGTTTAATTCTGATGTGATAGCAGTTACCAGGTTCATAATTCTGAGTGACACAGTAGGACCTGCAGTGAAATGGGGTCCCTTGACGTGGGCAGAGCTCTGTTTTATATATGTATATATATATATATATATATATATGTATATACACACACATATATATATATATATATATATATATATATATAAAATAAGTGCAAGGTCATGCCCTTATATTACGGTGGTTGAATTGAATAAACAGAATTTCCCAGTAGCGATGTTGCTGGAATAGCTACACATCAAAAGTTATTGGACGTACTAAGATGAAATTTGGTATGTACAGGTAAAACTCTTGCTTTGTGCTGCATGCCAAATTTCAGGGGGAAAGGAATAAATTAAATTTGGAATAATCTATATTTGAAAAAGTTAGTGTTATTCTTCTACTTACTGTTTGGCCAAAAGTTTCAGTTTTCAACTTTATGAGGTACTGTTTTATTGGAAGCCATAACTCAGGATACAGAATTATTTAGGTCTAGGTTTTTTTTTGTTAGATAGAATTCAGTTTAGGGCTTTTTGGAGTTAAGGGTTTTGAGCAGGTTTTTTAAATGTATTAAAACATGTCCAATTTTAAAGATAGAGAATTTCAATTTGTTGCACTTGTCAAGTAGCTGCCTGTAGGGGGGTATACACAGAGTGGCTTCACTTGAGAGCATCAATATGGCTGAATTTTCCAAGCATTCAGTTTATAGTCTGTAAACTGGAGATAAGTTACTTATATCTGAGTGATACAGTAAAGCAGAGGATGTTTTGGGGCCGGTGTGGGCACATTACCACTGTAATTGGCCCTGGCACTGCTCTCATTAACAAGTTTAATTTTCTGGTTGGAGCAGTGCCAGAGGCGGCTCATAAGGCACGTGATTATGATGTCACTACTTGATTAACTTATTCACTGCACTGCTGCCACATCACTGCAGCAGGGCTAATCAGCAATGTGTTTGGAGAAGCTTGCACAGATCAGTGTGATCTGTGCAGGCTTCTATGTGTTAAAAGTAAAAAAAAAGTAGAAAAAAATAGACAAAAAAAGTGTGGGGTCCACCTCCCAACAAGCATAACCAGCCTGGGGCTATTTATTTGAGCTGGCCCTGGTTCAAAAAATGGGTCCCCCTGCGAAACAATTCACCCCCCCAATACTAGTCAGCATAGGCTGGGGATTCCGAGGGAAGCAGGGACCACCCCAATAAAAGAACCACAAGTAAAAGCATGTGGTGCATTAGGGGCCCGCAGATACAGATTTTCCCCCTGTAAAATAAATTTGAAAATAGACAGAGTACACACACACTGCAGACAGTAAACTTTTAATACATACCCAAACACTAACATTACATACTCACCTTGTACCCAACCCCAGTCATTCCTCTAGTAGGCATCCCAAGGTAAATAAAATAAATAATGAAGATCCAATCCACCAGATAGAGCAGCACTGTATGTTCATACTCAGTAGCGGATCTTGCCACGGGCAAGCAGGACTTTTGCCCGGGGCGCCGCCTTCCGGAGGGTGCCGCACCATGGCAAGATCCGCTGCTGCTGGGCCCCCCGCTGCCGCTGCCCGCTGTCCCGCTGCCCGCTGTGAAGGGAAACTAGACGCGTAGCGTCTAGTTTCCCTTTGTCGGCTGCCCGTTGTGAAGGGAAACTAGACGCTAGCGTCTAGTTTCCCTTCGTGGAGAGGACCTTTACTGTAACGATGTGCAGTGCGCGTTGACGTCATCGGTTGACGGTGCGCGTAGCATCTAGTTTCCCTTCGTCGGCTGCCCATTGTGAAGGGAAACTAGACGCTAACGTCTAGTTTCCCTTCGTGGAGAGGACCTTTACTGTAACGATGTGCAGTGCACGTTGACGTCATCGCGCACCGCACAGCAAAGGTCCTCTCCACGAAGGGAACTAGACGCTTAGCGTCTAGTTTTCCTTCGTGGAGAGGACCTTTGCTGTGCGGTGCGCGATGACGTCATCGTGCACCGCACATCCTACTACAGTACAGGGGGCGTAACTGACCACGCCGCCTGTATGAAGCCACGCCTCCTAATGCCACCCAGGGCGCAAGAATCCCCGGAACCGGCCATGTTCATACTGTACATACCGAGATGCTCCTGAAAGTGACAGGACCCATGAGATTTTCTTTCCTGCACTTGGAAGGCTGCTAACATGGGAACCACAGTTTGATTGGCTGATAGCAGCATGCATTGCCCATTTCAAAACCTTGATTGGCTTGCTAACAGTCCCATCTTTACAGTTCAAGATGGCCACAGTAAGACAATCATGGCTCACCACGCCCCCTTTTGGATGGCTTAAATGAGCCAGTGCAAGGAAGGGACAGGCCATACTGTATAGGCACGATAGTCTTGGCAATCAATTTATGATTGCCGTGGCTAGAGGCAGAGATGACCAAGGACTCATCTGCACCATAAGACTGCCATATACTGTATATCCCTTAAATACCCATTAGAGCATCCCACATGCCCTCAGGCCATACCACAAGAAAACCTATATATGGGTCAATTTGAGGAGGATGTAGTGTGGGGCAGGTAGTTCGGAGCGAACCTCATCCTATATGGTAGATTTATAGACAATTTATTTTTTTATTTGGGATGGGGATGCAGTCTATTGATTTATTCCTCACATATATTAATAATAATAAATATGGTCTTAAATTCACATCTACGTCAAGTAAAGATAAGATAAACTTTTTGGACATTGCACTACCTGTAGAGGGGGATAGATTGAAAACTGCCACATATATAAAACAAGTGGCTCAAAGTAGGTACCTTGACTATAGGAGCTCGCATGCAAAAAGTTGGAAGGATAATATTCCAAAGGGGTAGCTCATTAGACTTAAGCGGACCTGTTTAAAAGAAGAAATATTTGAGAAACAGGCCCAAACCATGTTCCAATCTTTTTTGGAACAAGGGTATCCATGGGGCATTATACAAAGTGCCATGAATGAAGTTAGGAAATTGGATAGAGGGAACCTTTGAGCTATGGAATGGAAGAACAGGAGAGATGATGAAATAGCAAACTTGGAGGAGGGGAGATCAGCCCTTATCATGACAAAGTATAACAGTTGTGCCTATGAGATCAAAAGAATAATAAAAAAAAACTCAGAACTTCTAAAAATGGATAAAGGAGGTGGTGGATCTAAATGGAACAATAATTTTCAGAAAATCTGAAAATCTAAAATTGAAACTAGTTTCTAGCCACTTCAAATGAAAATATGAACCATCCACAATGGAAAATATATGGCTTCCTATTAGACCCCTAGGGTTTCATAGGTGTGGAAAATCAGCATGCAATACATGTAAACATACAAACAAAAAAGAAATTGATTTTACATCTAATCAAAGTGGGGAAGTTTTCCAAATTAAGCAAGTCATTAATTGCAGGTCGACATATGTTGTGTACATTGTGCAGTGCGGCTGTGGGAAGCAGTATGTAGGTCGTACTACATGCACACTAAATATAAGGTTCATGGAACATTGGAGGAATATCAATAAAGGTATAAAAACACATCCTCTCTCCAGCCACACTGCACACTGTCCTAACTCCACACCTAATGACATCAAAATCAATAGAATTGAACAGATTAAACTCACAAGCAGAGGGGGAGACAGGTTTAGCCATTTGTGTCAAAGAGAAGCATTTTGGATATATTGACTAAATACAATGTTTCCAAATGGACTTAACGACACAGTGGAAATAAACAATATTTAACATATAGGGGTATATGCAATTGCGGTCGAATTCCGGCTGGAATTCGACCGTTTTTAAATTCGACACAATTCGACAGTCGAATTCCGGCCGGGGGGTGCCGGAATTCGACATATTCAATACAAAACGGATTCGACAGTCCCGCTGTCGAAAAACGGAGGAATTGACGGATAAGTGCGTCCTGGATTTGACTTTTCCGACGGCGCAGAAATGGTTAAAAAACACTGGAAAAAAATGCGTGGGGTCCCCCCTCCTAAGCATAACCAGCCTCAGGCTCTTGGAGCCGGTCCTGGTTGCAAAAATACGTGGAAAAAAATGACAGGGGATCCCCCGTATTTTAACAACCAGCACCGGGCTCTGCACCTGGTCCTGGTACAAAAAATACGGGGGACAAAAAGCGTAGGGGTCCCCCGTATTTTTTGTACCAGCACCGGGCTCCACTAGCTGGACAGATAATGCCACAGCCGGGGGACACATTTATACCGCTCCCTGCGGCCGTGGCATTAAATACCCAACTAGACACCCCTGGCCGGGGTAACCTGGAGGAGTGGGAACCCCTTAAATCAAGGCCCCCCCCCAGCCACCCAAGGGCCAGGGGTGAAGCCCGAGGCTGTCCCCCCATCCAAGGGCTGCGGATGGGGGGCTGATAGCCTTGTTGAAAATGAAAGAATATTGGTTTTTACAGAAGAACTACAAGTCCCAGCAAGCCTCCCCGTAAACTGGTACTTGGAGAACCACAAGTACCAGCATGCAGGGGGAAAACGGGCCCGCTGGTACCTGTAGTTCTTCTGCAAAAAAAATACCCAAATAAAAACAGGACACGCACACCTTGAAAGTACAACTTTATTACATACATGCCGACAAATACATACTTACTTATGTTGACACGCCGACTCTGTCCACGTCTCCAATGTCGACGACAATCCGGGGTACCTGAAAATAAAATTATACTCACCTAAATCCAGTGTCCAGTGATATTTGTAATCCACGCACTTGGCAAAAAAAAAACGCATACCCGATCCACACGGACTGAAAGGGGTCCCATGTTTACACATGGGACCCCTTTCCCCGAATGCAAAGACCCCCCGTGACTGCTGTCACAGAGGGTCCCTTCAGCCAATCAGGGAGCGCCACGTCGTGGCACTCTCCTGATTGGCTATACGCGTCTGAGCTGTCAGACGCGCATTGCACAGCCCCCTCCATTATCTTCAATGGTGGGAACTTTGCGGTCAGCGGTGAGGTCACCCGCAGTCAGCGGCTGACCGCAGGTAACCTCACCATTGACCGCAAAGTTCCCACCATTGAATATAATGGAGGGGCTGTGCGATGCGCTGTCTGCCAGCTCAGACGTGCATAGGCAATCAGGAGAGTGCCAGGACTTGGCGCTCCCTGATTGCCTGAAGGGACCCTCAGTGACTGGAGTCATGGGGGGTCACAGCATTTGGGGACCCCTTTCAGTCCGTGTGGATTGGGTATGCATTTTTTTTTTGCCAAGTACGAGGATTACAAATATCACTGGACACTGGATTTAGGTGAGTATAATTTTATTTTCAGGTACTCCGGATTGTTGTCGACATTGGAGACATGGACAGAGTCGGCGTGTCAACATAGGTAAGTATGTATATGTCGGCATGTATGTAATAAAGTTGTACTTTCAAGGTGTGCGTGTCCTGTTTTTATTAGGTATTTTTTTTGCAGAAGAACTACAGGTACCAGCGGGCTCGTTTCCCCCCGCATGCTGGTACTTGTGGTTCTCCAAGTACCAGCTTGCGGGGGGGCTTGCTGGGACTTGTAGTTCTTCTGCAAAAAAACAATATTCTTTCATTTTCAACAAGGCTATCAGCCCCCCATCCGCAGCCCTTGGATGGGGGGGGCAACCTCGGGCTTGACCCCTGGCTCTTGGGTGGCTGGAGGGGGGGACCGCTTGATTTAAGGGGTCCCCACTCCTCCAAGGTACCCCGGCCAGTGGTGACTTTTTGGGGTTTTAATGCCATGGCCGCAGGGACCGGTATAAAAGTTTCCCCCGGCTGTGGCATTATCTCCCCAGCTAGTGGAGCCCGGTGCTGGTACAAAAAATATGGGGGACCCCTACGCTTTTTGTCCCCCGTATTTTTTGCACCAGGACTGGACGCAGAGCCCGGTGCTGGTTCTAAAAATACGGGGGATCCCCTGTCCGTTTCCCCCCCGTATTTTTACAACCAGGTCCGGCTCGAAGAGCCTGAGGCTGGTTAAGCTTAGGAGAGGGTACCCCACACATTTTATTTCTTGATTTTAACCCATTCCCACCCCTTCCAACTAAAAACCATGCTCTCTCTGTTTTAGTCAGTTAAAAAAAATATTCTTTTAAAAAATATATAAATAATACTTGTGTCCTTCTAATAGACAAACCAAGTACATAATCCCTTCTAATATAATAGATATGCTTTTAGCAATAAAAAAACACAAACAAAACATGTTTTAAATTTTTTTTATTTGATTCCGCCAGCAAAGTGAGGTGGAAGGAAATTGACGATATTACTGTCGAAAAGCACTAAAGTCGAATCGACATTCTTCAATTGAATATACTTTTGTCGAATTGCCGCATTTTTACCACTGCAGACATGTCAAATTTTCAAAATGTCGAATTGCAAAAAGTCGAATCTGAAAAGTCCGTTTTTTTGTCGAAAAGTACTGTATTGCATTGTCGATTTTTTTTTTGTGTCAAAAATGCCCTGTTTATCGACATTTTCGGGAATTCGACCGCAATTGCATATACCCCATAGTCTCCTCACTACCAATAGACAATGGAAGTTCATAATAACCACTGGGAATAATGAATCTTTGGGGTACATATACCTTGTAGTATGTCCTTCCTCATGTGTGTACATATTATACATATTTCATATTTATCGATGCTTGGCACATATTCTGGATGACATCGGATGTCCGTCCGAGCCATCCGGAATAGAAGGCCAAGTATAAAGGATGAAAGAGGAAGGGGAATATGAGTTATACTTTTGCTCCCTCCATCACTTCTCCTTTTTAGATTTATTGGAGGAGTAGTTGGAAAAAAAAGTAGGGGATATCTGTTTACAGGAGTAGTCCTTTTTTTTTTTAGTGGGACCTCTTGGGTGAATGCCGAGTGAGATCTATAATTATGTAGACAATAATCTGTGAAGGAACAAAAGAACTCACATTCAGTGTTACATTTAATACAATTATGTTTATAGAAAGAATGTGTATAATTAACATAAATATAATACAGTATAAGGGTAAAGAAAGAAAAAAATCGATTGATTTGAAATTAGAAATTTATCTCAATATATATATATATATATATATATATATACATATATATATATATATATATATATATATGAAAAATATGGAGTGTGGTTCACTAAATATTAAACAAAATATATGTATATAAACAGTACTGATATGATATTTTATATATATATATATATATATATTAGTAATGAGCGGGTTCGGTTTCTCGGAAACCGAACCCCCCCGAACTTCACCCATTTTACACGGGTCCGAGGCAGGTTCGAACCTTCCCGCCTTGCTCGGTTAACCCGAGCACGCCCGAACGTCATCATCCCGCTGTCGGATTCTTGCGAGATTCAGATTCTATATAAGCAGCCGCGCGTCGCCGCCATTTTCACTCGTGCATTGGAGATGATAGGGAGAGGACGTGGCTGGCGTCCTCTCCGTTTATTGTTGAACTTGATTGCTTAGCTGTTAGGAGGAGTATAGTGCAGAGTTTTGCTGATCAGTGACCACCAGTTTTATCCGTTCTCTGCCTGAAAAAAACGCTCCATATCTGTGCTCAGTGTGCTGCATAATATATCTGTGCTCACACTGCTTAATTGTGGGGACTGGGGAGCAGCTGTATTATATAGCAGGAGTACAGTGCAGAGTTTTGCTGACAGTGACCACCAGTATACGTTGTCTGCCTGAAAAACAATCCATATCTGTGCTCAGTGTGCTGCTTTATTGTGGGGACTGGGGACCACCAGTATAATTAATATTATATAGGAGGAGTACAGTGCAGAGTTTTGCTGACCAGTGACCACCAGTATACTATATATAGCAGTACGATACGGAAGGTCACTGCTGTGCCTATCTCTGTGTCGTCATTAAGTATACTATCCATCTACATTCTATACCTGTGGTGCATTTTAGTTTTGCAGTTTGCTGACACAGTGACCACCAGTATACTATATATAGCAGTACGATACGGAAGGCCACTGCTGTGCCTACCTCTGTGTCATCATTAAGTATACTATCCATCTACATTCTATACCTGTGGTGCATTTTAGTTTTGCAGTTTGCTGACACAGTGACCACCAGTATACTATATATAGCAGTACGATACGGAAGGCCACTGCTGTGCCTATCTCTGTGTCGTCATTAAGTATACTATCCATCTACATTCTATACCTGTGGTGCATTTTAGTTTTGCAGTTTGCTGACACAGTGACCACCAGTATACTATATATAGCAGTAGGATACAGAAGGCCACTGCTGTGCCTACCTCTGTGTCATCATTAAGTATACTATCCATCTACATTCTATACCTGTGGTGCATTTTAGTTTTGCAGTTTGCTGACACAGTGACCACCAGTATAATATATATAGCAGTACGATACGGAAGGCCACTGCTGTGCCTACCTCTGTGTCGTCATTAAGTATACTATCCATCTACATTCTATACCTGTGGTGCATTTTAGTTTTGCAGTTTGCTGACACAGTGACCACCAGTATACTATATATAGCAGTACGATACGGAAGGCCACTGCTGTGCCTACCTCTGTGTCGTCATTAAGTATACTATCCATCTACATTCTATACCTGTGGTGCATTTTAGTTTTGCAGTTTGCTGACACAGTGACCACCAGTATACTATATATAGCAGTACGATACGGAAGGCCACTGCTGTGCCTACCTCTGTGTCGTCATTAAGTATACTATCCATCTACATTCTATACCTGTGGTGCATTTTAGTTTTGCAGTTTGCTGACACAGTGACCACCAGTATACTATATATAGCAGTACGATACGGAAGGCCACTGCTGTGCCTACCTCTGTGTCATCATTAAGTATACTATCCATCTACATTCTATACCTGTGGTGCATTTTAGTTTTGCAGTTTGCTGACACAGTGACCACCAGTATACTATATATAGCAGTACGATACGGAAGGCCACTGCTGTGCCTATCTCTGTGTCGTCATTAAGTATACTATCCATCTACATTCTATACCTGTGGTGCATTTTAGTTTTGCAGTTTGCTGACACAGTGACCACCAGTATACTATATATAGCAGTAGGATACAGAAGGCCACTGCTGTGCCTACCTCTGTGTCATCATTAAGTATACTATCCATCTACATTCTATACCTGTGGTGCATTTTAGTTTTGCAGTTTGCTGACACAGTGACCACCAGTATAATATATATAGCAGTACGATACGGAAGGCCACTGCTGTGCATACCTCTGTGTCGTCATTAAGTATACTATCCATGTACATTCTATACCTGTGGTGCGCCTCTTTTTTATTTGCATCATGTGCTGTTTGGGGACAATTTTTTTGAAGTGCCATCCTGTCTTGACACCGCAGTGCCACTCCTAGATGGGACAGGTGTTTGTGTCGGCCACTTGTGTCGCTTAGCTTAGTCACACAGCGACCTTGGTGCGCTTCTTTTTTTCTTTGCATCATGTGCTGTTTGGGGACAATTTTTTGAAGTGCCATCCTGTCTTGACACTGCAGTGCCACTCCTAGATGGGCCAGGTGTTTGTGTCGGCCACTTGTGTCGCTTAGCTTAGTCACACAGCGACCTTGATGCGCCTCTTTTTTTCTTTGCATCATGTGCTGTTTGGGGACAATTCTTTTGAAGTGCCATCCTGTCTTGACACTGCAGTGCCACTCCTAGATGGGCCAGGTGTTTGTGTCGGCCACTTGCATTGCTTAGCTTAGTCACACAGCGACCTTGGTGCGCCTCTTTTTTTCTTTGCATCATGTGCTGTTTGGGGACAATTTTTTTGAAGTGCCATCCTGTCTTGACACTACAGTGCCACTCCTAGATGGGCCAGGTGTTTGTGTCGGCCACTTGTGTCGCTTAGCTTAGTCACACAGCGACCTTGGTGCGCCTCTTTTTTTCTTTGCATCATGTGCTGTTTGGGGACAATTTTTTTGAAGTGCCATCCTGTCTTGACACTGCAGTGCCACTCCTAGATGGGCCAGGTGTTTGTGTCGGCCACTTGTGTCGCTTAGCTTAGTCACACAGCGACCTTGGTGCGCCTCTTTTTTTCTTTGCATCATGTGCTGTTTGGGGACAATTTTTTTGAAGTGCAATCCTGCCTGACACTGCAGTGCCACTCCTAGATGGGCCAGGTGTTTGTGTCGGCCACTTGTGTCGCTTAGCTTAGCCATCCAGCGACCACGGTGCAAATTGTAGGACTAAAAATAATATTTTGAGGTGTGAGGTGTTCAGAATAGACTGGAAATGAGTGGAAATTATGGTTATTGAGGTTAATAATACTATGGGATCAAAATGACCCCCAAATTTTATGATTTAAGCTGTTTTTTAGGGTTTTCTGAAAAAAACACCTGAATCCAAAACACACCCGAATCCGACAAAAAATTTTCGGTGAGTTTTTGCCAAAACGCGTTCGAATCCAAAACACGGCCGCGGAACCGAATCCAAAACCAAAACACAAAACCCGAAAAATGTCCGGTGCACATCACTAATATATATATATATATATATATATCCAAAGAAGTCATCCACGGCACTCAGTAAATAATTCGCAAAGAGGCAGAAATATAGCATATTGCTATATTTCTGCCTCTTTGCGAATTATTTACTGAGTGCCGTGGATGACTTCTTTGGATATATTGGTGTACTGCCTGTGCACCTACCGCTGGCACCGGGACTTTTACTGCTGTATTTAACAGGTGTGCTGTCCGTCTCCATGTATATATATATATATATATATATATATATATATATATATGAAGAGTATGGATATAATATAGTAAAATAAATAACATATATGAGAATACCCAGGTATAGAATAGAGAATACAATGATGTAAATTAATTTATATATGAAGAGTTAATAATGAAGTAATGTCTGTAAGAGATGATCCCGTTTAATAGAAGCAATTAATTTAACCAGCCTTTATATCGTATTGAGAGGATATATGTGATATATAATGAGTCTGTAGGTAAGAACTTGAAGCAGGTCCATTTAAAGGACAGACACTTTAACACATCTGCGTTATAAGGATCCAGATGATCTAAAAATTGATTCAGGTGTTGGCTATAGTCTCAGAACAATGAAACGAATAGGTACCGTGTCTGCATATGAAGCAATAACAACTAAAATGAGGCTTGAAACACAGCGGATGTGCGCATGCGCGCACCACGAAAATTTGAATTAAGAAGAGCCTCGGGACACCCCGGACATTTATCAACTAAGGAAGCCGCTGATGGTGATGTGAGGCAGAGAATCGCGTATTGAACAGTGTCAGCAGATACATGGGCCAGTATTTACAAAAAATCTGAGTTTGCCCAATTTGTGTTTTTTTTTCTAAGTTCCAATCCTGGAATTCACTAAGCACCAATCTCGGCAGTGTTTGGACTATTCGTAATGGTTTGAATGACAACGTTCACAAATATGAATGAATAGACCATCGGTCAAACGCAGCTGTTATTTCATAGAATACGGGCATTTACTATTCATTTGTATTTGGGTGTTAGTTTCTGAGTGCTCAAGTGCGGGTCTGTTTTTTTTCAATTCGTTAAAAAAAGCAGCAAAAAAATAGACCTGCTTTTTCCAGTCGAATTTGGATAACCATGCACGGATCAGTGAGATCTGTGCATGGTTATCTATGGAAAAGGGTCTGTTTAGTGTAAAAACTGGAAAAAAAATTGTGTGGGGTCCCCCCTCCTAAGCATAACCAGCCTCGGGCTCTTTGAGCCGGTCCTGGTTGAAAAAATATGGGGGGAAAATGACTGGGGTACCCCCATATTTAATCAACCAGCACCGGGCTCTGCGCCTGGTCCTGGTTCCAAAAATACGGGGGACAAAATGCGTAGGGGTCCCCCGTATTTCTGAAACCAGCACCGGGCTCCACTAGCTGGGGAGATAATGCCACAGCCGGGGGACACTTTGATATCAGTCCCTGCGGCCATGCCATTAAAACCCCAACTAGTCACCCCTGGCCGGGGTACCCTGGAGGAGTGGGGACCCCTTCAATCAAGGGGTCCCCCCCTCCAGCCACCCAAGGGCCAGGGGTGAAGCCCGAGGCTGTCCCCCCCATCCAAGGGCGGCGGATGAGGGGCTGATAGCCAAGTGTGAAATTGTGAATATTGTTTTTAGTAGCAGTACTACAAGTCCCAGCAAGCCTCCCCGCAAGCTGTTACTTGGAGAATCACAAGTACCAGCATGCAGTGGAAAACCGGGACCGCTGGTACCTGTAGTACTACTACTAAAAAAATACCCCAATAAAAACAGGACACACACACCGTGACAGTACAACTTTATTACATACATGCACACCAACATACACACATACTTACCTATGTTCCCACGAGGCTCGGTCCTCTTCTCCATGTAGAATCCTAGGGGTACCTGTGAAAAAAATTATACTCACATAATCCAGTGAAGAATCCGGCCTTTGAATAATCCACGTACTTGGCAAAAAAAAAAACGCAAACCCGACAGCGCACTGAAAGGGGTCCCATATTTACACATGGGACCCCTTTCCCTGACTGCCAGGACCCCCCCTGACTCCTGTCAAAGAGGGTCCCTTCAGCCAATCAGGGAGTGCCACGTCGTGGCACCCTCCTGATTGGCTGTGTGCTCCTGTAGTGTCTGTCAGGCAGCACACGGCAGTGATACAATATAGCGCCTATGCGCTCCATTGTAGCCAATGGTGGGAACTTTGCGGTCAGCTGTGAGGTTACTTTCAGACAACCGCTTACCGCAAAGTTCCCACCATTGGCTACAATGGAGCGCATAGGCGCTACATTGTATCACTGCTGTGTGCTGCCTGACAGACACTACAGGAGCACACAGCCAATCAGGAGGGTGCCACGACGTGGCGCTCCCTGATTGGCTGAAGGGACCCTCTTTGACAGGAGTCAGGGGGTTCCTGGCAGTCGGGGAAAGGGGTCCCATGTGTAAACATGGGACCCCTTTCATTGCATGGTCGGGTTTGCATTTTTTTTTTTTTTTTTGCCAAGTACGTGGATTATTCAAAGGCCGGATTCTTCATTGGATTATGTGAGTATAATTTTTTACACAGGTACCCCTAGGATTCTACATGGAGAAGAGGACCGAGCCTCGTGGGAACATAGGTAAGTATGTGTGTATGTTGGTGTGCATGTATGTAATAAAGTTGTACTGTCACGGTGTGTGTGTCCTGTTTTTATTGGGGTATTTTTTTTAGTAGTAGTACTACAGGTACCAGCGGGCCCGGTTTTCCACCAAATGCTGGTACTTGTGGTTCTCCAAGTACCAGCTTGCGGGTGAGGCTTGCTGGGACTTGTAGTACTGCTACTAAAAACAATATTCACAATTTCATACTTGGCTATCAGCCCCCCATCCGCCGCCCTTGTATGGGGGGGACAGCCTCGGGCTTCACCCCTGGCCCTTGGGTGGCTGGAGGGGGGGGACCCCTTGATTGAAGGGGTCCCCACTCCTCCAGGGTACCCCGGCCAGGGGTGACTAGTTGGGGTATTAATGGCACAGCCGCAGGGACCGATATCAAAGTGTCACCCGGCTGTGGCATTATCTCCCCAGCTAGTGGAGCCCGGTGCTGGTTTCAGAAATACGGGGGACCCCTACGCTTTTTGTCCCCCATATTTTTGGAACCAGGACCAGGCGCAGAGCCCGGTGCTGGTTGATTAAATATGGGGGGACCCCTGTCATTTTTTTCCCCATATTTTTTCAACCAGGACCGGCTCAAAGAGCCCGAGGCTGGTTGTGCTTAGGAGGGGGGACCCCACGCAATTTTTTTCAGAATTTTAAAGACTGTAATCAACTTTTTAAGGTACACAATGAAGCCCTGCACGGATATCACAGATCCGGCCGGGATTCCTTGTGTTTTTTCAGGCAGTGTTTTACTCATCACTCCCGTAAAACACTGCCTGATATTACGAATCACATCGACATCGGAAAAAACGATTGTGCAAAACTCGGCAGCTTAGTGAATGATCGTATCAGGATTCAAAAAGTTGCAGTAAAATGCACCCGATACCATTCGAGTTCAAACACCCTTCAAAACGGCCAAAACACGAATATTAGTAAATATTGCCCATGGATTCACTTTATCCCCGCAAGCCCACGTGGAACTACACTTGGATCTCTGGATAAGGCTCGATTAAAGGAATTTAGCTACCAGAGCCGGGAGCCCTATTGACCAATACAATTTCTCCACGGACGGCGAAATGGGTAAAGTTGCTCCATACTTTTAAAAATAAATACATACATGGCCATGTATATTAATAAGCATTAGATGTGCAATTAACTTTTCCTGCATTGGAATAGAGGATGCAAACACCTCAGCAATACACACACTGTTAAAACTAATTTCTGTGAGTAAAGACTCTAACGTGTCCCTGCTGAATCTGCTAATTAATACTGGGGTTAAAATGGAATAAAATAGTGACTCTATTACCTCATAACAAGATTATTTGCGGCATGGACATTGCAATGTTATTTTAAACTATATAAGTTAAAGACATTTGGCATTATAACTAGAATAATAGGAGTCTTCATGTGTGCATTTTATTGTATATAACTGCATAGTCAGTAAAAATTACTTTGTTGCAGATTGAAAAGAGAACTATAAACTTTTCTGGTCCACAAAGACTGGTTGGATACAATTGAATTCAACTAAGGTAGCAATTAAATGTAACAGTCTCTGAGGACCAGAAAGGAGGGATATTTTTCATGGCTTACATAGAAAAATCTATTAACGAAAAAATGTGTTTTTAATTTGTTCTGCTGATCTGATGCCTTTGAATTTTATTTTATCTATGGTATTAAAACTGAAGTAAAAATAAACCCATTTTTCATATATACATACAGAGTGTCAGCGCTTTCAAAATTCTATTCTATTTTCACATGCTGTAAATGCCCATCAGACCTCGCACATGCCTTTATTGTGCCCATCAGATCCCTCTACATGCAATAAGATCTCCTCACTTGCAATGATCATTATATCCACACAAACCTACACAGTAGGAGCAATTAAGTAGGAGCAAGGATTATTGAAGGAGTACTACAGCACTAATGTTTTACAGTACAAGATTTGATCTAAACTAACCAAACTAACTTTTTGAATGTGATAAATTAAGATTAAATAAGACAACTATATGAATCACATATTTGTGGTTCTAAAGAGAGCAATGATATGACAAGAATATTTCTACAGTAGGTCATGATTAAAAAATAGTTTTACAAGAAGCATATTTACTGTAACATCTTACATTTACTGTAAATATGAGCCTATAGTGATCTGCGTCAGTATGGTTTAAATTAACCAAATTGATTGCCCAGATAACTATATGATTTGCTTATTTATTGTGCTAAACAGAGCAATGGTATGACATGAAGATTTCTACAATAGCTCATGATTAAAAAACAGTTTTACAATAAGCACATTTACTGTATTAGCCACACTGTTACTTGCAGTATATAATTTCCTACTCATTCCAATTGTTTCTATTTTTTTAGTTGCTGGTGTTCAAAATTAGCAATCAAATCATGCTGGATTTTGTAAAATGACCAAGTCAAGAATAGATCTGACTGTTATTTCTTATTCATTCCTTTAAGAAGAGCCAGACCTAACCAGTTGGTGCCCTAGGAAAGATTTTGTCTGGTGCCCCCTAGTATATAATCTTACCAACAAACTTAGGAGTACACGTATCATCCTCAGATATGCACCCATGTTATTATCGGTGCTGCTATCTGTAATATAGCCTGCCGATGTGCCAGGAAATGTATGAACGGTCAGTTGCACTGACTGTTCTGACACCTGCAGCTATCGATTTCGGCAGCTGCAGGTGTTGCTGCCCTATTTCCACAGCAAGGACAGTACTTTCCCTTTGCTGCAGATACTGCTTGCTCCAGGCTGCATGTGAGATCTTGCAATAGTAGCAAGATCTCGCACATGCCCAGAAGAGCCAGCCACAGTGCATCAGCACTAGGCTAATGCGCTGTGTTCTTTAGCGGGAATTGCTGAAGGGGAGAGTTTTCCTCCTTTCCGGCAAATTAGATTTTCTTACATAGTGTCGATGTACCTTCCTGCTTTGGCTTGGTAAAGAGGCAAAGCAGGAAGAGCTATAGTGGCACATACTGTATCGTCTACCCCTTAATGTTTGTATGAGGACACCTATGTAATATATATGAATAGTACTGAACTTCATTGGTGACAGTGGAGACAGCAGCTACAGAGCTGGTACATGGTGACAAGAAGCTTTCACCCATGTGCCGGCTACTGAGAGTGACATGTGACTCTTGCAGTGAACAGAGAGCTCATGCTTCAAGAGAACCATTAGGGGAAAGTGGCAGTCGAAGCAGTTAAGCACTGCCATCTTGGGAATCAGTTGGAGGACTATGGTGGCTGGTGTGTGATGGGAGCACTGTGCAGATTATGGAGACCCATATTCTGTTCCCAGTGAGCAGAGTACACCAATGCGACAGCAGGTGGGAGGAGCAGAGGAGGTGATTACAGGATGATCAGTAAGCCTAATCCTCACAGTGCAAAGCCCTACATGGTTAGTGAGAAGGAGGAGGAGAGAGAGACACTGCCATAGTGGCAGAAACATTGTGAACATTGCACAGCAAATTACACTCTTACAGGACAGTAATAGTGATTCTGATTAGATGCTGCTGACTGCAAGTCAGAGTGACAGGCGACACATAGAGAGAGAAACTTCTGCACCACCTTTCACTTGTATATTATATGTGTCAGAGCAGCAAGATTTGTCTGGTCTCTCCCCCATACCTGACTGAATTGAGTTATAGATTCCTAATATCACCTTATAAAAGTTACCTGGAAAAAGTTAAAAAGTTACAAGTGTCATCAAAAATTACAAGTCAATTACAAGTCATCTTTTAATACAAAGAAAGGGAAATTTTCTCCTTTGCACTATAACCAGCAAAATTTACATATTTATGCCCTTATTTATCAATGAGTGATACATTTCACTCTGAGGGATAAATTGATCCAGCCAATCAGCTACTAACTGCCATGTTGCAGACTGTTGCCCTTATTTATTAATGAGAGATACATTTCACTGTGAGTGATAAATTTCACCAGCCAATCCGCTCCTGTCATTTTTCAAACACAGCCTGTAACATGGTAGTTAGGAGCTGATTAGCTGGTGTAACTTATCACTATCAGTGAAATGTATCACTCATTGATAAATAAGGGCATAAGCATCAGACACTGAGTTGGAAAAACTGAAAAGGAACTATAGAGATTACAACTGAATACTCCAACGTGAACTATTTAATGAACAAAAAGTAGTATATGGGGTCCCCATTAGTAGTATAATTTATACGTGATCATTTCTAATTTCCTTTATTAGTTTAAGTTGTGAAATGTTGAAATGTATTCTTATGCTTTCTAATCGTGCATGCTTTATTCATAGCAGAGAGAGAGCTTCATTCCAACAAGCATTCCAGACAAATAATTTCCTACAATGAAATCATAAAAATATTGTCTGCGTGTAACCTAACCTAAATTACTGTACTGTGAGTTACTATTGAAACTTAGGGCCTAATTCAGAACTGATTGCTGGGCTGCTAATTTTGCTGTCCTGCGATCAGATAGTCGCCGCCTCCAGGGGGAGTGTAATTTCGCTGTGCAAGTGTGCGATCACATGTGTAGCTGAGCTGTGAAAATCCACTTTGTGCAGTCTATGCGCAACCTAGGACTTACTCCTCCAATGCGATCACATCAGGCGGATCAGGGGCCGGAGCTGACGTCAGACACCCTCCCGGAAAACGCTTGGTAACGTCTGCGTTTTTCAGGAAACACTCCCTGTAAACGCTCAGTTGCCACCAACAAATGGCCTCTTCCTGTCAATCACCTTGCGAACTCCCGTGTGATCGGATTTTTTACACCATCCTGTTGCTGACCGGCGATGCCCATTGTTGTTGCCCAACATGCGTGCGCATTGCGGTGCATATGCATGTGCAGTTAGGATCTGATCACCCACTGAGCAAAAACACACAGCAACAATCAGATCTGAATGACCCCCTTAGTTTCATAGGTTTTTGTGATACTTACCTCAGCGGGTGTCACACCTATAAAACATAAGACATTTGTTTAGGTCCTCTCTCCTCACAGTATAGCACCCCACTCCCCTCACAGAACCCCTCTCCCCTCACAGCACAGCACCCCTCTACTTTCAAAGCACTACTTTCCCCTCATAGTATAGCACCCCTCACTCATCACATGATACAGCACCCCACACAGCACACCTCTCTGCTCACAGCACACCTCACCTATCACAGTACAGGCATTGGAAACTGACTGTGTATGGACTGGTGTAGGACTGGGTCTCACTTTCACTTGGACATAAAGTGCAACTTCACTACTGTGCTGCCTGTAGCTTGTAATTAGCGTGCAGCCCACCACACACACTTCAGAGTCACAGCTGTAGCAGTCCCTGCTTTCCCAGCTCCTGTTTTGCACAGCTGGACTTGGTGGCTGCAGCCTGCTAGAAGCAGAGCTGGGAGGTGTGACTCACAAGCTCACCAAAGGCCCGTGTGAGGAGTTGCTGTGGCTAGGCCATTATAATTCTAGTATTATGCTCAGAAGCTGATTCTGACCACTGCCTGATCAGAGATGAGCTCCGATTGTGGTATCTGCTGTCTGGCCCAACAAGGAGTTTGAGCCAGCCAGACCACCTGGCTTGGGAGAGTAATGGACCAGCCCAGCCACTGCCCTAGGCTTTTCCAAATGCCCCGAGGCATTTTCCTATACTGTCTATGCCTAGGGCCGGCTCTGGCTTTCAATGTGGAGAGTATTTTCAATCAGTTTAAGTTTAAAACATTTGCTGTTTTTAATGTAAAGTTGTGTAGGGAAAGAATAGCAGTAACAAAGACATTAAATATTGTCTACAGTAACAATTTCATAATGACCCTTTGTGCTGTATTAGATAATAAACTACTGTTGTATGCGATCCATATTAAGAATGGATTAATTACTAGTGTTTTGTAAGCGATCCGCAAAGGTGCAGAGTCAACAGATCAATTTCTGTTTTGCAGCCTGGATAAATTGGATTAGCATAATTACATGCACTAAACAAAGCATTATTTAGCAACTATTCACATTGGAATATATTTTGAGTCAAAATACAAACTTGTCCAGAAAACACTGAATTATTGTTCTAACTACAAAACAATAAAAATTCTTATTGAAATATAAATATAGCATTATCCTTCAAAGTAATCAAAATATTGCTAGCAACAATTAGTAAAATATAAAGCTGTTAGAAAATTTTACAAAAAAACCCATATGTATTACAAATCTTCCTCTACACTGCATCCTAACACAGGTTACTTTAGGAGCATAAGCTTAAACAACATCCTAACCACTAGACATATGCCTCATCTCTTTTAACTTCCATCATTTTTTCTGGTAATTAAATAAAACTCTCTACACTGTATACCCACTTTTATATAGTAATTAGCACAGAACATCCTTGCTCTACCTCAACTCTTACTATTAGCTGGTTCATAATCCTGCTCCTCTGCAAACAGCACCATCTCAGAAAACCTAAGCACCTGGGTGTAAAATCAATAGGGGTCATTCCGAGTTGATCGCCCGCTAGCTATTTTTTGCAGTGCTGCGAACAGATAGTCTCCGCCTAAAGGGGAGTGTATGTTTGCTTTGCAAGTGTGCAATTGCATGTGCAGTCGAGCGGTACAAAAAAGTTTTGTACAGTCTCTGAGTAGCCGGGAACTTACTCAGCCTGTGCAATCACTTCAGCCTGTTCTTACCCGGAATTGACGTCAGACACCCGCCCTGCAAGCTCTTGGACACGCCTGCGTTTTTCCAACCACTCCCAGAAAACGGTCCGTTGACACCCACAAATGCCCTCTTCCTGTCAATCTCCTTGTGATCGGCTGAGCGAATGGATTCTTTGTAAAATCCATCACTCAGCAACGATCCGCTTTGTACCCGTACAATGCACCTGCACATTGCGGTGCATACGCATGCGCTGTTCTGACCTGATCGCAGTGCAGCAAAAAATCCTAGCATGCGATCAAGTCGGAATGACCCCTAATGTGCACAAGCGGAATTCACAAAAACTTGATACAAGGATGATTATGTGTTGTGATTTGTCAGTTTTGCTATTTTACTTTTAGTGTTGTTTTACATATTTAAATACTTTAAAAAAAAACCACACACACGCACGGGGTGCTATAAACAAATATAATGTCCTTTTAGTGATTCAAATGAATACCATATTAAAAATGTCCATAAATTAGAAGAAAAAGTAATTAAACGTTTAATTGTGAAACCCGTTTTTTTCAGATGTTAATCTCTTCTTCATTGGTGATGAATAATATTTTTGGTGGGTGATGTTTTGGTGAGATGGTGTAATTCCAGAATCCAGTGGACTCGCTACTCACAATATTCAATTTCTTTGGTGGTTTATGTGTGTCCCAACATTATGCTACATAGTGTCCCATGATGCCACAGTATCCCCACATTATGCCACATAGTGGTCCCGCATAATGCCACAATGTCCCCACACTATGCCACGCAGTGTCCCCGCATTATGCCACAGTGTCCTTGCATTATGCTACACTATCCCCATATTATGCCACACAGTGTCTACACATTATGCCACAGTGTCCCAGCATTCTACCACAGCATCCCCACATTATGCCACATAGTGTCCCTGCATTATGCCACAGTGTCCCTGCATTATGCCACACAGTGTCCCTACATTGTGCCACAGTATCCCCACATTATGCCACACAGTGTCCCTGCATTATGCCACATGGTGTCCCTGCATTATATGCTACAGTGACCCCACATTATGCCAGTGTTCCCATATCATACCACACAGTGTCCCAGCATTATGCCACACAGTGTCTCCACATTATGCAATACAGTGTCCCCACATTATGCCACAGAATCCCCACATTATGACACAGTGTTCTTGGATTATGCCACAGTATCCGCACATTATGCCACATAGTGGTCCTGCATAATGCCACAGTATCCCCACACTGTGCTACACAGTGTCCCTGTATTATGCCACAGTATCCTTGCATTATGCCACAGTATCCCCACATTATGCAACACAGTGTCTATTCATTATGCCACACAGTGTCTATGCATTATGCCACACAGTGTCTATGTCTTATGCCACACAGTGTCCCTGCATTATACCACAGTATCCCCCACATTATGCCACACAGTATCCCCACATTATGCTACAGTGTCCCCACATTATGCCACACAATATCCCCACATTATGCCACACAGTATCCCTGAATTATGCCACATAGTGTCCCTGCATTATTTTTAACAGTGTCCCCACATATGTCAGGCACCAGTTAATGGCAGAAACTGGATGCTTGGTAGACCCGGGGGATGTTGATAATATAGCTTCTTGTCCAGCTGCAGTGTGTGGTCTAACTGAATGTACCTGTCAGATGGATGTGTAGAGTCCCAACCTAAAATGTAAAGCTGGTGGTGTGTGTGTGTGTGTGTGTGTGTGTGTGTGTGTGTGTGTGTGTGGGAGGGTGGGGGGGGGCATTGGGGTTGGAGACTCCATGATCAATATGAACTCTATCTGGAATTGCAGAGTCCTGTCTGGCAGGGGGAGGAGGAATTGGAGACTCTGTGGTCAGTGTGGCTGTAGCTTGTCTGTGCATGGCACTACTCTTCCATGATTACCACATCAGAAGTTTTAATAAGCTAGTGGCACATTTCTTAACAGCATACACTGTGCACCTACAGCCTCAATCTAGCAGTAAAAGTACCCCTATTTTTTCTTGAATGCAACTTGTCTCCAGCCTTCATTTGCTTACAGACCTCAGCTATGTGAACTTCATTCAGTCTCCAAGCTAATTCAGTACACTCTCAGCTCTCTACACAACTCTACAATCACAGCTTCACATCAGTCTTGTTCCGATTAAGCATTTCTGAACACCAATTCCTTCTTATATCCATGCTGGAGGGTTCCTTTAAAGACTTCTTCCAAGACTGGCTCTTTCATAATTGCTACTGTGAGCACTAACTCCGCTCTGCAACACAAACTCTGCTCTGCTACTAATGCACAGCTTCTCTTACTCTCCATCCACCTATGTAGGCTTCTCAGCCTCTTCTCTCTTTATACATATAGTTTCCATCACAGGCTGTCCAAAAGAATTGTGGTAATTATAGTATTGGCACAACTGCACACCTTGTGTTCAACCTGAATTGGCACACTACAGGCTAGAGGGCCCAAAGAGCTTCCCGGAGCATACTCTACTTATGGTATTCTTGGTGCTTAGCTATAGTACATCCTGGACTCAGACAGCTTTTCATGACATTACATGTGGATGGGACAGCCCAAGCCATGTTAGGGGCTTGCTATGGTACTGGTCCACATTGTTGCATTCCACTATTTCATATTAAAGTACTTGTCCCTTTGTGTTGTTTGGGGCAATGTGATGAAATGTCTCCTGGCTTAGTGATCAGTGCTCTATGGTGGTCGTTTCGAGTTGATCACTAGCTGCATTCGTTCGCTGTGCAGCGATGAGGCTAAAAAACAGTACTTCTGCGCATGCATGTGCGGCTCAATGCGCATGCATGACGTACTATTACAATGAACTATGTAGTTTCACACAGGGTCTAGCGATGCTTTTCAGTCGCACTGGCTGCTGCAGAGTGATTGACATTAAGTGGGCATTTCTGGGTGTCAACAGACCGTTTTCAGGGATTGTTCGGAAAAACGCAGGCATGCCAGGAAAAACACAGGCATGGCTGGGTGAACGCAGGGCGTTTGTGACATCAAATCAGGAACTGAATGGTCTGAAGTGATCGCAATCGCTGAGTAGGCTTTGAGCTACTCTGAAACTGCACAAGAAAACTTTGTAGCCGCTCTGCGATACATTCGTTCGCACTTCTGCTAAGCTAAAATACACTCCCAGTGGGCGGTGGCATAGCGTTTGCATGGCTGCTAAAACTAGCTAGCGAGCAATCAACTTGGAATGACCACCTATGGCACTACTGGATAAGTTCCTCAGTGAGCTTTAAATAATAATCTCTCCTACCTCAAATGTCTACGTTTGAGGTTCTTTCTTATTCTTTCTTGCACAGAGTGGCACTAGGGAAAATTGCCTTACTAAACCCCTATGGTCCTGTAGGATTGCTAGGGTGAAGACATTTGTCTCCACACTAATGTTAATGGCATTATTGGTCCCTTTGAAGCAGTATGAGGGTGTCTGCATTATTTTACCTGGCCACTGCATCATTGTGAGGGTAGTGGACATATGTCAAACAGTATTGCTGCATAGCTACTCTGTGATAAATTCTGAGCTGACATAATATTTTTGTGAGAATAGGTTTGTGTCTAGATACAGTGGCAATCCATTATAATTACATCTAGGACACCTTGACATTCTTTCCTGTTGTATTTTAATTCATAATGTAAAAGCAGTTATCTAAGCATGTACATAATTCTAAAACAGAAAATATGTTTGATGGCAAATTGACCTACAAAATGTAATCTCTACTGAGGGCATTTAAGGGTTTAACATAGTAGATTGTTTAAAAACAAAATAAATTGTAACTTAATATGGATATTTTCCAAGGAGATACTTTGCAGACAAACTAAAGGTTACAGATTCAGGTCAATGCACAATAGCAGACTTATGACACATATTCTCTTGAAACCACCTTTTATATTGCCTGTTTCCTTTAATCATTCAGTAAGGTCAGACATCACAAGCAAAGTGCAGGTACAAAAACAAGCTGCTACATGTGACATGCTCTTAGATGTAATGAGCCATTGGCCTCCTGTTTCCAAAGAAGATTGCCAATGTTTTATTAATATAAAACAAGAGAATAAGGAAGAAATATATACTAACATGTCTTAAGGCTCTCCTTACTGTTAAGTTGACTTCTAGGTAAGAGCAATGCATGGACCCATCACTGCAAGATAAAATCTTGGCAGGGAGCTAATTTGACAGAGCCCTGCCATGGCTAAGCTCTTTCTTTCTGGAACATAAACTTGGCAAGAGAATGATTCTACACAGTGAACCTGCAGAGAACACATTGTAATTCCTTGATAAATTGCCATGATTGCTTAGTGCTTCTCTTCTCTGATACATCTGCCCCAAATATATTTTACAGTTTGTGTTTCACAGTCTGTAAATTTCCTGAGCTCTGCTCATAAAATGTCAGGAGAAAATGTAACTTTTCGGTTTTTTTTTTACTATAAAGGCTTTTTAAGACATCTTAAATAATAATGATTTCTGCAAGGTAATCATAGTAAGCTATAATTATGTATTTTGTATGTCTAATAGATTTATGTTAAATCTTAATGGTATCATGATTTCTCAGTAATTGGAACAGAAATACATCTCTGAACACCAATTAAAAAAAAATGTGATACTTATCCCCAAATTATTACTAAAAAATGCAATAGTTACAGTGACAAGTACAGATACTATACAAGACACAGCAAATAAGTAATGGGTGAATCAGATTATCTTTTTGAAAAAATATAGTTAATATAGAACTAATTTTAAACTAATTTAAAACATAACATTATAGTAACTAAACATACTGAACTAATATAAAGAACTTACATTATAAGGCAACAATTCAAATTCAATAAGCCTAATACTTTTTACTCTCCATATGTTAAATCTGATAAATACAGTTTGCTATGAAGGGTCATTTTGGCTGTCATAGTATTCTCCTTCTGCTATTCCTTTGTCCCATTCAACATACAAATGACTCCCTCTTTTTACCACCACTAGAAAAGAGCTGCTAAAGCTGGTGGGTTTAGTGATAGTGGAACATAAAAGCATTAGTATATTTTAAAACATTTTTGCTTCAGAATATTCTTGATTGTATGTTAAAGAAGGTGCAACAACTATTTTTTTTTCATATGTTGACAGTTGCAAGACACCACAATATTCTCCTACATCCTGTCTCTGTCTTTCTGCATTTCAAATAGTGTCGGGATTCCAGGGTCGGAAATCTGACTGCTGGGATCCTGACAGCCGGGATCCTGACCGGATCCCTCAGTGGAAGCTGATGTTCACAAAAGTTTGCCATTGGCTAGTATTATATATTTGTTGTCTACCACATAATCTATACATTATTTGATAGCTACAGTACATGGTAACTATTTTAAATATCCAATCTGATGAGCCTTCATGGCTACTTGATAAATCTTCTGACTACAGTACATTGACGTAAGTAACTTTTTCAGTTTTCTGTGGACTGTAATGTTAACTTTCACAAGGAATGGAAAATGAGTTATGCAAAGGTGGCACTATAGATGAGCTCAGTCTTGTTTGATATGGTTTGTGATGTGGGAAGCTGTGGCTGACAGATCACCAAATGTAATTGCATCAGGTTGGTTTCAGTTTTGCTATATCATACTGAGGCCCAGATTTATCAAGCCTTGGAGAGTGATATATAACACGGTGATAAAGTACCAGCCAATCACCTCCTGTCATTTTTTAAACACATGACAGTTAGGAGGTGATTGGCTGGTACTATATCCCAGTTCCATTTATCACTCTCCAAGGATTGATAAATCTGGGCCTGAATATGATGAGCAAAATGGAATATGATGCAATTTGGGCATAATAACACTCATATTTGGTTCTAAGTGAGAGAATTTTCAAAATATCCATAGGGATAAACAGAATGGAATTGGGGAACAATACTCAGTTTTACACTATTATGCAGGCAGAAAAACATACTTGAAAAATTATACTTCTTTTTATTTTATTTATGTATGAAAAAAAAAAATATATATATATATATATATATCTATTTATTCAAACTAATTAACAATTCTACTTAACATTGCATCAGACCCTACTTGCAAGTATGCAGCACCCAAGTTCCAGAAGAGTGGCACACGGACAAAGGGCTTCATACTGTACTGTAAGTAATACCTGAATTATACGTTATGCAATAGATGTGGATTTGTCATAACATTAATTATTGTTATAATTAATGTTATTATTGCTGATTAAATTGTTATTAAATTGCTGATTTTGAACAGTTAAAATAGAGAATTTGATGCCATGTTCTACTTATTGTGGACCCCAAAAACACTCTTTGGGATTGACAATTAAAAATGTTTTTTTTTGTTTTTTTGCAGACATACAGTATTCCTGTGTGCTTTTTCATTGCTCCCAAAATGCACTCACAAGTGTGTTCAATGCAAAGTCACATGCAGGCTATGTAGAGTTGTGTGTATATGTAATTTTGTCTGTTTTCAGATAGAAATTTTGAACCAAGTATAGGGACTGCTGCAAGTAAACACTGATAGGTGTGGGCAAAACATACAGTGAAATATACTGTACATATCTGTGTTTCAGCAATTACATCCATCTTGCATTCAACTCTGAACCACCCCCTTTATATAAAGAATAATTATTAAACAGACTTTTTGAACATGTTTGTCTGATACTTATATTGTGAAATAAGGAGGTGGCTGCATATTCTAAAATGGAGAATGGTTTCCATAAGGTGGTAGAGGGAGCATTCAGTTCAACATCTTTGCTTTTGGTTACTGCATTCTGACTTTTTTATTTTCTATGTTATGTTTATCATTTATTTACATATATTAACAAGCATTTGAATAACAATAACTGATCAACATACCTATGTGCCAACTTTACAGGGCTATAGTCTAGGTGTGGCTTTGTACATGGTTGTAGGAACACAATGCCAAAACAAAATTCTTTAACATCTGAGGCAAATACATGCCAAAAACTTTGGAGATTGATATAGTTGCCATGAATGATACACTGGGGCTAAGTAATAAGATGGGTATTCATGTTTTCTTGTGGAAAGTCTAGTGGTGATTAGTTTAGTGGATTGCTACGGATATTCAATTTACTTGCAAAAAAACTTTTAGTGCCATTGTACCTTATTGACTGCAATATTCTCTGTTCCTCTTGCATGGTAATAAAATGTAGCTATTTATGTTTATTAATTTTCTCTAAGCTGTCATGAGCTGTGCAATTTGTCTAACATAAAAGTGCCCCATCTGCACACTTTAAATTAATCAGGAATATGAGACTATTTGTGTTTTAAGAACCTCAAAGAACCATATTGATTTTAAAATAGAACATTAATTTTAACACATGAATCTTGAATAACAAGTACAGATAATTTCTTTAAAGGACATTAAAGGTTAATTACATTTATTATATCTAATACTTTTTTAAAGAATTGGCGCACCTGTAAGAATTTAAGTTTTTGCTACTCCATAAAATTCAGCACTTCATTATCTAAAACTTTTTTCTACTTATATTATTACTCTCACTATATTAAATAATTATTCCCAGTGACAAAACAGGCAACACTGCTATACTTGGAAGACACATTAATAATTCACCGGGAAGTCAGACGAAAGAAAGGTGTACAGTGCACTTCTACTCTGTTCAAAGATCCCCTGCAGCTTCACTTACATTAATTTTCTCCTTCAACTTTATTTTACATGGCAAAATTATATGTAATGTTTCATTTAAAGTAAATGATGTCACATTTTTATAACAAATAAAGCACAATTTCTGTTGCTCAGCACAATTTTCAGAGAATGTATCCTGTAACAAAACATTAGAATTCAGAGTGTAATGTTATAGGAACTATTCTAATTATCTTAAATGGAAGGTTTTCATATTGATGGCTCACATGCAGTCAGAAATTAGGTTTTGCCATTAAGATTAGAGATGAGCGGGTTTGGTTCCTCGGGATCCGAACCCCCCCGAACTTCACCCATTTTACACGGTTCCGAGGCATACTCGAATCTCCCCGCCTTGCTCGGTTAACCCGAGCGCGCCCGAACGTCATCATCCCGCTGTCGTATTCTCGCAAGATTCGTATTCTATATAAGGAGCTGCGCATCGCCGACATTTTCACTCGTGCATTGGAGATGATAGGGAGAGGACGTGCAGCGTTCTCTCAGTTGTGTTCAGTGTGCTGCAAATATCTGTGCTCAGTGTGCTGCAAATATCTGTGCTCAGTGTGCTTGCAAATATCTGTGCTCAGTATGCTGAAAATATCTACGTTCTCTGCCTGAAAAACACTCCATATCTGTGCTCAGTGTGCTGCAAATATCTGTGCTCAGTGTGCTTTATTGTGGGGACTGGGGACCACCAGTATTATATAGTAGGAGGACAGTGCAGAGTTTTACTGACCAGTGACCACCAGTATTATACGTTCTCTGCCTGAAAAACGCTCCATATCTGTGCTGTATTGTAGTATATAGTAGGAGGGCAGTGCAGAATTTTGCTGACCAGTGACCACCAGTATCATATCAGTACAGTACAGTAGTCCACTGCTCTACCTACCTCTGTGTCATCAAGTATACTATCCATCCATACCTGTGGTGCATTTTACTTGTTGTGCACAGTATATATAGTAGGAGGACAGTGGAGAATTTTGCTGACCACCAGTATATAATATATAGCAGTATGGTACAGTAGGCCACTGCTCTACCTACCTCTGTGTCGTCAAGTATATTATCCATCCATACCTGTGGTGCATTTTAGTTGTTGTGCGCAGTATATATAGTAGGAAGACAGTGCATAATTTTGCTGACCACCAGTATATAATATATAGCAGTACGGAAGAGTAGGCCACTGCTCTACCTACCTCTGTGTCGTTAAGTATAATATCCATCCATACCTGTGGTGCATTTTAGTTGTGCGCAGTATATACAGTTGGAGTACAGTGCAGAATTTTGCTGACCACCAGTATATAATATATAGCAGTACGGTACAGTAGGCCACTGCTCTACCTACCTCTGTGTCGTCAAGTATACTATCCATCCATACATGTGGTGCATTTTAGTTGTGCGCAGTATATATAGTAGGAAGACAGTGCATAATTTTGCTGACCACCAGTATATAATATATAGCAGTACGGTACAGTAGGCCACTGTTCTACCTACCTCTGTGTCGTCAAGTATACTATCCATCCATACCTGTGGTGCATTTTAGTTGTTGTGCGCATTATATATAGTAGGAGGACAGTGCATAATTTTGGAGACCACCAGTATATAATATATAGCAGTACGGTACAGTAGGCCACTGCTCTACCTACCTCTGTGTTGTCAAGTATACTATCCATCCATACCTGTGGTGCATTTTAGTTGTGCGCAGTATATATAGTAGGAGTACAGTGCATAATTTTGCTGACCACCAGTATATAATATATAGCAGTACGGTACAGTAGGCCACTGCTCTACCTACCTCTGTGTCGTCAAGTATACTATCCATCCATACCTGTGGTGCATTTTAGTTGTGCACAGTATATATAGTAGGAGGACAGTGCATAATTTTGCTGACCACCAGTATATAATATATAGCAGTACGGTACAGTAGGCCATTGCTATTGATATATTACTGGCATATAATTCCACACATTAAAAAAATGGAGAACAAAAATGTGGAGGGTATAATAGGGAAAGATCAAGATCCACTTCCACCTCATGCTGAAGCTGCTGCCACTAGTCATGGCCGAGACGATGAAATGCCATCAACGTCATCTGCCAAGGCCAATGCCCAATGTCATAGTAGAGAGCATGTAAAATCCAAAAACAAAAGTTCAGTAAAATGACGCAAAAATCAAAATTAAAAGCGTCTGATGAGAAGTGTAAACTTGCCAATATGCCATTTACAACACGGAGTGGCAAGGAAAGGCTGAGGCCCTGGCCTATGTTCATGGCTAGTGGTTTAGATTCACATGAGGATGGAAGCACTCATCCTCTCGCTAGAAAACTGCAGTGCCACTCTAGATGGGTCCGGTGTTTGTGTCGGCCACTTGGGTCGCTTAGCTTAGTCACACAGCTACCTCATTGCACCTCTTTTTTTCTTTGCATCATGTGCTGTTTGGGGACTATTTTTTAAATCTGCCATCCTGTCTGACACTGCAGTGCCACTCCTAGATGGGCCAGGTGTTTGTGTTGGCCACTTGGGTCGCTTAGCTTAGTC
This sequence comes from Pseudophryne corroboree, assembly GCF_028390025.1. Taxonomy (NCBI): domain Eukaryota; kingdom Metazoa; phylum Chordata; class Amphibia; order Anura; family Myobatrachidae; genus Pseudophryne; species Pseudophryne corroboree. The sequence continues at coordinate 594,139,108 of NC_086448.1, forward strand.
ACACAGCGACCTTGGTGCACCTCTTTTTTTCTTTGCATCATGTGCTGTTTGGGGACTATTTTTTTAATCTGCCATCCTGTCGGACACTGCAGTGCCACTCCTAGATGGGCCAGGTGTTTGTGTCGACCACTTGGGTCGCTTAGCTTAGTCACACTGCGACCTTGGTGCACCTCTTTTTATCTTTGCATCATGTGCTGTTTGGGGACTATTTTTTAAATCTGCCATCCTGTCTGACACTGCAGTGCCACTCCTAGATGGGCCAGGTGTTTGTGTCGGCCACTTGGGTCGCTTAGCTTAGTCACACAGCTACCTCATTGCGCCTCTTTTTTTTTTTTTTGCATCATGTGCTGTTTGGGGACTATTTTTTTAATCTGCCATCCTGTCTGACACTGCAGTGACACGCCTAGATGGGCCAGGTGTTTGTGTCGGCCACTTGGGTTGCTTAGCTTAGTCACACAGCAACCTTGGTGCACCTCTTTTTTTCTTTGCATCATGTGCTGTTTGGGGACTATTTTTTAAATCTGCCATCCTGTCTGACACTGCATTGCCACTCCTAGATGGGCCAGGTGTTTGTGTCGGCCACTTATGTCGCTTAGCTTAGCCATCCAGCGATCTCGGTGCAAATTTTAGGACTAAAAATAATATTGTGAGGTGTGAGGTGTTCAGAATAGACTGGAAATGAGTGGAAATTATGGTTATTGAGGTTAATAATACTATGGGATCAAAGTAACCCCCAAATTCTATGATTTAAGCTGTTTTTGAGGGGTTTTTGTAAAAAAACACCCGAATCCAAAACACACCCGAATCAGACAAAAAATTTTCAGAGAGGTTTTGTCAAAACGCGTCCGAATCCAAAACATGGCCGCGGAAACTAATCCAAAACCAAAACACAAAACCTGAAAAATTTCCGGTGCACATCTCTAATTAATATTAGAGCCTCTGAGGCCTGTTCTAAGTTACTCTGCACCTTCAACAAACCTTGGTGCAATGTAAGGGGTATACTGTAATTACATTTACTTTTTGTTGCAGGTTAAATACCAGGTGCTTTTGCATGTAGCCCACAAATGTTGAACAGTTTTATGTTTACACTGCAATTTAGAACTGCAAATTATAACTCTACTACACCCCTCCACACACACACACACACACACACACACACACACACACACACACACACACACACACACACACCCCTTCCAACAAGTCTGTAAGGTTACTGAATTACCTCAAACTACACCCATTTTCCCAAGAATACATGGTACTGCAATAAGTAGTGCTTGTTCTTGTTACAGTATTTAAACTACAGATGAGCAGGTTCAGTTCTCAGAGAACCGAACCCCCGCTGAAATTCACGATCCAAGCCGGGGTTCAGGACTTCCTGCCAGACTCGGATCCCAGAACGAGGCAAAATGTCATCATCCCGCTGTCAGATTCTCATGGGTTTTGGATTCCATATAAAGAGCCATGCATTGCCGCCATTTTCACTCCAGACTTGGAGAGTGAGGGATATAGACCCCTGTCTCTCTGTGGGTGGTAGCATTGGGTGGGGTCAGTGTGTGCTCTCTAGGGGTGCTGTCTTGTGTACTGTTAGGGGTTCTGTCCTGTCACTGTGGTGTCCTGTCCCTGTGTTGTTAGGGGTGCTGCAGCTGTACATGGGTGTTGCTGTCATGTCACTGCTGTACAGGGGCACTGTCCTGTATGCTGTACAAATGCAGGGGTGCTAGCCCTGTCCTGTATGCTCTAAAATTACAGGGGTGCTGTTATTAAAATAAAAGTACACTGGCCCTGTATGCTGTATACTGTAAAATTACAGGGGTGTTGTTCATATACAGGGGTGCTGGCCCTGTCCTGTATGCTGTAAACATACAGGAGTGCTGTCGTTAAAATAAAAGTACACTGGCCCAAATACAGGGGTGGTGTTTTTAAAATAAAATTTCACTGGCCCTGTCCTGTATACTGTAAAAATACAGGTGTGCTGTGAAAATAAAAGTATACTGGCCCTGTATGCTGTATACTGTAAAATTACAGGATTGTTGTTTATATACAGGGTTGCTGGCCATGTCCTGTATGCTGTAAAAATACAGGAATGCTGTTGTTAAAATAAAAGTACACTGCCTAAATACAGTGGTGTTGTTGTTAAAATAAAATTGAACTGGCCCTGTCTTGTATACTGTAAACTTACAGGGTGTTGTTTAAATACAGTGGTGCTGGCCCTGTCTTGTATGCTGTAAAAATACAGGGGTGCTGTTGTTATAATACAAATACACTGGCCCTGTCTTGTATACTGTAAAACTACAGGGTATTATTCAAATACAGGGGTGCTCCCTGTCCTGTATGCTGTAAAAATACAGGGGTACTGTTGTTAAAATAAAAGTACACTGGCCCTGTCTTGTATGCTGTAAAAATACAGGGGTGCTGTTGTTAAAATAAAAGTACACTTGCTAAATACAGGGGCGCTGTTAAAAAAAAATTACACTGGCCTATTCTTGTATTCTTCTATACTATAAAATTACAGGGGTGTTGTTCAAATGCAGGGGTACTGAGCCTTTCCTGTATGCTGTAAAATACATGGGGGCTGTTGTTAAAATAAAAGTACACTGGCACTGTCTTTTATACTGTAAAATTATAGGGGTGTTGTTCAAATACAGGGGTGCTGGCCCTGTCCTTTATGCTGTAAAAATACAGGGGTGTTGTTGTAAAAAAAAAGTACACTTGCCCTGTCCTTTATGCTGTAAAAATACAGGGGTGCTGTTGTTAAAATAAAAGTACACTGGCCCAAATACAGGGTTCTGTTGTTAAAATAAAATTACACTGGCTCATTCTTGTATACTGTGAAAATACAGGGATGTTGTACAAATACAGGGGCTCTGGCCCTGTCCTTTATGCTGTAAAAATACAGGGGTGTTGTATTTAAAATAAAAGTACACTGGCCCTGTCCTGTATGATGTAAAAATACAGGGGTGCTGTTGTTAAAATAAAATTACACTGACCCTGTCTTGTATTCTGTAAAATAACAGGAGTGTTGTTCAAATATAGGGGTGTTGGCCCTGTCTTGTATGCTGTAAAAATACAGGGGAGCTGTTGTTAAAATAAAAGTGCACTGGTCCTGTTTTGTATGCTGTAAAAATACATGGGTGCTTTGAAAATAAAGGTACACTAGCCCTGTCTTGTATGCTGTAATAATACAGGGGTACTGTTGTTAAAGTAAAAGTACACTGGCCCTGTCTTGTATGCTGTAAAATTGCAGGGGTGTTGTACAAATACATGGGGTGCTGGCCCTGCTCTGTATGCTGTAAAAATATAGGAGTGCAGTGAAAATAAAAGTACACTTGCCCGGTCTTGTATGCTGTAAAAATACAGTGGTGCTGTTGTTAAAATAAAAGTACACTGGCCCGAATACAGGGGTGCTGTTTTTAAAATAAAATTATGCTGGCCCTGTCTTGTATGCTATAAAAATACAGAGGTGCTGTGATAATAAAGGGGCACTGTTCTGTGTGCTGTCCTGTGAAATGAAGAACAAAAATTTGGAGGAAAAAATAGTGAAAAATAAGGAACCATTTTCAGTTTTTAGTACTAGTGCTAAAGCTGCTGCTGTAACCAGTCATGACATTGACAATGCAATTCCATCAATGTCATCTGCTGAGGCCGATGCCCAATGTCATAGAGGGCATGTAAAATCCAAGGAGTTAGAATTATTGAAATGTCCCGGTCACCGGTTGTGAAACAATGGCCGCTTATTGTGAGCCACACAGCTCCAGTTCCATCTGATGTTCTTCCATGGGTCTCTAAATATCCTCATTTCAGGCATCCCACCTTAGGGCCGAAGCTTCAGTGCTGGAGACAATATAAGAACCATCCTGCTTTTACCTCTGGGGTTCCATTACCCACACCCATAATGAATAATCCTGATTTTCTCCCAGGTATGCTAGCTTCGGGAGTGTCATCTTGGTCATCTGCAGGACTATCTTGTGTATGTCACTTAACTACTGAGCGTGGCTTGTGTTCATTCGAGGAGCTACAGCAGGACTACAATCTTCCATCTCACTCTTTTTGGTATTATCTCCAAGTTAGACACTATGTTTACTCTATCTAAAAGATAGTTCTAGGTGGACTCCTACTAAGTTTGAATCTCTCTGTATGGTTGAGAACCCTCCCAGACATCTGATTTCCCAAATTTATCACTAATGTCACAACAGTCTACATACTAACCTACCTTCCTATGTCTTGGCTTTGCAGGGAGAACTGGGTAGGAAGTTGACAGATGATCAGTGGATCCGCATATTTACTTACACTTTTGCTAGTTCCTCCTCCCTTCAAGTATGGGCTACTCGGTATAAACTATTAGCTTGGTGGTATAGGGGTCCAGTACAAATCCATAAAATACACCCAAACTTACCAGCCACATGCTGGATATGTAACGAGGGGGTGGGAACTCCTCTTCACATTTGTGGATCTATCCAGTCCTGGCTTATTGTTGGCGAACAGTAAGGGAAATATCTGTTATGATTACTGGTCTTGTATTGCCAGATACCCCTGAATTTTGGTTGTTTAATTTAATGGATATACCTATTTCGATATACAAAAAGTCCCTACTAGGACATTTGATAAACGCCGCCAGAGCAATGATTCCATGTTACTGGAGAGCTAGAACTAGCCACCCTATCTCTCGGTAGTTCCAGACGATAAATCATTATATGCTTATTGTCTTTTCTGAAATTGCAAACTGACTATACGAATACTTGGTATAATTGGTTGTCCTTTAAAGAAACTTCTGAATACAGGAAACTCTCGGCTCTTTCCTCACCCACGATACCTTGATCAATACTGATGACTTTGACCCATCTCCTTTATTCTACTCTTTTCTTTTTATCTTTCCTCTTTGCTTTTCCATTCCCATGTTCTAATGGTATTTCCTAGTCCTTTCCTTTCTACTACTGCCGATTTAATACTACTCTATACTATTATGTGATTAATGTATGTATTGTAATTAATTAATGTATGTATTGTATTAATTAATGTATGTAATGTATGTGGTTGTATTTTACTATAGTATTGATTGTTTTCTACTTCACAACTGCTGAATGTTTCTCATGGAAAAAAAGTAGATGTTTTGTTAATCTTTTCTAGATAAAATAAAACAGATTGTAAATAAAAAAAATCCAAGAAGCAAAATTAATAACCAGGAAAAAAAAAATCTGATGTGAACCGTAAAATTGCCAATATGCCATTCACGACACGAAGTGGCAAGGAAAGGCTATGGCTTTGGCCTATGTTCATGACTGGTGGTTCAGCTTCTCATGAAGATGGAAGCCCTCCTCCCTCTCAAAATTAAAAAAATGAATTTTGTTAAAGCACTGGAAAAAACAACTGTGCGTTCAGAGATATCACCAATCCCCAAGGAGAGTCCAAGTGTAGATACAACAAAGAAGCGCTTGTTAAATTTAATTGAACGCTCATACCTGTTAAAAAAATTGATTAATTAGAAATGTATACAGCTCTGTTATGAGAATGTGAGCATGGAGTTTTGTTTTAGGAGCGTTATGTGTTCCAATATTCAGTCTGGATTAGTTGACATTTTGCAAGGTCATGGATGCAGGATCTAACTGTCCCTGCTTTCCCTACCTTCTATCAGCCGCTAATGTGGCTCTATGCTGGTATCTGGCTCTTGCAGCTTGTGGCATCTGTGAGCGCTTAGCGATAACATCACTCTAGCATCTCCTTCCTCCGTCTCATTCTCACACCAACGCGTTTCGGACTTAGACGCCCTTTGTCAAGGATTGAGATGTTTCTAATAGTCTCTTTTTATGCTTACATTTTTTTACTGTTCCTCATTTAAAAATGGAAGTGATAAAACAGATGTCTTTAAAACGGTGGCAACCATGTGCTAAATAAACCCATCTTTAAGTATGTAAAATTTCACGATCTTCGCTTGTAAACTGAGGATGTGTAAAGAAAGACAAAAGGAAACATTCTCGCTTTTATATAGAAGATGATGATGAATAAAAACTTTATGTTACTAAAAATGCATTTATATTAATTCCTAGATTTAATCCAGCCATTTGTAATGTCTACACGTAATAAATCCATTTTGTTTCTTTTTTTCTAAGTTCCAGACATATATTGCCTCCTCTCCAGTTTTTTGGATTTTTTTGTATTCCCAAGAATTTCAAGTTCAATGGATCTTGTCCATGACAGTCTTTATAATGTTTAGAGACACTATGGGTCTCCAACCCTTTTTGTATATAATATATTTGCTCTGAGATTCTTTCATTTTCTTTTTGTTTGTCCAATGTATTGATAAACGCACAGGAACTCTAGAAGATAAATGACTCCCTCTGATTCGCATGTGAACTTCTTCTTTACTTTATATGTTTTTTTAGTCACATTTGATTTGATTTCTGTTATCGGGCATGTGGAATTATTTTCTGTGGTTTTGCAGGCTTTACAGTTTAAACAGTGGTAGCTTCCTTTGTCTTTTATTTGGTTCATTGTATACATTTGTATGTAACTTTGGGGGTAATTCAGAGTTGATTGCAGCAGCAAATTTGTTAGCAGTTGGGCAAACCATGGGGGTAATTCCAAGTTGATCGCAGCAGGAAATTTTTTAGCAGTTGGGCAAAACCATGTGCACTGCAGGGGAGGCAGATATAACATGTGCAGAAAGAGTTAGATTTGGGTGGGTAATTTTGTTTCTGTAAATACTGGCTGCTTTATTTTTACACTGCAAATTAGATTGCAGATTGAACACAGCACACCCAAATCGAACTCTCTCTGCACATGTTATATCTGCCTCCCCTGCAGTGCACATGGTTTTGCCCAACTGCTAAAAAAAATCCTGCTGCGATCAACTTGGAATTACCCCCCCATGTGCACTGCAGGTGTGGCAGATATAACATTTGCAGAGAGAGTTAGATGTGGGTGGGTTATTTTGTTTCTGTGCAGGGTAAATACTGGCTGCTTTATTTTTGCACTGCAATTTAGATTTCAGTTTGAACACACCCCACCCAAATCTAACTCTCTCTGCACATGTTATATCTGCCCCCCTGCAGTGTACATGGTTTTGCCCAACTGCTAACAAATTTGCTGCTGGGATCAACTCTGAATTAGGCCCTTTGTACTAGATTTTGTTTTACAATTTTTGGATTCTTGAATATGATTTGTGGTCTACCTTTACTGTAAGGGGCCAATTGTTTGTCCAAGTGTAATACGTGCCAGTGTTTCCGTAATATGGATTCTACATGATAATGTTGGCTATTAAATTGAGTAATAAAGGGCAGTGTTGAAATGCTCCTCGTGTCTGTATTGAATTATGCTTTTTCTGTCCATGGATGATACTTTTTCAATTTCTTTCTGTGGTTCTATTCTGTTGTATCCTTTCTCTGCAAATTTTTCCGATATATTTACACTCTGTCCTCCTGTGTTAAATTCCATCTAAGTCATCTGAACTGGTCTCCTGGAATGTTTTGAAGCCAATTGTTATGATGGTTACTCGTACGGTTCAACATATTGTTACCACTGTCTTTCTTAATGTGATTCCTTGTATTGATCATATTTCCTTGGATAAAAATTTCCAAGTCTAGATATATTACCATGTTTTTACTAACCATAGTTGTTGCTCTCCATGTATCTCAGGAATTCTGTTAATGTGTTTTCCGGACTGTTCCATATGAGACTCCAAGTGTGTCTGCAGTTGCGATGTCTAGTCCTGACCTTCCCGAGACTGTATGGGAAGAGGCGGCTCCTACCAACATTTGCACGCCCCCTGCAAGTGCAGAGGAGCACCGCCAGTCCATTTGCTGATATTGATATTGAGGATGTCACTGTAGAAGTACACCAGTATGAGGAGGATATTGGTGCAGCTGGTGCTGAGGAGGATGTTGATGATGAGGATTCTGATGGTGATGTGGTTTGTTTGAATAAGGTACAAGTGGAGACAGTTTTTGGCTATAGGATGAAAAAGACCATTGTCATGCCTGAGCAAAATACCAAAAAACCCAGCTCTTTGGTGTGGAATTATTTCTCCACAAATCCGGACAACAGATGTCAAGCCATATGTTGCCTTTGTCAATCCATAATAAGTAGAGTTAAGGACATTAACCACCTGGGAACATCCTCCCTTATACGTCACCTGCAGCACATTTATCATAAGTCATTGTCAAGTTCAGAAACTTTGGGTAATAGTGTAAGCAGTCCACTGACACCTAAATACTATCTTCCTGTTGGACCCAAGCTCCTGCAATCCACACTACCAACCCCCCCAATGTCAATTTCCTCCTCAGTCAGGAACGTACAGTAAGTAGTCCTGCAGGCCATGTCACTGACATGACTGATGAACCCTCTCCTATCTGAGATTCCTCCGGAGGATCCTTGAGTGGTATGCCTACTGCTGCTGCCGCTGCTGTTGTTGCTGCTCGGAGTAACTTGTCATCCCAGAGAGGAAGTCGGAAGACCACTTGTACTACTTCAACTAAGCAATTGACTGTCCAATTGCGAGGAAGATGAAATATGACAGAAATCACCATGTTGCAAAGTGGATTACTGAGGCCATAATAACTATGCTGGTGTTAGACATGCATCTGGTATCCACAATTAGTGCAGTGGGATTTAGACAGTTGATGGACATACTGTGTCCCTGGTACCAAATCCCATCTAGATTCCACTTCACTAGGCAAGTGATTTCTAGACTGTACAAGGACATTAAGAAAAATGTCCTCAGTGTCAGCATGTGGACAAGTGGAGCAGGGCAAACTAAGGACTACATGACTGTGACAACCCACCGGGTAGATGTATTGCTTTACACAGCAACAACAGCAGTGTCACCAGCAGCAACATCTCACAAATGCTTACTCGTTCTTTGGCAGGCTACGCTGTGTATCACCGCTGACAACCTCTTACGGAAACTGAGGGACATCATTATACAGTGGCTTACCCCACTTAGACTCTCCTGGGGATTTGTGATATTGGGCCACTTTCGACATTCAGCGACTGCATGCTGAAGACTGGAGCACCAGCAAACACTCTTGAACCTGCCCTGCCATCACCTGAAGCAAGAGGTGGTAACGAGGCAGAATTCAACACTCTATATGCTTCAGAGGATAGAGGAGCAGCAAAAGGCCATTCAAACCTATACATCCACCTATGATATAGACAAAGAAAGGAGAATGCACCTGACTCAAGCGCAGTGGAGAATGATTTCAGTCTTGTGCAAGGTTCTTTAACCCTTCAAACTTGCCAAATGTGAAGTCAGTTCAGACACTGCCAGCTTGATTCAGGTCAGTCCCCTCATCAGACTTTGGCAGAAGCAGCTGGAAAAATTGAAGGAGGAACTAAGATGGAGCGATTCTGCTAAGTATGTTGGACTTGTGAATGGAGCACTTCATTCACTTTGCCAGGATTCAAGGTTTGTCAATCTGTTGAAATCAGAGCACTACATTCTGGCCGTTTTAAGCAAGTGGTTGGAAAAACGCAAGCATGTCCAAGTATTTGCAGGGCAGGTGTCTGACGTCAATTCCGGGACGGACAGGCTGAAGTGATCGCCGTGTCTAAGTAAGAGCAGACCCACTCAGAAACTGCACAAAACTTTTTTGTACCGCTCGGATGCACAAGCGTTCGCACACTTACAAAGCAAAAATACACTTCCCCATAGGCGGCGACTATCTGATTGCAGCTTTGCAAAAAATAGCTAGCATGCAATCAGGTCAGAATGACCCCCCTAGTTTTTAAAACTGCCATCCTGTCTGCCACTGCAGTGCCACTCCTAGATTCCTAGATGGGCCAAATGTTTGTGCCGCCCACTTGTGTTGCTTAGCTTGGTCATCCAGAAACCTTGTGCAACCTTTTGGCCTAAAAACAATATTATGAGGTGTGAAGTGTTCAGAATAAAATGGAAATGAGTGGAAATGAATGTTATTGAGGTTAATAATGCTGTAGGATCAAAAATACCCCCAAATTCTGTGATTTTAGCTGTTTTTGTTTTTATTTTTTAAATCTAGATCCAAAATCAAAACCCGAAAGGGTTGCGATCGCAGCCCTGCTAAGCTAAAATACACTCCCCCATAGGCGTGGACTATTGATTGCAGCAGCAGCTAAAAGTTGCTGGCTGTGATCAACTCAGAATGACCACCCATATCTATCCCACACTGTATCCAACCCTCACTGTATCCCACACTCTGTCCAACCTGCACTACTGTATATCTAACCAGCAATGTATCCCGCACTATGGGCCTAAATCAAGGTTGATTGCAAAAGCAAAGTCTTCCTCTAATGGGCAAAACCATGTGCACTGCAGGTTGGGGCAGATAAAACATGTGCAGGAGGAGTTAGATTTGGGTGGGGTGTGTTCAAACTGAAATCTATATTGCAGTGTAAAAATAAAGCAGCCCGTATTTTCTCTGCACAGAAAGAAAATAACCCACCCAAATATAACTCTCTCTGCACATGTTATATCTGCCCCACCTGCAGTGCACATGGGCCCTCATTCCGAGTTGTTCGCTCGCAAGGCGAATGTAGCAGAGTTACACACGCTAAGCCGCCGCCTACTGGGAGTGAATCTTAGCTTCTTAAAATTGCGACCGACGTACGCGCAATATTGCGATTACAAACGAGTTAGCAGTTTCTGAGTAGCTTCAGACTTACTCTGCCTGTGCGATCAGTTCAGTGCTTTTCGTTCCTGGCTGACGTCATAAACACACCCAGCGTTCGCCCAGGCACTCCCACCGTTTCTCCGGCCACTCCTGCGTTTTTTCCGGAAACGGTAGCGTTTCCAGCCACACGCCCCTAAAACGCCGTGCATCCGCCCAGTAACACCCATTTCCTGTCAATCACAATGCGAACGTCGGAGCGATGAAAATGCCGTGAGTAAACTTACTTTCATCATAGTAAAGTTACTTGGCGCAGTCGCAGTGCGAACATTGCGCATGCGCACTAAGAGAATTCTCACTGCGATGCGATGAAAAACTCCGAGCGAACAACTCGGAATGAGGGCCCTGGTTTTTCACATTAGGGAAAGATTTTGCTGCTGTGATCAGGTTTGTATCTGACCCACACAGTATCCAACCCACACAGTATCCAACCCACGCTGCATTCGGCTTGCAACATATCCGGCTGCAGTGTATTCTGCACTTTATGTGACCTGCAGTGAATCCCGTACTGTATCCAAACCGCACTGTATTCAACCCACACTGTATCCAACCAGCACTGTATCCTGCACTGTATCCAACCCACACTGTATCAAATCCGTACTGTATCCCACACTGTATCCAACGTGCACAGTATCCAACCAGCAATGTATCCACCACTGTATCCGACCAGAACTGTATCCTGCACTGTATCCAACCAGCAATATATCCAGCAATGTATTCGACCCAAACTGTATCTGACCCACATAGTAGCCAACCCACAAGGTATCCAACCCGCAATGTATTTCACTGTGTATCCAACCTGTGGTGTATCCCACACTGTATCAAACCCTCACTGTATCCAACCTGCATTGTTTCTGACCTGCACTATATCACATACTGTATCCAACCAGTAATATATCCCGCACTGTATCCAACCCACACTGTATCCAACCCACACTGTATCCCACACTGTATCCAACCTGCACTGTATCCTGTACTGTATCCAACCCACACAGTATCCAATCAGGACTGTATCAACCCACACTGTATCCAACCTGTCCTGTATCACGCACTGTATCCAACTGTATCCATTTTATCAATGTATTTTTCATATACAAATGAAATATTATGTAACACCTCATTGGAAAGAAAGATCAGAGAAGTACAGAATCATCTTTAACCACTCAGATGAAGTATTGTAGACATTACGTCTTCTGGTGACTGGGATGAAAGCACCATCTCTTTCACTATAACCCCATCTTCCAACCGATCTTGCTAGATCTCGGGATAGATCCATAAGAGAAACAAGAGTCAGCTATTGTCTCTTAGAGAAGCACCTTTTCTTTTTTCCTACAAATCTTTTATCAGTAAACAAAGAGGGGTTACCTGTACTTTGTAACTGTAGTTATACCAAACCTTTAGTGTTAGCAAGGCAATAGCTAAGATAGTCAGTGCCACTGCACAGAGCACAGCAGTGCTAGTTTAAATTTGCCACCAATCATGAGGGAATCACAGCTCATCTACTGGTGGTCACTCAGACACAGCAGCAGTAAACCAATCACGGCTTACTGCATTATAACGCTGCCTGCTGTTGTCATCCAACATCAGATGACCTCAGTAGGCTGAATTCCTCTAAGGTTAAGACAGAAGAGTTCCGGTGGCTGCAGATAATGCCAAAAGGTAGCAATGCTTGTCAGGATGGGCCAGCAGGAAAATAAAGATGCGGATGGAGAATGCTGACAGTGGTGGAAAGCAAAGATCTAAACAAAGCTCCGCACTGCAGCCTCTCCCAGCTGCTTAGGCCACCAGTAATTATCCCCTCTCCCTAGACCACCAGGTGTGGGGCACTAAGCCTGTGGGTGCAAGCAGGCCTTGGGTCTGTGGGGCATGTTAGGCAGGCAGAGGGCCCATGCCACAAGTAAAAGAGACTTTGGTTATTTGGCCCAGATCACTTTATGTGCCCTATTGTGAGGGCCACTACAACAATGGGCATAATGTGTAAGGAGCAGTTACTGTGTGGGCCTTATGTGAATAAGGGGCACTACAGTAATGTGAAAGGGGCATTCCTACTGGGTGGACATATTGTGAAAGGGGCACTTCTTCTGTGTGGGCATAATGTGTAATGGACACTGATACTGTGTGGGCATAATGTTAAGGTGCACTGCCAATGTGTGGTCATAATGTTTAAGGGGCACTGCTACTGTGTGGGCATAATGTGTAAAGGGCACTGCTACTATCTGTGCATAAAGTGTAAGGGGCACTACAATGTGGAATGATATTTATTATGGAAACTACTGTGAGGTATATTGCAAATAATATATACTACTGTTTGGTGAAATGTGAATGACAGACACATATTCGTGGTGTAATATGAATGACGGACACTAATGTGCAGTGCAGTGTGAATAGGTACTTTTGTGTGACCATGACCCTTCCCCATAAGGTCATGCATCTTTATTTAGCAGCACACCTTATATATAGGCAGGGGGGCACCAATATTTTTTCTGACATCGCTCACAAGTTCTTCATTCACCAGTGTCTTTATCATCGCTCACAAGTTCTTCATTCACCAGTGTCTTTATCATCGCTCACAATTTCTTCATTCACCAGTGTCTTTATCATCGCTCACAAGTTCTACATTCATCAGTGTCTTTATCATCGATCACAAGTTCCTCATTCATTAGTGTCTTTAAACATCGCTCACAAGTTCTTCATTTACCAGTGTCATTATCATCGCTCACAAGTTCTTCATTCATCAGTGTCTTTATCATCGCTCACAAGTTCTTCATTCACCAGTGTCTTTATCATCGCTCACAAGTTCTTCATTCATCAGTGTCTTTATCAACGCTCACAAATTCTACATTCATCAGTGTCATTAAACATCGCTCACAAGTTCTTCAATCAGTGTCTAAAACATTGCTCACAAATTCTTCAGTGTCTTTTAACATCGCTCACTAGCTCTTCATTTACCAGTGACTTTAAACATCGCTCACAAATTCTTTAGTGTCTTTCACCATCGCTCACAAGTTCTTTATTCATGTATCTCTAAACATCGCTCACAAATTCTTCAGTAGCCTTTGACATTGCCCACCAGTCCTCTTTCTTCCATGTGTTGCTGTATTGCTCCCTTCCCTAAATAAAGTTCTTCAGCATTTATTCATCAAACACAATTGTCAGAGTCCTGTATGAGGAAAACCTATATCCGGCCTTCTCTGCTCCGACCCAGCTGTGGTGCCTCTTCCCGACCATCGGAGGAGCCCCCGAGTTCACAACACTCCCAATCAAGGTCAGTGACAGTATACTCAGGCCACATGGACCCGGGGGATCGGAACCCAGAGGCTAGTGCCATCCAGGACTTGGTTTCCCGAGTTCAGAGTCAGGAGGCTGCACAGAGCCAGGTGATGCAGTATCTCCAGGAATTATCCGGCCTGCTGGATCAAATTCAGGCTTCTCTGGCTTCAGTAGTTCCGGCTCCAGCTCCAGTGCCCGCTCCAGTGGTTGTCCCTAGTAATGTTCAATCCTTGTCTGGAACTAGGTCACGCCTTCAGCTTCCCACTCCCTCTCGCTATAATGGGAATCCAAAGAATTGCCGTGGTTTTCTTAACCAATGCGAGGTGCATTTTGAACTTCTTTCGCACAACTTCCCCACAGATCGGTCCAAGGTGGCGTACATTATTTCCTTACTGGAAGGTTCAGCTTTGGATTGGGTGTCACCATTGTTGGAGCGATCTGATCCTTTGGTTTCTAGTTACACCAATTTAATTGCGTCATTTTGAAGGATCTTTGATGAGCCCGGCAGAACGACCGCTGCTTCTTCAGACTTGCTCCAAGTCCAACAAGGCTCCCGTCCAGTGGGGCAGTATGTGATTTACTTCCATACCATAGCTTCAGAACTACGCTGGAATAAGGACACACTCCGGGCTGCCTTTTGGAACGGGCTCTCCGACCGCCTAAAGGACGAACTGATTACTAGGGATCTGCCAGATTCCTTAGTACAGTTGATCTCACTCTGTGTAAAGGTGGATCTTCGCATGCAGGAACGGGGTGGCGAACGTAGTCGGTCAGATCTATCCAGATTCCGGTCTCTCCCGTCTAAGCAAACGGTTACTCCAGGTCCAGACGAATCCATGCAAATCAATCAATATCGGCTGTCCCCGGAAGAACGACAGTGACGTCGTGAGGGTAGACTCTGCCTCTACTGTGGAGCCGCGGATCATTTTCTCAAGTTCTGCAAGTCCCGTCTGGGAAATGGGCAGTCTTAGCTTGTTCCGGAGGAGTCGAGTTAGGAATTACATCTAAACCTTCTCCGACAGTGGACTGTTTACTCTCCGTGTCTCTGTTTCCTGAGTCAATAGCCAAACCTGTTAAAGCTTTGCTGGACTCTGGGGCTGCAGGGAATTTTGTTTCCCTTTCTTGTGTCCAGAACTTAGGTTTACAGTTACAGTCTGTCAAACGGCCTATTACGTTGACAGCCATCAATGGTACCCAAATTTCTAATGGTCTTATTACCAGTCGCACAGTGCCAATCAGGCTGCAGGTGGGAGCTCTGCATCAAGAACATCTGGAGTTCCTAGTGATTCGGGAGATGCCCCACGATCTGGTTCTAGGTCTTCCTTGGCTTAAAATTCACAACCCTCACATCAACTGGAAGTCGTCACAAATACTGTCCTGGAGTTCTTTTTGTCATTCTAATTGTCACACTCCTGTCTACCCGCTCCGGGTATCTTCCAAGTCGGATGAAGAGCTCATTCCGGAGGTCTATCATGAGTTCACAGATGTTTTTTCGGAGCAGGCAGCCGATCAGTTACCACCCCATAGACCCTGGGACTGTCCCATTGAGCTCATCCCAGGGAAAATGCCACCCCGGGGACGTACTTGCCCCTTGTCTTTACCCGAGACCCAAGCTATGTTGGACTACATCAAATCTAATTTGCTGAAAGGATTCATTCGCCCCTCTACCTCCCCGGCGGGAGCAGGTTTCTTTTTTGTGAAGAAGAAGGTCGGAGGATTAAGACCATGTATTGACTATCGGGGCTTAAACAATATCACCGTTAAGAACAAATACCCTTTGCCGCTCATCATGGAGCTATTTGATAGGGTTCGCGGAGCCCACGTCTTCACTAAGCTCGATTTAAGGGGAGCCTATAATTTGATACGCATCCGACAGGGGGATGAATGGAAGACAGCCTTCAATACCAGGGACGGGCATTATGAATATCTGGTAATGCCGTTTGGCCTCAGTAATGCCCCTGCTGTTTTCCAGGGATTTGTGAATGAGATATTCCGGAACATGTTATACCTAAGCGTAGTGGTATATTTGGATGACATTCTGATATTTTCTAAGAATCTCACAGAGCACAGAGTACAGGTCAAGGAAGTACTTCTTCGCCTACGAAGGAATCATCTCTACGGCAAGATTTCCAAATGCACCTTTGAGGTCCCTTCAATTCCATTTCTTGGCTATGTCATCTCAGGTACGGAGATCCGCATGGATCCGGAAAAACTCACTGCCATTCGGGACTGGACTCAGCCTCTCTCCTTGAAAGCGGTACAAAGATTTCTGGGTTTTGCAAATTACTACCGGAAATTCATAAAGGGATTCTCTACCATTGTGGCACCTATTACTGCCCTAACCAAAAAGGGGTCTGATCCAAGTCACTGGTCTTCTGAAGCGGTAGCAGCATTTGCCCGGTTGAAAGCAGACTTTATGTCCGCTCCGGTACTCCAGCAACCGAATTTTTCAAAACCATTCTTCTTGGAGGTTGATGCTTCCTCGGTAGGCATCGGTGCCATACTTTCCCAGTACTCCTCTGATGGGAAGTTACATCCATGTGGTTTCCATTCTCGCAAGTTCTCTCCCGCTGAACGAAACTACACCATTGGAGACCAGGAACTTCTGGCGATAAAATCTGCCCTAGAAGAATGGAGGTACTTATTGGAAGGTGCTAAACATCTAATTACGATTTACACCGATCACAAGAACTTGCTGTATCTCAAGACGGCCCAGTGCTTGAATCCCCGTCAAGCTAGATGGGCGCTCTTCTTCACTCGTTTCTCGTTCATCATTAAGTACCGGGCTGGGACTTTTAACACTAAGGCTGATGCTCTATCTCGTTCCTTAACGGCCTTGGATGAAGAAAATTCAGTTGAAAAGGCTTTGATTCTCAGTCCAGTCTCTATTTCAGCAGCTCCTACCACTCTGGGTCCTCCTCCTGGAAGAATGTCTGTACCAGCTAAATTTTGACAGAAATTGTTGCAGTGGGCTCATATCTCCAAGTTTTCCGGTCATCCTGGAGTTAAAAAAATGTGGGAATTTCTACGAAGGTCATACTGGTGGGATACTATGAAGAAGGATATACAGGAATTTGTCAACTCATGTCCTCAATGTGCTCAGCACAAAACTCTTCGTCTGCCTCCTGCGGGGTTGCTTCATCCACTGTCCATTTCTAAGAGACCTTGGACCCATATTTCGATAGACTTTGTTACCGAATTACCCTTCTCCAAGGGTCATAATACAATCTGGGTGATTATTGACCGCTTTTCTAAAATGGCACATTTTATTCCATTGACCGGGTTACCGTCAGCTCCCAAGTTGGCTTCTTTATTCATTCGTGAACACTTCCGCCTGCACGGGTTACCTCAGGAGATAGTCTCTGATCGGGGGGTGCAGTTCACGGCAAGGTTCTGGAGGGCCCTCTGCTCTGCCTTACAAATAAAGCTCAAGTTCTCATCTGCTTACCATCCTCAAACCAATGGGAAAACTGAACACGTCAATCAAGATTTAGAGAATTTTCTCCGCGTTTATCTCTCTCCTTCGCAAGACAATTGGGTGGAACTGTTACCCTGGGCCGAGTTTGCCCATAATCATCTGTACCACTCCTCCACTGGTGAGTCTCCATTCTTTATTAATTATGGATTCCATCCTCAAGTTCCCGAATTACCAATCTGTCCTCCGGAAGATGTTCCTGCTGCAGCCTCTACTCTCCGGCACTTCAGTCAAATCTGGAGTAGGGTTCATGCTAACCTCAAGAAAATCTCCGGCCGCTACAAATTCTTTGCGGATAGGAAGCGACGGGCAGCTCCCCAATACAAAGTGGGTGACAGGGTATGGCTCTCTACCCGCAATCTCCGTTTAAGAGTGCCCGCTATGAAGTTTGCTCCAAGGTTCATTGGTCCTTACCCCGTGTTGCAAGTCCTGAACCCGGTTGTCTGCAAATTGGGATTGCCTTCCCACTTTAGGGTACCAAATTCTTTCCATGTCTCTCTCCTTCGTCCTCTTGTTTTGAATCGGTTCCATTCAGAATCTCCTAGGCCAACCTCTGTAGAGACTGAAGCTGGAACGGAATTTGAAATTAAAGCTATTCTTGACTCTCGTTATCTTCACAAGAATCTACAGTATCTGGTGGAATGGAAAGGTTATGGTCCTGAGGAGAGGAGCTGGGTCAAAGCTGCTGAAGTCACGGCTCCCCGACTAGTGCGGATCTTCCATTCCAGACATCCAACAAAGCCCGGGATGTGTCCGGGGGCCACTCCTGGAGGAGGGGGTACTGTCACACACCAGAGGCAGTGGCCGCCGCGCTTACCCCTGCGTGTCTGCTGGTCCGTCTGGCGGCCCCCACCTCCGGCGGTCGTCGGTTCCCGGCGTCTGGCTGGCGCTGCTCCCGGCGGTTCCCCGGAGTGTGGGCGCCACCATTGCACCGGCGTCACGTGGGTGGGAGTGGGTGGCATCACAGAACCGCTCCACCAATCCTGTTATGGCAGGAGATACAAAACCAGACGCCGAGCACAGCTCCTGCGCCTGAGTATCGTCACTTTTCCAGATGTGATCTCCAGTGCTCCTGTGACCGCTGTGCTACCTCCTAGAGTTTCCAGCATCCTGTCAACTTTCCCAGCATATCGTGCTGCTCGCTCACCTAGTCTCCAGTGTCTTTAAACATCGCTCACGAGTTCTTCAATCATCAGCGTCTTTGAACACTGCTCACAAAATCTTCAGTGCCTTATATCATCGCTCACAAGTTCTTCAATCACCAGTGTCTTTATCATCGCTCACAAGTTCTTCATTCACCAGTGTCTTTATCATCACTCACAAGTTCTACATTCATCAGTGTCTTTATCATCGCTCACAAGTTCCTCATTCATCAGTGTCTTTAAACATCGCTCACAATTTCTTCATTCACCAGTGTCTTTATCATCACTCACAAGTTCTTCATTCATCAGTGTCTTTATCATCGCTCACAAATTCTTCATTCACCAGTGTCTTTATCATCGCTCACAAGTTCTTCATTAATCAGTGTCTTTATCATCGCTCACAAGTTCTTCATTTATCAGTGTCTTTATCATCGCTCACAAATTCTACATTCATCAGTGTCATTAAACATCGCTCACAAGTTCTTCATTCATCAGTGTCTTTATCATCGCTCACAAATTCTTCATTCACCAGTGTCTTTATCATCGCTCACAAGTTCTTCATTAATCAGTGTCTTTATCATCGCTCACAAGTTCTTCATTAATCAGTGTCTTTATCATCGCTCACAAGTTCTTCATTTATCAGTGTCTTTATCATCGCTCACAAATTCTACATTCATCAGTGTCATTAAACATCGCTCACAAGTTCTTCAATCATCAGTGTCTAAAACATCGCTCACAAATTCTTCAGTGTCTTTTAACATCGCTCACTAGCTCTTCATTTACCAGTGACTTTAAACATCGCTCACAAATTCTTTAGTGTCTTTTACCATCGCTCACAAGTTCTTTATTCATGTATCTCTAAACATCGCTCACAAATTCTTCAGTAGCCTTTGACATTGCCCACCAGTCCTCTTTCTTCCATGTGTTGCTGTATTGCTCCCTTCCCTAAATAAAGTTCTTCAGCATTTCTTCATCAAACACAATTGTAAGAGTCCTGTATGAGGAAAACCTATATCCGGCCTTCTCTGCTCCGACCCAGCTGTGGTGCCTCTTCCCGACCATCGGAGGAGCCCCTGAGTTCACAACACTCCCAATCCAGGTCAGTGACATATGCATAGTATCCATTGAACTCTTAAGTGAGTCCTTCTTGATTTTCAATAAAAGAAACATTTCATTATGCAGACAATACTTTAGATCAAGCAATATTCAAAAATGTATCTCTGTGTATCTTTGTGTACTTATTTATCAGTCATCTAAGTATAATCAATTAAAGATGCAAATTATTTAGATAATACACTGTATTTTTCAGTGGCGTGCGGGGAGGTCAGTGTCTGGTGTGCTGAGTCCTGCTTATGATTCATACCGCCACCAAGCTGATGCCCTTTACTGCCCCCAAGCCGATGCCAGTTATCGCTGCCATCCCTGATGCAGCAGCTCGTGCAGGTGAGGGATCTTTTTGGATCCCTCCCTGCTGTCTCCCCACCAATTCACAGCTCTTTGACTGTCCATTGCTGCAGTAATCCCCCTGCAGTAGAGCCCTTCGCACCCGCTGGGCAGATCCAGCAGCATAAGTCTGAAGCTGCCTTACAAGGTCCCTGTCATCCAGGCAGACTCAGCTGTGGTCACCATGGCTGCAGACATGCCTGTCTCACAGAGAGCATTTAATACGCTGCTGGCCAGACCAAGCAGCAAAGATTTGCAGTTGCAAAGATCCCTCCTTACAAGAGAGCCCTCTCACCCCCTGGGGTTCCAAGTGCCTGTAGTGATCCCCACTGCCAGAGAGATGGATGCATGATCCTCCCCTCTATGGCACTCCCTGCTCACCTGAAACCCCTAGCAGTGCTCACCTGGACACCCGCAGTGTACAGAGTGGATCCGGGTAGGGTGCAGGGACACTGGGGACCCATATACAAGTAGCATACAACTCTAACCCACTGCTGACAGTGTCGGCAGACACCATGTGACTTAACTAAGCCAAATGTGGAGACAGCGGGAGACACTCGGAGGAAGGTGGACGGGGGAACACAGGGGTCTCTGAGCCAGTCAAAGACCATTTTTGAGGCAGATTGGGGACAGAATAAGTTACTGCGGCAGGGTATGTCCCCTTCTTACCACAGTTTGTGTAAATAATATAAAAGCACATATATTCTGAGGCAAAAAATGAATAATGATTTATAATGATATATAAACAAAATAAACTTTAATTACTTTGCATTTATTTAATAGTTGACGGTGAATGGATGGTACACAACTGGTCCTAATTTCGTTGATACATTTGAATCCTTTGTGATCTAGAAGAATATTAATAAATGGCTATTGGTGAGTTTTTGGGAAAGTACCACGTTACTTTACCAGTCGGCAAGTAACAGGTTGTTTTCATGCTAATGAGACAAGTATCCCCTCCTCCATTATACCTGTCTCTGCCAGTAATGTTACAGAGATGATCCGGGTGTGGGGACACTGGGTTCCCATCAGTGGTCGAAGTGGAAATTTTGAAGTGGGGGTATGGAAAAGTGAAGGTCACAAGAAGAAGGGGCGTGTTCACTCAAAAGGGGGCTTGTCCTTAAGTGTAGTGTACCACACCATATACCCCTAATACACATTATGCACCACAATAGTAGGACCCCTTATACTATCTAGTACTGGTGCCCTTTTCACATTATACCACACAGTTTGAGTCGAAATTCACATTAAAATTCACATTATAGCACACAGTATGAGCCGAAATTCACATTATAGCACATGGTTTGAGCTGAAATTCACATTATAGCACACAGAATGAGACGAAATTCACATTATACCACACAGAATGAGCCGAAATTCACATTATAGCACAGGGTGTGACCTGAAATTCACATTATAAAACACGGTATGAGCTGAAACTTACATTATAGCACACAGAATGAGCTGAAATTCACATTATACCACACGGTATGAGCCGAAATTCACATTATAACACACTGAATGAGCCGAAATTCACATTATAGCACATGGTATGAGCTGAAATTCACATTATGCCACATGGAATGAGACAAAATTCAGGGAGAGTGACATCAGGGATATAGGGACAGAGAGCATGAAAGAGGGACAGGGAAAGTGACAGCAGGGACAGAGGGACAGGGAAAATTACAGTATGGGTAATGTCATGATTTTAGCTGTTTTTAGCAATTTGAAAGAAATCTAATACCAAAACTAAAATGAAAAAACAGCACCAAAACACTTGAGGATGATTTTGTTAAGACCAAAAACAAATCCAAAACATTTGAGGTTGTTTTGTCCAAAACCAAACCAAAACCAAAACACTGGGGTCCATGCACATCTATAGTTATAATTTATAAGCATGTTGTGGTTTTGAGACTGGATTTCCTTAAAGATGTATTTAAACAGCTACAATTATGTAACTTGGAAACTACTGTGTAGTATTGCAGCATGAACTGAAGCCAACACCCTCTCCATGCACTCTCCTGTGTGAAATGGCACCTACAATCACAAAGGAGGAACTAACTATACATGCAGTCCAAAATGTCTGTTTCTGTTCCAACCTTGGAGGGAATACACAGGATGGTACTTGGTTCTACTCAGAACCACAAAGTGATCCAAGAACTCAGTTCAACAAAGAAACCCAAAGTTCAGGTATATTCAGCTTTCAGAAAAACTGGACCACTCATCTGTAATTAAAATTAACAACCCCCAACACATTCTTCATTCTCCTCTTTATTGTTAAAGAATGGGGTCCTCTTTATTCTATGTATTCATCTACAATCCTAAGAGTTGGCAAACAATTACTTAGGGGCACATTAATCATGAAAATATGGACAATGATAATTTTTAGCTATCAATTCTCATTAAAGTCTCTCACAATTTTTTAAGAATTCAGTATACCCGTGTTGGAGAAGACAGTTTCTTGAAAAGTGGTAATTTTCCCCTCTGGCTGCCCTGTGTTCTTCATGCTACGCATGTGCAGCACCTGAACAAGGGAGTGAATATTATATATATATATATATATATATGTATATACTGTATATATACACAGTATATACAACAATAGTGGGACTGGCACCTCAGTGTTCTATCTACACCCTTCCATTTATTACATCAAACATAGATGTGGCATGTGATCCCAAAGAGTGATAGGTATTTATACGAGGAGTCACGTTAAACAGTGTGTACCTCTGATACAATTTATTAAATAAATTCAGAAAGTAAATATAAAAAAGTGCATAATCACAGACATATACATATGAATAAAAATTACAAAAATAAAAGGGATGTTTTTCCTGATATTAACAACAGCTTAAGATATCGTCACAGATATTCAATATACAGATGTAAAGAAGTCATTTTACAGTCTCCTCCTTGTATTTAGAGGTCACGGTAAATGTATCAGAAACCCAATGCATTTCGTCTCATGATGAGACTTCATCAGGGTTACATCTTGATATAAGAATAATTACCATATTTGCAATTATAAGACCGTGAAAGGTACAATTCAAAGAAACTTACATCAATCAGACAGGTTACTGCATGTTTAAATTTGTGATCCACACTGCCTTATATATAAAGAAATGATGTATATCACTTGGATATCAAGGTTTTTGTAGGACAATTTCAACAGTGTTTAGCCACTAGGTGTAATATCAATAGATATCCCAAGTGTGCATATATATATATATATATATATATATATAATATTCACTATACAGTCGTGGCCCTGTTCACCCCCCTCCTCCTTCATAAGGGGTGTCCAGCTGCAGGGTATATGCTGCAGCGCGGCCCCTGGTCCCTGCAGTGGACGTTGCATTCACAATGTGCTTAACCCTTTGTCTCCCAGTGCTGGGGCTGCCTGGCAGTGGAGATTACTTCAATGCACTCCCCCTCTGTCCCCAGCTGCCAGAGATTACTTCAGTATGCTCCGTCCCCTGCCGCCGGGGCTGCCCACGGCAGAGATTACTTCTATGCACTTCCCCTCTGTCACCCACCATGGGGGCTTCCCAAAGGCAGACATTACAGTCATCTCAGCTCCCCCATCCTGCCCACACTGGCAATTTAGCACAGGCCCCTATTGCACAAGCTGTCATGTAAATGGCAGCTTGTGCTGAGATTCAGAAGCTGCTCATCATATCAGGTTGGCGACCAGTTTCACGATAAAACTCTGGAAAAATGCTTTTATGGAGTTTGAAGAATGTCACAATTTCTACATCTCCTGTGGAGTGTAGAAATTGTGACATTTAAGTGATAATGAATATGTCCCCTAGGCACTAGATCCATGAGAAGCTGTTATCATGAATGCTCATTGTTTACAAATACACTGGTTGCACTATAAAGCAACAACTGGCTTAACCTGTCATTTGCATTGATAGCTCTTTACATAGCAAGCCATGCACTTTTTATGTGGTCTTCATTTTGCAATATGTGTACTATTTTGAAAGCATAAGAACAAACAATGTTTGCTAAAGGAAAGAAACTCAAAAGACAAACAAAAGATACATATTTTATTTAATTTTATTTTTTACTTTTCAAAAGCAGTAAATTCAGAACCCTCATCCTCCTCTGGCCTTGAAACCTGCTTGTTCTGCCCCTTTCTCTGGTTAGCACATTCTGCCAGATGGTGTTGTGGATGCAGATGTGGTTTAATTGGGTTTTTAGCTATGTGAGACAGATGTGAAAGGTAAATGCTGCATCATGCTTGCATGCAGTTGAACAGTACCAGTCAGAACTGATTTATCATCAGCTGCTGTGCCTGCTTATGCTCCCATTGTGCCTGACTGTGGCAACATCTTCCTTTCTCATCTCCTTAAACTTACAGTTAAGTATTTATAAACTACAGTATTTACTATGCTGTTCTGAAGTTGTTGTGATTCAACCTATTGTATGTTTTCCAACTGATGTTTTCAGAACTTCATAAATTGCACTTGGATAGTGTTAAAATCATCAAGTGTGCCAAATCCTGCAAAGTGGACATCGATGGCTGTTTATCTGATTCTTGAGGTTGGGATGCTGATATGGCAGAATATTTGGTATGAATGTGTTTTTCTTCAAATTTCCCAAAACATATTCTTCTGAGCCTATACAGTACATCAATTAAAGCACTGCTGCAGATTATCAACCTGATGGGTTGTAACAAAAAATTTGTCCATGCATATTTGTAATTCCTACTCAACTGCTGAACAGTTACTGTATAAGGGATAGGGTCAAATGCTGCTGAAACTTTTTTTTCTATGTATTTTAATTCTAATGGTGGTGCCTCCACCTCAGTCTTCCTTATTCTTGATTTAAAAGGGTATCACCTTGAACTATCTCAGGAAAACACCTAAAGTATAGGTATTGTGGATAGTAGTCCCTCCCTTCCAAATAAATTAATAAATGTATTTTACACAGAATGGAAAAAATGGTATTTGTAATTTTATTTAATTAATAGAAGGTTTTACCAACAAATTAATATAAAAATGACTAAAATAAAAATGTATAGTTTTCTCTCTAGCATTTGTTATATTGTACATCTTAGCTTATGCAATACTATGTACTGTGATAAGCACTATGCTTAAATATTTATACTTTAGAATATTATTTTATTATGTACTTATAAAGTATTTCAGAGTTTATTCCTTTCCCATAAATTACTCTTTCTGCAACTACTCAAAACTCCTGAATTCACATTTACTTTTTCCCTGAATTTATGCATCAAAAACCTTATACACTTAACCCAAATCCCAGTCATCACCACATTTAGCTCATACACTTACAGTATATATAAATAAATAAATAAATAAATAACTTAAATAATACAATAATTAACATTGTACATATTTAAATAGCAATAATTTAAAATGACATAGTCCAATAGCACTCAAACTGTGTGGCGTGGCAGGGGTGCCTTAAGGGGGGTACACACGGAGAGATCCGTGCTTAAAATCTAAGCAATCTTGCTAGATTGCTTAGATTTTAAGCACGGATCTGCCGTGTGTATGCTCTGTGTCCATATACTGTACTCACATGCTTGAGGCTGGAGAGCACAGGGCAAGGCTGCCCAACATGTGAGTTGTGCCGCCCCACAATGTGTTCACAATTTTATTGTGAATGCTTTGGATAGAGTACTGTCCCTGCCTGTGCATTCTGGCTGCACAGGTGGTCCAGACCATTCATTTTTCACAGCAGCTGCATGTGACGTCAAGCAGCGGCTCCAAAAACGCTCTAGACATGCCTGAGATTGCCCACACCGATGGCCACCACTGTCAATCACTATGCGATTGCATCTTTCTGGTATATGATCACATGGTTAAGGGTCGCGTGCACAAACCCTCTGGATGCGGTCGCTGCATGCAAATGCACGGCCATGTGCAGGTCTGAATAGCCCCCTATGTACGGTACCTTAAATCAGTTTTTCAAAATGTTGCTGTAGTGTGTAAAGAGAGTAGCACCTAGTTGGTAGTATTAATTACAAGTTAATAGCAACCTCATTTTGGGACCCGAAGACTGCAGCGCTATTCATATCAGGCTAATTCCCAAAGCTTATGAGTAGGCGCTTTCTGGCTCACTCTTGAAAAGCAAAGCTAAAGTAAGTATCCTTAGGTGATCAATTGAATAAACTAATTTTGTTGGAATCCTGTTGGAAACACTGTGTAAATGTCATAGCATCCTGTTATTAAAGCCCTGTGAATAGAAATTACCTCCAGGCACAGTTATCATGGGTATTATTACAATTTTACAGCTGATCACATTTGTTCTTTTGACTAAATTATATAGTGCCTCACCAAATGGTGCTGTAAGGTGGACAGTGCTGAGTGATTAGCCTTGTCCACCTTGGCAAATGCAGAACTAGTTTTACTTTGTGTCACTAAAATGTATCTTACAGTATCTCTATATGTGGCACTCACTACTGCAGGACTGCAGGTTGGGCTTAACTTTGCTTTACTTAACTGAGGTACCTGCAGTCACATGAAAAAAACACAGCCCCTTTTTCATGTTACACCACAGTAGTGCCCCTTATACACATTACACCACAGTAGAGTCCCTTATATACATTACACCACAGTAGAGGCAATTATACATATTACACCACACTACAGCCGATTATACATGTTACACTAAAGAAGAGCATGGAAGAGCCCCTTGGACATGTTACACCACAGTAGAGCCCCTTAAACAAGATACATAACAGTAGAACCACTTATACACATTACACTACAGTAGAGCCGATTACACATGTGACACTAAAGTAGAGCTACTTAAACACATTCTGCCATGGTAGATTCCCTTATACACATTACACCAGAGTAGAGCCACTATTGAATTAGCTGTGAGATGAACACGAAAGAGAGAGAGAGAGAGAGAGAGAGAGAAAGAGAGGGGACAAAAGAAAGAAAGAGAAGTGAGTACAAGAGAGGTGAGGACAAGATAGAGAATGACAGAGAGGTGAGGGTGAGAGAAAGAGAGGTGAGGATGAGAGAGAGATAAGTGAGGATGAGAGGGAGAGGATAGAGAGGGAGGTCAGGACAAGAAAGAGATGAGGGAGAGAGAGAGAGATAGGGGTATATTTACTAAGGTCCCGATTTTGACCGAGATGCCGTTTTTTCTTCAAAGTGTCATCTCGGTAATTTACTAAGCAAAAATCACGGCAGTGATGAGGGCATTCGTAATATTTTGGAAGTCCTAGGAAAAAATCACGAATCAATACACCATCGGTCAAATACGCCTGCAATTTGGTAGAAATCGGGAATTTACTAAAAAGTGCAAAACACAAACACTGCCGACAATAGCCAAACACTGCCGTGCTAAAATACAAATCGTGAAAAAGTGCTAAAAAAAAACAGACCTGCTTTTTTATCCCGTGTTTGTATAGGCATGCACGGATCCATGAGATCCGTGCATGTTTTTAGTGGGAAGGGGGGGGAAATGTTATAAATTTTCAAAAAACAAATGCGTGGGGTCCCCCCTCCTAAACCAAACCAGCCTCGGGCTCTTTGAGCCGGCCCTGGTTGCAGAAATATGGGGAAAAAATTGACAGGGGTTCCCCCATATTTAAGCAACCAGCACCGGGCTCTGCGCCTGGTCCTGGTTCCAAAAATACGGGGAACAAAAAGAGTAGGGGTCCCCCGTATTTTTGAAACCAGCACCGGGCTCCACTAGCTGGACAGATAATGCCACAGCCGGGGGTCACTTTTATACAGTGCCTTGCGGCCGTGGCATCAAATATCCAACTAGTCACCCCTGGCCGGGGTACCCTGGGGGAGTGGGGACCCCTTCAATCAAGGGGTCCCCCCCAGCCACCCAAGGGCCAGGGGTGAAGCCCGAGGCTGTCCCCCCCATCCAATGGGCTGCGGATGGGGGGCTGATATCCTTTGTTCAAAGTAATGAATATTGTTTTTAGTAGCAGTACTACAAGTCCCAGCAAGCCTCCCCCGCAAGCTGGTACTTGGAGAACCACAAGTACCAGCATGCGGCGGAAAACCGGGCCCGCTGGTACCTGTAGTACTACTACTAAAAAAATACCCCAATAAAGACATCACACACACACCTTGAAAGTATAACTTTAATACATACATGCACACCAACATACATACATACTTACCTATGTTCCCACGCAGGTCAGTCCTCTTCTCCAGTAGAATCCATGGTGTACCTGTAGAAAAAATTATACTCACATAATCCATGGTTGAAGGCTCCTCTGCTTGTAATCCTTTTGTAATCCACGTACTTGAAAAAATAAAAAAACGGACACCCGTCCACGAACTGAAAGGGGACCCATGTTTTCACATGGGACCCCTTTCCCCGAATGCCAGAAACCCACTCTGACTGATGTCTAAGTGGGTTTCTTCAGCCAATCAGGGAGCGCCACGTTGTGGCACCCTCCTGATCGGCTGTGTGCTCCTGTACTGTATGACAGGCGGCACACGGCAGTGTTACAATGTAGCGCCTATGCGCTCCATTGTAACCAATGGTGGGAACTTTCAGGTCAGCGGTGAGGTCACTTTCGGTCAACCGCTCCTTTCCCCATTGGTAGTGAGCTCTTCCAGGCTGCTCCTATTTCCCTGCAGTGTTGATGCTGGGCCAGGATCCAGGACTGCCTTGTTTATGTGTCTCCACAGGGCCAGGGGCTCAGGCAGGCTGCTGCAGATCAGGTGCTTGTGGGTGGATTGCCATGTGTTGTACCACACGCTATCATCCAACGCTGTGCTTTTGTTCTCCTCCTCCTTCTCTCCACCACGGTGACTGTCCCTGCACTTCAGTAGGCGCGGATGAAGACATCGGCCATGGCTGGTTGCGGTGAGCAGAATGGAGGAGCATGCAGGAGCAGATCAGGCCAAATCTGCCACACACCAAGCCCCATGCCACACTGTTCAAATGCACAGGCCATTGATTTGGCCTAGAGAGAAATGAGGGAAAAGTGGAGCAGAGGAGACTGAGACACTGGGACTTGGGAGAGGTGTGCAGCAGCAGACACAGTGCTGCTGCTACAAGAGGATGTCACTGGCGCTGGCCGTGACAGGGAGGTGTGGGAGGGCAGCAGAAGCCATGGATTATGCAGCGGCAGTGGGAGATGGTGCCCTTAAGAGCTCGGCGCTATACGTGGCTGTTTAGCTTGCATTATTGAATATATACTATGGGGTATATTCAATTCCTGAATTCCTGACAGGTCGAAAAAACTGCACTTGTCGCTGTTTTTAGGTTGAATTTTGATTCACCCTATTCAATATATGTGCTGATTTTTTGACTTGTTGGAAATTCGTACACTGACGAAAAACAGGTAGATCAGTGAATTTGCCGCCAATCCACCTGTTTTGGTGAATTTGTGGGCATTTTTGCCAGTTTTGTGTCCTATTTTCGCACATGCAAATTTTACTTTAAAAAAAGTTGGATTGGCATGGGAGAAAACAGGACAAAAGTCGTCGAAAACGCTCGCAAACTGAATAATGAACTGTCAATCTTCTCCGTCGGAGAGGATCCAACAGGAATTGGATATACCCATAAATGGCTTATATAGAGATGGAGCCACGCTAGTCAGGGCTCCATCTGTGAATAGGCCCGCTCGCCCGGGAGTGCCTATCACCGAGAGCATCCCCGTCTGCCTGGGCGTGCACCCACCATGGAGATGCACCGCATTCACTTGAATGGAGAGCGTCACCATCCGCGTGCCCAGACAGAGACGCTCTGAATGGGAGCGTCTCTATGCACTCCTGGCATGACTAGGTGGACATATCACCTAGTCATGCCGGGAGTGCTCGCTTGCGATGGAGCCACCTCAGATGAGCGCGGCTCCATCTGTAGAATAATTAACATGGGCAGGTGATAGACTCTACAGTATCTTGTAAGTGAAAACAGTTCACACAGCAAACTTTACAAGTTTGCAACTTGCAAATTAGAAACCTGAAGTCATACTTTGGTTTGGCAGGTATTTTGTAAAGAAGAAAAGCAATGTAGTGATTAGATTTTATTTGCGAGTATTTTGGTGACATTTTGCATTTTTTAACATCTTTCTTTCTGTAGCTTCAACAAATGACAGCATAAAATTGTTATAAATTAAAATAGGTTAAAATAGTAATTATGGTTAGCTTTTGAAGTATGCAATAAGTGGTTGTACACATTGCTGTCACTATTGAAGATACCAATTAGATTGTTTATATGGTTAAAATAATAAATAGTTATAAAAATAATGATTTGTCAACTGTTTTTGTCATTAGCTTCAGTAAAGTTTGGAAAACAACCATGTCACTAATCTGCACATGTACCTTTCCAACCAGGGCCGGAATGCCCATCTGGCACTAACTGTATGGTAAATGCATGAAGGGCCCATGGCTCATGGATGTGCGCTGAGCTAAATAGCTCAGGAGGCACTGGCTAGCACCAGAGCCAGATTAACATGCAATATATGAGCAAAAACGTACATCTGGGCATTATACACAGGTGCAGCAGAATAAACTCCTGGAAATTTGGTGAGTTTTGATCAGAGATGTGCGGAAAAGTTAGCCAGGTGAGGCACTGCCTCATCTGCCATAGACTTTTTACTCAATAGTTTTGGCTATAAATAATTATTAGAATAATGGAAAGAAGATATTTCAAACATTTTCTTTGTATTTCTCATATACTTTACGCAGTCAAAACTCTGGCACCAATGTTAATATGACAGGAAAGGCTCTGCCTCACCTGCCTCACGTCACCATACGTCACTGCCATGGCTTGATAGGCAGGTCCAGCATACAGTGATATCTAAAATAAAATAAAGTTACTATCTGTAATTGCTGTGCTTATAGTAAAAAATGTCTAGACTCTGATATCATGTAAGCAATTATAATTGTTAGGCACTTTTCAGATTGCCAGGTTATTAGTGTCCAGATTGGTATGCAAATTCCAATAAATAGTAGTAAATCTATCCTGTTGTTGGAGCCAGAAGGTGAGCTAACTTTAGGTTATAATAGCTCACACTACTGCAGACTGGCAAGGCAAATATAGGACCTCATTCCGACCCGATCGCACGCTGCACTACTTCACAGTGGTGCGATTGGGTCTAGTATGTGCATGCATGGCGTGCGCATTGTGCACGCGTGTCGTTGCCCGGCAGCTGCTGGGGTGGCCAGAGACCCACTATTGCATGTGCGTGGATCACTAAAGCCATTGCAAAATGGTCAAGTAACCTAATTGAGGGGTTAGATTCCTTATCTAGAGGGGATGATGTCTTATCTAGGTGGGATGTTGTCTTACACCTGCAACATATACAGGACTCTGCAAACTTTATGGTGGAAGCCATAAAGGAAATAGGCGAGCTTAACGTACGCACCACCGCTATGGCAGTGTCGACATGCAGAGCCTTGTGGCTACACCAGTGGACTGCTGACGCAGATTCCAGGAAAGGCGTGGAAGGCCTACCATTCACAGGAAAGGCCTTGTTCATAGATGAATTAGACAAATGGATCTCCACAGCTACTGCGGGTAAGTCTATGTATCTTCCTTCAGCACCACCACAACCAAGAAGACTTATTCAGCTTCTAAGTTACAGTCCTTTCAGACAGAAAAGTTCAAGGGTAAATCCAGAGGTGCTTCTACATCCTCCAGCGGCGCAAGAGGTAAACCACGCAAACCCGCATCAGCAAGTGCTCAGTAACAGAGCTCAGGGTCTGCTTCCTCAAAGACTTCAGCATGACGGTGGACCGCAATGCCTGGAAGGTTGTCAGGTGGGAGCTCGCCTACAATTCTTCAGTCAAATCTGGTCAAATTCTTGCCAGGATCTCTGGGTCATAAATCTTATTTCACAGGGCTACAGACTGGAGTTATTAGAGCTCCCACCTCAAAGATTCTTCAAATCAGACTAGCCAGTTTCACAAGAGTCAAGTATAACTTTACAACATGCCATCCAAAAAACTGGTACAGACTCACGTCATTGTTCTATTTGTACCTCATCAGCTAAACAAGGGGTACTATTCCAACTTGTTTGTAGTACCAAAACCGGTCGGTTCGGTAAGACCAATTTTGAACCTAAAGTCATTGAACCCGAACTTACGAGTGTGATCTCAGGTCTGGAGAAGGGGGAATTCCTAGTGTATCTGGATATCAAGGATGCGTACCTTCACATTCCGATCTGGCCGCCTCATCAGGCTTACCTATGGTTTGCACTGAAGGACTGTCACTACCAGTTCCAAGCCCTGCCATTTGGTCTCTCCACGTCACCGAGGGTGTTCACTAAGGTGATGGCAGAGATGATGTTTCTACTCCACAAACAGGGAGTGAACATAATTTCGTGCCTGGACGATCTCCTGATAAAAGCACCATCCAGGGAAAGGATGCTGGAAAGCGTTGCTCTCTCAACCAAACTTCTCCAGGATCATGGGTGGATTCTGAACCTTCCAAAATCTCACCTAGAGCCAACATGGAGGCTCCCATTCCTGGGAATGATACTGGATACGGAGTCGCAGAAGGTGATCCTTCCATTGGAACAGGCATTAGTGATCCAGTCAATGGATCGGAATGTCCTGAAGCCAACCTGGATATCGGTGCATCTATGCATTCGCCTTCTGGGGAAAATGGTGGCCTCTTATGAGGCTCTTCAATACGGAATGTTTCATGCAAGACCCTTCCAGCTCGATCTGTTGGACAAGTGGTCCGGATCGCATCTTCACATGCACCAGAGGATCCGTATGTCACCAAAAGCCAGGATCTCCCTTCTGCAGTGGCTACAGACTTCTCACATCATTGAGGGTCGGAGGTTCGGAATTCAGAATTGGATTCTGTTAACCACAGACACAAGAGGTTGGGGAGCAGTCACTCAGGGGGTGCAGTTTCAAGGAAGATGGTCCTTCTGCAGGTCTCACACCTTCTTCAAGATCAGGCCATTCAGGTCCAGTTGGACAATGTGACAGCAAAGGCAGAGCAGCAATGTCAGAGGTGACAAGAATTCTCCTCTGGACAGAAATAAATGCTGTGGTGTTGTCAGCGGTCTTCATCCGGAAGTGTTCAGGTGCTTGATAAGTTGATAGGGATATCCACAGACCGACATTATGGCCTCTCGTCTCAACAAGAAGCTCAAGCGGTATTGTTCCAGGTTGAGAGACCCACAGGAGTGGTGGTAGATGCCCTGATGACTCCATGGGTCTATCAGATGGTATACGTGTTTCCTCCACTTACTCTGATCCCAAGAATTCTAAAGAGAATAATAAGGGAAAAGGTTAAAGCAATTCTAATTGCTCCGGACTGGCCAATACGGGCCTGGTATGCGGACCTTCTGGACATGCTCCTCGAAGATCCGTGGCCTCTTCCTCTTCGTGAGGATCTTCTGCAACAGGGCCCGTTCGTCTATCAAGACTTACCGTGGCTATGTTTGATGGCATGGAAGTTGAATGGCTGATTCTAGCCAGGAGAGGGATCCCTAACAAAGTTATCCTGACTATGATCTAAGCCAGGAATTGGGGAACATCTAAGCATTACCATCGTATTTGGCAGAAATACATCTCTTGGTGTGAAAGCAAAAAAAATTCTGTGGTGGAATTCCAACTAGGATGTTTCCTGCTTTTTCTACAAGCAGGAGTGGATGTGGGCCTACATCTGGGCTCCATTAAAGTCCAGATTTCGGCCTTGCCCATTTTCTTTCAGAAACAATTGGCTTCTCTCCCTGAGGTCCAGACGTTCTTGAAGGGTGTTCTGCACATCCAACCGCCCTTTTTGCCTCCCATGGCACCTTGGAATCTTGATGTGGTGCTGCATTTCCTCCAATCAGACTGGTTTGAGCTGTTACAGGAGGTAGATGTAAAATATCTTACATGGAAGACCGTCACACTGTTGGCTTTGGCTTCAGCAAGACATGTGTCGGAGTTGGGGGCTTTGTCTCACAAGAGTCCCTATTTAATTTCCCATGAGGACAGAGCTGAACTCAGAACTCATCATCAATTTCTTCCTAAGGTGGTGTCTGCATTTCACATCAACCAGCCTATTGTGGTTCCGGTTGTCACCGACACCTCTGCTACTTCAAAGTCTTTGGATGTCATGAGGGCTTTGAAGGTGCATGTGAAAAGAACAGCTCGCCACAGAAAGACGGACTCACTGTTTGTTCTTTAAGATCCCAATAAGATTGGGTGTCCTGCTTCAAAGCAGACAATTGCACGCTGGATCAGACTTACTATCCAGCATGCTTATTCCACGGCAAGTCTGCCATGTCCAAAATCTGTACAGGCCCACTCTACTAGGTCGGCGGGTTCTTCCTGGGCAGCTGCCGAGGGTGTCTCGGCTTTACAGCTCTGCTGAGCAGCTACTTGGTCAGGTTCGAACACATTTGCAAAGTTCTACAAGTTTGATACTTTGGCCTCTGAGGACCTTCAGTTTGATCAATCAGTTCTGCAGGAACCTCAGCACTCTCCCACCCGGTTTGGGAGCTTTGGTACATCCCCATGGTACTAAATGGACCCCAGTATCCTCTAGGATGTAAGAGAAAATAGGATTTTAATTACCTACTGGTAAATCCTTTTCTCATAGTCCGTAGAGTATACTGGGTGCCCGCCCAGTGCTTCGTTCTTCCTACACTGTTACTTGTTTAAGTAATGTTGGTTCAGCCGTTGCTGTTCCTGTTTCAAGTTTGGTTAGCTTGGATTTCCTCTAGTTGTGTGTGCTGGTTCGGAATTTCACCACTATCCTTATCTATCCTTCTCTCAAAGTATGTCCATCTCCTCAGGCACAGTTTCCTAGAATGAGTCTGGTAGGAGGGGGATAGAGAGAGGAGCCAGCCCACAAATTCTTAAATGTGGCCATGGGTCTTAGTGGACCCGTCTATACCCCATATTACTAAATGGACCCCAGTATCCTCTATGGACTACGAGAAAAGGATTTAGGTAATGAAAATCCTATTTTTTTGACTATAAGCATGACAATAACAGTGGATAGTAATTTTACTTTGGTCTATTTTAGATATAAATGTATGCTATGTCTAAATAATTTATAATTTTATAATTATTTTTGTGCCGTGATTTGGGACAGACACATGTACACACACATGTACACACACACACACACACACACACACACACACACACACACACACACACACGGACTCCACTGTTTACTAACATGGTTTTAGCAGTAAATGAAATGGACCTAACTAGCCATTTCTATGGAGTACTTTATTTAGACACTGTTACCTCTTCATCTTACCACAGCGACACATACCTTAGGGTGCATAATATACTGTATATTTGCATCATTGTGAAATGCAGCATGTTTTTAAGTCTTGCCATGGTTTGAATCTGAGAACTGCAGTTCTTGCAGCATTAGCAAATTGTCAAATTTGTGTTGTTGCTTTTAACCACATGGCTTTCGAGGTTGCAATTTGTACAGCATTTGGCTGACTGGTGAGTTTATCTTGCAGCTGGGAACTCCATGGCCATGTATGTGGCAATATGTTCCGTCTTAATTGACTGACGTGTTTTTCTTGCAGCTGACGACTCCATGTCCCTTGAGGCTGCATGTCTAGAAGCATCAGATGACGTATCTGTCGACCAACTTGGATGGTTTTTCCCATACTCAACAATAAAACATGGTAATTTAGATAGGATTCGTGTTTACAAATGCGGCCGCAAACTAAACATTATGGTCCAGAATATGATGCAATTCGTAAAAAATAGACCTTTCAAATAGAACTGCTTTTAGCAGGCATGTTTAACATCCCCATGATGAAGTCTGTATATTGACGAAAACGAAACGCGTTGGGACTGCTGTACCTGAACCTCCTATAAGGACAGATAAGCCTAATATATATTTATTTCTTGTACGTTTGCATTGTTACTATTTGTATGGTCTATATGAAAAATATTTGACGTACCAGCTTTCAATGTGGACAGATAAGCCTGATTGAATTTTATATATTGTACGCTCACACTTCTACCATTTGTTTTTATGTGTTGTATTAAAATTTGTAAAAACCTTTTTATCCCTGGCTGTGGATTTTAAATTATGGGATTTGTTCATCCCTATAAGGTTTTTTATATACAACCATATCTTTGCTGATCAATGGTATAAAAACGGTACGCGCTATGATATATTTCCTTTATCTCTTTTATGTACCAATATTGGTCTCGTGACCGAAGAGAAATACATGCCCCAGATAAGTAGTGTCCAATTTTCCTTTCACACTGGGTATACACTATATTTATTTATCTAGACACTAGAAGGCGCCCTTATCTCTATTTTTTAAATTTCACTATATGTGTGTGTTCCAAGCACATGTTCTTCTGTTTAAGGTTGCTGCCACTCGTTTTTAAGAGGAGTGTCAATTCAGTGAATTAATTTTATATTAATTGTGTATTATAGTTCTCTACCACGTGCTTTAGTAGTGCAATTCCAAGTGTCACCTGGGCGCCTCCGCATCTATTTTGGTTATGTTTAACATGTGTGTACCATTATCCATCACTGACTACTCAATTTAGAAGCTTATAAAAGGGGAGGAAGCTCATTATTCACTCTCCTCACTCCAAAATGGCTTATTATGTGTGCTGTGGAGAGCTGCTGGGTGCTGTGGGATGAAACCAGGGGCAGGAAACTGAACATGGTCAGCAGGTTGTGCAGGAACCACAGAGGCTACAGAGGCCTCGATTATTTAGGGGACATTTGAACTTAAACACATTGGCTGATGACCAGGTCATACAGATGTTCCGGCTCAATCATAACAAAATTTTCCATCTGTATGACCTTGTCAAACTGTACCTAGACCCTGAGACAGCACGCCCTTGCTCTGTCTCAGGCCTGCCTAAACTCCTGGCTGTGTTGCACTTTCTGGCTACTGGCAGCTTTCAGGCTGTGTCTGGCATGGTTATTGGGGTCTCACACCCTATCTTTTCTAAATATTAAGTGCAATTCGTAAAAAATAGACCTTTCAAATAGAACTGCTTTTAGCAGGCATGTTTAACATGTGTGTACCATTATCCATCACTGACTACTCAATTTAGAAGCTTATAAAAGGGGAGGAAGCTCATTATTCACTCTCCTCACTCCAAAATGGCTTATTATGTGTGCTGTGGAGAGCTGCTGGGTGCTGTGGGAAGAAACCAGGGGCAGGAAACTGAACATGGTCAGCAGGTTGTGCAGGAACCACGGAGGCTACAGAGGCCTCGATTATTTAGGGGACATTTGAACTTAAACACATTGGCTGATGACCAGGTCATACAGATGTTCCGGCTCAATCATAACAAAATTTTCCATCTGTATGACCTTGTCAAACTGTACCTAGACCCTGAGACAGCACGGCCTTGCTCTGTCTCAGGCCTGCCTAAACTCCTGGCTGTGTTGCACTTTCTGGCTACTGGCAGCTTTCAGGCTGTGTCTGGCATGGTTATTGGGGTCTCACACCCTATCTTTTCTAAATATTAAGTGCAATTCGTAAAAAATAGACCTTTCAAATAGAACTGCTTTTAGCAGGCATGTTTAACATGTGTGTACCATTATCCATCACTGACTACTCAATTTAGAAGCTTATAAAAGGGGAGGAAGCTCATTATTCACTCTCCTCACTCCAAAATGGCTTATTATGTGTGCTGTGGAGAGCTGCTGGGTGCTGTGGGAAGAAACCAGGGGCAGGAAACTGAACATGGTCAGCAGGTTGTGCAGGAACCACGGAGGCTACAGAGGCCTCGATTATTTAGGGGACATTTGAACTTAAACACATTGGCTGATGACCAGGTCATACAGATGTTCCGGCTCAATCATAACAAAATTTTCCATCTGTATGACCTTGTCAAACTGTACCTAGACCCTGAGACAGCACGCCCTTGCTCTGTCTCAGGCCTGCCTAAACTCCTGGCTGTGTTGCATTTTCTGGCTACTGGCAGCTTTCAGGCTGTGTCTGGCATGGTTATTGGGGTCTCACACCCTATCTTTTCTAAATATTAAGTGCAGGTGATGAATGCCTTAAACACACATACTGTATAGTAGCTTGTATTTTGTCACTACTGTCAGATTTTAGGCTGTGAATTTTGTTGTTATTTGAAATTCAACCTCCTCTTTATATCACTTTCTCACACAGATTCTGGATGCGTTGCAACCACATATAGATGCCTCTATCTGCTTTCCTAGTCAGGAGTCACAGTGGCATGCAGTCAGGGTAGATTTCTATCACATTGCAGGCATGCCCAATGTGTTGGGTGTGAATGATTGCACACATGTACAGCTGAGACCACCTTGGGGCAGGCAGTACATATATACTAATAAGCATGAAGATCAGTCTACAAATGTCCAGGTGGTTTGTGATGTAAATCAGAGTGTTGTTGCAGGTTACCCTGGTGCATGTCACGACTTCTTTATCCAGAGCCAATCATCCCTCTATGACAAATTTGAAGCTGGAGAAATGGCAGATGGGTGGCTGCAGGGTAAGTATCAATGTCACTGTTTCTGTAATGCAAAGACACACCCCACTATGCTACTATATTCCTACATTTATCACTATGGGGGTAATTCTGAGTTGATCGCAGCAGCAAGTTTGTTAGCAATTGGGCAAAACCATGTGCACTGCAGGGTGTTCAGATATAACATGTGCAGAGAGAATAAGATTTCGGTGGATTATTTTCTTTCTGTGCAGGGTAAATACTGGCTGCTTTATTTTTATAACAACTAATTGACGTTACTATTAAAGCAAAATCAATACAGGCGCTATAATAAATAAAATAAATGTGTTCACACTAATATATTAGTACATAAACTGCAGCTCCCATATAAGGTGTCTGTAACACCTAAAAACACAGTATATTTTTTTTTAATATAATTATAATTATAACTATATAAGAGAGCGCAAGGTGCTGAATTGATAAATACAATTTAT
Source organism: Pseudophryne corroboree (assembly GCF_028390025.1). Taxonomy (NCBI): domain Eukaryota; kingdom Metazoa; phylum Chordata; class Amphibia; order Anura; family Myobatrachidae; genus Pseudophryne; species Pseudophryne corroboree. Next base: position 594,177,916 of record NC_086448.1, read on the forward strand.
TAAAATGTTTAAAAAATATTAAATACAATCAATAAACAAGAAATTAACTGATTAAGGAGCATAAGATCGACTGACCATCCTAGTGATTAATAGGAATGTCCCATTTTTTGTGAAGCATGGAGTATCCAATTAGTATTAGTGGAACTAATACAGAGTATTAATGAAGAGACGTCTCACTTCAAGCTCTGTTTAGAATACAAAGTCCACCGTGGATTAAAGTGCCTCCGTATAAGTTATACTGGAAAAGGTATGTACTATAAGGGAATTTAAACGCCACCCTTGATGAGATTGATGTTGATATCTCCAAGCCAACGTACTGCTTCACTTTTCAACCCCCACACATAACACTGGAAGCTCACCACAAAAATTATGAACAGAAGCCGTGTCCTGTAGCAGTCAGGAGGCCAGATGATGCGGGAGCAGCGGTGTGGAGACGATGGCAGGTCTCAGATATCGATAACACCGCAAGAGTGGAGACGATGGCAGGTCTCAGGTGTCTACAGCACCGCAGGTGTAATGATGGAAACTAGCCGTATCCTGTAGCACTCTGGAGGCCAGGCAATGCGGGAGTAGCAGTGTGGAGACGATGGCAGGTCTCTAGTGTGGTAATGGGCGGACGTTGGCAGGTCCCGGGGGGGGAAGCAGACGCGGCTTTTGGTGGCGGAGATGGTCGACAGTCAGCCCAGCAACAATTGTAGAGATGGTCAGGACCATAAAGTTGTAGCTCCAGCCCTAATTAACGCGTTTCTCCGACTTAGGGGCAGTCGGTTTCATCAGAATGAGTTCCTGTGCTTTAGAAGTAGCTGATATTTAAAGGGATCATCATCCAATGAGAGACGCCTCCTAAGCACTTACTTTGGATTAAATGCACCTGAATCAATTAATGCCAGTGTGAACCTAGTTATACATATAATTCAAAATACAGACCATAACCATTGTTCTTTCAAATTTATAGCAAGACCATTACCATTCATTAGATAACATATTACACTTTCTAACTAAACAAATATAACTATCTAATAATTAATAAATAATTAATAAATAATTAGTTAAGTAAATAAAATAAAATACAATCTAGCAGGCAGCACAGAGAGATAAATAGCTTACATAATTCTTATATAATAATGAAATATACCTATTGTTAGCATTGGTTGGTAAAAGTCCCTGTGGCTCACCACACTAATACCACAAGCCCCCAACTGCACAGACCCGGGTTCAAATACCACCACAGAGACACTTAAAATTAGTCATTATTATTTTGTTCTATAATTCCATTATTACTATTATGAACAAAAAATAAATAAAAATATAGAACCCAAGTTCAATTAAATTATTTAAATTAACCCCCTTACAGAGTCATAATCCATTGTCCATTACAATTCAGAAAGGACATATGAAAAAAATATATTTTATAAGAATGATGATGCATAGCACCTGTAAATGGATATATATACATACAGAATATTTACTTAGTATAATGTCCACCACATTGATACAGCTCGCAATGTAGATGTATTTGGAACCTTGAAAGTTGACTGGTATTCACTCATCAGTTGAGTGAAATCATTAGTATAGATACGTCCAATGACAACCACTTTATCATGTTTATATATTGAATCCCCTAAATCAGATGTTATTCATTTCGATACAGTCATTTAGACCATCTGGAAAGAGAGTACCAAGCGTATGTATCCAAAAGGCCTCTCGCTTACATAGGCGATTATATCTATCGCCACCCCTAGTAGTAGGTTCAATATGTTCAATACCCTGTATACTTATACATTTGACATCTCCATCATGGTTATCTACAATATGCCTAACTAGACTGTGTTGACTAGTACCTCTTTTAATATTATTCTTATGTTCCAAAAACCTAATGTGTAACAAACGTATCGTCCGACCCACATATTGTACCCCACAGATACAGCTTATAGCATAAACAACATAATCCGTTCTACAATCAATGCTGCCCCGTATCTCAAATTGTGTGCCATAAGTATGTGAATGGACTTTAGTAGTCTTATCCATAATGAATAAGCAAGTATCACACCTCAGTTTCTTACATTTATAGCACCCATGAGGCCTTTTCGGTCTCTGTAACCACATATTCTTACTAGCTATTGAATTAGTGTCCAAGGTTTTGAAATGACTAGGGGCAAGATACGTTTGTAAATTTGCAGCTCTTTTGAATGTTATACACGGTTTCTCATCTAATATAGTGGATAAAATTCTATCTGTTTTCAACACAGAGTAATTTTTATTTATAATGGTTTGAAGTTCTTTTGACCCTGTATTGAATTTTGTAATAAATCTGGGCTGTTGTAAATCAACCTTAGGGAGGTGATCATCCCCCAATTTTGGTACTAATAAGGAATCTCTATCCCTCAAACGTGTCTCCAATAAGGCATCCTCCATTAATTTATCCGGATATCCCCGGTCTTTGTATTCTAAACAGAGCTTGAAGTGAGACGTCTCTTCATTAATACTCTGTATTAGTTCCACTAATACTAATTGGATACTCCATGCTTCACAAAAAATGGGACATTCCTATTAATCACTAGGATGGTCAGTCGATCTTATGCTCCTTAATCAGTTAATTTCTTGTTTATTGATTGTATTTAATATTTTTTAAACATTTTAATAAATTGTATTTATCAATTCAGCACCTTGCGCTCTCTTATATAGTTATAATTATAATTATATCAAAAAAAAAATATGCTTTATTTTTACACTGCAAATTTAGATTTCAGTTTGAACACACCCCACCCTAATCTAACTCTCTCTGCACATGTTGTATCTGTCCCCCTGCATTGCACATGGTTTTGCCAAACTGCTAACATATTTGCTTCTGCGATCAACTCAGAATTAGGCCCTATATTATCTATGTTTTTAGGTGATTTAGGGTATGGGTGCTTCTCCTGGCTTCTGACTCCATTGTTGTTTCCTGATTCCCCTGCTGAACACAATTACAATCATGTAACTAGGGTATTCTTTTAGACAATTTGATATTGCGCAACCCAAAAAAGCAGCCTATAAGGAAAATGCAAACCCTAGGAGTCTCTCTCCAAGGAACTCCAAACAATAATATGCATGAATAAAAGAATTGGGAATGCGTTCCTTCTGGCACTATAAACACACTTATACCAGTGAAATCACAGCCACAGCTTAATTGTGCATAAGACAAAAACAAATGGATAAAGGGTATACCTTTTCTTATATAGATATCCGGATGATTCGTTCTCAGTGGATAGGATTATTCCATTCATAAATTCACATGTAAAGAAAAAAGAAGTATCATGTGTAGTACAATTACAACATCTTTAATACTGACATACAATTGTGACATAAAACAACATGTGAAAACTAGCACAGTCCTTTGTGGAGGAGAGTCAGAATAATTACCAGCAGGTCTGAGAACCAATAATAGCTCTCAAACAAGTTCTTAATAAGTTCCCAATCACCTCTCCGGAAAAAGCAGACTGGAACTCGTTCCTGGCAACGATTCAGCAATCCAGATGTAGTGGTAGAAACTGTACTGCGGACCCCTCAATAACCAACGCGTTTCCACCTGCTTTGCTGCAGGTCTTGTTCAAGGTGAGATGTGAATTTATGAATGGAATAATCCTATCCACTGAGAACGAATCATCCGGATATCTATATAAGATAAGGGATACCCTTTATCAAAACAGAAATAAAGCTACAATTTTTTTAAGGGGGGTTTTGTAATAAAAAAAAAAATATACCCATTCAATGGCAACCTAAACAATTGTCAGAAGTTCAATGTACAGCTGACTTTAGAATGACCTACAATATGTCACTCTTATGGCTTCCATATGTATTGCATATAATGTTATTTTTCACATTTTGGATATACAAGTGTGTCCAAACGTTTGACTGGTACTATATATATATATATATATATATATATATAGAGAGAGAGAGAGAGAGAGAGAGAGAGAGATACAAGTGTGTCCAAACGTTTGACTGGTACTATATATATATATATATATATATATATATAGAAAGAGAGAGAGCGAGAGAGAGAGACAAGGATTAATACTGCACCACATGTGATATAATTCAGATGTGTTTGTATAAAAAATGGCAATAAAATGTGACACTCCCCTATGGAACTAATGGGGCGTCAGCTGGGTCCCTCAATATAAACAGGGGTAGTAATTCCCTGAAACAAGTAAATTGGAATAGAGGGATGAGGGATGTATAGCGACCACCAGTGTCAATTAAGTAAGATTACCAATAATAAATACAATAAAAATATTTATTTAATGTAAAAATAAATTAAAATGACATATATATATATAAAATGGGACAACAATACAATCACAACTGGACTAAAACGCTTAAAATGGAAATATAAAACTACAATAAGATCAAAATAAGCAGATTTTCCTTATCTGTGATATGAGGTAGGTGTAGGTATCCCAACGCGTTTTGTCACTTGGACTTCATCACAGAGCCCTGTTATTTGTCAGAAATCACCCATTTAGGGGATCATCTGTGTAGAAGCACCCCAAAGATGAACTTTTGATGAGAGTGCGGGACTTCCCCATTGGATATCAATTAAGTGTTTTTCACTTTTTTCCGGCACCTATAATATTGTTTTAATTGGATATCTCTTTGATCAGATGTCATGTTTCAGTGGACACATCTGTTTTAACCTTTTTTTTGGTATGATGGAGCATTTTGGTGTCTAATCCCAACATCTGCAATTCCTATGTCTCAGTGCAGTATTTTGTTTGTTGTTTTTTTTGTTTAAAAATGTCTCAATATAAACCAATGCATTTGATGAAGGGTTACTGTTCGAAGCTGAACATACTGTGGTCTCCTTAACAGATGAGGATGCAAAGAAAGTGCTTTTTGATAAATGTGAATTTGGAACATTGCCAACTGAAAAACCAGTAGATCTGTTTTACAAAATATTGCGCTTAAAGCGCCGGATAACAGATCTATTCCTACATGGAAAATTCTTGTCCGAGTATTATAGAACTAAAAAAATACCACGAGGCTTTAGGGCTGGCAATGTGCCCACTATCGGTAGGAATAATGCTACCTTTTGTAGTAAATGGTGTGAAGTGCTAAATAAGTGTGCACTTGATCTTATGCTCCTCGTTATTGAGGAGGTTGCGAGAGAATTAGTACAAGTAAGAGATGAGATCAAAACCTTTGAACAGCAGTCTCTACCTCAGTTAAATAATGATAAAGTTGAAAATTGGTGTACTAAATTACAAAATCAGATTGATACTTATAAAAGTGAACTTGTCTCATTTAAGAGGAAGAAGTTGAACACGGTTGAGAATGATTATAAAAATCACCAGGTTTACAGGTGGCTGAGTGGCGATAGTAGTGCCAATAATAGAAGTGCCATGAGATTCAGGAGAAATCGTGGTCAGAGATTTCAACAGCCACTTGATACTGCCTCCTCTGCTACAACTTCTGACACTGATCATTCAGGAAATCGCCCACCGAGCGGTTTTTTAGGGGAACAGAGTGGGGCAGAGGCCTCATACCCAAGAGGAGAAGACCGCACCCAAGGAGGAGCGGTTATAAAGAGAAGAGGTCGCAGGAAACAGAGATGAGATTGATATTTAATCTATCTGACCATCAATTAACACCTGATGAGACATCTCTCTTAGCACTTGGTTTGAACTTCATCCCTACAGTGAGACATGATCCCTTTGAATTTTGTGTGGACCGGTTTAAGTTTAGTCGTAAACTTCGGCTTAGGGAATTCTTTGGACCCTGTGGTCATGGTGAACCTGTTAGTAGTAATAAATTTAAATTGCCTAGCTTATTTGACCCCCCTCAACTAACCCTGGTATAAAAACCTTTTCACGGGTGATGGAAGCTGATATTAGGAATGATGATAGTTTCAATAGATATGATAATCTGTCTAGAGGTCAGAGATTAGCTTTGAGATCATTATGTGAGAACAACAATCTGGTCATACGCCCCGCAGATAAGGGCGGGGCAATTGTACTACAAAACTGGTACAAATACGATAGTGAAATAAGAAGACAGTTGTCTGATGTTTCAACGTATAAACCTTGCTCTGCTAAAGTGATTAGTGAAATCAAAGTTAGGGTTGATGCAGCTATTAATAGAGGTGTACGTAGTGGTTGGATTGATCAAGACACGGCTGATTTTCTGACAGTTGAGTTTCCTGTGTGTCCTTACATCTACACCTTACCTAAGGTCCACAAGACCCTAGTGGACCCTCCCGGACGGCTGATTATATCGGCGCAAGGGTCTGTGTTACAGCCAATTGCTAAGTTTTTTGATGCATTTTTGCAGCCAATAGTATTAAAGATTCCCAGTTATTTGAGGGACACATATGACTTTCTTGAAAAAATCAGACGTGATCAGACTGTGAATTATGACGGTATTTATTTAGCATCTCTTGGTGTAAATTCATTATATACGGTAATACCGCATGAGACCGGGATGAATTCTATACGTGATGCTTTAATATCCTTTGGACACACTATTGAGTTTTTGATTGAACTATTAGGTCTGGTATTGAAGGATAATCATTTCTTGTATTCAGGTGGTTTGTATAGGCAGGTGTCAGGGACCGCAATGGGGTCTAACCTGGAACCTGCTTATGCTAATATCTATATGCACTGGTTTGAGACTAAATATATTCTTCCTGCATTTGGAAACAACATTGTACAGTACTATAGGTTTATAGACGATATTTTCCTACTATGGAATGGCACTGAGACTGGGTTTTGGCAGATGGTGGAGACTCTAAATGAGTTACAGACACCAATAAAATTGACAGCTAAGATTGATAAGGACACAATCGACTTCTTGGATGTGATGGTCCAGATGAAGGATAACCATATAAATACCACACTTTATAGGAGAGAGATGGATAGGAATTCGTTATTATATGCGACTAGCCATCACTCGCCAAGTTTAAAAGCAAGTTTACCAATTTCACAATTTATGCGAGTTTTGAGAATCAACTCAGATGAATCTTTGGCTGAACAACAGATTCTGGAGGTTAAGAACAGACTGAAAGAGCGGGGTTACTCTCATAAGAACATTGAGGGGTGTTTGAAAAAAGCACGCCAAAAGATTACAATGCAGGCTTCTACTAACAGAGCTAAAACAGCGAACAGAATGATATACACCAGTAGATATAATGACAAAGCATTGAATGTAAAGCGTGCCTTCAACAAAAATTGGAACATTATTTCCTCCGATCCTAAATTTGGTAGAGAGTCCCAGCAACAGCCAATGATGGCATATTGCAGAGGTGCAAATTTAAAACAGATGCTGATGCAACCTTTTGCTGGTCCACCCAAGGGAATAAGTGGTACATGGTTAAGATCTTCAAAGAAAGGATGTTTCAAGTGCTTAGATTGCACAACGTGTCGATCAATAATACCAGGATCCACTTTCCCACACCCACATAGTGGGGCACCTATGGTGATTAAACACCGTCAACATTGTCTCTTGGATCATGTGATTTACCTTATTATTTGTCCATGCAGACTGGTGTATGTTGGACTCACTAAACGGCGGTTTAGAGATCGGATGGCAAACCATCGATGTTCAATTAGACAGGCCCTGGAGTCAGGAAGTTCGGATAAGCCAGTTGCCAGACACTGGGTTGAGGCTGGACACCAAATTCCTATGTTACGTTTTCGCATTATTGACTGGATTCCACCGTCCATCAGAGGTGTCAACCGATTATTAAAACTGCATAAATGAGAGTCTGAATGGATCTTTAGGTTGGACACTATTTCCCCAAGAGGACTGAACGAACAGCTTGTCCTAAAGAATTTTTTGAGATAAAATAGTTTTTGCTCCATCATACCACTGTGGATTTTTTCCACTGTCTTTCATTGTATTTTAATGACTTAGTTCACTGGTTATGGTGTTGTGAGCAAGAACCTGGGCTATCTGTGTGTGCGCTTGTTCCTACTATGTAGAACCGAGGTTCTTATATGGGTGCTCGCGCGTGCACTTTATTTGGCCGTGGATTAATTGCACTACACACCATGATCATTTGTGTTGTTTGTCTTTTTTAAAATGATTATAGTGATGTGTGTTGTTGTAAAAATAGATTTTTACCTGGATTCCTCTTTGATTACCCCATGAAATGGTTTAGAATAAAAAATATATAGGAGTATACCTAATTTTAAAGGTGGCTGGTGGGCTGCATGTATTAGATGTATCTGATGTGATCAAGTAGTCTCCCTGGTAGTGGAGATCATATCTTATTTAGATTATTTGTCCACCTTAGCATTTGTTGCTTTGTAGCCATTATAATATATGTATACCTCTGATGAGTTTGGCTTAGTGTTTTGCACTGTTTGCGTGTTGTTATGTGGAAGCGTTGCTATGTCTGACGACGTCGCTAGGGAAACTGTTGTTGAGATATCTTTGAACCAGAAGTACTGGCACAGCCGTTTCCGCATTTGCGGCAATGGAACGCATGCCGGGTCCGGACATGCGGCAGTGGAACGCACGCCGTGACGGGTGCAGGTGGAGCGCATCTCCTGCAATGAGCAGGACATTGTGCTAGCCATTTGTAATGGGGGTATTTAAGCGGTCTCCAGGGAACAGGTATGTGACTTCTGCTGCAATGACTCTGCTATGTTGTTATGCTGGTGGCTTGTATTGCTGACACGCTTGACAAAGGTCCTGATGGACCGAAATGTCGCTGTGATTCTGTCTACATGCATATAATGAAGCCTTGCATTTATATCTTTGTGAGTATGAAATAATAAATTTTCTTCAAGCACATTTATGAACTGGAGAGTGCCTACTTACAAGAATCTATATATATATATATATATCGCAAAAAGGAGGGAAAATACTGCGCCACATAAAATAAAATCCTTTCTTAACCCAATAGGTACGGCTGTGATATATTAACACTCCCTATGTATAGGGCGTTAGCTAGTTCCCCAAATAAAACTGGGATGGTAAATCCCCGAAACAATTGAATTTAAAAAGAAAGGGATGGGGGATAGCGACCAATGGTGTCTATAAATAATTATAAGATATTTAAAAAGTATATATAAACATTTATTTAAAACATTTTTAAAAAATTTAATACAAACTTTTTCTAAAAGATGGGATAAAAAGCATATACACATATATATAAATAATAAAGTGCAAAGGTATTAAAGTGCTTATCTGAGTCAGAGGTCACTTAGATGCCCAACGTGTTTCGTCACACAGACTTCATCAAGGGGTAAAGGCAGACTGGGACAGGGCTTACATTTATACTGGTACTACTCATAACTCAATTATGACATCACTTCCTGCTATTTAAAAAAGTCTTAATGCTAAGTTACTGAATTCTCATAAATTATAACTTCTTCCCTCTTTGGGCATATGCTATACATATAGATATGAAAAACGAGTGGTTTTATATAAGAAAAAGTGTAAGTAACCACTTTAAAAGTCCATTATATGTATATTCGTGGCATTTCCGCCACACTTCCGGTATCGGAGTCTCGGGCGCGTCACTTCCGCCCCACTTCCGGATCGGTACTGCGCATGTGCGCGCTGTTGACTGGTGTTTTCACTGGAGCTCAAAGTTTCCCAACAGTTTCATTCACTGCTGCGGCGGCCATTTTACGTTAGATATCCCTATGCAGTTTATAGTGGCGGTCATTTTGTTGTAGCTTGCTGTGACCATAATATGGGACATATTTCATTGTTCACATGCGGTTTCCATGGAGATTGAGGAAAGAGAGAAAACTCGATTTAGTCTTTTGTAAACAAACGGTTATTAGTGTCATTCTTAGTACATTGGGTCAGAATGGGTATATATAAAGGTAATATGAATTCAGTTAGAGCATATATCCTAAATATGTATATAATTAAAAAGGAAAAAAATGAATATTTAAAGAATTTAAAAAGGGGGATATTATATGAAAAATATGTCTAGAAAATAATTGTATAGAAATGAATAGGTCAATATAGATAAACATATTCTTGTGAATATATATATCATATACAAACATGAGCTTGTGAATATATATATCATATACAAACATGAGATTTAAAGTTTCTAAATAAATAGTACTTTTAAAGTGAAGGTGCCATGCTGATTACGATTATTAATCCAGTAATATAGTGATTATGACCATCAATTACTGTGCCACCTAAGGTCTATGCAGTGTATTAGTGCATATATACCTTGTCTAGGACATAGAGACCGCTCATTTGGTATTTCGGGTTTCGTTTACAGTACCTGATCTTCCCAGGTGGTCTCCCTTGCTGGTACTGATCAGGCCCAACACTGCTTCGCTTCCAAGTTCGGTCGAGATTGGGCCTTTCCAGTGTGGTTTGACTGTAGAGAAGTTCTTTAACCGTGCCTATATCGTCCTCTAATGTATTAAAATATAGACTGTAATAAGGTGATTTATTAACCGAGCCTGTGTCTTAGGGTGGTAGTAAATTATGATAAAAACTGAAATATGGTGATTAATTAACCGTAACTGTCTTAGGGTGTGGTGTTGTGATACGGGATAGAATCATTAGTGGGGAGTGAGTGGTGAAGAAAGTGGGGTAAGGGAATTAGGATGGGGTAGGTAATACTGTACATTCTCCATTACACGATTTCTTCATAAAAACGGAGCAATTTCGTAGTTTTCATTAAATCCCCTCAGGTGCAGTGTCTGTAACTGGAAAATCCAGAACATCTCTCTTCGTGAAAGTTTATTGGCTAAATCGCTGCCTCTTTCTCCTAATTTCACCAATTCAATGGCTTTAAAGGTGAGAGATTCCGGATTGGACTTGTGTATAAGGTTGAAGTGTTTCGATACAGCATGAGATTCCACCTTATTTTTTATGTTTTGGATATGTTCTTGTATCCTCATTTTTAAGGGTCTTTTAGTTTTTTCAACATACTGTTTTCCACAATCGCATTCCAGTAAGTAGATTACAGATTGAGTGTTGCAGTTAATAAAGTCTTTAATTTTGTATTCCTTCTTTCTTTCTGAATCCGTAAACGTCCTCCTAACCGGATGTAGGAACTTGCATATATTGCATCTACCACATTTATGTGACCCTGTGCATTTAGGAAATGACCAACTCTCCTCTTGTTTATTAGGTAACATACTTGGGGCCAAAATGTCTTTTAAGTTTTGCGATTTTCTAAAAATGATTTCAGGACGCGGGGGTAAGAGTTCCTTGAGAATTGGGTCCATTAATAAAATTCCCCAATGGTCATTGAGTGAATTTCTGATGGACGCCTCGTGCCGATTGTATGTTGTAATGAACGCCGTGCAGTCTTTCTTCTTATTTTCTCTCTGTTTGTACTCCAGGAGTTTTGATCTTTCCAAGGCTTTAGCTTTACTCATGGCTTCTTCTAAAATTGAGTCTGGATATGCTTTTTCTTTGAATCGGTTGCTATATAATTTCAGTAGTTCGTCACATTCTACCTGGTTGCTGCAGTTTCTTTTGATTCTATTGAATTGAGAAAAGGGGATATTGTTTTTCCAGCGCTTGAAGTGGTTGCTTCTATAGTGGAGGTAACTATTTGTATCAACTTGTTTTACAAAGTTCTTGGTTGCAATAGAGCCGTTCTCCCCCGTCAGGACCAGATCCAAAAATTCTATTGATTTTTTGTTTATATTGGATGTGAATGCAAGATTCATCTCATTACTACCAAGGAAGTCTAAAAAGTTGTAAAAACGTTCAACCGTACCATCCCAGATTATTAAAATATCATCTATGTAATGTTGATAAAAAATAATATGACTTTTAAAATCCTGGTTGTTATATATATATATGATTCCTCCCAACATCCCATAAAAAGGTTGGTAAAACTGGGCGCAAAAACCGTGCCCATCGCTGTGCCACTGCGTTGTAAGTAAAAATGATCCAGAAATGTAAAATAGTTGTGTTGGAGGATAAAATACATAATATTACTTATAAAATCTTTGTGAATGGCTGTCAGTGAGACATCTTTGTCTAAAAACATTCTACACACCGTGACCCCCTTCTCGTGTTCTATGCAAGTGTATAGTGACTGTACATCTTTTGTGGCCCACATGTATGTGTCTTTCCATTCAAGATCTTTGAGTAAATTTAGTACAAAGGTGGTATCTTTAAGATAGGATGGTAATTCTTTGACATAGGCTTTCATGAAAACATCAGCGTATTTGGATAAATTTGAAGTGAGCGAATCAATGCCCGCCACTATTGGTCTTCCAGGTGGGTTAGACTGATCTTTTTGAATTTTGGGCAAGAAGTAAAATATAGGGGCTGTGGGGTCTGATCTCATTAAATATTGGAATTCACTTTTGGTAATGATGTCTGTACGTAGGCCGTGAAGTAATAAAGCTCATAGTTCCTCGACAAATGCATCCTTTGGATCACCTGTTAGTTTTTCATAAGAGGTTGTATCCCCCAACAGCCTCAATGCTTCTTTAGTGTATTTGTCACGGTCCATTATGACCAGACCCCCCCCTTTATCAGCTTGTTTTATAACAATGTCCCTGTTCTTTTGTAGATTTTTCAGAGCATCACTCTCTCGATTAGGGATATTTTTCTCCCTTATTTTCTCCTGTTCGGTTTCGCAAAGATCTTTTTTTACCAGTTCATAAAATATGTTCAGATTGCTTCCTTTAGATTCTAGCGGATAATATTTTGAAGTTGGTTTGAGACCTGATTTAGACTGGTCATTATAGTTGCTGATGATAGCGTCTTCCTTTCTGAGAAAATGTCTTTTGACAGTTAATTTCCTTACAAATTTATTTAAAACTTTGAGCTCCAATGAAAACACCAGTCAACAGCGTGCACATGCGCAGTTCCGATCCGGAAGTGGGGCGGCAGTGACGTGCCCGAGACTCCGATACCGGAAGTGTGGCGGAAATGCCACGAATATACATATAATGGACTTTTAAAGTGGTTACTTACACTTTTTCTTTTATAAAACCACTCGTTTTTCATATCTATATGTATAGCATATGCCCAAAGAGGGAAGAAGTTATAATTTATGAGAATTCAGTAACTTAGCATTAAGACTTTTTTTAAATAGCAGAAAGTGATGTCATAATTGAGTTATGAGTAGTACCAGTATAAATGTAAGCCCTGTCCCAGTCTGCCTTTACCCCTTGATGAAGTCTGTGTGACGAAACTTTAATACCTTTGCACTTTATTATTTATATATATGTGTATATGCTTTTTATCCCATCTTTTAGAAAAAGTTTGTATTAAATTTTTAAAAAATGTTTTAAATAAATGTTTATATATACTTTTTAAATATCTTATAATTATTTATAGACACTATTGGTCGCTATCCCCCATCCCTTTCTTTTATATATATATATATATATATATATATATATATATAGGAAAGGCCCTCAGTTCATCATAGAAAAACACATATTTTTATTTTCACCCAGGTTGGGCACTCAAAAATGAATAACAGATCATGGTGGCTCAGCTTAAAAATTACAATCCATCATATTCAGCCATTGTGGCACCAATAATGCCTGAACTGCACTTCCATAAAATATTTAAACAGAGTTTTAGAAGGTAACTTATCAGTCCATCAACCTCAGTCAGTAAATGACCATTCAAGACCACTGCATCATGTCATTGCCACCCTGCATAGTGTAGAGCCATCTGAAGGCAGACACCCCGCAGCACACAATATACAGTAAATACTTAGAAATCAACATCAATTACTTACAGTTGAGCTGGCTGGCCATCCCGCTCCCCCCACAAGGTGCGTTCCACCAGTCGGCGCATGTGCCACCAGCCTACAGTCATTTCTATGCACTCCGGTCCAAAGGAGCGCACATGCATACCACAAGGCTACTAGCTTCCAGGTATTGCGTTCCAAATACCGTTGTGTCACTTCGGCTAATGTGAAACTAATTCCAATAGGTTGCTCAGGCCATCTCCATGGAAACCAGGCACCATGAGCGACAGGCTACCGCCCGCACATCACTGCCATCTTCTGTGCAGCACTATAGCACCAACATAGTATGCCCACTACTATATACACGTTAAAGATATTGTTATTATTGTTGTCATTGAGGACCATCAAGGAGTCTCATACACGCAAGTGGTGCAGCACAACTGGGGAGCAAACAACACTGGGGTTGCTAAGGGCAACAACAGCCTGCTATACTTATATCCACCACATATCCATGTTATAATTGTTATATCTACTGTATGTTCAAAATATACAATAAACGTATGCAAAACACAGTTATGTCTACCCGCAGATGAAGCTACACCCATATACTCATAAGAGAGTGCCAACTGCAATACTGACATCCATAAAAATACTGAATAATGACATTAAATCATGTAAATAATCACAAAGTCATAATAAATATCAGGCAGAACCACACAGATGTATGGTCCTGACAAATATCAAATAGGACCACCTAGATACAGCAATACACCACACTTTTTTATATTTTATATATTTATATATATATATATTTAGATGTATACATATCTATATATATATATATATATATATATAGATAGATGTATGTGCGTATGTATGTTTCAGCATACCTCTGGAATGCCTGCAGTAATTTACACCAAACTTGGTACATATATGAAATACTGTGGGGGTAACACACCACTAGCACCCCTAAGGGTGGGGGTGGTAAGGGGGTGACATGTAAAAATCCATAGTTTTCAGGGTCGCTGAGATGAATAGTGACACTCCCAATGCCGTTTCAGTCCAAGTGCAATTTCAGTTCCATATTTCAGATATAAGTACTTAACTAACCTATTTCCAGTCAGGAGAGGATAGTATCTCAATTATCTGAGGTTAACCTGTCACTTGAACTAAACATTGCCCAACCTCTCAGAGAGCAATTGGAGGAAAGGAAAGATAGATATTTTGACTCTTAAATGCATTAAAGGAAAGCTTGAGTGTCAGGAACTGCTTATCTGCTATGTAAAGGGTACCTACAGCTCTCCCAGTGACCTTTAGTGTTATGAAAAATCTTTACCTTTTTATCTCAAAGGAGAAGCCCAAAGTAGAGTGAGAAGCTAAGCAAGGAGACCTAGGACCCTTTGGAATAGAGTCAGCCTATTCCTGCAAACCTTACATATTTAACATAGAGTGGGCTGAGCTTGACCTGTCGTCCCAGTATTTACAGCACTGAGCAGGGCAGCATCAGTGGCGGGACAGGTAGATAAAGAGGAGGATTTTTAAATTCAGCGCCATCCTTTTGACAGCATCAATCCAGGAAAGGCCCGTCCGGAGGTGCGGCCTGACAAAAATTGGCAGCGGTGGGCAGAGCATGTCCTGTTTAAAGTCTAATTGCTGATCTTCTGTATTAAACTAACCAGTTAAACTCAGGTTTATCCCGTTGTACCAAAATAAGACACAGAGAATACAGATTCCCATAGTTTTGTGTTTTATATGTACATTTTATAAAACTCTGCAGTCCTACTATTTTACCTTTTTAGATCCTAAACAGATTAAAGGATCAAATAATGTATATTGAATTCATTATATAGAATTGTATATGTTTCTTTGGATTTTTCACATATATGTTTTGTTTTGAACTCACCAGGAAGATGAGGAGAATGTGGAGACAGATGTGGTGAACTCTCCAAAATCTGAATTAAGGGCCTTTCTGCAACCTTTGAAATGCGTTGTATTGTTGTATGTTGTGTGGATGCGCCTAAAGGATATTTAACAACAATCACATTATTCACATTGTTCACCAAAAAGAAAACCCCATTGTGAATGTACTTACTAGCTACTTCCTCATCCACAACTTCAGGAGGAGTAGACACAGCCGCAGAGATGGACGAAGATATTTTCTACACTGTAAATGTTTATTAAAAAAAAACATTTTAACTGTAAGTAGTTTTTGCAATGTTTCCTAAGTAATAAATATTCGATTTGAAAAAAAATTATAATGTTGTGGACAACATACATCATCATGAAATCATTACAATGGCTAAAATATACATGTTAATCAATATTACATTAATGACCTTTAAATTAGTATTACTATTGTTGATCTCTATTGTTGCCGTAAGTAATGGGTAGTGTTTGGCAGAATGATTAGACAAATAAAAGGAAGTAAAAAAAATTACTGGCTGGTTATTACTTCTGAATTGGTGCTTAATATAATTGCTCAAAAACAAAGGATAACAAAAAACATATATTATATTGCTAAAGAATGCATGCTTAATACAATAAAGACACCCACACACCATCTGTAAACTAACATATGTTGATTTTTGTTAACAAAGCTAGCATGTCCAACAATATAATGTAGGGAATGGTGGTTTTTTTTAAATAATCAGTTCTTGAGAATTTGTGGCCAATACCATATCATGGTAACATAATGATGTGTATATTAAAATGTGTAGGGCTGGAGCTGTGGAAGCATCAGCAGCATTGAGGATGTAGTAGTCATGAAAAAATATTACAACACTGCAATATTATAAAAAAAATATGATGCAGTACTACACTGCCCGAAAGAACAAATATAAGTTTAAACAAAAACAAAAACACATCTGAGAGTCAACACATAGCAAACACCAAGAAGCCAATAAAACTCAAACTACACAAAGAGAAATAAAACATCACAATGCCAGTAGTCATTACTACAGTATATTGTATACAATCACAATGAAGAAAAAATACAGATTTTCATCATAAACAGTTACCGGTAGATGACAACACATTAATACTAGTGACATTTTTCGGGTTTTGTGTCTTGGATTCGGTTCCGCGGCCGTGTTTTGGATTCGGACGCGTTTTGGCAAAACCTCCCTGAAATTTTTTTGTCGGATTCGGGTTTGTTTTGGTTTACAAAAAAGACTCAAAAACAGCTTAAATCATAGAATTTGGGGGTCATTTTGATCCCATAGTATTATTAACCTCAATAACCATAATTTACACTCATTTCCAGTCTATTCTGAACACCTCACACCAAACAATATTATTTTTAGTCCTAAAATTTGCACCGAGGTTGCTGGATGACTAAGCTAAGCGACCCAAGTGGCCGACACAAACACCTGGCCCATCTAGGAGTGGCACTGCAGTGTCAGACAGGATGGCACTTCAAAAAAATAGTCCCCAAACAGCACATGATGCAAAGAAAAAAAGAGGTGCAATGAGGTAGCTGTGTGACTAAGCTAAGCGACCCAAGTGGCCGACACAAACACCTGGCCCATCTAGGAGTGGCACTGCAGTGTCAGACAGGATGGCAATTCAAAAAAAATAGTCCCCAAACAGCACATGATGCAAAGAAAAAAAGAGGCGCAATGAGGTAGCTGTGTGACTAAGCTAAGCGACCCAAGTGGCCGACACAAACACCTGGCCCATCTAGGAGTGGCACTGCAGTGTCAGGCAGGATAGCAATTCAAAAAAAAATAGTCCCCAAACAGCACATGATGCAAAGAAAAAAAGAGGCGCAATGAGGTAGCTGTGTGACTAAGCTAAGCAACCCAAGTGGCCGACACAAACACCTGGCCCATCTAGGAGTGGCACTGCAGTGTCAGGCAGGATGGCAATTCAAAAAAAATAGTCCCCAAACAGCACATGATGCAAAGAAAAAAAGAGGCGCAATGAGGTAGCTGTGTGACTAAGCTAAGCGACCCAAGTGGCCGACACAAACACCTGGCCCATCTAGGAGTGGCACTGCAGTGTCAAACAGGATGGCACTTCAAAAAAATAGTCCCCAAACAGCACATGATGCAAAGAAAAAAAGAGGCGCAATGAGGTAGCTGTGTGACTAAGCTAAGTGGCCTTCTGTACCGTACTGCTATATATTCTATACTGGTGCTCAGCAAACTGTGCAAAACTGAAATGCACCACAGGTATAGATGGATAGTATACTTGACGACACAGAGGTAGGTAGAGCAGTGGCCTACTGTACCGTACTGCTATATATTATATACTGGTGGTCAGCAAACTGTGCAAAACTGAAATGCACCACAGGTATGGATGGATAGTATACTTGATGACACAGAGGTAGGTAGAGCAGTGGCCTACTGTACCGTACTGCTATATATTATATACTGGTGGTCAGCAAACTGTGCAAAACTGAAATGCCCCACAGGTATGGATGGATAGTATACTTGATGACACAGAGGTCGGTAGAGCAGTGGCCTACTGTACCGTACTGCTATATATTCTATACTGGTGGTCAGCAAACTGTGCAAAACTGAAATGCACCACAGGTATGGATGGATAGTATACTTGACGATACAGAGGTAGGTAGAGCAGTGGACTACTGTACCGTACTGCTATATATTATATACTGGTGGTCAGCAAACTGTGCAAAACTGAAATGCACCACAGGTATGGATGGATAGCTACTTGACGACACAGAGGTAGGCAGAGCAGTGGCCTTCTGTACTGTACTTCTAATTATTATAAACTGGTGGTCAGCAAACTGTGCAAAACTGAAATGCACCACAGGTATGGATGGATAGTAATACTTGACGACACAGAGGTAGGTAGAGCAGTGGCCTTCTGTACCGTACTGCTATATATTATATACTGGTGGTCAACAAACTGTGCAAAACTGAAATGCACCACAGGTATGGATGGATAGTATACTTGACGACACAGAGGTAGGTAGAGCAGTGGCCTACTGTACCGTACTGCTATATATTATATACTGGTGGTCAGCAAACTATGCAAAACTGAAATGCACCACAGGTATGGATGGGATAGTATACTTGACGACACAGAGGTAGAGCAGTGGACTACTGTACCGTACTGCCATATATATAGTTATACTGGTGGTCAGCAAAATTCTGCACTGTCCTCCTACTATATACTACAATGCAGCACAGATATGGAGCGTTTTTCAGGCAGAGAACGTATAATACTGGTGGTCACTGGTCAGCAAAACTCTGCACTGTCCTCCTACTATTTAATACTGCTGGTCCCCAGTCCCCACAATAAAGCAATTAGCACACTGAGCACAGATATTTCCAGCACACTGAGGACAGATATGGAGCATTTTTCAGGCAGAGAACGTAGGTATTTGCACTTGCAGCACACTGAGCACAGATATTTGCAGCACACTGAGCACAGATATTTGCAGCCCACTGAACATAGGAACTGAGAGGACGCCAGCCATGTCCTCTCATGATCATCTCCAATGCACGAGTGAAAAATGGCGGCGATGCGCGGCTCCTTATATAGAATACGAATCTCGCGAGAATCCGACCGCGGGATGATGACGTTCGGGCGCGCTCGAGTTAACCGAGCAAGGTGGGAGGATCCGAGTTGCTCGGACCCGTGCAAAAAAAAGGTGAAGTTCGGGCGGGTTCGGATCCCGAGGATCCGAACCCGCTCATCACTAATTAATACCAATGAAACATGTATGCCAGAATTATTAGCAACATAAATCATTCACCAAAAATGGCAAATAAATTGAGCCCACACAACAGTACATTACAGCACAAAACAAAACTACCAAAACATGCTAGTATATTCTTCAACACTACATTGCCATGACATTTCTAAACATCACACACCATATAATTACATTTTGCAATTACATATTAAGGACATTATAAATTAGGTAAAAAACGTAATCACTAACCAGCCTTCTCTGGGTCATCTGAGTCATGTACATAAGTGGCCCTGACAACCTCCAGTTCAATAAGTGTCTTCAGGGGCTCTTCATACTCCATATATGTGGCTATATAAGGGTGGCACCTCCTTCATTCCTTTGAATTTGGCCTCCTTGGCCATTTTAGCTTTCACCCGCTTCTTTATGTTATAAACTGCTTGCGACATGTATCCTCCGTGCAGTGCACCAGGCCTTTACAGTTCACAACAGCCACAACCTTCTTCCAAATTGCATTTTTTTCCAGCTTGACACCTTTGCAGCTTCACAGCCAAACAGTAGATGATGATGCTTCATTATCTCTTGCACCAGGGCCACGTTCTCAGAAAATGTGAACTTTACATTACGGACAGTTTTGGTCCTGGTTTGCTGCTGCGTAACCACCTGACTATCACTTGAAGAATAGTGATGTGCATCCATCACCTCACCGACCACACTAACCTCCGAGTCTGACATTTATACACAAAACACAAAACCAAACAACTAAAAGGACAAACACACTCCTCCACTCCTAAAACACAAACAGCACACAACACCAAGGCACACACAAAGACAAAATACTTTTAAAAAAACCATAAGGACACAAAACGATTACAGACTAATAATAAACAAGACAACACTAATGACAAGACAACTTACACACAATACAACTCACTACAATCACTAAAAACCACAACACTCCAACTCACTCCAGCTCCACAATACACCACCTCTCCACATGCCCCTAACAAAAACCATGAGGTATGGGTGGTTTGGGGCGTATTTATATGCCTCTTACATGACACTCCAACATACTGTATGACACTTACGACCAATCACAGACGTTTCCCAGTCTTTGGCCGTATTTCTATGTATGAAGCCACACATAAAAATGCTGCCGCTTTGGGAAAATACGAATGTGTGCTCAAATGTGGCCAGAAAATAGGAAAAAAATACGAATGCATACACTATTGGTAAACTCAAAAATTACAAACACAGGAACATAGTAAATTTTTGAGAATGACATTACAAATTCACACTTAAAAATGGCCGATGATAACTGGACATGAACTCGGTTGACATCAAATGAAACATGGGAGCTTAGTAAATTTCCACTGTAGAGTCTCAAGTCTATTATATTATTGGTATCTATCTGAGTGCTTTGATATTTCAACTATCCAGTAGTATCATTCTCATCACTTAATTTGAATTTCAATGATAAGTTTTGTTGTTGTCCTTTGGTTCCTCTTATAATCAGGGATACCCATTTAACATAATATTGAAATACACCAGCTTGGCAAAAAATACTCTTAATTACTGTAGGAACTGAACATCCTTTGTAGTATTTGAAAAAGTTACACCTAGTTTTAATGAAACACGTGAGGATAATTATTCAAAAGTCAACAGATCTCTATTGGCAATTATCCTTTTATCATACTGGCTACTTTATCTTGACTGCCATTACTTAAAGTACCTGCCAGTAACTTCTGAATCATGGGCTAGTAAAAGTGTGCACAGAGTTATTTTGTGAAATTTGCAATAATCAATTATAACAGCCAAACTGAGTAAGCTGTGTGGTGCAAAGTTCAGTTACAGTGCTGCCGCTTCTCCCCAAAAGACCATGCAAAGGTGCCTGGTTCATCACAACAGCTATTTTCAGTAAGTTGCACAGAGCCAGCGGGTATGCATTGCAGTCACTTGTCCACTTAAGAACATTGTAGATGTCTGTTGTAATAACATCTACATGTATTTAATGCACCAGATGAGTATTTACCATTACCAACTCCTTTTGGGAATTATTGTTGAACACGCTTCATTTAGCAAGAAATTTTGAGTTAACCCCATTCAAGTAAGTTGTATATATTCAAACATGCGCTCAATGTCTCAATTTATACATGCACATTAATTGAAATTGCCCATAATAATTAATTGACTACATTAATCACCACTCAATGATACCCTCCAATTATATCTGCTGAAATCATGTTAACAGAGATTTTAAAACTAGGATTGCATGGATCCTTTGTTTTGTAATTGTAATTATATGTATGTGTAGTTCAATTTTATTGATATGTGTTGATATTTTTCTTTGGAATATACTGTTATAGTGTCCAATAAGTAAAGTTTTAGTCTGTTGGCTTTACAGTTTTCAAGTAACTTTAAAGCCCCGTACACTCGGGGGAGATATGTGCTAAGCAAAGACCGCTCAGCACACATCTCTCCCACCACTCAGCACTCAGCGCGATGTGTGCTGAGCGAGGGGGTGGGGCAGGGGGCTGCTCACTACACCCAGCGGTGAAATGAGTGATCTAACTACACTTGTCATGCATGCATGCCAAATCTAGAGACAGCGATAGCGATACGTGGGGCCACGCATCGCTATCGTTATGGGCATAAACAAGGAGAGATTCATGCTTAATTTCTAAGCAATCTAGTCAGATTGCTCAGAATTTAAGCACGGATCTCTCCATGTGTACCCACTTATACAGGGAGCTGCTATTCTCTATGATAAGTTTTGTTTCTTTAGCAGCAGTTAGATCTCACAGAATTTGACTGATTAGCTGCTGCTGATAAATACAGTTATATTGTTGTAGGTCCCTGTTGGATAACCACAGACATTTTTTACTACCTATTGAAAGATAATAATAATAATAATAATAATAAACATTATATTTGTATAGTGATCTTTCTCCAATTAGGAATCAAATTATCCAATTTCTTTTTTTAATTCATGTACTATTAGGCATTACATCTTTTACATATGCAACAGTACTCAATTTAATGCTTGGTGTTGTTATTTTATTTTTTGTTATCTTTGGACAAATTGATTACTAATTTTCTTCTTATAAAGTTATTTGGCTAAATCTTCATCAATTTTGAAGATGTGCTAGTGCTTTGGTAATATGGCTTGTACTGTATATCTTTGTACTGTCTGCACAAGGTGCAAACAAATCTCATCTTTCCATCTGTATTGTTTCTTCTGTTTGATTTAGGAGCAAGCAAAGATCTGTGGTCCCTACTGTACGTCTGGTGGATATGTAGTCTTTATTTGTTTTGTTGCTATACCCTCTGTTTTGAGCCTGTTATTACACTCTTTCACTCTCTTTAGAAAAGGTGCTTCCCCAGTAATGTTTATCTTAGTTCTTAGCAACTTCCCTTTGGGTATAGCTTTCATTGGTGATAAAAAGTGGGAGCAAGAGATGTGCATACTGGTGTTTATGGATAACTTCTTTTCTGAATGTAACTGATGCCACTTCTGCTGTAGAAAATGTTAGATCCAGTAAGTTACACTGTTCTTATTTATTTCAGAATAAAGAATTTAGGTTAAGGAGTTTTTATTTCATCAGTCTATAAATTCCAAAAGGAGTCTATAAGGTTCCTCCCAGATAATCATCACATCATATATTTACCTTTACTATGCATTTATGTATTTGGTATAATGGTAATTAGCATCATTAAAGATATATTCCTTCTCTCACCCCCAAGGTTCAGGTTTTCATATGTAAGGGCACAAGTTTTCCCATCACTGTACTTCAGGTCCTTTGGAAAAATGTATCAATAAAAACACTTTTTTGTTAGTAAAATCCAATAATTGCTAATGAGTTTGAGATTGCATGCCACACAAGCACATAATATCTGACTCTAATCTCAAAAATATAGTCAATTGGGACAAAAATTTCCAAAAGTACAATAATAATTGTACAACTGATGTTCAATACACATGATTTTGTGCAGGACAGTATTTTTGCTTATTAAACATGTGCATTAAAATAAGCAAAATATTCATGTTTTGAAAAATGTACTGTTAAAAACGAATTTAAATGTTAAAATGACCATACAAAAAGAAAATCTTACTTAAGGGTTACAGTTTTAAGATCCTTTAACCACTTGCCTGATGTGGTCACATCAAAAGTAGCTATACCAATCCGGTCTTACACTGATATGGTTGCATCTCATGTGATCTGTAAGAAACACTCACTAGCAACGGCCAGAAGATAATCTTCCTGCACTGAGACATACTGTAGGCATCACTGGGTCTGGTGACACCCGGTGCACGCTCTGTTGCCCCCTCATGTGCTGGAGGCATGCACAGTTGAAAAGAGGCATAGACTAAATTAAAGGGGAGTGACCTCTGTGGGAATCCTGGTGACAACACAACGGGGATCCCCAGATCCCCAGGATCCCCAGAGAAGCTAGGCTGCCCCCAGAGACCAGTGCCTGCTCCTCTATCACAGGAGCCAGGTGCTGCAGAAGAATATCGCTCTGAGTCACTGGCTCCTGTCACTGTGGAGAAGCCAGCATTTTGGTGTCACCCAACTAGGTGTGGGCCTCACCCCCTTCTGATGCCACGGGAAGGATACTACTGTCTCCCCCGTTAGCATATTGTTAACTTACTGTGGTAAACAATTTTATATAGTATGGCCTCATTTTAATGGA
Organism: Pseudophryne corroboree; assembly: GCF_028390025.1. Lineage (NCBI taxonomy): Eukaryota > Metazoa > Chordata > Amphibia > Anura > Myobatrachidae > Pseudophryne > Pseudophryne corroboree. The sequence goes on from NC_086448.1 coordinate 594,201,915, forward strand.
ATGCACTTAATATACTGAGAGGTAACAGTAATACTCTATTGTGGTCTTTTTATTTTAATTTGCTGTATGTTGTCAGAGAAACACCACTTCTGAGAACAAGAAACAAGAGCACTCATATAAAGGATTGATTCTAATTAGAGATGTGCTGCGGGCACTTTTTGTGTTTTGTGTTTTACTTTTGGTTCTGGTTCCATCCTCGTGTATTGGATCTGGATTGGTTTTGGGTTGAATCTTGATGTTTTTAAAAAAAAAAAAACCCTGTAAAAATTATTTGGATAATAATATAAGTAATGTATATAACCCTTTTATTTGGAGTAAATAATATACAGCAGAGGACACCACCGCTGGACTTATGGCAGCACAAGACACCACCACTGGACTGATGCAGCACAAGACAGCACCACTGGACTGGACTTATATGGCAGTACTCCTGGACTTAGACAGGATGCCACTTTAAAAAAACTAGTCCCTAAACAGCACATGAAGCAAAGAAGAAAAAGAGGTGCAAGATGTAATTGTCCTTGGGCCCTCCCACCTACACTTATGTTGTATAAACAGGACATGCACACTTTAACAAACCAATCATTTCAGCGACAGGGTCTGCCACACAACTGTGGCTGAAATGACTGGTTTGTTTGGGCCCCCATCAAAAAAGAAGCAATCAAGATGTCGACCTCATCCTCTGATTCCTCACCCCTTTTAGTGTGTACATCCTCCTCACAGAGTATTAATTCATCCCCACTGGAATCCACCATCACAGGTCCCTGTGTATATTCTGTAGGCAATTGCTGGTAAAGGTCTTCCCGGAGAAATTCATAATTCATTTTGATGAACATCATCTTCTTCACATTTTGTGGAAGTAACCTCCTACGCCGATCGCTGACAAGGTTACCGGCTGCACTAAACACTCTTTTGGAGTACACACTGGAGGGGGGGTCAACTTAGGTAAAATAAAGCCAGTTTGTGCAAGGGCATCCAATTTGCCACTTTTTCCTGCTAGTAAACATATGGACTGTCTGACATGCCTACTTGGATGCTGTCACTCATAAAATCCTCCACCATTCTTTCAATGGTAACAGAATCATATGCAGTGACAGTAGACATGTCAGTAATCGTTGGCAGGTCCTTCAGTCCGGACTAGATGTCAGCACTCGCTCCTGACTGCCCTGCATCACCGCCAGTGGGTGGGCTAGGAAATCTTATCATTTTCCTTGCAGTTCCAGTTGTGGGAGAAAATGAAGGAGGAGATTTTGATGGGTCACGTTCCGCTTGAGTTGACAATTTTCTCACCAGCACTTTGAACCTCTGCAGACTTGTGTCTGCCGGAAAGAGAGATACAACGTAGGCTTTAAACCTATGATCGAGCACGGTGGCCAAAATGTAGTGCTCTGATTTCAACAGATTGACCACCCTTGAATCCTGGCAAAGCGAATGAAGGGCTCCATCCACAAGTCCCACATACTTTGCAGAATCGCTCCATTGCAGCTCCTCCTTCAATTTCTCCAGCTGCTTCTGCAAAAGCCTGATGAGGGGAATGACCTGACTCAAGCTGCCAGTGTCTGAACTGACTTCACGTGTGGCAAGTTCGAAGGGTTGGAAAACCTTGCACAAGACAGAAATCATTCTCCAACGTGCTTGAGTGAGGTGCATTCCCCCTCCTTTGCCTATATCGTAGGTGGATGTAAAGGCTTGAATGGCCTTTTGCTGCTCTTCCATCCTCCGAAGCATATAGAGAGTTGAATTCCACCTCGTTACCACCTCTTGCTTCAGGTGATGGCATGGCAGGTTCAGGTGTGTTTGATGGCGCTCCAGTCTTCGGCACGTGGTGGCTGAATGCCGAAAGTGGCCCACAATTTTTCAGGCCACCGACAGCATCTCCTGCACGCCCCTGTCATTTTTAACTAAATTCTGCACCACCAAATTAATTGTACGTGCAAAACATGGGACGAGCTGGAATTTGCACAGATGTAATGCATGCACAATATTGGTGGCATTGGCCCTCATTCCGAGTTGATCGCTCGCAAGGCGATTTTAGCAGAGTTACACACGCTAAGCCGCCGCCTACTGGGAGTGAATCTTAGCTTCTTAAAATTGCGACCGATGTATTCGCAATATTGCGATTACTAACTACTTAGCAGTTTCAGAGTAGCTTCAGACTTACTCTGCCTGTGCGATCAGTTCAGTGCTTGTCGTTCCTGGTTTGACGTCACAAACACACCCAGCGTTCGCCCAGACACTCCCCCGTTTCCCCGGCCACTCCTGCGTTTTTTCCGGAAACGGTAGCGTTTTTTCCGGCACGCCCATAAAACGGCCTGTTTCCGCCCAGTAACACCCATTTCCTGTCAATCACATTACGATCGCCGGAGCGATGAAAAAGCCGTGAGTAAAAATACTATCTCCATTGTAAAATTACTTGGCGCAGTCGCAGTGCGAATATTGCGCATGCGTACTAAGCGGAATTTCACTGCGATGCGATGAAAAATACCGAGCGATCAACTCGGAATGAGGGCCATTATCCGATGTCACAAATCCCCAGGAGAGTCTAAGTTGGTAAGCCATTGTGCAAAGATGTCCCTCAGTTTCCATAAGAGGATGTCAGTGGTCTGCCTCTTACGAGTTGGCATTTGTGAGATTCTGCTACTGGTGCCGCTGCTGTTGTTGCTGTGGGAGGCTATACATCTACCCAGTGGGCTGTCACAGTCATATAGTCCTTAGTCTGCCCTGATCCCCTTGTCCACATGTCCGTGGTTAAGTGGACAGTCGGTACAACTGCATTTTTTAGTACACTGACGACACTTTTTCTGACGTCTCTGTACATTCTTGGTATCGCCTGCCTAGTGAAGTGGAATCTAGATGGGATTTGGTACCGGGGACACACTACCTCAACAATTCACTGAGTCCCACTGAACTAATGGCGGGTACTGGACGCACATCTAACACCAACATAGCTGTCATGGCCTCAGTTATCCGCTTTGCAAAAGGATGACTGCTGTCATATTTTATCTTCCTCATGAAGGACTGTTCGACAGTCAATTACTTAGTTGAAATAGTACAAGTGGTTTTCCAATTTCCCTTCTGGGATGACAATCAGGGGCAGATTGGGATCAAAAATGTATGGAAGCAGCCCGAATGGGGGGTGAGGGGTGTCTGTTGAGGGGGTGGAGTCTGCCGAGAGCACAGGATTATTGCTCAGAAGGCCTAATTATATGCAGCAATATAAAGTGCGTACCGTTGGTGCGCTGCAAATTGTTAGGGGCGTGGCTTCGTGTAGAAGGGGCGTGGTTACATAATAGTTCCAATTCACACTACACCACACAGTGGTGCCGCTTATAAATGTTTCACCAGGTAGAACCTCCTATACACACTGCACCAGGTACAGCATGTTATACATATTCCACCAGATAGAGAACGTTCTACACTTTGCGCCAGGCAGAGCACATTATACACATTGCGCCAGGTAAAGCACATTATACACATTGCACCAGGTAGCGCTCCTTATATACATCACACCAGGAAGAGGCCCCTTTTAAACATTACTCCAGGTAGAGCCCTAGTAACGCATTATTCCAGGCAGAGCCCCCTTTTACACATTACTTCAGGTCTCTCGGACTGGCTGCGTGTGACGTCACAGCCACATCGAAAATGGTCTCTGCATCGTCTGTAGCAGGAGTGGCGTGTGGGGGATGCTGGACACTAGGGGGTGCCTGTGCACACCAGGCACCCCTCCTTCCCCCGTGCGCACGTCTATGTCTATATACCAGTAAGGACAAGGTACTATTAATGTACTGCAGCAGGAGGTAACCAAGAAACGTAATTACTTCTTGTTTACCATCATCTTATTTAAATGAAGACACAGGATAAATTATTGTAATATATTAACACAATATATTACTATAATTTATTCATCCTGATGGAAAAAACAAAAATACTCTGTTGTTCATCTCCCGCTACATTAATGGGCCCTAAACACTGGCAGATAATACTAAAAGATATGAACGAGAAACTATTTATATCTTTAAATGTGGAGGCACCAGCGATGAATAATGCATGGCCCCATGCTCGTTCATCGCTGGTGCCCCGTTGCTTGTGCATGCAGGTCAATATGGACAATCTTGTCCATATTTGCCTGCACTGCTATGGAGCTGGGTGACGGGGGAGTGAAGAAACTTCACTCCCTCCATCACTGCCCACCCGCCGCCGGGTCGCTTGTCGGCCGTATCTGCCGTCGGGCAGCGTGGCAGTGGATCTATCAGTGTGTATGGCCCATAAGCGTACCCATTGGTACTATAAGAGTAAACTCACTGCTTTAATGCCCCATCTCCGTCCTCCAAAGCACTCTCCCAGCAGATTCTTACCCCCCCACCACCACCTCCCCAAACACACGCCCATTGTGCTCACCAGAGGATCTCTCCCCCCTCTCCAGTAAACTCACCAGCAAAACTCCTCACGAAGCCCGGGAGTTCCACTCAGCAGCAGCTGAGGAGAAGGACAGCGCGGGAGCTAGGGTACAGGAGGCGGAGCTAAAAGGACTGGAGCTGAGAACTGGAATGAATGACCGCTTAGTGCGGCCAGCGCACAAAGGACCCTACTGCGGCTCTGGCTTTAGTGAGCTTCTGCTCATCTGCAGAAGCTCAGATTGCAGCGGTGGCCGTGCATGGGGTGGTGAATGGCCAATGCAGGGAGCAGGGGACCCGGCTCCCTGGGATATGATCCAGGGTCCCGGAGTCCCAATCCACCACTGATGACAATTGACTCTCAGCAGCAACAACAGCAGTGGCAGCAACAGCAGGCGTGCCACTCAAGGATCCTCCAGAGGAATACCAGTTAGGAGAGGACTCCTCAGTCTTGCCAGTGACATGGCCTGCAGGACTACTAACATTTCTGACTGAGTAGGAAGTTGACATTGAGGGAATTGGTGGTGTGGTTTGCAGGATCTTGGGTACAGGAGGAAGAAGGGATTTAGGTGTCAGTGGACTGCTTACGCTGTTACCTGTAAAAGTCAAATTGCTTTCTAACAAATATTTAAAATGCTAGCTCTAATATATACTGTGGACGCCTGAGCATCTTATTATCATGTGCTATAAATGTGCACTATACATCGCAAAACACTGCATCCCATAAGAGAAAACAATACACCCACACATTAACTGAGTTCCAAAGCTCATTGATGTATATATTTGTTCCTAAAAGATATGTATTCAATATATCACAATGTACAGTGTATATATATATATATATATATATATATAGTTACATGGTTACAATTTACACAGTAAGCAGTTATTACAAACTAATTCAAATACATACATGGCCAGCAATACAATTACCATATTTTGTTCAAATGCTCACTGCGCTCCATATCACTGTCTCTCTCTCAGTAAAATCATGCAGCCACTGGACAGTCAGCATCTCCACCATGATCTGGGACAAAGAAAGCAGCCTGCTGTGTGTGTGATCACCTATACACTGAGTCTCTTGGGGGCGTATACAGATCTCTTGTTACTAGTCTAGGGGAGGGAACTTTCTCATTCATGATGAGTCATTGGTCAGTTCATATGCAAGCCTTGAAGACATCACAAGGGCTGGCATGAGTTTCCTGTCCATCAAATGCTTTAAATGAAATCCTGTTGTTCTCATCAGAATTGTGGCTTTATATTCCTACATTCAATCATAACTACTCATGGCAATGTGCTACAACATAATAACAGGCATCAAATGAATCTACACATTAATCTGGTTACTGTGACACCAAGCACGAAATGTCCATCTTGCTCCGCTGCAATAATACACATACATGACGTTACTCCACTATATAATTTAAAACATTTATGATGTCTGGTGCTTGATATGTTCAAAGTATGTGTTGTATGAAATATGTGTTGAATATATCTTTGTGGCATGTCTGTGTAAATGCATATGTTACCATATATTGTTGTGCTCGCTGCGCGTATTTGCAAGCTTAGCGACTCATAACATGTGGAGTCTGTATGTTCTCTCTATGTAATATTTTTGACTTCGACATACCCAGAGTTTCACAACTTGACACTGAATTCTGATGAATGTGCTGCAGGTGATGTATAAGGGAGGATGTTCCCAGGTGGTTGACATCCCTACCCCTACTGATTACAGATTTACAGAGACAACACACGGCTTGACACCTGTTGTTCTGATTTGTGGAGAAATAATTCCACACGAAGAGGTGGTTTTTTGGTATTTTGCCCAGGCATCACAATGGGTTTATTCATCCCACGGACAATAGGTGTCTCCCCCAGTGCCTGATTTAAACAAACCACATCACCATCAGAATCCTCATTGTCAACTTCCTCCTCAGCACCAGCAACACCCATATCCTCATCCTGGTGTACATCAACAATGACATCTTCAATTTGAATATCAGAAACTGGACTGTGGGTGCTACTTCCAGCACTTGTGGAGGGCATGCAAATGGTGGAAGGAGCCACCTCTTCCCGTACAGTGTTGGGAAGGTCAGGCATCGCAACCGCCGACACATTTGGACTCTCCTTGGGGATTTGTGATACAATCTTAGAATGCAGTTCTTTGCTGTGCTTTTTCCATCTGAACTCTTATCATTGTTCTAGCTGGAGGATGAGGGCTTCCATCATCATGTGAAGCTGAACCACTAGTCATGAACATAGGTCAGGTCCTTAGCTGTTCCTTGCCACTCCGTGTCGTAAATGGCATATTGGTAAGTTTACGTTTCTCCTCAAACCATTGAAAACATTTTTTGGGGGGTCTTTTTACTAAACATTGGCTTTTTGGATTTTACATGCCCTCAATTATCACATTGGGATCAGCCTTGGCAGATGATGTTGAAGGGATTTCATCCTCTATGTCATGACTAGTGGCAGCAGCTTCAGCACTAGGAGGTAGTGGTTCTTTATATTTCTCTATTTTATCCTCCAAGGTTTTGTTCTCCATTATTGGAGTTATATAACAATATGTGGTACAGGAGAGCATACCTCTACACATCACAGGGCAAACATTGTGAAAATTATTTGGATTAAATAAAAATAACCCATTTATTTTGAGTAAATAATAAAAAGCACAGGACAGTATCACTAAACTTATATGGCAGCACCACTGGACTGGACTTATACGGCAGTACCACTGGACATATAGACAGCAGTATCAGTAGACTATATGCCAGTACCACAGGAATTATATGTCAGGATCACTGGAATTATACGGCAAGATCACTGGAATTATATGGAAGGATCACTGGAGTTATACGTCATTACCACTGAACATTGACGGCAGTATCACTGGACTGGATCTATACGCCAGTACCACTGAAATTGTATGGCAGGATCACTGGAATTATATGGCAGGATCATAGGATTTATACAGCGGGATCACTACAATTATTCAGCGGGATCACTGGATTTATACACTAGTACCACTGGAATTATACAGCAGGATCACTGGAATTATACGCCAGTACCACTGGAATTATACGGCAGTCCCACAGCATTTATACGCCAGTACCACTGGAATTTTACGGCAGGATCACTGGATTTATATGCCAGTACCACTGGAATTATACAGCAGGATCACTGGAATTATACGGCAGGATAACTGGATTTATACTCCAGTACCACTGGTATTATACGGCAGGATCACTGGACTTATATGGCATTACCACTGAACAGTATCACTGGACTGGATCTATACGCCAGTACCACTGGAATTATATGGCAAGATCACTGGAATTATATGGCAGGATCATAGGATTTATACGGCAGGATCACTACAATTATTCAGCAGGATCACTGGATTTATACACCAGTACCACTGGAATTATACAGCAGGATCACTGGAATTATTCGCCAGTACAACTGGAATTATACGGCAGTACCACTGCATTTATATGGCAGTATCACTGGATTTATACGCAAGTACCACTGGAATTATACGGCAGGATCACTGGAATTATACGACAGGATCACTGGAGTTATACTCCAGTACCACTGGAATTATACGGTAGGATCCCTGGACTTATACACCAGTACTAATTGTATTATACGGCAGGATAATTGGACATATATGGCAGGATCACTGGATTTATACAGAGGGATCACTGGAATTATACGGCAGAATCACTGGAATTATACAGCAGGATCACTGGATTTATATGGCAGTACCACTGGACATATACAGCAGTGTCACTGGACTCGATTTATACACCAGTACCACTGGAATTATATGGCAGAATCACTAGAATTATACAGCAGGATCACTAAATTTCTACGGCAGTACCGCTAGACATATTTGTCTGTATCAATGAACATATACGGCAGTATCACTTGACTGGATTTATACGCCAGAACCTCTGGAATTATATGGCCTTACCACTGGAATTATATGGCAGGATCACTGGAAATATATTTCAGGATCACTGGATCTATACGTTAGTACCACTGGAATTTTACGGCAGGATCACTGGAATTATACAACAGTACCACTGGAATTATATGGAAGGATCGCTGGATTTATATGGCATTACCACTGGAATTATACGGCAGGATCACTGGATTTATACGCCAGTATCACTGGAATTATACGGCAGAATTATAAAGCAGTACCAATAGACTTCTATGACAGTACCACTGTGTCATTGACCTGGGTTGGAAGTGTTGAGAACTCCGGGGTTGTTCCGATGATCGGGAAGAGGAACCACAGCTGGGCCGGAGCAGGGATGGCCGGATGTAGGTTTTCCTCATGCAGAATCTTAGCCGTTGTAACCGACGTGTAATGCTAAAGAATTAGTTGTGGCCAAGGCTTGGGGGCGATGCTGAAGTACACAGAAGAATGAAGAACTTGTGAGCGATGTTGAAGAAATGAATGAAGATTTGAGAATTATGTTGAAGCACACAGAAGAATGAAGAACTTGTGAGCGATGCTGAAGAGATGAATGAAGATTTGAGAACGATGTTGAAGCACACAGAAGAATGAATAACTTGTGAGCGATGCTGAAGAGATGAATGAAGATTTGAGAACGATGTTGAAGCACACAGAAGAATGAAGAACTTGTGAGAGATGCTGAAGAAATAAATGAGGATTTGAGATTCAGTGTAACTCTGGAAGTTTGGGAGGCATTCCACTTAGGGATACCCTGTAATACTGGAAGCACAGGAGGTGTCCCTCTGAGAGATACACTGTAACGCTGGTAATGCAGAGAATGTCCCACTGAGTGATACACTATAACGCTGGTAGCACAGGGAATGTCCCACTGAAAGATACACTGTAACGGTGGTAGCACAGGGAAGGTTCCACTGAGTGATACACTGTAACACTGGTAGCACAGGAAAGGTTCCACTGAGTGATACACTGTAACGCTGGTAGCACAGGGAAGGTTCCACTGAGTGATACACTGTAACACTGGTAGCACAGGGAATGTCCCACTGAAAAATACTCTGTAACACTGGAACACAGGAGACGTTCAGCTTGAGAACAGGCTGAACGCTGCTAGCACTGGTGATCATTGGAAAGATGATACTCAGGCGCCGGGGCTCTGTACGGCGTCTGCCTTTGAACTTCCCGCCCTCTCCCGATTGGCAGAAGTGACCGATGACGTCACCTGCTCACCACGCTCTCGTGGATGCAGGGCGCAATGGCGGCGCCCACACCCCGGGAACCCGACGGAGGCAGCGCCAGCAAGACGCGACGACCCGGAGCCCACCGGGGGTGACGACCGCTGGGAGACCCAGCTCACCCGGAGTGGTAAGCGCGGCAGCCGCAGTGCCGTGGGTGTGACAGTACCCCCTCCTCTAGGAGTGGCCCCTGGACACTTTCCTGGTTTCGTTGGATGTTTAGAATGAAAGTTCCGGACTAGTCGAAGAGCAGTGACTTCAGAAGCTTTGACCCAGCTCCTCTTCTCAGGACCATAACCTTTCCATTCTACCAGATACTGTAAATTCTTGTGAAGATAATGAGAGTCAAGAATAGTTTTGATTTCAAATTCTGTTCCAGCTTCAGTCTCTACCGAGGTTGGGCTAGGAGACTCCGAATGAAACCGATTTAAAATGAGGGGACGAAGGAGAGAAACATGGAATGAATTTGGTACCCGAAAGTGGGAAGGCAATCCCAATTTGCAGACAACAGGGTTCAGGAATTGCAAAATGGGGTAAGGACCGATGAACCTCGGAGCAAACTTCATAGCAGGTACTCTTAAACGAAGATTGCGGGTAGAGAGCCATACCCTGTCACCAACTTTGTATTGAGGAGCTGCTCGCCGTTTACTATCCACAAAGTATTTGTAGCGGCCAGAGATTTTCTTGAGATTAGCATGAACCCTACTCCAGATTTGACTGAAGTGCCGGAGAGTGGAGGCTGCAGCAGGAACATCCTCCGAAGGAAAAATCGGTAATTCTGGGACTCGTGGATAGAATCTATAATTAATGAAGAATGGGGACTCACCAGTGGAAGAGTGGTAAAGATGATTATGGGCAAACTCGGCCCAGGGTAACAGTTCCACCCAATCATCCTGTGAAGGAGAGAGATAAATGCGGAGAAAAGTCTCTAAATCTTTATATTTATATTTAAATCTTATAATTATATGGCAGGATCACTGGACTTATATGGCAGTACCACTGGATATATACAGCATAATCACTGAAATCGACTTACATGCCAGTACCACTGGAATTATACAGCAGGATCACTGGAATTATATGGCAAAATCACTGAAATTATACCACAGTACCGCTGGACATATACGGCTGTATCAATGGACATATACGGCAGTACCACTGGAATTATATGGCAGAATCACTGGAATTATATGGAATGATCACTGGATTTATACGCCATTACCACTGAACATTGATGGCAGTTTCACTGGACTGGATCTATACGCCAGTACCACTGGAATTATATGTCAGAATCAATGGATTTATATGGCAGGATCATAGGATTTATATGGCAGGATCACTATAATTATTCAGCAGGATCACTGGAATTATACAGCAGGATCACTGGAATTATAAGGCAGTGCCACTGGAATTATACGGCAGTTCCACTGCATTTATATGCCAGTACCACTGGAATTTTATGGCAGGATCACTGGAATTATATGCCAGTACCACTGGAAATATACGGCAGGATCACTGGAATTATACACCAGGATCACTGGAATTACATGGCAGTACCACTGGAATTATATGGCAGGATAAATTGACATATATACAGCAGTATAACTAGATTTATATGGCAGTACCACTAGACATATACAGCAGTATCACTGCACTGGAATTTTATACCAGTACCATAGGAATTATACGGCAGGATCACTGGAATGATACGGCAGTACCACTGGATTTATACGGCAGTACCAATGGACATATACGGCAGTATCAATGAACATGTACAGCAGTAACACTGGACTGCACTTATACGCCAGTACCACTGGAATTACATGGCAGTACCACTGGAATTATATGGCAGGATAACTTGACATATATATAGCAGTATAACTGGATTTATATGGCAGTACCACTGGACATATACGGCAGTATTACTGGACTGGAATTTTATACCAGTACCACTGGAATTATACGGCAAGCTCAATTTAATTATATGGCAGTACCACTGGATATATAAAGCATAATCACTGAAATCGATTTATAAGCCAGTACCACTGGAATTATACAGCAGGATCACTGGAATTATATGGCAAAATCACTGAAATTATACCGCAGTACCGCTGGACATATACGGCTTTATCAATGGACATATACAGCAGTACCACTGGAATTATATGGCAGAATCACTGGAATTATATGGAAGGATCACTGGAGTTATACGTCATTATCCCTGAACATTGACGGCAGTATCACTAGACTGGATCTATACGCCAGTACCACTTGAATTGTATGGCAGGATCACTGGCTTTATACCGCAGGATCACTACAATTATTCAGCAGGATCACTGGATTTATACACTAGTACCACTGAAATTATACAGCAGGATCACTGGAATTATACGCCAGTACCACTGGAATTGAACGGCAGTCCCATAGCATTTATACGCCAGTACCACTGGAATTTTATGGCAGAATCACTGGATTTATATGCCAGTACCACTGGAATTATATGGCAAGATCACTGGAATAATATGGCAGGATCATAGGATTTAAACAGCAGGATCACTACAATTATTCAGCAGGATCACTGGATTTATACACCAGTACCACTGGAATTATACAGCAGGATCACTGGAATTATACGCCAGTACAGCTGGAAGTATATACCAGTACCACTGAAATTATACGGCAGGATCACTGGAATTATACGACAGGATCACTGGAGTTATACTCCAGTACCACTGGAATTATACGGTAGGATCCCTGGATTTATACACCAGTACCAGTGGTATTATATGGCAGGATAATAGGACATATATGGCAGGATCACTAGATTTATACAGAAGGATCACTGGAATTATACGCAGAATCACTGGAATTATACAGCAGGATCACTGGATTTATATTTCAGTACCACTGGACATATACAGCAGTGTCACTGGACTCGATTTATACACCAGTACCACTGGAATTCTATGGCAGAATCACTAGAATTACACAGCAGGATCACTAAATTTCTACGGCAGTACCGCTAGACATATTTGTCTGTATCAATGAACATATACAGCAGTATCACTGGACTGGACTTATATGCCAGAACCACTAGAATTATATGGCAGTACCACTGGAATTATACGGCAGGATCACTGGAAATATATTTCAGGATCACTGGATCTATACGCTAGTACCACTGGAATTTTACGGCAGGATCACTGGAATTATACAACAGTACCACTGGAATTATATGGAAGGATCACTGGATTTATATGCCATTACCACTGGAATTATACGACAGGATCACTGGATTTATACGCCAGTATCACTGGAATTATACGGCAGAATCACTGGAATTATAAAGCAGTACCAATAGACTTCTATGACAGTACCACTGGACATATACGACCGTATCACTGGGCTGGACTTTTACGCCAGTACCACTGGTATTATACAGCATGATAATTGGACATATATTGCAGGATCACTGGATTTAAACAGCAGGATCACTGGATTTATATGACAGAATCACTGGAATTATATGGCAGGATCACTGGATTTATATGGCAAAAACACTGGACATATACAGTAGTGTCACTGGACTCAATTTAAACACCAGTACCACTGGAATTATAAGGCAGAATTACTAGAATTATACAGCAGGATCACAAAATTACTACGGCAGTACTGCTGGACATATATGTCTGTATCAATGAACATGTACAGCAGTATCACTGGACTGCATTTATATGTCATTTCCACTGGAATTATATGGCAGTACCACTGGAATTATACGTCAGGATCACTGGAATTATACGGCAGGATCACTGGATTTATACGCCAGTACCACTGGAATTATACTGCAGGATCACTGGAATTATACATCAGGATCAATAAATTTACACGCCTGTACCACTGGAATTATACAGCAGGATCACTGGAATTATATGCCAGTAACACTGGTATTATATGGCAGGATCACTGGGATTTTACGGCAGTACCACTAGACTTATACGGCAGTACCACTGGACATTTACGGCAGTATCACTGGACTGGACTTATACAACAGTACCATTGGAAAAGACAACAGGATCACTGGAAATATATGTCAGGTTCACTGTATTTATATGGCAATTCCACTGGACATATACAGCAGGATCACTGGATTTATATGCCAGTACCTCTGGAATTATATGGCAGGATCACTGGAATGATATGGCAGTACCACTGGATTTATACGGCAGTACCACTGGACATATACAGCAGTAACACTGGAATGGAATTATACGCCAGTACTACTGGAATTATATGGCAGGATAACTTGACATATATACGGCAGTATAACTGGATTTATATGGCAGAACGACTGGACAAATACGGCAGTATCAATGGACTGGAATTTTATACCAGTACCACTGGAATTATACAGCAGGCTCAATTTAATTATATGGCATGATCACTGGACTTATATGGCAGTACCACTGGATATATACAGCATAATCACTGAAATCGACTTACACGCCAGTACCACTGGAATTATACAGCAGGATCACTGGAATTATATGGCAAAATCACTGAAATTATACCACAGTACCGCTGTACATATATGACTGTATCAATGGACATATACCGCAGTACCACTGGAATTATATGGCAGAATCACTGGAATTATATGGAAGGATCACTGAACTTATACGGCATTACCACTGAACATTGACGGCAGTATCACTGGACTGGATCTATACGCCAGTACCACTGGAATTATATGTCAGAATCAATGGAATTATATGGCAGGATCATAGGATTTATATGGCAGGATCACTACAATTATTCAGCAGGATCACTGGGTTTATACACCAGTACCACTGGAATTATACAGCAGGATCACTGGAATTTTAAGGCAGTACCACTGGAATTATACTGCAGTCCCACTGCATTTATACACCATTACCACTGGAATTTTACGTCAGGATCACTGGATTTATATGCCAGTACCACTGGAAATATACAGCAGGATCACCGGAATTATACGACAGGATCACTGGAATTTTACGCCAGCATCACTGGACTTATACTCCAGTACCATTGGAATTATACGGCAGGATCACTGGACTTGTAAACCAGTACCACTGGTATTATACGGCAGTATAGTTGGACATATATGGCAGGATCACTGGATTTATACAGCAGAATCACTGAAATAATTTGACAGAATCACTGGATTTATATGGCAGTACAACTAGACATATACAGCAGTGTCACTGCACTTGATTTATACAACAGTACCACTGAAATTATATGGCAGAATCACTAGAATTATTCGCCAGGATCACTAAATTTATAAGGCAGTAACGCTGGACATATGTGTCTGTATCAATTAACATGTACGGCAGTATCAGTGGACTGGATTTATATGCCAGTACCTCTGGAATTTTATGGCAGTACTACTGGAATTATACAGCATGATCACTGGAATTATACAGCAAGATCACTGGATTTATACACAAGTACCACTGAAATTATACGGCAGGATCACTGGAATTATATGGAAGGATCACTGGATTTATATGCCATTACCACTGGAATTATACGGCAGGATCACTGGATTTATACGCCAGTATCACTGTAATAATACGGCAGAATCACTGGATTTATAAAGCAGTACCAATAGACTTCTATGGCAGTACCACTGGACATATACGGCAGTATCACTGGACTGGAATTTACCACCAGTACCACTGGAATTATATGACAGGATCACTGGAATTATACGGCAGTACCACTGGATAAATATGGCATTACCATTGGACATATACGGCAGTATCACTGGACTGGATTTATACGCCAGTACCACTGGAATTATATGGCAGGGTCACTGGAATTAAATGAGAGGATCACTGGATTTATACGGCAATACCGCTGGACATATATGGCAGGATATGTGGACTAATATGCCAGTACCTCTGGAATTATACGGCAGGATCACTGGAATTATATGGCAGTACCACTGGACTTATACGGCAGTACCACTGGACATTTACAACAGTATTACTGGACTGGATTTATATACCAGTACCACTGAAATTATACAGCAGGATCACTGGAATTATATGGCAGGATCACTGGATTTATAGGGCAATACTGCTGGAAGTATATGGCAGGATAACTGGATTTATATGCCAGTACCTCTGAAATTATACTGCAGGATCACTGAAATGATACGACAGTACCACTGGACTTATATGGCAGGAACACTGGATTTATATGCTAGTACCACTGGTATTATATGGTAAGATCACTAGAATTATATGGCAGTACCACTGGACATATACGGCAGTGTCAATGGACTAGACTTATACACCAGTACTACTGGAAATATAAGGCAGGATCACTGTAATGATACGCCAGTACCACTGGAATTATACGGCAAGATCACTGGACTTATACGCCAGTATCACTGGTGTTGTACGGCAGGATCACTGGAATTATATGGCCGTACCACTGGAATTATACAGCTGGATCACTGGAATTATATGAAAGGTCACTGGAATTATATGGCAGGATCACTGTATTTATATGACAGTACCGCTGGACAAATACGGAATGATCACTGGATTTATACGCCAGTACCTCTGGATTATATTGCAGGGTCACTGGAATGACACGGAAGTACAACAGGATGTATATGGCAGTACCACTAGACATATACTGCAGTATCACTGGACTGGATTTATATGCCACTACTCCTGAAATTATACGTCAGGATCACTGGAATTATATGGCAGTAAAACTGGATTTATACGGCAGTACTGCTGGACATATTTGAGCGATACTGGACTGGATTTGTATACCAGTACTACTGGAATTATATGGCAGGATAACTGGACATATATGGCATTATTACTAGATTTATATGGCAGGATCACTGGAATTATACAACAGGCTCACTGCAATTATATGGCAGGATCACTGAAATTATATGGCAGTACCACTAGTCATATACAGCAGAATCACTGGACTCGACTTTTACGCTAGTACCACTGGAATTATATGGAAGAATTACTGGAATTATATGGCACTATCACTGAATTTATATGACAGTACCGCTGTACATATGTGGCTGTATCAATGGATATATATGGCAATACCACACAAATTAAATGGCAGGATCACTGAAATTTTACGACAGGATCACTGGAATTATAAGCAGTACCACTGGAATTATACGGCAGTACAACTGGGCATATACAGCAGTATAATTGGACTGGATTTATATATGCCAGTACCACTGGATTTATACAGCAGGATCACTGGAATTATATGGCAGGATCACTGGAATTATACGGTAGGATCACTGGAGTTATACTCCAGTACCACTGGAATTATACGGCAGGATCACTGGACTTATATGGCAGTACCGCTGGACATATACAGCATTATCACTAGACTCGACTTATACACCAGTACCACTGGAATTATACAACAGAATCACTGGATTTATAAGGAGGTACCGCTGGACATATATGGATGTATCAATGGACATGTACGGCAGTATCGCTGGACTGGATTTATACACCAGTATCACTGAACATATACGGCAGTATCATTGGACTGGATTTTTACGCCAGTACCACTGGAATTATATTGCAGGATCACTGGAATTATATTGCAGGATCACTGGATTTATTTGCCAGTACCACTGGAATTAAAAGGATGGATCACTGCAATTATATGCCAGTACTACTGGAATTATACGGCAGGATCACTGGATTTATACGGCAGTACCACTGGAATTTTACGACAGGATCATTGGAATTATAACTAGTGCCACTGGACTTATACGGCAGTACAACTAGACATATACTGCAGTATCACTGGACTGGATTTATATGCCAGTGCCACTAGATTTATACAGCAGGTTAACTGAAATTATACGGAAGGATCACTGGAATTATACGGCAGGATCACTGGATTTATACTCAAGTACCACTGAAATTATATGGCAGGATCAGTGGACATATACGGCAGTACCACTGGTATTATATGGCAGGATAATTGGACATATACGGCAGGATCACTGGATTTATACGGCAGGATCTCTGGAATTATATGGCAGGATCACTGTAATTAAATGGCAGTATCACTAGACTAATTTGGCAGTACCACTAAACATATACAGCAGTATCACTAGACTCGACTTATACGCCAGTACCACTGGAATTATACGACAGGATCACTTGAATTATACAGCAGAATCACTGGATTTCTACGGCAGTACCGCTGGACATATATGGATGTATTAATAGACTAGAATTATTCGCCAGTACCACTGGAATTATATGGCAGTACTACTGGAATTATATGGTAGAATCACTGGACTTATACTGCAGGATCACTGAAATTATATGCCAGTACCACTGGAACTGTACAGCAGGATCCCTGGAATTATTCGTCAGTACCAGTGGAATTATACGGCAGGATCACTGGATTTATACGTCATTACCACTGGAATTATACGGCAGGATTACTGGATTTATATGTCAGTACCACTGGAATTATACGGCAGGATCACTGGAATTATACAGCAGTACCAATGGAATTCTGTGGCAGTACCACTGGACATATATTGCAGTATCACTGGACTGGACTTTTATGCCAGTACCACTGGAATTATATGACAGGATCACTGGAATTATACTGCAGTACCACTGGATTTAGATGGCAATACCGCTGGACATGTACGGCAATATCACTGGACTGGATTTATACGCCAGTACCACTGGAATTATACGCAGGATCAAAGGAATTATATGGCAGGATCACTGGATTTATACGGCAGTACCGCTGGACATATATAGCAGGATAACTGGACATATACGCCAGTACCTCTGGAATTATACGGCAGGATCACTGGAATGATATGTCAATACCACTGGATTTATATGGCAGGATCACTGTACTTATACGCCAGTACCACTGGTATTATACGGCAGGATCACTGGAATTATACGGCAGCACCACTGGACTTATACGGCAGTACCACTGGACATATACGGAAGTATCACTGGACTGGATTTATACGCCAGAACCACTGAAATTTTATGACAGGATCACTGGAATTATAAGCAGTACCACTGGATTTATATGGCAGTACAACTGGGCATATACGGCAGTATTACTGGAAAGGATTTATATATGCCAGTACCACTGGATTTATACAGAAGGATCACTGGAATTTAATGGCAGAATCACTGGAAATATACTGGATTTATACAGCAGGATAACTGAAATTATACGGCAAGATCACTGGAATTATACGGTAGGATCATTTGATTTATCCTCCAGTACCACTGCAATTATATGGCAGGATCAGTGGACCTATACGCCATTACCACTGTTGTTATATGGCAGGATAATTGGACATATACGGCAGGATCATTGGATTTATATGGCAGTACCACTGGACATATACAGCAATATCACTAGACTCGACTTATACGCCAGTACCACTGAAATTAGACGGCAGGATCACTTGTATTATACAGCAGAATCACTGGATTTCAACGGCAGTACCGCTGGACATATATGGATGTATCAATGGACTAGAATTATACACCAGTACCACTGGAATTATACAGCAGTACTACTGGAATTATATGGTAGGATCACTGGACTTATACGGCAGGATCACTGGAATTATATGCCAGTACCACTGGAACTGTACAGCAGGATCACTGGAATTATTCGTCAGTACCAGTGGAATTATACGGCAGGACCACTGGACTTATACGTCATTACCACTAGAATCATACGGCAGGATTACTGGATTTATATGCCAGTACCACTGGAATTATACGGTAGGATCACTGGAAATATACAGCAGTAACAATGGACTTCTATGGCAGTACCACTGGACATATACTGCAGTATCACTGGACTGGACTTTTATGCCAGTGCCACTGGAATTATATGACAGGATCACTGGAATTATACGGCTGTACCACTGGATTTATATGGCAGTACCACTGGACATGTACGGCAGTATCACTGGACTGGATTTATACACCAGTACCACTGGAATTATACGCAGGATCAAAGGAATTATATGGCAGGATCACTGGATTTATACGGCAGTACCGCTGGACATTTATGGCAGGATAACTGGACATATACGCCAGTACCTCTGGAATTATACGGCGGGATCACTGGAATGATACGTCAGTACCACTGGACTTATATGGCAGTATCACTGTACTTATACGCCAGTACCGCTGGTATTATACGGCAGGATCACTGGAATTATACGGCAGTACCACTGGATTTATATGGCAGTACCACTGGATTTATGCGGCAGTATCACTGGACTGGATTTATACGCCAGTACCACTGGAATTATACGCAGGATCAAAGGAATTATATGGGAGGATCACTGTATTTATTCGGCAGTACCGCTGTACATATATGGCAGGATAACTGGACATATACGCCAGTACCTCTGGAATTATACGGCGGGATCACTGGAATGATACGTCAGTACCATTGGACTTATATGGCAGGATCACTGGACTTATACGCCAGTACCACTGGTATTATACGGCAGGATCACTGGAATTATACAGCAGTACCACTGGACTTATACGTAGTACCACTGGACATATACGGTAGTATCACTGGACTGGACTTATACGCCAGAACCATTGAAATTTTATGACAGGATCACTGGAATTATAAGCAGTACCACTGGACTTATATGGCAGTACAACTGGGCATATATGGCAGTATTACTGGACAGGATTTATATATGCCAGTACCACTGGATTTATACAGAAGGATCACTGGAATTTAATGGCAGAATCACTGGAAATACAGTATACTGGTTTTATACAGCAGGATAACTGAAATTATACGGCAGGATCACTGGAATTATACGGTAGGATCACTAGATTTATTCTCCAGTACCACTTGAATTATATGGCAGGATTAGTGGACCCATACGCCATTACCACTGTTATTATATGGCAGGATAATTGGACATATACAGCAGAATCACTGGAATTATACGGCAGGATCACTGGAATTATATGGCAGGATCACTGGATTTATATGGCAGTACCACTGGACATATACAGCAATATCACTAGACTCGACTTATACGCCAGTACCACTGGAGTTATGCATCAGAATCACTGGATTTCTACGGCAGTACCGCTGGACATAAATGGATGTATCAATGGACATGTACGGCAGTATCACTGCATTGGACATATACGCCAGTACCACTGAACATATATGACAGTATTACTGGACTGGATTTATAAGGCAGTACCACTGGAATTATATGGCAGGATCACTGGAATTATATGGCAGGATCACTGGATTTATTCGCCAGTACCACTGGAATTAAACAGCAGGATCACTGCAATTATATGCCAGTACTACTGGAATTAAACGGCAGGATCATTGGATTTATACGCCAGTACCACTGGAATTTTACGAAGTATTACTGGAATCACAGTGGGGTTTGAAAGTTTGGGCACCCCTGCAAAAATTCATTTTAATGTGCAAAAAGAAGCCAAGAAAAGATGGAAAAATCTCAAAAAGGCATCAAATTACAGATTAGACATTCTTATAACATGTCAAAAATTAATTTTTGCCTGGTATGCCCAAACTTTCAATCCCCACTGTATAAGCAGTACCACTGGATTTATACGGCAGTACAACTGGACATATACGGCAGTATCACTGGACTGGATTTATATGCCAGTACCACTGGATTTATACAGCAGGATCACTGGAATTATACGGCAGGATCACTGGAATTATATGGCAGGATCACTGGATTTATACTCCAGTATTACTGGAACTATATGGCAGGATCATTGGAATTATATGAAAGGTCACTGGAATTATATGGCAGGATCACTGTATTTATATGACAGTACCGCTGGACATATACGGAATGATCACTGGAATTATACAACAGGCTCACTGCAATTATATGGCAGGATCACTGAAATTATATGGCAGTACCACTAGTCATATTCAGCAGAATCACTGGACTCGACTTTTACACTAGTACCACTAGAATTATAAGGAAGAATTACTGGAATTATACGGCACTATCACTGAATTTATATGACAGTACCGCTGGACATATACGGCTGTATCAATGGACATATATGGCAGTACCACAGGAATTATACGGCAGGATCACTGGAATTATACGGCAGGATCACTGGATTTATACTCAAGTTCCACATGGCAGGAACAGTGGACATATACGGCAGTACCACTGGTATTATATGGCAGGATAATTGGACATATACGGCAGTATCACTGGATTTATACGGCAGGATCTCTGGAATTATATGGCAGGATCACTGTAATTAAATGGCAGTATCACTAGAATAATTTGGCAGTACCACTAAACATATACAGCAGTATCACTAGACTCGACTAATACGCCAGTACCACTGGAATTATACGGCAGGATCACTTGAATTATACAGCAGAATCACTGGATTTCTACAGCAGTACCGCTGGACATATATGGATGTATCAATAGACTAGAATTATACGCCAGTACCACTGGAATTATATGGCAGTACTACTGGAATTATATGGTAGGATCACTGGATTTATACGACAGGGACACTGAAATTATATGCCAGTA
Source organism: Pseudophryne corroboree (assembly GCF_028390025.1). NCBI lineage: Eukaryota > Metazoa > Chordata > Amphibia > Anura > Myobatrachidae > Pseudophryne > Pseudophryne corroboree. The sequence goes on from NC_086448.1 coordinate 594,224,184, forward strand.
CCACTGGAACTGTACAGCGGGATCACTGGAATTATTCGTCAGTACCAGTGGAATTATACGGCAGGACCACTGGATTTATACGTCATTACCACTGGAATTATACGGCAGGATTACTGGATTTATATGACAGTACCACTGGAATTATACGGTAGGATCACTGGAATTATACAGCAGTACCACTGGATTTATATGGCAGTACCACTGGACATGTACGGCAGTATCACTGGACTGGATTTATACACCAGTACCACTGGAATTATACGCAGGATCAAAGGAATTATATGGCAGGATCACTGTATTTATACGGCAGTACCGGTGGACATATATGGCAGGAAAACTGGACATATACGCCAGTACCTCGGGAATTATACGGCGGGATCACTGGAATGATACGTCAGTACCACTGGACTTATATGAGAGGATCACTGTACTTATACGCCAGTACCACTGGTATTATACGGCAGGATCACTGGAATTATATGGCAGTACCACTGGATTTATATGGCAGTACCACTGGATTTATGCGGCAGTATCACTGGACTGGATATATACGCCAGTACCACTGGAATTATACGCAGGATCAAAGGAATTATATGGCAGGATCACTGGATTTATACGGTAGTACCGCTGTACATATATGGCAGGATAACTGGACATATACGCCAGTACCTCTGGAATTATACGGCGGGATCACTGGAATGATACGTCAGTACCATTGGACTTATATGGCAGGATCACTGGACTTATACGCCAGTACCACTGGTATTATACGGCAGGATCACTGGAATTATAAGCAGTACCACTGGACTTATATGGCAGTACAACTGGGCATATATGGCAGTATTACTGGACAGGATTTATATATGCCAGTACCACTGGATTTATACAGAAGGATCACTGGAATTTAATGGCAGAATCACTGGAAATACAGTATACTGGTTTTATACAGCAGGATAACTGTAATTATACGGCAGGATCACTGGAATTATATGGTAGGATCACTGGATTTATACTCCATTACCACTTGAATTATATGGCAGGATCAGTGGACCTATACGCCATTACCACTGTTATTATATGGCAGGATAATTGGACATATACCGCAGGATCACTGGAATTATATGGCAGGATCACTGGATTTATATGGCAGTACCACTGGACATATACAGCAATATCACTAGACTCGACTTATACGCCAGTACCACTGGAGTTATGCAGCAGAATCATTGGATTTCTACGGCAGTACCGCTGGACATAAATGGATGTATCAATGGACATGTACGGCAATATCACTGCATTGGACTTATACGCCAGTACCACTGAACATATATGGCAGTATTACTGGACTGGATTTATGAGCCAGTACCACTGGAATTATATGGCAGGATCACTGCAATTATATGCCAGTACTACTGGAATTATACGGCAGGATCATTGGATTTATACGCCAGTACCTCTGGAATTTTACGACAGTATTACTGGAATCACAGTGCGGTTTGAAAGTTTGGGCACCCCCGGCAAAAATTCATTTTAATGTGCAAAAAGAAGCCAAGGAAAGATGGAAAAATCTCCAAAAGGCATCAAATTACAGATTATAAAACATTCTTATAACATGTCAAAAATGAATTTTTGCCTGGTATGCCCAAACTTTCAATCCCCACTGTATAAGCAGTACCACTGGATTTATACGGCAGTACAACTGGACATATACGGCAGTATCACTGGACTGGATTTATATGCCAGTACCACTGGATTTATACAGCAGGATCACTGGAATTATACGGCAGGATCACTGGAATTATATGGCAGGATCACTGGATTTATACTCCAGTATTACTGGAATTATATGGCAGGATCAGTAGACCTATACACTAGTACCACTGGTATTATATGGCAGGATAATTGGACATATACGGCAGGATCACAGGATTTATATGGCATGATCTCTGGAATTATATGGCAGGATCACTGGAATTATACCTCAGTATCACTTGACTTATATGGCAGTACCACTAAACATATAAAGCAGTATCACTGGACTCGACTTATACGACAGTACCACTGGAATTATTCGGCAGTACTACTGGAATTATATGGCATGATCACTGGAATTATACGCCAGTACTACTGGAATTATACAGCAGGATCACTGGAATTATTGCCAGTACCACTGGAATTATACGGCAGGATAACTGGATTTATACGACATTACCTCTGGAATTATAGGGCAGGATTACTGGATTTATATGCCAGTACCACTGGAATTATACGGCAGGATCACTGGAATTATACAGCAGTACCAATGGACTGCTATGGCAGTACCACTGGACATATACTGCAGTATCACTGGACTGGACTTTTAAGCCAGTACCACTGGAATTATACGGCAGGATCACTGGAATTATACGGCAGGATCACTGGAATTATATGGCAGTACCACTGGACATGTACGGCAGTATCACTGGACTGGATGTATACATCAGTACCACTGGAATTATACGCAGGATCAAAGGAATTATATGGCAGGATCACTGGATTTATACGGCAGTACCGCTGGAATTATACGGCGGGATCACTGGAATGACATGTCAATACCACTGGATTTATATGGCAGGATCACTAAACTTATACGCCAGTACCACTGGTATTATACGTCAGGATCACTGGAATTATACGGCAGTACCACTGGACTTATACGGCAGTACCACTGGACATATACGGAAGTATCACTGGACTGGACTTATACGCCAGAACCACTGAAATTTTATGACAGGATCACTGGAATTATAAGCAGTACCACTGGACTTATATGGCAGTACAACTGGGCATATACGGCAGTATTACTGGAAAGGATTTATATATGCCAGTACCACATGATTTATACAGAAGGATCACTGGAATTTAATGGCAGAATCACTGGAAATATACTGGATTTATACAGCAGGATAACTGAAATTATACGGCAAGATCACTGGAATTATACGGTAGGATCATTGGATTTATCCTCCAGTACCACTGCAATTATATGGCAGGATCAGTGGACCTATACGCCATTACCACTGTTGTTATATGGCAGGATAATTGGACATATACGGCAGGATCACTGGAATTATATGGCAGGATCACTGGATTTATATGGCAGTACCACTGGACATATACAGCAATATCACTAGACTCGACTTATACGCCAGTACCACTGAAATTATACGGCAGGATCACTTGTAGTATACAGCAGAATCACTGGATTTCTACGGCAGTACCGCTGGACATATATGGATGTATCAATGGACTAGAATTATACGCCAGTACCACTGGAATTATACAGCAGTACTACTGGAATTATATGGTAGGATCACTGGACTTATACGGCAGGATCACTGGAATTATATGCCAGTACCACTGGAACTGTACAGCGGGATCACTGGAATTATTCGTCAGTACCAGTGGAATTATACGGCAGGACCACTGGATTTATACGTCATTACCACTGGAATTATACGGCAGGATTACTGGATTTATATGCCAGTACCACTGGAAATATACGGTAGGATCACTGGAATTATACAGCAGTACCAATGGACTTCTATGGCAGTACCACTGGACATATACTGCAGTATCACTGGACTGGACTTTTATGCCAGTACCACTGGAATTATATGACAGGATCACTGGAATTATACGGCTGTACCACTGGATTTATATGGCAGTACCACTGGACATGTACGGCAGTATCACAGGACTGAATTTATACACCAGTACCACTGGAATTATACGCAGGATCAAAGGAATTATATGGCAGGATCACTGGATTTATACGGCAGTACCGGTGGACATATATGGCAGGAAAACTGGACATATACGCCAGTACCTCGGGAATTATACGGCGGGATCACTGGAATGATACGTCAGTACCACTGGACTAATATGGCAGTACCACTGGATTTATGCGGCAGTATCACTGGACTGGATTTATACGCCAGTACCACTGGAATTATACGCAGGATCAAAGGAATTATATGGCAGGATCACTGGATTTATACGTAAGTACCGCTGTACATATATGGCAGGATAACTGGATATATACGCCAGTACCTCTGGAATTATACGGCGGGATCACTGGAATGATACGTCAGTACCATTGGACTTATATGGCAGGATCACTGGACTTATACGCCAGTACCACTGGTATTATACGGCAGGATCACTGGAATTATACAGCAGTACCACTGGACTTATACGCAGTACCACTGGACATATACGGAAGTATCACTGGACAGGATTTATACGCCAGAACCATTGAAATTTTATGACAGGATCACTGGAATTATAAGCAGTACCACTGGACTTATATGGCAGTACAACTGGGCATATATGGCAGTATTACTGGACAGGATTTATATATGCCAGTACCACTGGATTTATACAGAAGGATCACTGGAATTTAATGGCAGAATCACTGGAAATACAGTATACTGGTTTTATACAGCAGGATAACTGAAATTACACGGCAGGATCACTGGAATTATACGGTAGGATCACTGGATTTATACTCCATTACCACTTGAATTATATGGCAGGATCAGTGGACCTATACGCCATTACCACTGTTATTATATGGCAGGATAATTGGACATATACCGCAGGATCACTGGAATTATACGGCAGGATCACTGGAATTATATGGCAGGATCACTGGATTTATATGGCAGTACCACTGGACATATACAGCAATATCACTAGACTCGACTTATACGCCAGTACCACTGGAGTTATGCAGCAGAATCACGGGATTTCTACGGCAGTACCGCTGGACATAAATGGATGTATCAATAGACATGTACGGCAATATCACTGCATTGGACTTATACGCCAGTACCACTGAACATATATGGCAGTATTACTGGACTGGATTTATGAGCCAGTACCACTGGAATTATATGGCAGGATCACTGCAATTATATGCCAGTACTACTGGAATTATACGGCAGGATCATTGGATTTATACGCCAGTACCTCTGGAATTTTACGACAGTATTACTGGAATCACAGTGCGGTTTGAAAGTTTGTGCACCCCCGGCAAAAATTCATTTTAATGTGCAAAAAGAAGCCAAGGAAAGATGGAAAAATCTCCAAAAGGCATCAAATTACAGATTATAAAACATTCTTATAACATGTCAAAAATGAATTTTTGCCTGGTATGCCCAAACTTTCAATCCCCACTGTATAAGCAGCACCACTGGATTTATACGGCAGTACAACTGGACATATACGGCAGTATCACTGGACTGGATTTATATGCCAGTACCACTGGATTTATACAGCAGGATCACTGGAATTATACGGCAAGATCACTGGAATTATATGGCAGGATCACTGGATTTATACTCCAGTATTACTGGAATTATATGGCAGGATCAGTAGACCTATACACCAGTACCACTGGTATTATATGGCAGGATAATTGGACATATACGGCAGGATCACAGGATTTATATGGCATGATCTCTGGAATTATACGGCAGGATCACTGGAATTATACCTCAGTATCACTTGACTTATATGGCAGTACCACTAAACATAAAGCAGTATCACTTGACTCGACTTATACGACAGTACCACTGGAATTATTCGGCAGTACTACTGGAATTATATGGCATGATCACTGGAATTATACAGCAGGATCACTGGAATTATTGCCAGTACCACTGGAATTATACGGCAGGATAACTGGATTTATACGACATTACCACTGGAATTATAGGGCAGGATTACTGGATTTATATGCCAGTACCACTGGAATTATACGGCAGGATCACTGGAATTATACAGCAGTACCAATGGACTTCTATGGCAGTACCACTGGACATATACTGCAGTTTCACTGGACTGGACTTTTACGCCAGTAACACTGGAATTATACTGCAGGATCACTGGAATTACACAGCAGTACCACTGGATTTATATTTCAGTACCACTGGACATATACGGCAGTATAACTGGACTGGATTTATACGCCAGTGCCACTGGAATTATACGCAGGATCAATAAAATTATATGGCAGAATCACTGGAATTATACTGCAGTACCAATAGACTTCTTTGGCAGTACCACTGAACATATACTGCAGTATAACTGGACTGGACTTTTACGCCAGTAACACTGGAATTATACGGCAGGATCACTGGAATTACACGGCAGTACCATTGGATTTATATTTCAGTACCACTGGACATATACAGCAGTATCACTGGACTGGATTTATATGCCAGTACCCTGGAATTATACAGAGGATCAATGGAATTATATGGCAGGATCAATGGATTTATACGGCAGTACCGCTGGACATATACGGCAGGATAACTGGACATATACGCCAGTACCACTAGAATTATACAGCAGGATCACTGGAAATATTTGCCAGTACCACTGGAATTATACGTCGGGATCACTGGATTTATACGATATAACCACTGGAATTATAGGGCAGGATTACTGGAATTATATGCCAGTACCACTGGAATTATACGGCAGGATCACTGGAATTATACAGCAGTACCAATGGACTGCTATGGCAGTACCACTGGACATATACTGCAGTATCACTGGACTGGACTTTTAAGCCAGTAACACTGGAATTATACGGCAGGATCACTGGAATTATACGGCAGGATCACTGGAATTATACGGCAGTACCACTGGACTTATATGGCAGTACCACTGGATATATACGGCAGTATCACTGGACTGGATTTATACGTCAGTACCACTGGAATTATACGCAGGATCAATGGAATTATATGGCAGGATCACTGGATTTATACGGCAGTACAGCTGGACATATATGGCAGGATAACTGGACATATATGCAGTACCTCTGGAATTATACGTCGGGAACACTGGAATGATACGTCAGTACCACTGGACTTAAATGGCAGGATCACTGTACTTATACGCCAGTACCACTGGTATTATATGGCAGTATCACTGGAATTATACGGCAGTACCACTGGACTTATACGGCAGTACCACTGGATTTTTACGGCAGTATCACTGGACTGGATTTATACACCAGTACTACTGAAATTTTATGACTGGATCACTGGAATTATAAGCATTACCACTGGATTTATACAGCAGTACAACTGGGCATATACGGCAGTATTACTGGACAGGATTTATATATGCCAGTACCACTGTATTTATACTGAAGGATCACTGCTATATAATGGAAGGATCACTGGAATTATACGGTAGGATCACTGGAATTATACTCCAGTACCACTGGAATTATATGGCAGGATTAGTGGACCTATACGCCATTACCATTGGTATTATATGGCAGGATAATTGGACATATACGGCAGGATCACTGGAATTATATGGTAGGATCACTGGAATTATATGGCAGGATCACTGGATTTATATGGCAGTACCACTTGACATATACAGCAATTTCACTAGACTCGACTTATACGCCAGTACCACTGGAATTATACAGCAGGATCACTGGAATTACACAGCAGTACCACTAAATTTATATTTCAGTACCACTTGACATATACGGCAGTATCACTGGACTGGAGTTATACGCCAGTACCACTGGAATTATACGCAGGATCAATGGAATTATATGGCAGTACAAATGGACTTCTATGGCAGTACCACTGGACATATACTGCAGTATCACTGGACTGGACTTTTACGGCAGTACCACTGGAATTATACGGCAAGATCACTGGAATTACATGGCAGTACCACTGGATTTATATTTCAGGACCACTGGACATATACGGCAGTATCACTGGACTGGATTTATACGCCAGTACCACTGGAATTATACACAGTATCAATGGAATTATATGGCAGGATCACTGGATTTATACAGCAGTACCGCTGGACATATATGGCAGGATAACTGGACATATACGCTAGTACCACTGGAATTATACAGCAGGATCACTGGAATTATACAGCAGTACAAATGGACTTCTATGGCAGTACCACTGGACATATACTGCAGTATCACTGGACTGGACTTTTACGGCAGTACCACTGGAATTATACGGCAGGATCACTGGAATTACATGGCAGTACCACTGGATTTATATTTCAGGACCACTGGACATATACGGCAGTATCACTGGACTGGATTTATACGCCAGTACCACTGGAATTATACACAGTATCAATGGAATTATATGGCAGGATCACTGGATTTATACAGCAGTACCGCTGGACATATATGGCAGGATAACTGGACATATACGCTAGTACCACTGGAATTATACAGCAGGATCACTGGAATTGTTCGCCAGTACCACTGGCAGGATTACTGGATTTATATGCCAGTAAAACTGGAATTATATGACAGGATCACTGGAATTATACAGCAATACTAATGGACTTCTATGGCAGTACCACTGGACATATACAGCAATATCACTAGACTCGACTTATACACCAGTACCACTGGAATTATACAGCAGAATCACTGGATTTCTATGGCAGTACCGCTGGACATATATGGATGTATCAATGGACATGTACGGCAGTATCACTGCACTTGACTTATACGCCAGTACCACTGAACATATATGGCAGTATTACTGGACTGGATTTATAAACCAGTACCACTGGAATTATATGGCAGGATCACTGGAATTATATGGCAGGATCACTGTATTTATTCTCCAGTACCACTGGAATTAAACAGCAGGATCACTGCAATTATATGCCAGTACTACTGGAATTATACGGCAGGATCATTGGATTTATACGCCAGTACCAATGGAATTTTACGACAGGATCACTGGAATTACAGTGGGGTTTGAAAGTTTGGGCACCCCAGGCAACAATTCATTTTAATGTGCAAAATGAAGCCAAGGAAAGATGGAAAAGTCTCCAAAAGGCATCAAATTACAGATTAGACATTCTTATAACATGTCAAAAAAAGTTTGATTTTATTTCCATCAATTACACTTTCAAAAGAACAGAAAACAAAAAATGGCATCTGCAAAAGTTTGTGCACCCTGCAGAGTTAATACCTTGTACAGCCCCCTTTGGCAAGTATCACAGCTTGTAAACGCTTTTTATAGCCAGCCATGAGTCTTTTATTTCTTGTTTCAGGTATCTTCGCCCATTCTTCCTTACAAAAGTCTTCCAGTTCCCTGAGATTCCTGGGTTGTCTGTGACGCACTGCTCTTTTAAGGTCTATCCATAGATTTTCAATTATGTTGAGGTCAGGAGATTATGAAGGCCATGGCAAAACCTTCAGTTTACATCTCTTGATGTAACCCACCGTGGATTTTGAGGTGTGTTTAGGATCATTATCCATTTGTAGAAGCCAGCCTCTCTTTAACTTCAGCTTTTTCACAGATGGCATCAAGTTAGCGTCCAAAATTTGCTGGAATCTTATTGAATCCATTATTTCTTCTACTCGTGAAATGTTCCCTGTGCCACTGGCTGCAATACAACCCCAAAGCATGATTGATCCACCCCCATGCTTAACAATTGGACAGAGGTTTGTTTCATTAAATTCTGTGCCCTTCCTTCTCCAAACGTACCTTTGCTCATTCCGGCCAAAAAGTTATATTTTAACCTCATCGGTCCACAGAACTTTATTCCAAAATGCATCAGGCTTGTCTATATGTTCATTTGCAAACTTCAAACGCTGATTTTTGTGGTGAGGACATAGAAGAGGTTTTCTCCAGATGACTCTCCCATGAAGACCTTATTTGTACAAGTATCTCTTTATAGTGGAATAATGTACCACAACTCCAGTGTTTGCCAGATCTTCCTGGAGGGATCGTGCAGTCAAACATGGATTTTGACTTGATTTTCTCACAATCCTGTGAGCTGTTCTGTCTGATATTTTTCTTGGTCTTCCAGATCTTGCTTTAACTTCCACTGTTCCTGATGACTGCCATTTCTTAATTACATTCCGAACAGAGGATATGGCATCTGATAACGCTTTGCTATCTTCTTATAGCCTTCTCCTGCTTTGTGAGCGGCAACTATTCTCAGTTTCAGTGTTCTACACAACTGCTTAGAGGAACCCATGGTGCTGATTGTTGGAGCAAGGTCAGATGAGTCTGGGCTTTTAAAACCTTTGAGATTGATATCACCTGGTCTTTCCAGGCGATGATTGAGAACAATCCATGACACTGCCAGGTCTCAGCTGTCCAAAGGGGGTATTACAAGGTATTAACTCTGCAGGGTGCCCAAACTTTTGCAGATGACATTTTTTGTTTTCTGTTCTTTTGAAAGTGTAAATGATGGAAATAAAATCAAACTTTTTTTGACATTTTATAAGAATGTCTAATCTTTAATTTGATGCCTTTATGGAGATTTTTCCATCTTTCCTTGGCTTCTTTTTGCACATTAAAATGAATTTTTGCCTGGGGTGCCCAAACTTTCAATCCCCACTGTATAAGCAGTACCACTGGACTTATACGGCAGTACAACTGGACATATACGGCAATATCACTGGACTGGATTTATATGCCAGTACCACTGGATTTATACAGCAGGATCACTAAAATTATACGGCGGGATAACTGGAATTATACGGCAGGATCACTGGATTTATACTCCAGTATTGCTGGAATTATATGGCAGGATCAGTGGACCTATACGCCAGTACCACTGGTATCATATGGCATTATAATTGGACATATACGGCAGGATCACAGGATTTATATGGAAGGATCTCTGGAATTATATGGCAGGATCACTGGAATTATACGGCAGTATCACTGGAATTATACGGCAGGATCACTGGATTTATACTCCAGTATTACTGGAATTATATGGCAGGATCAGTGGACCTAAACGCCAGTACCACAGGTATTATATGGCAGGATAATTGGACATTTACGGCAGGATCACAGGATTTATACGGCAGGATCTCTGGAATTATACGGCAGGATCACTGGAATTATACGGCAGTATTACTGGATTTATATTGCAGTACCACTGAACATATACAGCAGTATCACTAGACTCGACTTATACGCCAGTACCACTGGAATTATACGGCAGTACTACTGGAATTATATGGCAGGATCACTGGATTTATATGGCAGGATGACTGGAATTATACGACAGTACCACTGGAATTATACAGCAGGATCACTGGAATTATTGCCAGTACCACTGGAATTATACGGCAGGATCGCTGGACTTATACGACATTACCACTGGAATTATACGGCAGGATGACTGGATTTATATGCCAGTACCACTGGAATTATACGGCAGGATCACTGGAATTATACAGCAGTACCAATGGACTTCTATGGCAGTACCACTGGACATATACTGCAGTATCACTGGACTGGACTTTTACGCCAGTACCACTGGAATTATACAGCAGGATCACTGGACTTACACAGCAGATCCACTGGATTTTATATTTCAGTACCACTGGACATATACGGCAGTATTAAACAAGATTTTTAGATATGTTCCTGCGCACTCCCTTTGCTGCCTTTTGTGGGGTCGTACCCTGATGTGTCACCACACACACCAACAGGGGGAAATATGCAAAGTAGGGGTTTGGATAGGATCCCACTTGTGGCGCAAAGATATGATGACGGTGGTGTTTTACCGTAGTGTTCACTCTTCATCAATTTCTCTGGGAATAGTCCATCAAAATCCCAAAGAATAGTCTATGTGCAGATTCAGTTCCATAAGATGATATGTAAATAAAGCACAATGGGTATCCAAAATTTCAATTTAAATTCCTAGGAAGAATGGAAAAATAGGGTGACTTCTGCCCGGATTCCTTCGACTATGGCTATTCGGGAAGTGCAATGATATCCGTAAGGTTCACCCCAGATGGTGTACAAATGCTCCTCACACGTGTGCTTACTTTCATACACTTAGGACAAAACATATAAAGGTTTCTTTAAAGTCTCTGTGAAGAACACCTCTTCTATTCAATTTTTCTCATGCTCCAGTCATTCAAAATAAAATTCATCTATATGTGATGCTCACATCAAGGCTTACTTCAAGAGACACCATTCTTTCATGTAATGGTTTCTTTTTCTGCAAGCCCATTTGTCATCCTCAGTCGTCCCACAAGTTCGTATTTTGCTCGGTTTAAAGCAAAGACACGAAGGGATATATGAGGATTTGTATGAATTTATTAGTAACATTTCTTAAAAACAATTTCTGGTTCATATGCCACAACTATATCAGCAATGGAGATGTATTACAACACAGCACAACAGTGAAACAGATGGTAACCCGGGATATCTCACCGTGTAGCTGAGTGAGCTGTTTAGTGTGGTTCCCAGAACTTCACATGCTGCACATGGACTATTCTTTGTGATTTTGATGGACTATTCCCAGAGAAATTGATGAAGAGTGAACATTACGGTAAAACACCACCGTCATCATATCTTTGCGCCACAAGTGGGATCCTATCCAAACCGCTACTTTGCATATACGGCAGTATCACTGGACTGGATTTATATGCCAGTACCACTGGAATTATACGCAGGATCAATGGAAATATATGGCAGGATCACTGGAATTATACAGCAGTACCAATGGACTTCTATGGCAGTACCACTGGACATATACTGCAGTATCACTGGACTGTACTTTTACAAAATTACCACTGGAATTATACGGCAGCATCACTGGAATTACATGACAGTACCACTGGATTTATATTTCAGTACCACTGGACATATACGGCAGTATCACTGGACTGCATTTATACGCCAGTACCACTGGAATTATACACAGGATCAATGAAATTATATGGCAGGATCACTGGATTTATACGGCAGTACCACTGGATATATATACGGCAGGATAACTGGACATAAACGCCAGTACCACTGGAATTATACAGCCGGATCACTGGAATTATTCGCCAGTACCACTGGAATTATATGGCAGGATCACTGGATTTATACAACATTACCACTGTAATTATACAGCAGGATTTCTGGATTTATATGCCAGTACCACTGGAATTATATGGCAGGATCACTGGAATTATACAGCAGTACCAATGGACTTCTATGGCAGTACCACTGGACATATACTGCAGTATCACTGGACTGGACTTTTACGCCAGTACCACTGGAATTATACGGCAGGATCACTAGAATTATATGGCAGTACCACTGGATTTATATTTCAGTACCACTGGACATCTACGGCAGTATCACTGGACTGGATTTATACGCCAGTACCACTGGAATTATACGCAGGATCAATGGAATTATATGGCAGGATCACTGTACATATACGCCAGTAACTCTGGAATTATACGGCGGGATCACTGGAATGATACGTCAGTACCACTGGACTTATATGGCAGGATCACTTGACTTATACGCCAGTACCACTGGTATTATATGGCAGTATCACTGGAATTATACGGCAGTACCACAGGACTTATACGGCAGTACCACTGGACTTATACGGCAGTATCACTGGACTGGACTTATACACCAGTACCACTGAAATTTTATGACTGGATCACTGGAATTATAAGCATTACCACTGGATTTATGCGGCAGTACAACTGGGCATATACAGCAGTATCACTGGACAGGATTTATATATGCCAGTACCACTGGATTTATACAGAAGGATCACTTAAATTTAATGGCAGGATCACTGGAATTATACGGTAGGATCACTGGAATTATACTCCAGTACCACTTGAATTATATGGCAGGATCAGTGGACTTATACGCCATTACCACTAATATTATATGGCAGGATAATTGGACATATATGGCAGGATCACTGGAATTATACGGCAGGATCACTGGAATTATATGGCAGGATCACTATATTTATATGGCAGTACCACTGGACATATACAGGAATATCACTAGACTCGACTTATACGCTAGTACCACTGGAATTATACAGCAGAATCACTGGATTTCTACGGCAGTACCGCTGGACATATATGGATGTATCAATGGACTTATATGCCAGTACCACTGAACATATATGGCAGTATCACTGGACTGGACTTATTCGCCAGTACCACTGGAATTGTACGGCAGGATCACTGGAATTATACGGCAGGATCACTGTATTTATATGGCAGTACCACTATACATTTATGGCATGATCACTACACTTATACACCATTACTTCTGGAATTATTAGACAGGATCACCGGAATGATACACCAGTACCACTGGAATTATACGTCAGGATCACTGGACTTAAATGCCAGTACCACTGGAATTATACGGCAGTACCGCTGGACATATACAGCTCTATCAGTGGACATATAAGGCAGTATCACTGGACTGGAATTATACGCCAGTACCACTGGAATGATACTGCAGGATCACTGTAATTATACTGCAGGATCACTGCATTTATACGGCATTTCCACTGAACATATACGGCAGTATCACTGGACTGGAATTATACGACAGTGCCACTGGAATTATGCGGCAGGATCACTGGAATTATACGCAAGTACCACTGGAATTATACGGCAGTACCGCTGGACATATACAGCTCTATCAGTGGACATATATGACAGTATCACTGGACTGGAATTATACGACAGTGCCACTGGAATTATACGGCAGGATCACTGGAATTATACGGCAGGATCATTGGATTTATACGGCAATACCGCTGGACATATACAGCTGTATCAATGGACATATAAGGCAGTATCACTGGACTGGAATTATACGCCAGTACCACTGGAATGATACTGCAGGATCACTGTAATTATACTGCAGGATCACTGGATTTATACGGCATTTCCACTGAACATATACGGCAGTATCACTGGACTGGATTTATACGCCATTACCACTGTAATTATACGGCAGGATCACTGAAATTATATGGAAGGATCACTGGATTTATACGGCAGGATCACTGGAATTATATGGTAGGATCACTGGAATTATACGCCAGTACCACTGGAATTATACGGCAGGATCACTGGACTTATATGCCATTACCACTTGAATTATACAGCAGGATCACTGGAATTATACAGCAGTACCACTGGACTACTGTGGCAGTACCACTGGATATATACGGCAGTATCACTGGACTGGATTTATATGACAGTACCACTGGAATTATACGCAAGTATCACTGGAATTATATGTCAGGATCATTGGATTTATATGGCAGTACCGCTGGACATATACGGCAAGATTACTGGACTTATAGACCAGTACCTCTGGAATTGTACGGCAAGATCACTGGAATGATACGACAGTACCACTGTACTTATATGGCAGGATCACTGGATTCATACACTAGTACCGCTGGTATTATAAGGCAGGATCACTGGAATTATACGGCAGTACCACTGGACTTTTACTGCAGTACCCCTGGATATATACGGTAGTATCACTGGACTGGACTTAAACGCCAGTACCACTGGAATTATATGGCAGGATAACTGGACATATATGGCAGGATCACAGGATTTATATGGCAGGATCATAGGAATTATACGGCAGGATCACTGGAATTATACGGCATGATCACTGGAATTATACGGCAGGATCACTGGACTTATATGGCAGTACCACTGGACATATATGGCAGTATCACTGGACTCGACTTATACACCAGTACCACTGGAATGATATGGCAGGATCACTGGAATTATACTGCTGGGATCACTGGATTTATACAGCAGTACTGCTGGACATATACAGCTTTATCAATTGACATATACGGCAATATCACTGGACATATGCAGCAGTACCACTGGACATATACAGCAGCAGATGGACACCACCACTGGACTGATGCAGGACAACACAGCACCACTGCAATGGACTGAACTTATACAGCAGCACTGGACATATGGCAGCAGAGTACACCACCACTGTGACTGGACTGATGCAGCACAATACACCACCACTGAATTGATACATTTAAAAAAAGTATTAAAAATGATGCCATCAGATAACAACACCAATAATGACGCATACATTTAAAAATAGCATTAAGAATGACGCCATCAAATAACAATACTAATAATGATGCACACATTTAAAAATAGCATTATGAATGACGCCATCAAATAACAAAACCATTGAGGATGCACACATTTAAAAAAGCATTAAAAATGACATTAAATAAAAGCACCAATAGTAATGTCCACATTACAAAAAAAACATTTAATATTAATAAACACAATGTTTTGCAGATTCCCCCTTGTGCAGAATACCCCCTCCGCCTCACAGTGCTATACCCCCATACAGAGCCGGCCCTAACCAATATGATGCCCTAGGCAAGATTTTGGCTGGTGCCCCCTAGCCCCACCGCTGGTTCCGCCTCAGACCTTGCACTTCTTTCCCAGCACCCTCACCCCTCATCCATAGCAGTCCTTATTTTGGGGTTTGTACCCCCTATATTTTAAATAGGAACACTTCGCACATTTGGCGCACAGCCCAAAAAGGGGTGTGTTTTTGCTGGCAAGGGACATGGCCACACAATAGTAACCCCAATTCCAATTACGCCACACAGTACTGCAACTTTATTCACATTTGATCATGCGATAGTGTCCATAATTCATATTACATCCCACAGTAGTATCACTTTACCTTATAAACGTTACTACTCACAGTAGAGCCCCTTATTCACATTACATCACACTGAATTGTTCCTTATTCACATTACACAACACCCTATTGCTCTTTATTCACATTAGACGACACAGTAGTGCCCTTTCTATATGCAACGCCACATAGTAGAGCACCTTATACATATAATGCCACACATTAGTAATGCATTTATACACATTTCCACACAGTAATGCCCCTTACACATATGTGACACATTAATGTCCTTATAAACATAATGCACCTTACACATTATGACAACCTTTATTAATGCCCTTTTACATGTAATGTCCCTTACGCATATACTGCACATTATTAATGCCTTTATACACATAATGACACACATAGTGCCCCCTACACATTTGCTGCACATTATTAGTGCCCCTATACACATAATGACACACATACAGTAGTACCCTGTTACACATATGCCGCACATTATTAATGCCCTTATACACATAATGACACACATAGTGCCCCCTACACATTTGCTGCACATTATTAGTGCCCCTATACACATAATTACACACATACAGTAGTACCCTGTTACACATATGCCGCACATTATTAATGCCCTTATAAACATAATGACACACATAGTGCCCCTTACACATATGTTGCACATTATTAATGCATTTTTACATGACACACATAATGCTCCTTACACATATTCTGAACACTACTGCACAATCAACCCACTCACATGCACACAGCACTCACACTACCACTAACACTGTGACCTCTGCCTCTGCTTGAAAACAGATGTGTCCTCATAAATCTTGCCTCAGTGCTAACGTCTGGCACATTTTTTTTAATGATTTAATGAAAACGCATCTTATTTGCATTGCTATGTGGCTAGGATGCACAAGCAGCTTCTGCTGATTAAAATGATATGCAGCATGCCTATATACTGTGTGAGACTGTGGCTGTATCTGCATATGAAATGCTACACACAGAATATAGGCATGCCGCATATCATTTTAATCAGCAGAAGCTGCTGATGCCCCTAGGCATATCAAATGCCCTAGGCAATTGCCTAGTTTGTCTATGCCTATGGCCGGCTCTTCCCCCATATATGCAGAACAACGCACTGTGCTATACCCCCCTTTATGCAGTACAGCACCATGTGCAATGCATATCCCCCCTCTCTCTCCAATTACAGAATAACTCGCTATGCAACATACTCCCCCATCATGTGTAGAATCCCCCTCTGTTCAATACCCCCCATGCAGAATACCCCCTCCCCCTGTGTGCAGTTTCCCCCCTTTGTGCAGATACTCTCATGTGCTTCAGAGGGTCCCTGCTGACTGTCTGGCTTCAAATGCTGGCTGGGAGCTGGCTGGCTTGCTTCAGAGGCTGGCTCCCCCCTGTGATGCTGTGCCTGCTCCCAGAGACCCGTTTACCGCCGCTGCTGACGGCATCCAACAGCGCACAGGCTCATCACAGTGTAGGTCGCGGGTGACGTCATAACTTCAGTTGCGCACACACACAATGCAGCACTGGGAATGATGCAAATCACCGGGAGGCGGCAGATGACTATAGTTGGTCGCGATCTACCCACGGGAGCTTCGCGAGATACCGGTAGATCGCGATCGATGTTTTGGTCGCCTCTGATCTAAGACCTGTTTGGTGCAGGGATTGATGTGATTGATTTCATTATCTCTCTGTAAATCACTCTCTAATAATAAATCACTCTCTAATAAAGAGACAGTAAATAAATAACTAGTAATCTTTCTATATAAATGCAAAAGCCCTCACTCACTAACTTACTCACTTAATGACTGACTCATCCCTAGTTCTCTTACTTCCCGATATGTTAGGAAGATGACAATTAACATAGGTATTCTGCAGGTGGAAAATAGGAAAACTACTTAATTAGAATTTTAATAAACATCCCCTAAGGGGATGAACAGGTGGTTGACATAATGTATTATTATCAATGTGTGGCTTACGTTGCATGAACAATAACGCCCAAACTTACAATTGGAGCAAACTTTGGATTGCATCTCTAGTGCATAGAATATAATAAACTACAAAAATAGTCCTGTCACTTATTACCGAATCTGTTATGGGTGCTCCTCAGGTAACGCCAAGAACCATGGATTAATATTTAGTTACTTTATGATGTCTCAAATTTACATCTCTATAGATTTACCAAATTTTTAACACTCATTTATATTTGCAACCATGAAAATCAGAAACTCCTGTGCAAAGAATGGGTAGTACAGCTAGTCCTATATAATAATAGGCTAACACTGCTCATCACCTCTAAAAAAGAAAAGAAAAACATCAACCATTGATGGTAGAGCCATCAATGGCCATTACCACTTAATAGCCCTGTCCATCTAGCATAATCACACACTTAGAAACATAGAATTTAATGGCAGATAAAAATCACTTGGCCCACCCAGTCTGCCCCCACAGTAAAATGACTGTGTACTGCAAGAACAGGAAATGAATCTCCTGCTGTTAGAAATATACTGAGGATCTGATTGTCTAAAGGTTGTTCTGTCTCTACTCAGTTCAAAACGGAAGGCAATTAAATGCATAAAATAGGTCTGCTAGTGCCCACTCTCCTGTCAAACAATATACTGTGATGTTTGTAATAACGATGTATAATGAATAAAGAGCTCCTTACATTTTAATTTAAGTAGACATAGTGCATTTGTAAATTCTCTGTTGCTTGTTGATGTGTTGTATGTATTTAATTGTTACATGAACAGCACTGTTTAGTGTTGGAAATGTGTGCACAGTGGTGGTTTGGCAGAGTAATGTAAACGTTAGTAGAATTTGTACTTGACCAAATCACAAATCCAGATGTTTAACTAGGTAGTATGGGGGCATGAAGTGGAGCTTGCAACAGAACATGGATCTAACAGCTCACCAGCCAGTGACTGTCTCCTGGATGCGGGTAGCAGTATAGGGTGCTGGAACAGTGACACTGTGGGGTAAATGTCACTGGTGTCTTGGAGCAAAGTAGGAGATGTCCATTTTCCACTATGCCACTCATACACTGTAACAAAATGGTGCTGTGCATGTGTAGTAGTAATACCAGCAGCAATCTTGGAATTAATCATCATCCCCAGAGGAGTCATTTTGGAGGCTGTGCAGTAGCTCCTATTCTAACACCCCCTTTCGCTATAAGCTTCTTCATGTTACACAAACTGACAAGTAAAGCTTTCACATAGAAACCTGTAAAAAAGGTGAGGTTAGCCACATAAAATAATCAACATATCAGAAAACTTTGGTTTGACCATCTGATAGGATCTTTAAAGATGTGTCCTCATATATGCCTCTTCGCTTCTGCCATGCCAAACAGCCCCTCTTGGCACAACATGTCCTGTGAGAATCTACTAGCATCAGGCACCTTTATTGCACCTTTTTTGACAAAAATGCATCTTAATCACAACATAATGTGACTAAGACTCACCAGGAGACTCTGCTGATTAATTTGATATGTGACATTTGTATATCTGTGTATGACTGAGTCTCTTTATCGGCATACAAAGTATGTGACTTTTTTCATGTCAAGTTCCTTTGTGCTTAACATACAGATGCAGTTGCACAGAGATATATGTGTCATATATCAAATTAATCAGCAGAGTCTCCTGATGTGTCCCAGCTACATTGTTGTGAGTAAGATTAATATTTGGCAAAAAAAGATGCCCAGCACTAGTAAAGTTTTACAGGACCCGCCAACTAACTCATGCCAGGCATCTACCACTGTGTGGAATATTAAGGCGAGATGTTGGATGACAAATGTGTACATCATCAATACTCCTCTCACTGACAGCATAGACCTCAGCAACAGTCTCTTGACTTACCAACTTTAGACTGCTGTCACTGTCACGACTCTTACGTATTTTGTACTTTTTCCTACTTTGAGCTTCCACTTACACCGATAAGTCTTTAACTTTTGGTTCACTAATGTTCTGAGGTTCACTGAATACAATGTTTACAAATTCCTCATCTTATCTACTAGGTGGCTTGCTAATATTTGATCTAGCAAATGATCTTTTATGTGGTTTGACTTCCACATTGGTAATCTCTTATTCTGATGTACAGTATCTCCAACTACTGACATGTCCAGTGACACATACTTGATCTGCATGTCAAAGTCCAGCTTTTATGTAACTTGTGCTGTTTCTTTAAATACAGCATCCCTTAACTTGACAGTTATCTGGTAATTGGATTCCACAATCTGTTTCCTTTACTCTCATTGCAATAGCAAAGCATAATGAACTTTATTGATTTTGGAAACAGCATATGCCTTCTCTTTTTTGGTATATGAACATAAGCAGTACTTCAAAATATTCTTGGATGTTTAATTCTCTGTTTTCTCTTTGACCAGGCATTAATACCTCTTATGTTTTTTAGGACAATAGTTGGAAAAAGTTTTTTTATTTAAACTTCTATGGACTTGGCTTCCACCCAAAACTCTAGGTCTGCATTCTTCAGCATACATCTCAATTTCTCCACTAATGTATGGTTTGCAGATTCATCCCAAGAATGTTGCTTGGTCAAGCTCTCTATAAATACAGTGAATAATTTTTTTTTGCAATCATGTGTAGAATCCAGAACCTCAAACATCTCAAACCTTTCCCCTCCTTGTATCAATCACAGAGACAATAAGTCAGTCTTGGATCCATAGATTTCACATCTCAAGCCAATACAGAATTCCCCCCCCCCCAAAAAAAAAAAATCATCACCCTAGATATGGACTCTTTTTCTGAAAGAGAGTTTGTTGAAGATTGCAGATGTTTTTATCATGTTTTTATCAAAGTTCTTATATCTGTTCCTATAAGTCTGTTCCTCTGCCATCAACAAATCACCCAGCTCCTGAAATACCTCTGTGCTTTTCCAATGTGGTGCAGCCATCTACTCTTAAAAAGCTGATTGTTAAACCGTTCCCTCCATGGACTTTTATAATCATAACTATGTAATTATGTATCCTCATGAGAGCTTCTTGAATCTACCCTTTAGGTAGGGGTTAATGTTATGTTCTGTTGCAGTACCTGCAATGGTTGCTGCTCTTTCAGTGGTTCTGTTATCCCCACCTGTGTTAATTATCTGATCCAGCACCTATTTTATCCTGCTCCACAGTTCCATCTGTGCCAGAACATTGTATTAAGTTAGTGATCCCAATTGGTGGTTCCTGTTTCCTGGCTTCCCATTTGCATTTCAAAGGTTGACATTGTCTCTCCTGGACAACCCTTTGCATGTTATCTGGTTACTTTAACTTAGACCTCCTGGTTATCCTGACTACTTAGTAAGATCTCCATTGTCTAGTTTTGCCTGTCTACATTGCTGCAGCTCTGGACTATGGGGCTATTCAGACCTGATCGTTGCTGTGCGTGTTCACATGGCAGACAGCCGAAGGCTATTGTATCCCAGCGATTGCCTCTGCCTGATTGACAGGCAGAAGCAGTCAATGGGCGGGAGGGGGGCAGGCCGGCGGCATTTAGCCTCCATTTAGGGTGCGCGGTCTGGGCAACGCAGGCATGCCAGGACTGATGGGGGGTGGGCAGTGGTGGCTGCGTGATGTCACATGCAGCTGCTGCGACCCAGGCTGCAATGGGTAGCTCCCTGCCAGCGTGCAGGAGCTGCACTGGCTGGGACCTACTCTTCCAGTACAAAAGCATCACCACTGTGTGATGCTTTTGTACTTGTGCGGGAGGGGGGGCTTGGTCCTGACATGCGGGGTGGACTAGCCCTGTGCTGGGAGTTCCCCCAAATGTCAGGGAAGCTGATCATAGATGTGCTAAATTTAGCACATCTACGATCAGGTTTGAATCACCCCCTATGCCTGCACTCCTGTAAACTTGCTCTCAGTATATATACTTCTTACCTTTGCCAATATATATACTTCTTACCTTCCAGTGTTCCTACACTGGTCACTCTGCTAACTTGCATCAGCGTTCCTACACTTTATAATCTGCTAACCTGTCAGTGGCACCTGTTTGCATGAACATACTGCTGTGTGCTTAATACAATTCCAGGACATTCCTGAATATTTTCACAGAACCTGTGTGTATCATTTGTTATTCACTTTAATGGTATTCAGAACCTGACAGTGTTTCACCACAGTATAACTCTACCTTTATATCTGAGTGCCGTCCAGGTACTGTATAACAGAGATGTGAAGGCACAGTGATAAACACAATTACAGGGATGTGGACTGAAGTGACCTCTATAATTAACCTGGACTGCTCTATTTACAGTAAAAATAATGACCTTTCATTTTACATTTAAAAAAAAAAACTTGGTTACTTTGTAATGTGTATCCACTTGTTAAATATTACATTCTCTATCTTGCTCATGGTAAGTGTAAATTTAATGAATCTACCTGAAAGCAATGGTTAAACAATGATCTAAAATGTATTAATTTTGTTTATTTTAAAAAAGAAATGTATTTTGTTAACCCAAATTTGGTTATACAATGAAAGTACTGTTATTTACAAACAGAAATAGTAAATATATACACCAAAGTATAAGGTCATTGAGAACATCAATACAATATAAATCAGAGAATACTGGTTGCTTTATACTAGCCATCTATGAGACTGTTTATATGATAACAACTACTCCAATTGAAAGTCAACAATTTAAATAAAATGAAATAAAATGTGAACAGAATTCAAATGATAGTAAAGGAAAAATACATTTAATCGATAATATAGAATGAAAACATTTGAATGTGTAAATATTTGAGTCTTGCAAAAGTTATTTAATAAAAAAAATGCATTTTTAGAAGTTTACATAATTTTACTATTTCTCAATAGTATCAACCAGTATACAAAGTATGTTTTCCAAAATCAATTTGCTAAGGTGCAAGAACAAGGTCAACTCAAAAGCAAAACAACAGATAAGATTGAAATGTGAAACAGCCTTATTACTGCATATCATTGACAACACAAAAAGTTCAGTTTTCAGTGATAGTATCAGATCTAACATGTATTTTTGAAAATCATACTTCAATTCATTGTCTTTAGGTTTTTTTCCAAAGGAAAATAGCACACAATTATTTGATTTCAATGTCTCATAAATATTAATGGCTCGAAATCAAATGTCCTTGTAAGCGTTTTCTCTCTGTATCAATGCCATTCAATTGCTTAGAGTTCTTTCTCATTTTCCATGCTTCATTTCATTTACATAGGAGTCTAGAGGAAAATCAGCTCATTCTGTTGAGACTTATACTGCAAGGCAGCAAAATGGTCCTGAATTTTATGTAGATCAGTGCTTCAAAAATGTAATGCAACACTACACATCTAGTAAAAAGGCAAAATGTCCTTTATAAATTAGAGGATAAAAGAAAACAAAAAAATGCAACTGTCAAAGTTACCGCCTGAGGAACCAGCACTCTAAATTTCACTTGTAACATAGATTCTGGAAATAAGGCAATCACAAAAAATGTACTGCAAAGAGTGATCAAGCCTAATGTAGGCAATTATATTACAGTAGCTTGTCAAAACATTTACCTTAAATTGACAAATGAATGCACCTAATTAAGATTTCTAAGATTTATATTTTCACCATGATGTATAGGTGTATATAGACAATTGGTTTGCTAACATAAATAATAATAATTATTATTATTATTATTATAATAAATAATAATAATAATAATAATAATAATAATAATAATAATATATTTACTTTGTGGTAATTCATATTGGAATCTTGTTAATATTTTACAGATGTTGAAAGTCACGAAACACACCATTCCACAAGGACCATCTTGACGTACCTTATATCAACATTTAACCCTCTAATTGTGTAAAAGCAAAACAGTCATACAAAAAAATTGTCTTGTTAGGATTTAAATTTTACATTGTTTTTGAACGTTTGTCAATCTAAACAGTTTTCTGTACTGTGCAGACACAGGGCCCATTCTGCACAAGTGCAGGGCATTGTTGGATGCAATGTCCCTTAAGTCATGGTTTGATTTGCAGGCTGCAACCATTTGGGGGCAGGGATGGCGTGGCAATGGGAAGTGTTTCCCAAAATGGAGACATGTTGCCTCCTTTTTGTGGGAGTGCTGAGGTCAGTGTCTGCTCCTTCCAACACAGATTTCCTAGCATATGCAGTTTGAATTCTCGGCAATCCTGAGTAAAATCAAAGTTACTCAGATGGCCAATGTTCACACAGAGCGATCCAATGCTGTCTCTTCAGGTGGAGCACAAGGTCACATAATCATGTAGTTGTGGCCTATTAACGTATTTTTGCACAGCAGCTGTGTTCAAAGACTCAGCTTTTTTGCCTACTGAATCCATCTCTGATTTAGGCTCTTAGTTGCTTACTTGCACACTTCCAAATTCACTTATTTAACCAATAATTTCAGTTATTGTTAAATATTATTTTCTAGTTAAAAAGCAACATTGGAAACAGTTGGTTTAATGCCAAAGAAACAAAAGGAAGTTAGTATTTTACAAGCATTCTTTAGAATGCTTTCTTTCCTTACAATTTTTTTCACTTATGGCTTAGTTTTATTTATTTTTTTAAATCTTGCAAAAGGAAAACAAAATGAGAGCAAAAAAACAACAATGTACTGCTTAACTTAAGATATTAAGATGGACATACACTATACAATTATCTGGCATTATCTGGCAGATCATCTTCCAGATCTGGCTGTTTGGAATTATTTTCATTCCAACCAGTCAGATCATGCAGATTATCTGCCAGATAATTGTATAGTGTATACCCAGCATTATGGTACAATGAAGCCTCTTAGAATGAAATACAGTATGTTTGCTTAAATTGATACCAAGGAGTACATTTACTAAGATGGAAGTTCTATTTAAGATGGGATGTTGCCCATAGCAACCAATCAGATTCCAGCTATTTTCTCCTAGAAGGTGCTAGATAAATGAGAAGTAAAAACTGATTGGTTGCTATGGGCAACATCCCATCTTAAATAGAACTCCCATCTAAGTAAACTTACCACCGAAAGTCAAGCTTAACTATTGGTAGTGTTTCTTAGGACTAGATTTACTATACATCGTTTTTTCAAAGCCACTGGTGTTCAGCGACTTTCAATAATGCGAGGACAGAGGGTAGAGTGTTCCTGCACTGCTGTCTAGAAAAATGATTTCAATGATACAATGACCAACAATAAATCTCTATAAATTTGTGATAAATCACATGTAATAATAGTGTTGGCGGTGCTCCCCTGAGGAAATGAAATTATTATCACAAGGGGTTTGTCCCTGAGAAGAAGTCAGGGGCATAGAAGAAAACCTCTTTGTGTGGGCACTCCTTGGTAATATGAATTAAACTATAATTATAATTAAAGTTTAATTCATATTACCAAGGAGTGCCCCCACAAAGAGGTTTTCTTCTTTGCCCCTGACTTCTTCTCAGGGACAAACCCCTTGTGACTTTCAATAATGCACATAAAGGCTAAAACAGGCTCATCTGGCTTTTATTTCTGTTGCAGCTTTAAAATCTTAGGTCAAAGACATCAATTTTTGGAAGCTTTGAAAAAATGTAGAATAGTAAATCTAGCCCCTAGTGTTGTTTCTGTTTGAAACATATATTAATTAAGTGTTATTAGTAATTGTAAGAATAATATATTATTTGGAAGGCAGTATTGGTAATAAAACAACCAGACTGTCCATTATAATGTCTCCAACTTAGATGCAATCCTTATAAACATCATAGCTATTGTTTTAAGATTGTCTCTTTGATAGTTCCAGACATATGATTGAGCCCATGTACTGTATTCTATGTTTTAAATAGGATCCGGCCAGGATCCCGATGGTCGGGATCCCGGCTGTCAAAATACCGACGCTGGGATCCCGACTATTCTAAGAAGACCTACACCAGAATACCAAATGGGATCAGAATCCCAACGCTGGAATCCTGAGACCAGCAATCTGGATCGATCCACTCCTGGATTGCAGGACAGGTAAACCACAGAGGGGAAGGTTAAGTTTATGTTGTGAGGGAGGGTTAGGGTTAGGCTGTGTGAAGGGGGGTAAGGATTAGTCTGCAGGGAGGGGGGGGGGTTGAGTTAGGCACCCTCGGGAAGGGTTAAGGCTAGGCTGTGGGGTGGGGAGTTATGTTTAGACTGTGGGAGAGGAGGGTTAGGGGGGCATTGGGGGAAGGTAAGTATACTTACCTTGGTCCTGTTGGGATTCTCACTGTGGGGATGCTGCAGTCAGTAGTCTGACCACCAACATCCCAACCGCCAGAATAATGAACCCAACCCCTTTTAAACAAGCCAACACTAGCATCTCTAATCTGAAAGGTTAAGCAAATGCAAGGATAGAAATGTGAGTAATTGCTGCATTTTAGTAATAGCATCATGTACTGTATAAAAACATGATAACCAAAAGTTCCTTTCTACAGGCACAGTCAGGAGTACTGCTACACATTTAATAAAAGAAAAACTTGGATAACTGACAAATGCACTTTAGGATATGTTAGACATTGGGGGTTGTTCAAATGTTTGAAAAGTTAGTTGGGTGTCTGTTTTTTCCTATCTAATAGACAGAAAAAAACAGACACCCAACCGGCTTTTCAAACATTTGAATTCCCCCCATTGTGCTCCAATTTGGAAAAATGTTCAGGAAAATATTAAACCTATAGAATTCTGAAAAAAATCATTCACATACCTGTGTATGTGTACAGTAAATGTGCAATCTAGCATAAATCATTTGTGCATTAAAATTATAAAGGAGTTCTGTAACACTGTGAAAGTCAATTTGACTATATAAAGTCCATTGGTGACTTTATTTACCTTATAAGCTAATATATAATACTGTTACTGTATACTAATTGATATGTTAGGAATTAATGTGTTAATACTACTACTACTACTACTACTACTACTACTACTACTAATAATAATAATAATAATAATAATAGTAGTAAAATGGAGAAATCAATTACCAAAAAAATTATAATTGTATTCACAGAAGTCTACTGTACATATGGGAAAATAAATGTTGCATGGGATGTTAGAAGTCACCAAATTGTTCTGTAAATATACTACATATAATACTACTTATAATACACAAGTTTTCCCAATGAACGCTGAAGTGATATCATCTGGCCTGACCAGTTTTAAACTATGACATCTGGACTCACTGTTCATACAAATATTCTTTGCAGGAGTTTTTACATGGATTAGTATCACTTGTGTATTAAAAGTCAATACTGCCCATGTCCTCAAAAAGTGAAAAATGGGACATAGTGGCAAACATTACATAACCACTAAAGGGGTTAATGTTGGGGTTGTAAATAGCTGGGCACCAACTTATATCCTATTCTTCTACTGTAGGGGGGGACAATATCAAATGCAAAGTACAGTATGCATTATATAATTATTAATAAATGCAAAGAAACAAAATATTTTTTGGATTTTATACCTTAAACAAAGCACAATATGCTTTATAGTTATATGGCTAGTTTCTTAGCCATATAATTGTACCTTTCAAATCCAATAGGGTATTACCTGCAGTACATACAGTATATCACAAATAAGTTTAAATCTGTATTTTATATCTTACCTTTCTAATAAAACTGACAATAGGACCTGTGTATGATATGGTCAGCCTAGAAAATGCATGATATTACTCACTATGAGTGATACAGAATTATTGTTTTACTTGTTTGGAACTTCTAAAGGCCTTGGAGGGTTTTTTTATTGTTTTTTTTTCTTTTCAATCTTCTGACACATATACCCACTACATGTTCAGTATACATTTTAACACTAGGCAAGTGTCTAGTATAACATTCCAATTTAATTATTTATGTCCCTTCATACTAAATTGATCTTTACTTAAAGTGTCTAGTCAAGAACATTTATCATGAATTTGAGGTGGGGGTAAATACTGTCTGCTTATGCATGTACCCCACAAATGCTGGAGAGTATTTTTACCCTGCAATTTTTATTTGATTTTGGACATGCTCTTCCCAAATCTAAAACTCTCTGCACATTTTCAATCTGCCCAACCTGCAACTAAGTTTTACCATTACTTGTTCCTTTTTGCTTTACTCCTAGCATCAGGCCCATTGTTTTTTAAGCTCCACTATATTTTGACACAAAGCAGTACAGTTTACTACTGCATCAGCATATGTTAATCATTCAGTGGCTCAGTC
The DNA here is from genome assembly GCF_028390025.1 of Pseudophryne corroboree. Taxonomy (NCBI): domain Eukaryota; kingdom Metazoa; phylum Chordata; class Amphibia; order Anura; family Myobatrachidae; genus Pseudophryne; species Pseudophryne corroboree. The sequence goes on from NC_086448.1 coordinate 594,252,887, forward strand.
ATTACTTGTACAATATATTTCAACTCATACATCTCAAAACATTGAGTTTTATATCTCAGGATTAGACGTATAATGTTATCTAATATACTCTCATTGCACACAACTGTCTGATTTTGATATATGGAAAATACATAACATATGACTTTTCAGCATAAGTTGGGAAATTTTCTTGTAAGAGTACATTTATTATTATTATTATTATTAAATTTTATTTTTATTTAGAGCTTTTTTGTGTTTCATGTGAATACTTTTACTAGGTTTCAATAGTTATTTGTATTTTGAATGCAAGGTTGTTTTCTCTGCACCCATTTTCCTTTGGTCAGAGGTGCATTTAGCCATATCAAAATGCATATACAGTAGAACATACAGTACATTACTGAAGACAAACATTGTTCTTTATATAGTGAAGTTGGTCTGCACAATGAACAAATAGTGCTTTTTTAATTAAGCAATATTTTCCATGCTTTATTTTCCAGCCTTAATTCATTTATTCAGACCAGCTTTTATGCTTATAGTTGCATTTTGATTTGGCTTAACGTAGGCATGGTCATCGATAATTAACCACTGATGGAAGATGGTTTTGCGATCAATTGCACAGATCCTATGGTTATCTGCCATCATTAGCACAAAGCCCCTTATAGGTTTTTTTCTCTCTCCTTGGTACAGAGATATGAGCCTTGCCCTTCCCCTGATGTAACCTGTAAAGCCCCACCTCCACCTCTGATTGGCCCATTGCCTGGTGAGAAATAGAGCAGGGATGCCCATCAATGGTTGAAACCATTGATGATTCCCCTGTTGATAGGCCCATACCATCAAGGTTAACTGTCAATAGTAACATTGATGGTGTCCATCAGTGGATACCCAACTGATGCCCATTCCTAGCTGAATGTTCTGCATATCAGTGGAACATGGAGACAGTAAAAAGTGCTCTATTAAAAACATTAAATACAATATAGGTCAGGTATTCTCAAATACTCGATAAGATATGCACATAAACTTGTATTGGTGAATTTATACATTTTTCAATCTATATAAAAGTAAATATTTCTAATTTGTGATTGGTGCAGTCCCTCGGGCAGGAGAAATAAAAATCTTTTCCACAAAACCAAAATGAGCACACATGTACATTTCAGCAGTCAATTTTGAATTCTTGTTCAGTGCCTTAGGAGTATTTATTCCAATGCTATGAATACAGGTTGTCTTCAGTGGTGCCATACATATCAGCAAGTCTTTTAAAACGAGGACCCCAGTCACTCAGGTAGTCATAATTATGTTCAGAGTTTGAACTGACTGACTCTAATGAACTGAGAGACTCTGCAACTGAGCCATTTCCTTCAAATGCATATGTCTGTAGGGAGTCATAAGGTGGAGCACAAGGATCCACATCAGCTTCTTTTAGTCTTTCCCAGATAAATTCCCTAAAGATTAAATTGTCTGGAGGGCTTCGCACAGATGACCTGCTCAAGAACTGAATTTCTGGAGTTACATCCCTCCTGCTTTTGTTGTCTCGGATAATATTCAGGTTCCTCAAAGTTGTCATGTCGAAAGCTTCTGTGTCCTCTTCTCCTCCTCCTTCATCATCATATCGTACAATGTTCTCTCTGACATCCCTCTCTTCATCAAAAATCAAAGGTTCTTTTTTTCGTCTTCTCATGGTGACAATTAGAAGAACAAGCACTAAATTAAGAAATAAATAAAGAGTTATTTTTAAATCAATACTTTCTAGAAATTAATAACTGTTTAAAAATAGCTGTCTATCTTCAATGTTGTCTTCCAATGCTTCCACTCTGACACTCCTCTGTCTTATGGGATTATGCTCAAACCTCACAGGATAAATCTAATGTCCATGAACAATATTGCCGATGGGTGCTCTATCAAGCAGAAAATCTACAAGAGCCCAAGGTGACATTGACGCTGTGCGGAAAGACCCTAGGCTGCCAGGCTGTACAAGCTTGCCTATTGTTATGGTGGAGAGGGCAACAGAACAATTATGTTATTGTGTTATAATAAATGGATTAAGATGCTGGTGGGAAGTGACATAATAATAATTGTCATGCACAATTAATCAGTTTGGTTCATTGTGTTTAAATATTTAATACAATACACACTTTTAAAAGCATCAGAAAATGTGTTTTGATTTAAAACATAATTGCTCACACAAAAAGCCATCATTTCTTAGTGAATTTCTCTAAGGGGAAATACTGGTTAGGTTAATATGTTTCCATATATATTTTGTACACTCTGAGAAGACTTATCCTAATTTTCAATACTTATCTCCTGCATACTCTTTTGACAGATTTTCCATTCTACAGTATCTTTAAGCCTATGGTGAAAACTGTTAAAAGTCAGTATCTGTCTGTTTGACAGGGTATAGCACATTTTTTCCTGCAGCCTCCCCTGGCACATATAACAAGCAATAAATTGCTTGTCAGTAGTAGCTACCAGGCTTTTCTCTAATGATCCATATATTAGCAGATGTCTTGCAAATGTAAAATATTGCTAGATCAGGCTTAATATTTGCTTAAAACAATGTAAACACTAGTTCACTTTTAAATTAAATAGAGGAGACAGTGGTTGCAGGCATATTCATGAAAAAAATGTAGAAAAGCTTTGAAGATATCTGTGTGACCTTTTAAAATTACATTTAAATAGTTTTATGTAGTCTAAACAAGCAGAGACTGTATCAATTATAATTAAAGAAAAGGTAATGTTCCATGAGTGACTTACCAATTACATTAATACAGCTAGTACTGTGGTACAGTTACGTTAATATGCAGACTCTTATTTTCTTGCCATTATTTAGAAAGGTTGTGCCATACATTTAAATGCTGGTAATTTGCATTTAATACCATGAAAAATAATGTGATGTGACATTATGTATCTGTAAGGCAATCTGCAAACAATATTATTTAGTAAATAAAAACTCTGAAACTGGTTTGGGGTGTTCACATTATCCCATTCCTCCCATATGAAATTTCATGCACAGATGTGGCTAATGGCACTGTCAACATAAATACTGTGTGTGCTGTGACACCCACAGCACCCTCACAGCTGGCTCTTATGAAGTTTATGTTTATAGGGAAAGTGCAAATATGTTTTAGAGAAGTACAATTCTTACTAAACTGCAAAAAGGGGGAATACCACTGTTTCCCAGACATATAGTAAGGGACTGGGTCTTCCTGGGACAGGAACATTGGTTTCACAGGCCTGATTCCACTAGGAATTCAGCACTGTGCTGAACAGCTGAAGATGCAGGACTTAGTGACAGATGACCCAGTACTGCGAGTTTCCCTGCTGTGGTGTCCCTAGCCCTAGTGGATTTTTTAACGGGACCACACACAATTTGTTCTCCCAATTTAGCTGCTACCAGCCTTGAAATGTTGACACTTTAAAGGGTTGGGAGAAATGTTTTTTATTATTATTTTTTTGTACAAAATTAATGAAATCATACAGCAATAAGACAGCCTGCAGGTGATGTATGGGTTTCAAACCTATCGCAGATTTCTGAAACACCAAAATTCAGGCTATTACATCATGCAATTTGGAGGGCATAGTGACTGGTTAATGACCAGAATTTGCACCCTTGAGAATTTGCACCCTTGTTCAGACACCAAATTTCTACAATCCCAACAAAGTGGTTCACAGAAAGATTTATGCAAATCTGATACAGTACTTTGTTGAAGAAGATACAGATTTTGGGACCCATTTGGGGAACCACCAACAAGATACATTTGTGTCTTATTTTAAAAATGTCTGTTTTTCCAAATTTAAAAAAATAGATATAGAAAATCAATTCAGTACACTATGCAAACAAAAGCTGTGCACAAAGTTATGTGCAATGGCCACCATGTACTGAGCCCTCAAACAAAGGAAAGCAATGCCTACTGTTTCACAGCAACACAAGGGTCTAAAAAAATAACATATTATAATGCTTTCAAAGATAATATATAAGAATCTAATTACTTTATTAAAATTTTCAGGAAATTATAGCACACTCTAGAATGATTACAATAATTATACAATTTTTTAAACAAAGAAATGTATTCAACAGCATCAAATTAATATCTGATTTACTCAAAAAGCTTTACCAAACTTCTAATGTTTTTTTCATGAATACAACACGTTACAGTAGGAAAAATAGTACTGGTATGTAGCATATATTTTCTTGATTGACATATTTTCTAGTCTACAATTGTAATCTAAAAATTTACAGCTGGCATGCTTTCTTTTCTTTATTGGCTTTCGAAAAAGAGACAACTTTGTTGACATGTAAATCATTGTTTAACATGACCTAACATGGTATGGCCAGTATTAAATTCTTAAAAGTTGTGGCCCTCAAACAGACTTGCCAAAATTGGAATTGCTCCCAAAATGCACACACATGGTTTAACATAAGAAATTCTAATAACATTTTTAGTAATACTAATAAATACAGCTTTTGTCTTACAAATGTGATGAACTATGATCACCTATATAAAATAATTTAATTAATAAAATAATAAAAATATTATACAGACTTGGGACTTGCAGTTCTGGCTTATGGAGTAAGGCAGGCAAGCTCTGAGGTCCGTGTAAGATCCCCGTGACATACTGTCTCAAAGCTGCTCAGACTCTATTCAGCCCCCCTCATACTGCTGTGGATCCGATGACCCTTCATTGACCAGTTTGTCACTGCTACCCCACTGCTATCTCCCCAACCAGTGCACCTGGAAAAAAGCTGTTCTGCTGGCAACAAGGTTTTGGTGGCCAATCCTTACCCTGTCTCCTCTGCATCTAAGAAAACTGCTGTTGAGGTGGCCGGTGCTCCAGAGGGCAATGTAGAGCACTCAGCTAACTCCTCTGTCACATATGGGGATATAGTGGATGCCATTAAATAATTTATATCCCCTCTGTTGTCACAGGCTATTGCAGATATCATGCAGCAATTACACACAGAGACTGGCACATGCTGAAAATCAATTGGTTGTTGCTGTACATGATATGGATGGTCTAAAACAATCAGTGAAGGAGTTTACCACAGATAATTTTCAAGTTTGGAACAAGCTTAATGATCTAAAGAATCGCTCATGCAGGATCAATATCAGACTAGTGGGCCTCTGAGTCTGTTAATAGGACATCTCTGGCACATTTTGTATGTAATACTTTACTCTCTCTTGATTAATGAGCAGGACTTTCAGGATCTAGTCATAGAATGAGCCCACAGAGTTGGCCTGACACCTACCCCAAACAATCCATGCATCTGGGTCACATTGTTTAAATGTTTGAATTATCTACACAAACTTGCATTCTGGTAAGCATCGTGCCAAGTGAAGGATCTGCAATGGTAGGGCCATAAAATTTTCATTTTCCAGGACTACTCTGTTGAACTGACTATGGCTCGTAAAGCTATCTCGTCCAATTGTTCTCACCTTGTTGCAGAGTGTCACAAGTTTGGATTATTATATCCAACTCATTTATGTATTTATGATGGATTTTTCTATGTGGATTTTACCTTGCCTGCTGATGCTGTGGCCTATTTACATGAGCACTCCCACACAACAATGGTGGATATTAGTGATCCCCCTCCTGCTGATTTTCATTGAATTACTTCCTGTTACCTTTTGATTTTGTGGATGTCTTTTGTTCTCCTCCTGTCACAGAACTGTTCTCAATGTTCATGAGACTCCATACTATGTGAGATGGTCCCATGTTTTCTACATTCATTTATTTCCTATTTTCTCTTGTCTACCAAATGTAATTAATACTAGCTCCTATTGATTGTTACCATGCTATTATCGAGGACTAATATAATTGTCATCATAGGTCCTGGAGGTTAAAAATGGGGCCCTCCCCTACTCTACTATGTTGGTATCTATGATGGTTGTTTTCAAATAATTTTTCATGCCTCACAGAAGTTCAGGTCCACAACAATATTTATTTGTACTACGTTTTTTTTACATCTTAGGGTTTGTGACTAGATCAATCTTGTCACCCCTGTTTTGTTGCTCTTTTCCCCTATCTCCCACCCCCCTTCATGTCCATTTGTTTCTATTTTTCATATATTGCTGAACCTTATGTGTTTATTCTTTTTCACTGTACTATACCTGATATAAAAATTGGTTCCTGGAATGTGGGGAGCTTCAACTCCAAAGCTAATAGAAGGAAGATACCCTTCCCCAGATCTGTTCCTAGAGACAATCCTGTCTCGGAGGTCTACAGACAATTCCTTTGAATTCATGCTTGGTTTGTGCTCAGACATGCACTGTCAAGTGTCAGACCTTATATAGACACGTGTGTGCCTTTCCAAATCATATCCAGTCAACTGTATTTACCACAGGTGGACTCCAATTAAGCTGTAGGAACATCTCAAGGATGATCAATGGAAACAGGATGCACCTTAGCTCAATTTTCAGCTTCATGGCAAAGGCTGTGAATACTTATGTACGTGATTTCTTAGTTTTTTATTTTTAATAAATTTGCAAAAATCTAAAAAAAAAACTTTTTTCTCGTTGTCATTATGGGGTATTGTGTGTAGAATTTTGAGGGGAAAAATAATTTATTCCATTTGGAATAAGGCTGTAATATGACAAAATGTGGGAAAAGTGAAGCACTGTGAATACTTTCCGGATGCACTGTATATTTAGCTTTCATTCATTAGACACATTCACTTCCCCCTGAAGTATCAAAACATAACATATTGAATTGGTCTGTTGTGGGAACTAGTTCATATAATTCCAAGATACGTGGGGTGGTCATTTTAATCAAACGACACATGCCATTTGAAATTATCTCTACCAATATGGATCCTGAGGGACAAAATGTAGTTGTCTCTTCGAGGTCATATTTATCTCCTTTGTAATATTTATGCCCAAATCTATTCTCTCAGGTTTTGCCATAAATTATTGGCATTTCTTAGATATTTAACGTCAGATCCTCTTATCTTCTGTGGAGATTTTAGTCTGAACTCATCTGAGTTCTTGTACATATACAGGACCTCTGCTCACCCTCCGTCATTGCCTAAATTGGGGGTTCCTCTACTTTCTGTCCATCTCCAAACTGTTGATGTATGGAAAGCTCTACATCCCACCAACAGGAAGTATACCTGTCTATTAGCTGCCCACCATACACTCCCCAGGATTGAGTATGTGTTCATGTCATCAGTATTATATCCTTCTGCTATTGATTTGCAGATTGAAACTATTTGATCATCTGATCATGCCTTTGTTTCAGTGACAATGCATTTTTTATATGATACATATGTGGAAATGAACCTCACATTTATCCAAATTCATCAAATGTAGGAATTTGGAGGCAGCTTAAGAGGAATACAAAAATAATAATCTTGCCCATCTAAAATCTGACCATTTATTGTTTTAGATGGAGAAAAAAATCTGTCTTTAGGGGTTATTATAAACTTATTTGTGTCTGCCACTAGTAGAAAATATGCTACTCAATACATTCAGACATCCCTGATCGCAGCATATCAGCAATATACATTCACTCTCAAATCTAAGATATTGTACTCTTACATAGGGTAATGAAGACATTTTTATGGTGAGCTGCCAAACCTAAGATTGCATTGGACAAACTAATGGCTTTGAGAAAACCATGAAATGTAAATTACTGCTTACTAGGTGATTCATCGCGCCCTATGGGCGCTCTTCACACCGTCATAAGGTGCTACGCCCCCTTAACCCTTGCACACCCTTGTGGTGTGCAATATTTTTATTATATGGAGTATTACATCCAATAATAATTGTGTGAATGATTAAATATTGCATGGACAAAGGGCGTGCAATGGTTAAGGGGTCAAAGCCCCTTGCAACGGCGTGAACAGTGCACGCAGAGCCTGATGAATCACCTAGTAGGTGCTTTGGTTGGGGGAGTGGAGGGTGCGGGGAAGATGCAGATGGGACCCTGGGGTGCTGCGGGAGGGGCGGTTGCGGTGGTGCCGCAGGTAGGGGAGGGGCTGGTGTGGTGGTGACACAGGTGGGGGAGGGAGCGTGGGTGCCACGGGTGGTGGTCCAAAGCCACTGCAGGTGGGGAAGGAGCGGATGCGGTGGTGCGGCGGGAGGGGCGGGGGTGGGGTAGATACAGGTGGGGGAGGGGGCCCGGAGCTACCGCGAGTGCTGGAGGGAGGGAGTTGGGGTGCCACGGATGGGGCCCGGAGGTACTGTGAGTGGGAGAGGGGGGAGTAATGCTTATCCTGCTTCTCCTCCTGTCAGCAGCTAAGCTGCTGTCCTCCCTTTGGCAGTGGCTCTCCCGGAGACTCGCACAGCAGCCAGTCACTATTGTTAGTGCCGGTGTCCCAATGTGCTGCATTACAGGGAAGAAGATGCACTCAATAAACTACAGCTCCTAGAAGCCCTAAGGGCCAGAATGCTTCTGCGCTAAGGGATGCTGGGAGCTGTAATTTATTTAGTGTGTCTACTTCCCTGTAATATGGCGCGTTGGGACACTGGTGCTAACAATTGTGACTGGCTGGCAGAACTGAGTGACTCGCTGAATCAGTATAAAAGGTGAGAGTGCTGTGCAGTGTCAGTGACACTGCACACAGGCCCGGCGCAAGCCAATCAGCAAAGGGATGCAGTGCAGGGAGGCACCAGGAAGGAGAGGCATTCTGCCTGCGCTGCTATCCCTGCTGCTGCTGGCTGCTGTCACACATGCAGCAGCACCGGCAGCACAAAGCCTCCTCTCCCCCTGAGCATCGTCAGCACAAAATCTCCTCTCCCCCTCCCCTCCCATGTGTGACATTCAGTGGCCGGGAGGGAGCCAAAGTGGGCGGTGATAGATGGGAGTAAGGGGCGGAGCTACATGGGACCATGCTGCAGCAGGAGGATGAGCTGCTACAGCTTCAGCCAGCCAGACTTCATTAGATAAGTGTCTGGAAAGAGAGTGACTGTGTGTGTGTATATACAGTGTCTGTGTATACTGTATATATGTGTGACTGTGTATGTGTGTAATGTATGTACAGTATGTATGTGTGTGTGTTTGTATATATATATGTGTCTGTTTTGTGTGTGTATGTGTGACTGGTGCATAATGTGTGTAAGCGTCACTGGTACAGGGGGCGTTACATGTGTAAGCAGCACTTCTACAGGGGGCGTTACGTGTGCAAGCGGCACTGGTACAGAGGGCATTATGTGTGTAAGCGGTACTGGTAGAGGGGGCATTACGTGTGTAAGCGTCACTGGTACAGGGGCGTTACGTGTGCAAGCGTCACTGGTACAGGGGGCGTTACGTGTGTAAGCATCACTGGTAAAGGGGGCATTATGTGTGTAAGCAGCACTGGTACAGGGGGTGTTACGTGTCTAAGCGGCACTGGTACAGAGGGCGTTACGTGTGTAAGCATCACTGCTACAGGGGGCATTACGTGTGTAAGCGTCACTGCTACAGGGGGTGTTACTTGTGTAAGCGGCACTGGTAAAGGAGGCATTACGTGTGTAAGCGGCACTGGTACAGGGGTCGTTACGTGTCTAAGCGGCACTGGTACAGAGGGCGTTACGTGTGTAAGCATCACTGCTACAGGGGGCATTACGTGTGTAAGCGTCACTGCTACAGGGGTTGTTACTTGTGTAAGAGTCAGTGGTACAGGGGGGTGTGACATGTGTAAGCATCACTGGTTCAGGGGGCATTACATGTGTAAGCGTCTCTGGTACAGGGGGCATTACATGTGTAAGTGTCTCTACTACAGGGGTCATTATGTGCGCTGTGCATTTGTAAAGTGTGCGAGGGTGCTAATTTATAGTTTGCAGGGGGGCGCCGAACACTCTAGCAATGGCCCAGACTGCACTCCCACTGCACTGCACAGCACTATCACCTTTTACATTGATTCAGCATCCATACATTACCCTCTGGGATATCACCCTCTCTATCCGCTACATTAACCATCTCAGGGCTTCCAGGCCAGCTGCCCAGGTGCTGTGTTGTGGAGTCAGGGCCTCTGGGGATCTGGGTGCAGCTGTGGTGGGGAGGCACTTCTGTGACATCACACACAGAGCAGGCTCCGGGGCTCAGAGAGTATGCGGCGCAGGGAGGCATATGAAAGCCTTCTGCTGTGCCGCTTTCATACACATCTATGCTGGTGGCTGCAGCAGCTTTTGTTCCACCTGCAGCGCAGCTAGGGAGTGGGGAATGTTGATACCGGAGGGGGCAGGTGTACTGGCAGCAAGACATTGGTGGTCATTCCGAGTTGATCGCTCGCTAGCAGTTTTTAGCAGCCATGCAAACGCTATGCCGCCGGCCACTGGGAGTGTATTTTAGCTTAGTAGAAGTGCGAACGAAGGGATTGGAGAGCAGGTACAAAAATATTTTGTGCAGTTTCAGAGTAGCTTCAGACCTACTCGGCGCTTGCGATCACTTCAGACCATTCAGTTCCTGATTTGACGTCATGAACACGCCCTGCGTTCGGCCAGCCACGCTTGCATTTTTTCAAACACTCCCTGAAAACGGGCAGTTGACACCCAGAAATGCCCTCTTCCTGTCAATCACTCTGCGGCTACCTGTGTGACTGCAAAGCATCACTAGACCCTGTGTAAAACTACATCATTTGTTGTAACAGTACGCCGCACATGCGCATTGCGCTGCATACACATGCCAGAAGTGCCAAGTTTTTGCCTGATCGCTGCACAGCAAATGAATGCAGCTATCAGCGATCAACTTGGAATGACCCCCATAGGACGCTGCAGTAAAAGGATTGTTTTTTAGCCTATCTACAGTGCAGAGACTTGCTGCAGATGCAGTGGCATACCCTCCAGCTGCACCTTTTTGGCAGGTACAATCCCTTTTTTTATGGTCTGTTCTGTTTTTTGACTCTCCAAGACTCCATTGAAAGTATAGGAAAAGGGGCGTTGCCCCTTTTGAATTTGCATCAATGTTTATGTGTTAAGTGTTGGAGGGTATGAATCTGCAGATGCAGTGGGCCTATTTTGGGATGTGGGGCTGGAGCTGCAGCTCCATCAGTCCCAGTGTTAATCCTGCTCTGTGAAAACACAGCAGGCAAAGGGCAGAGCCTCCCATTGGATGTAACCTGTGTGGGAGGGCGTTTCTCGCCCAATCAGCTGTGGACTGGGTGTGATCGAACTGCCACTAACCCAATGAGAGCTCCTAGCCACGCCCAGCATTAGAGACCCAGGCACAGAATCACAGGGATATTATATAGGAGATACTTGCTAGTGGCTCTGTTTTTATATGCTGTTGAATGGCTATTTGACATGGATGTGTTCACAGATTCTAGTTTATAGAAAGCCTTATATCAGCTTTATTTCCCAGGTGCATTCTAAGTCATCTGATATCCCCCCCCCCCCCATACTCCCCCCCATACAAAACCCACTGTTCCATGATATGTATAATGCATGGATTACTTTGAACCAGAAGCGTCAGAAAAATTCTTACTCATCTACAAAGATACCTCTATAGGGTAATCTCTCTTTCTTCTATTGCTCTCCAATGTTAATTTTCTCCAGTGGAATTACAAAGGATTATATTATACCTCGAAGGTATTTGACCCAGGGACTGCTTGCTACAATTTGCTGATCTTAGAGAAACATACAGTGTACACTTTTCCCCACTCACATTTTTACATGTTTTTGCAGGTGAGACATTACATATCCTCCCTCTTGCAATAATAGTCTCATTCCTCCACCCCAGGGACAGATCACTTCCAAGCTGTTTTAAATCTTTGTGAATGTACTACTTACCCTATTAGGTATTTTTATGCCATCCTTACTGATTTTCTATCCCAATCTAACTCACACAAATTATTATTACAATGGCAGAAAGACATTCCATCTCTCTCTACTTACTCCCCGTTGTTTAAATATTATGATAGCACCACGGGGATCTTAAGTTCCTCTTACCTACAAGAAGTCCATTTATGCAGCTTACAAAGAGCATCTATTTACCCAGCTCAATATTCCCGCTTTAATCTCAATGAATCAGAAAACTGTCTTAAGTGTCATTGTTCCTCTGCCTCCTTCTATCATTGCATGTGGGAATGCAGTTACAGTATATCAAACATTTTTGGCATAAACTCATAGCTTTTATTGAAGATATTTTATCTGTTAGATTACAGCTAGATCATATGGCTTTTCTAGGTGCTAATTTTTCAAGGTGGGAATCTCTAGTCCCTATTCTTACCATGCTAGTTACGGTAGCTAAAAAAGTTATTCTTGTTCAATGGTTATCTAAAGCTAGTCCATTGCTTTAAGAGGTTAAGCAGATGATGTTCTAATTATTATATTTTGATAGGAAATCCATGCAACCTACTATTGAGAATGGAGCTGTCAGATTTCACAAAAAAATTGGCCTATACATTGAAAAATTGGACCAGAAAACACAGTCTCTGATCAATAAAATTTTTGAAAGCACAGAGTTTAACTTTCATACTGTAGGCAGCTCTTGGTAGCACCATACTTTATGTGTCATACTTTATCAGGCTTTGTTATATTTTATTTATGTAATGACAATACTTACTCTCCATTGTCCCCTAAGCCCCTCGTGTGTGTTAGTTTCCCATCTTTTCCTCCTCCCCTTTAAAGTTATACTTCATCAATAAGATATATTCCACATATTGTTGATTTGAGTAATGCTTATTTATCTATTTCTCCTTACTTGCTTTTCTTGTATGCACTTTTGTGACTCAGGTACTACTAGTGTCGAGCTATACGGTTACATGTAACATGTAAATATAATCTTCTCATGTACTTGGATTGCTATGGTGACTTTTTGAATTTGCTTTGTTATGTTTTGACAGATAAATGAATACAAAGATTTGACAAATAAATGATACAGACTGAATTTAGAAAAACTACCAAGGGTTTGAGTCTCATGTCCTTTAAGGTTTTTCAACACTTATGCATACTGTACATGTTGATGATCATGCAATCCTGAAACTTACCTAACAGTGTCAAAACACAGGCTAAAATTGCAATCAGTGCTCCAGTACTTAGTCCAGCAGGTAAAATGAAGGCTTCAGCATTGCAAGTTTGAGCAATTCCATCCAGATCGCAATCACAGACCCTAATAGTTAGGGTATTGGTGCTACTGAGTGATGGAGAGCCACTGTCCACTATAACAATTGGTAGGTAAAATATAGACTGTTCTTGTCTTCGAAATCCATTTCTCTTTGTTAAGATTGAGGCTGTATTATCTGTGTTAAAATATATAGATATATATTATGTATGAACATTTACAACAACAAAATATGTTCAACATTTTAATATAAAACATATTTAGTTCTATAATAATGCCATATGTTTAATTGGTGTATATTAATTTACATCTTTTGGTTTCTTTGTCTTTCTGATTATAGTCCAGGGCCTTTTCTATGAATAAGAAAATCAAGGTCATTTTTTCCATATTGATCTCTCTATTTATCCTACTTACATTTTTTTATTCCCTCTCTCCTTTTCCCTAATATTCAAACTACTATATTTGTTAATAATAACATGTCTGTTTTTAGTTTTTTCTATTTTAACCAAATTGTTCTGTCAAAAGTTGTCAATTATGGTACCCAAGAAAGTTCAGTCTATAGAGGATTAGAAATTATATAAATGGGATGGGAGGCAGAGTAGAGATTAAGCATGTCTCATTGCCTATCAATCATATAGAACTTGATTTAAACTTTGGTCAATCTGTGCCAATAACATATATGAGCTGAGCCTAGTTGTAAGAATAGTAATGATTTAAAAAGCAAACTCCATGGACAAATATTCAGTTTGCTAATGCCTAATTTATAATTAAGGCAACGATTAATGGATCTGTACATCTATTGTAAGTAGAGATGTACAGTACGTGGATGCCAATGTTTTGGTTTTGGTTCTAAATCCTCACCCTGTTTTGGTTTTGACTTTGGCAAAACCACCCTTAGGCATTGACTATGGAATTGGATCTGTATTTCTTTAAAAAAATATTAATACAGCTAAACTTATGTAACTTGGATGTCAGTACAGTATGTAGTATTGCAGAATGAACTACAGCCCACACCCTCTCCATACACTCTATTATGTGAAATGACACCTGAAATCACAAAGGAAGGACTGACATGCAATCCTAAACATGCAAAATCCATTTTGGAGATCCAAACTAGATAGGAAAACATGAGCTGGCATGCAGTTCTACTCAGAATGATAAAAGAAAAAGGACCTGTATTCAAATCGATTCAAAAAACAAACTTCAGGGGTATTCAGTTTTTAGCAAAACTGGACTTCTCATCTCTAGTAATAGGCAAATATGAAGGCAACAGTAACACATTTCAACTATTTCCTTCATGATTGCCTTCTCTCTCTCTCTCATTTATGCCTCTGCTCACTAGGGGGAATTTCTGAAGGAGCAGTCAGGGCCAAGATATCACATACATACTTTGTAATTAGAATTATCATTTAACACAGCATTCTTATGGACTATGAAAACATTTAACATATACTGTAGCTCTGCTGCACAACACCGCTACTGCTCTTAATGCCTTCATATGCTAAAATGGTGGGAAATATAAAACAGTGTTTGTCGTTAACAATTTAGTAAAATCTGTTTTTTACACCTGTATAAGCTTACTTTAAGCATTATAGTAAATTAGCATGTAAATGCTGCATACTGTATAAACATGATGTATAGTTAATTTAGAGGCACTAGAGGCCCAGTCTAAATCTACACAGGATACAAAGTCAAGCAAATGTCACAATGTAGATCTTCACTCAACAATAGGAGTGAAGAGGGACAGGCAATTTAGCATTACTTCTGATTTCTCACTTTTTGTCAGCCATGTATTACCCTTTGGTAATGCCAGAATTAATAAAACAGTCTACAGAACAAGAAAAAGAAATATGTGCTCATATCTTGTAAAAACGACAAGTCAAATCTTCATATCAATGGAAATGTTACTTTGATGTTTCTAAAAAACTAATGAAACCTATGATAGATTCATCCAATTCTTAAGGTAACTCATTACGTTACATATGTATATGCTCAATAAAACAACAAAATACAATACCATAGTTTGAAAACCGCCAGTGAAAGATTATTTATGTGCATTTCATAATAAGGAGAACCTCAAGCACACAAACATTATGCTGTGCCGGAGAAGAGAAAAAAATAAATTGTACTGACAAGAAGGAAAGAGTGATGACTTTTTTTTCAAAATGATGTCCTTGAAGATGTAATATACTACAGTTGATCTGTGGTTGCACTGAAAACAGTTACCATGACATTTCTTTATTATATGGCCGAGCAGACTGCTTTTTGTACAAAAAGAAAAAGACTAAGCGGGAGAGGTTAGCAGAGCAGCTTGAAGAACACTAAAAAAATAGTATTGTACTTTTGATTAAATAATTTTAGCCTGTCATAGTTATTTTGTGTCTAGAGAAGGCTTCCACAGAATTGTGCTTAAAATCTGCCCTTGTATGTCAGTTTAATGAACTCTCCACTATATCATTATAGCACAACATAAACAATAATTAAATTTGTCACCAAATGAAGCATATGTCTCAAAGGTATGCCTAATATTATGTTTTGTTAATTGCTTGTGTACATACCAAGCAGATAACCTTCACCTTATTTGCTGTCATTTACATATGCCTTTAGCACCAAAAGAATATATATTTATAATGATTTCAACATCTGAATTTTCTAAAAAGTATTTATTAGAATTGATTTATTATTAATATATAATAATTACATTTTAATAAATGTAACTTATTTCCACATTGGTTTTTAGTATACTGTATGTAGGAATATTTTTGGACTTTACACAAAAAAATTCACTAAAGTATGAAATTATTATTTAAAAACATCAATTTAATTGCAAATTACAACAATTCATAATTGATTACAATTTTATTGTTTTTCAATCATTTTCCTATCAGCTGATGTAGGCTAGTCATTCTACTCAACAGATGAAGGGCTGAAGTTTGCTAATTCTATATATAAAGATAAATAGATACAAGGATTATAGAATGTCTTTATGGACTGGATTGAGAGATGATTATTTAAAAATGAAAAAACAAAATCATTGTCTTGGCTAAGATTAAAGTTTGAGTTAATATTCCCATAAAACAAAAACTACCTGAGCACACACAGAGGTAGTAATTCACTGAAAGGGATCCTTAAGTAATGATTCATAGAACTGCACATATACATTTGTTTTAATGCTATGGCAAAACAATTTTTAACATGCTTTTCTGTCAAAATATTGTATTCAGTGTTTACCCTAAAATCACTGCATGTTTGAGTATAATTATGTAACTGTACAGCAAAATAGTTGGTAAGAACAGTTAATTGCTGTACAAAAGCTTACCCTAATGTAATTGGGGATACACGGATATCTAACCCTCCCCGGTCTTTCCATTGTCTATCACCACCTTCTGAAACTGTACACTTTGTAGTAACATACGGTATCTTTTTCTTTTGTTACGTATTGCAGACAATAAACAAAGATTAAACTAAAGAATGTGCCCTGTAAGATAATGAAGAGTATAATGGCAAATCCTCTTTATTCCAAATTCTTTGTGTACATTTCTTAATATGCCATGACAAGAATCATGTTTACTATGAGGTTTTATTTAAAAAGAAAATGTAATTGCTATATCAATAAGATGCATTCATAATACTTACCTTTATTGTCTTGTAATGTGAAATTAATATTACTTGCATCAGGCGGTAAACTGAAATAAAACCAATGGCCACTTGAAGGTTCATCCCTATCTACTGCACTTATCTCCTGAATAACCTTTAAAAAAATAAACAAAGAGTAGATACATGCACGTAGTATAAGTTTCACACAATACTAACATGTCAAAGTTTTTTTTATATTTATTTATATGGTGTAATAGCAATAAAATATCAGCCTATATAAAATCTGGCAAAGCACTCTTTTTTTTTTGTTTGTTTTTTAATAATGTCTCAGCTACAGTATTACAAATATAAAAGATGAACTCCTATAAAACACAATACACTATATGCCCTTTAAACTATAACTAATACAAGTTTAAAGACAGATTAATGATACTAAGTATTTTACCATTGCATTTGTTTCAGTTTATTTATATTTTTACCATTTATAAATATAGGATTTATTGATGTATTTCAATTTTATTTCCATTAATGTTGAAATAATACTGTATGTTATTTATCAGAACAATCAGGAGGGAAGAGTAAGAATTATGATAGATAGATAGATAGATAGATAGATAGATAGATATTTACTGTTGAGCTAATACCGAGTTGAACATATGTCCATTTGTAGACAGTACTTTGGGCCTGATTAACAGTTATACACAATGTTTATTTAGAATGCAGAGCAATTCTTTGCTACTGCTCATGAGTCAAAGTTGCACTGCACATATGCCATAATGGTTTTGTGATGGCAGATGCAGAAAGGATTTGTTTGCAAAGTGATTAACAGCTTGGGGAGTGGCAGCAAAAGCACAGGTGTGTCACAAATGTGTTGGGCACATGTTTGAGGCTACAACTGCAATCCCAGACCATAGGGCTATTCAACTGATCTATGACCAATGCTGCAACTTTGTACGCAGCCGCTGGGATTTGCAAAGCCACCAGTGAGTGGGCATCTCAGTACAAATTCAGGTGGCTGCGACACTTGCATATTTTCATGTAGCTGCTGCGTACAATTTCGCAGCTGCAAATACTATTGTGTACATCTCTGAAACAGGACCTTTGTGTGAGTTTGCAAAGTGAATGCTCAGTAAGTGCAGGCTATGCAGAGTTATAAGCATTTTCATCACCTTTACAGTTGCCCTCTATCAGGCAACACTGAATTATAATATTAGAAGTAGTTAGAATATTAGAGTTAGAATAGTTTTGCATGGACAGTGAGGGCATGTGCATGGAATGCAGACTATGCATAGTTGGATGTAAGCAAAAAGCTGCCTGTTTGCAGGACTGCCATCAAGGGGGGTCTGACATGACTCCTGTCCCAGGACTGACCACAAGGGGGTCCACATGGCAACAGTGTGGATGGGAGCGCACCACATGCTACTATAGAGCGGAAGCACTGGCAGCATTTTGAATTTGCAGCACAGCTCCTGATTTGCTGCCGTAACTTGAGTTCCGATTGGCTCGTAGCATGCTCTAAATTTTAAATACTGTAGATGCTGTCTTTCTATGGCTGCCTGCTCTGGACTCCTTCCCTGTGCTGCTGCGGTGGTCCTGGAATGCCACAGTTATGTTTAGGGGCACCACCTGGTGTTCTGCTGCCTTGTCCCGGAAATGCAAACCAGCCCCCAGAGCGATAAGTTCTGGGTACTGCAGGGAGAGCAGTAGGTGAGTAGGGTTGGGGAACTGCCTATTCTGGCAGTCCCCGGCCCCACAATTTCTGATGGCAGCCCTGCCTGTTTGAATGCCTGTTTTGTGCCTAGCAAGTCTGCATGGATGCAAAGCAGATGTATGAACAGATGTTATAGTATTTTAAGATGCATATACTGTGATTTTGCATATGGGCAAATATATGTAGTTTTTCTATGCATGTTTCTTTAGCAATATCTTCCCAATTTACTTTCAGGATAAAAGTGGCGACTTGGACAGCACACCCTAATTTTAAACATAATAAAATGTGTTACCATGCTAAGGCTTCTAGTATTATACAGAAAAAAGAAAAATGCAGGTGCACTAAGCATTAAGAACACTGATATTAAAAATAAGCACTAAGAATACTAATATTCAAAATAATTTTTGATAAACTATTACAATTACCATTAAGCTCTGAATTAGTTCCTGCACATTCACACAGCATAAACATAGGGGGTGAGTCAGACCTGATCACTACTGTCTGTTTTCGCACAGCAGGTGATCAGGCACTAACTGCAATGTGCAGGCGCATTGGACAACAACAACAACAACGGGCATCGTCGGTCATCGATGGGATGGTGTGAAAAATCCGAATGCATGGGCATTCGCAAGGTGATTGACAGGAAGATGCCGTTTGTGGGTGGTAACTGACCATTTACTGGAAGTGTTCAGAAAAACAAAAGTGTTCCCAAGTGTTTAAAGGGAGGGTGTCTGATGCCAGCACCAGCCCTGATCACCCTGTTCTCATGCACTGTAGGAGTAAGTCCTGGGGTGCGCAGAGACTGCACACAGTGGATTTTTGCAGCTCGGCATACACATGGGATCGCACACTTGCACAGCAAATTTACACTCCCCCTGGAGGCGGCGACTGTCTGAATGCAGGACAGCAAAGTTTGCAGCCCAGTGATCAGGTCTGAATCACCCCCATAGTGCCATTGTTCAAATAATTTTCCTATTGGTTGTGTAATTGTTGTAAGAACCTCTATGGTGTCTATGGTCCTGGGTTCTGATAATTATTTTAAACTTGTTTATTTAACCCAATACAAAACAGAACTGCTCCAGACATACACCTTTTCTCAGCACTTGCACACAATTATGAAGATGCTTCTCAACCACCTGCTACCAACAGCTCTTTTTATACTGGTTTTGGTGAATTAATTTCTCCCCAATTCTAGAGAAATACAGTGTCTGATAACAAATAGCTGAACAGAAGCAAGTTACTCTCAAGGCTGAAGATGAAATAACTGGAGGTCACTTTCATGGTCTTGTAAAGGGTTACAAGCTAACTTTACTTGACAAGCAAGAAAGATCAGACAATGTTTCAGGGAAAATTACCATCTTGTCTGTAGGTGTTAAGTAAGACCGTAAAATTTCAAAAGAACAGGCAGGTCATGTAAATCATATGCATAATACATGCAGCATAGTCAGCAACTTGCATCTATTTACCACGACTGTTTAATAATTCTGGCTCTACAATTTATTTTGCATAGTAGTAAACATGACCATGCAGTTTTGACAATGTCAATGATGGTATTATATTTGTTGTAATCACTACTTTCTATTATGTACAGTAGTTGTGTTAACATTATTAAAGATCATATTGTGGCAATAGGATTTAATTTGTTTACTTTGTTAGTTTTATGACTAAAACAACTAAATTATGTACTACTAAAACAAATAAATATATTTGGTTTTAAAAACTTTAATTATCCAACTACTTAACAAAGGGCCTAATACAGTAAGGATTGCATTTGCAAAGCTACTCGCAGCAGCTTTGCAAATGCAATCCTTAGCAATACAAATGCAGTAAGAGGTGCATAGCACCTCCTTCCTACATTTGCAACAGCAACACTGCGATCGATGCAACCATTGGGCATGATGTTTATCTGCGACAGCAGGCTGAGTAAGCCTGAGCTTATTACAGCTTGCCATCGCAGCGTGGTTTGCGAGGCCAAGGAAACTGCATCTCACAATGCAGTCCTTGGCCTCGCCACTCATGGAAAATGAGGAAGATGCTCCCCCATTTCTGCCCTCTCCCCATCCCTCCCACAGAACGCCTCAGCCTGTCAACTAGGCAGAGGTGTTCATATTCCTGTGATGCAATCGCAGGACCCATTCTGCACATGTGCAGTTTCCTGACCATTGGGAAACTGCAGGTTGGACCGCAATTGTGAGTCTACCTGCATTAGGCCCAATGATAAGTAAGCAGTCAGTTTTTCATGGGAACTTTGTTCAGTTTAGTAAGGCTCAATGACTAAGCTAGTGTAGTTGGGTTAGTTGTAAATCATTTAGGATTAGCCTGTCAGATTAATTAGGGGATGGGTTTTAGATAGCCATATAAATACACTGGGCATTTTGCCTTTTTCCAGTTTTCGATCCCCGCCCACCTGGCTTATTTATGGTTTGTATCTTTTTGGTTTTCATCGCAATATGTTAATTATCTCTTAGTGTTCTTCCAACAAAAGTAATTGCAACATTGCAGAAAGCAGTGCTCATTGGTGGCGAGTTGGTCACTACATCAGGGAAGGACCTGGTTTTAAATTCAGGAAGGGATCAATGCTAGGCCATTTGGGGGGGAGAGGTGGTACTGCAGAAATCAGCTTATGCTGGGCCTAGTTAGCACTGCTTTTCTCTGGGATCATAACAATTAACTGATTTAATCAATGAATTATAGCTGCAACCCCATTATCCAATCTTCTGTGTCAGTGTCATTATTCCTATATTTTAGTTGTGTTTGTTGATACATTACAACAGACTGAGCCGTTATCAATGCTGAGTAATTACACTGGATGGGCAGCAGGTGGAGCTGTTGTTTCTGTGTTGATGTGTTAAGTCTGTCCAGAAGGAGGGGAAGGAGAGAAAAGAAGTATGCAGCAATGACTGTTCATATATACCAGTCTTGTTCAGAATGTTAGTTTGTATTATCGAAACAGTTTCATTATACAAATAGTTATAACACAAATAGCTTTCCAGTGTGTGCCTACTGATTGAGTATGTAACAGATGAGATTCTATCTGCAAATAAACACGGTTACTAACAGTGTTAAGTTTACAAAATGAAGTAATAAAACTAATGGATGACTAAGGGGTACATTTACTAAGCAGTGATAAGAGCAGAGAAGTGAGCCAGTGGATATATTTCCCCATCAACCAGTCAGCAGCTCTGTATCATTTTATAGTACGCAAATTATAGATGTTACTTCAGTGTTGATTGGTTGCCATGGGCAACTTCTACACTGGCTCACTTCTCCACTCTTATCACTGCTTAGTAAATGTACCCCTTAATGTTATACAGATACATAAACATAAATGCTGTAATCAACATCTCACTTTTTAGGAATTACATTAGGAAAGCCCTAAAATCTATGGATCCTCCATGGTATGCACAGTTATTGCACATACAATATATATATTCTAGGGTCCTGCAATATTATCATTATGTCAACATTTACAATGTCAACAATAATTATTTTGACTTGACAGTTATGATGTTGACCTTGTTACAGAATGTTGACTTATTGAAAATATTGATCTGTGAAATGTCAATATGTGAAATGATGACCTTCTCAGGTTGCCAACATCTAGGGTTAGGCTGTGAAAAAGGAGGATTAGGGCTAGGCCATGGGAGGGGAGCATTAGGCTTCAGCATTAGTGGTAGGGTTAGGCAGTATGAGGGGTTGTTAGTGCTAGGAACTAGGGAGAGTTTGGGGATAGTTTTAGTGATTGGGGGCATTCACCCTTGGAAGCACCACTGGATCTTCCTGAAGTCACAGTTAGCTGACCACCAAACCTGACAAACTTTAGTAACATCTACATCATGAATGTCAACAAAATATACTGAACATTGAGGCACCCCCCTTTCTCTCATATTTAAAATGTGTGTATACCAGTGTGATTGAGTGGTTCTTTAATAGTGGTCAGCACTTTATTACTAACAGCGGATTGCTTTTGACTATTCAACTACTGTTTATGGACTGACTATTTAAACTAATGCCAGGGGTGCTGCTCACCAAAACATTACCATTTATTGTCACTATATACTGTATATATTATGACTTACTTGTCCTGAAGGAGCATTTTCACAAACATTGGTCTCATATTCCATTGCAAATTCAGGAGCGTTATCATTGATATCCAGTATACTAATTGCAACATAGCCTTTCCCGATCTGTGCTGGATTTTCTGTGCAAAATTGAAAAAAAGAAAACATTAATTTCTATCTTGTCACCACATTTTTCTTAATACTGTACAGATAAAGATATGTTTAACAACATTTATTATCTGTGATTTTTTTATACACACTATGGTTGGCTGGGCTATTACATTATCATTTTTTTTAAATGAAGCAGGCAAATTTAAAATGCCATCTTACATTATTTATTTTAAACAAGACAGTTATATATATATATGTGTATATATATATATATATATATATATATATACAGAGGTGGTGATCCAGCACAGCCACATATTGCGATGATAACCTGGGTGCCTTCACAGAGGAAGAACGAATAGAAGGCTGGTGGTGCGGCATTCCAAGGATTTTAACGCTGACAATGAGTGGATAACAACGTTTCAATGCCTTTAATTCAAAGTGGCATTTTCGTCAGGTAACAACATGCAATACAAAGATCTTACCTTAAATACCCATACCACCCCGTGTGGCGCCAAACGCCGCAACGAGACTGCACACCCGGCAGCCGCGCATAACCAATAACGTCATGATGCGCCAAAGACAGTGTCAAATGACGTGTGACAGATAAGCCCGTAACCATAGAAACATACAACAAATCCATACAATAACAAAGCAAAACATTGCCGATGCACCTAAAGTTAGACTGATTCCTAAGCTCATAATAGGAACATAACATAGCACCAGTAAGGTGCTATAATAATCCACCTGACAAAAGAAAGTACCATAACAGTAATGCAACTCATCTGCTGACATCTGAATAATGATATACAATACACTGATAAGATCAAAAATATAAGAGCCAGCAATGCATGTGCACAAATTTGAATGTGTACAAATTTGAATATGAAAATCTTGACTTAGCGCATATGAAGTAAGAAAATAATGAATAAAGCTGCACTAAAGTAATAAATTAACCATTAAAGAAAAATCAAAATAACAGAAGATCAAGAATCAAACTGCAGATAAAACTGAAAACAAAAATAAAAATTGAAAACGCAAATATAGATCAGCCGTGTGAGGCCAATATGCAAATGCCAGAGTGCTCGTTTAAGCCCTTGGGGGCCAAAGTCCCTAGGCGAAAAATCCAATGGGCCTCGCATTGTAATAGTTTGAGACCACGGTTACCCCCACGTATGGAGTGTGGACGTGGTCAATCATTCTATACTTCAGCGTGGTAAGGTTATGTGCAGCCTTAGCTAAATGTCTCGTGACAGGCTGGTCACTCTTACCCATAGACAATGCAGCTTTGATGGCTGAACGATGTGCTGCCATCCGTTCCTTAAAGGGATGTTCCGTCTTGCCTATATAAGATAGGCCGCACGGGCAAATCATTTGGTAAACAGTAAAAATTGAATTACATGTGAGTCTATGTTTAATGTGTAACACATTCCCATTATGCGGATGGTAGAATGTGTCACCTGGGATCATATACTTACAGGTTACACAAGTGTATCTGATGTAACCTGTTTTACCACGATAAATACCAGGAATGGGTTCAGTTATGTCTGCTTTAACAAGGACATCACGGATATTGCGTCCCCGCTAATAGCAAGACAACAATTGTGTGTCTGAGAGACCACAATCTGGATCAGATTTAGTAATTGGCCATAAACTTTTGGCTATTTTGTTAATGCAAGGGCTGGCTGGTTTATACTGAGTAACCCAGGGCAGAATGGTCTTCTAAGATTTAGAGTTGGATTGCAATAAGTACATTCTGTCAATATTTAAAACCTTAGCTTTAGTTTGTTGTAACTGAGCAAAGTCATACTCACGTTTCAAAAACTTCTCGAGTAGTATGTCAATCTGGGTCTCCGCTTGCTAAATATCAGAGGTTATGCACATTACTCGAATGAACTGCGAGTAAGGGAGCCCTTTAATTAAAGGGACAGGGTGACAACTATTGGCCAAAAGTAAGTTGTTGCGGTCAGTAGGTTTTGAATAAAGGTTAGTTGAAATGTGGCCATCAACAATGGAGATGGCCACATCCAAGAAATGAATATCTGTTGTACTAAAGGAAAAAGTAAATTTAACTGGGCTGGTACTGGAGTTGTGTGATCCAAGATATCTGACCAAATCGCAACTATCCCCACACCAAAAAATAAGCAAGTCATCTATATAGCGGCAAAAAAAGAGGATTCTATCGGCAATTGAGGGGTCAGAGAAGAATGTAGCTTGTTCAACGTCAAACATGAAGATGTTAGCATATGAGGGGGCTACCGCTGCCCCCATAGCACACCCAATCAATTGCAGATAGAATGCCCCATTGTAAAGAAAAAATTTTTGTCAAAATGAATTGAAGTATCTCCACTAGGAAAGAAACATCAGGACCATCATAGGTCGTCTGGTCATTCAAAAACCGTCTTAACGCCGTCAAACCCATATCATGAGGGATGACGGTATACAGGCTAACTACATCAATTGAAAACATGGTGACATCAGAAGATAATACTGGAAGAGCTAGTAATTTCAATAAAAGTGATGTTGTATCTAGCAAATATCTCAGGTGTTTTCTTATATATGGTTGTAATATCGCATCTAAATATACTGACAGGGGTTGTGTGAGACTACCACGGGCAGCAATTATCGGTCTGCCCGGGGGATCCGTAAGTGACTTGTGTATCTTTGGTATGGAATAAAACAGGGGGACCAATGGGAATGCAGGTAATAAGGCTTTACTCAATTGATCTGAAATAGTCCCATTGTCCACCGCCTGTTTAAGGATAGTAGATAATTCTCCTTTAAATAATTTAGTGGGATCTTCTGGGAGTCGTCGATAAGTCTTGGAGTCCTCCAAATGGAGAGCAACCTGTTTCTTATAATCCACCAAGTCCTGGATCACCAAGGCACCCCCATTGTCAGCTGGGCGGAAAATCAGATCTTTATTACTAGCCAGGTCCGCTAGAGCTGATTGTTCTGTAGAGGATAAATTATGCCGATGAGGAGGACGACTTGAGATGCTCGTATGGACATCATCGTGTAATAAACGAATAAATGTTTTTATTGAAGGGTTGAACGATTGTGGTTCAAAGGATGATTTAGGAGCCAATTTTATCAGCTGGGCCGGCAAATCAGAAGTAGCAGGAGTAGATTGATCCTGAATCTGTACGGTGGTGGGTATACTGCGTTTGCAATGAAATTCACTCGACTTCAACTGTCGGTGTAGTCTGTATTGTTCTACACTCCACTCAAGTGGATTAAATCTGGTGGTAGGTACGAAAGATAACCCCTTAGATAAAACAGCAGACTCTGCAGGGGATAATTCATAAGTTGATAAATTAACGATTAGTGTTTCTTCGTGGTCTGTTTGTTTCCACGTCCCCTGCCTTTTGTTTTGGCCCCCACGTCTTGTGTATTTGCGCTGCCGCGGGTATAATGTATCTGAGCGGTCACCCCTAAAGGGTCCTTCTGTCCGCGGGGGGCTGTATCGGAACCACCTCTGTCAGTGTCGCTGGCAGATGAATTGAATTCAGTTGAAGAGTCCATTTGTCTCCCTCCTGTTCTCCTGTTACGTCTAAAGAATGGTTTTCTAAAGTCGGACCCTCTGGCAGGATAGGTCCATTGATATACAGTGTTAAGTTCATAGTCAGCATTGACTTTGGCCTGTTTGGTCTTTTTGAACTTAATCAGGTCCCTTTTGTAGACCTGCAATTGAGAGTTAAGTTTGGTATACCATTCTGTACTAGTGTCAGCAGTCAAACTGGCTTTGTGTATAGCCTCAAAAATCTCAATTTTATGTTTCATAATGGTGACCTCTCTGGTTGAAAACTCAATTATAAGGAGCATGAGATCAAAAGAACATTTGTTCACTATTGAGACCCATTTTCTGCAGAAAGCAGGGTCATGTTTCCCAATTTGAGGGGCCATTACGCACACGTAGGCCCCTAGGGATCTTTTTTGGCTCTATGATAGTCACTAAGTGACAGAGCATGAAATTGGTAGTCAATCTCCCTCCTTTTGAGCCTAAGAAGCTCACGATAAACATCATCCAACGGCAAGGCTTCAGCTTGTTCATTTAAAGCACCGGAGCATAGGATAGACTCAGCTTCAGCTTCTGAGTATGAGTAAGTGTCACCAATTGGGTAAGACGTGGCTGCAAAGCCGCTAGTCATCTGATCAGGTTCCAAGTCAGTCATGACAATAAAGTGCAACGCAAGTGCAATTGAGAAAAATGTGCACACAATGCAGTAATGCCCACAAAACTCTAATAAAACTGTGCAAAAATAAAACTGTTTCTGATATGAAACACAACAGGTGGTACCTGGTTGAAATGTAACAGGGGTGCCCTGATCGGAGCTCCTGCAGATGGGGAGTTCAAATGTAGACAGAGGTGGTGATCCAGCACAGCCACATATTGCGATGATAACCTGGGTGCCTTCACAGAGTAAGAACGAATAGAAGACTGGTGGTGCGGCACTCCAAGGATTTTAACGCTGACAATGAGTGGATAACAACGTTTCAATGCCTTTAATTCAAAGTGGCATTTTTCGTCAGGTAACAACATACAATTCAAAGATCTTACCTTAAATACCCATACCACCCCGTGTGGCGCCAAACGCCGCAACGGGACTGCACACCCGGCGGCCGCGCATAACCAATAATATCATGACGCGCCGAAGACAGCGTAAAATTACGTGTGACAGATAGAAACATACAACAAATCCATACAATAACAAAGTAAAACATTGCCGATGCACCTAAAGTTAGACTGATTCCTAAGCTCATAATAGGAACATAACATAGCACCAGTAAGGTGCTATAATAAGCCACCTGACAAAAGAAAGTACCATAACAGTAATGCAACTCATCTGCTGACATCTGAATAATGATATGCAATACACTGATAAGATCACAAATATAAGAGCCAGCAATGCATATGCACAAATTTGAATGTGCACAAATTTGAATATGAAAATCTTGACTTAGCGCATATGAAGTAAGAAAATAATGAATAAAGCTGCGCTAAAGTAATAAATTAACCATTAAAGAAAAATCAAAATAACAGAAGATCAAAAATCAAACTGTAGATAAAACTGAAAACAAAAATAAAAATTGAAAATGCAAATGTAGATCAGCCGTGTGAGGCCAATAAGCTAATGCCAGAGTGCTCGTTTAAGCCCTTGAGGGCCAAAGTCCCTAGGCGAAAAATCCCCATGTATGGAGTGTGGGACGTGGTCAATCATTCTATACTTCAGCATAGTAAGGTTATGTGCAGCCTTAGCGAAATGTCTCGCGACAGGCTGGTCACTCTTACCTGTAGACAATGCAGCTTTGATGGCTGAACGATGTGCTGCCATCCGTTCCTTAAAGGGACGTTCCGTCTTGCCTATATAAGATAGGCCGCACAGACAAATACTTTGGTAAACTGTAAAAATGTAATTACATGTGAGTCTATGTTTAATGTGTAACACATTCCCATTATGCGGATGGTAGAATGTGTCACCTGGGATCAGATACTTACAGGTTACACAAGTGCATCTGATGCAACCTGTTTTACCACGATAAATACCAGGAATGGGTTCAGTTATGTCTGCTTTAACAAGGACATCACGGATATTGCATCCCCGCTTATAGCAAGACAACAATTGTGTGTCTGAGAGACCACAATCTGGATCAGATTTAATAATTGGCCATAAACTTTTGGCTATTTTGGCTGGTGTATACTGAGTAACCCAGGGCAGAATGGTCTTCTAAGATCTAGAGTTGGATTGCAATAAGGACACTCTGTCAATATTTAAAACCTTAGCTTTAGTTTGTTGTAACTGAGCAAAGTTATACCCACATTTCAAAAACTTCTCGAGTAGTATGTCAATCTGGGTCTCCGCTGGATCTCCGCGTGGGATGTACAAAAACCTTAAATGTGATAAAACCCCAAAAATCCAGTTTTCATGTTTTTACTGCATTTCCATATTTACCAAGCTTCAGAATACTATGTATTCTGGAGCTTGGAGCCAGTAGGTAATGCCATCTTTGGGTGGCATTACCCTATGGAAGCCTATGGTCCCTCCTAGCACTCTCCACAGTCGCTGTGTGTGCATGTGGAGAAGGGCACCCAGGAGAGCTGTCATTTGCAATACCAATCTCATTTGTAAGTACTGTACATATGCGATTACTGTGTATGCTTCAAATGGCAGGCTGTACCACATCATGGAAGCAATGCTTAGTACATCCCACCCTGTGCATGAAAGTCACCTCCCAGTAATGCCCAGAACATTTACAATACATTTCTGAACCATGCATTTTAATCGCAACTGTGCCTCTGCGTGTGCATACCATAGGATGCAGGCACTGTGTGACTATTTAGATCCTGCGAGTTGAAATACATTCTGGTGAATATTGGCATAAAATTAATCTGTGTGAAACTAATTTTTGTTAATTGTGTCAGACTCAGACTATGCCCATAAACTGGTTTAGTACATTCACATATTTACAATAAGGCAGCGCCATTACAGGGAATGTAGCCACCGGCTCTGGGAAATAAAGCTCTACACACTATGGATGCTCTGGGTAGCTCTACAGCAGTGCACCCTATTTTAAGTTTAGAAGACATATTCTATTCTATTTTAAGTTTAGAAGACATTTTGGTGCTGATTCAGACCTGATTACTGCTGTGCTGCTGTGGGTGACCAGGTCATAACTGCGCATGCGTATGCACTGCAATGCGTACGTGCGTCGGACAAAAACAGGCATTGCCGGTCAGTGACAGGATGGTGCGTAAATTCCGACTGCATGGGCGTTCACAAGGTGATTGACAGAAAGAGGCCATTTGTGGGTGGTAAATGACCATTTATTGGGAGTGTCCGGAAAAACGCGGGCATTTCTAAGCATTTTCATGGAGAGCATCTGACGTCAGCTCCAGCCCCGATCAGCCTGTTCTCATTGCACTGTAGTAAGTCCTGGGCTGCGCAGAGACTGCACACAGTGGATTTTTGCAGCTCAAAGTACACATGGGATCGCACACTTGCACAGTGAATTTACACTCCCCCTGGGCCAGCCACTATCTGAATGCAGGCAGCAAAGTTAGCAGCCCGGTGATCAGCTCTGAATCACCCCATTAATGTGTACATTATTGGCAGTACACAAATACAGTTTAATTCTATAATATTAATGTTATTCAAATGGTATTTCAAGATTTGTTTTGAAAAATAGACACAATGGTGGTCAAATAAAAAAATACTATTAATATTTTCAAGATTAGTTCAACTAATTCAAAAGTTTAAGTTTGTCAAATCAATGAACTTTGATTAAATTGCAAATTGGCACAAATAGTTTGATCATCTGAAATCACTGGCAGTAATGTGACAATGCACTATTTGGTGCACTTCTTTTTACATTATAAGTGAAGAGCCAGAAATGTACAGTATGAAGAGAAAGCATTGATGAGGACTACTGTGAAATTAAGCAGCTTTACCTGAATTTTGTAAGAAATAAAAAGCTAATGAAGGCATTTACAGAGTGGTGCAGCAGTTTAAGAAAATTGGGTGACAGCGATAGTCCATCTGCACCATTCTGGATGGATTTCAGAGATGAAAGGTAAGTGTGAGGCCAGTAAGGATGAGGTTGAAGTAGTCCTTTGGAGCCAAGGTTTTGGTCACTTGAGAAAGGTTCATAATTTGGTAATGCTGCTGAGGAAGAGATGACAGGATAGTGCATTGGAGTGGATGTGAAGAGTGATGCTGAGGGTGGAGTCAATGATAATGCCAATGCAAGAGTGGAGAACAATAATGTAATGCTGTCAACCACGAGTAGAGACATTAGTTGAGGGACAGATATTGAGCCCAGGTTAGGCCATATTAAGATTGATGTAGCATTGAACATATGTTATTTTTTAGCCCATTTCTATTATTGTCATTCTTAATTTCATTTAATATTGCTAAGGAAGTTGTGTACAAACACATTCTCAAATGTATGGTATGATTTACCTATTAATACTTGTGGCTATGACAAAAATGAGTATTAAAAATAACATAAAAATTAAAACAGACTTTAAAGTTATGACAGTAAATTAATTAGCAGGGTATATAAATGTATAAATAAGTAAATAAATGTATAATACAGGTATATGTTTACTTACGGCTCTCAATTGCTAAAACTGTGATATTATGTACAGCATTGGTCTCTCTGTCCAACGGTTTTGCTATAGTGATAAGACCACTGGTGGCATCAATATTAAAATATCTCTCAAGATCCGTATTGCGGTCAATTGAATATCTGTGTTAAGGAAAAAAACATGTTTTTATAATGTTTTCAATCCATTTTCTGTTTATGTATTTATTTGGTAATGTTGCAGATATTAAAATATAATAATTACACAATGTTAATATTAAAATGTAATATAATATTTAATTTTAATAAACTACACTAAGTCAGAGTTTATACATACCACATAAGAGGTTTGAAGTAGCATACACAAGTATTTATAATTACTATTTTGCAGGATCCTTAGATATATGTGAACCATTGATGAATTTGTGGCATATGAGCGTATTTTGTGGTCATAAAACATACTCAAAACTTACATATATGCACCTACAATATTTGCAGAGCAGCAAACATCTTTAGGCTGCGGACAATTGTGTCAAATCTTAAGTTTTGCTACACCACTCATCATCATCATGTTAATGATGGTGATTACTTTTTTCTTGTAGACTTCTAGAAAGTGAAAAAAAAAGTAATTTTTGGGGGGGATCTTTATTAAATTATTAGATCTTTTCTCATGAGGTTTGTGTTTGAGGCACATGTGTCAGCATGCTCTGTATGTCAGGCTATAGGACACTTTAAGTTTTAGGATGCTTTGTCAGTTTTGGGTATTTTGGCACTTGTAGTTATAGAAGTGCAAGCATAACCGAATACCATATTATTAAAAGGGCTTGATGGGACTGGTAAGTAAGAAACTTTGGACAGCAAAAGCACACTTTACCCCAGCAATGCTAAGAAGGAGGGGGACTCAACTGAAAAGTTTTCTGTGATGATTATGTAAAAACAACACTACACTGCAGAAGTCATTATGAAGTAATGGCTTCACTAGACTTAAAGAGAGTATCCTATTCAAATTATTGACAGTGTGTGGTTATTGTCTGGTGATCACCAAACCATGTCAACCTGTACAGCAGAAATACAAGTAGAGCATGTGTGAGATCACTTAACATGCATGATATCCTCATCCAGACAAGTACACAATTAGGCGGGGTAACCTCAATTGTAAGAGAGAAGACCCCTCTTTCAAACAATGTGCTCCCTTTGAAGTAACCAGTACAGTAGTTACTAGACAATAGCAATTCATATTACAGAAAGCTTATTGTGGGATACTAATGGTCAGATTTCTTCCATACAATAAACACAAAGTTGGCCCTCATTTGATGTGGCATTATGTCTGATTTCAAAATGGCAAGCCTTGTTGAGTTAATATATTACAGCTTCATATTTTATTAATTTAATTCAAAACATAAAAAAGAAAATAATATATTAAAATTTCTTAGTGTAGATTGTATTTTATCCCTATAGAATGCAGCTTTTGCTAATCAAAAAGGTATATTAATGCCAAAGTAAGAAATGCAGAGCATTTTGGTGGTTATTAGTAAAATTAATAATTACACACTTTTGCTTTTGTTTATATTTCTTGCAATATCATTGAAAAAATACTTGTTGCCCATTTTGTGTAGTTGGACTTTGCTGGGTGATCAATAATAAGCAAATTAATGATATTGTCTGGATAGTCAAAGTTTACTAAAAAAAATAACATGGTATAATATGTGTTGGCACTGCATACATAATTACTGATATTGATTATGGAAAGTGGCCAACCGAAAAAGTGTTGAAATAGTAAAATAATGAAAAGGGATTCATCTAGTTTTTACATTTTGTATTACTCCAGAACCAATCCAACATAGGTGTGGGTATTGCACTAGCACTGTCTGCATGAGACTGGTGTATCCTAGGTGGGGGCTACATTTTTTGAGGGAACAATTACGAAAAGGGAATTGGGCCCCATGTTAACAGCCCAGGGCTAGGGGACAATATGGCATAGGCAACACACTACTGTATGTGGATCCCTGCTTTACTGTTTGTAATTTTATATTCAATCAGAATCTTTTACTCTGCATTCTTACATTTGTATATGCTCACGTGCTGATATATTATTTTGTATATGTAACAGTAGGTTAGTATGCTATTGCTGTCCTACATGAAACTTAAAAAAATAAAGTTCTGTTATCCTGTCTAAAATTATATACTGTATGTGTATTACTTTTAAGATATCCACATGTGATGTGGCTTGTAGTAAGATTCCATGCCATTTGAGATGACCCTTACAAATTTGGTGAAATAACTATTTCTTAATCCAATTTGTACCTTCTACCACCAAAAATAAGCATACAAACAGTTACACACTAGCCTCTAATGGATGTTTAGACTAAACGGAATCAATTTCCCTGCTAATCCCTTTGTTCATTATGCTGTCAGATCTTGTGCTATATCACACAGTTAAAGTAAAAGATAATATATGGTGATTTCACACTATGTAAAAGGTTTCCACAGTTGCTGCTTTTCTCAATTTCACATGTCAATGTGTGTGCCATTTTGTGTGAAGATGCAAGCTTTCACAGTGAGAAATAATTTAATTTTCTCCATGAGCACATGATCAATGAGGCAAAAATGAAAGTTTTTAATGTGAAACGTGGGTCGTGACCTAAATGTAAAAACATGAGCAATGTCTACAATGTTACATACTCCAGAGACTGTTTCCTATGTTCTATTTTTTCTTAATAAGTAATGTATTTTATTATGGCTAAAAATTTTATAAAGATATTTCAATTACATGTGAGAGAATTGAAAAGGTTAACGCTGTTTTAAAAGACCACTATAACTATTTCCATATAAGTCTTAAACTAATTTCCAAATCTCAGTTAAATATGTAGTGTAAATAAACAATTAGCTGGTGTACAAGAGTGTACCACTCCTTCCCACATCCCCCCCCCCCCCGATTTTCTATCATCACAAGTGTTCTATGTAATAATGATAAGCAGACTTACAGTATGTGCACACACTGCAGGCCTTGCACCTGCCCGGGACATTGCAGATCAAATCACAAACACTACAAAAAGGCGTTACACCCTCTGTTTTGTAGAATGGTACACTGCAACTCACTGCATCCAGTCACTTCACACTATGTCACTTTACACTGCATCCAGTCACTGTATACAGTGTCGGACTGAGGCATGTAGGGCCCACCTGGGAAATGCAATCACAGGGGCCCACTAAGGGGCATTGCCATGTGCTGAAAGGGGTGTGGCCAAATGACCAGAGATGAGTGGCCAGCCATTATAGGCACCACCTAGCATAGTATATACCTCGCTGCCCACTTCAAGATGTTGTGTATGTGCCTGGGGTTACTCCAGGAGAGAGCAGTAGTATCTGCGCCTGGGTTACACATTGAGAGAGCAGTAGTATCTGTGCTTGGGTTACACTGGGAGAGAGCAGTAGTATCTGTGCCTGGGTTACACCTTGAGAAAGCAGTAGTATCTGTGCTTGGGTTACAACGGGAGAGAGCAGTAGTATCTGTGCCTGGGTTACACCGGGAGAGAGCAGTAGTATCTGTGCCTGGCTTACACCGGGAGAGAGCAGTAGTATCTGTGCCTGGGTTACACCGGGAGAGAGCAGTAGTATCTGCGCCTGGGTTGCACCAGGAGAGAGCAGTAGTGTCTGTGCCTGGGTTACACCGGGAGAGAGCAGCAGCATCTGCACCTGGGTAACATTGGGAGAGAGCAGTAGTATCTGTGCCTGGGTTACACCGGGAGAGAGCAGTAGTATCTGCACCTGGGTTACACCGGGAGAGAGCAGTAGTATCTGTGCCTGGGTTACACTGGGAGAGAGCAGTAGTATCTGTGTCTGGGTTACACCGGGAGAGAGCAGTAGTATTTGTGTCTGGGTTACACCAGGAGAGAGCAGTAGTATCTGCTCCTTGGTTAAACTGGGAGAGAACAGTAGTATTTGCACCTGGGTTACACCGGGAGAGAGTAGTAGTATCTGTGTCTGGGTTACACCGGGAGAAAACAGTAATGTCTGCACCTGGGTTACACCAGGAGAGAGCAGTAGATACACAAACTGTAAAGACCCCAGTATAGTGCCAGATACAAATAATGACCCCAGTAGTGCAGTGCCAGATACACATACACTGCAAATAGTGCCAGATACACATACTTCTCCAGTAGTGCAGTGCCAGATACACAGATGACCCCAGTAGTGCAGTGCCAGATATCCAGATGCCCACAGTAGTGCCAGATACAGATGCCTACAACAGTGGCATAAACACATAAGCCCCCAGTAGTGCCAGATACACGTCTCCAGTAGTGCAGTGCCAGATACAAAGATGTCCCCAATAGTGCAGTGCCAGATACACATACACCCCCAATAGTGCCAGATACACATACGCTTCCAGTAGTGCAGTGCCAGATACACAGATGCCCCCAGCAGTGCTAGAAACCCAGATGCCACCAGTAGCGCAGTGCCAGATACACAGATGCCTCCAGCAGTGCCAGATCCCCAGATCCTCCCAGTAGTGCAGTGCCAGATACACAGATGCCCCCAGCAGTGCCAGATACACAGATGCCCCCAGTAGTGCAGTGCCAGGTACACATATGCCCCCAGCAGTGCCATATGCACAGGCACTGCCCATATGGTGCCAGATGCCCCCACAGTGCTGCTCACCTCCATCTCCACCTGGGCACTGCTGCTGCTCCTGCTGATGGTCCAGGGGCTGGAGGCTGAGGAGGAGAGCACAGCACATGCTTCTCCTCCCCTCAGTGCGACTTGGCATATGAAATCACCGCCACCTGGGATCACCTGCTGCTCCCGCTGCTGGTCCTGGGGTTGGGGGCTGGGGAGAAGTGCACAACACATGCTTACCCTCTCCTCAGATGAACTCTGTGATCACCCACCAGCTTCTGGTCCTGTGGCTGGGATGGGAGCCAAGTAGGAGAGTGCCACCCCGCCGTCACACAAAAGAGGGCATGGCTAATGCTCAGCAGGGCCTACTAGTGTGTTCACTGGCTCCCCGGTGGCCCAGTAAGAGCCTGCAGGGGTCTATACACACACATACACTGACACTATACAGAGGTCCATACACACACACTGACACTATACAGGGGTCCTTTATATACAATTGCAGGGGGTCACATCTAATATAATAATGCAGCACTGTTGGGCTGAACAGACTGTCAGCACTGGAGAGAAGGACTCTCCTACCGGAATTAGTAGCAGAGCTGAACCGCTGTACCAGTCCTCCTGATCATGCTCTGCCTCCATTACTGCTATGATCCAGGGCTGGTTGTCGCTGGTGCTGGCAGGTGGGGTGGATTGTGCGGTGATAATGTGTACTGGCAGGGGTGGAGAGGGTGCGCAGTGGACATGTGTGCCGGCAGGGAAGAGCAGTGCACAGTGACCATGTGTGGATGGAGGTGCAGTGGACATGTACGCTGGTGGAGGAGAGAGGTGCTAGGTTAAAATGTGTGCTGGCGGGGGAAGGGGGTGGTGTGCATTGACCATGTGTTCCAGCAGGGGGAGGGGTGTGCAGTTATCATGTGTGCCGGTGGGGGAGAGGGAGCGCGCTGATCATGTTTGGCTCCAGCTGCGTGAAGTGGTATGGACCGGACCAAGTCATGAGGTAGCAGGGGGCGGGGTGTAGCATTTATTGGTGGCCAGACTCTGCAACACGTGGTTTAAAAACATTTTCAGGTGGCTCAGTACATCCAATATAATATAACCCGCACGAACACTCTATACCGTAAACTACATTTTTTGAATTACAAGTCATGAACTAATTTATTCTACATTTTTTACCAATAATCTGTAATTCTGTCAACTTTTTATTCTCTCCTTTTATCTCTCCACATCCTATACAGGATCCACATCTGTAAAATCCCTTTGATTTAACTAGGGAACCTGATCTTTTTGGAGGGTAGGCACTTTTGAAAATATTTATGCTGATGTTAGGCGCCCTCCTATAAATACATCTGGGTTTAGTTGGTAGGTGGCTTCCAATAATTGGATCTTTTCTTAGTATTCCCCAATGTTTTGTGATAATTTTTTCTAGCGATTTGTACTGACCACTAAAGGTGGTGACAAATGTTCACTCATGTATTGATTTCTCAGTAGGTGTTCGTATTTTAGCTGCCAATAATCCTTTTCTATCTATTTCTTTAATCTTCTCCACTGTTTTTTCTAATTTGTGGGGTTGGTATGCTGACGCTATCAATTTTTCTTTCATTATGTTTGCTTGTTGTACATAATTCTCTTCCTTCGGGCTTCACTCTTCTCAGCTGACCATCTGGGATTGACCCCAACCAATTTGGATGGTGGCAGCTATCAGCTCATAAATACGTCCCAGAATCAGTTGGTTTCTTAAAACACTTGGGTGTGCGTGCCTTCCCCTCAGGATCGTGGCAGGATCCTCCTGATGGAGTGGTGCGGCGCAGCAGATGCTCTTCTGCAAACTCCTGACTGGCAAGCCCCGCCCCCTAGCAGAAGTGGGCATGGCAAAATATGTGACCCACCGGTATAACCCACGGATCCCCAGCAGTCCAGTTCAAGCCTGACTGCATCCAATCACTGTACACTGCATCCAGTCACTTTACACTGCATCCAGTTACTGTACACCACATGTAGTCACTGTACACTGCACCTCACGGGAACCATTCTATGAGAGAGAGTGGCTGTCTCTTAGCCAATCAGCCAATTAGACATCTTTGGGGAAGCACCCTTTGAAGTCTAAGTGGAAGCACTGATTGGTTGAAAAACAGCCATTCTCAGCCAAACAGTGGCCTGTTACCATGGTAGTGATCTCTGATTGTCTGATGGCCATGCAAATGACAGAACACACGTGGGTTCCGTCATTTGCAGGGAGAAGCACTATATGTGTATACACATATAGCAATTCTCAGTCCAGCATGGATCGGGATTGCAGTTTGTTTGTTTTTTAAGCCCTGGGGTGCCTACATGGAGAAGAGAACCAATCATCAGGGAAAGGTGAATATACTGTAGTGCAAGTGTAGTGTATGTATTAAAATTTTGCTTTATATGGTGTGTGGTATTGTATTATTAAAAATAATATTTATTTTACAGGGGGACTATAGGTACTAGCGGGCCCTTAATGCCCTGCATGCTGGTACCAAGTACCAGCATGCGGGAAACAATTGCTGGGACCTTCCCACTGTAAAAGACATTATTTCAAATCTACTTTCACTGAAGCTATCAACCTGGCACCCAAGATCCAGGGGTGTGGGGGGCAGCCTTGTGCTTCAGCCTAGGCCTTGGGTATACTGAAGAGGGGGAACCCCTTTATTGAGGGGTCCCCATTTTCCCAAGAATCCCCAGACTGGGCTGACTAATTAAGGGAGGGAAATGAAATGAGTCCCATGACTTTGTGATTACCCTCTTGTTAGTGGAACCCAGGGCTGGTTTTAAAAATATGGGGGACCCCTACTAATTCCCACCCCCATATTTTTGAAACCAGGACTGGCTCACAGCTGGTTATGCTGGGGGGGGGTCTGAGTTTTAACACTTTATTTACTTTATTTACTTTTACAGACAGAGAAGCACTGCACAGATCACATTGATTTCTCCAGGCTCCCGCAAACATGCTGTGAGGTGGTCAAAATTGACTGGAAATGAATGTTATTGAGGTTAATAATACTGTACGAGCAGGTAGAAATGACATAATTTTAGCTATTTTTTTCTTTAAAAAAAAAGTGAAATCCAAAACCAAAGCACGAGTGAATGTTTTAAAAAACAAAAACATGAAAATTAATCCAAATTTAAAACTATGTCTAGTAAGTGATTGTCCCTTTAAAAAAACTTCAGAGTTCAGCCGGCATCCCGCACGGCTGCCAGACTCGAGATATTAGAATGTCTTTGTGGCTTGGCATAATAAATATAAATTAACAAATATGAAAAACAAATGACAAATGTTGATACCTCACAGGACTGTTTGTAGAATCTGGGTCATGTGCTGTCACTGCACCTATGCTAGTGCCTATTTTTGCTGCTTCAGATTCAACCATCGTGTATAACTGTTGCGAAAATACAGGCGGTTCATCCACATCTTCCACAGTAATTTTCACTGTTGTTGTATCCATAAAAGGACCAACGCTCAGAAATCGATTGTCCACATATTTATTTGATGCTTCTATTCTCAGTATATAACTGGTTTTTGTTTCATAATCCAGTTCCTAT
This sequence comes from Pseudophryne corroboree, assembly GCF_028390025.1. NCBI lineage: Eukaryota > Metazoa > Chordata > Amphibia > Anura > Myobatrachidae > Pseudophryne > Pseudophryne corroboree. Next base: position 594,291,584 of record NC_086448.1, read on the forward strand.
AATAGAAAAAAATATATATATATTCTTTATAACTGCCACATTAATCAAATGTAAAGTACCAATTAACCTAGATAACCTGGATAATAAAATACTGTACTTGCATATATTGTTTAAAACACATTTTAAAAATATATTTTCATAGGCATTTTTACCTGAAGACTGCTGCAGAGACATATCCTACAGTGCAATTTTAAGCAGCAGCTCTAATTCACTCATTTGTTCATTTCCAATAGTGTATGGTGTTGTAAAGATGGAACCCCTTTTAAAAAATACTATAATGCATTGCATGAGCTATTGAACTAAAAAAAATATTATAATGCAATGCATGAGCTATTAAACTAAAATACAATTACAGCATATGAGTTATGAAATATAAAAAAAAAACCCTGAAAAGATACATCACTGATAGAAATACAATTATTTCTAGGTATAAATTACATTAGATTAAATGAGTACAATATATGTGTGTGTGTCTATATAATCATATATATATATATATATATATATATATGTCGGATCTCACAGTTTTGGCTCTGGGGCCAGTTTTAAAAGTCCCATTAAGTCAATGGGCTGAACGCTGATTGGCCGAGAGAGCCATCTGTCACTGCTCTCAGCCAATCAGCGTGTCCCTATAGACTTTAATAGGACAACATGGTGGCCTGCAACATGCAAATGGCACCGCTGTCCACACTGACAACACCTCCACACTGAGGATACCACTGGCCATCCTGCACTGATGATCATCCCTGCACTGAGGACACCACCGGCACTCTATCAATGAGGACATTGCCGGTACTCCTGCACTGCCAATACAACAAGAAACCCTACCCCCACACTGCAAACACCGCTGACATGCCCCAGCATTGAGGACACTGCCGGCACTCCTGTGTTGCTGACACTGTTGGCAACATTACATTGAGGACACCTCCAATACTCCTGCACTGCCAACACCGCCAGCACCCCAGCAGTACTCACACCACTGGCAACCCAGTACTTAGGACACTGCCATTTCTGCCGAAACACTGCAAGAACCTATGTAGTGAGGACACCCCTGGCACCCCCGCACTGCCAGCACAGCCAGCAGTACTGACACAGCCATCAAATCTGCACTGAGGACACCACTGCCATTGCCAACACTGCCATCAACCCCACACTGAGGACTCTGACAGCACCAAATCCAAAAGCAGCCAATGAATCAGAACTACAGCAAAAATGGCCCAGTGCTCATCCCTAACATATATATATATATATATATATATGCAATGCAACTACAATGCACTAGGAAACTGTGCTGATTAGGATGATATTCAAAACATGTAAATCTGTGTGTGACTGAGTCTCTTGATCTGTATACAAAGTGCTATGATGCAGTTATAGACTCAGTCACTCACAGAATACAAGTGTCAAATGTAAAATTAATCAGCACAGTCACCTAGTCGCATCGAGTTGAGACTAAGATGTATTTTCAGCAAAGAAGATGCTCAATGCTAGCAGTGTTGAACTGGACTTGGCAGCTCACTCCTGCCAGGCATCTCACGCTGTGTGGCATATTGAGACTAGATGTATGCTGACGCACATTTTTAAATATGCAAATGAAAAGTCTGGTGAGCGCTCTCTGAATTATCCACTGGTTCTGTATTAAGGCATTTGGCATGAATGACCTTGAGACTACGCATCCCAGCATCAATGTTTATGAGTGTATGTGAATGCAGCTCTTATATGCATAAGTAATAAGAGAGGACTGATATTGGTTTCTTTGAGCATGCACCCATTTGAAATATTAACTATCAGTTGACAAGGATTTGTGTCTTTAATAGACAATTACATTAACAGAATACAGTATATTAAGAGTTCCATTTTGACTGGATTGTTACTGTTGCAATATTACATCTATTGTTATTTTTATATGAATATAAAAAAACATTATTTTTTATTTTTTCACCTTTTTTCTTAATCGTTTTAGGTCATTAGTTATTTGCATTTATATTTAGGTTTGTTGATTAATTGCATTTATTGATTTTATGATAGGTACATCTGTATTGATATAGTGATATAATCAGGATTTATATAAGTGGGGTTCTTTCATTTTTTGGTATGGCTCTTGGAATGGAACACTTTGATGATCATTCTCTGAGTGAGGCTGAAAATGCGCAGATCAGCTTAACTGAAGATGAGGTCGAAAAAGTTATTTTAAACCAGATAGAATTTCACCAGTTACCTTCACAGACACCAGTAGATTTGTTTTATAAATTGAGTTGAATTAACAATTTTTGTCCATATATTACCACAATAAATGGATTTCACAAGGGTTTAGGATCAGCAATATACCCACCATTGGCAGCAGGAGGCCAAGTTTAAGTGTTAAATGGTGTGGTGCAGTATTGAATAATGTTTCTTGATTTAATTATCCTCAATATCAAGAAGGTCAGCTTGGAGCCGCAAAAAGTCAGACTTGAAGATAAAAAACTGTGAACTTTATTCTATCCTTATTCTAAAAGTGGATAAAACTGATGACTGGGTAGAGCACATGCAGACACAAATAGACAAATACAAGACAGATTTAATATAATTTTTAAGGAATAAACTTGAAACAGTAGAGGTTGATTATCAGAAACATACTGTGTACAGGTGACTGACAGGTGAAACAAGTGTCCAATGTTTCTTCCAAGCTCATAGACCTAGGAATTATTTGGGAGGCAATAGGTCTAATACCTACACTTCCAAATCCTTCTCAGGGTTTACTGATGGCCTCCAACCCTCAGGTTCTTCTTTTTTAGAACCAAGTGCAAAAGCAACCAGGGGTGGTACAAAAGAAAATCAAAGGGACCACACCCATGGCAATGAGGGTGGAAGAGTTAGGGGAAGACCAAGAGGAAAGAAGGACACAAGTAGCTAATTTTTAATCTGTCTACAGTAGGTACCAGTTGACTAATGCTAAACATTCTCTATTATCTAAAGATTTATTGTTTATACTGTACCTACCCATCAATCTAATTCCTTCCAATGGTCTGTTGACCGTTTTAAGATTGGAAGAAAATTATGACCTAGAGAATTCTTTGACAGCAAACCCCAAACACAGGTGTTGAATTCTAATCAATCTTTCAGAAACCCAATTTTGTTTGATCTGGTTTCATTAACGTTAGTCTTAAAACATTCTTGAGACTAGTAGATAAGAATGCAAACAGGGGGGGCCCTAATACTAAGTGTTTTGATAACTTATGTCCCAATGAACATAAAGCCCTGTGGTCATTGCAGAATCAAACGTCACTAGTTATACGTAAAGCCGATAAAGCCAGGGCAGTAGTCTTACAAAATGTTGTTGACTACAACAAATAAAGTAACGACTCTGATCTTTGCACTTAACAGAGGGTGGATTTTAATGCCATGATCAGGATTTAAAACAGGTAGATAAATTGATTGTATTATGATTGACCAAATTATTGAATGATGAGAGCACTAGTTTGTTTCTGACCACCTGGAGTTCTTGATCATTTATACATTGCCAAATATGCACAAGAGACTAATAAGTCTCTGGGCAGGTCTATAATATCAACCAGAGGATCAGTATTACAACCGATTGCTCAAGTCATTGACCATCATCTTTAGTCTTTTGTTATATCTACAAAAACCTCCCTGGAAGATGGTGGTTATTTTTATTCTTATATTATGTTTATTGGTATTCTACTTGACTGTTTATTGGGTACACTCAATGTGTTCTCATTATATACTGTCATTCCACACAAGGTATTGATGCAGTAAAAGAGGCATTACTGACTATTCTGTATGTGGGCCCACCTGTTGAGTTTATTGTGTCACTGCTTAAATATTCTAGAATTAAATCACTTTATGTGTCAGCATAATTACTATATGCTATTGGTGGGAACAGCCATGGGTTTGAATTTGGTGACAGTTTACGCCAACATATACATGGACTTGATGAATTTCATGGCCAAATTGTATATTTTAAGCATTTTAGAGATGACATATTGTAATCTAGAAAAGTGATTCTGAGTTTTTCCATAAAATTTGTAATGCTCTGGAGACTCCAATTCACTGCTGCATGCAATACCGATAAAATGAATTGTTGGACTTTCCAATACTGAAGACTATCTCTGGATTGGTCTATCATTTATATAGAAAATAGACTGACAGAAACACGCTACTTTGGGCAATTAGCCATCAACCAGATTAATTAAAATTGAACTTGCCTGTTTCACAATTTATCACTGAGGACCCAGTAAGAGCTGAAGAATATTTGAATTAAATTCATCATTTATTTATGGAATGTAGATGTAAGGCCATAGTACTGTAGTTGAGAGATGCCTCACCAGGACAAAGAATTTTTTTTGCCATGATCAGAAAGTTGCAGAATAAGAAAGTGAACTCCAATACAGTAATATTGAATATTTGCTTTTACACCTACTTAAAGAATACCCAGAGGGCCATTAAAAGACAAGCAAGTTGTCAGCACTGATATGTTGCTCAAGCAGGTGGAGTAGAGGACCTAATTTGAAGGACTACTGAGAGCCGACATGTGTCCTAAATTTTATCAGGATACACACTGGCTATCCAAAAATACTGGCTGCTACAAATTCTTTGGGTGAAAGAATCAACATGGTAGAAAAATTCACCTAAGACACCGACTAAAATTACAATTAGACCACTTAATTTACTATTTGGTCTGCCATGTTGGTTATTCTATGTTGGAAAGACTGTTAGAACACTAACACAAAAAATGTCTCAACACCAGTCTTCTATCTGCTTGCCATATGCCACTGGTTTCTCTGGCAAGTCGGTGTTTAAATATCACCTTTATGCTCTATACTGATTGATTGGATCTCATAATTTCCCAGTGCTGGCAATCATGCAGTTATTTTGCTCAAAGAGGAGGCAAAGTGGATCTGTCAAATAGAGACACTGGCCACCAAGGGCCTAAGTGAGATGAATCCCCTCAGCATGTTTCTCTAATTGTGAAGTTATGCACCAGTAATGGTATTGACAACTCATCATCTATAATAACCTTCCTGACATTTCTTCTTTTCTTATATTTATTATTTAATATTTTATGCATATCTGATGACCTAATCATTTTGGGTTTACTTTAGTGGTAGACACCTTTGGCTTTTTAATTTATTTTTTAATGGTTTTGATTGTGTATATTGTATTTGTCTTATTAATTGTTGTGGTGTTCCACATGATTTCTAAGTAACAGTAGGCACTTGGTAACAGCCTATGTCTATTGCTGCCCCCATTCATGGCTACCTCTGTAGATTCCATTTTACTAGAAAAGCAGTTCCCTATCTGAACATGAATGTTAATTAAAAAAAAACATCAATTTTAGCCTCCAAAATATCATTGCATCCACTGTCCACTTAACTACTGATTCATGGACAAGCAGAACTGGGCAAACTATAAATTACATGACTGTGACAGCCCACTGGGTGGGTAAATTGCCTACAGCACCAGTAACATCAGCAGCATCTAACAAATGCCAGCTCATTCAGAGGAAGGCTACTCTCTGTATCATCAGCTTCACTAAGAGGCATACCGGTGACAACCTCTTCAGAGATTCAGAGATGTTATTGAAAAACGGCTTACCCCACTTGGACTCTCCTTTGGATTTGTGATTTCTGATAATGCCACAAATATTGTGAGGGCATTACAGGTGGGGGAATTCCAACACATCCAATTCTTTGTTCACACATTCAATTTGGTGACAGGTCTGTGCAGAAGATGCTGTCTGTGGCCCAAAAAATGTCAGCATATTTTTGGCATTCAGCAACTGCATGTAGATGTTTGCAGCACCTGCAAGAACAGTTCAATTTGCCCTGCCAGCAGCTGAAGCAAGAGGTAGTAAAGGTGGAATTCCATCCTTTATTTTGTGTTATGTTTTGGTTATTAAAAATATGTTGCAAATTAGTAAATGTTGGATTAGTGCAATATCCCCAATACAAGTTTTTGTCTATGCAACACCGTCACCAATAACACCAATGATTAATTAGCATTTTCGGACTCAAACAAATTAATATAACTTACTAATCAAACCTTCCTTCCTTTACCTGCCTTCCACTACATATATATTCCACCTCCATTAGGCCTCTGATCTAGTTCTTGATTAATGTAAACATTCTTGGTTTCTATGGGGTCATATACAGTAATTGATTAAACTGCCATCCTGTCTGCCACTGCAGTGCCACTGTTTCCTAGATGTGCATTGTCTGAAAATGAACTGCCATGTGTTTGTGCCTCCCACTGTTACTTACAGTAGCTTATTCAGCCAGATAGCTCTGTGGAAATTTTTGGCTTAAACTGGATGAATAGAATATTGTGAGCTGTGAGGTGGTCAAAACTGAGTGAAAATGACTGGACATTAATGTTATTGAAGTTAATAATGCTGTAGTACCAAAGGCCTAATTCAACATGGATCATTATTCTGAAAAATTGCAGTTGTCTGTGAGTAGAAATATGCCACCCCGACAAAAAGAAAAAAAACACCCATTGCAAGTTTGCGAATGCATCGCAGATAGCAAACCATTCGCAGATGAATACGCAATTTCCGGAACATCAAAGATTTTTTGCCATCTGAGCAAATATAAGTAGATCTGAGGCTGCCAGTAATCTGCGACTGAAAAGACCTGGAAGTGGTCTGCGCTGACATCAGAGACCCTCCACAAAAATGCCTGGGCACATCTGCGTTTTTTCTGACACCACCAGAAAACAGCAAGTTTCCACCCAGAACCGCTGGCTTCCTGTCAGTTAAACAGCTGCTGCACTGCGACTACAATCTGTACACATTTTCTGTTTCTATTACCCATCACACATGTGGTTCAGTAATTGCTCAATTAGCCAATTCGCTGAATAGTGATCCATGCTAAATTAGGCACAAAAATAGTCACAAATTATGTGATTTTGATCATTAAAAAACCCATGCAAAATCAAAACTGAAATGTATGAGGGTGGTTTTTGCAAACCAAAACAAGGTGAAGAATTAGAACCAAAATCAAAACACGGGGGTCTGTGCACATCTCTAATATTAACTCTAACCCACTATTGTCGATAAAGTTACTTACAGAGAGCAAAAGATATATACAGTATACCTGCTGCCACCCCTCCCTGTCTCATACCACATCCCCTATATTTACCAGACCTACTGTTCTCTCATGGTGTTCTGTCTCATCTCCATTGTTGTGGTGGAAGCTACTCTCACTGCACATGGGGGATACTGAACAGACTTCTCCCTGATTTTCTGTCTGTCTGTCTGTCTGTCTGTCTATCTATCTATCTATCTATCTATCTATCTATCTCTCTATCTATCTATCTATATATATATATATATACTCCGTATATGTGTGTCACACTCGCGGCGCTGCGGCTGCCGCGCTTACCTCTCTGGGTGCGCTGAGTCCCGGCGGTCATCGCCCCCGGTGGGCTCCGGGTCATCGCGTCTTGTTGGCGCTGCCTCCGGCGGGTTCCCGGGGTGTGGGCGCCGCCATTGCGCCCGGCATCCACGAGAGCGTGGTGAGCGGGTGACATCATCGGCCCCTTCCGCCAATCGGGAGAAGGCGGGAAGTTCAAAGGCAGATGCCGTACAGAGCCCCGGCGCCTGAGTATCGTCTTTTCCAATGATCACCAGTGCTAGCAGCGTTCAGCGTGTTCTCAAGCTGAACGTCTCCTGTGTTCCAGCGTTGCAGAGAATCTTTCAGTGGGACATTCCCTGTGCTACCAGTGTTACAGAGTATCTTTCAGTGGGACATTCCCTGTGCTACCAGCGTTACAGAGTATCTTTCAGTGGGACATTCCTTGTGCTACCAGTGTTACAGTGTATCACTCAGTGGGACATTCTCTGCGTTACCAGCGTTACAGTGTATCTCTCAGAGGGACACCTCCTGTGCTTCCAGTATTACAGGATATCCCTAAGTGGAACGCCTCCCAAACTTCCAGAGTTACACTGAATCTCAAATCCTAATTTATTTCTTCAGCATCACTCACAAGTTCTTCATTCTTCTGTATGCTTCAACATCATTCTCAAATCTTCATTCATTTCTTCAGCATCGCTCACAAGTTCTTCATTCTTCTGTGTGCTTCAACATCGTACTCAAATCTTCATTCATCTCTTCAGCATCGCTCACAAATTCTTCATTCTTCTGTGTGCTTCAACATCGTTCTCAAATCTTCATTCATTTCTTCAACATCGCTCTCAAGTTCTTCATTCTTCTGTGTACTTCAGCATCGCCCCCAAGCCTTGCCCACAACTAATTCTTTAGCATTACACATGGGTTACATTGGCTAAGTTGTGCATGAGGAAAACCTACATACGGCCATCCCTGCTCCGGCCCAGCTGTGGTTCCTCTTCCCGATCATCAGAAGAACCCGCGAGTTCTCAACACTCCCAACCCAGGTCAGTGACAGTATACTCAGGCCACATGGACCCGGGGGATCGGAACCCAGAGTCAAGCGCCATCCAAAACTTGGCTTCCCGAGTTCAGAGTCAGGAGGCGGCACAGAGCCAGGTGATGCAGTATCTCCAGGAATTATCCGGCCGGCTGGATCAAATTCAGGCCTCCTTGGCTTCAGTAGTTCTGGCTCCTGCTCCAGTACCCACTCCAGTAGTCGTCTTCAGTAATGTTCAATCCTCGTCTGGAACCAGGTCACGCCTTCAGCTTCCCACTCCCTCTCGCTATAATGGGAATCCAAAGAATTGCCGTGGTTTTCTCAACCAATGCGAGGGGCATTTTGAACTTCTCTCACACAATTTCCCCACAGATCAGTCCAAAGTGGCATACATTATTTCCTTGCTTGAAGGTTCAGCATTGGATTGGGTGTCTCCGTTGTGTGAACGATCTGACCCATTGGTTTCCAGTTACACTAATTTCATCGCATCATTCCGAAGGATTTTTGATGAGCCCGGCAGAACGACCGCTGCTTCCTCGGACCTGCTCCGAGTCCGTCAAGGCTCCCGTTCTGTGGGACAGTATGTGGTTCACTTCCAGACCATTGCCTCAGAACTACGCTGGAATAATGATGCTCTCAGGGCCGCTTTCTGGAACGGGCTCTCTGACCGTCTGAAGGACGAGCTGGTCACTAGGGATCTGCCGGATCCTTTAGAAGAGTTGATCTCACTCTGTGTCAAGGTGGATCTTCGCATGCAGGAACGAGGTGCCAAACATAGTCGGTTGGATCGATCCAGATTCCGGCTCCTCCCGCCTAAGCAAACAGTTACCCCGAGTCCGGACGAACCCATGCAAATCAACCGATCCCGGCTGTCCCCGGAGGAACGACAGCGCCGTCGTGAGGGTAAACTCTGCCTGTGGAGCCGCATATCACTTTATCAAGTTCTGCAAGTCCCGTCCGGGAAACGGGCAGGCCTAGCTTGTTCCGGAGGAGTCAAGTTAGGGGTTACATCTAAATCTTCTCCGACAGTGGATTGTTTACTCTCCATGTCTCTGTTTTCTGAGTGTATAGCCAAACCTGTTAAGGCCTTGCTGGACTCTGGGGCTGCAGGGAATTTTGTTTCTCTATCTTGTGTTCAGAGTCTGGGTTTACAGTTACAGTCTGTCAAACGACCTATTACGTTGACTGCCATCAATGGTACCAAAATATCTAATGGTCTTATTACAAGTCGCACAGAGCCAATCAAGTTGCAGGTTGGAGCTCTGCATCAATAACATTTGGAGTTTCTAGTAATTCCGGAGATGCCTCATGATCTTGATCTTGGTCTACCTTGGCTTAAAATTCACAACCCTCACGTCGACTGGAAGTCGTCACAATTATTGACCTGGAGTTCATTTTGTCACTCTAGTTGTCTCACTCCTGTTTACCCGCTCCATGCATCTTCCAAGTTGGATGAGGAGCTCTTCCGGAGGCCTATCGGGAGTTCACAGATGTGTTCTCGGAACAGGCGGCCGATCAGTTACCACCCCATAGACCCTGGGACTGTCCCATTGAGCTTATCCCAGGGAAAATGCCACCCCGGGGATGCACATATCCCTTGTCATTACCCGAGACCCAAGCTATGTCGGACTATATCAAATCTAATCTACTGAAAGGATTCATTCGCCCCTCTACCTCCCCGGCTGGAGCAGGTTTTTTTTCGTGAAGAATAAGGATGGGGGGTTTAGACCATGTATTGATTATCGTGGCTTAAACGATATCACTGTTAAGAACAAATACCCTTTGCCGCTAATCACAGAGCTATTTGATAGGGTGCGTGGAGCCCACGTCTTCACTAAGCTCGACTTAAGAGGAGCCTATAATCTGATACGTATCCGACAGGGGGACGAATGGAAGACGGCCTTCAATACCAGGGACGGGCATTACGAATATCTGTTAATGCCGTTTGGCCTCAGCAATGCCCCTGCCGTTTTTCAGGGATTTGTAAATTAAATCTTCCGAGATATGTTATACCAAAGCGTAGTGGTGTACTTGGATGACATTCTGATATTTTCTAAGAATCTTGCAGAGCACAGGGTACATGTCAAAGAAGTACTTCTTCGCTTATGTAGGAATCGTCTCTACGGCAATATTTCCAAATGTATCTTTGAGGTCCCTTCAATTCCGTTCCTCGGTTATGTCATTTCGGGTATGGAGCTAGGCATGGATCCGGAAAAACTCACTGCCATTCGGGACTGGACTCAGCCTCTCTCCTTGAAAGCGGTACAAAGATTCCTGGGCTTTGCAAATTACTACCGGAAATTCATTAATGTATTTTCTACCATCGTTGCACCCATTACTGCCCTAACCAAAAAGGGGTCTGACCCAAGTCTCTGGTCTTCCAAAGCTGTAGTAGCGTTTGCCCGGTTGAAATCAGCCTTTATGTCTGCTCCAGTACTCCAACAACTGAATTTTTCAAAACCATTCTTCTTGTAAGTCGATGCTTCCTCAGTAGGCATTGGTGCCGTCCTTTCACAGTACTCTTCTGATGGGAAGTTACATCCATGTGGTTTCCATTCTCATAAGTTCTCTCCTGCTGAATGAAAATACACCATTGGAGATCAGGAACTTTTAGCAATAAAATCTGCCCTAGAAGAATGGAGGTACTTATTGGAAGGTGCTAAACACCTAATTACTATTTACATTGATCACAAGAACTAGTTGTATATCAAGACGGCCCAGTGCTTGAATCCCCGTCAAGCTAGATGGGCGCTCTTCTTCACTCGGTTCTCGTTCGTTATTAAGTACCGGGCCGGGACTCTTAACGATAAGGCTGATGCTCTGTCTCATTCTGTAATGGCCTTGGATGAGTTGAATTCCTTTGAAAAGAGTTTAATTCTCAGTCCAGTCTCTATTTCAGCAGCTCCCACCTCTCTGGGTCCTCTTCTTGAGAGAATGTCTGTACCAGTTGAATTTCAACCAAAGTTACTGCAGTGGGCTCATATCTCCAAGTTTTCCGGTCATCCTGGAGTTCAAAAAATGTGTGAATTTCTACGAAGGTCATATTGGTGGGACACCATGAAGAAGGATATACAAGATTATGTCAATTCATGTCCTCAATGTGCTCGGCACAAAACTCTTCGTCTGCCTCCTGCGGGGTTGCTTCATCCACTGTCCATTCCGAAGAAACCCTGGACCCATATTTCTATGGACTTTATTACCGAATTACCCCTCTCCAAGGGTTACAATAAAATCTGGGTGATTATTGACCGCTTTTCAAAAATGGCACATTTTGTTCCGTTGACCGGTTTACCAACGGCTCCCAAGTTGGCTTTACTATTTATTCGTGAACACTTCTGCCTGCATGGGTTGCCTCAGGAGATAATCTCTGATCGAGGGATACAGTTCACTGCAAGATTTTGGAGGGCCCTCTGCTCAGCCTTACAAATAAAACTCAAGTTCTCATCTGCTTACCATCCACAAACCAATGGGCAAACTGAACGTGTCAATCAAGATTTAGAGACTTTTCTCCGCGTTTATCTCTCTCCTTTCCAGGACGATTGGGTGGAACTGTTACCCTGGGCCGAGTTTGCCCATAATCATCTGTACCACTCTTCCACTGGTGAGTCCCCATTCTTCATTAATTATGGATTCTATCCACGAGTCTCAGAATTACCAATTTTTCCTTCGGAGGATGTTCCTGCTGCAGCTTCCACTCTCCGGCACTTCAGTCAATTCTGGAGTAGGGTTCATGCTAATCTCAAGAAAATCTCTGGCTGCTACAAATTCTTTGCGGATAGAAAACGGCGAGCAGCTCCTCAATACTCTTCGTTTAAGAGTACCCGCTATGAAGTTTGCTCCGAGGTTCATCGATCCTTACCCCGTTTTGCAAGTCCTAAACCCTGTTGTCTGCAAATTGGGATTGCCTTCCCACTTTCGGGTACCAAATTCTTTTCATGTTTCTCTCCTTCGTCCCCTCATTTTAAATCGGTTTAATTCAGAGTCTCCTAGCCCAACCTCGGTAGAGACTGAAGCTGGAACAGAATTTGAAATCAAAACTATTCTTGACTCTCGTTATCTTCACAAGAATTTACAGTATCTGGTAGATTGGAAAGGTTATGGTCCTGAGGAGAGGAGCTGGGTCAAAGCTTCTGAAGTCACTGCTCCCCGACTAGTCCGGATCTTTCATTCTAAACATCCAACGAAACCAGGGGCCACTCCTAGAGGAGGGGGTACTGTCACACTCTCAGCGCTGCGGCTGCCGAACTTACCGCTCCGGGTGCTCTGGGTCTTCCGGCGGTCGTCGCCCCCGGTGGGCTCCGAGTCGTCGCGTCTTGCTGGCGCTGCCTCCGGTGGGTTCCCGAGGTGTGGGCGCCGCCATTGCGCCCGGCATCCACGAGAGCATGGTGAGCGGGTGACATCATCGGCCCCTTCCGCCAATCGGGAGAAGGCGGGAAGTTCACAGGCAGACGCCGTACAGAGCCCCGGCGCCTGAGTATCGTCTTTTCCAATGATCACCAGTGCTAGCAGCGTTCAGCCTGTTCTCAAGCTGAACGTCTCCTGTGTTCCAGCATTGCAGAGAATCTTTCAGTGGGACATTCCCTGTGCTACCAGCGTTACAGAGTATCTTTCAGTGGGGCATTCCCTGTGCTATCTAAGTGGAACGCCTCCCAAACTTCCAGAGTTACACTGAATCTCAAATCCTCATTTATTTCTTCAGCATCACTCACAAGTTCTTCATTCTTCTGTATGCTTCAACATCGTTCTCAAATCTTCATTCATTTCTTCAGCATCGCTCACAAGTTCTTCATTCTTCTGTGTGCTTCAATATTGTACTCAAATCTTCATTCATCTCTTCAGCATCGCTCACAAATTCTTCATTCTTCTGTGTGCTTCAACATCGTTCTCAAATCTTCATTCATTTCTTCAACATCGCTCTCAAGTTCTTCATTCTTCTGTATACTTCAGCATCACCCCCAAGCCTTGGCCACAACTAATTCTTTAGCAATACACGTCGGTTACAACGGCTAAGTTGTGCATGAGGAAAACCTACATCCGGCCATCCCTGCTCCGGCCCAGCTGTGGTTCCTCTTCCCGATCATCGGAAGAACCCCCGAGTTCTCAACACTCCCAACCCAGGTCAGTGACAGTGATATTGTGGTGAGAGGGCATATATATATATATATATATATACATACACACACACACACACACACACACACACACACACACACACACACACACACACACATATTCTGATGGGATCAGCTCCTTCCAAGTGGGAAGAAAACAAGACCTGCACATTCTGCACCTGCAGTGGAGATTATTAATGCCAGGATTTCTGAATTGCACATCTGCATCAGGAGAAACAGATGTCAGGGTTCTCCAGCTCATCCAGAGACAGCAGCATCCCAGGATGAGGTACTGTCACAGAATGGTGGGCTTATTGTAATGAGCAATATCAATGTAACATTGGCAATGTCAGTAGCATTACAGGAAAAGATGTGAAATGTCAGGAGGTAGAGGCAAGGTCATTATAAACACTATGGTCAGGCATGGGTTTCAGTGGAGGACAGGCAGCGGGAATGGATATGACGTGCATCAATGTATATTTTACCAATTTCAGTAGTGTGCAACAATTTGCATGCAAAAAAAAGTTCAGAAGCAAACCAACATATGACTGTGTGACACACCAAAGAAGTGCACACACACCAAATATACAGAACATAAATATCAATACATTAGAATGTCAAGAATAGAATAGTCAATAGGTTAGAGGATTAAAACGAATAATAAACTACACAAAAGAGGAAAGTACTGCACTAATGCAGTTAAACAGAATGCTACTGAATTAAAGTACCAGACCATTAGTAAAATGAGGTGACACTTATATTACATTGTAGAAGCATGACATTGTATAACTGCAGCTGGAGCAAAGTCTGCTTCTACAAATGGCATACAACTAACTTGAATAAATGCACTGGATAATATACCATACCTTTAATATTCTGCTATGTTCTTATTGATAATGTATACCATATGTTGCTGCAAAACTTCCTCCTGTAGGTTCTATAAAATGCTAAAACAATAAGGACCAATGTCTCAAAAAGAAAAATAAACAGCAATGGTATCACAAATATTAATCCAAATCTGAAGATGAGATCAACTGGGAAAAATAATTTGAGTATCAGTCACAAATAATAGGGGTAATGTACTAAGCCTTGGAGAGTGATAAATTTAAGGGAGCTAAAGTACCAGCCAATAAGCTCCAAACTGCCTTGTTAAAGGCTATGTTTGAAAAATGACAGAAACTGATTGATTGGTAGTTTATCTCTCTCCACTTTATCATTCACCAAGGCTTAGTACATCTGCCCCAAAAATGGCAAATATTTAAAATATATTAAAATAAATAATTAAGTGGCAGATGATGTGGTCATTCTGGCTGAACTGTTTCATCACACTTTTTCCTGCACCTCTTCCATGTATGGGAGTACAGTCTCCAGGACCTCAGGTAACCCTGACACTGTTGACTCTTGATTTCTTGATATTCTTGATATTATGCCTGTTTAACAACTGTCCTCCAATAATATGTTTCTTCATCTCCAGTTTGATTTGCATTACAATATTTGTTATTTCTTTCCTACCCCATATTCTTTTTTATTTTTAAGTACTCTAGTTGTCTCTAGTTGCCTGCGTCATCGGATTTCTATTTTCTTACATAGTTTATTATTGCCTAATTTGTAAATGTTTGTATATTGGTCTCATGGGAGGGATTTGTGCAGCCAACCCCCAAATATTAACCATTTTTCCATCCTCTGGCCCTACAGCTACCCAGTCTCATGTGCTTATTACTCCCCCCACAGTTTTCTTCCCTGTACCCCTTTTCCCTTCCCCTCCATCCATGATACAAGTGTTCCCTTGAAGTTATTAGATTCATCCTCTGTTCTATTCTGCTTTCCTTTTTTAATTTAATCTCCCGTGGTTAAACTACTTACCTATAAGGTAAAGGGCCTCAAATTCCACCACAAGAGATGGTTGGCATTGTCTACTCTTCACCAATATAAAGAAAATATTGTGGCACTCCAGGAGACACACTTTTTTCTGTAGCACCGACTTATTTTAGGGATCATTATTACCCTACCTGATATATGGCTAATGGCCCCCTTAAATATAATGGTGTAGCCATTTTCTTCACACACTAACACTCCATTTACTCTTACTCAAAAAGTGGAATACAAAAATGATTGGTATACAGATGTGTCCACATATATCTAGCCTCAATACATACATGCAGTGGGAGATGTCTAGCGTGAGTAATATAACAAGTCCTATCCAACTCCAATAGCATTGGATGGTGTAATGATTAGCATTACTACCTCACAGCACTGAGGTCATGGGTTCAATTACCACCATGGCCCCAACTCTGTGGAGTTTGTATATTCGCCCCGTACTTTGTGGGTTTCCTTCGGGTACTCCGGTTTCCTCCCACAATCCAAAAATATATTGGTAGGTTAATTGGCTCCCAACAAAATTAACACTAGCGTGAATGTGTGTGCATGTATTTGTGGTAGGGAATATAGATTGTAAGCTCCACTGGGGCAGGGACTGATGTATATGGGCAAATATTCTCTTTAAAGTGCTGCGGAATATGTGTGCGCTATATAAATAACTGGTAATAATAATAATAATAAATTGGGTGCCTGATTTTGCTGAATATGTGTCTTAGTTGCAATGTGATGTGACTAGGGGACACAGAGAGACTGTGCTGATTAATTTGATATGCAACACTTTGATTTGCACACAGTGTTATTATACTATATATATATATATATATATATATATATAAATAGTGTAATAACACTGTGTATGTCATATATCATTGGTGGCAGTGGACTTGTGCTGCACCATATATACATTTCATAGATACTGGTGACAGTTGCAGAGAGAGCCAGAGTGAGACATCTGGAAGTGATTTGTAATATCAGAGAAAGAGGGGCAGAGTGAGAAAGAGAGAGAGAAGAATGAGGTAAAGATTGTACAGGAAGCTAGCTGTGCAGAGGGGTATTTGTGGTCTAACTTACAGGGGGAAGCAGTGAACTAGTTTGCTAGGTGCTACAGCATCTGTGAGGCAGCTCTATGTGATGGCAGCTGAGGAAGTGTCTCTACAATGACTGCAGTACTGTGAGGAGGTACTTGGGGGCTGGAAATAGGGGGACAGGTTCCAGTTCTACCTCCCACTGGGAGGCAACTAATTCAGAAGAGATAAAAATGATCTTCAACCAACTAATGGCAGACTGCAGTGAAAGAGAGAGTTATCTTTAGTATCTCAGTGCTACGACGCTGCCATCTATGATGTTCAGGAGTGCAGTACCTTTGGGAGGCCAGGGGTGCTGCTGTTATGTCTCTCATCTGCAGTACCTCTGAGCAGCCAGAGGTGCTGCTATTGGAAGAGCAGTCCCAGCTGGGGTAATCAGGTGGAACATGCTCTCTCCTGATTACCTTTTCCAGCTGCAGCACATTGTGTGTATTTGTGTGTGCTCTAGTGATTGGCCCTGACCTATGTTAAGTATGAGCTAGTTCTGAGAGTCAGGGCCAGCAATAGTTTTGTTACAGCTCATGTTAACTTATGTTGTTCCTAGTCTGTTCCTAGCCAGTTAATTTGTCACAGTTTTGGAGTCCTTGTTTGTTTGGTCCTGTGCCGGAATCCCTGCCGTAGCCAAAGTCTTGAACCTTGCCTGCACCTAATTTAGTGACTGTTTTCCTTGCCATCCATGTGTTCAGGTGAAGTTAACCTGATTCTGTATGCCTATGTCATGTTTCTTCAGTTATCCTGTATTCCTTATTTGGAATTATGCTTAAATACAGTTTTATTTTAAACCATCATCACCTGTGATCTGTGCAACTCCTGTATTTATCCGTGTAACCATCATCCTATTATCTGTAGTCTGCAACTCCAGCATTAACCCATCAAACACCGTAACATTATAGCTGGCCATAAACAGACTTGCTGGAGTTTAAAAGAACATGGATTCTGTTTCTGTCAGTCCTGCTAAGGATCTGGTAAGGGAGATTCTGATCTTGACTGAAAGACTTGTTAAAATATCCCTGCAAGGTAGAACTCAGAAGCTAGTCCTAGCTTCAGAAGCGGTATCCGATTTTCAAAGTCCAGGAGCCACGTCCGAAGTTCTGAATCCAGGAGCCGCCTCCAATGTTTTGATTCCAGGAGCCACATCTGATGTTCTGAATCCAGGAGCTGCGTCCGATGTTCTGAATCCAGGAGCCGCGTCCGATGTTCTGAATCCAGGAGCCACATCTGATGTTCTGATTCCTGGAGCGGCGTCCGATGTTCTGATTCCAGGAGAGGTTTCCGATGTTCTGGCCACAGGAGCGGCGTCCGATGTTCTGGCCACAGGAGCGGCGTCCGATGTTCTGGCCACAGGAACGGCGTCCGATGTTCTGGCTGCAGGAGCGGCATCCGACATTCTGAATCCAGGAGCTGCGTACGATGTTCTGATTCCAGGAGCCGTGTCTGATGTTCTCATTCCAGGAATGGCATCCGATGTTCTGACCATAGGAGCCATGTCCGATGTCCTGACCGTAGGAGCCGTGTCCGATGTGCTGATTCCAGGAACGGCATCCGATGTTCTGACCGCAGGAGCCATGTCTGATGTTCTGACCGCAGGAGCCATGTCTGATGTTCTGATTGCAGCAGCTGCATCCGATGTTCTGATTCCAGGAGCAGCATCCGATGTTCTGACCGCAGGAGCCATGTCTGATGTTCTTATTGCAGGAGCTGCATCCGATGTTCAGACTCCAGGAACTATGTCCGGTGCACAGGTTGCAGGAGGGGAGTATGAGGTGTCGACCCCGGGAGGGGTCTCTAAAGTTGCAGCCGCAGGAGGAGTCCCGAGAGCTATAGACCCAGGAGGGGTCTTGAGAGTCATAGCTCCAGGGGTGGAGGTTCTGCTTTCCCTTGCCTCGCGGCTTGAGGTTCCCTTTGCCCTTGCCTCGCGGTTTGAGGTTCCTTTGCCCTTGCCTCGCAGCATGAGGTTCCCTTTGCCCTTGCCTCGTGGCATGAGGTTCCCTTTGCCCTTGCCTCGCGGCATGAGGTTCCCTTTGCCATTGCCTCGTGGCATGAGGTTCCCTTTGCCCTTGCCTCGCGGCATGAGGTTCCCTTTGCCCTTGCCTTTGGGCATAGGGAGGTCGCCGCAGTGTCGGCAACAATTTTGTGTGTGTTTTCTTCCAGGATGGTCCAGTCACCCAGTGTGCCTAGAGATCCAGCTGAGGTCTGCCGAGCCCGAGGGGTTCACGAGGTCTACCGAGCCCGAGGGGTTCACCGAGGTCTGCCGAGCCCGAGGGGTTCATCGAGGTCCGCTGTGCCTGGGAGATCAAAGATTTCTGTTCTACCCGAGGTTTTTTTTTTCTTTATCTGAATTGACTGTTGTCCCAACGGAGCAATATGTGAACTGTTGCCTCGGAGGAGCGTCTGGAATCCGCTCCTTAAAGGGGGGGGCTATGCTACGACGCTGCCATCTATGATGTTCTGGAGTGCAGTACCTTTGGGCAGCCAGTGGTGCTGCTGTTATGTCTCTCACCTGCAGTACCTCTGAGCAGCCAGAGGTGCTGCTATTGGAAGAGCAGTCCCAGCTGGGGTAATCAGGTGGAACATGCTCTCTCCTGATTACCTTTTCCAGCTGCAGCACATTGTGTGTATGTGTGTGTGCTCTAGTGATTGGCCCTGACCTATGTTAAGTATGAGCTAGTTCTGAGAGTCAGGGCCAGCTATAGTTTTGTTACAGCTCATGTTAACTTATGTTGTTCCTAGTCTGTTCCTAGCCAGTTAATTTGTCACAGTTTTGGAGTCCTTGTTTGTTTGGTCCTGTGCCGGAATCCCTGCCGTAACCAAAGTCTTGAACCTTGCCTGCACCTAATTTCAGTGACTGTTTTCCTTGCCATCCATGTGTTCAGGTGAAGTTAACCTGATTCTGTATGCCTATGTCATGTTTCTTCAGTTATCCTGTATTCCTTATTTGGAATTATGCTTCAATACAGTTTTATTTTAAACCATCATCACCTGTGATCTGTGCAACTCCTGTATTTATCCGTGTAACCATCATCCTATCATCTGTAGTCTGCAACTCCAGCATTAACCCATCAAACACCATAACACTCAGGTGAAAGAATCATTCTGAAGCAATCTCTATTCTGGACCACATGCATCCCTACACTCTTATTATGCACCATTATATTTGCACACAACCAAAAGTGCAGTAATAATTAGATTGGAAAGCAACTGAGGTTACTGATATGGATGGAGTGTATTAAAGAAAATCTGAGAGAAAGGAAGTGTGAGAGATTGCTCCTGTCAGAATGATACAAGCTGTTGCACCACACGACAGCTCATATTTAAGCTCTACTGACCCAGAATACAAAAAGATTTTGGCTACTAATGCCATCTTAGCCCTAAACTTATTGTAAAATGGTTAATGTTATAGTACCAGCCAGCTAGAGAGGGGTTATCAGTGAGCATAACTATTAATTAAAATAAATTGCATAACTATGTTTAAAGGGGGTCAATCCGACCCGTTCGCTCGCTTCGTTTTAACACAGCAGAGCGAACGGGTCCCTGCTGCGCACGCGGGACGGCCGAAGCCCGTAGCAGGATAGCGATCGCCTCTGCCTGATTGACAGGCAGAGGTGATCGATGGACATGAGGGGGCAAAATGGCGGCATTTGGCCGCCGTTTCATAGGTGCGGTCCGGTCAATGCAGGCGTGGCAGGACCGAACGGGGGGCGGGCCGCAGCGGCTGCGTGACGTCGTATGCAGCCGCTGCGGGCCAGGGAGTGAGGAGTAGCTCCCGGCCAGCACGCTAAAGCTGCGCTGGCCGAGAGTTACTCCTGAAGTGCAAAGACATTGCCGCAGTGCGATGCCTTTGCACTTCTGCGAGGGAGACCAGACTGACATGCGGGGTGGACTAGCCCCGTGCTGGGCGTCCCCCCGCATGTCAGGAAAGATGATCGTAGCTGTGCAAAATATTGCACAGCTACGATCAACTCGGAATGACCCCCAAAGTCTCTTTGGACACTGATGCAGATTCAAGTGAGAACTATACTTTCTCTCCATGAGGAAAAAGTTGTTCATCATATAGTATATACCAGTTGAACTACAGCTGAGCATATCATTTGAGACAGGATGTGCATAATCAGGATTTGACTCAAGAGGAGTAGTGAAATAAGAAATATGCAAACATGCTAAAACAACTTTGTTGTTTGCATCAAATTGCATTTAGGGGTTTATATTACTACAGTAATATATTAGCTCATTGCTTTGATCAATAAGAATGTGCACCACTGTAAAATGGCCATGCACAAAAACTATGAACAGTTAAACATTACAGGAGTAACTAAGTAGGTTAAAACTTTAAAGTAACTTTACAACACAGGTCATTGGGGGTAACATTACTAATGTATTCAAAGTTCTTGGATTATAGTTAGGATAAGTCAGTGATGGCTAACCTTGACACTCCAGCTGTTCTTGAACTATACATCCCATCATGCCCTGCTACAGTTTTGCTATTTGACCTTGCTAAAACTGATGCAGGGCATGATGGGATGTGTAGTTTAACAACAGCTGGAGTGTCAAGGTTAGCCATCACTGGGATAAGTAATAATGTAACAAAAATATAGAACAGGAATGTATAGACATGGTCCTTTTCATTGTTGTAGAGAGAGTGTATTAAACTATTTGTAATTGTGTTATACTTGCACTGTTATAACCGTGTTCAATTAAAGCTTGAAGACATGATGCAGTAATCTTGCTGTTTTAAATTATTGAAGAATGTATTACTATTGCCATTGAGCGTATCATTGCTAATGTAAATCTGTTGGGAAAGTGTACGGATGCATTTGGTGATTTACCATACCAGGTTCAGGGCACCTGCCTACTCAGGAGTGTTTGCAAGTCTACTCCAGGAAAGCAATGGTACTGCAGGCTTGGGTGGAAACACTACACAAGACAAATGTTAGAAATACAGTAGATAGGGCAGTCATCACAGGTACTGAGTACCCAGTTACAATGGCTAAACATCTATCCTTTAAACCCATATAAAATAATGATGGCCAAACCTTATTTTTTAACAGTCAGATGGAAATGTTGCTACCCTATATAATATATGCTATGCTTACCTGTAGAAAGGAAACTTTATTTAATTAGAGACTTATTACAGGTTGAGTATCCCTTATCCAAAATTCAAAATCCCACATTTTTGGTTCCCCTACTGAGATAGTGGCACATATACATATATATTATATTATATATCTATATAATATATCTATATATACACATAATATATAATATATATGTCATTATATCAGTAGGGGACCCAAAAATTTGGGATTTTGAATTTTGGATAAGCTGTAATACTTATTATTTGAAGAGTCAAATATGAATTTATATTCATCCATTGACCCATATCCCTTTCTGAACTGCATAATGCTTGCAGATCTTTTTGCTCTTGCAAGTAGAAAATATTCTGTCATTGGACAATTTTCAAAAATGTTAAACCATATCTTGGATAGGTCAGAATGTTGGCTGCAGCCCATTTAACAATCTGACATAATGTATGTCATGTTTATTATATTGAAAGCCCAAAATCTAGCCTGCATAATACCAGTTTCAGTGGTGTTTATACATTTTTAAAATTCAACCTTCATTAATATTGTAAGATTACCTGTAACTATGAGAGCATATTTCCTATTAAGAAGGGCTTTGTATGTGCCACCAGCAAAAAAATAAAAAAGACCCTTGGATTCACACTGGCAGCCATGCACTGAAGACAAAGGGGGTGATTCAGACCTGATCAACTCTGTGCGTTTTCGCACAGCAAGCAATCAGGTCATAACTGCGCATGAGTATGCACCGCAATGTGCACGTGTGTCGGACAACAACAACGGGCATCGACAGTCAGTGAGAGGATTTGTGCGAAAAATCCGATCGCACGGGCATTTGCAAGGTGATTGACAGGAAGAGGCTGTTTGTGGGTGGTAACTGACCGTTTAACTGGGAGTGTCCGGAAAAATGCAGGCATGCCCAAGCATTTTTAGGGACGGTGTGTGACATCAGCTCCCATCCTGATCAGCCTGTTCTCAACGCACTGTAGTAGTAAGTCCTGAGCTGCGCAGAGACTGCACATGGTGGATTTTTGCAGCTCAGTGTACACATTGGATCGCATACTTGCACAGTGAATTTACACTCCCCCTGGGGGCGGCGACTATCTGAAAGCAGGACAGCAAAGTTGCGGGCAGCGATCAGGTCTGAATCACCCTCAGAGTGCAGTATAAAAAAGCAACAGGACTTGAAGTAACAAAACACAGTATATCATCAATAAAAAATATTCAGGAGGAAACCCAGCTTTACGTATCAGAGAAAATACAATGGGGGTCATTCCGAGTTGATCGCTCGCTAGCAACTTTTTGCAGCGCTGCGATCAGGTTAAAACTCGGCAAAACTGTGCATGTGTATGCACCGCAATGCGCAGGCGCGTCGTAGGGTACAAAGAGGATCGTTGCTGGGCGATGGATTTAACAAAGAATCCATTCGCACAGCCCATCGCAAGGTGATTGACAGAAAGAGGGCATTTATGGGTGTCAACTGACCATTTTCTGGGAGTGTTTGGAAATACACAGGCGTGTCCAAGCGTTTGCAGGGTGGGTGTCTGACATCAATTCCGGGACCAAAACGTCTGAAGTGATTGCAGCGGTTGAGTAAGTCCAGAGCTACTCAGAAACTGCAACAAACTTTTTTGTGCCATCAGCTGCAAAAGCATTTGCACTCTTGCAAAGTGAAAATACACTCCCCCATAGGCAGCGACTATCTGATCGCAGCACAGCAAAAAGTTGCTAGCGAGCGATCAACTCGGAATGACCCCCAATGTACTGTACTAAATGAGTATACCTAAGCAGGTTTAAGGACTCAAAAATAAATGACATGTCCAATAGCAGGCAGACTCAATATCAGAAACAAAGCAAAGTACATCTGTAAATACTTATCCAAACCACACCCAAAATATCACAATGGTAAATTAATGATTTAGCAAGGAAAATATGTGTTCAGATATGTAAGACTTTCTCCTGATTGCCACAGGAGGACAGAAGAATTCAGTAAAAAAAATCAACTTATAGAATAAACTAAACAGAAATGTATTGACAGAATGCATTACCATTAAAGTAAACAAATATCTATTACTGAATTTAAAAAAAAACAGATTTATTGGCTGATTAGATACTTTTAGCAAAATCTCATACACAGAACCTGTTGTCATCAATTCATAAATGGTAGACAAATACACTTGATAAACAATCTAGTCTTGTATGGTTTATGAACGGTAAAATTTGCTTGGCTACAATAATATAAAGTTTCATAGTTAGTCACACTTCTTCTGTAAAGAAAGTTAAACGAAGGTGTCCATTTTATGGAGTTATTCCATTTAGTAGTAAAAATAATATGACTAAAGTAATTGCTTTTACATTAATTTTCTTCCAGGTTGTCAATTAAATAAATACTATGCTCAAAATAAACAAGCCTTTAAGATCTGTTAAATTTGATCAGTCTACCATTGCATATATGTTCTTCATAGCTGGGTGTAAATCAGTGCATATTTATGTTTTTTTGTTTGCTGAGTACAGTTTATTAGAATCTGTTGTGATAACAATTGACTAAATTGTAAAAAGTAATTACAGGTGGCATTTAGAGAGGAAAATATTCTAACTCATATTTCTGATTAATCAGCTGAAGAAAATATATGCTTTCTCAGCAGAAAATGGGAAATAATCTTTTATATCCAATTATAGTATTATCATTATTATTTAGATTTGTTTTGCAGTTTTACAGTAATACTGAGACATACGCTCATTTGGGGCTGAATGGAATTAAATGCATTCATGTATTTTGGGAATGGCAAAAGAGATTGCTATTATTGAGTAAAGATACAAGTAAATAGTACTTATGTGGATTTACATAAAGTGTATACCCATGAAAAATATAAAATTGTAATATTTCTGAATGCTTTTCCCATAAGACTTGCCTCTGCTGAAACTCACTTAATTAGTATGTGTCAAAATAATTTATGATGGGTAAGTACATGTGGAATTATTAATACCTATATGTGTCTCTGTGGAACAATTCTTTAATTCTTAAATTATAGTAGTTTATTTTCTCCTTTTACTCTCCTGATTTTTGTGTGTATAAATATTTGTTTGTAGCATGATGATATATTGGGTAACAATGTAATCATCATTTTTATTCTCTATCCTATGAGGGCCTTAATCTAACTCTTTGACCCATGAAAGTAGGGTAAGTCAGCTTTCTATGATTAGTAAATTTGCTAAAATTATTTTGTTGTGTTATTTTGATTAAACATTTACATAGTATTACCTTCTGAATGGCAATAATGCCTTCTTGGGTATCTTTATCAACTGAAATTTTAAATGCTCCATGTCCATCACCATCAACAATCTTAT
Organism: Pseudophryne corroboree; assembly: GCF_028390025.1. NCBI lineage: Eukaryota > Metazoa > Chordata > Amphibia > Anura > Myobatrachidae > Pseudophryne > Pseudophryne corroboree. Next base: position 594,316,472 of record NC_086448.1, read on the forward strand.
ATTCCATTTCTGCATTTAGTCCAATATCAGCATCTGCTGCTTTTATTTTGGTCACTGTTGAGCCCACAGGCAAAGATTCAGGAACATAGAACTGATCAGACTCTGAAGGAAGAAAGAAGGAAAGATAATCAAAATGTTAACATTTCTTTATCTCTTAGTGAAATATGAAGTTTATAACTAATTTCTCCTACACAATCCCAAATCTCTGTAGCAATATTCGGTGTAGGGTAGGGTTTTTTTTTCTATTCCAAACTAGTGATCTAAACAGTGTACAGATTGGATAGTTGTTAGTCCAATACAGAAATGTTATGCCCTCCGTACGCAGAGCCAGATTATGGGAGGGGCAACAGGGGTGGTCACCCAGGTCACCAGAGAAAGGGGGATCCCACACAGCAGGGTAATACAAAGCAGCACCCCCTCTCCATGCCACCACTTACCTACTATGTTATTTGACCTGGCACCTGGGACAACACCTGCAGCCACTCAGGCTGCATTCAGCACAGCGCAGAGCAGAGCGGCTTCCGAGTCCCCTCATCAGCAGCACATGACATATCACTCAGGACTCAGGATCCACTCTACGCTGTGCTGTATGCAGTGGCAGGTATTGTCCCAGGTGCTTAGGTTGCAAAGCAAGTGAGGTAAGGGATAGTGTGGAGAGGGGAGATGGCGGGGCACTAGATTTGCACTGTGCCATGTGGGGGGAGGGGGTAAAGAGGGGGTTGTGGACAGGGAAAGGGGTAATTTTTATTGGAAGGGACCCCCACAATTTTGTTGTCCCTGGGCCCCAAGATGCCTTTATCCAGCCTTGTCCGTATGAAAAGTAACCATACTAGGCATTCCTAGATTTCAGGGAATTAGAGAAATACATGATTTTATGGTTATTCTCTTGTCTATAAATGTAATCATACCATTATAAGACAATATAATACATTGCCAATGCTTTACCCAGATATTTAAATCAATATAATGAATGCAATGTCAATGTAAAAACTTCTTAGGTTTGTATGGGTGAGTTATCATTTTGAGAAGATTAGAGAACACTCATTGGTTTCCTATCAAATATTATTTTGCACTTCTCAAATGTGCATTCTATTTCAGCTAAAGTGCAACCAAGCCTAGATTATAATCTAATTTACATATAAATCCTACATGTAGTTTAAATAGAAATAAATGAGGTTCACATATTGATCTGTTATACCATGGGTCTTCAACCTGTGGCCCTCCAGCTGCTGCGGAACTACACATCCCACCATGCCCTGCCACAGTTTTGCTATTAAGGCATGGTAAAACTGAGGCAGGGCATGCTGGGATGTGTAGTTCTGCAGCAGCTGGAGGGCCACAGGTTGAAGACCTATGTGTTATACAATAATGCTCAATTAAGAGTAACATCTTAAAAAATCATACAATTTATAACTAGAGATGTGTGCTGGCCCATTTTGCTGGTTTTGTTTCTAGCCCATTGTTGGGTTTTGGATTCGGGTTTGTACCATTTCATATGCAGATGCAGCCACAGTCGCACACAGACTATAGGCATCCCGCATATCAATTAAATTAGCCACTTATGTGTCCGATTTGCATCATTTTACAAATAAGATACATTTTAATGGAAAAAATTGCACCTAAAGAGGCTGGTGCTGTCAAGTTACACCACAGTACGTCGTGACTTGAAGGGCTGTTTAACATGCAGGGAGGCTAGATGTAAGTGGACACATCTGTAGGCCAAAGGCTGGCTAAACTAAGCAACAGAGCAGTGGCACAAACACTTAGCAGTTATATCTGTTTAAAAATGTTTTACAAATTAGTTATGTACTAGCAATAACCTATCAAACCAACTCTCAGGTACTTTCAATAGAAAACAGTCAAATACAGAAATTTACTAAGAATCATGTGTGGAATATCATTGCTCTTAAGTAGTAGTAGTAGTTGACAAACAGAAAAGAAAAAACCCTAAACCATGTGTAAAATATCAACAGCAGACGTGGATGCCCCCCTCCCCAGGAGGGAGGAGCAGATTGGGCACCGAGAATAGGCATTATTCTTGTGCCCAAACTGTTCCTTCCTCCTGGGGGTCCTGTGCCAATGATGACTGGCACTCTGTGTTCTTGTAAAGCCCTGATCAATCACCCTTGTTATTAAGCTGCTCACTAAAAGTTCTGCGACTGCAGGACATAGTGCAGGCCAGATGTAGTGCAGGAAACAGAGCAGGTAAGATTCAGTGTGGGTTGAATACAGTGCGGGATACAGTGCAGGTCTGAAAAAGGTCAGATACAGTGTGGGTTACAGATCAGGTCAGCTACAGTGTGCCTCAGATACAGTGTGGGTTGGATACAGTAAAGGTTGGATACAGTGAGAGTTACAGTGCAGGCCATATACAGTATGAGTTGGATACAGTGCTGGATAAAGTGCAGGTTGGAGAAAGTATGGGTCAGATACAATTCAGGTCAGATACAGTGTGGGTCATATACAGTGTACCTCAGATACAGTGTGGACCGGATAAAGTGCAGGTTAGATACAGTACACATTGTATACAGTGCAGCTCGGATACAGTGTGGGTCATATACAGTGTATACAGTGAGGGTTACAGTGCAGGTTCAATACAGTGTGGGTCAGATACAATGTGTGGCAGATACAGTGCAGGTCGGATACAGTGTGGGATACAGTGAAGGTTAGATACAGTGTAAGATACAGTGCAGGATGTATACAGTGTGGGTCAGATAGAGTTCGGGATACTTTGCAGGTCAGATACAGTCCAAGTTACAGTGAGGGTCAGGTACAATGCACCTTGTATATAGTGTGAGTCGGATACAGTGCGGGATACAGTGCTTTATGGATACAGTGCATGTCAGATACAGTGCGGGTTGGATACATTTATGGTCACAGTGCAGGTCAGATACAATACACCTCGGATACAGTGTGGGTTGAATACAGTGCAGTATACAGTGCAGGTCAGATACTGTGTTCATTGGATAAAGTGCGGGTCAGATACAGTGCAGTCCAGATACAGTGAAGGTTACAGTGCAGGTCAGATACAGTGTGGGTTAGATACAGTGCGGCATACAGTGCAGGTCAGATACAATGTGGGTCTAATACAGTGCATGTTGGATACACCAATAGTGCACTTTTGTGACAGGGGGTGTTGTCAATGTCCTCATTTAAGGGGTGCCAGTGGTGTCCTCTGTGCGGGAGTGCTGGCAGTGTCGCCACTGCAGGGGTATGAGCTGTGTCGACACTGCAGTGGTACCAGCAGTATTCTCAGTGCAGGGGTACCGGCAGTGTTCTCAGTGCGAGGGTGGCAGCAGTGTGTACAGTGGTGGGGTGCCAGTGGTGTTCTCTGTGCTGTGTCAGCAGTGCTGGGGGTGGCCAATATCTCCCATGTGCTCTGCCGTGCTGTGCCCATTGATATCTATGGGGAAGTGCTTATTGGTTGAGAGCCTTGAGAGATGGCACTCTCTGCCAATCAATGGTCATCTTATTGAGTTCAATGGGACTATGAAATTGGTGCCAAATCCAAAACCCGCAAGAGCAGACCGGGGGAGGATGACGTTTTGCCTCATTTTGGGATCTGAGGTAGACAGGAAGATCGGTACCCTGTCTCAGATCTCCTTGTGATCCAGAAGTTTGGCTGGGGTTGGTTCTCTGAGAACCAGTCCCACTCATCTCTATTTATAATAACCTAAAGGTAAAATAAAAGTGGGAACATCTAGTATCAAACAGATATAAGAAGAACATGAGATACAGATTTGTCTGTATACACCTATTCTTTTGGTGCTATATGATGCAAGACACATGACGTGACTTAGATGCCCCGCCACAGGTATTAATTTTGAGATTTACTTTCCTAAATTTAGCATTTTATTAGCATAGTAGCTGCATACAAAGTCTCCTACTGTGTACTAGATATTTAGGATTAGTATTTTAGTTGCAAAGGAATTGGTATAAAACCTCAGATTAAGCACACAATGCATGACGCAGTTCACTCATAATGGACGTCCATCTTTTGCCATTTTACACGTGTTTCCATCCGAGTCACATACAGTAGCTCATGTATTGCAAGTGCTAGTGTCCAATGTACATTGTCATTTTGTCACATTAGCAATAAGACATTTGGTAAAATAGTTTATATTGAGGTGCATTGTCTGTGGGGAGTCAAAAATGTCTATTTGGTGCAATTTGAGGATAGGTGTATATGTACACATCTGTAAAGAAACAAATAACTGATAACCTACTTTCAGGGCCATAACAAATGGTATGTGACTGGTGCCACACCCTAAAGTGTAAGACTGAGAAGGTAGAATGTTCCTGCCCTGACTGAAGCCCTACCTTGTAGGGTGCCAGGAGGTCTCGCACTACATAGCAAGGTATAGGGCATATCCAGTACCCATTTTGCTGCTCCAGTACTCTCTTGGAACTTGATGTCACATGGGGGGAGAGGGCATGATTGCTGCATGCTTAGGGGAGCCAATGTAAAGTGAAAACACAAGGGATGTATAATAAAAAATGAAGTAGTAAGGCAGATTACAACCATTTGTCCCTGTATGTAACTGTGTTAGATGATAAAATTAAATATTTGAGAAAATTTGAGCTTACTTAGAAGGTCAAAGGCAAGCCATGGGAGAGCTCACATTTGCTGTAATATATAATTGTAGGCTAGGCATATTAATTAACATCTACAATATAAGATGGCTATAATGTGTTAGGCCATTTCTGGAGAATTCCCCCTCGCCTATAAAAAAAAAGTCTATAAAGTCATTGTGGTGGACTACAAACCAATAACAGTTTGCATTCAGTTACAGGGCATTCAGCTACAATATGAAATTATCTATGGCTTCATTACATGAAACTTTAAAAATGACACTATGTAGCAATCTTACAAGGTGCTATCTCATATTATGGAACACAATAATGAATATTATGAAAATGCTATGTAAGAGCTGTTGTTAAATATCAAATAGCACTATTTTTCTAATTATTTCAGTTGTTAAGAATTGAATAGTTTTCAGAAAACCTACGGTAGTATTCATAGCACTTTCTAATATCACATTTACATGCATTTTCATCTGCATTTCAATATGCCCTACAATCATTGTTAGCACTGTCTTTCCTTTTATTTTTAATCCCTGCAACTATGTTCTTTATCAAGGATTTTTTCAAAAGAATATGCAGAATTCAGTATTTTCATCTTGACCTTTTAGTGACAGCTAAGTCCATTATCCATTATAACAAAAGTTTTCATCACAGATTTCCATATTGCAGCTAAAAGTTAAGATTGCCAAAGTTTTTGAATAGAGCCTGCAGTATATTTCCCTGCCACAAAATATTCAACAGTATTAACTTAACTATACATGTAGCTTTACATTATGTATAATTAGAAGTTATATTTAACACATACTTGCCTACCCTCCCTCATTCTGCAGGAGACTCCCTGAAATAGTAACAATCTCCCTGACTCCCTGAATAGACCAGCAATCTACCTGATAGCACATTATCCCCATTATGCAGCTGTTACATTCTTGGGGGTAAAAAAAAATAAATTAAAGATATATACATTCAAATGGGATCATCAGTGACATTTCCCTGCATTGGTTATAAGGCACAATGATCCCTATGGCTACATCCATTTTAAATAAGGTTTCTCATGGCCACTTACAGTATATGGAACCTCTTGAAAACCACAATACACGAACAACTCCTGCAAAATATCAATGTCTTTATATCAACCGTTAGATCTTATGAACTTTGGGGCTTATTTATATTTGGATACAAGTTATTTTCATGACGTGCCTCTTAGATGCAGCAGTACACATCCGCGCTAATAGGTGCTACTTTCATAATCTCCCTGAAATACTTTTTCAAAAGTAGGCAAGTACTGTATGCTTTAACATACAGTACGATAGGCTTACAATAACATCCCTTTAAACAGGGATGCTCATTCTGTGGCTGATGAAAACCAGGGGAAATGTAGGCATTGTCAGTCAGCCCAAGAACCTGTGTAATTTATTAGTGTCCTTGTTTAAAGGGATAGTATGGTAAGCTTTCCATAGGGGCACCAATAAAGAAGCTTTTTTGACATGATGCAAATAAGTTCCGTTTGACATAATGGCAAGTTCTCACTCTATGCATGATGCACATGTGGACATGAGGAAAATGTTTGTCCATACAAGACCGTTTAGTTACAGTAAAACTGGAAAAAATAATAATGACTCCTCAGACTTTATGTACCATATTAATTATTTCATGGCCAAACTATTATTACAACAACCTTCATGATCAGGTATTTTGTTATGTTTTGTTTTCTTGTGTCTGTTTCATCAATTATAACTTCATTTTTTTTCTAATTTACCAAACAACATTTTGCATAGTTTTTTTTCTTGTAACAGATAATGATTTATTGCAGATTGTATATTATGTTATGGAATATGAGCCTGATGAGAGATGAACTCAGAACATACAGTACAGCAGCTGCATCATTAGACAGAGTGGCTGTGCTACATATGCTAAAACTGCAGGAGGTGTCTTGTGTAAAAAGATGCCTCCTGATTGCTTCTGTGATCTGCTGTTGCATCTGAAGATACAGCATTGAGACATCTGTGAGAATATTGGTCATTTGAGTATCCCCCAGGTTAATAAGGTTGCCCATTTTTTTTCACGCTGACGGGGCTGCATCAGAATTCTCAAACCCTGGCTTTGGCATGCCTTCAAAATTGGTCTGACATGCCACTGTTTTGTAAAATGGTCTCCTTCGCCGACCCCTCCCTGCCCCAAAACAGTTGCAGACTGTCACTCACCCAATGATGCAGTTTAACAAACATGGATTCTATTGATGGTATTTGATGGGGAATATTATACCAAATTTGGTGAACTGTATCTTACAGTTTCAAAAGGTTTGATGGCAGCCACCCTGAAAAGTTGTGACAATGCAAGAAGGATCCATGCATTTGTGCTGTTGTCTTCATATCCTCACCCTATCATCTGCATATTTAAAAAAAAAAGTGATTCATCAGACCACATGACCCATTTCCAATAATTTACTATCCAATTCTATAGTTCCTGAGTAAACTGGAGGCATTTAACCCTGTTTGCAGCAGTCAGAAATGGTGAACAGACAGGCCTTTGACTTCTATGGCCCATACACTGTACTGTAATGTACGTTGTGTAGTCTTTATTGAGCTTCACTATGAATTGGACCCTAAATACAGATTAACCATAGTTTGATGCAGTCACCTTTCTGTGGGTTTTGCTCGAGCATCCAGTAGCCATTTACAAACACAGGCCCTGCTTCCGACACAGTTTTTTTCTTATCTGCTGGTCCACTCTGTGTACACTTTAACAACTTCCACCCTGAGAGTGCCAAAAATCATTCCATGTTCAAAGGTAATCAGGTCAATGTAATTTATCCATTATTTCACAAGTGTTATGATTTACAATGAATTTATACTGTGTGTGTGTGTATGTGTGTATGTGTGTTTAATGGTGAAAGCATGCAAGCACCACAGAAATAAGGGAGCTGATGGCTTTATTGAAAACACACAAGGTGGTGCTAGGTGAAGCAGGTTTTATACAGTTAACACAGGCACTCGACTCGGAGTATACAGGATTCTTGCAGTTGATACATACACTAGAAGAATGGAAGGCTAATACATACAGTAGGTAGACAAGGAAGTGTATAGATCCAAGATGCAATGGATATTTTTTTTATCATTTTTAATGTTATTTCTCAGGAATCAAACCAATAACTCTAAATATATCCTGTGAGCTTGATGTTATCAAGCTGTTGGTGAAACGTACATCAGCAAGCGTCACTTATGGGCTCTCGAGCAGCATCCACGAGACCCAGCATCTGAGGGACAGAGCTCTGGAGTTACCACAGCACTACTTGATAGCCTGCTATAACAGAGGGGATCATATTATATTTTATCACACTGTCTGCTAGAGACAGCATCTAAAGGTATTCAGTGCATCATCTGATCAAATGTTAAACCTGATGCTGCCCCTGCAATATGAATACACAACAGGCCGACTGTAGTTTTGAAAGTAGAAGTGTATACAGTATTACTGGTCTTTTCCCTTCTATCTTCAATGACAGAATCACGCTCTCATTAATTCATTCACTGCTTTAACAACAAACAAGTTAACAGTAGAAGTAAACCTTGTCATATGGCTAAGGATCTCTTTTTACTTTTTATTGTGTATCTAGTCTATTGACCACAGCCAATACTTGCATATATTATGAGCTGCATGAGTATCTCTGAGATGCTATTACAAAGTGTGAGTTACAGTATAATTATTACATTTAACTGACTATCCCTAAGCTGCATATCCTCTGATATGAACACCTGTAATGATTTATACAATTTAATATTACACTGAAAAGTTAATATTACATGATTATTATTATTACACTGTAAAGTTTTCTACTATATTTCTATGATATTTTAACCATTTATTTAATATAAGAACTTAACCACGCATATTGAAATTGACACCTATACTGTTGTACTATAAATATTGCTTTCACAAATATTTATACATAATTATTTAAAAAAAAACATGTAATTGATGTTACAATTAATGTTTACAAGTTATGTTTTAAATATATTCCATTTAAAAGTGAACCTCAAAAGGAACCTAGTGTACGACTAGCTTTTGGCCAATCCTTTTTGAACCACCCCTCTGTGTATACACTAAAGCATAGCAGATACTATAGTTCACTGTAGCATAAGGTTCATAAATCAAAGAATTGCAGCACACGGGAAACACTGGGATTTAGCAGGTAACTCTCAGTAGCATTATGTATGTGAGTCAATCAATGGCAGAATGGTAACCTGATTAATGACAGCAGTTCCTTGGCTTGGCATGGAATAAAAAAGCTAACAGGAAAAGAGTTCCTTAGCTTAGCAGGCAGAAACATGACAGTAACTTTAAGAAACATTAATGACCCAGCAAAAAATGCTGTAACCAGGCACACTTAAATACTGTAAGAAGATGTAATGTGAAAACCATAATAGTGATTAGTTTTAAACATCTGAACCCTGGCCACAAAAAAGACTGTAAGTTCAGCATCTGTAGAACTTTCCAGAACTGCAAATTACATAACCAGAGAACTGGCAACCCCTGGTGTCAAGGAATCATACTGCAGGCCGACAACGCAAGTTAGATATACTATAGTTCTAACAATCAAGTTGATCGCTAGCTGCTTTCAGTCGCAGCGTGGCGATTAGGTGAAAAAGCGGCATTTATGCGCAAGCGTGTGGGGCGCAATGCACACGAGCGACGTACTTTCACACAAAACTATGCAGTTTCACACAAGGTCTAGCGACGCTTTTCAGTTGCATTGCTGATCGTTGAATGATTGACAGGAAGTGGGAGTTTCTGGGCAGAAACTGACCGTTTTTGGGGAGTGTGTGTAAAAACGCAGGCGTGCCCGACAAAAACGCAAGAGTGGTTGGGGAAATGGGGGAGTGGCTGGCCGAACACAGGGCCTGTTTGTGACGTCAAAACAGGAACTGAACAGTCTTAAGTCATCACTAGCTAGGAGTAAGTTTCAGAAAATGCACATTCTTTTTTTGGAGCAGTTCTGCGATCCTTTCAATCGCACTTCTATTAAGCTAAGATACACTTCCAGGGGGCAGCGGCTTAGCGTTTGCACTGCTGCTAAAAGCAGTTGGTAAGCGATCAACTCGGAATGAGGGCCAATGAGTGATATACTTTATTATTCTCTGTATAACTTTGCCTTCCTATACTTATACAGATTCAGACTTAATGCCAGCATTATTTGTGGAATAGCTACTTTGCATAAAATCACCTAGTGGTCATAATAATGGGCTACTTAGTGCATATATATCTTGATTCAGTGTATGGCAATTAATAGTCTATAGGTGTCTCCTGTACAGTACTTCTTCACTTGGTGTTGACTATTGTACTGTGCATTTACATTTTTATCTACAGTAGTAATACATTGTATCTGATAAACTTGGTATAATATGATTTTCTTGTTTCCTTATTTTTAATCCATTGGATATTTGGAAATCTTTTCATTTTATGTACCTATGCAATTTGTGTTACACTGTGTCTTTTTGGGGATTTTCTGCATGAGAAGTTGCCTATCTGTTTATATATACCAAAACAGCTCAAGGCATTGACTCCATAAGATCTCTGTAGGTGTCCTGTGGAATCTGGCACCAAAACATTAGCAGTAGTTAATGTAAATTGAAAGGTGAGGCCTCCATGGCTCAGACTTGTATTTACATCACATACTGTACCACAGCTGCTCAATCAGATTGAGATTTCGGTAATTTGGAAGCCAAATCAACATCATGAGCACCATGTCAATTTTCTCAAACAATTCCCGAACTTTTTTGCAGTATTATAGGGTACATTATCTTGCTGAAAGAGGCCACTGCCATCATTGAATACCATTGTCATGAAGTGGTGTACTTGTGCACAGTAACATCCACATACATTTCAAGACCAAAGGTTTCCCAGCAAAATATTGAAAAAAAATCACACTGCCTTCTTCCCATAGTACATTCTGATGCCATCTCTTAACCAGGTAAATAATGCACATGCACTCGACCATCAACGTGATGTAAAATAAAATATAATTCATCAGACCAGTCCGCCTCCTTCCATTGATCTTTTTAATTCTGATGCTCACGTGCCCATTGTAGGTGCTTTTGGTGGACAGGGGTCAGTGTGAGCACTATGATTGGTCTGGCTATGCAGCCCTATATGGAGTAAGCTGCTATGCACTGTGCTCTGACAACTTTATATCATAGCCAGCATTAACTTTTAGAGCAATTTGTGCTACAGTTCCCTTTTTGGTGGACCAGACGGGCTAGCCTTCATTCCCCACACACATCAGTGGGCCTTGTGCACAGCTGACCCTGTTGCTGTTTCACCAGTTGTCCTTTCTTGGACCACTTTTGGTAGTAGTAACCACTACATACCAGAAATAACCCAGAAGACCTGCCAATTCAGAGATGTTCTAAACCAAAGTCCTCTCTTAAAATGCACATCCAGATGTCTGGCCATTACAACTTTTTTCGTGTACAGTCAACAAATATTACCACATGCAGGATGTTGTACTTAGACATACTGCAATGTGCAATCTGGTTCCCACTGATTTTGCAACACTGTCTTCTTTAAGATGTGGTTGGAGTAGCATTACATGCATTAAAGTATCAATTATCAGGTACTTGGCGCATGTGCAGGACCCGTTCTGCGCATGTATGTAGAAGTCCTGTGACAATGGATGCAGATCAGTGATTGACAGTCTGATGCTGTTTGGGGGTGGGCGGGGCTGGCAACAGCCTCTGTTTCTCCAAATGTAGTCATGTTGCTGCCATTACAGGGGAGGTAAGAGTCCAGGATCTCCATCAGATGATGGAGATTTCCTGACCTCTAGGTAGCAGCTTAGGTGGCCTGCTTGCATGACCCCATGGGTCTCGCAGCTGGCCGATGGTGTCAGAGATTATCTGATACTGCATCCTAAGACACAGTTTGGATCAACAATGCACACAGGAGGCACAATGCCTCCTGCAGTGAAACCATGTAGTGATATCGCTGCTGCTTGTAAGCAGCAGTGATAGCAACTCCAACCACTTCTGAATTAGCCCCAATATACTATACCTTTATGTGAATTATACCAAGGGGCTAGGTCAGATGTGGTTGAAGTTGCTATAGCTGCTGCTTACATACAGCAGCGATTTCTCTAATATGGTAATGCAACAAGCGACATCATGCAGTATTGGATCTTCCCCGGAACTATCAACTGCCTGCATTACCCATGGGGTCGCGCAAGCTGGCCGCTGCAATACCTACCAAGAGGCCAAGAAATCTCCATCATCTGACGGAGATTCTGGCCTCATTGCTCCCTCTAAACATCGGTGACATGCCTCTGTTGAAATGGAGGCCATTGCCACCCACTCCCCTCCCGAATGGCATCAGACTGTCAATCACTGACAGTCTGATGCCAGATTGCTTCCGACGTCGCAGGACTGCACATGCACAAAGCACAGATAATCAGCACACAAAGCAACTCCAACCACATCTGAATTAGAAACATCAAATTTTACAGCAATTAAGAACTACTTGGCCCATCTAGTCTGCACCTTTTATTTATCTTTAAGGCAACCTCAACCCTATTTGATCCCTAATTACCCCCCCATGTGATGGCAATGTTGCCACCAGCTCTCTGACAACCACATAAATCATATATAGAAACTGCTGCTAACTAAACTCAGGATATATTTATGCAATGTATTCCTGGGATCCAAAGCTCTCACGAGAGATGAGGTAAAGTAATTGTTCCCCATGTTTGAAGCAGATATGACGGTATCTGCTGACCCCAAGTAGGCAACGGAAAGCAAAGGAGGAACAGAGATGGTAATACTGTAGCTACAATATGCAGTTAAACACTCTGGTTCTAGCAGCTGGTCTGAGACTAATCATATATCTGTGGATCAGTCCTTTTTTGGTGAAATGACACTAGTCATCATTGCAGTTAGTTGTTTCAACGTGATGGAAAGTTGATTATGTGGGATGTAGGGCACAATACCCTAAAACTGCAATTTCAGTACATATTTAGAATACTACAGCAGTCTTTTCCTGAATAAAATGTTTTTCAGTGTAAGTCAGGCTGTATATCAATATTTAGTTGTGTAAAGTTAATATAGCTATTACATATTATTTATTAACATTAATAAACACTAATGATGTTAATTAGATTAACATTAGCATTTACTAACATTTATACTGTATAATATAAATAAACCCAGTAAATTCACTCCCCACTGCAAATAATCTGCATTACACGTAGAGATGAGTGGGTTCAGTTTTACTCCATTTTACGCGGATTTACTCGGTTCTCAAAACAGCACCTTATTGGCTCACGGATGCAGGGCCGGCTCCAGGACTACTAGCACCCTGAGCGAGAAAATTTCAAAGTGCCCCACACCCTATGCGCGTGCCTGGAAAATACAATTAGCAGCCTTACAAATAACAGCCACAGTAGTGTTCCTTACACATAATGTCTCCAGTATAGTGCCAGATACAAATAATGTCTCCAGTATAGTGCCAGATACACATAATGTTTACAGTATTGCAATGCCAGATAGACATGACATGCCCCCCAGCAGTGCCAGCTACACATGACATGCTCCCCAGCAGTGCCAGCTACACATGACATGCCCCCGAACAGTGCCAGCTACACATGACATGCCCCCCAGCAGTTCCAGCTACACATGATAGCGCCCCAGCAGTGCCAGCTACACATGATATGCCCCCCAGCAGTGCCAGCTACACATGATAGTGTTCACTCTAGGATTTGTTTAGGTCAGGGTGCTGATCACGGGGAGGGCACATTTTTCATTTGGGAGGGCACATTTTTCATTCGGGAGGGCACATTTTTAAGTTAGAAGGGCAAAATTATGTACTTACTGTAATGCTTGGTTCTCCCCTTCCTGCGTGCTAAAGCATGGACAGTGCGCACCGAAGGCGCACAGCAAAAATTTAGGGACGTTGCTTCATGGGGAAGGGGCGTGGCCTCATAATAGTGGCAATTCACATTACAACACACAGTAGTGCAGCTAATACACATTGCACCAGGTAGAACCTCCTATACACACTGCAACAGGTAGAGCACGTTATACATATTGCGCACGTTCTACACATTGCACCAGAAAGCAGGTTATACACTTTGCGCCAGGCAGAGCATGTTATACACTTTGCGCCAGGCAGAGCACGTTATACACTTTGCACCAGGCAGAGCATGTTATACACTTAGCGCAAGGCAGAGCACGTTATACACTTTCTGCCAGGCAGAGCACATTACACATTTTGCACCAGGCAAAGCACGTTATACACATTGCACCAGGTAGAGCACTGAGACACATTGCACCAGGTAGAGCACTGAGTCACATTGCACCAGGTATTGCTCTGAGACACATTGCACCAGGTAGAGCACTGAGACACATTGCACCAGGTAGAGCACTGAGACACATTGCGCCAGGTAGAGCACTGAGACACATTGTGCCAGGTAGAGCACTGAGACATATTGTGCCAGGTATTGCACTGAAACACATTGCGCCACGCAGAGCACTGAGACACATTGCGCCAGGTATTGCACTGAAACACATTGCACCAGGTAGAGCACTGAGACACATTGTGCCAGGTAGAGCACTGAGACACATTGTGCCAGGTATTGCACTGAGACACATTGCGCCAGGTATTGCACTGAGACACATTGCGCCAGGTAGAGCACTGAGACACATTGTGCCAGGTATTGCACTGAGACACATTGCGCCAGGTAGAGCACTGAGACACATTGTGCCAGGTATTGCATTGAGACACACTGAGCCAGGTAGAGAACTGAGACACATTGCACCAGGTATTTCACTGAGACACATTGCACCAGGCGTTCTATATAACTTATTCTGGCAGCACTAAACTAAACTGCTAACAGCTGACTCTGCAAAGTTTACAGCTACTTACAAGGTAAAATGCTTTATCCCAGGACACACATGAGGGGGTGACGCACTTAAAATATGGGGAGCGCTGATCACCACACACTTGCGGAGCTGCTGTAAAGATGGCAACCTGTTGATTGATCCTCCCTGGCATCTCCTTTTAAAGATTCAGACATGCAGGAGGGCTGGGTTTGCCTTGGCCCTCCTGTGTGACAGCAACAGGTGGGGAGCGGGTCTCATCAGGTCATCAGCAGACCTATAGTCTGCACACAGAGGAGGGGTAGCTGCTGTCAGTCATCGTGTCAGCACAGCAAGGCTGAAACAGTGGTGTCTGACAGCAACGGGCAGGGAGCGGCAGACTTTAATGCAGGGAGACAGCGTGCTGTGTCAGCACGGCTTGGTCTGGTGGCGCACGGCTTGGTCTGGTGGCGCACGGCTGGGTCCGTCGTCGTGGTGGGGTCCAAAGGTCAGTAGTAAATGGAAGGGTGCACACAAATGGGCAGGGTATAATTCAGCAGTGTAAAAAGGGGCAGGGCGCAGTGCCCTGTGAAAGATGCCTAGCGGGAACACTACATGATATGCCCACCAGCCATGCCAGCAACACACGATATGCCCACCAGCAGTGCCAGCTACACATGATATGCCCCCAGGCAGTGCCAGCTACACATGAATTGCCCCCCAGCAGTGTCAGATACATATGTCTCCACAGTGCCAGATACATATATGCCCCCAGTGCCAGATACATAAATGCCCCCACAGTGCCAGATACATAAATGCCCCCACATGTCTGGAGCCAGCCCTGCACGGATGTCTCGTGTTTTGGATAGCCAATAAGATGCCGTTTTGAGAACCAAGTAAATCCAAGTAAAACCTAAACCCGCTCATCTCTAATTACAAGCAGTTCAATCAACTAGCATTAAAGGTTAAAGAAGACACCTACACTGGAGTAGATTCAGATCTGATCACAGCAGCAAATGTGTTAGCTAATGGGCAAAACCATGGGGGTAATTTAGAATTGATCGCAGCAGCAAATTTTTTAGCAGTTGGGCAAAACCATGGTGGTCATTCCGAGTTATTCGCTAGCTGCATTAGTTCGCTGTGCAACGATGAGGCAAAAAAATGGCACATCTTTGCATGCGTATGCGGTGCAATGCGCACGCGTGACGTACTATTACAACGAACGATGTCGTTTTACACAGGGTCTAGCGATGCTTTTCAGTCGCACAAGCAGCCACAGAGTGATTGACAGGAAGAGGGCGTTTCTGGGTGTCAACTGACCGTTTTCAGGGAGTGTTCGGAAAAATTCAGGCGTGCCAGGAAAAATGCAGGCGTGGCTGGATGAACGCAGGGCGTGTTTTTGTGGTCTGAAGTGATCGCAAGTGCTGAGTAGGTTTGAAGCTACTCTGAAACTGCACAAAATTATTTTGTAGCCGCTCTGCGATCCCTTCGTTCGCACTTCTGCTAAGCTAAAATACACTCCCAATAGGCGGCGGCATAGCGTTTGCACGGCTGCTAAAAACTTCTAGCGAGCGATCAACTCAGAATGACCCCCCATGTGCACTGCAGGGTGGGCAGATATAACATGTGCAGAGAGAGTTAGATTTGGGTGGGGTGTGTTCAAACTGAAATCTAAATTGCAGTGTAAAAATAAGCAGCCAGTATTTACCCTGCACAGAAACAAAATAACCCACCCAAATCTAACTTTCTCTGCACATGTTATATCTGCCACACCTGCAGTGTACATGGGCCCTCATTCCGAGTTGATCGCATGCTAGCAGTTTTTTGCAGCCGTGCGATCAGATAGTCGCCGCCTATGGGGGAGTGTATTTTAGCTTAGCAAGTGTGCGATCGCTTGTGCAGGGGAGCTGTGCAAAACGTTTTTGTGTAGTTTCTGAGTAGCTCTGAACTTCCTCAGCCACTGCGATCACTAAGCCTGTCAGGTCCCGCAATTGACGTCAGACACCGGCCCTGCAAACACCTGGACACCCCTGCGTTTTCCACGGCACTCCCAGAAAATGGCCAGTTGCCACCCAGAAACATTTTCTTGCTGTCAATCACCTTGTGATCGCAGCTGCGATCACATTCTTCGTAAGGTCCCACGCTGCCCGCATTTCCCGTTGCCAGGCAGCGACGTGCCTGCGCATTATGGTCGAGGCGCAGCTCAGACCCGATCGCACTGCTACGAACAACTGCAGCATGCGATTGGTTCAGAATGAACCCCATGATTTTGCCCAACTGCTAACAAATTTGCTGCTGTGATCAACTCTGAATTACCCCCCATGTGCACTGCACGGAGGGCAGATATGACATGTGCAGAAAGAGTTAGATTTGGGTGTGGTGTGTTCAAACTGAAATCTAAACTGCAGTGTAAAAATAAAGCAGCTTATTACCCTGCACAGAAACAATATAACCCACCCAAATCTAACTCTCTCTTCACGTTATATCTGTCCCCCGCAGTGCACATGGTTTTGCTAACAAATTTGGTAAGTGGGTAACCTATTTCATTTAGTAATTTTTGTCCCATAATATGTAAAACCCTGCAGCTGATTCAATTTTAATATAAACATTTGAATAATATTTTAATCAATTAATTAATTTATGAAAATCAAATATTTAATTGAGAACTTACTTCGTGGAAATATTGGTGGGTTGTCATTGACGTCGGTAAGCGTGACTGTGACAGAAGTTGTGCCTGATAATCCACCCATTAGTCCAACCATATCCTTTGCCTGTATTACAAGAAGATACTGATCTTTGGCTTCTCTGTCCATGTTTGGTAAGGCTGTTCTTATAATGCCTGATAGAAAAAAGATCAAGAATTAAACATGCACCTATATTATATTGTTTTAGAGATTATCCAAATATAAAACATAAAAGATATTTAAATAACAATTTTTGCAAACTTTGCTGTTAGTATTATAGTTCATCTGAAGGTGTAAAGAACTACTACACAGAAAATCATAACATTATTAAAATCTATTGATAGATCTATAACAACATTATGTAGAAAATGCTAGTCAATATTATATTTAATTTTCCCAGATATTCAGCTATATTTAATACACAGGCCTTTAAGTAAACATTATTATGTTCTAATCAGTGTTACAAAATACAAACCTATACATTATCCATTTGGGTTTTTTTTTCTAATTAATTATTATGTATCAGATAATTATAATAATAGTTTGGTATTGCACAATTTGCTTCTCATATTTTACATGTAAAAATGCACCTTAGCAAATTTCCATGTATATTGCCCCTTAATGATTAAGAATACAAATTGTGCAATGCCAAATATAAAATGACCATGAATAAGACAGGAAATTTAGATGTCTCTATTGAGATTGTTGAGTCTGCTGCTATTGCACAATGCTGCTTACAAAAGGGCTGCGTGTGCAGTCATACTATCAGTAATTTTTGCGAAAAATACCCTGAGAAGTGCGGGGAAGAGATTTGCAGAGACAGAGCTTTCTCATAAGCTCTGTCTCTGCATGCGATATTTGATACATTCTTGTGATGTATTCAAATATTGCAATGTGAATTTGGATGTATCTATCACATCCCAACCACATCTGAGCTGCTGATTGTTAAAAACATGTACCATGGTGTGCAGGAGGAAGTAGGAGTTTATAATAATTATTTTATATTCTGAAACCAAAGAATTGTGCTGGAAGAAAAATAGAGTTTATTTTGTTAGAGGAGATAGTCTGATTTCCAAATTGTGAGAACTATTGTGCTGTACTGCGTTCATTGTACAGGACATCTGCAATTACATCTGTGTTAATAGTTTAAATAACAATGGTATAACATTGTTTGGGGGTCCCTTGTTCACTTATTGCCCACCTACAAGCAAGCCAGAGAGAAGAATGTATTGGAGAGAAGGTGTACTACAATATATACATATACACCTTGCACCTTGGGGCATAAATTAACACCAGGTGCCCAGAGGCAAAATAGTTTCTGTACTCCCACCTGCTCACATTCACTACCAACACCCAAATCTCCACAGCACTCAGAGGCACACTCCACCTAACTCACATTCACTACCAACACCGCAGCAGCACAAAGACATACATGCCCTCACTACCTTCACTGCCAACACCTCAGCAGCACCCACCCAGACACACACTCTCCTCCCTCTGCTTTCACTTCCAACACTGCATCCAGACATAGGGGTGTATTTAAACATATAAACATAGAAACATAAAATTTGATGGCAGATAAGAACCACTTGGCCCATCTAGTTTGCCCCTTTTTTTTAACCTTTAGGCAATCTCAACCCTTTTTGAACCTTATTTCTTTGTAAGGATATTCATATGCCTATCCCAAGCATTTTTAAATTGCTCTACAGTCTTAGCCTCTACCACCTCTGATGGGAGACTATTCCACTTATCCACTACCCTTTCTGTGAAGTAATTTTTCCTTAAATTTCCCCTGAGCCTCCCCCCCTCCAGTCTCAGTGTATGTCCTTGAGTTCTAATATTTCTCCTTTGAAAAATGTTTCCCTCCTGAACTTTGTTAAGACCCTTGATATATTTGAAAGTTTCTATCATGTCCCCTCTTTCCCTACTCTCCTCCAAACTATACATGTTAAGATCTTTTAGCCTTTCTGGGTAAGTTTTGTGATGTAGGCCATTTTAGTTTCCCTTCTTTGTACACTCTCTAATGTATTTATATCTTTCTGGAGATATGGTCTCCAGAACTGGACACAGTATTCCAGATGGTCCGCACCAATGACCTATACAGTGGCATTATCACTTCTTTTTTCCTGCTGCTGATTCCTCTCCCTATGCAACCAAGCATCTGACTTGCCTTTCTCATTGCTTTGTTGCATTGCTACCCTGCCTTCAAGTCACTTGAAATAGTGATGCCTAAATCCCTTTCCTCCTCAGTAGTTTCTATTATAGTATTCTTAATACTATATTTAGCATTTGGGTATTTGAGACCCAAGTGCATGATTTTGCATTTTTGGCATTAAACTATAGTTGCCACATTCTTGACCATTTCTCAAGCCTACCTAGGTCATCAATCATTTGTTTTACCCCTCCCGGTGTGTATACCCTGTTGCATATCTTTATATCATCTGCAAAAAGGCATACCTTCCCTTCAATACCATCTGCAATGTCACCAACAAAGATATTAAAGAGAACTGGACCAAGTCCAGATCCCTGGGGTACTCCACTGGTAACATTTCCCTCCATAGATTGCACTCCATTAACTACAACTGTTTGTTTCCTATCCTGCAACCAGGTTCTTATGCATTTAACTGTTTTATAATCCACCCCCACGCTTTCAAGTTTATTTAGCAGTCTGCGATGTGGGACAGTGTCAAATGCCTTACTAAAGTCTAGATATGCTACATCTACAGCTCCCCCTTGATCTATTATTTTCATCACAGAGTCAAAAAAGTCAATAAGATTTGTTTGGCATGATCTCCCACCAGTAAATCCCTGCTGTTTTGTATCCTGTAAGTTGTTTGATTTAAGATATTCCACAACTCTTTCTTTTAATAATTTTTCCATTACTTTAGCTACTACTGATGTGAGGCTTACTGGTCTGTAGTTACTTGCTTCTTCTTTGCTTCCACTTTTGTGCAGTGGAACTATATTTGCTCTTTTCTAGTCCTCTAGAATAGCACCTGTATTTAGTGACTGGTAAAATAATTCTGTTAAAGGTGTAACCAGCACATCTTTTAGCTCTTTGAGTATCCTTAGGTATATCCCATCTGGTCCTATTGATTTATCCACTTTTAGTTGTGAAAGCTCTGTTAGGACCTTCTACTCTGTAAATGTACTTTCATATACCTTATTTTTATGAATGTCCTTGCAACTTAACTGTGGCCCCATCCCTTCTTCTGTAGTAAATACTGAGCAAAAATAATCATTTAGGTGATCTGCTATTGCCTTGTCTCCCTCCACCAAATGCTCACTCTCTGTCTTAAGTCTTATTATTCCTCCATTTGATTTTCTCCTTTCACTTATATACTTAAAACAAAGTTTTGCCCCCTTTACTGACTGGGCCATTTTCTCCTCAGCTTCTGCCTTTGCACGTCTGATCACTTTCTTAGCATCCTTCAGTCTGTCAAGATACTCCTCTTTGTCGTTATTATTTTGAGTCTGTTTGTATTGCCCAAAAAACAATCTTTTTTGCTTTCACACTAGTTGATACTTCTTTTGTGAACCACACTGGCTTCCTTTTCCTGGTGCTTTTCCTAACCCTTCTGATACAAAGGTCTATATATGTAATGCCCCATACACACAGGGAGAGATGTGCACTGAGCGATCTGTCAATATCACTCAGCACACATCTCTCCCCTGCTCAGCACACAGCGCGATGTGTACTGAGTGAGGGGGTCCTCTCATTTCACCCAGTGGTGAAATAAGTGACATGCTAGATTGTGCCTGCATTCAGACCAATCTAGTACCAGCGATAGTGATGTGCAGGGCTGCACATCACTATCGCTGTGAGGCCTACACACAGGGGTGTAGCGAGGGTGGCTCCAGTGGAGTGCAAGGTTCTGGTGCTGAAAAATGTAGAGGGCATGCTGCTGCCTGCCACACCCATTCCCACCGGTCACTGCACTGGCAGCCACAGAGCAGGAGGAGAAGAAGCACACTGACTAGGAGACTAGGTAAAGAACAGGGCAGGCCAGAGGTGACAGCAGAAAACACTGACAGCCAGCACATGCCGGAGTTCTGCCCACCCTCTTTATAGTGCTGTGAGGCAGTAATGCTAACCATTACACTGTCCATACAGCCATGCTCCTATATGTTGTTGTAAGCCTTTGGTATGCACTGACCTTATTTTAAACATGGGGGCACCCAAAGGAAACTTTCACCCTGAGCTCCACATGGTCTAGAACCGGCCCTGTCACCAATTTAGGATTTTGAAATATTGATTCTTTTCAAATGTAACATGCCACCACATGCTAGCTAGGCCCCCAATTCAGTACAGAGAAGGGAGGTGCCAAAACATACCCTTGCTCCGGGCACCATGGCGCCTAGCTACACCTCTGCCTACACATGGAGTGATCCATGCTTAACTTCTAAGCAATCTAGTCAGATTGCTTATAATTTAAGCACGGATCTCTCCTTGTGTACCCCCCTTAAGTCTTGGACTGAGATAAAGTGGACGGAGATAAAGGGCCCTGTGAGAGGGAGGACTGCAGCACATACTTTTTCATTCTCTTGGCCTCATAAAGCAGATCCTAGAACAATGGCGGAAATCAGGGTATCCTCTTCAGGGCTGGCACCCAGAGGTGACTGCCTTCCATTGTCTCCTATATTTATTCCCCTGCTTGCATCTAGTGTACAGTAACAGGGGGTTGCTGCACATGTACTTTAGGTTTTCAGCCTCAAAACCATGCATTAGTAAATTCAGGTCTCAGGCTGAAAACTACATACAAGGCAATTGTCAGACTAAGATTGTCATACTAAAAGCCTCTTGACACAAAAAAATAGCAGAATAACAGACCTTGTGTGAATGTCAAAGGAACTTGTCAAAGTTTTAAACTTATAAAAGTAAAGTAACACATTGTAGAGCAGTAAGGTTTTTTAATGCTCATGTCACCAAATATATATTAAGTAATTTACTGTATGTAGATTAATAAATATCATGTCTTTTTATATCCTTTATTGACATAATGTATATTATATCCTTCAAACATGTAATGCTTTTTTCAACTGAAGGAAAAAAATTAAAACCCTGTAATTTGCAAAATCAATTCAGCCATACATATACTGTATTCATGCAATCTTTTTTTTAGAATGAACCTATATACTGCACCAATCTCACATATTTTATTATTGCTATCATACATGCAGTTATCTGCAAAATAAAAGCTATGAAATATTATTTATGTGTGTCTATGTGTCATTTATACTGTATATGAGTGTCTATGCTAAATTCAGTCTATGCACAGAAAAAAGTCCATCACTCACAATATGCAATAATCTTATATAGTGGTGCAAGAAGAGATATAAAAATGAGCTTCAAGATGTACAAATTGTGCACTTAGCTAAAACTAAATGTGAAGAAATGTAAATGTTCAGCTTGATAGCACAGATCCTAAGTAAAAGAGGAGTGGCTCTAGAATAACATTAACAAATCCCATAAGTGACCCCCTGATATACTGTATACTTGTCTTTGGACATGGTAATTCAAGGGGCAGTATAAAATTAAAATATGACACAATGTTCACTAATCAAGAGCACTTTCTTTGGGAAAGAAAACTTTTGGCATGCCAGTATCAATAGAAAGAAAATATTCAAATGTTTAACAGTGACATCTTAACATAAGATGTCTAGATGCTTCTTGGCTGATGTAAGACAAAAATGAAGTGCCATTATGTATTTTAGTAGACAAAAATAATTTATGATGCTTGGTAATAATGTCTTGACCATGCTCAGTAAGAAGATCACTCCACAATGTAATGAGTTGGTAAATGCCTAGGAACAGTGTAGAAAGTTATTTTTTTTTTTTACCTATAATTTATCAAAGTTCAACTATGCTTAAAACTGTGGAAAACACCTTATACAACAAACCATATAGACTGCTTTACAAAAAACCTTACTATTTAAAAGTCCTTTCTACAGTAGTTGGAAGTAAGGCAATTCTACTTGGCTATTTTCCACTAGCTCATACAAGATACTTTATACAAGATGCTTCTGTGCTGTGATTTATAATTGTTTCCAAATATTCTACATACAGTAAGCCTGTGCTTGGAAATCCACTTTAACTTTGGTACTGTACTAGTTGCCCAGCTGAATGTTAAAATTTGTCCAGGCCCGTACATTTTTGTAGAATAAATACATTCCTCTACAATACAGAATTTCCTATATTTTGCTTTACTGATTTGTACTTCAATTCTAGCCACATTTCTAGCACACACTGAAGAGTAGCATCCCACAAAGTTATTTAGGTAGCTAATGGCAAAGCCAATTTTTCACCTGGGGCAAAGCATCAGTAAGAACTAAAGATGTGTTCTGACCCCTCTGTTTTGGCTTTGGTTTTGGTTCAGTAGTAACTTTGTCTTTTGGTTTTGGTTTTGTTAAACTGCCCTCAAATGTTTTAGTTTTGGATCTGTATTTTTTTTTTTAAATGTAAAAAATACCACTAAAATTGCATCGTTTGGGCCTAGTTTTGTTCCTACGAGTATTATTAACCTCAATAGCATTCACTACCAGTCATTTCCAGACAATTTTAATCACCTCACATATTGTATTCATCTAGTTAAGGGGTAAAAGGTTGCACTGAGCTAGCTGGCTGACTAAGCTAAGCAACAGCAGTGGCTGGCACAAAAAAAATGGCAGTATACCGTCTAACTTGGCACATGGTATATATGGTATATAGTTGAAGGCAGGTAAAATCATGATCAATTAATTGATTCATTCATTATTTAAAAAAATATTTGAATAATGGACTATATATCGAACTTCTATTTTGCAGCATCTTAAAAGAGAAAAGGACATAAAAGAATACAAGAATGATCGATTGATTAAAGGATTGATTAAATAAAATTCTTTGTGTCACTACATAATTTCTTGATAAAAATGTGATGCAAATTAGTAAAGTAAAAACTGTCCCCAATGCCCCCCAAAAATAAAGCCCATAACGAAAAAAGTGATGCAAGATGGAATTGTCTTTGCACCCTCCTCCCCACTTTTATGAAGGACATGCACAGTTTAACAAACCAAGCACTTCGGTGACAGGGACTGCCACTTTTGAGTCTGCAAAACTACAAAAGGGGGGGGGGAAATAAAAGGGGGGAGGAAACAGAAGAATTAAAAAGTTTTAATAAAACAAAATAATGTAAAATAAAATAATATAGCCTGCTTTTTCACCAGTGATGGATTTGCTGGTTGGTTATCATTGGGTCTCCCTCCATTAACTGCTAAAGAAACTGGGTTGTTTTTTTATTAAACTTTGATAAAAGCTGGTCATCTGTGAAGTCCCTTCCACTAAACTGCACTATAAATCATAACACAGCTGCCGAACCTGGAAATTGTGCTAGAAATAAAAATTACATAATTACATAAAGCACTCAGTGTCTTCTAGTGCAGTTAGAATCTGATGGATTTGCCTAACCACCCACTCTGGTAAATTGGTGGTAGCACAAATAAAACCTATTAGAGCTCCCCTTCATCCCTGTATCTTATCGTGAGCTTGGCATAGAAATCATTGATTCTCAGAAGACTATATAAAGTCTCTGATTGAGCTTCTATCAATCACAGTACGGTCTGAAAAAAATTTCTTCCATTTCTTACATAGCTTATACAGTATTTTGAGTACTTTGGGACATTTACTGGAGCTATCAAAAGAGTAATGGAAATCTGTATATATATATATATATATATATAGGTGGTGACTTTCCCAATACAAGTTACAGTTGCCAATGCAGGTCTTTCTAGCTCAGGTGTGTAAAAGGCATCCTAACCTGACAATGTAAGAGTTTGCAGTACCATTAAAAAATATTTTGAATGTGGTACAATGGCAGCCCATTGCATAGCAGACTAGTTAAATGGCATATAAGTCTTCTTTAAAAAAATATACTGTACCATGACAAATATTGTTCCTTTTAAACAGTAGACAATACAATTGTCTTTATTACACAAACAAAATACCATATCATCTATATACTACACACAACACTCATCAATTATACCAAAAGTATTACCTGCTATGTTAATGAAAATCCCATTTTGTGGGCTCTATCTGATGGGTAAAGGTTAATTAGGAAACTGGAACTTTAGATATGATGTAAGTTTTAACAGAATATACAGTTTGAAAAGATAGTATAAAACGGCTTCTTGACCCAATACAACAGTGAGTCACTTGACATGCAGAGCACATGACATAACCCAGGTTAACATTATAGAGATGCTGATATCTTTGTACTTTATTCTGTGGTACAACATGAACTATTCTGTACCTGCATAATCTTCAGTTACAAAAAGAATATTAAAAAGTAGATACAATATTACATTTTAGCTGCTATTATTCAATATAAAAAATGTTTGGTTAATATAATTTGCTATGAATTACAGTACTTTCAGTACAATGAAAAGACAAGAAACACAATGCGATTGGTGCAATAGAATTTGAGTAAGCACAGTTTTAGTACATCTGTTTGCAAAATGTGTCCTTATATCTCTTTTCATCAGTCTCAATTTGCGAAATGTCACTGCAGCTGCGTCTCAGGGCCTGATTCGGATTTGTATGCAAAAGCGATGGTATACATACAAGTCCGATGGTGAGTGGTCTATGCATGTGAGTGGTGTGTGCATTCAAATGGGCATTCACATTCTGCACATTTGAATATCACTTGCAGCTTCTCCCCTTAGCCTCAGCATGATTGAAATGCTGAGGCATTTGGGGGTGAAGCTGGGGTGGCAACTGAGATGGTTCTTCAAAACAGGAGCAGATCGAATCCCACTGCTAGTCTGACTAAGATTTAGTTTACGCAGACTAACTGTGGTCTGCTACCATTGTGAGTTATGACCGATGGTTGCAAAGTTTGTGGTGGTGATCCAATATTACATCCTCAGATGCAGCACTCGGATCTTGCAGATGTTGGCAGGAGGCGTCTATCTCTTAAAGTGCATACACACTCGTCAATATATCGGCCATTCTATTGAATGGCCAATGCATCACTGGTCCATCAGCCACTGCACCATCGTTCACAGAAATATCGCATTGGCCCTGCAGCACACACGATGACCAATACACTGTATCTATTGGTGCATCAATCTGTGTGTACGGGCGGTCAGCCGACTGCCCATATACATGCTGCACCAGCCGGCAGTGATTGATGGCTCAACTGGCTGGGCAATTGTAAATGCCTGCCCAGTTTGTGATGTCAGTCATAGTGGATCGGACAATGTGTATGCACAACACACTGCCTGTTCTGACTGTAGATATAGCTGCAGATCCATTGATCTGCAGGTATATCTATCAGTGTGTACCCACCATTACAGATGTCTCCTGCTGCATTTGCATTGCCTCCCTGCAGCTGTGCAATTCCAGTTCAATACAAATCTGAATCAGGCCCACAATATGCAGCAGCTGTGCTAAAATATACAAATGACAAACGAGCCAGACGAGGATTAGAGCTGCGACCTGGGACCGGTGGAGACGCTGGAACTTGAGGACTTTGCGGTGATTATATCCGGGAGACCCTATCAGGCTTGCAGTTCTATGTGGATATTTTATGCTGATTTTAATTAGATGTTTTGTGAGTGCATTCCTTATTAAATTTTTGTCTTTAAAAAAGACGGTGTTGCACTATTATCCCTATTTTTTCATTTCAAGAGTTCTATGGAGGAGGATTCAGTCGTGGAGTGAAAACTACCCTCCGTGTCTTGTGATTTTCTACATGCAATTTATTTCACATTTATATGTGAGTGGGACCATTAATAAAATACCCAATAATTATTTTACAGTATTGCACTATGTGTTGTATATATTTTATGTCTTGTAGTTGATTTTCAAATCAAGACAGCTGTGAGACCTGAAATTTGGTATGCCTACTATGTAAGCTTTCTCTGAAGGTGATTAAGTAGCGCCACGTGGAGTTCCAAGTTGTTTATATATTGTAAAATATACAAATGTTGCTTCCACTGGGATTTGTATTAAGACTTTCTGAATCACCCTATGGTAGTATCATGGGTGTATCTAGAGGTATGAGCACCACAGGCATTGTAAGGGACTGGCAATTCCCCCTGCCCAATATATTCTCCCTTCCCTTTGTTTATTCCCCCTACCATAGGTTAAAAACATAGCCCACTTCTGTCCCTGTTCCTCTATCTGTACCCCCTTTCTACAAGTTTTCCCTTTCTGCATCTTTTCTTTATTTCACACCCTCTGTGTTTTCTCTTAGCCACCATGTCACCCTACCCACCTGCTGTATTCCCTGCTGCCTGTTGAATGAAGCTTTCCATTAACTCTGCTCTGCTTACCTGCTCCAGTAGTCCAGCAGCAGCTTCTTCAGTGTCCCATCCCCTGGCCTGTGATGCATCAGCCAGCACATCCAACACCATGGTCTCCCACTGCTGGTCTCCCACTGGTCAGTGATACTCGCCCCTCCTTTCCACTTAGGTCAGTCTGCCTCTCAAGCACAGGTGCTGCAGAGCACTTTCACGAGCCACTGTTTCGACACAACAACCAGATTCCCTCTGGCCAACTGATGCTTGAAGTGCACACTCTGCCCACACACACTACAAATACCTACATGATTGCTGCTGCTAAATACATTCAATCCTCCAAACTCTACTTTCTGATTTAACCAATATCAACTCACTGCTCCACCCAAACACAACTCCCACCTCTCCCACCATTAGCCCTCACACCTCCCCAACATTAACTCTCACACCTCCACCAACATTAGCCCTCATACCTCCCATAACATTAACCCTTATTTCTCCACCACTATTAGCCCTCATACCTCCCTCAACTCATCTCACACCTCCACCACTATTAGCCCTCACACCAACCCAAACTCCATTTACAACTCCCCCAACTCCACCACCATTATTCCTCATACTTCCCCTAATATTAACCCTCACACCTCCATCAACTTAAACCTTCGTACCTCCCACAACTCCAACACAAGTAGCCCTCACACCTCTCTTAATTCCACTCACAATTTTACAACAGCTGCACTCCCCCTTTAACAGAAGCCACCAGAGAGTACAGTATCTGATACTGCCAGTGGCTATGTCATCATTACATTAGCGTTCATGACACACTGTATGTCCAAGAAACTCACTTCGACTTAGTAGCTGGGAAAGCTCACTTAAAGTGACAAATGTGCAGCTGACTTCCAGAACTCACTATGTGAACAGTGTCAGCAGGTATAGTAGAATATGATGAAATAAGGGGTGTGTGCATGCATGAGCTGGGCTCCCTATAATTACCAGGACCTAGGCGACTGCCTGCACTGTGCACACACATCCGATCTCACTGTGTTCTCCTATATCTGATGCCACTGTCAACACAGTGTTAGGTTCCTGGTGCTCAGAACAAGGGAGATGTTCATGAAGTGAGTCCAGAGCACCAGGACGTAACGCTGGGAAAGGGGAATGGAAAGGGAATAGCCCCTGGCGCACTAACTCTGTTGTCTCACCCGTGCTATCGGAAATCCCTTGCGAGACTATGGTTTCTTGAGCCCTTGGCAGCCAAGTTTGAAGGGCGGATTATGTCTGCCCAACTCCGGTGCCCCCCGGTCTTAATGAGAGACAAAGGGAAATCCGAGGCAGAATGATAACAAGAGGACCTCTAACTAAGCAAACAGGCCAGGGGCTACAAGCTAACTAAAAACCTAAAGTATGTGCGGAGAAACCGCCAAAGGAAAAGAACAACAAAGGAAATGCTGATCACACGCCGACACAATACCTTTGTGTACCGGCGGTGACAGCATAAGCAGAACCCTCTGCAAAACACCAGGGACAGAAACAATAATGGAATACAGCGGCCTAGGCCAACGGACGCGGGAGAGCCGCTACTCACGGAACTGGTACGAATACTGGCAAACGGACAGGAACTTCTAATGCTGCCGACACCGACTCTCAGAACTGGAGGACAGGCAGAATCCCAAACGACAGACCGGTGGACACCAGGAAGCCAGAAGACTTGACCAGGGACAGGCAAAGCCACTGGAACTCAGGGCAGGAACGCCTCACAGCAGGACACGGGATCAGACACAGGAATCGACACAGGGACTGACACAGGAATCGACACAGGGACTGACACAGGAATCAACACAGGGACTGACAGGAACCAGCTCAAACTTCAAGCAGACTGCAAACCAAGGAATATCACCAGCATCTGTGAATTGCAGTCAGCCAGCATATAACAGAGAGGCCTAATTAATAATCCCATGCAGCTGCCCTGTTGCATGATTCCAAACTGACAAGATGCAATTAGCAGCCAGGTGAGGCTGAACACATGGGAACAAGCTGCAATTACATAGACTCACCAGTGGCAGCAGACAAGAGTATTCTAAAACAGAGCAACAGGAAATCCTGGCATGCAAGACAACTTAATAAACATAAAATAGGAATGAACCACTACCTGTGGTTTATAACAGTATCCCCTCCCTAAGGGTGAGCTCCGAGCACCCCATGACACCCACGGGGAACATAAACAGAAGTATAACATGAAATACAGAACAAAACTGCAAAACAGGAATGAGCCACAGCCGTGGCTCATAACATTACCCCCCCCTTGAGGAGGGGTCAAAAGACCCCAAAATTCAGACTATCCAGAACAAAGGATACAAAAAAAAAAAAAAACCTGACACACTGGTCTAACAGACAAGAAAACAAAAAACAAGCTGTAGCAACAACTTGTAACAGTGCCCTCCCCTTGATGGTGGCCACTGGACACAAGACAAGGAGAGAAAAAAATCTCTCTTTTTTTTTTATCAAGGCAAGAGTCAAAAATTATTTCTTTTTCTTCTTCTTCTTTTTACAAAGCTCTTTAGGTCTGACCAAGGTAATTCCCCAAACATTGTCTGAACTGATGGTACCACCCAGCAAGGCTGCGTTCAAATCAGAGACAGGTCTCTTACCCTTGGGAGCTGAACTTTCTGGTAAAGTACTATTATTAGAAGAAGAAGTCAAAAAAGCACATCCTGCAGTCAAAACAACGGGCTGGGACTCTTGTGCCGAGTTTACAGTATTTGGTGGACTCTCAGCAGACAAGATGGGTGACTTAGAGGAACCTGAACCAATTTCTTTGGAACCGTATCTTTTAACAATTGCATCACAGAATGCTAGGGGATCCTGAAGAATGGGATCTTCAGCTTTCATTAGGCTGGTCGCCCACTCAGAAGGCTCTCCTCTAAAAGAATAAATCAGATAGAGCCCAAGGTTTTCTGAAGTGATGCCCAGAAATGGTCTAGACAACATAATAGTGTAATAGTGTTTGAAAAGCGCCAGAAATTGGGCGAAGTCCCCATCAAAGGTTATGGATGTTGAGATATCAGGATCTGTTTCCTTCTTATCTGACTGACTGGAGTGCTTTGCTAGGACCTGGTCACTATTGACCTTACTCGAGGCTGAGACTCTCTGAACCCCACCCGGGGCTGAGACTTTCTGAACCCCACCCGGGGCAGTGACTTTCTGAACCCCACCCGGGGCAGTGACTTTCTGAACCCCACCCGGGGCAGTGACTTTCTGAACCCCACCCGGGGCAGTGACTTTCTGAACCCCACCCGGGGCAGTGACTTTCTGAACCCCACCCGGGGCAGTGGCTTCCGGGAACCCCGCTGGGGCAGTAGCCTCCGGGAACCCCGCTGGGGCAGTGGCCTCCGGGAACCCCGCTGGGGCAGTGGCCTCCGGGAACCCCGCTGGGGCAGTGGCCTCCGGGAACCCCGCTGGGACAGTGGCCTCCGGGAACCCCGCTGGGACAGTGGCCTCCGGGAACCCCGCTGGGGCAGTGGCCTCCGGGAACCCCGCTGGGGCAGTGGCCTCCGGGAACCCCGCTGGGGCCAGCACCTTGGATTCTTTTACTGGGACCGGGCCGTTGGCCTCCCTGACTGGGATCGGGCCATCGGCCTCCCTCTCTGAGTCGATAATTATCGAAAGTTCTCCCGGGACTATGACTTCCGGGACTTTTGCTGAAGCAATAATGTTCAGATCCTCCACTAATGCTATGCTTCTTAAGTTCTTTCCTGGGGAAGCGACTTCTAGACCCTTCTTTGGGGCTGCATCTCTCGAGACCCCACTTGGGGATATTACTTCAAAGATCCCTTCTGGGGTTTTGCTTCTCGAGTTCCCCTCAAGAACTATGGTTTTAAAGACCCTATCTAGGGTTGCGCTTTTCAAGTCCCTACCTGGGGTAACAGCTTCTGAGACCCCTTCCGGTATGGACACCTGAACTATAATATTTGATGTCCCTCTATAAGCTAGGGCATCGGGTACCGCTCCAGCACTCTGGGCATTGGGTACCGCTCCAGCACTCTGGGCATCGGGTACTGCTCCAGCACTCTGGGCATCGGGTACCGCTCCAGCACTCTGGGCATCGGGTACCGCTCCAGCACTCTGGGCATCGGGTACCGCTCCAGCACTCTGGGCATAGGGTACCGCTCCAGCACTCTGGGCTACGGGCACCGCTCCAGGACCCTGGGCTACGGGCACCACTCCAGGACCCTGGGCATCGGGCACCACTCCAGGACCCTGGGCATCGGGCACCACTCCAGGACCCTGGGCATCGGGCACCACTCCAGGACCCTGGGCATCGGGCACCACTCCAGGACCCTGGGCATCGGGCACCACTCCAGGAACCTGGGCATCGTGCACCACTCCAGGAACCTGGGCATCGGGCACCACTCCAGGGACTTGCAACTCCGCTTCCACAGGAACCTCAAGAGAGGAGAGAAACATTCTCTTTTGATTCCTGAATCTATAATGGGGCTCCCTTGCCCAAGGACCCCAATTATAGGACAGAGAGTTTTTTTGTGTGGGTTGTGTGACAAGTACCTCTGCCACAGTAGAGACAGGAGTAGGTCTTGTATCATGACTCAACTTGGCCAGAGGGCAAGACTCGTCACCACACTTTGGCTTGCGCAACTCACAGGTCTGCAGATAATGGCCTAAACCCCCACAATATAGGCATAAGTTTAAGTTTCTGCGACGCAGACGCTCCTCTTCTGAGAGCCTGGGCCGCAGAAAACTTTTAAACCTTTTCTCTTCAATTAAACCAGAGGATTCTCTTGTCACCATACTGTGAACAAGAGTCTCTTTAGAGATAGATGTACTCTTAACGACTTCTGGCAAAATGAGCAAGATTTTAGTCAGAAGGTTTTGCAGTTGCTTTAGGGATTGCTGCAAAACTTCTAGTCGCTCTGGTCTCAAAGCACTGAATACAGAGTTCAGGGCTGCGAGAGATGCCTGCAGGGCTTGCATAGTAGACATAGGAGGATTTAAAACTAGACAAGACAAGACAAGGCAAGACAAGGCAAGGCAAGACAAGGCAAGACTAAATTTTGCTAAACAAAACAAGCTTTTTTTTTTTTTTATAAACACCGGACTGGATTCTAAACACCGGACTGGATTCTAAACACCGGACTGGATTCTAAACACCGAATTCTAGACAAGACTGGATTCTAGACTAGACACTGGACTGGGCCAAAAAAGAAAAAAAGTTTTATTTCTTTTTTGTGGTATGGCTGGTGATAATGTTAGGTTCCTGGTGCTCAGAACAAGGGAGATGTTCATGAAGTGAGTCCAGAGCACCAGGACGTAACGCTGGGAAAGGGGAATGGAAAGGGAATAGCCCCTGGCGCCCTAACTCTGTTGTCTCACCCGTGCTATCGGAAATCCCTTGCGAGACTATGGTTTCTTGAGCCCTTGGCAGCCACGTTTGAAGGGCGGATTATGTCTGCCCAACTCCGGTGCCCCCCGGTCTTAATGAGAGACAAAGGGAAATCCGAGGCAGAATGATAACAAGAGGACCTCTAACTAAGCAAACAGGCCAGGGGCTACAAGCTAACTAAAAACCTAAAGTATGTGCGGAGAAACCGCCAAAGGAAAAGAACAACAAAGGAAATGCTGATCACACGCCGACACAATACCTTTGTGTACCGGCGGTGACAGCATAAGCAGAACCCTCTGCAAAACACCAGGGACAGAAACAATAATGGAATACAGCGGCCTAGGCCAACGGACGCGGGAGAGCCGCTACTCACGGAACCGGTACGAATACTGGCAAACGGACAGGAACTTCTAATGCTGCCAACACCGACTCTCAGAACTGGAGGACAGGCAGAATCCCAAACGACAGACCGGTGGACACCAGGAAGCCAGAAGACTTGACCAGGGACAGGCAAAGCCACTGGAACTCAGGGCAGGAACGCCTCACAGCAGGACACGGGATCAGACACAGGAATCGACACAGGGACTGACACAGGAATCGACACAGGGACTGACACTGGAATCAACACAGGGACTGACAGGAACCAGCTCAAACTTCAAGCAGACTGCAAACCAAGGAATATCACCAGCATCTGTGAATTGCAGTCAGCCAGCATATAACAGAGAGGCCTAATTAATAATCCCATGCAGCTGCCCTGTTGCATGATTCCAAACTGACAAGATGCAATTAGCAGCCAGGTGAGGCTGAACACATGGGAACAAGCTGCAATTACATAGACTCACCAGCGGCAGCAGACAAGAGTATTCTAAAACAGAGCAACAGGAAATCCTGGCATGCAAGACAACTTAATAAACATAAAATAGGAATGAACCACTACCTGTGGTTCATAACAGTATCCCCTCCTTAAGGGTGAGCTCCGAGCACCCCATGACACCCACGGGGAACATAAACAGAAGTATAACATGAAATACAGAACAAAACTGCAAAACAGGAATGAGCCACAGCCGTGGCTCATAACACATAGTGATGCCTGGAAGTAAGCCGCACTGCGGTCACTTTAAGAGAGCTTACCCAGCTGCTTAATCACAGTGACGTTTAGCTGGGCAGGGGTGCGGTGGGTGTTCTGTCACAGAACTCTTATGTGATTCTACCCCCTTCCCACTGGTGGCAACATTGGATGGCACCCCCATCACTCAGCACCCCTGGCAAGTGCCATCATGGCCAATGAGTAGATACGTCCCTAGTAGCTATGCATGGCAGTCAGAGTAAGGCACTGGAGAAATGTTCACTGCATACAGTATTGCAATTGCAATCTGTGACATGCTCCCCGAACATTCATGACACGTCTGTGCTCTAGTCACCATCTTCCACAAATGCTTACTGACTATTATTCACTGCACACACTGCAACCAACATCAAAAGACCATCATGGCATATGCATAGTGCCAAAAATATCACTCAACTGCGTACAACATTGACATTACATCCTCTCTGCACAAGTTCTGCGTCTCTCATCCACATGTACTGTATTACTTGTTCCCACTCAAATTTACAGGACTTTATCGGGATTCACCCACTCTGTGGAATACCCTCCCATGCACAATAAGACTCACCTCTAGTCTCCAAACCTTTAAAAATTCCCTGAAACCTCACCTCTTCAGACAAGCCTATCAAATTCCAGACCCACCCATATAACCTTCAATGCTTCCCTATCTAATTTCATCCTCTCTGTACAGTACACATAACCTCACATATTTTGTCTTTCTTTACTCTCACACCCTCCTGAGCTTTGGCCAACATTGCTGGGTGATCATATCATACAACTCATTAAGAATCTTTGCAATCTGGTGGACCATTATGCGATAGGTAGCATCTATCCTTGTATATCAATGCCTATTTCCCTATAGATTGTAAGCTTTCGAGCAGGGCCTTCCTACCTCTATGTCTGTCTGTTTGTGCCCAATTTGTTCTGTTACTGTTGTTCTAATTGTATAGTGCAACGGAATATGCTGTGCTATATAAGAAACTGTTAATAAATAAATAAATAATAAATCTATGAATCAGGCCTTCAGTACTGCACCACTCTGCAGATCAAGGTGAACCTGTGCACCAGCTGCACACTTTGTTTTGTGCCAGACTGCCTTGTTTGGTGTACCATGGACTAAACCATAACTTTAAAATGCCAAGCATCCTGCCAGAATCTTTTTTTCAACTTATTTATCTTATTTGCATCACTAATGTAACAAAAGAACAATGAAAGTGTACATTGACTACTAGTGCTGCTCTTTCATGAACTTCTGTGTGCAAATCTGGATAAAACCTGAGTAAACAATTCAGAATTCCAATACAAGCATCCATACCCATGTCTCGTGTCACTTATCCTAATGCGTAATTGTGTTGTATTCTCCAGACTCTCATATATGGAGATGTTTAAGACCCTTAATATTATTTCACTGTATGTCATTTGCATTCAGCCTAAAGTCACATATTACTGTGAAAGTCACATTTTTCTGTTTATGCCGAGGATTCATTCCATTTCACTAGAATTCACTAGAACCTAGTACTGATTATGCCTACTGTGTGTTATAAAAAATACCGAACTGACAATGCTATGTATTGACTGTGTTTTTTTTACAGCTTTGTAGCTAATAGAGCCACTGACAGTCACAACATTCATTATACTATAAGTCAAAGACTGTATAGACAGATGTTTTCTCCTGACACAATCAAATAAAGAACAAGTGTCAGAGCAACTGTAAACATC
The DNA here is from genome assembly GCF_028390025.1 of Pseudophryne corroboree. NCBI lineage: Eukaryota > Metazoa > Chordata > Amphibia > Anura > Myobatrachidae > Pseudophryne > Pseudophryne corroboree. The sequence continues at coordinate 594,352,076 of NC_086448.1, forward strand.
TTTACTAAGGATATTGACAAGTTTAATTTGTTGATACTTGGTAATTGGCTTTTTATATTCAATGTAATGTTATTAATCGATTTCTCTAATGAGACAATCATTTCTTGAGATTGATTTGAAGTTCTAGCATGAATTAGCCAAAATTTTGGAGTTTAGGGATTCATTTACAAATTAATTCACCCACAAATCAGCTGAATTTCAGAATCATCTGACTTGATCTACTGTACATATCTATTGTCAAGTCAGACCTGTACAATCAACCACTGCCTTCTACTAGTTCAATAAAAATAAGAAAGAAATATTTTTTTTCATTGAAAATTTTATACAAATTAAACATTTGACTTTCAGAAATATTTTGGTAAAAGTAAAAAAGATTTTTGTCTAAAACTAGACTTTTTTTTACAACAAAAGTGGCTGTTTTTTAGAAAATTAAATAGGATGCATCCTTTATGCAACCCTTACAAAATACCAGTTTGAAAACTAACACATAACAGTTAAAAAATATTAAACACAAAATTTAAAATGTTATCTAGATATAGCTCTTACGAATTTAATGTGAGCATGTAATATAAATTTGTTTCTACAAATATAGGTAAGTTATTTACAAATAATGCAATGTTATATGTGAGATTAAATATCTTATCATCTTACCTGTCTTTGGCTCCACAGAAAAATATGGTTGACCTTGAAGAATGCTATAGACAACTCGGGCGCTATTTCCATAAGTGGGATCATCTGCATCTGTTGCTTTTACTTGCAGCACTGATGTTCCTTAATAAAATGGTATTGGCTTTCAGTTAAGCAGATTTCAACCTATAGCAGTACATTGTAAAACATTTATAATATTGTAATTCTAGAAAAATTACTATGGCAGAAATGTACAAATTAATTTCAAATATGCTCTGTATATATAAACAAAGGCTTTCAAAATCTGATTCATTTCAAAATATTTACAAAAATGACTTCAAACATAAGACAGATATAATTGATACCATGGTAGTTGAATAATTGAAAACATTACTTTCATTAAAGGGACATGAAATATTTGTCTAAAAAACTAGTTCCCATCAGTCACTCAATACCAGCATCTATTTGTGCATTGGATAAACAGTCAAGAGAATGCATCCTCTTAGGGGGGTATTCAATTAGCTCCTACAATTGTGGAGCTATGAAATTCAACCCCCTGCGTGTTCAACTGCGGGCAATTTTTCACCTGTTTTTAAGGCATTTTCGCCAATGCCTTTTCACTTCTTTTTTTAGTGAAAAGGTATTGGCGAAAAATGCCTCAAAATCTGCAAAAACTGCCCGCATTTTTGCCGGTGTAGGTGCAAAAACACATGGATTCACCAATCCACATGTTTTTTGCTCTGATGAATTTTTTGCATTGGAACCCCATTTGCCCTAAACAATAGCGAAAAGTGCCAGTTCTTTGCCTAGATGAAAAAACGTCCCTAATTGAACACCCCCCTTAGTCTGTTAATTCCCTTATTACTGTTTATGGAACTAAGGGCCTGATTCGTGTTTGTACGTTAAGTAAAAGAGCAAGCAACTGGGCAAAATCACGTTGCACTGCAGGTGGGGCAGATGTAACATGCTAAGAGATTTAGATATGAGAGGGGTGTATTCAAACTGAATTGCAGTGTAAAAACTAAAATCTGTCTAACATTTGTGGGCTGCATACAAAAACATGATCCTGTTCAGCATCAGTCGCAGTTTCTGCAATCTTAGCTGAAACTGCGACTGAAAAATCTCAGCTGGGGTCTGCCCAATGCAGGGCATGGCCGACCGGCATGAGAAGGTCTGCCCTGACAGGTGATCGCAATCTAAGTGCGAACGCACAGCAATAAGTTTGACATCGCATTCCTGCCTGCGAATCCTCGCTGTGAAGTGAGGCGCACTGCTGCCATATTTTTATCATTACGGATGCATGTAATGTCAGACTGCAGCACTGAAACTGGCACCGATCCACCCCTGTTTTAACCATCCTGCCCCCGCAGCACCATGGCCCCACGCTGCGAATACCTCTGCCTGTAAATCAGGCAGAGGCGTTTACATCAATGAGATGCAATTAGATTGGGCCCTGTGCATGCGCACTACATGGAAAACTGGCATAATGCGAGTGAATTGCGGTTGCAATGTGACCTGAATGAGGCCCACAGCCTGTATTTACCCTGCACAGAAAAAAATATGTATTTGCTCTCCTTGCATGGAAACATGGTTTGTTCCAGACACAGTTATTTGCATTTTTTTTTTTTTTTGCTTTACTGTACTTACTGTACAAACATGAATCAGGCCCTAAGTCATATGAAGTCGCTAGTTTTAGTTTCACTTTCAAGAAAACAACATACAGTAGATGTAATATACACAATGTACAGTATGTCACTAAAATACCTAAATGTTCATTTTAATTGCTTTTTTGTATGCTCTCAAGTCAATAAAATTATGAAAATAAACAACTCTTTGGCAAAAAAAAAACATTATGCAACATTTCCAGTTTCTATTTGTACAGTAATATATTACTAATACCTCTGATATGAAAAATATTTATAAATTCACGGATTTGATTTTAACAGCAAGTAGTATTGGTGTACGGTTAAACTTCTGCATATAGCTTTAAAGCAAACTGGATAATTTCAGCTACAAACCACACTTTGAGGACTGTCATCTTTTCTATAAAATTTACAAAATATATAATATAAAATAATACTTTGACAAACAGCCCTGAAATGTTTAACAAAATACAGTGGCATGAAAAGGTTTTTGCCCCTTTCCTGATTTCTTCTCTTTTTGCATATTTGTCGTACCTACAGTATTTGTTTCAGATCTTCAAACCAAACTGAATAATATGACTGACTACATGAGTACACACAAAATACAGGGTTTTATTCATCATTTTATTTATTGAAGGAAAAGTGTTAAACCTATATCAGGTATGTAAAAAAGTAATTGCCCCCCTATACCAAATAACTGGTTTTGCCCTCTTCAGCAGCGACTATTGTTACCAAACACTTTCAATAACTATCAGTCTTTCACATAATGGTGGAGGAATTTCGTCCCACTCTTCTTTCAGAATGACTTTATTTCAGCCAAACCAGAGGAGTTTTCAAGCACCTAAAATGGATTCAAGTGAGGACTTTCACTGGGCCATCATTTTGTTTCTTTTGAGCCATTCAGAGTTGAACTTGCTCTTGTACTACAAATTGTTGTCTTATGGCAAGCTGTCTAGGTCATAAAATCAGTAAAGCATCACTACATCATCACTCTACTACCACAATGTTTGACTGTTGGCATAATGTTCTTATTGTGGAATGCTGTTTTAGCTTCATACCAGATGTAACAAGACCCATGTCTTCCATAAAGTTCAATTTTTAGCTCGTCAGTCCATAAAAGTTAGCACAAAAGTTTTGGGAGTTGTCAATGTGTTTATTTGCAAATGTGAAACAACCCTCCATGTTCCTTTCGGTTATGGATCAATAGATCTAAATGATCAACAGTCATTAGCTCAACACCAATTGGTCAACATGCATATGGTCAACATGGCCAAAAGTTCGAGAGCAACAAAAGGTTGACATGAAAAAGTTAGACAATGTAAAAGGTTGACATGTACAAAAGGTCAACAAGACCATGGTTGACACACAAATTGAGATTGATATATAGTTGTGATATTTAGTCTACCTCAGACATAATTCTGTGCACAAGAAGCAGCACTGAATATATATGCTAGTCTGTTGTACAAAATTGTATACTGTGATATTACTATTTTTTATTATAGAGGAGCTTTTATATAAAAAATTCTTATTTTTTGATGTTTTTTATGTGATGCTGGCTGGTATCAATAATGTATCTGTATGTTGATTACTTATTGATGAATTAAATTGTACATCGGATTGAAGAGCACATTCTTGTTTTTTTATTTTATTTTTTCTTTGACACACAAATAGTTGACACCCTTTTTTTGGGGGGGGGGTTACATTTTAATTAGTTCTCATCTGTGACCTCCATTGTTGAAACGTGTTCCCTCGTGGGCTTGCTATTCTTGCCACATTTTGGGCATGTTGACTTGCTTCACTTGCCACAAGGTTACTATAGATTATAATTTCTGACATGGATTGTCAATGAAGAAAAAGCTGAAAAAACATGAAAAACCCCAAAAAAACGTGTTGACCATCCGTGTCTAAACAATTATCATGTCGACCATTTGACCCTGTTGACCTTAAGCACTGTCTACCTTTTACCTGTCAACCTTTTGACCATGTTGACCTTTTGTACCTATTGACCTAGTGCATGCTGACCATATGGTGTCGACCTATTGATTGTCTGTCTAGACACAGCCAACCTATAGTCCAGATTGTGTTCCTTTTGGTAAGCATGGGTTTTTAATTTGCAACTCTCTAATGTTTACCATATTTCCACAGTATCTTTCTTATGGTGGAATCATAAATGCTGTCATTAACTGAGGTGGGTGAGACCTATAGTTCCTAAGATATTCATCTGGGGTCTTTTGTGACTTCCTGAAAGAATGTTTTTATGCTGGTCTCTGTAGGGAAGATTTACCACCATTTAAAGTTTTCTCTATTTTGAGATAATATCTCTCACAGTGGTTTGCTGAAGTCCCAGAGCATTAGAAATAGCTTTGTAATGCTTTTCAGGCTGATAGGTTTCAACAACTTTCTTTCCCATCTCTTCTGGAATTTCTTTTGATCATGGAATACTGTGCTGTTGAGACCTTGCAACCAACTTCATATTGCTGAAAAGGTTCTCTTTTAATGTTTAGAGTCCACTGGGCTGGTAATAATAAAGACTAATTGTATGTAGTCTGATTAAACCCAATTCAATTAAGTTTGGTTCATTGGTTGGATGAGTAACTTAAGGGACAATTACTATTTCACAAAGGGCCAGTTGGTGTTGGATATCCTTTCTCTCTCAATAAACAAAATGATCATTTAAAACTGAATTTTGCATTTACTTAGGTTGTCTTTACGTTATATTATATTTTGTTTGAATATATTTTTTCTTAAACAATTAAGTGTGACAAATTAGCAAAAATCAGGAAAGAGGCAAAAACTATTTCACACCACTATAAACATAACAATTGGCTGCAGTGGTTGGAACTTTCTAAACACAAAATATCTCCCCAAGGTGAGCTTTGATGTGAGCAATCTACTCATTAATTACTGTTTAAATCTGATGTTGCGCTGCTTTGGAACTACTTAATCGTTCCTGTGGTAAATAACGCTCTGCACAATTAATTGGACCTTGGGGCACCCTGAACATTATACATTGGAGTCACCATTATAGTTAACCCTTTTACCACCATACGGGTAATATCATGCACTCCAGACATTGTCCATTTACACCCTGATAGTATGGGAGTCCAGGATGCTTAAAAATATGAATGCCAGAATTGTTACCATAATTTATATGTTTTTACAGCATGTATATGGTTTTTATTCTTATATATGTATCTTAATAAATGTATTTTAATTGAGAAACGGTCAAATACAGTAGCTCTATTATATTTAATCTCTATCTAAATGTGCATTTAGCAGCACTCTCTGTTCTTTTTCCCTATTGATAAACATAATAACTGGTTGTAGGAATTGGAGCTTTCTAAAGAAAAAAATATCTCCCAAATGTTAGCTTCGATGTGAGCAATCTACTAATGAATTAATATTTAAATCTGATGTGCTTTCTGTTCAAGCACTGGGTTAATCACTGGCAATGACAGGAGTGGGGACAGTATTTGATTAGTTGTAAGTTAATAAAAAAAGTTTTTCTTGCCATTGCAATGAGGAAAGGTTGGAATAGGATTTTGTTTCACTTATTGTCAATACTTGAAAATGGATTAAAATGAATGGATTGAAAAAAAAAACATTAAGATAGACACAGACAGACAGATAGATAGATAGATAGAGAGATGGATAGATAGATAGATAGATAGATAGATAGATAGATAGATAGATAGATAGATAGATAGATAGATAGATCGATAGATAACACATAATACATTTACATTTAATAATAAAATCCTTTATGGTATAAAAATGTTTTATTTTCTTACCAACAGGTGACATTTCTGGAATACCAGCAGTATAAGGTCCATCCAGAAATTTTGGCTCATTGTCATTTATATCTTGTACTTTAATGACAAACTCAGATTCAGGTTCAACTGGTTTATTTGTTTGTCTGTCAATAGCTTGTGCTCGCAATGTGTAGTAGGCTTGTTCCTCACGATCCAGCCTTTTTGAAGCATGAATGTCCCCAGTATTTTCATCAATATTGAAAATGGAACCAGCCCCTTCCCCTGTCAAGACATACTTGACGACACTTTCTCCTGTGTCCACATCAGAGTGAAGCTGTTAAAAAAATTGACAAGAGTTGATGTTAAGTTAAAAGGCTGTCATTATTCTAAAAACAATCTTCAAAAGTTTCTTGTTCTCTGTAAAATATGAGGAAGAATTGTCAATTGCTTTTGGAAGCAAACTGATTTTTATATCTCTTGGTAAACAATATGAACTCACTACTCATTTCATACTGTTCTCAAAAGCACATTCATACTTTAGAGTTTGAAGCATTGTAGTATAGAATGTGTAGAAAAATATGACTTGTAAATACTTTACAATTTATTTCCTATGGTGACATTTTTGAAAAAAAAAACAGCATATGAAATACAGTCATTTATTTTTTCTTAAATAAACTGCAACTGGTACAAGACATCACACAGTTTTCCTTGCATACTAAATAAATCTTTATTTTGTCTGTATAACCTGTGTAAGATAATCATTTGCAACTCAGTGGGAACTGGACTTGTTACTATGGCGGTCATTCCGAGTTGATAGCTCGCTAGCTGTTTTTAGTAGCCATGCAAACGCTATGCTGCCACCCACTGGGAGTGTATTTTAGCTTAGCAGAAGTGCGAACGAACGGAGCGGTGGCAAAGTTTTTTTGTGCAGTTTCTGAGTAGCTCAAAACCTACTGAGCGCTTGCGATCACTTCAGACTATTCAGTTCCTGTTTTGACATCACAAACACGCCCTGCGTTCGCCCAGCCACACCTGTGTTTTTCGTGGCACGCCTGCATTTTACGAACACTCCCTGAAAACGGTCAGTTAACACCCAGAAACGCCCAATTCATGTCTATCACTCTGCGGTCAGCAGTGCGACTGAAAAGCTTCGCTAGACCCTGTGTAAAACTACATCATCCATTGTAATAGTACGTCGTGCATGTGCTTTGCACTGCATACGCATACGCAGAAGTGCCGTTTTTTTGCCTCATCGCTGCACAGCGAACGAATGCAGCTAGCGATCAACTCGGAATGACCCCCTATACACCAAAGGGATCAGTTTATCAATGGAAAAATGTGAAGTATATATTTGTTTAGATGTAAACTATTTGAGGATGGATACATTATTACAAAGAAAACAAAATAGAAAACATGCTGTTATGTTCTGTACTAATAAATATAAAGTAATTGCTTCCAATCAATGTTACAAATATAAAATGTCAAGTCAATATTTTTCTTTTTGTTGTATTGATTTGGAATAACTGTGCATGCAGACAAAAAGTATATCAAAAGAGCTTTGAACAGCTGTTAGATTGCCCACATATGGGTCAATCCTGCAACTCAACACGAGAATCACATAACAAGGTCATATTTCAGTCCAGATTTTTTTATGGTATTAGCCAAATTGGACATATTCCATCCATTCGTTTCAAAAGCCAAGTGAAATTACTACTGACTTCACTCTGGCCTGGTAGTGGTATTGAAAAAATGACTTCACACACATGCTGATGGCTGTAATTTTTTTGGCTGCATTAACCACGTACCTTGAAGTGATCCTGCCCATTTTAAAATATATATTATATATTCATGTTGTCCAATATTTGCTGCAATACTGTAGTGTGTGGCTAGATGTACAGTAGATCACCTAGAGCAGTTTTTTTTGCTGGGCTTAGTTTCTCAGTAATGTAAAGTTACATGCCAAACAGAAGGAAAATGCTATATTGATAACAGCTGCAGATCCACTAAATAATATAATTTATTTTGACAACACTATTGTCAGAATTGAAAATTATATATATTCCCCACAGAAATATTGTTATATATTCCCCACAGAACACCTTATTAAAGCATGTAGTAAATATACAATATATACACTTCTTCAATTGCTGTTGATAGTACCCCTTTATATTTGTGATGATAAATAGGCTGGTACATATTATAAAAGAATAGCCAGGGTACAAGTAGATCTCAAAGTAAATCTATTGAATCACCCAATACAATTCAAGATGAATCAGCATCAATTTGTGGAGTTTCATAATGAATTTTAACAATTTAAGTGAAAGGATGATGTTCTTGATGTAATGCATGCAAATGTTCATTTTTGCTTAAGAATTGCTAGTCAATTTTCAAAGTAAAAATATTTGCAGAAATTTAAAAATACAACTCTAAGAATTCTAGATCAGTAACCATGTCATCTAGAGCCATGATGCTTGTTCATTAGCAGTGTCAGATTGGAGCATGAAAGTCCCTCTGGGGGGCCATTCTTTTTAGGGGTATGGCCAATCTCCAGAGGGGTGTGTGGCCAGCTGTAACAGAGGCTTGGCTAACCATTAGAGAGTGCATGATGTGGGCCCCTATATACTGTATATATATAGGCATGTAGAAGTGGCACTCTGGGAGCTGTAGCAATGCTGGGGTGCCTTCCCAAATGAGAATGTATACTGTACCAATATCCTTTCAACCAAGGAAAGGCGGCACTCATCCGGTCTTGAAGTGAAATCAAATGGTGTTGTTTATTCACAATGTTTCAAAGCTAACAAGCCTTTTCATCAGGTGCATCTGATGAAAAGGCTTGTTAGCTTTGAAACGTTGTGAATAAACAGCACCATTTCATTTCACTCCAAGGCCGGATGAGTGCTGCCTTTCCTTTGTTATAAGGATATTGGTACAGTATATATATATATATATATATATATATATACTGTTGTAAATACTGCTAAAGCATGCATGCACAGTCTGTACCCTGATTACTGGAGGAGGAGATGGACCCACTGTTGGGGTTTTCTCTGTTCCCCTGGGTGCCAAGCTAAACCTGTTCGCTAGCATATAAAGTGGTTAGAGAACTATTGTAGAACTTGCAGAATCTGTTTTGTGTGAAAGCTACATTGCCAAAATATTATTGTTATTATTAAGAATGCACAGGACCCTTTTTTTTCTGATAAAAAATAAAAATCAGTTATCATTTAAAACAACAGCTTTTAGTTATTTGAGAAAATACAACGATTGCTGTTCTGCCTCATGGTAATCGTCTATCCATCTCATCACCAGTTATTATCTACAGAACCAATGTCCTAATAAATATTTTAAGAGGTTAATGACAATATTATGGCATACTGAATCCATAATAGAATAATTAAGGCCTTTTTTAAAATATTTATTGTACCATTTAAAAATAATTAAAGTTTGGAGCATGAAGAGTAGAGATATTTTGAATGAACCTTGTTATTTTTGTATCGTGACAATTTTATTGAGCAAAATCAGTACAAGAGGAAATTAAGCAATCAGATCTGGATTCTGCATTGATGCTATATGGTTAGGGTTTGTAGTTTTGTCTAAAGGTTTCCTATGTGATTTAGCTGACCAAGGTGAACTACCAGAGAGATACTGTATTCTGATGCTAAATTGGATGCAAAAGTACCCAAATTTGTGCTGCTCCCACAAATGCCAATGATTGCATGCAGATCCAAGACTTGTGGCAGTTTATGCTTAGTGGGTTCAAACAGATGGCAGAGTCTAACCTAGGCCAACTATTGTATGTGTGTCTTTATTAAAATTGAGGCAGTTTTTCATGGAAATATTGTAGATTCATACATACCTGTCAGTTAACAGTGCATACTGGAGGACTGACAATATTGATGATTGGCAACTTTTGGTAGTTGCTTATTGTTTAATTATTGAAGAATCACCTCCCAGGTGATTTTTTTTTCTCTGCTCACAGGCATATTTAAGGATATATTGCAGTGGTTCTCAAACTGTGTGCCGTGGCACCCTGGGATGCATTGGGACACCTGCAGGGGTGCCTCGAGTTGGTGGTCCAGGGCCAATTGAAATTATTTGTGGTGAATGAAATAGATAAAAACCAGTGCTGGTGGTTTCCAATCATAAAATATGTGAACAAACAGAAGCAAATCTTGTTCCTCACCACATAATTGAAACCAAGGATGACATACTGTATAAAAACAATTTATTCACTTTAATATTTTTTCAAAATGTCCCAATAAGTAACTTTTTGCCTAGGGGTGCCATGAAAAAAATTCTGATATACTCAGGAGCCGTGATTCAGAAAGGTTTGGGAACCACTGATATATTGGGAGTTTAAAAATGACTCCTTTGCTCTTTGTTGTCATATTAACACAACACTAAACATATCACAATAGCTGTGGTGTCGGATATGTCTCAGGCTGCTATTAGCCATATAGCAAAAAATGTACTATAGGCAGCAAGGGATATATACATTTCTCATTGGCTGATGAATACATTTGGCCAAAAAAAGCTGCATTTTTACTCCATTGCTTAATTCATGTATGCCAAAGGGGCGGTGGGTGGTATCTATGTAGCCTTTATAATGCTGGAAAGATATCAGAAACATACACTCCATCCATCAATATCCAAGTAATCTGTGACGTGTCTCATTTATACAATAGAGCTAACTTTTCTTTAAAATTATTGATTTTGGAAAATAAAGTACTGTAGGTAATTTATTCTCCCTCTAAAGCTACACATTTTACGTACTTTAATGTGCCTGCAGTAAGATACAATTCTACCATATATACCATAGTTTTTCCATAAAGTGTATTCTACTTTCAAAGGAAAGCACCTACTCTGAGTTGGGATCCTCACTCCTATTTTGCATCCAGCCACAATTTTTCATGCAATTCTGCACATACACGTATCTCCACCAGGTTGGTAAAAAAAACAAAAGTTTAACCTTCTCAAAGCCAGTTTTTGTTTAATATTCTGTTCTTGAGAGCCACTCATGTATGTGACAGATGTTGTGTGCTTCCTAATTTTTATTTGCAACTAAACCATCCAAATAATCAGTATCTAAACCATGCTATTTGTATTATATTTTTCATACTGTATATGCATGCTGTAAATAATTTTGACAAATGTTCCCAAAAATATATTCAGAAAAGTCAACACAGATATCACTATGCAACATATATTTTTATCATTTATATCAAATGTATTCCAAATACAGTGCATCCGGAAAGTATTTGCAGCGCTTCACTTTTTCCACATTTTGTTATGTTACAGCCTTATTCCAAAATGGAATAAATTAATTTTTCCCTTAAAATTCTACACACAATACTCCATAATGACAATGTGAAAAGAGTTTTTCTGAGAGTTTTTAAAATGTATTCAAAATAAAAAACTAAGAAATCACATGTACTTAAGTAGTCGCAGCCTTTGCCATGAAGCTCAAAATTGATCTCAGGTGCATCATGTTTCCACTGATAATCCTTGAGATGTTCCTACAGCTTAACTGGAGTCCACCTGTTTTAAATTCAGTTGATTGGACATTATTTAGAAAGGCACACACCTGTCTATATAAGGTCCCACAGTTGAAAGTGCATGTCTGAGCACAAACCAAGCATGAAGTCAAAGGAATTGCTTGTAGACTTCCGAGACATTGTCTTGAGACACAAACCTGGGAAAGGGTACTGCTGCTTTGAAGTTCCCAATGAGCACAGTTGCCTCCATCATCCGTAAATGGAAGAAGTTCGGACACACCAGGACTCTTCCTAGAGCTGGCTGGCCGTATAAACTGAGTGATCGGGGGAGAAGGGCCCTAGTCAGGGAGGTGACCAAGAACCCAATGTTCACTTCGTCCAAGCTACAGCATTCCTCTGTGGAGAGAGGAGAACCTTTCAGAAGGACAACCATCTCTGCAGCAATACACCAATCAGGCCTATATAGTAGAGTGGCCAGACGGAAGCCACTCCTTAGTAAAAAGCACATGGCAACCCACCTGAAGTTTGACAAAATGCACCATAAGGAATCACAGACCATGAGAAACAAAATTATTTGGTCTGATGAGACAAAGTTTGAATTCTTTTGCGTTAATGCCAGGTGTAATGTTTGGAGGAAACCAGGCACCACTCATCACCAGGCCAATACCATCCCTACAGTGAAGCATGGTGGTGGCAGCATCATGCTATGGGGATGTTTTTTAACAGTAGGAACTGGGAGACTACTCCGGATAGAGGGAAAAATGAATGCAGCAATGTACAGAGATATCCTGGATGAAAACCTGCTCCAGAGCGCTCTTTATCTCAGACTGGAGCGATGGTTCATCTTTCAGCATGACAACGACCCGAAGCACACAGCCAATATATCAAAGGAGTGGCTTCAGCACAACTCTGTGAATGTCCTTGAGTGGCCCAGCCAGAGCCCAGACTTGAATCCGATTGAACATCTCTGGAGAGATCTGAAAATTGCTGGGCATCATATTCAAAAAGACTTGAGGCTGTAATTGCTGCCAAAGATGCATTAACAAAGTATTGAGCAAAGGCTTTGAATACTTATGTACAGTACAGTACATGAGATTTCTTAGTTTTGTATTTTTAATCAATTTGCCAAAATATCTCAAAACCTTTTTTCACATTGTCATTATGGAGTATTTTGTGAAGAATTTTGGGGAAATAATGAATGTATTCCATTTTGGAATAAAGCTGTAACATAACAAAATGTGGAAAAAGTGAAGCACTGTGAATACTTTCCGGATGCACTGTAATTTCTTAAAACAGCCTATATCCTGATTTAATTTACCACTTGCGTATGTAGTGTTTATTAAAAGAGACCAGCAGACTTTGTGGAAAAATATTGTTATTGAAAAATTATAGATTAAAAAAAAGTCGGAATTATTATATTTTACTTGTGTAGAACCGGTATTGCATGTACCCCTATACCTACTGGTATATATACTGTATAATGAGCAGAGGGTATATGGTGCATGTGGGCCCCACTAGCACACACAAGGGGTGTCTGAGTATCCAGAAACCACTCCTGATGGACCAAATATTTTTTTTTTTACTTTGGCTTAGTTCCATGACTTGTTTTCAGAGCTCCACTCCCTCGCAGCTGTATGCCATGATTCACTGGTTGTTAGTGAGGGGGCAGAGCCAAATAACATGAGTGTCATACAATCGCATCATATTGGCTCAGCCCCCTCCCTATCAACATGAGAATCATGGCATTAAGCTGTGGGTGAAAGGCCTAATGATGAAAAGTACTCAACGTCAATGACTTGCTGCTGCAGCATCCTCTTTCCTCAGGGCAGGCTCCAGAAGTCAGTTTAAGTGTGTATATGTTTGTTTTCTATGTGTATCTATATGTATGTGTTGTACAGTATTAGGTCTGTTTGCATATGTATGTATATTCTATGTGTGTGTTTATTTTCTATGTGTGTGTACATGTATATGAGTGTATCTGTATGTGTTCTGAGAGATTATGTTCATGATCCCGGTTGTCAGGATCCTAGTAGCCTAAATATAGTTGCCAGAATCCTGACACCTAGGCTGTGGAGGGGGAGGGGTTAGCTTTAGCCACCACCAAGGGGGGTTAAGGTTAGGCTGCAGGGGGTGGGAGGTTAGGCTTATTCTGTGGGGAGAGTGGTTTAGGGTTAGGCACTACCAAGGGAAGGGGGTAGGTTTAGACACTAAGGGAGGAGGTTAGGGTTAGGCTGCAGTAAGGAGGGTTAGGGTTTGTGGTGTAGAGATGGGATTTAGAAGACTTAACTACAGTTGGGTCCCCCTTTATCTTGAGTTTTAATAGGATTAAGTGAGACTGGCCAGTCGGATTTAATCCCCTCCTTTAATGACTTAATCCCCTGATGTATTGTTCTCTGTATTGTATTGCAGCTGAGAACAATAGATGAAGGGTTTATGCTAATAAATCATGTTGTGACTAGGCACAGAAAATTAGTCAAGATAACGGTGGACCCATCTGTAACCCCTGTCAGCATCTTAAATATCCAGATGCTGACATCAGTATTCTGACCGCTGTCATCCCAGCCACCGGGATCTCATATCCAACCTGTTCTGTGTCTGTGTTTGTATATATACATACTGTGTATATATACAGTATATATATATATATATATATATATATATACATATGTATTTGTACATACACACAGTGTATTAGAAATGTGCGGCAGACAATTTTTGCTAGTTTTTGTTTGGCCTAAACGCTGCGACTGGTTTTAGTTGTTTTTTTCTTTTGGGGGGGGGGGGGGGGGGTAGGGTTAGGCTGTGGGAAGGGAGGGTTGGGGGGAAAGGTGGAAGGTCATGCATACTTATCCAGACCCTGTTAAGATTCTTCCATCGGGATGCCGGTGTCGGCATCCCATCCACTGAGAAATTCATATGTATTCCTTTTATATGTGTGAATAACAAATGCACAGGAGCAAAATGTCCCAGATCAGTACAAAAACTAGAACAATATACACAGCACAGCTACTATGAGTATGGACAGAGCACAGCCACTTGTATACTATGGCACAGCCACAGCCATTTGTATGAATTTGGAGTCCATAGCACAGCCACTCACATGCACAACATAGCCATTATGAGTCTGGACAGCACAGACAATTTAACCAGTTAGCCAGCAGAGTACAGCGCCGTGTACAGCAGTGTGCCTGGAGTCAAATGGCAACAAGTCCCAGCCATGGCACCCTTATATGAACACCAAAACATTAGGTGAGTATGGCATCTTTTACAAAGTGTCGATACCTTTATTCTCAAAAACAAAGCACTGGAAACACATGTTCCAGATGGCTTGATGGATTTCATAAAAAAGGTTTTATTGCTTGTTTTCTATCTCCTTGCTTTGCACAGAGGACAAAGTGCAGGTTAAATGGGCAGGATGAGATTGTTTCCTATGCTTTATAATTATTACATTGCTTCTGCTGCTTCTCCGTAGTACAGTACAATAGAGAGCTAAACCATCTTGCTTGGTTTTTTATTTTACCTTCATTTTTTTAAGAAAAAATTCAATTAAGATATATATTTATAGCGGTGAAATTTAATTTTTTTCATTTTAATAATATAGAAAAAATGAAAGCTAACAATATAGTTTTCGAAAAAAAATTCCATGGCTCTAACTCCTGACATTAACAACTGAAAATAACAAATTAGTTTCACATGCAGCCAGATTCATTGTTGTTATGAAGAAACAAGTTGGATAAAGTACTACATAATGAATAACCACTATTAAGTCATTATATTTAAATATAAAAAAGTGGGTCTGATTCAGAGGTTAATGCAATGCATATGTTCTGCAGCTGGACATTTTTACAATGCACGTGCATCTACTGTGCATGAATCGCAAATGCTTACAGATGGCTGTCACAGTAAAACTTTGCATGCAGAAAGAGTGACAGTTAGTGGTCATTTATTGTATTTTAAAGGGGAGTGGCTACCCAGACACAGGTATGTTGCTCTGGAGACAGTGGTTTAGTTCAAAAAGACATTCTGGGCAAATAGAGGGATGCTTAGATGTTTGATGCTGCGACTGATTGTGTGTCTTTGTATGCACGCGGTGGTTTAGAGATTCAGCAAGTCGTTATCTCTGTACAAATGTAATCAGCTGTGGCATTAACATGTATGCACTGGCATGCACTGCTTAGAAGCATGGGTACCCACCCCTCGGGCCAGCTCTCTCCTCCCCATATCACCATCTCTGACTGAGATGAAAATTGCTCTGTGCAGCAGAAGATTCTCTGCACGTATGCAGGGCCAGATTAAGGGAGGAAAAGCACAGGGGGCCCCAAGATCTAAGGAATCTTTTTTGTCCTTGTAAAAAAAAAAAAAGGTGTTCACTGCCTGAATTCACCTTGCTCTGATTCCTCTCAGAGACGGATCACATTCTGTAGATGACATATTCTAGGTCTCACTGCTGAATTGCTGAGAAGTTGTCCCTACTTCCTTCTCTTCCTGATGTCCCATATCTTCTGTCTTCGGAGGAATCACCGCACCATCATATCCTCTGACCTATGGTATATCTCACTGTTTATATCTTCCATTTGAGGAAGTATTTTAAGTTTTTGGCTTTTACCCTGTGGTAGGTGAAAAAATTTAGGAAAGAGTGTATGGGGTGGGGGGCAGTAGTCTCCTACTTTGCCAGGGGCTCTCACCAATCACCAAACTCAGAATACTCATGACAAGGACAGTCCTATTCATGCCAAGGATACTGTATGTCTACTCGTACCAGCAGCAGAATTTTTGATAAACAAACAATAGAAGCAAAAAGTGCTAATTAAACACCAGTAATATGAACAATAATATATGAATCCAAACTGTAATTCAATTGGACCCAGACACAGGTATGTGTCTCTGATTCCTCTAAGGCCTAGAATATGTCAGCTACAGCATGTGATCCATCCCTTAGAGCAGTGGTTCTCAAACTCGGTCCTCAGGACCCCACACATTGCACGTTTTGCAGGTCTCCTCACAGAATCACAAGTGAAATAATTAGCTCCACCTGTGGACCTTTTAAAATGTGTCAGTGAGTAATTAATACACCTGTGCACTTGCTGGGTTACCTGCAAAACATGCACTGTGTGGGGTCCTGAGGACCGAGTTTGAGAACCACTGCTCTAAGGGATGGATCACATGCTGTAGCTGACATATTCTAGGTCTCACTGCTGAATTGCTGAGAAGTTGTCCCTACTCACTTCTTTTCCTGATGCCCCATATCTTCTGTCTTCAGAGGAGTCACCGCTCCATCATATCCTCTGACCTATGGTATATCTCACTGTTTATATCTTCCATTTGAGGAAGTATTTTAAGTATTTGGCTTTTACCCTGTGGTAGGTGAAAAATGTAGGAAAGTGAGTATGGGGTGGGGGGCAGTAGTCTCCTACTTTGCCAGGGGCTCTCAGACCCTTAAATCTATCACCAAACTCAGAATACTCATGACAAGGACAGACCTATTCATGTCAGGGATACTGTATGTCTACTCGTACCAGGAGCAGAATTTTTGATAGCCACCAAAAATGACTGTTTTATAAAACAAACAATAGAAGCAAAAAGTGCTAATTAAACACCAGTAATATGAACAATAATATATGAATCCAAACTGTAATTCAATTGGACGCATACTGTACATGGAAATAGCATTGGTGCCATCTGATTATTACATCAAACGTGTGACCTTTAAACAAGCACAGTACCTAATATATTTGTTACAAATGGATCACACTTACTGGTTCCCATGTAGCCTTACTGCTCAGCCTGTGTATCCAGAATTTAGCAAAAAATAATTCAAGATTCAAAATCTTATTTGACTTTGTAACATACTTTACAGCAAGCAGCACAGAGAAAGGGAAACTATTTACCTCGGTCTAAAATTGTATGAGGGGTGCAGCTGGTGAAAGCAAGCTTTGCAGTTATATCCCCTCATGGTGCAGCAGCATGCATAGTAGTTTATTAATCATTTTTCTGGTGTGGTTATTATAATGCTTCCTAGATTTGGCCAAGGCAAAAGGTGTGCCCTCGTGTGTATAGCCATATTTATTACCAGTAATTTATATAGTGCACACATTCTGCAGCTCTTTACAGAAAATATTTGTCCATGCACATCATTCCCTGCCACAGTGGAGTTTACAATCCACAAACACACATTCACGCTAGGGTTAGTTTTGTTGGGAGCCAATTAAACTACCAGTATATTTTTGGAGGAAACCGGATTTCCCGGAAGAAACCAACACATGTACGGGGAGAATACACAAACTCCACACAGTTAAGGATATGGTGGGAATCAAACCCATGACCTCAGTGCTGTGAGGCTGTGATGACACTACTACTCCATTATGTTTTCCCCGCTTTGCTGAAAGGTAAACTGCATCAAATTAAGATGTCTTTTTTATGTGTGACATTGGGTCAGTGGTTCCCAAACTGTGTGCCTAGGTACCCTGGTGTGCCGCAATGCTCTTGCATGGGATCGAATCACATTTGGTCAACATACTCGTATATGGTCAAAGTGATTAGAAAAATAATACATGTGGACCAAAAGTAGCACAACTGTACTTCACCTTATACAGTAATTGAACCTAAAGATGACATGTAGGCACAATTTACTTATCAATAAAAAAACTATTATCCTACGAGTGCCATGAAAATAATGCTGATACTCCAGTGCACTGTGATTCAAGAAAGTTTGGAAACCACTGTGGTAGTACATTTTTTCTATTGCATTTAACAAATATTGTAAACATATGGAAACAATAATTTCTAATTTCTAAAGACAGACCAATATTTTCACGATTTGCCCAATCTTTTTTGTCCTGACCTGAATATAGATTGCTATTACTTGTTTATCTGCAATAATTCATGACTACATTCATTTACTGTATGAGGATAACAGTAAATGAAATATAATTCAGAAATAATTATATGCACAGTGAATAAGTCATGTCTGCATATAGTGAGGCATATTGCTCATCCATTATATAGATACATAATTAGTAGGGTTGTTAAAATATAAAGGACCATCAAGTTCATCATTTCATAAATTATAATTGTATTGAGGGAAAGCAAAATATCCAGTATGAAACTGTAATTTCCATATTACTCTTGCAGGGAGTCAAAAATCTCTCCTGACTCAATTACTGGCAATCATCCCCTTCATCACAGGCATTACCCGCTACTAATTATAGCTATATATCATTTCTTGAAAGACTGGCATCCAATTTTGAAATTATGCTATTTCTGTATATTAGACTTATCACATCACTAGGTCAGGAATAATTTATCTTAACCACCCTTATAGGCAGGGCCATAACTATGCCTATGTGGCCCCATAGCAAAGTTTTCTAAAGGCCCCTTGAAAACATTTTGGGACAAGCTTTGCTATATTTAGTGGGTTTGATATGAAAAAGCCATCAATCGGGATGCCGGAGGTCACGTGACCAACCACGGTATCCCAATTTTTTAAATGCCATCAGGGGACCCTCAGCCTAATACTTACCTTCGGGTTCTGGCATTGGGATTCTGAGTGGTGTCGGGATTCTGGTTCCGGTCACATGACCACTGATCTCTACACCGCTAGGATGCTGACTGCATCCCTCTTTAGCAATCCATTTGTCAGCTTCAGTTTGTCGAGCTTGATTCAATTGTACATGCTAAAAACTTTAGCTTGTGTATCCATATTGAATAATTTCCTGTCTTTAAATTATTAATTTTCTTTAATATTTACAGTACAATTCTTTCTAATGTAGCCATTTTGGTCATTACGATACAATATTTACTTGAATCACCAATTACATTAAATATTTATTGAAATGTCCCAATTGGTCTTTACACTTTTATTTACATATATGGTGCTTGTTCTCAGTCTACATGTCCCATTGCTTCTCTATGCTTATTAAGGGCCTAATTCATGTTTGGAATAAATGACATATCCATGTGCAGTAGTTAAAATTTAAATGCAGTAGATAGGATGCAGCCTTGGATCACCATTGTGACAATCGGTTGCGATTTACATTGTTTTTAGGCACTGGTCAGCCTGCATAAGCTAAAGCTTTCTCAGGCTGGATGTCAGATCCAGACACCCTGGTCCATTAAGTCTGCATCCGACAATGCAGACTCTGGACTCATCATGCTTTCAAAAAGGGGTGACGTACCGGTTTTCAAAAACAGTGCTGGGTTGGACCCCCGCTCTGCCCCCCAAATGCTGCAGAAGGTCAATAATTCTGTGGCTGACAGGGGGTTGCAAGCAATATCACAAGACCCATTCTGCACATGTGCAGATTGGGTCTTACGCCATCATATATGTACATAAACCATTGGATTTATATACAAATATGATTTAGACCCTAAGTATGTAAGCATACAGCTTAGCCGTGTTTTGCATGTTGTGCCATTGATGTAAAAAAGCAAAGATGTAAGTGGACACATCTGTGTCTTGCACTGACAACTCGGCTGCTTTTTACACTTACAGCTCCGTGTACCAAGGGAGTCAGTCTGAGAGTTGAACAGTGCAAGCAGACGTGGACAAAGTATGGGAAGGGTGTGTAGACACAAAATGCATATCGAGATGGCCACATAACAGATGCAAATGCATGTGTTTGGAGTATGAAGACCTGCGGATACTTGAGCACTGGTGCCAGTTACAATCTCTTGATGTTGACAGTCATGGGTTACATCTGATTCACCAAACAAATCTAAGACACGCCCAATTATGAAAATGTAGCATAATTACTGTGGCTGCTATCAATCTAATAGTAGGATAACAGTTTACTTATACCTCATTTACTATCATTATTATTATTATTATTATTATTTTTTTTTAAGAAAGCATGTTTCTTATTGAGTTTCTGAAGTAAAAGGCTGCAGGTAATTTTAATAGTGTACAATTTAAAAAATAAACAATTTTATGTTTGCAACTTGTTTTAGTTGATTGTAAAGTAATCCATAGGACTTAGCTATTTATTATGTACACTTTTTGACTGTTTACTGCAATATATGTGAACATTTGGTATACATTATAATAGTACCTGCCCAATGAGCAACAAACTCTTCATGTTCTTAGCATTAACAGTTGCACATTTAGGTCCGCAAAATAGCTTCCAGATAAGTAACTTACTTTCATTTGCATAGCAATATTCATCAAATTATTATTATTATTACAGGTTGAGTATCCCTTATCCAAAATGCTTGGGACCAGAGGTATTTTGGATATCGGATTTTTCCGTATTTTGGAATAATTGCATACCATAATGAGATATCATGGTGATGGGACCTAAATCTAAGCACAGAATGCATTTATGTTTCATATACACCTTATACACACAGCCGGAAGGTAATTTTAGCCAATATTTTTTATAACTTTGTGCATTAAACAAAGTGTGTCTACATTCACACAATTCATTTATGTTTCATATACACCTTATTCATACAGCCTGAAGGCCATTTAATACAATATTTTTAATAACTTTGTGTATTAAACAAAGTTTGTGTACATTGAGCCATCAAAAAATAAAGGTTTCACTATCTCACTCTCACCCAAAAAAGTCCGTATTTCGGAATATTCCGTATTTCGGAATATTTGGATATGGGATACTCAACCTGTATTATTATTATTATTATTATTATTATTATTATGTAGTAGTAGTAGTAGTAGTAGTAGTAGTAGTAGTAGTAATAGTAGTAGTAGTATAAGTACTGAACATTGATACAAACAAATTACTAAAATTACATGAAACAGAATGGAAAGATGGACAAATGTCTATGAGCTTGCAATCTAAGAGGTATGGACTACACGTGATACAATTGTGGCTGTTGCTGATGATACAGTATATGTTCCAGAAACAGGTACTGTTCTTGTCACTGGTCCTAGGTAGTTGATGTTTACATTGTGTACCCAGGGCTGATAACAGAAATCATGGGGCCCCGTACATCAATATCTTTGGAGGCCTGCTCAACTCTCCCCTTTTTCCCCCTCCTCAACCCCAATGTCAGAACACAATCTGTAAGTTACAATGGTTATGGAGGGTGACAGGACCCAGGAGGGACTCACCATCACTACAAGCTCTCTTGTTTGTAGGCAGCACAGCTGTGGGGTTGCAGGTGGCTGCTGCAGTCTGTAAATGGCACCATCACACTCTTGTGTCCGGTGCCAGCAAGAAGCTGGGATGCTCCTCGTGGCAAGAGATGGGGAAGGGCTGGCACAGCGTCATCATCATGATGTTGCGATACCAGCACATGCCACTGGATGGACTGGACCAAGTGACAGGCAGGGGGAAGGGGGGAGGATGGTTCATCCAAAGTCTTTAATTAGCTTTTTTTTACAAAATTGGCAGAGGACAGGAGAGCAGTTTAAAAAGTAGTTATAGGAGCTGCAGTTCCGTATTAGGTGTCCCTGATCCAGGGCCAGCCTTAGCCTAATTTTTTAGGCATGCAAATATATATTTTGGCACCCATTAGTGAAATATATACACTGCACCGCAGAGCCCAATATATATGCTACACCACAGAAAGCCAATTATACATGCTGCTCCTCACCACAGTATAGCCACTTATACATATTACTCCACAGAGGAGCCGCTTATACACGTTACACTAGAGTAGAGTCAGTAGAGTCACTTATAAACGTTACACCACAGAGTAGCCGCTTATACACGTTTCTAGAGATGAGCGGGTTCGGATTTACTCAGTTCTTTATGCCAGAATTATCGCCATTTCTTATTTTCTGGATTTTTCTTTTGGCTGACCAAAACACGTGATGTCCGATAGCCAATAAGGAGATTTGGGTAAATCCAAGTAAATCCGAGTAAAACCGAACCCGCTCATCTCTACACGTTACACCACAGTAGAGTAAGTGGAGTTGCTTATACACGTTACACCACAGAGGAGCCGCTTATACACGTTACACTACAGAGGAGATGCTAATACACGTTACATCACAGAGGATACGCTTATACATGTTACATCACAGAGGATACGCTTATACACGTTACACCACAGAGGAGACGCTTATACACGCTACACCACAGAGGAGACGGTTATACACACTGCACCACAGAGGAGATGCTTTTTTTACAATCTACACCACAGAGGAGACGCTTATACACGCTACACCACAGAGGAGACACTTATACATGTCACACTACAGAGGAGACGCTTATAAACGTTAAACCACAGAGGAGACGCTTATATATGGTACACCATAGAGTAGACGCTTATACACGCTACACCACAGAGGAGATGCTTATACACGTTACACCACAGAGGAGGAGATGCTTATTACATAGATTGTATAGGGGGCACACTGACACCCACACACAGACCAAGAGCACACTGAAAGAAAAACAGATTGTATATGAGCACATTGACACACACAAACATATACTGTACCAGATGCACACTGACACACACACAGGGACCAGGGGCACACTGGCACACAGATTGTATGTTGGCACACTGACACACACACACACACACACACACACACACAATTGGGCAGGGGGAGCTGTCTGCCAGGCAGAGAAACATACCTCCTAAATCTCCTCTCTCTGTCACAGGGCAGTTCCAGCTTACCCTCATTTAGATGCTGCTGCACTTGCACTGCATCCCCCAGTCCCTCCCCCTGTTTCCAGGCATGGGGGAAGGACTGTTTGATCAGGGCTGCTGGAGACAGCCTCATCATGCGACACCCCCACCCCTGGCTGGCCAATGTGTCTGGTTCCATGCCGGCCCGGCACCATGTGGCAGTGGCATCTATCCCTCCCGCCCCAGACCAGTTTATGCATATGTAATGAGCGGGGCGCGTGATGTTACTCCTCTCTGCCGCTCATTACATATGCAGAGGAGGTGAGGGGGGAGCACAGGTCCTCAACACTAATTATCACCGTCTGTTAATGACAGACCGTGAAGTCAGTGAAAATCACGGTACTGTACTCTGACCCTCGGGGCCCCATACGGGTGTCCCCTTTATCCCCCCCTGTCACCGGGTCTATGTGTACCTGGCCTGCATGCACTAACGCTAGCTCCTGGCAGTTGTTATTACAAGTATTGTGCTAATTCATGGCTTCAAGCATTTATGTATTACAAGCACCGTGCTAGTTTTTCGCAGTTGGTGATTGCACAAACTTTGGTGTGAATGGTTGTTCAAAAGCACATATACAGCACAATATGTACATTTTATCAATCATTATAAAATGGTGTGTTAAAATGACAGAAATCCCACTAACATAATTGGACACTCTCAAACACATAACCGTGCATTATTTCCCAATGACTAGAGTGACTAATTACAAAGCCACAGCAGTATCACTCCAGCATCACTCCACAAATGTAAACAATACCATCACTCCTAGAGTCACAACTTAAAGAAATGAAACAAATCATTGACTCACACGGACAGAAATACAAATATCTGAATGAAAAATGTAAAAAATGGTATAATTACCACATAACTTTAAGGACTTGACATCAATCTTCTCCAAAGATGACTGGTACAATGATTTTATCCAGTTAAGTGATTACTCATTAAAATTCATTCAAATGAAACAGCCTATTATGCACTATTTTTCCTTCTATTCTGTATTTGTTTCTTCTTACAGTACATCATCTACACATAGAACTATTTTTTCACAACAGGAGAAATTTTATAAGATAGCTATACCATTCTTGGATGTTTCACCTTGGGTGGTTGAATGCACTGAGCTTTCAGCCATGTGCGTATATTAGAGCATGAACGTATACACAACAGTGGTGAATCTATTGCTTGATGGATGCAATTTCTCAAAGTTATACTCAGATGATTACATTGAGTAGTAATTAGGTTGAACTAATTAACACAATATGAGTGTAGTATTACGGATATTTATTACAACAGTGTTAAAGTGCCAATTACAAGTAGTAATCTAGACTACATAAAATTAAAAAAGTAATATAATTTAAGATAAAGTATAAATCAATATGTGTAGAAAAATAAATCACACACTTTTACTGGTCACTACAGACACAAAGAAAAATATATATAAAGATGTACATTTTCTCCCTTCCTCTTTGTGTAGGACTTTGCACGTTTCAGAACAAATGCATTTTTCGGAGCATAGCCAGAAAAAAACTTGCATATAAACCTCTCTTGATATTGCACTTAAGATGTGGCCTCTATTCGACTTATGTTTTCAATCCTTACTAATACATTTCCATCTGGTTGATAACATTTCATGCAGGAAAATGTTGTCTCCCAGTCAGGGCAGTAGAGAGTCTGTCTGGGCCCAGGTATTTTTCAGGGGGCATGGCCTAAACAAAGGAGGCGTGGACCCACTGGGACCCTCTATCAGACCTGGGCCCAGGTAATTTGTACCCTCCCCCCCCCTCTCTTGACACCACTGGCAACAGTCCATTATTTAAGTGAACAAATATGGGTTCCATTATATAGACTATATGGAGGTATTTTCATGTGGATCACCAAGTTTAGTTCTTTTTTATAACTTCCTTTATAACAGATTTCTGGAGAAGATATTGCATACCTCTATGTAGCAATTATCCAAGGTTAGTAATCCAAAAGGGTGATGTAAAAATATTTTATTTTATTTTTTCAAAACATTTTTATTGAAGCATCATCATGTCAGTTCAACAACATTGTGATAAGCCAGTTTAACATCGTCAAAAGGTAGGTCCACAAACATGCAGCACCACATATATCGAATTATCGTTGTGTCATTGAATAATACATTTACACAGTAATGGTGTAGAGTACATTTGCATTTGTCCACCCGTTTCCGATGACAACAAAAGTCAAGTCAAATATAATCAAGGTGAATGCCTGCCGTGCCACCAGTGCCCCACCTCTCCCCCCTGCCACCTCCCCGACCACCGCATGTTTAACATAAAACACCCCAGACGAGATCTAATGTTAACTAAAATTTAATATCACAGAGGGATTGGAGGAGCATTAGCGACCACCTGAGACATATACCAGACTGTATCCTTAAAGCTATTGTGGATTTGGGTCCTTAATGGAAGTGACAAGGTAGCTATATATGACTCCCACGTTAGAAAGAACCTCTCAACTTTGTTCTCTCTATCCAGCACCACCTCCACCCACTGCATCCTAAATAGGTAGTGTAGTTTAGCTTTGGAAAGTGCCAACAGTGGCTGAGTGGGTTGTAGCCAAGTTTGTAAGATGGTTTTGCAGGCTGCTGCTCCTATAGCCAACAAGAGCCTCTTACCCCCATGTGATGTACGGATATTAGGGGGAAGCATACCAAACAAGGCCCATTCAGGTGTCATAGGGATGTAATTGATCAACCCATCGGTAGAATATTTCCTGACCTGAGTCCAAAAACCTCGAATTACGGGGCAATCCCAAAGACAATGAAATAAATCTGCTGAGTTAGCTCCACATTTGTAACAATTGGAATTTGGTGAATCACCTATCAAGAATCTCCTGTTAGGGGACAAGTAAGCTCTATGCAGTATGTTTAGAAACATGGTTGTATATGGAGAGTAAGGCAGTAGAGCACATGCTCTAGTGTGAGAGCGAAGTATATCGTTTGATGATATATTTGGAATTCGGGAAAGCCATGGGGCTAGGTTCGTAGAAGATTTGTCTGGTATAAACACTTGCCTTATGCAGTTATACGTTATGGAAATGGCTTTTTGAGTCAAGCTTTGATTTTGTAGTAATGTGTCTAATGGGTTGTTCCAGTCCGACGATGCGAGGGGCCGTATAACAAAGCTAATATAATGTTGGGCCTGCAAGAATGCAATGGGGTGGGCCGCCATCCAGGAATGGCGTTCCCCAGCATCCCGGAACGTGGAAGGCCTCCTTGCCGTTGCACAGACTAAATCTCTCACCGTCTTCACACCCCGGGCCTGCCAACCAGAAAATAAGTGGGAAGCCTGCCCATTCTGAAATTCAGGATTATCTACAAAGGTGAGAAAGAGGGATTTGTATGCATTTAATCCAAATTTGTGATGTAAAAATATTTTAATATTGAGAGAAATATTTTTTTAATACTGTAGCATGTAAAGTTGAACTTAGATTTGTTTTCCAAGTGCTGAATACAATTGTTTTCCCATAAAAGCAGGGGAGAGATAAATGTGATAGAAAATGACAAAAAAAAATCAGGCTATTTTTATTGTACAATATACTAGACTTCCCTTGTTTTGGAGTCTGTATAAGGGAGAGTGGCCAATACGTAAGTTCAACCACCCTCTGTATCTAGGCAACTGTTCCACTTATGTTGTCATTATTTCTGGAACCAACCAACATATATATATATATATATATATATGGCTGTGATGGATGTAAAATGGTAGATATGTTTTTCTACATGTGAGATATAATGACTGTTATGTCAAAGCAAATTTATCCAGGTCTAAAGATATATATCATACTGAATGTGTTCTTCATTTGCAAATGTATAATACCATGTGAATCATTTAGCTGAAGTTTTGCTTGAATGACTAAACTATTCAGATGTATTCCAGAGTGGTGGCTGTGGAAATTAAGGGCCAACAAAGTGAATGCATGATTTCTCAGAAGAATCCAGGGGAGCACTGGCAAAGAGAAATGTAATTCTATGTGAAAGGAGGAGCTCTATCAAAGCTCAGAGAGAAAATAAAGAGGGGAGAGATGAAGTACAAACCAATCAGTTCCTAATTGTAATTTTTCAAACACAACAAGTAAAATGACAGGTAGAAAACAGTTTTTTACTTTATTTCTCTCCAAGTTTTGAGAAATCTCCCCCGAAGTGATTTGCTGAAGAAGCTACTGTACCTCAACCTCAAAATGCTAAAGGAACAGCAATGAGGGAGAAGCACTTTATACAGTATTCCATGCAACATTGTTTGGTAAAATGTTGAATAGTCAGTGAAATTCCAAACAGATGATGTATGAAGATTGTTTCATTGTTGAATGGTAAACTTGTCTTGGTTGGTTTTATCACATCTAAAGTTAACTTTAAGAAAATATGTTTGTTTTTTTGTTATTTATTTATGCTCGTAATTAAACCTTAAAAAGTCACTTGGTAAATTTACCCACAGATGGCTCAATTTACTTGGATCAACTTAACCCTATTCTGGGGTAAATTGAGCCACAAGACCACTTTTTTTGAGAAGTAATATTTTCACAGCCCTTTGTTATAGATACAGTCTTATCATTTTGATTGATAGGAGACATCCTGAAATAAAGGGTTTTTTTTTTTTTACTTCTGCCCCATTTTTCCTTGACTAGGGGACAACATCATTAAAAACTGGCTTACTGTATTTTACAACGCTTTCCCCTACTGCATGATCTTATTGTCCATATCAGTGGTCGAAGTGGAAATTTTGAAGTGGGGGTATGAGGAAGTGAAGGTTATAATGATGCTTGCATCGAAGGCGATTGTGTCCTCCAGAAAAAAGGGCATGGCCACTCAAAAGAGGGCATGTCCTTAAGTGTAGTGTACCACATTATATACCCCTTATATACATTATGCATCACAATAGTAGGACCCCTTACAATATCTATTACTGGTGCCCCTTATACATTATGCCACACTGAATGAGAAAAAATGACAGTGGAATGAGCCAAAATTCCCATTACACCACACAGAATGAGCCAAAATTCACAATGTGCTATGCACTATGAGTCAAAATTCACATTATGCAACACAGTATGAGCCAAAATTCACATTATGCAACATGGAATGAGCCAAGATTCACATTATGCAACATGGAATGAGCCAAGATTCACATTATGCAACACAGAATGAGCCAAAATTCACAATATACAATATGGAATGAGTCGGAATTTACATTATACCACACAGTATGAGCCAAAATTCAGGTACACGGAGAGTGACAGCAGGAATATAGGGACTGGGAGAGTGACAGCAGGGACAGTGACAGAGAGAGTGACAGCAGGGACAGTGACAGATTGACAGCAGGGAGAGTGACAGCAGGGACAGTGACAGTGACAGCAGGGCCAATGACAGAGAGAGAGAGAGAGTGACAGTAGGTACAGTGACAGAGAGAGTGACAGTAGGGACAGGGAGAGTGACAGCAGTAACAGAGGGACAGAAGAGTAACAGAGTGACAGTTCTAATGAGCAGTGGACGGGGCTGTGGTCGGAGGCAGTGCAGAGGCTGAAGTCAGCGGCGGTGAGGAGAAGGTCCTGGGTAGTGGTGGTGACCAGGAGAAGGCCCTGGGTGGTGGTGCGGAGGATGACATGGGCGGCAGCGGTGGAGGATGTGGATGGCAGTGGCAGCGGCGAATAGGAGAAAGCCTGGGGCAGCACCGCGGTCCCTATGACCGCGGCACTACCATTTAAAAGCTGCCAGTTCCAGCACTTGACAGCGCAGAATTTGAAATGTGGCAGTGGCATCAAAGGACAGGGGGTGTCAGTGCTCAAAGTGAATGTATGCCATACCATTGTATAACGGCCCACTTCGAGCACTGATCCATATTATATGTACTTAAGAATAGACTTATCACAATAAGAAACAAGACCTAGGTGTCTATGTAATAAGACTTGGAGAGAGATAAAGTAGATGGTGGTAAAGTACCAAACAACCAGCTCCTGTCATTTTTCAAACACAGCCTGAAAAATGGCAGTTAGGAGCTGATTGGCTGGTACTTAATTTCCATTTACTTTATTTATCTCCAAGGCTTAGTACATAAACCACCAAGACTATTCAAATTTGGTCTTTAGTATTTTGAGAGATATGATGGGTCGATAGTCACTCCTTGAATTTCCACTAGGGCAGACAGTTTAAGTATTTTAATCACAATTGGGAAACCATTAAGACAAAAATTTGCGTTTATAGGTTTCCCTTTAATCTCTTATTATTTCCTCTGATGGTTAGTTTATGTCTTTGAAAGATGTCATTGTAGGTGTCAGTGTTTTTACTAACTTAATTTGTTTGTGTACTATTTGCAGAATTGTACAATGATAAAAATGTTATACAAATTGTCAACTGTCTAATTTTTTAAAGACCCTAATGACACTACTACTATATACTGCAGTTCTTCATAACCTTCCAATACTGCACGCCAGTTATAATTTAAATGTTAAAAAGTAAAGGCTTCAGGTATGATTCACTTCAAATATTACCATTAATCAAATAATTTAAAGTGGTTATATTGATGAGTTTCTTGAAGGTTATTCCTTTCATGTGAAATCTGAAGTCCCAACTACAATACATTATACCTGTATTTTACATCACAGCTCTTGCTAGAGGAAAGAATAATTGCTATCATAAAATACTTCAAACTTTAAAAGGTGAAGATGTAAACTAGCTAAACTAATAACTGTGACTAATTGTCACTATATAACACTATAAACTACTGGACCATAACCATTTTAATGTAATACTATAACTATTGTTAATGCTTTGCACTGCAAGGACATTTACATTTTGGAAGATTTATTATATAAGAAAGATTGCCTAATCTGGAATGTAGTCATTTTTATTTACTAAATAAAAGGTTAAAATATAAACTTTTCAAGTTCAATTTAGAAGGCACTAGAACCTGTTTACAACATGGAACATACCCCCAAAAAAAATGCTGAATTTTCTAAAGAAAAGAACTTGATCACATTTCGGTCCTTTAAGCTCAATGTCAGAAACTGGGCAATATAACATAAAGTAACTAATGTTTGTAAAGAGCACAACATAGTCAAGTACTGTAACTGATTTTAAATGACAGTTTACCCTAGGAGTATTTCATTTGGAGTCCAAAATGCAACCATAGTGGCAGGTCATGCAGCATTTTCCTGATCTCCCACAGTGCTCTTCTGCCTCCAGTGTTCATAGAGTTCTGGTTCTGATGGCACTGGCGCTCCCTGTGACCCTCCTCAGGCTACAGCCAAGTCAGCATGGTGAGACTGCAGCCTTTTTTGATGACCTGTCCGCGGCTGCTTAGCTCTGGATGCTGTGAATTCTGCAAGTAGGCCTCCATAAACATTGAAATTGTTGGTGCATGGCTCCATGACCATCTGGGACTGAGTTTAGCTGGGGGTGTCACCAGAGCTTTAAAGCAGATGGCTGCATACTTGGGAAAACTCCCTGGTGCAGGGTGTGAGGTGAGAGCTGTCTTGTGGACTCTGCAGCTTCTCCCTCAGGCTGAAATCTGAAGTATTCTGAAGAAACACCTTCACGGTCTGACATTAAGGGGGACTATCTATGTGTGTGACTCCAGGCGGAAAACGGACACCAGGAGATACTGTCTGAGTGGCTGAAATTCCGGACTTCATCCACTCTCTCCCATTCTGGTTCCATCTGGGAAGGTGACAAAAGCCCTGTCTGACTGCTGTTTGCCACTAGTGGAGTATTTTAATCTGCTGTCATTTTATGTTTTTCTTGTAAGTGCAATTGGTATTTAATTTTGCTATGTTTTCAGAACTGCTGCACTATTATCTCTTTATCCCTCTTAAACTTGGATACACTGCAAAGTGCCCAGGGATTAGTGGTTTATATCCTCTTAGGTTGGTGTTGGATTAATATCTGAGAAGTAGGAGGAACCTACCATCTGGGAGCAGTTTGCCTATTTGGATACTTCTATATATGCTGATTATCTCCTTACGTTTGTAAGTGTGTATTTGGAATCTTGAATTAATGTTGTAAAAAAAATTATTACACTATATTTCTTTATTTCTGTGTTTCTCTAAAACCCACTTTATTGTGAGAAGTTTTTGGGGCAAGAGAAACACATTTTTTAGATTTGATTCATTGGAAGTTGGAATACACCAAGTTGACACCCCCAAGCCTAAACTAAGGGTGAATCCTTTTTTACTTTATTGTTAAATTAATTGATGTATGGATGCATGTTATCTTTGAGTGCGCTAGATATTCTTTGTGCTCCCTGTGACTTATAGACTTATCAGAAGAGACTTTACAAGTGAAGGTTACAGGTCTCAGGGATAAGGTCACCAATTTATAGGACAGATCCCATTGCAACAACATTAAATATGTGGTGTCCCTGAAACAGTCTCCAATAGCAGCCCGTATGATTTTGCTGTAGCTCTGGTAGGGTTCAGAATGTTTATACCTTCAAAATAGGGTTAAGGTGTCTGACCTGGTAGAGATTACAAACTCGTTTGCTAAATACTACTTACAGTTGAATAACCTTAAAGATGATTTAGCTATCCCCCTGTTCACTGTGTCTAATTTTGGTACATTCTTACATGGCCTTTCACTTCCTTATTTGGATCCAGAGGCCTGCCTGTCCCTTGGTTCTCCCTGGTCATTAGAAGAGGTCGGGTAAGCTATAGACTCTTTGCAGCTTGATAAAACACCTGGACCAGATGGCTATCCCTCTAATTTTTTAAGATGTATAAAGCTGATCTGGCCATGGTTCTCTTGACCATGTTTAATGCAGCCTTGGAATATAAGCAGTTTCCAAAGGAGATGTTGGAGGCTTGGATAGTGGCTACTCCTAAACCGGGTCAAGTTCCTTCCTCTGTGCAAAAATATTATCCTGCAGCCTTTTTGAATACAGATGTCAAATTGTTTGCTAAGATAGATTCAAATCATTTATGCCCTTTATTGCCTACTTTGATAAAATCAGAACAGGTGGAGTTTGTGCTTGGCAGGCAGGCCCCAGACAACTCTTGCAGAGTTATCAATGTTATAGAATATTGTGAGCACCAATGGGCCCCTGTGTTAGTTCTGTCATTAGATGCCGAAAAGGTATTTGACAGACTCCATTGGGGTAACTTGCAAGCCAGTAAGGTGATTTGGCTTTGAAGGTAGGTAGAATTCTAGACTCTATCTTGGTCCTGTATACCTCTACCTCAGCTATAGTTTTTATTAATGGTTGCCTTTCTTTGGGGTTTGATAATGTCACTTGTCAGGGGTGTCCCCTTTCACCACTTATTTTTGCCCTGGCAAATGAGCCTTTGGCTGAAAAGATTAGGACCCTGGATTCTATATGTACTCCTATTATTGGAGGCATGTCACATAAGAATAGCTTATTTGCAGACAATATTTTATTATGTCTGCTCCATTCAGAGCCCTCTCTCCCAGTGGTACACTCTATTCTGGATAATAATGCACCAGTTTTTTTTACTATAAACTGAAAGCTACAAAGACTGAGGCTCTCCTTCTTCATGTGCCAGGAGAGTCCTTAAAGACATTGAAGGAAAATTATAGATATGCCTGGCATTCCTGGTCCATTAGATACTTAGGGGTTAGTTTAGCGAGAGATGGTGACCTTATTAATTGTAATTATGGCCCCCATTTGCATGCATTTGAGAGGTTTACTGGGGAGTGGATGTTACATTAGATATTCTGGATAGATCACTTTTCTACAGCTAAAATGGTACTTCACCCCAAACTCATGTATCTTTTTCATACTATACCTAGACACCTACCTAAGTCTTTGTGTAATACATTTTATCAGGCTCTTGTATGTTATATTTGGATGGGATCTAAACTTAATATTGCTAGAGGTATTCTTTCCCTTCCTGAATGTGGTGGTGGAGTAGTCTTTCCAGATTTTGAAAAGTATAACACAGCTTGTCTTTTAAGTCAGGCAAGGGATTGGTTTGAACTTGACATGCCGAAACCTTGGTTGGTTATAAAAAAGGGATTTGATGTGCCCCTTTGCTCTTTCTGATTTGTATTGGTTACCAGCTTCTGCAATTTCTCCCTGTCTGGTCCCTGTAAGGCAGTTTAAATGACATTACTAGTTTGGCATAGATTCATATCCTGCAGTGAGGGACTATTTTTACCCTCCCCTGCCCTGTCCCTAACAGCCATAGCTAATCGTATTCTGGATTTGCATTTGGAGTCTTGAAACAGGGGTGACCTCTCCTCCCTTGGCGACATTATGCTAGAGGACAGCTTATGATGTCACAAAATAAGATTTTTATAAGTAACTATAACTGCGACATTGGCTACAGAGTCATCTTCCCTCCTCAGCTAGGAAACTGTCCATTCTCCAGGTATTGAAATCCAATTTTCATTCTTCTACTCATGAAAGTGCATTACATGGTGGTGCCAATACCAAGTATTGGAAAGCAAACAGGGAAAACTGGAATATCAGATCAAATGGATGAAAAACCTTTCTAAGACTCTCCGATGAGGACTGGAATATAATTTTATGCCCCTGCAATTTCCAAGTGTATTATTAATTCTGAGATGTTTAATAAACTGGTCCAGAGGGCTTACTTCACTCCAGAATGGCAGCATAAAATTTGGCTTTCAGTCTCCCAATACTGTTGGAGGAACTGTGAACAGGAGGGGGTATTTATTATATCTTTTGGACATCAGTGTAGTGCTGAGGGTGAATATCCCTGAAGACCCTTTTACTGCTCTATTTCATTTTTACCCTGGATAATTATCTTGTGGAGTTAGAATTATTATGAGTCATATCTTGATAGCTACGAAAGCTTCCATTGTCTAGTTGTGAAAGAATGCTTTATTGCTTAGTATTGTCACTATTGAAAATAAAGATCACAAGCATTTTCTATTTGAAGCAACGGAGTGTAAATATTCTACAGATGAGCGGGTTCAGTTTTACTTGGATTTACTCAGTTCTCAAAACGGCATCTTATTGGCTCACGCATGTTATGTGTTTTGGATAGCCAATAGGAAAAATCCGGATAAAACTGAACTAGCGTTAAATCTGGCATTAAATCCAAACCCGCTCATTTCTAAAATATTCTCCTTCTGCTTCCTCCATCCACATAAAATGGTTCTGATTGGAAGAGTATCGGGAGGATCAAGGACTTAATACCATCTGAAGCACTATGAACAACATGATGGTTTTATGTTCATCTCAATCTGATTTGTGTGTTCAATCCAGCACTAATTGATGATTTGTATTTTTGCTTGTCTATTTGTTCCAGCTGTGTAGTATTTGTCTGGGTTATGTCCCTGCTCATGTGTTATTAACCTTGTTTTTACGCCTTCCCCCTTTTTATGTACCCCCACTTGTCTCTTAAAATTCAATAAAAACTATTGTGAAAAAAAATCTAATTCAGTTTTTAAAAATAAAAATATTTAACACTAATTTTTCTGCAGCGCAAGAATGGTAAACCTAAAAGGTGAATGATGAACAGTGAACAATAAAAGCAAGCAACAAACATAAAAAAATTAGTGGTAAATGCAAACCACAAATCTGTACTATAATCCACACATCAGAACTGTGATCAATAATTGTGAGCTATAAATGTAAAATGACAAATTCAAGTCATGGTCAATTGTCAATTTTACAACTAACATTATTAGACTTAGCGAGAGTATGGACCAACAATGCAGTAATGCCACCCGAGTTGTTGGACGAACTCAGACTTTTTTTTTAAAGGGGCAATCATTTACAAGGCATGACTGTGCCGAACGGCTGTTGAACCTGGGTGGAAATACATCCAACCCAATGTTTAAATGTATTATCATCTTTCAATTTGCATTTGATATTTTACGGGAAGCATCAATACTGGAATTTTAAGCTATGTTTTTCATGATAGAGGAATATTTAATCATTCTATATTTTTTGTAGATAAGTGACACTTTTGAAATTTTAAGGTAAAACACAATATAGAATTTTATGTAGTACGATTGGTGATTAGGTTTTACTAATTCTAACAGTTTTCTTACTAGTCTACATTGTAGTTGGTATAAGTTGTGGTAATTTTATACCATACTTACCTACTTTTGAAAACTAGTTTCAGGGAGATTGCAGGTGGTAGCAGGGGTGGTATTCATGTGACCGCCGGTCAGCTGACCGACAGTCACATGACCTCCTCCGTGAGCCCGACGGCTCACTATCCCGATGGTCGGCATGCCGACCAACAGGGACTATTTCCACTCGTGGGTGTCCACGACACCCA
The DNA here is from genome assembly GCF_028390025.1 of Pseudophryne corroboree. Lineage (NCBI taxonomy): Eukaryota > Metazoa > Chordata > Amphibia > Anura > Myobatrachidae > Pseudophryne > Pseudophryne corroboree. The sequence continues at coordinate 594,387,417 of NC_086448.1, forward strand.
TAGAGTGGGAATAGAACCCGTGGCGACCACAGGTCGCCACCGAGCCCGCAAGGGGCTTGCTGCACTCGCCCCTCCCCGCCGGGATCCCGGCGTCGGTATGCTGCCAGGATCCCGGCGTCGGTAAGGTGACCGGCGGTCAGGAGACCGCCGGTCACCAGTACTACACCCGGTAGCAGAATGCGCCATGCAACGCTGAAGGGGATTGTCATATTCCACCCAAAAGGCATGTCTAGCTCCACCTATGGGCGTATATATTGCCACTCAGGGGTGTGGCCTGCAGCTGGGCTGCTGGTTTGTTGGCAATGTGAGATCACTTAATTTAATTTAAAAATCACCTTGGACACCTTTGCTCCTACCTGTATCTACCCTGGTAACTTATACACAACAAATGAGAACTTGCATATACAACTTTACAAATAACATTTATTCCTTTTAAGTGAGGCCACTGTGAGATTGGTTCCTTTTACACTAACCCAAGACCTAAATGCTGACAGGAGAAAGGTAAGAAACTGGGTGCTGAGTGTCACAGACATTACCTACCACCAGAGAGAGCACTCACTGACAGCTATAGCTGGCTGTCAGTGAGTGCACTTTCAGAGTGCAGTTATTGTCTGTGACACCCAGCACCCAGTTTCTTCCCTTTCTCATGCCAAACCCAGACACCATGGTACCTAGATGCAGTGTAGTTTATTCAATTCACTTACGTTTTGACAGGCCACTGTGGGGGGAGAAGATGCTGCCACTGTTGCTGACACTGCCGCCTCTGCTGCTAATACTGCCACTGCTGCCACCACCGAGCACACTAGCCTCCACTCAGACTGCCTCTCTGAGTATGCACTGCGAGATGGCCACAGCTACCCACAACCCATGCATGCCCTGGCATTTCCAGACTCGCTCATGCGCAGTCTGGATTTTTATGGAGGGACACTGAAAAACCAGGAGGGCTAGCAAGGTTTGCAAGGCAGAAGGGATCCTGCCACGGGTTCTATTCCCACTCTATGGGTGTTGTGGAGTCCCTGTTGGTCAGCATGCCGACCATCGGGATTGTGAGGGGGCGGGAAGTAGGGGAGGTTATGCAACCGTTGGTCACATGACTACATCCCTTCTGTATCTGGTGGAATGTAGAATGCTCGCTGCTGTATAACATCAGAGTGACACACAATTGCGATACACATACAATAGCTTGCTTTAATGAAGCCAGCAGTAATGCCTCAGGCTTGGGGTGTGTGATTGGTGTGAGCGGGTAACACTCTATATGTGAGAGTGCCCAGCAACAGTGCCAGCTGTCAGTGTTCTGCTCAGGCACTGGCTGCACGGAGGGAAGGTGATGGGGAAGGTGGCGCTGAGTGCCTGGGATAAATGACAAATGCCCTTCCCTCACCAGCAACTCCCAGCACTGAGGATGGAATTTAGGAAACAGCACACTTGCAGGAGCCGGATTGACCCTCTCTCCTGGAGCACATACATCCAGGGTAAAATAGCGCATCCATCATGAAGTTTCCTATACAGGCCCCACCTTTGGCATTTCCAGATTACAGCATGCACAGTCCAGATTTCTCATGGTGGGACACTGAAAACTGGGGGGGGGGGGGGTAGCAAGGTTTGCGGGGCAACGGGAGGGAAGGCAAGCCTGCATTATTTTATACACAGCCCCCCAATATTACACCTAGTAACACATTACATTTCACACAGCCCCCCTCCCCATATTACACCCACTACCACATTACATTATGCACAGCACACACAGCCCCCACCCAATATTACTCATAATACCACATTATACACAGCCCTCCCCCATATTACACAAAGTACCACATAACATTGTATTATACACAGCCCAAACATCCCCCCTTCCCCATATAAACCCCTAGTACATACAGCACCCACCTGCCGGCTTTGCTGCTTTTTCCTGTGTAGAGCAGGGAGCTGTCCCAGGACAGTGTGGTGGGGTAGGCAGCACTGTGCAGGCACATAAGGAGAAGATTGCAGGACCAGGAAAAGGTAAGCTGGGCTGTGTGTTACATGCAGCCCACTCTGAGTGAGGTGGGCGGTGCCAGCCGCAGCAGTGAAGCAGAGCACTGGCTGTCAGTAGACCAGCTGCTCTGCTGATCACTCTCCTGCCTCTGCTCAGGCTGCCCAGCTCAGTGTGCACAGCAGTAAGGCCACCGCTATCCACAACCCATGGTGGCCATCTGTGACCTCTTCCGTGCAGGCCCCCCCCCATATTTCCTGACTCACGCATGCGCTGTCCGGATTTACAGAGAGCTGCTTTAAAAACTGGGAGGGCAGGCAAGGTAAACGGGGCAGCGGGAGGCTCACTTAAAAATCGGGAGCCTCCCGCTAAATGCAGGAGGGTAGGCAACCCTGTACACTGTACCCTTTCAGCTTCTTAGATTTACAATATTTTAACAGTAGGTATGGAGCTGCTGATTCCTACATAAATTGTTTCAAAGAAGTGCAATGTTTCTACCAAGAAGTGATCTGATTTCCTGTTTACAGTACTTACCCAGCTTAGCAATTATACATATTTCACTTTTGTGTTACTATTTGCAATGTTTTATATTGCTTGGTTGCAGTTATCATTATAAGTTTTTTACAAGCCAAGAAGTGTGTTAATTAACTGCTTACATATAAGAAGCCTTGAAATAGTCAATGAAGTTTTATTGTACAGTAATTACCCATGTAGGTGATGTATTGTGTCTGCTAGCATATTAATTAGGCAATCGCAATTGATTGCAATAACCCTTAGTGAGTCACATGGTCGTTTTCAGTAGATAAGTGTTACCACCTGGCTTACATCCCACTAATCACACAGCACCACGTCTTTATAAGTAACATGTGCTCTGCCAAGTACACTAAATATGTTCTCAGCTGCATTATTATCATACTGACATTTCTGCATGCTACATTTATAACAAGTCATTTGCATATATTTCATATCGCACAGCTGCAGACATCATTGCACAGCTATTTAATGATCCACAACATGTCTATTACTGAGCCATGGACTAATTAGTAAACTGTGCAACTTCATATTGTTGTCACATGTAATACCACATATTAACAATAACTTACTGAAGACACGGCTAATTTACATAATCTATAGGATATTTGGTCCTGTGGAATAAGCTTGTTATTATCATAATATATCATGGGCCATCTTTGGCTTCTACTATATTTTATGTACTGTACTGTAAATTGCCTGTAATTACTGTAGTATGTATCATGATCATCTCTGTACAGTATACAGCACTTTGTAAAATTTTGTGTAATAACAACAAGATAATCATCATCTTATTTATATAAGTTTGTAGAATATTGCTACAGCTAGGTAAACGCTGTGACCTATTTACCATTTTTTTTAACTAAAATAATGTGAAAATGTGTGTTTTCACACCCTTTGTACATTATTTTAGTATCACCTAAATGTTTGTAAAAAAAAACACTCCTTCAAGCCCTTAAATTTGCATTTTTTTAGTGAGCGGATCACATAAATACTTGTAGTGGGAAATGTGATCATAAAAATGAAAACTAATACTGGGGGGTAAGGGAGCATTGCAATTATAGTACCATATTCAGATGGCGTTATGCAGGCTTTCCTCTTACTCTGTTGACATGCAGAACAGAGCCCGGAGCTTGCTTCTGGGGTTTAATTGACTGAAAATTGACTGAAAATAAATATCTAAAATAGAAAATAAATAAAATAATAAAACTTACCTGCACCCAGGGATACTGTAGGTGATTGGTGAACTTGTTCTCTGTGACTGGGTCACCTGATCTGTGCAGTCAGCTGAGGCCCTGGCAGGCACTTCACCTCAGATCACTTGACTGGGTCACAGAGGAGACAACAATCACTGAACCTGAGGCAAGTAAGTTTAATTTTATTAATTCTAACTATGGAGAAAAGGCAGGGGGGATGGCAGCGCAGTGGGGTGGTGGTGGCAGGGGAGAACACTGGAGGCAGAGGAGAGCACTGGAGGGTAACCAGTGGCACATGCAGGGCCATCTTAACAGCAGTGTAGTCCCTCGGGCAAGGCAATGCACTGGGGCCCCTACCCATTCTCCAGCAGTAGGGGTGGGGGTGCTGTCAGCAGCAGCTTTGATATCCTGCAGATGGTAGGGGGTGTTCTGCCTTCTTCTCAGCATGTAGGACCTGGAGCAGTTATTTCTGCTAATTACTCCCTTACTGCACAGATGGTGGGAGATGGGGCGGAAGGGAGAACATTAATCTGTAGAAGGGGGCATTGGGCTGAATAAGGGGGTCCTGGTACATGACTTCCAGGGTATTAGGGGGTGTTTAATATGCAGGGGAGGAGTGGATAGTGGAGTTGGCAAATAAGTAATCATTTTCTGGTAGGAGGGCAGCTTGCTTGACTGCAGATATCTCTAGTTACTGGAAGTAGATTTCTTAGCTTTCAATGGGATAAAAAAACGACCTTTAAGAAGGTACTGGGGACTTGGGGATCAGAGTTCAGGAGCCAGAGCAATCCAACAATGAAAATATAAAACTGCATACCAGGTGTGTGGAGCTGGAGTAGGGACCAGCTACTAGAATGCTGATATCTATGGTTCTGAGCATAGTAGAAACAAGATGCCAGTGTCAACTGAAAGAGGAAAGTCCCAGCTCCTGGAGATTATCCTCATAAGTCAGACAGAACCCGAGATATCTGGCTGGGAAGAGCAATTAACAGCATCAGATGGGGACCACTGCTTTGAAGTCGGACACCTCCGGCTGCCCAGAGCCAATTTTAAAAAATCTGGTACCCCTGGAAAAAGGGGACCCTAAGCTATCAGCCTAGGGCCCATTGAGTCCATACTAAAATACAACCCTGGGCACATGCACAGTAATCAGGGGTGTAAACAATACTTTGTGGGCCATAGAGCAACATATTGAAGGGGCCACTGTGACAATGCTTCTTGAGAGACACTCCTCTGCAGCAGTTATTAAGTTTATGCTGCATAATAGTGCCCTGGCTCATTTTTCTAAACCATAATAGTGGCCTAGTTAATATCATGCCCCATAATAGTTCCTTAGTTTTTTTATGAACCACCATTATTTCCCTAGTTTGCAGGAAGTCACATTGTAGGGCTGCAGTTACACATTATGACACAGTGTCCCCAATTCACATTATGATATACAGTGTTGTCAGTTCATATTATGCCCCATTACAGTGATCCCTGTTCGTACTGTGCCATATTAAAGTGCCCTCCAGTTCAAATGATGCCACATTACAGTGCCCTATTTCATATTATGGCACATTACTGTGCACCCTTACCATTATAAAAATACACTACAGATGTGTCCCCCTACATTGTTACTGCAGTCATGTTAAATAGCCCTTCTAGTCACGCCTATCTGTGAGCATGTTTACTGACAGCAGACATCTTTTTGTGCATTTTTCCCACAAAGATGCATCTTATTTGCATCACTATATGAATAAGATACACAAGCAGATTCTGCTGTTTAAAATTATATGCAGCATGACCATGGGGGACATGTACTAAGCAGTGATAAAAGTGGAGAAGTAAGCCAGTGGAGAAGTTGCCCATGGCAACCAATCAGATGCTCTGTATACTTTTATAGTATGCAAATTATAAATGTTACATCAATGCTGATTGGTTGCCATGGGCCACTTCTCCACTGGCTCGCTTCTCCACTTTCATCACCGCTTAGTACATGTCCCCCTATTTTCTGTGTGCATCTGTTGCTGCATCTGCATACAAAATTCTACGTTACAGTGTTTTCCAGGAAAACATGCTTAGTGAGTCTGTTGACAGGTACTTTATAATAGTATTAATCTAAACTAAATTGTGCTTTTTAACTTAGCTTATATATATCTTACTTGTATTATTTCTATATAATTTATTTTATCTCTTTGATTTAATTCTGTGCTTTTTAGCATCATTTTATACCATCCGGCAAAAGTTGCTTAACCTCTTCAGTGCTAAGGATGAGCTGGACTCAGGCTACATGTATAAAACCTACTATTTATGATTATTATCCTTTATTTATATGACGCTACAAGGGATCCGCAGCGCCAAATTACCGAGTACATAAACAAATAATAAAAACAAGGAAACAGTGACTTTCAGTTGAACACAATATACAGTAGGACAAGTACAAGGTAAATAAACAAAGCTGAAATAAGTATCAGGGTGGAAGAAAACCACGGGATTTGGTGCAGTCGAAGATTATTAAAGTAAGAAAAGGATAAGCTCTTCATGTAACTAAATTGAATAACTGGAAAAGTTGCCCATAGCAACCAAACACATTTTACCTATCATTTTAGAGAATGTATTAGATATACTCCCCCACAGTCCCACTAATTCTTAGCAAATTATGAGTTCTACTGTAACTGCTCCCCATTAATGACTTCCAGGGGGGAAAAATGGTAAAAAGATACAAAATCATGACATCATTATGCCATTGCTTGAAGACAGTGGCATATCTATAAAGTGTGCTGTACACACTGGTTCCCAGGCTCCAGGGGGCCCCACACCACACACCCTGTACCCATTTTTTAAAAACTCACCTGTCTGAAGTTCCCTGCTGGTGGCAGCATCTATCACAAATCTCTGTGTAAATGGTGCGGAGGCCATTTTCCCAGATATTTGTGCATGCGCAGTAAGGAAATCTTTGGGAAAATGGGTGCCACACCATTTACACGGAGATGTGTGCATACGCAATAGAGTCTGTGCCCCTCTAGTGCTCAGACTCTATTGTGGTTACCAGGTGCCCACAGCAGAGGAGTGGGCGCTGAGGGAGGAGGTTGCACACGGGCCTCCTCCTCCTCTGTTAAAATGCCCCTGCTTGAAGATGTCACTGAACTTGATGGTGCTTAGTGATCTCTACTACAGACTACAGAGAATAGTGCAGATTCTGAAGATGGTGGAGAACACTAAAAATGTTTGATTCCCCCCCCATTCTTCTCTAAAAACTTTCATGGTAACCCTACCGTTTGACTTTGGGTGCACCACCAGAACTGATAATTATGAGTTATACTCATTGATTTGATATCTCTGGCTATTGACTATTTCTTAAAAAAAATGTTTTTCTTTTGCTGGTGCGGAATCATCCTCTTGGTGTTTACAACCCCATACATTACACAAGTCATTAGAAACGCAAGGATTAGGAAGGATCATTCCTGGCATCAGAAAGCTCATGGGCACCCTTATTTGAAAGAGGTGAGTCCCATCTTTAAAATGAGAGAACACCATAGCACAGGTATGTCCTCAGTCATCTAGCCTCAGCACACCACACATTGCAAGATGCCTAGCAAGAGTGAGCCACTATGGGGTACATTTACTAAGCAGTGATAAGAGCGGAGAAGTGAGCCAGTGGAGATATTTCCACATCAACCAATCAGCAGCTCTCTATCATTTTATAGTATGCAAATTATAGATGTTACTTCAGTGCTGATTGGTTGCCATGGGCAACTTCTCCACTGGCTCACTTCTCCACTCTTATCACTGCTTAGTAAATGTACCCCTATGTCACATGAAACTCTACTAGCGTCGGTTGGTTTGGTTTCTTTTTTCTGAAAATGCATCTTAGGATACACCAGGAGACTGTTGTGATTAATTTGATATGTATATCTGTTTTTGTATTGAACTTGGCAGCAATTTGAATATAGATGCAGAGACACATACATACAAGTGTTGCTTATCAAATTAATCAACCCAGTCTCCTGCTGCATCCTAATCATATTGCGTTGTGACTAAGACTCATTTTTTGCAAAAATGATGCAAAAAAGATGTCTGAGACTTGCAGAGTTTCACGGGACTTGGCAGACTGAGAGGGGCTGTTTGGTGCAACTGTAGCAATGATGTATGAGGACACATCTGTAGTTATTGTCTGGTAACAATTATATTCTGTACTGTAGAAATACTAAAAGAGCAAGGGAAGGGAATAAGGGCACTAAAAGTACCTGATATTCCCCATCATGGGAGCATACTCAGTTGAGAGATTATTTGGCATATGTAAAAGGGTCCGAGTTTTCCGAAGGTGCGGTATGCCAGACAATCTCAGTCTTTTTAAAAGTGTTAATCATTTACAAGGTAAAACCATGCATTGTAAATGATTGGTGCATTTAATACATGTTTGGGCTGGCATCCCACACCTTCTGCAAACTCGGACCCTATTACATATGTCCCGATGTGTCCACTTGTAGCTATAGTATAAGCAGGTGTATACTAAGAAATAACACCTTAAACAACAGAAGGTTTTAAGTATTGCAGGCATGGGGGTTAATGCCTAGACCTTCCCTATTCCAGCTTCAATATACACAGGGATATCTTCATTTGATGCAGTATGGTATGCCTAGATGGGCTATCATATTATTCCTACACATTATAGGGTTGATTCTGAGTTGGGAGCTACGGAGAAAAAGCAAGTTACTTTGCACCTGGACAAACCATGCTGCAATGCAAGGTGGTGAAAATACATGTACTGTATGTTTCTGCCTACAAGGGTAAATACTGTCTGCTTTTGCATGTAGTACACAAATGCTGGACAGCTTTATTCTTATACTGCAATTTAGATTTCACTGTATCTTAGTGCACATTTTAAATCTCCCCACAGAACTGTACCTTCAGTTCAACATGATATTGCAAATTTGCAAAGTTACTTGTTCCTTGTGGCTGGTGGCTTACCATATGTTGGCAAATGTATGTAATTAAGATCTCTGCATTACTATTATCATGTAGGATGCATGTCTCTTTTGCTGGTACATTGTGGTGTGCTGGGGGAAACTGTTTTTTCTAGCCTAGATCAACTCCTCCCTTAAATGCACCTATGATGGGCAAATAAATTGATTTCAGAAACTAAGATTCTGTGTATCAGTGTTTTCACATTGCACATGTTCCCGAGCTGAGTGTACACAATTACAGTCAATAATGTTGCATTTCCAGAGAGGGTTTTTTATATTTGAAGTCTATGCACTGATGTCTATAGGCATTAGAGATGAGCGGGTTCGGTTTCTCTGAAACCGAACCAGCACGAACTTCATGTTTTTTTCACGGGTCCGAGCAGACTCGGATCCTCCCGCCTTGCTCGGTTAACCCGAGCGCGCCCGAACGTCATCATGACGCTATCGGATTCTCGCGAGACTCGGATTCTATATAAGGAGCCGCGCGTCGCCGCCATTTTCACACGTGCATTGAGATTGATAGGGAGAGGACGTGGCTGGCGTCCTCTCCATTAGAAATTAGATTAGAAGAGAGAGAGAGATTGTGCAGAGTCAGACAGAGTTTACCACAGTGACCAGTGCAGTTGTTGTTAGTTAACTTTTATTTATTTTAATATATATCCGTTCTCTGCTATATCCGTTCTCTGCCTGAAAAAAAACGATACACAGCAGCAGCCAGTCACACAGTGTGACTCAGTCTGTGTGCACTCAGCTCAGCCCAGTGTGCTGCACATCAATGTATAAAAGGCAAAGCTTATAATAATTGTGGGGGAGACTGGGGAGCACTGCAGGTTGTTATAGCAGGAGCCCCCAGGAGTACATAATATTATATTAATTTAAAATTAAACAGTGCACACTTTTGCTGCAGGAGTGCCACTGCCAGTGTGACTAGTGGTGACCAGTGCCTGACCACCAGTATAGTAGTATATTGTTGTATGTATTGTATACTATCTCTTTATCAACCAGTCTATATTAGCAGCAGACACAGTACAGTGCGGTAGTTCACGGCTGTGGCTACCTCTGTGTCGGCAGTCGGAACTCGGCAGGCAGTCCGTCCATCCATAATTGTATTACAATATATACCACCTAACCGTGGTATTTTTTTTTCTTTCTTTATACCGTTATAGTGTCATACTAGTTGTTACGAGTATACTACTATCTCTTTATCAACCAGTGTACAGTGCGGTAGTTCACGGCTGTGGCTACCTCTGTGTCGGCAGTCGGCAGGCAGTCCGTCCATCCATAATTGTATTATTATTATAATATATACCACCTAACCGTGGTTTTTTTTCCATTCTTTATACCGTCGTCATAGTGTCATACTAGTTGTTACGAGTATACTACTATCTCTTTATCAACCAGTGTACAGTGCGGTAGTTCACGGCTGTGGCTACCTCTGTGTCGGCAGTCGGCAGGCAGTCCGTCCATCCATAATTGTATTATTATTATAATATATACCACCTAACCGTGGTTTTTTTTCCATTCTTTATACCGTCGTCATAGTGTCATACTAGTTGTTACGAGTATACTACTATCTCTTTATCAACCAGTGTACAGTGCGGTAGTTCACGGCTGTGGCTACCTCTGTGTCGGCAGTCGGCAGGCAGTCCGTCCATCCATAATTGTATTATTATTATAATATATACCACCTAACCGTGGTTTTTTTTCCATTCTTTATACCGTCGTCATAGTGTCATACTAGTTGTTACGAGTATACTACTATCTCTTTATCAACCAGTGTACAGTGCGGTAGTTCACGGCTGTGGCTACCTCTGTGTCGGCAGTCGGCAGGCAGTCCGTCCATCCATAATTGTATTATTATTATAATATATACCACCTAACCGTGGTTTTTTTTCCATTCTTTATACCGTCGTCATAGTGTCATACTAGTTGTTACGAGTATACTACTATCTCTTTATCAACCAGTGTACAGTGCGGTAGTTCACGGCCGTGGCTACCTCTGTGTCGGCAGTCGGCAGGCAGTCCGTCCATCCATAATTGTATTATTATTATAATATATACCACCTAACCGTGGTTTTTTTTCCATTCTTTATACCGTCGTCATAGTGTCATACTAGTTGTTACGAGTATACTACTATCTCTTTATCAACCAGTGTACAGTGCGGTAGTTCACGGCTGTGGCTACCTCTGTGTCGGCAGTCGGCAGGCAGTCCGTCCATCCATAATTGTATTATTATTATAATATATACCACCTAACCGTGGTTTTTTTTCCATTCTTTATACCGTCGTCATAGTGTCATACTAGTTGTTACGAGTATACTACTATCTCTTTATCAACCAGTGTACAGTGCGGTAGTTCACGGCTGTGGCTACCTCTGTGTCGGCAGTCGGCAGGCAGTCCGTCCATCCATAATTGTATTATTATTATAATATATACCACCTAACCGTGGTTTTTTTTCCATTCTTTATACCGTCGTCATAGTGTCATACTAGTTGTTACGAGTATACTACTATCTCTTTATCAACCAGTGTACAGTGCGGTAGTTCACGGCTGTGGCTACCTCTGTGTCGGCAGTCGGCAGGCAGTCCGTCCATCCATAATTGTATTATTATTATAATATATACCACCTAACCGTGGTTTTTTTTCCATTCTTTATACCGTCGTCATAGTGTCATACTAGTTGTTACGAGTATACTACTATCTCTTTATCAACCAGTGTACAGTGCGGTAGTTCACGGCTGTGGCTACCTCTGTGTCGGCAGTCGGCAGGCAGTCCGTCCATCCATAATTGTATTATTATTATAATATATACCACCTAACCGTGGTTTTTTTTCCATTCTTTATACCGTCGTCATAGTGTCATACTAGTTGTTACGAGTATACTACTATCTCTTTATCAACCAGTGTACAGTGCGGTAGTTCACGGCTGTGGCTACCTCTGTGTCGGCAGTCGGCAGGCAGTCCGTCCATCCATAATTGTATTATTATTATAATATATACCACCTAACCGTGGTTTTTTTATACCACCTAACCGTGGCAGTCCGTCCATAATTGTATACTAGTAAACTATCCAATCCATCCATCTCCATTGTTTACCTGAGGTGCCTTTTAGTTCTGCCTATAAAATATGGAGAACAAAAAAGTTGAGGTTCCAAAATTAGGGAAAGATCAAGATCCACTTCCACCTCGTGCTGAAGCTGCTGCCACTAGTCATGGCCGAGACGATGAAATGCCAGCAACGTCGTCTGCCAAGGCCGATGCCCAATGTCATAGTACAGAGCATGTCAAATCCAAAACACCAAATATCAGAAAAAAAAGGACTCCAAAACCTAAAATAAAATTGTCGGAGGAGAAGCGTAAACTTGCCAATATGCCATTTACCACACGGAGTGGCAAGGAACGGCTGAGGCCCTGGCCTATGTTCATGGCTAGTGGTTCAGCTTCACATGAGGATGGAAGCACTCAGCCTCTCGCTAGAAAACTGAAAAGACTCAAGCTGGCAAAAGCACCGCAAAGAACTGTGCGTTCTTTGAAATCCCAAATCCACAAGGAGAGTCCAATTGTGTCGTTTGCGATGCCTGACCTTCCCAACACTGGACGTGAAGAGCATGCGCCTTCCACTATTTGCATGCCCCCTGCAAGTGCTGGAAGGAGCACCCGCAGTCCAGTTCCTGATAGTCAGATTGAAGATGTCAGTGTTGAAGTACACCAGGATGAGGAGGATATGGGTGTTGCTGGCGCTGGGGAGGAAATTGACCAGGAGGATTCTGATGGTGAGGTGGTTTGTTTAAGTCAGGCACCCGGGGAGACACCTGTTGTCCGTGGGAGGAATATGGCCGTTGACATGCCAGGTGAAAATACCAAAAAAATCAGCTCTTCGGTGTGGAGGTATTTCACCAGAAATGCGGACAACAGGTGTCAAGCCGTGTGTTCCCTTTGTCAAGCTGTAATAAGTAGGGGTAAGGACGTTAACCACCTCGGAACATCCTCCCTTATACGTCACCTGCAGCGCATTCATAATAAGTCAGTGACAAGTTCAAAAACTTTGGGTGACAGCGGAAGCAGTCCACTGACCAGTAAATCCCTTCCTCTTGTAACCAAGCTCACGCAAACCACCCCACCAACTCCCTCAGTGTCAATTTCCTCCTTCCCCAGGAATGCCAATAGTCCTGCAGGCCATGTCACTGGCAAGTCTGACGAGTCCTTTCCTGCCTGGGATTCCTCCGATGCATCCTTGCGTGTAACGCCTACTGCTGCTGGCGCTGCTGTTGTTGCCGCTGGGAGTCGATGGTCATCCCAGAGGGGAAGTCGTAAGCCCACTTGTACTACTTCCAGTAAGCAATTGACTGTTCAACAGTCCTTTGCGAGGAAGATGAAATATCACAGCAGTCATCCTACTGCAAAGCGGATAACTGAGTCCTTGACAACTATGTTGGTGTTAGACGTGCGTCCGGTATCCGCCGTTAGTTCACAGGGAACTAGACAATTTATTGAGGCAGTGTGCCCCCGTTACCAAATACCATCTAGGTTCCACTTCTCTAGGCAGGCGATACCGAGAATGTACACGGACGTCAGAAAAAGACTCACCAGTGTCCTAAAAAATGCAGTTGTACCCAATGTCCACTTAACCACGGACATGTGGACAAGTGGAGCAGGGCAGGGTCAGGACTATATGACTGTGACAGCCCACTGGGTAGATGTATGGACTCCCGCCGCAAGAACAGCAGCGGCGGCACCAGTAGCAGCATCTCGCAAACGCCAACTCTTTCCTAGGCAGGCTACGCTTTGTATCACCGCTTTCCAGAATACGCACACAGCTGAAAACCTCTTACGGCAACTGAGGAAGATCATCGCGGAATGGCTTACCCCAATTGGACTCTCCTGTGGATTTGTGGCATCGGACAACGCCAGCAATATTGTGTGTGCATTAAATATGGGCAAATTCCAGCACGTCCCATGTTTTGCACATACCTTGAATTTGGTGGTGCAGAATTTTTTAAAAAACGACAGGGGCGTGCAAGAGATGCTGTCGGTGGCCAGAAAAATTGCGGGACACTTTCGGCGTACAGGCACCACGTACAGAAGACTGGAGCACCACCAAAAACTACTGAACCTGCCCTGCCATCATCTGAAGCAAGAAGTGGTAACGAGGTGGAATTCAACCCTCTATATGCTTCAGAGGTTGGAGGAGCAGCAAAAGGCCATTCAAGCCTATACAATTGAGCACGATATAGGAGATGGAATGCACCTGTCTCAAGTGCAGTGGAGAATGATTTCAACGTTGTGCAAGGTTCTGATGCCCTTTGAACTTGCCACACGTGAAGTCAGTTCAGACACTGCCAGCCTGAGTCAGGTCATTCCCCTCATCAGGCTTTTGCAGAAGAAGCTGGAGGCATTGAAGAAGGAGCTAACACGGAGCGATTCCGCTAGGCATGTGGGACTTGTGGATGCAGCCCTTAATTCGCTTAACAAGGATTCACGGGTGGTCAATCTGTTGAAATCAGAGCACTACATTTTGGCCACCGTGCTCGATCCTAGATTTAAAGCCTACCTTGGATCTCTCTTTCCGGCAGACACAGGTCTGCTGGGGTTGAAAGACCTGCTGGTGACAAAATTGTCAAGTCAAGCGGAACGCGACCTGTCAACATCTCCTCCTTCACATTCTCCGGCAACTGGGGGTGCGAGGAAAAGGCTCAGAATTCCGAGCCCACCCGCTGGCGGTGATGCAGGGCAGTCTGGAGCGACTGCTGATGCTGACATCTGGTCCGGACTGAAGGACCTGACAACGATTACGGACATGTCGTCTACTGTCACTGCATATGATTCTCTCAACATTGATAGAATGGTGGAGGATTATATGAGTGACCGCATCCAAGTAGGCACGTCACACAGTCCGTACTTATACTGGCAGGAAAAAGAGGCAATTTGGAGGCCCTTGCACAAACTGGCTTTATTCTACCTAAGTTGCCCTCCCACAAGTGTGTACTCCGAAAGAGTGTTTAGTGCCGCCGCTCACCTTGTCAGCAATCGGCGTACGAGGTTACATCCAGAAAATGTGGAGAAGATGATGTTCATTAAAATGAATTATAATCAATTCCTCCGCGGAGACATTGACCAGCAGCAATTGCCTCCACAAAGTACACAGGGAGCTGAGATGGTGGATTCCAGTGGGGACGAATTGATAATCTGTGAGGAGGGGGATGTACACGGTGATATATCGGAGGGTGAAGATGAGGTGGACATCTTGCCTCTGTAGAGCCAGTTTGTGCAAGGAGAGATTAATTGCTTCTTTTTTGGGGGGGGTCCAAACCAACCCGTCATATCAGTCACAGTCGTGTGGCAGACCCTGTCACTGAAATGATGGGTTGGTTAAAGTGTGCATGTCCTGTTTTGTTTATACAACATAAGGGTGGGTGGGAGGGCCCAAGGATAATTCCATCTTGCACCTCTTTTTTCTTTTCTTTTTCTTTGCATCATGTGCTGATTGGGGAGGGTTTTTTGGAAGGGACATCCTGCGTGACACTGCAGTGCCACTCCTAGATGGGCCCGGTGTTTGTGTCGGCCACTAGGGTCGCTAATCTTACTCACACAGCTACCTCATTGCGCCTCTTTTTTTCTTTGCGTCATGTGCTGTTTGGGGAGGGTTTTTTGGAAGGGACATCCTGCGTGACACTGCAGTGCCACTCCTAGATGTGCCCGGTGTTTGTGTCGGCCACTAGGGTCGCTAATCTTACTCACACAGTCAGCTACCTCATTGCGCCTCTTTTTTTCTTTGCGTCATGTGCTGACTGACCATGCGCAGCTTTTGGAAGGGCCATCCTGCGTGACACTGCAGTGCCACTCCTAGATGGGCCCGGTGTTTGGTCGGCCACTAGGGTCGCTAATCTTACTCACACAGCTACCTCATTGCGCCTCTTTTTTTCTTTGCACCAATCCACACCCCACCAAACTAAGGGCCATCCTGCGTGACACTGCAGTGCCACTCCTAGACAAAACGGCCACTAGGGTCGCTAATCTTACTCACACAGCTACCTCATTGCGCCTCTTTTTTTCTTTGCGTCATGTGCTGTTTGGGGAGGGTTTTTTGGAAGGGACATCCTGCGTGACACTGCAGTGCCACTCCTAGATGGGCCCGGTGTTTGTGTCGGCCACTAGGGTCGCTTATCTTACTCACACAGCGACCTCGGTGCAAATTTTAGGACTAAAAATAATATTGTGAGGTGTGATGTGTTCAGAATAGGCTGAAAATGAGTGTAAATTATGTTTTTTGAGGTTAATAATACTTTGGGATCAAAATTACCCCCAAATTCTATGATTTAAGCTGTTTTTTAGGGTTTTTTGAAAAAAACACCCGAATCCAAAACACACTCGAATCCGACAAAAATAATTCGGTGAGGTTTTGCCAAAACGCGTTCGAACCCAAAACACGGCCGTGGAACCGAACCCAAAACCAAAACACAAAACCCGAAAAATTTCAGGCGCTCATCTCTAATAGGCATAGTTTTGCCTTTTTTCAAATGTTTCTTTTGTACCAATATTAGGCTTGTGTAATAGTGCACCAATAATTATGATGGCTATAAAACCAAGGGTATGGAAAGTGACAGACCTGTCAGAGAGATGTGTACAACTTTGCTTATGAGTCAATACAGGTTGAGTCTCCCTTATCCAAAATGCTTGGGACCAGAGGTATTTTGGATATGGGATTTTTCTGTATTTTGGAATAATTGCATACCATAGTGAGATATCATGGTGATGGGACCTAAATCTAAGCACAGAATGCATTTATGTTACATATACACCTTATACACACAGCCAGAAGGTCATTTTAGACAATATTTTTTAGAACTTTGTGCATTAAACAAAGTGTGTCTACATTCACACAATTCATTTATGTTTCATATACACCTTATACACACAGCCTGAAGGTCATTTGATACAATATTTTTAATAACTTTGTGTATTAAACAAAGTTTGTGTACATTGAGCCATCAAAAAAACAAAGGTTTCACTATCTCACTCTCACTCAAAAAAGTCCGTATTTCGGAATATTCCGTATTTCGGAATATTTGGATATGGGATACTCAACCTGTATATGCAATTGGTTTTGTATATGCAATGCAAGGGATACTACAGTTGAGCTGTATTCTACTATACATCACGCAAAATACATTTATGTATACAAATTGCCTATTTTATTCTCTATGTTAAATTCCTTCTAGATTTCTATAGTCTCACAAACTGTACTGTACCCTACATTTTCCTTGTCTCCTGAGCACCACATGCTGCGTGTCTTCTGCATATTTTATATAATTCAAACTCCTATCTTTCGATCACACAGGTAATTGCAAGTAACAAGTAATGTCAGATATGCACCACATTTTTTATTTAATGATCTCCAGTAGCCAATTAGAGGTCACTAGTGTCACGGAATCACAAATGGCGTTTCAAGTTGATTAAAAAAACTATTCTGAATGCTTTTAAATGTTGCACGTTAGAACAATATAAAAGAGTACATGGTAGGGATGGTCATCGGTGGGCTGCCCATTGATGGTTACCAGCAATGGTGCCATCAGCAATAACCATTGATGGCACATAAACCATCAGTGATAATCCATCAATGGTTTGCATTGCCAAGAGACAATAAAAAATGGGGGTGGGGCTTAGTGGGTAGCTAGAAGAGGAGCTAAACTCCGTGCAGGGAAAAAAAAATTGGTTCCACTCAGCCATTGATGGCAGAGAACTACTGATGCTAAAACCATCGGCCATCGGTAGTCAGCCATTAATGTTTGACAACAATTGTTGGACGATGGCCATCCCTAGTACATGGACACTGAATACACTTGGAAATCTGGGTACTTGTAGTTCTATACAGTATTATAAATGAATGGTTCCATTTCTGTTGATTCTAAGTGTTTTTTCTATTAATAATAATGGCATAGAATTAAAAGGTTAAAATATTTAGTTGTAGTGTCTGGAGCAATGCTGTCAGTTGTAAAGTTCCACCCATGATTTAATGCATAATATGTAAGGTACATATGGAACACACTAAATACTCACTGATTAATTAATGCATAATATGTGCGCTACTGCATTGTGGCAGCATTGGGGGGGCATGGGCCGGACAATGCAGGCGTGTACGGACCGTTTTTGGGGCGGGCTGTGGTGGCTGCGTGACAGCACACGCAGCCTCTGTGACCCGAAACATTGCGGGTAGCTGCCTGTCTTCACAGCTAGGCTGCATAGGCAGAGGGCTACCCTAAACATTCTAAAGCACCACCACTGTGTGATGCTTTCGCATGTATGCAGGGGGACTAAATGCCGCCGTCCGGAATCCCGACCACACAATCCCGACAGGGGTGGCGAGCAAAACGCAGCCCCTTGCGGGCTCGGTGCCTTGCTACGCTCGGCACACTATTATATTCTCCCTCTATGGGTGTCGTGGACACCCACGGAGGGAGAATATGTCGGGATTGTGGAGGTTGGGATTCCGGCGTCGGTATTTCGACCGCCGGGATTCTGGCCGGCGGCATCTTGACCGCATCCCGGAAGGACATCAGGTGGCAGCATCGTACATGGTAGTAAGCACACTGATCTAAATTAAAAAAAAATATTTCCTGTGATAAAAATACAGCTGTAGTCTACCACTCTGTGGTAAATTTGCTAAGCAATGTTTTTGTCAACCCTTCAAAATCATTGGACATCTACAGTGCTCAAAACCAAGCAGCATTTTTGTACTGTGTGTTGAAAACTGTAGTAGATGCTCATAAACCTCTATATTATTCACCCCCTATCCTGCCTCAAAATACTGTAAACCTGCTGCAGATCTGCCACAAATCCACCACAGTTTGCAAGCACTGCACAATTCCCTACAGTCTCTGGCAGGCTTTTATATGAATGAATAGTGATTTTTCTTTTTTTAATGTTAACCAGACCCATTACTATACGCTTAGGCTTGAAGTGAAAAGAATTGGGGGGATAAAGTGTGAATGGTCACACTATCTTTCAAGTGCACCACATGTGTCAGCAGGCCATGTCTGCCAAGGATTCCTGGCACTTGTGATTCTCTAAGTGTCAGCATTTCCAGGCACCCCTTAAATTGGGCATGAAAGTGCTTATCAGGACCTGTAATTCACAAGCAAAGGAAAATATCAATAATTTTAGTAAAACTTTATTACCCAGCACCAGTGGCAGCTCCAAAGGTGGGGTGACAGTTGTTATGGCTCCTCTATTTGAAGATTGCGCTGCAGCCCCACCTCTGGAGCCAACACTGCCCAGCACCTACCAGTTACCCAAGTGCTGGAAAAGCCCTAGAGCTATTGGCAGTGAGGCTGTTTACACACAGGAGGGGTCCAACACAATTGTATGTTGGCCTAAACCCTTAGGGGAATATAGCTCTGGTGCCAACTGGCCTGAGACTGATTGAAACTATGGTAAAGGGAACCCAGCACCATCGGTCTAACCATTATGGGATCACCAGTTCTGGCTGGTCAAACCTAGTGCTGCTAGGTAAAAAAAATCATGGGGACCCCACACTCGTTTGCCCACCACCAGTGTTTTTTCCTTTGCATCTAGGCATAAATGCCTAGAGCAGGATATCAATTGAAGAGGACACTACAATTTTATTTCCTACAGTCAGCTGTGGATTTGTTTAGCACATACCCCAGAGATCTGAGCAGTAATTTCTAAAAACATACCTCCATGAGGCAGATCATTTATTGAGGCTGGTTTGTCAGTGATGTTTTGGCAGTTTCTATAGCTGCTGCTTATTCAGTTTTTTAATACTATCAACAGTAAAAACTTTAATGGTGCTTTAATATGCTATTATATTCTAAAGTTTGGATTCTCTGCTGATTGCCGTTAGTCTGGGCTTCAGTAAATCAGCAGGATGCAATGTTATTTTCCACTTTGATAAGAGCAATAGGCTGTTTTGTTATCACTAGTTTATATCATACAGTTGAAACAGATGCAAAAGAAAAGGGTCAATACAAGGCTCAAGCTGTTGGGGTACTGTTGGGGTACACAGATATTCCATAACTAGCATACATATGTAAATATGGGTATACATATTAAAATGCAATTTCTAATCATGTCACTTAAAATGTATGCATACAGTAGAACATGCAATAACATGCAGAAACAATGCAGATGTATATGACACAACCAATCTAGATAATGGAGTTGGTTGCTTAATATACAGTATTTGAGGGTAATACATTCTACAAATTGATTGGCTTTCTGAGGGGCCAGTAATTTATATTTCAGTGTCCCAAAACATTCAAAATAAGAATGACAAGTAAAGAAAATGTGTGGGTGAGAGTCCAAGTTGATAATAGTCCAGGTACAGTAGTTTAAGCAACAGTCATTATATTAATTAAACAGTATATGATTAAATAAAGCTACAATGATGTGCTGAGAGATGACATGCACAATTTTATTTCCTATTAATATTTCATTGATTACAGAAAAGTAAGCTACCTTTGTAGTCAAAAGACATGACAGTGTACTTGTAATATTTAGCATTAAGCTGACATTGAATCAGTGTCGGACTGGGGCATGAAGGGCCCACCCGGGAAATGCAATAGTACGGGCCCATGTTTAGGGGTGTGGCCAATCTCCAGAGGGGGTGTAGCCAGTTGCCACATAGCCTTGGTTAACTATTATAGAGTGCATGGTCAGGGCCCCTTGATAATATATATATATATATATATATATATATATATATATATATAGACACTCACTTTTGCAAAAGAAAAAAAAAATACCAGCACTCACGTTTTGATGATGAAAAGAAAAAAGGGGTTTATTCCTTACAGAAGAAACATCTGGACATGATCCTAGTACTACAGCCCGACGTCCGTTTCAACTCTCCGTGGTTTTCGTCAGGGGTGGTATAAACTATATATATAGTAAATACCACCAGTGCATGCATGATAATGTACCAGATTATTAACAGTAATGCACTGTAGAAAATATACCATAGTCCTGTGCAGTATAAGGTAACATATATAATGAGTATTTTAAGTACACAGTTTGGAACCTGATCCCTAGAGGAAGAGGTGGGCTCCCAGGTGGTTTCCCCTGTTCCCCTGTGGGCCAGTCCAATACTGCATTGAATGCCTCTCCATAATGCCATTAGAGTGATGGGTCTGTATTTTAATATATTGATGACAGAAACACCCTTGCTATGACCATTAAGTAGGATGTATTTTAATTAGAGATGTGCACCGGAAATTTTTCGGGTTTTGTGTTTTGGTTTTGGGTTCGGTTCCGTGGCCGTGTTTTGGGTTCGAACGCGTTTTGGCAAAACCTCACCGAATTTTTTTTGTCGGATTCGGGTGTGTTTTGGATTCGGGTGTTTTTTTTCAAAAAACCCTAAAAAACAGCTTAAATCATAGAATTTGGGGGTCATTTTGATCCCAAAGTATTATTAACCTCAATAACCATAATTTCCACTCATTTTCAGTCTATTCTGAACACCTCACACCTCACAATATTATTTTTAGTCCTAAAATTTGCACCGAGGTCGCTGGATGACTAAGCTCAGCGACCCAAGTGGCCGACACAAACACCTGGCCCATCTAGGAGTGGCACTGCAGTGTCACGCAGGATGGCCCTTCCAAAAAACACTCCCCAAACAGCACATGACGCAAAGAAAAAAAGAGGCGCAATGAGGTAGCTGTGTGAGTAAGCTAAGCGACCCTAGTGGCCAACACAAACACCTGGCCCATCTAGGAGTGGCACTGCAGTGTCAGGCCGGATGGCCCTTCCAAAAAATACTCCCCAAACAGCACATGACGCAAAGAAGAAAAAAAAGAGGCGCAATGAGGTGTGACTAAGATAAGTGACCCTAGTGGCCGACACAAACACCTGGCCCATCTAGGAGTGGCACTGCAGTGTCACGCAGGATGGCCCTTCCAAAAAACACTCCCCAAACAGCACATGACGCATAGAACAAAAGAGGCGCAATGAGGTAGCTGTGTGAGTAAGCTAAGCGACCCTAGTGGCCGACACAAACACCTGGCCCATCTAGGAGTGGCACTGCAGTGTCAGGCCGGATGGCCCTTCCAAAAAATACTCCCCAAACAGCACATGACGCAAAGAAAAAAAAAAGAGGCGCAATGAGGTAGCTGTGTGACTAAGATAAGTGACCCTAGTGGCCGACACAAACACCTGGCCCATATAGGAGTGGCACTGCAGTGTCACGCAGGATGGCCCTTCCAAAAAACACTCCCCAAACAGCACATGACGCAAAGAAAAATGAAAGAAAAAAGAGGTGCAAGATGGAATTGTCCTTGGGCCCTCCCACCCACCCTTATGTTGTATAAACAGGACATGCACACTTTAACCAACCCATCATTTCAGTGACAGGGTCTGCCACACGACTGTGACTGAAATGACGGGTTGGTTTGGACCCCCACCAAAAAAGAAGCAATTAATCTCTCCTTGCACAAACTGGCTCTACAGAGGCAAGATGTCCACCTCATCATCATCCTCCGATTCATCACCGTGTACATCCCCCTCCTCACAGATTATCAATTCGTCCCCACTGGAATCCACCATCACAGCTCCCTGTGTACTTTGTGGAGGCAATTGCTGCTGGTGAATGTCTCCATGGAGGAATTGATTATAATTCATTTTAATGAACATCATCTTCTCCACATTTTCTGGAAGTAACCTCGTACGCCGATTGCTGACAAGGTGAGCGGCGGCACTAAACACTCTTTCGGAGTACACACTTGTGGGAGGGCAACTTAGGTAGAATAAAGCCAGTTTGTGCAAGGGCCTCCAAATTGCCTCTTTTTCCTGCCAGTATACGTACGGACTGTCTGACGTGCCTACTTGGATGCGGTCACTCATATAATCCTCCACCATTCTTTCAATGGTGAGAGAATCATATGCAGTGACAGTAGACGACATGTCCGTAATCGTTGGCAGGTCCTTCAGTCCGGACCAGATGTCAGCATCAGCAGTCGCTCCAGACTGCCCTGCATCACCGCCAGCGGGTGGGCTCGGAATTCTGAGCCTTTTCCTCGCACCCCCAGTTGCGGGAGAATGTGAAGGAGGAGATGTTGACAGGTCGCGTTCCGCTTGACTTGACAATTTTCTCACCAGCAGTTCTTTGAACCCCTGCAGACTTGTGTCTGCCAGAAAGAGAGATCCAAGGTAGGTTTTAAATCTAGGATCGAGCACGGTGGCCAAAATGTAGTGCTCTGATTTCAACAGATTGACCACCCGTGAATCCTTGTTAAGCGAATTAAGGGCTCCATCCACAAGTCCCACATGCCTAGCGGAATCGCTCAGTGTTAGCTCCTCCTTCAATGTCTCCAGCTTCTTCTGCAAAAGCCTGATGAGGGGAATGACCTGACTCAGGCTGGCAGTGTCTGAACTGACTTCACGTGTGGCAAGTTCAAAAGGTTGCAGAACCTTGCACAACATTGAAATCATTCTCCACTGCGCTTGAGACAGGTGCATTCCACCTCCTATATCGTGGTCAGTTGTGTAGGCTTGAATGGCCTTTTGCTGCTCCTCCAACCTCTGAAGCATATAGAGGGTTGAATTCCACCTCGTTACCACTTCTTGCTTCAGATGATGGCAGGGCAGGTTCAGGCGTTTTTGGTGTTGCTCCAGTCTTCTGTACGTGGTGCCTGTACGCCGAAAGTGTCCCGCGATTCTTCTGGCCACCGGCAGCATCTCTTGCACGCCCCTGTCGTTTTTTAAATAATTCTGCACCACCAAATTCAAGGTATGTGCAAAACATGGGACGTGCTGGAATTTGCCCATATTTAATGCACGCACAATATTGCTGGCGTTGTCCGATGCCACAAATCCACAGGAGAGTCCAATTGGGGTAAGCCATTCTGCAATGATCTTCCTCAGTTGCCGTAAGAGGTTTTCAGCTGTGTGCGTATTCTGGAAAGCGGTGATACAAAGCGTAGCCTGCCTCGGAAAGAGCTGGCGTTTGCGAGATGCTGCTACTGGTGCCGCTGCTGCTGTTCTTGCGGCGGGAGTCAATACATCTACCCAGTGGGCTGTCACAGTCATATAGTCCTGAGTCTGCCCTGCTCCACTTGTCCACATGTCCGTGGTTAAGTGGACATTGGGTACAACTGCATTTTTTAGGACACTGGTGAGTCTTTTTCTGAGGTCTGTGTACATTTTCGGTATCGCCTGCCTAGAGAAATGGAACCTAGATGGTATTTGGTACCGGGGACACAGTACCTCAATCAAGTCTATAGTTGGCTCTGCAGTAATGATGGATACCGGAACCACGTTTCTCACCGCCCAGGATGCCAAGGCCTCAGTTATCCGCTTTGCAGCAGGATGACTGCTGTGATATTTCATCTTCCTCGCAAAGGACTGTTGGACAGTCAATTGCTTGGTGGAAGTAGTACAAGTGGGCTTACGACTTCCCCTCTGGGATGACCATCGACTCCCAGCAGCAACAACAGCATCGCCAGCAGCAGTAGGCGTTACACGCAAGGATGCATCAGTGGAATCCCAGGCAGGAGAGGACTCGTCAGAATTGCCAGTGACATGGCCTGCAGGACTATTGGCATTCCTGGGGAAGGAGGAAATGGACACTGAGGGAGTTGGTGGGGTGGTTTGCGTGAGCTTGGTTACAAGAGGAAGGGATTTACTGGTCAGTGGACTGCTTCCGCTGTCGCCCAAAGTTTTTGAACTTGTCACTGACTTATGATGAATGCGCTGCAGGTGACGTATAAGGGAGGATGTTCCGAGGTGGTTAACGTCCTTACCCCTACTTATTACAGCTTGACAAAGGCAACACACGGCTTTACAAATGTTGTCCGCATTTCTGTTGAAATACTTCCACACCGAAGAGCTGATTTTTTTGGTATTTTCACCAGGCATGTCAATGGCCATATTCCTCCCACGGAAAACAGGTGTCTCCCGGGTGCCTGACTTAAACAAACCACCTCACCATCAGAATCCTCCTTGTCAATTTCCTCCCCAGCGCCAGCAACACCCATATCCTCCTCATCCTGGTGTACTTCAACACTGACATCTTCAATCTGACTATCAGGAACTGGACTGCGGGTGCTCCTTCCAGCACTTGCAGGGGGCGTGCAAATGGTTGAAGGCGCATGCTCTTCACGTCCAGTGTTGGGAAGGTCAGGCATCGCAACCGACACAATTGGACTCTACTTGTGGATTTGTGATTTCGAAGAACGCACAGTTCTTTGCTGTGCTTTTGCCAGCTTAAGTCTTTTCATTTTTCTAGCGAAAGGCTGAGTGCTTCCATCCTCATGTGAAGCTGAACCACTAGCCATGAACATAGGCCAGGGCCTCAGCCGTTCCTTGCCACTCCGTGTGGTAAATGGCATATTGGCAAGTTTACGCTTCTCCTCCGACGATTTTATTTTAGATTTTTGAGTCCTTTTTTTACTGATATTTTGTGTTTTGGATTTTACATGCTCTGTACTATGACATTGTGCATCGGCCTTGGCAGACGACGTTGATGGAATTTCATCGTCTCGGCCATGACTAGTGGCAGCAGCTTCAGCACGAGCTGGAAGTGGATCTTGATCTTTCCCTATTTTTGGATCCTCAACATTTTTGTTCTCCATATTTCAATAGGCACAACTAAAAGGCACCTCAGGTAAACAATGGAGATGGATGGATACTAGTATACTTATGGATGACGAGTGACTGACGACACAGAGGTAGCTACAGCCGTGGACTACCGTACTGCGTCTGCTAGTATAGAGATGATAATGATATAAAAAATATATATATATCACTACTGCAGGTATATATAATATAATGACGGACCTGCTGGACACTGTCAGCAGACTCCTAAACTACTAGTATGAAGAATATAGAAAAAAAAACCCCACCACAAGTAGGTATACAATTATGGACGAGCACTGATGACACAGAGGTAGCTACAGCCGTGGACTACCGTACTGCGTCTGCTAGTATAGAGATGATAATGATATAAAAAATATATATATATCACTACTGCAGGTATATATAATATAATGACGGACCTGCTGGACACTGTCAGCAGACTCCTAAACTACTAGTATGAAGAAGATAGAAAAAAAAAACCCACCACAGGTAGGTATACAATTATGGATGACACAGAGGTAGCTACAGCAGTGGACTACCGTACTGCGTATGCTAGTATAGAGATGATAATGATATAAAAAATATTTATATATCACTACTGCAGGTATATATAATATAATGACGGACCTGCTGGACACTGTCAGCAGACTCCTAAACTACTAGTATGAAGAAGATAGAAAAATTATATTATGGACGAGCACTGACGACACAGAGGTAGCCACAGCCGTGGACTACCGTACTGCGTCTGCTAATATAGAGATGATAAAGATGATAGAGATGAACAAAAAAAATATAACACTACTGCAGGTAAATATTTATATAATATAATGAATGACGGACCTGCTGGACACTGTCAGCAGAATGCGTTTATAGAATAAAAAAAAAAACACCACAGGAGTGTTTAACTTTTTCAGGCAGACAATATACTGGTGGTCACTGGTCAGTCACACTGGCAGCAAAAGTGTGCACTGTACTCCTGCTATAACTGCACCCCAGTCTCCCCCACAATTCAGCTGTGTGAGCAGTGAGCACTCAGCACAGTCAGATATACATATAGATGATATTATCATGCAGCACACTGAGGCTGAGCACAGATATGGTATGTGACTGTGTATCGTTTTTTTTTCAGGCAGAGAACGGATTATATTAAATAATAAATAAAACTGGTGGTGGTCAGTCACTAGTAACTATCAGCAAAACTCTGCACTCTGAGACTCCTAATGCTCCCCAAAATTACTAAGTAATCAACTCAAGTGTCTCTATCTATTCTAACGGAGAGGACGCCAGCCACGTCCTCTCCCTATCAATCTCAATGCACGTGTGAAAATGGCGGCGACGCGCGGCTCCTTATATAGAATCCGAGTCTCGCGATAGAATACGAGCCTCGCGAGAATCCGACAGCGGGATGATGACGTTCGGGCGCGCTCGGGTTAGCCGAGCAAGGCGGGAAGATCCGAGTCTGCCTCGGACCCGTGTAAAAAGGCTGAAGTTCGGGGGGGTTCGGATTCCGAGGAACCGAACCCGCTCATATCTAATTTTAATAATATTATTCGGAAATGTTCTGCAAAGCAGTAAGGCATATGATGTTCTGTGCAAAGGATGCTTTTTTTCTGCATTCTCATGCAAGTAGTAGACATTGGTTATAGACTATGGTAGACTATGGGGGAGATGTATCAATGATTGGAGAAGATAAAGCAGAGAGAGAGCCAATCAGCTCCTAACTGCCGTTTTACAGGTTGTGTTTTAAAATGACAGCTAGGAGCTGCATGATTGGTAATTTATCTCTCTCTACATTATCTCTCTCCAAGCTTTGACATGTCTCCTCCTATATCTTAAAAGTTGACGGAATAGTTAAATTATTTTGAAGACATAGCTTTTTCAAATGATAATCTTTTGAACTATTGTGATTATTCTGGTATTATTTATATGTATTGTTTTTAAGCAACCCAAGCTCAAAACATACAGGTAAACTTTTCAGTAGTAACTGCTTTTGAGAACTATGTTTACGTGTATGTCCTAATTCGGTCTTGTCTTCTATTCTGAAATTATAAGAGATATGGGTAGTTTCTAAAATAAAAATATCTGTACAAAAGTTAAGATTTCAATACGATTGTTTTTAACAATTGATCTTACTTTTAAATTTATATTGCGCATTAATTATAATTTTGTCTATATTTTCTATGATATTTATGCTGTAAACTTGGAAATAAAAGCCATTTAACATTTAACTTTTGCAAGTAAAAATACAAATTACGGTACAGTTGTTTAATATAACATTTTCACATTTTCACAAATTTAAATACATATAATTAAACTGACAAACATACAACAAGAGTGAAATATTGTTTTGTGAAAAATATTTTTTTTAATGTAATCTACAGTACAAAAAACAGGAATAAGCTACTAAAAGAAAAATAAGAGAAAACTTCTAAAGGTTATACAGCATTTGGTGATTCACAGCTTGCACTAAATAGAGCGTTTTAAAATATGTTCAACTTTTCACTTACGTTAATAGCATGAATTTTGTCATGGTTGGAGATTAACAGGTTTATTGATAAAATAAATACATATACTGTACTATATGAATGCTTGCTCTATTACCCAGATATTGATGATGCACACCATAGTCAAATCTGCCCTTCCACTGTCCATTTGCCTTACATCATCTGTAACTGTTACATGTACTGAATTGTTTTATATTATATATATATATATATATATATATATATAGATGTCTATGTATTTGTGTATATATGTTCCAGCATAACTCTGGAATGCCTGGATCAATTTACACCAAACTTGGTAACATATGACTTGCAATCTGGAAACAAATACTGTGGGGGTAAGACACCCTTAGCACCCCTAGGGGTGGTAGTGGGAAGGGGGTTACATGTAAAAATCCATAGTTTTCGGGCATAAATCTGGTATACCTGGAGCAATTTACACCAAACTTGGTACACATATGACTTACAATCTGGAAAAAAATACTGTGGGAGAAACACACTCTTACCATCCCTAAGGGTGTGGTTGGGAAGGGGGTGACATGTAAAAAGACATAGTTTTCAGGATCCAAGTGAGAGATGGTAAGTGTCTGTCTGTCTCTCTCTCTCGATGCTGTCTGCCGTAATATGTAAAAAGGGGACGCTGTCTGCCGTAATGTGTAAAAGGGGGACGCTGTCTGCCGTAATGTGTAAAAAGGGGGATGCTGTCTGCCGTAATGTATAAAAATGGGATGCTGACTGCTGTAAGGTGTAAAAGGGGCTCTACCTGGTGTAGTGGCTATACTGTGCGGTGTAATTTGAATAATGGAGACCACTGTGCACCATAGTATGAATTGGTATTATTTTGTGGCCATGCCACACCCTTTCCCCATGAAGCCACGCCCCTAAATTTTTGCACGCGCCTAAGGTGTGCACTGCCCATGTTTTCCATATGGTGGGGGGCGCCAATGCCGTTTCTTGCACACAGCGCTAAAAAGCCTAGTTACGGCACTGTGAAACAGTACGTGAGTAGGACTCACAGACCTTTCAGAGTGTGTCTGGGGGAGCACTTAAGAAATATCTGGAATGTTGTAGAAAATCGTTGCATGTTGGTTAATTTTAAGGCTCAATATGCATGTTCTGTTAATGATATGGTGAGCATTACAGTAATTGAGTAAATTTGGGGGAACTGGAGGAATGTTATGTGAACTCAGCATTGGCTCAAGCTGAGATGCTTTGGATATACAAATTAGATACTTTACAGCCAAAAGGGTTGAATGGCGAGTTTGAATTAAAATGGTTTCTTTAAATACTCAGAATATTGTTTACATTTACACACCCTTTTATTGTCATCAGAATGTTTTTTATTGTGTGTGAATGTGAATATGTAATAAGGAGCCATGAATGAGCATCCTGGAGCTTTGTAGACCTACTGTATAAATTAGTAATTTGACCAAGTCCATCTGTGCATTTACAAAGACCCAATTCAGGGTTAAAATTCATCAGCAGCAGAAGAAATGGTCATTAATGACAATAGAGATTTAGGAATCCCATAGAAGGAATGGGATAGCTGGCGGTGCCTATGCGCTTGGGGTGATCATATCATATCAGAATACTAGCAGTTCATGGGATGTCAGAAAACTGTAAGCTGTGATATACCACACTGATTTGTCTTCCAAAGGTTCTTGAGCTCTTTTAATATATTCTGGCTCAAAATACTTGCTCAAGTGTGGAGTACAAGTGCTCTCAGTGAGATGCTTTTTATGGAACATTTTAGGAATAATAAAAATTGATTATCCATTATACTGGCAATTTGGATGCTCATTGAGAGTATTTTTTATGGAAACTGACTACATTTGTTTTTATTGGACTAAAGAAAAATATATTATATTCCTAATGAGGAGGACTGTGTTTTTCTAACTCATATGCATTTCTGATTGAGACAGAGCTCATAAGTTTGGAGAAGTATCTTGGAGTCTTTCCCTTTTCATGTTTGGATTTAGAATCTATTTTTAGTTGTAACACGTTGTGGCAAATGAGTAAATAAGGATATTTGACCATTCCCCATTTATGTTGTGGATGAACTTATACCGCGGAATCTGAAGTACCAGCGCTGTCTAAACTCTAATTTCCATTAATATTATAGCTGCTATTTTAAGCAGAAAGTTTAACTGTTTAATGGGAGAGTTGCAGCAGCAGGAACTTGGAAGCGCTCATGCGGAGGTCTATTGTCTTTATTTAAAGTTAGCTGGTGCAGAGTGATTGTACCCAATATACACTATACACAGTGATGTGTGGTGAGGTGAATGGCTGGGTAGGCTCACATGGGGATGGGTCTGAATGCTGGGAGCCTGTCTCACCCCTTACTGTACACTAAGCTACAATATCCCTTGAGACTCCTAACTGCATCCCTTTGTCTTCTATTGCTGCACTGTCTGAGCTCCCACTACAGTGCACGTCCTGGTCACAACTCATCTCCCTGCAGCTCCAGGGATCTCCACAAAGCTGCTTAGTGTTAACTATAAAAAAGATGTTTATAATATGTTCTTTGTATTATTCTAATCATTTTACATAAAATCTCAGGAGTTTGACAGGGATTATGACATGGGAAGCTCTGCCTATCCTGTCTACTCTGACTGCACATCACTGACTACACATACTGATATAGTACTTACTTTGCATACCACCATATACATAAAAAAATAAGTTTTAAAAAATACTCATAAATATAGCACATTTATACACATATTTCCTTATCCACAATACATCCAGATAGCTCTGAATTAGTATGAAATTGCACCAGGCTAATGTTAAGCACTCTTACATACCTATAGGTTTACAGAACATTTACATTTATTTTGATAGTGAAAAACACATTCACTATTATTATTTTTTGTAACTATAATATAGCACAAATAAACTTCCTTTACATGTAAAGTATAAATGAAAGTAGCAAAAAATAAATTCTTATATATGCTCAAAAAATCATGTAGCAATCTTTCAACTTCATAGGTGAACCTGCAATCAGCCAATCAGATGCTAGATAACACATTTAAACATCATAATTATCAGAAAATATACTATGCACTAGGACTCAGAGACAGAAACATACCCCCAATTGTCCGTCTTTTTGTGATTCAGTCCCACTTTTCAGGCATTGTCCTGTCCTCCCACTTGCTGGCTGCAGTATCCAAAGGTGAAGGGGGAACAGATGTCATGCACACAGTATTTAAACTGTGCTGTTGTGAGTCTGGGGGGACAGCTCAGCTGCTCAGGGGAGCACTGGGCACACCCCAAGAGTAATGGGAATGGGTGATTGTAAAAAGACCTTGCCACTTTGACTGCCACTTCCCATTTTGGGTATGTGCCATCAGCATGTGCAAGGTGGTCCTTCTTCCCTACTCCAATATACTGTGAGGCATGCAGAATTGATATGGCTACTGATGGGTGCATCTGTGTCTCTCTGCAATTGTGCACAGTTTACAACTACAAGATAATGTCCTTACTGTACTCAAGAAGAAGGCATAAGTACCAAATGTCTATACAGATGTAGACATGCACAAAACCAATTTGCAGATTTTACACTAATCATATGGACATTTACTCAGCAGGATGCCCACGGTATGCTACAGAGTACTGTATCTCATTTTTCATACATTGTAGAGTTTATTAAATACAAAAATGAAGATAAGCATAAAACACATTAATTTCTAAGATATACAATAGTTAAGCAAATATTAGTGCTTAAAAATTAAAAGACATATAAAGTAAAATAATGCAACACATTCTGATTAATAATGAATGCAGCCCCATGATTTTACCAGTTTACAATTAAACCCACATCTAATGACCAATTTAGAAAGAAGTAGATCCTATTATGTCGGCCAATATGTAAAGTATACTATATTCCAAATGGAATACTTACAAATACTTACAAATGGAGACAGATTATCGGACGTAAAAGTGGGTGAAAACCTGGGATCCAGTGATCATCAAGCAGTATGGTTCAGCATTAAGACAGAGACTGACTCGTCCCATACAAAAACAAAGGTGTTGGATTTTAGGAAGGCTGATTTTGTAGGGATGGGAAAATGTGTAAGTGATTCTTTGGCAGAGTGGAGGAACTTGGAAACAGTGCAGGAGAGGTGGGAAACATTCAAATGTGCAATATTGAAGGCAACAGACCTTTGTATCAAAACTGTTAGGAAAAACACAAGGAAAAGGAAGCCAGTGTGGTTTGCAAAAGAAGTAGCAAATATTGTGAGAGCAAAAAAGATGGCTTTTAGGAAATATAAGCAGACACAAAATAATGAAGACAAAAAGATATATTTTGTTAGACAGAAGGAGACAAAGAAGGTAATCAGATGTGCAAAGGCACAAGCTGAGGAGAAAATGGCCCAGTCAGTGGGTAAAGGAGGCAAAACTTTTTTTAGGTATATAAGCGAAAAGAGAAAAACAAAAGGCAGAATTATAAAACTAAAGACGGACACTGGGAGTCTTGTTGAAGGAGACAATTTAATAGCAGATCATCTTAATGATTATTTTTGCTCAGTATTTACTACTGAAAGAGAGGGAAAGGGGCCACAGTTAAGTTGCAGGGATAGTCAGGAAAATGAAACAAGTACATTTACAGAGGAGAAGGTCCTAACAGAACTCTCAAAGCTGAAAGTGGACAAATCTATGGGGCCAGATGGGATACATCCAAGGATATTAAAAGAACTTAAAGAGGTGCTGGTAGCACCATTGACAGAATTATTCAACCAGTTATTAGCTACAGGAGAAATTCCAGGGGACTGGAAAAGAGCAAACGTAGTCCCACTGCACAAAAGTGGAAGCAAGGAAGAGGCAAACAACTACAGACCAGTGAGTCTTACATCAGTATAGGGAAATTGATGGAAACACTCTTAAAAGAAAGAGTTGTAGATTATCTCAAATCCGGCAATTTACAGGATCCCAAACAGCATGGATTCACTGGGGGGAGATCATGTCAAACAAATCTTATTGACTTTTTTGATTGTGTGACTAAAGTGATGGATAAAGGTGGAGCCATGGATATAGCTTATCTAGACTTTAGTAAGGCTTTTGACACAGTTCCACATCGCAGACTGCTAAATAAACTTGAAAGTTTGGGATTGGATATTAGGATTATTGAATGGATAAGATCTTGGTTGAAGGATAGAAAACAGAGAGTTGTGGTAAATGGAGTGCATTCACAGGAGGGAAATGTTACCAGTGGAGTACCCCAGGGATCTGTACTTGGACCAGTGCTTTTTAATATCTTTATTGGTGACATTGCAAATGGCATTAAAGGGAAAGTATGCCTTTTTGCAGATGACACAAAGGTATGCAACAGGGTAGACACACCAGGTGGGGTAAAACAAATGATTGAGGATATAGGTAGACTAGAGGAATGGTCAAGAGTCTGGCAATTACAGTTTAATGCCAAAAAATGCAAAATCATGCACTTGGGTCTCAAAAATCCTAAAGCTAAATACAGTATTAATGGCACTATACTGGAAACTACTGAGGAGGAAAGGGATCTAGGAGTCACTATTTCAGATGACTTAAAAGCAGGTAAGCAATGTAACAAGGCAACGAGGAAGGCTAGTCAGATGCTTGGCTGCATTGGGAGAGGAATCAGCAGCAGAAAGAAAGAAGTAATAATGCCACTGTATAGGTCATTGGTACGGCCTCATCTAGAATACTGTATTCAGTTCTGGAGGCCATATCTTCTAAAGGATATTAATACATTAGAAACTGTACAAAGGAGGGCAACTAAAATGGTGCATGGCCTACATCACAAAACATACCCAGAAAGACTAAGAAATCTCAATATGTATAGTTTGGAGCAGAGAAGGGAAAGGGGAGACATGATAGAAACTTTCAAATATATGAAGGGTTTTAACAAAGTCCAGGAGGGAAACATTCTCCAAATGAAGAGAAGCAATAGGACACGAGGACATGCACTGAGACTGGAGGGGGGGAGGTTCAGGGGAAATTTGCGGAAAAATTATTTCACAGAAAGGGTAGTGGACAAGTGGAATAGCCTCCCATCAGAGGTGGTAGAGGCTAAAACAGTAGAGCAATTTAAACATGCATGGGATAGACATAAGGATATCCTTACAAAGAAATAAGGATCAAATAAGGTTAGTGATAAAAAATAATATAAAAAAAAAAATAAGTGGCAGACTAGATGGGCCAAGTGGTTCTTATCTGCCGACAAATTCTATGTTTCTATGTTTCCAGAATTATTATGTATAAACTTTCAAAGCAATGCCTTTCATTAAGAAGAATTTACTCTTAAGAAAATAGAGCATTTTACCTCATAACTTTTTATTCTCTATGCTACAAATATGTGAAACAGTGAAATTGTCAATGACATACTGTACATATAATTTCCATTAAGCTTAAGGAATGTTTTTGAATTTGGCTCTCATTAGTGAAGTACCATAAGAAGTTACAGTGTTTGCATTTGACTGGGTCAGGACCGTAAGACCTGCAAATGACCACTTGTATACAGTACATTTTGGGAAAATATTATTTTAGTAAGCAGCAGTCTTGGTGTCATTTAGAAATCGATGGAAACTGATGGTGGTTTCTGTGTCTATTGATAGAATTTACTAAGCAATGGTTTTGGTGTTGAAACTCAGAGCTAATTCATGATTGCAGACATGATGGGCAAAACCATGTGCACTGCAGGTGGGGCAGATATAACATGTACAGAGAGAGTTAGATTTGGGTGGGGTGTGTTCAAACTGAAATCTAAATTGCAGTGAATAAAAAAAGCATAAATGTATAAATGTAATCCACCTTTGGAAACATAGATTAAAGCTAATTTTAGAGCACCATCCACTTTTTACACTATACAGTCAAAAGGAAGCTGTATAGACTGTTTTAATAAGGTAGTCTGTGAAGAAATAGACATGATAACCAAAAGGGGATAGGAAAAAAGGACAGTGAAATTTAACAAAGAAACAGGTAGAAGCTGTAAAAGCATTGAAGGATGATGTTGATTTAATTATAAAACCAGTTGATAAGAGAGGGGGAGTGGTTTTGATGGATAAAGATATATATATATATATATATATATATATGGAAAAAAAATTAAGCAACTTAACGATAGTAAGACCTTTCAGAAATCAAAAGTGACCCTACTGTAAGGATATCTTAAGATCTATTGTATCTAACCAAAAAAGCATTAGAAAATAAAATTATTTCTCAAAATGAGTTTGATTTTTTTAAATATTCCACAGCCATCAATAGCAACTATATATGTCTTACCAAAGATGCACAAAGATCCTGTACACCCACCTGGGCACCCAATAATATTGGGTTGCAATATCTTAATAAGTGACTTATCAGCATTAGTAGATTTTTATTTACAGCCGTTAGTTAACACTAATAGAGCCTATCTGAAGGATACAAGTGACATTTTAAGAACATTTTCCACCTATGAATGGAGGAAGGGTGACTTGCTGTGTAGTGCAGTTGTAAGCACCCTCTATACCATCATAGAGATGGATGCTGGTCTTTTGGCAGTATCATATTTTTTGGATAAAAGTAACCTGGGTGACCAATTAAAATCTTTTATTTTGGAAAGTATTAAGTTTATTTTAAAAAGCAACTATTTTTATTTTTGATGGCTCTTTTTATATTCATTTGGTGGGCACTGCCATGGGCACCAGGTTCGCTCCCAGTTATGCAAATCTATTTATGGCATACTGGGAAGATCAACAGATATGGAAAGATGATGGTCATGTGGCAAACCTGGTGTCCTGGAAGTGCTTTATTGATGACAATCTATTTGGCATGGTGATGAGACCTCCCTTTTAAAATTTTGCACTGATTTAAACTCTAATAATTTGTCTATAAATTTGTACTTTACCTATAGTAAAGATGAAGTATCTTTTCTGGACTTAAACCTTCATATATAATATGGAAAGCTAAATACTAAGACGTACAAAAAACCTACTGATTCAAATGGGTTTAGCGGACTAGCCATCATTACGCTAATTGTTTAGATGGCATACCTTTTGGCCAGTTCTCTCGTATAAAAAGGAACTGTTCGGAACAGATTATCTGTGAACAGCAGTTATACGATCTTAACAAGAGATTTTTAGCAAGAGGTTATATGCCTGATGTTTTACAAAAAGCTAGCATTATGTTTGCCATAAGCTGTAGAAAGTTGTTAAAAATAATTGGAATTTATTGAGACAAGATCCTGTGATAGGAACTGCAATCCCAGAACTACCAGTATTCATCTATAGAAAGGCTCCTGCCTTAAAGGATAAATTGGATATCAAGTACTCTTGATGGTGAACCTAGACAAAGTATACGAACTAAGGGGTTCCACAGATGTGGCATGAGCCTTTTATGTAGAACAGTGAAATCAAATAAGAGCACCTTTAAATCTTTTGAGGCTACTAATAAGACATACTCAATTATGGAATTTATCACATGCAACTCCAGAAATGTAGTTTACGTGCTGGAGTGTGCATGTGGTCTTATGTATGTAGGGAAAACCTTGAGGTGTCTCAAGGTCT
Source organism: Pseudophryne corroboree (assembly GCF_028390025.1). Classification (NCBI taxonomy): domain Eukaryota; kingdom Metazoa; phylum Chordata; class Amphibia; order Anura; family Myobatrachidae; genus Pseudophryne; species Pseudophryne corroboree. The sequence goes on from NC_086448.1 coordinate 594,423,679, forward strand.
GGCTTGAGGAGCATGTATATAATATCCACAATTCCCTTGAGACCATTACAGTGTCAGCTCACTAAAATAAATACATAAAGTAAAGAGTGCTGTATTAAAAACTTCTGTGGAACCCAGCAAATATTACCAAAATGGTGTACCAGGGACATAGATAAACGTTTGTCACAATCTGAAATGAAGTGGATTTACGAATTAAGAACCCTTGTTCCCAAGGGACTTAATGGGGATTTTGAGATAATTTTTGTACTGAAATATTGTACTGAGGACAACATATGTGAGAGGAATAAGTGAGGTTCTCAACTTCCGGATTCCTCGCCGTCTGGATTGCAGATGGAACACATGCAACTACCGGTTTCTGGGTTCTGGTTGATCTGCACATGCACGCCCATTGAAATGCCGGTTAGCAGTGAATGATAACAGCTGCGCTATTTCTCTGGTTAGGGTATACAGTTTATAGAGACACTTGTTTAACACGTTAAGCAGGACAGTTTACCGGGGTGACTCCAGGCAACTAGCGGACATCATGATATTCTGTTCCAAGGGCTGAAATTCCGGACTTCACCTCCTCTTTCCTCACTGTTGTTCCAACTGGGAAGGTGGCAGAAGCTCTACCTTGTCTGCTGTGTTATCACTGATGGAGTATTTTATCATGCTGTTGTTTTCTAATTTTTTGTAAGTGCAATTGTTATTAAAGCTCGTTATGTTTTTAAGAACTACTGCACTATTATCTTTTATACCTCTTAAACTCTGGCTCACTCAGCAGTGTCCAGAGATTAGAAGTTTATATCATCCTAGGTCTTTGTTTGACTAAGATACAAGTATATGGAGGAAGACAACATTTGGGAGCAGCTATTGCCTATTGCGATGTTACACCATATGCCTATTTCTCCTGTACTTTGTATGTGCAATTAGAAATTATACCTACTTGGTTCCAAAAGGATTACTACACTATATTTGTTTAATTTTGTTTTTCTCTGATCCATAACACTGTGAGAGAGTGTGGAACAAGAGAAACACTAATTTTTCAGATCTGATCCTTTGGAGTTTGGACTACACCAAGTTGATACTGTTTAATAACTTATTGACTCAAGCAAAAACAAAAGGTGAATCCTTTATGTTATCATTTGTTTGTGACTATTGGCTAATTGGATGCATGTTATTTTTGAGCGCGCTATATCACTTTGTGCTTTATTTATTTTTTGTCTGTCTTTTGAGTGGTTGTGGATTTCCATTTCTGCACTGAGTGTAGCTGCACTTGAAGGTTTTATTGCTCATAATCTCAAAATCCCCCTTTCCAAATGATCACAGACATGATGGGCAATACCATGTGCACTGCAGGTGGGGCTGATATAACATGTACAGAGAGCGTTAGATTTGGGTGGGGTGTTTTCAAACTGAAATCTAAATTTCAGTGTAAAAATAAAGCAGCCAGTATTTACCCTGCACAGAAACAATATACACCACCCAAATCTAACTCTTTCTGGATATGTTATATCTGCCACCCCTGCAGTGCACATGGTTTTTCCCATTAGAGAACAAATTTGCTGCTGCGCTCAGGTCTGAATTAGGTCGTTAATCCACCTAAATGACAATCCTCTGTGGCACGCTCTATTTGGTGGTGGTTTCTATTGAAACCACTGCATATTAGAAGCTATTAATATACATTTTGTTGAAGATGGAGAGCACTATTGCACACACTCCATGTCGGAACTTCAACAGAGGCTTCATTTACGTACCAAGATGACCATGAATTTTGAACTGTGCATGTGCAGCACAATCTTGTGACTGTGTTAGAGCACCACAGTGGAAGATGATATCTTCCACTTAGCACCAATAGACTTGTGATTATCTGCTATATACAACCTTCTTGAGATGCTGCTCTACTACCCTATATCCTCAGTCAATTACCGTGTCTTCTCAATTATCAGTGTGTGTTTAAAGGGGGGTACTCCCGGAGCAATCACTGCTTAAAATCTAAGCAATCTGACTAGATTGCTTAAATTTTAAGCAGCAATCACTCCATGTGTACCACTCACAGCGATAACGATGCGCAGCCCCGTGAATCGCTATTGCTGGTGCTAGATTGGCCTGCATGCAGGTCGCACTTCACCCACTGGGTGAAATGAGCGGCCCCCCTGTCTCCCCCCGCATGCTCAGCACACATCGCGCTGTGCTGAGCGGGGGGAGAGATGTGTGCTGAGCGGTTCGCTCAGCACACATCTCTCCCTAGATCTGCCCATGAATATGGGCCTTTACTCTGAGTATGGCTGCACTGTCACTTTACCACCAAATAAACCACTTCACTGGTTTGGTACTAGGCTGTACGTAGTTTCAGGGCAAGCAAGGGAATACACAAACACTCTGCCATACCACTGCGAACTGTACATACATATCCCAACAGGTTATATCCCCAGGCACACATGTTAGAAGTACTTTACACAGGCCCCAAGATACTATTATGCCAAGCAGCACACAGATGCCATCTTAGACACATGCAATGCATAATCTGCTATCAAACACAGAGTGAAGACAGCATGGAGTATTTCCAGTGCATTGTGTCAGCACATAAGCTAATTAGAGCACAAAGAGGGAGATTCAAATGTTTGAAAAGCCGGTTGGGTGTCTGTATTTTCCTGTCTATTAGATAGGAAAAAACAGACACCCAACTGACTTTTCAAACATTTGAATTACCCCCAATGGCTGTACAAATATGCATGTGAGAAGTGTGAACACAGAAGCTACAACCATAAAGGAGTTTATAAATCAAAAAAGTGTAGAGCCTTATATCACATAGAAGTTTGCTATGAAGATGCATCTAAAGATTGAAAGGTTGTGGAAGGTTACAGGGGATCCTGGTAACAGTCCAAACCTACATGATATAGAGAGAACCATGGGAATAATTGGCTTGAGTGTCTGGTAACTGGTGTACTCTATCATACATGGAAAGGTGTCTGCAAAAGACACATGAATAGCACTACAGACAGCATAACAAAAGGGATCTTATGAGAAAAATGAATCTCAAATTTGTATTATACAATATCAAGTTATATTAATGCAGCAATATGAGTCAGTACATTGACAAAATGATGTCCATTTTTTAGTGACTATTTTATATAGTAATGTAGGAATTTTGTAGATAATGAAGAAAATGCTACAGAGGTGTTACAGAACTTAATTCCTGAGTTTGACTTCCAAGTTGTGACATTGGAAGCACATACATCCAAGCTGACCACAGACACCATCAGAGAAAAGTTACTGAAGTTCCAAGAACTTTTGCCCTGTTAGCTGACCCCTGAGAGTACTGTATTGCACATAAAGTGTGAACAACTCAGAAAATTCAAGTTCAAGTGCTACATAGGACATAAAATAGATCACAAAGCATGTTATTGCAAGCAAAAGGATGTGAATGTTATACAGAATAAGAAGTGTAACCTTAAAGATGAATCAGCCATAAGTGTCACAAAAAGCCACAGACAGGATTGTAGGTATCAGGTGCAAAAAGACATCTGAATTGTAATAAGGAGTGGTTCAAAAGTTGGAACAATTATGCCCTCTTGAAAATTGGTACTAGAACAAAAGTTACAAAAATCCAAGGTATGTACCAGAGATGGGAACATTTTTTATAGGCATCAGTGTCCATTTTGCTAAAGAATACTTCTTTGTGCGGAAATGGACCATAAAAGCTACAGGCACCAATTGTCATCCTTACTAAAATATCATTAAATAGACTGTAGGCTGATTAGGCTGTACAGATGTGACAGGGCTCTTACAGTCTAATTGTGGCAAACATTTACCACAAATAGAGTGTCCATGGATGTGTGCATGCACTGCACTTGCACGCACGATTCATAGGATCTCACTTCCACAAACGGATCGCAGACAGGTGTAAATAGTGGCAATTGCAGCACATTTGCACTCACAACCTGTTTCCTGTTCTTTTAGTTGCCTGTTCCTATCTCTTTAATCTCTCCCTCACATCAGGCACTGTCCCTTTTGCTTTCAAACATGCCCTTGTTGCCCCATTCCTAAAAACCTATCCATGATTGTAGCACTCTCTTCAACTATTGACCCAACTCTCCTCCCATTTGCCTTCAAACTTCTGTATTGTTTACAACTGTCTTAACTCTATTCTATCCTCTCATTTACTGCATGACCCATTTCAACAGGTTTATGTCTTCTCCACTTCACTCAAACAGCCCTCACAAAAAACAAATCCTGCAAATCCTACACTATCTGAGTCTGTGTGATACTGTCCTCTCTTGGCTGTCCTCCTATCACCGCTCTTTCTCCATCTAGTCTCATGACTCCACTCCCCCCACTTTCACTTAAGGTAGTAATATCCAAAGGTTCTGATTTGAGACCTCTCCTATTCTTCCTCTATACATATTCTCTAGGTGAGCTAATCAGCTCTGTCTGCCTTTAATATTGTCTCTGTGCTGATGAATCTTAGATGTACCTTTTTTCCCTGACCTCTCCCCCTCTGTTCTCACTCATATCTTCAACTGCCTTTCTCTTATCTCTTCCTGGATGTCCCAGCACTTTCTTAAACTTAGCATGTCTAAGACTGAGATAATCATATCCCACCCTCCCACATAACCTTACCTCCCACTATTTAAATATCTGTTGACAGCACAACCATTTCCTCTAGCCCCTGAGTGTGCAGTCTAAGAGTTATCATTGACTCCTCTCTCTCCTTCAATCCATACAATTAGTACCTCTCACAGTCCTGTTGTTTCAATCTCATAAATATTTCTAGGGTCAGACACTTTCTCACCATAGAAACAACTATGACTGTCATCCAGAAAATATAGAAATAGTAAACCACTGCGCTCCATGCGGCTGCAGTTGTGTAGACCCTGGATGTCACTCAACACCCGGCAATATGAACATAAAATAAAGAAATGAGTATTACCTCAACTGCGCACAGCTTAAAATGTCCACTCAGTTGTCTTACAAAATCCGGAACGTGTCAGTCTTTAAAAAGATAGGAGGTAATCTTCCAATCTTTTTCCCTTTGGTCTGTTAGGTAGAGGAAATCCCTCTAAGTGGGTCCAATGTTCCTCAAAAGAGAAAGTAAAAGAACAATATCGTGTAGTACATCCTAGATGTTAAGTTGATAGGTCAATATCGCTTTCGTGGTTGATCGTGCTGAGTCGTACCGTACTCACGTCTAAATCTGATCAGTTTCCACACATAAAGGTATCTTTATTGGTCCGAACCTCTTCTAACTGGGTGGAAGTGTTGCTCACACTTTATGGATTTCTCCCAGAGTGGTGTCCCAATGTAAAAGAATAATGGGGAAAAGATAGCCCGAATTACTACACCACAGTGGAATCCACTCCACCAATCCCACTGACAGCGAAGAAGATAGACTAGCATACCATACTTACACGCCAAGAATGTTGAATAAGCCCACAAAGGTATCTTTAACAATTTACCACAATCAGACAAACCAATGAATGTCAGAAAATATAAGGGCAAGCGTAACCCACTTACAGTCATCTGACTTGTAATAGCAGTTTCTTTCACCACTTCCTTCCCAGGGAGTGGAACTCCAATAATCTCCAATAATCGAGTATTTCCAATCTCGGTATAATAAAATATGTATCAGGAGTGGAAGTAGGTAAAAGGGAATTTTTATTGTAACATTCCAATAAACAAATGGGCAAAAACCCTAATGGACCATCCAAAGTTGTTTAACACAGTCAAAAAGGATAAGATAGATCCTGATTACCTCACCTATTTAAATGGATGTGAGTTGAGGTAGTATTCATTTCTTTATTTTAAGATCGTCATCCATCCACTGGTCATCTCCAGATTGGACTACTGTAACCACCTCCTAACTGACCTTCTAACTGGCCTCCCAGACTCCCACCTCTCTGCACTCAATTCAATTTTTAATGTTGCTGCCAAGCTCAACTTCCTATATAAGCATATCCCCCATTCACTACACTTGTTTCCCTTGTCTGTGAGACTTCAATTTAAGTTTTCAAATCTCACTAAGAAAGCCCTCACCATGTCCTCTCCTATTTACTGATATACCTGACATAATCTCCCTTCACACTCCTGCCCAACCACTTTGCTCCACAAATTAATTCTGCCTCTTCTGCCAACAGATTATTTCCTCCTGCTCCAACCTCCAAGATTTAATTTGTGCTGCTGCCTACTTCTGAAATAATATCCCCATCATACACCTCACCTCTCTTCAAAACTTCAGTGAATAAGACCCACCAGCTATTGCAATCCAGATCTTATCCTACACACTGCTCCTTGCTTCCTCCTCATTGTTTATGCCACTGTGTCACCACTGCCTGTCAGTCCCTCCCCTTTTTAATGTAATCTCTTTATGTGCTTTCCTTCCCTATTATTATCATCATTTACTCCATACTCCCTACAATGGTGCCTAACCCTTTATTGCTGCCCCCTGCTGATTACTTGAGTGTTATGACCACAGATGTTGTCATGTTTATAAAACATGTACTTCATTTTTTTGTACTGTAAGTCATGGTTTTCTTGTTTAACTGATTTGTGTATGTACTTTGTAAGGTGCTGCAGATCTCTGGCACAGAAGGTTTAGTCACCATGGATATGACAGTGTGCAAAAATTACTGAACACTATATTCACAGGAAAGTAAGTGACTGATACAGAGAAACCTATATATGAAAACTGTATATCAGGAAAAGATAGTCATCAGCTATTTCATGTGTCAGTAAGCATACCTGAATCACCACTTGAGTTAGTACATATGGATGTATGTGATCCAAAGGAAGTCAAATTAATAAGTGGCTACAGATACTTCATGACATTCATTGATGACTTCAGCAGAATGACACACATACACTTAATCAAAGAGAAGTCTGTAGTAGTGAAGAAGATTGCATGCTACAAGAAACATGTATACAGTAGAATTAAACCGGTCACAGACTCAAAACTCTGTGATCTGATAATCATTCATGGAGAATATGTAGGTTGACTTCCACCTAAAGAAATATGGAATTGAGCATCAATTGTCCATTGCCTATACTACTGAGTATCACGGTGAGAGTGAGTGAACTGTACACAGTACTAGTGCAGAAAGGAAGATGCTAAAGGACACAAGCATAGAGAAACAGTTTTGGGCAGAAGACATTTTCACAGCAGCTTACTTAAAAAATCATTCACCCACAGTCACCTTGAAGGGTAAAACATCTATACGGTCAAAGAGAAAACCAAGTGTAAAACATCTCAGAACATTTGAAAGTACTGTCTTTGTGTATATACCAAAGGAAAGAAGATGTAAGCTGGATTCAAATCCGTAAAGTGCATCATGCTTAACAATAATCATAAAAGTAAAGGTTACAGATTATGGAATCCAAATACTAGAAGTCTTGTGATGTCATATTTAAAGATACCTTTCAAATCACAGAAAAGATGTATTTTGAAATGCAAATACCAAGAAGAGTAGACTAAAGTCACTTGAAATGTACTGTAGATGTTTTCTTACTTATGTAATGCTTTCAGGTTGCTAAAATCAAGCTTCAAGTATACATTTGTGTAACATAGAGATTCTGATAATGCTGGGGGATGTTGAAGATGGAAAGCGCTACTGTGCATACTCCATGTTGGATCCTTTAGGGAGGCTTCAATCCCTTACCAAGTTGGCCACTAAACCTAGTACTGCTCAAAATTTTAAGTTCGGCTGTATTGTCATATTGCTACCATATAAACAACCTTCTTTGTTAAGTACTTGGCTGTTAATTGTCTCAGGGCATTCACTGGTGTGTACATATACTCTGCCATAACACCGCTACCCGTGGACACACATAGTCCAAAGTATTTAATGTTGCTTTGATAGAAACAAATTTCACCTGACATTATAGAATAGACAGTTATTTTAGTTTTTTGGGGAGTTTAAGAAGAGAAGGAGAAAGTTGTAGAAAAGTATAAATATATAAAGTGATTACTGATTACTAACAATTGCCAAATTTGTTATACTGTATGTAAGTTGTTATGTTTCTTGTTCTGTATTTGTCGATTTGAGGTTTGTTTTCCATAATCTTATTTTCTTTTTAAAGTCATGTGTGTGATTTGTTTTGTTATGTTTTTGTGAGTGTAGTGTATGTGTACTTTATTTTTCTTATTTTACATTTCTGTTTGTGTATTTCTGTTAAAGACCAGTCATGCCTGGTGAGACACATCATAATAGTCCATGGCCCAATTAGATGATATTCCTAAACAGATATTGCTTTTAAAATCAATTGACCTAGTCTTTTAGCAAACACATGTGCCTGATGCTAGTTTTTTTTGTCAGCAGAAGCACCACAGAACCTCCAGGATTAACAATCTGTCATTTAGTAAATTAAGTCATTTGTCTTAATCTGTAATTATTCCTAGCCACATTTCTATAGTGATCTGGATTAAATGTAGTATTTCACCTTGACTGATAGAAATGAAAAGAAATTGTGAGATTTGTTGAGATATATTGCTGATGTGCAGTGTGCAGCTTGAGTTAGAGAGCAGACCTGTTACTATAAGGGTTGGCCGGGATAGCACTCACCAAGGGCACTGGTCATGGGGGTGCCACCACCTGGTTTAGCCTGCCATTCCCTAATTGCCCAGTCTGCAAACTGGGTGATCTATGCTAAACCTTAATTATCATTCATTACATTGAGCTTCATTTGCTTTCAGCAGTGTCCAGATTCTGTGTTCAGACAGCACATCACAGGGAGGTCAGGCTCTGTCAATGATGATGGAAGGGACATCAGCACTGAAGATATAGAAATAAGAAGCCAGCAGCTTGCTATCTGGGACCTTGTCACTGTTAGAAGTGGACAGTGTATGCCAGGAGCTGCACCCTGTCACTACAATGGGGGAGAGCTTACTTACTAATGATTTTGTATTGGTATTGTTAGTATTGAGAAAGCTGATATTGTACTGACTATACCTTGCAGAATATTGTTTAGGGGGAGTATAAAATGGCATTACTGTATGTCATCTGTCATTTTAGGTGGAGGGGACACAAGGTCTCCAGTAGCATTTTTTCCCATTTTTTCTGTCCAACACCCTAACCTTCCTACCACTGTTACTGTACAGTCTAAGCCTCCTCAATCTCCCTTAAGGACCACTAACTTTACTGTACCACCCCCTAATGTATTTTAGTTTACTTCTACTTACTGTATTACATTTTTATTGATGGGATCTTCAATAATATACCCTATACCACTCATATGGTCAAGTTATTAGCAAATATTATTATATGGACTATGGGGAGGTGTGGAAGGTGATGTCAAGTTCTTTACTTTGCCAGGGGCTCCAGGACCCCAGTATCTTTTGAACACAATTTTAAGGGACATATGTATTAATTATTGGAGCTTGGTTCTGATAATTATAATTTCTTTTTACTCCTCATCACAGTATGAAAAAACAGACAGAGGGACAAGGGCTCTGATAAGAGCCCATTCCTTCAATGTATGAGATCGCTAATGCAATCATTTTGCTTCCTGGTTCAAGACTCAGCCTTGTTACGGAGCATACATGATCTGCCGACTATGCTTGTGCAAGCAGACATTTTTGAGGAGAAATCCTATTGACTGTCTCACCAGGGGATGGTCCCTGTTCTCTTTATGTTTTACACCATAATGTTCTCTGTATTATATGGATACTCACTTTATATTTTGTTTGTCATTTAGATGTTCTATTTATTGCAATCCAGTAGAATACACTCTATCCTATGTTGGGCACTAGGATACACGCTTAATTGTATGGCACTACTCTGTGTTGTATGGCTGGTAAAATAATGTAGTGAAATACTGTAGTATGTGTGTGTGTGTGTGTGTGTGTGTGTGTGTGTGTGTGTGTGTGTGTGTGTAGTACACTTCTAGCATTTCACACAATTATGGTGATATAGTAATGTTTGGTGTAGGTATCATGTAGCATGGCTGCAGTATTGTGCTCTAAATTGGTGATAATACAATATAGTCATATATGGTATAGTAAGAAGTTTGGTGTAGTATGGTGCATGCTATAGTGTTATGTAGTGAAGTATGGTAAGAGTATGTTGCTGTTGTATGGTGTGTAGTATAGTTTAGCAATACCCCTCCCATCCAGAAAAGCTCTACTCCCAGAGAAGGTGCTTAGCTATAAGGGCCTGTGAGTGGTATTGTATGTCCTTCAGCTGATTTAAATGCAGTATTTCATTCTTGCTTTCACAATTTTTTTCTTTGATTTAAAGTAAACATGCAATTTAAAGTGCAGTTTTTTTTGCTCTGTTTCAAAATCGTACACGTAAATAACACAACTTTTTCTTGAAACCCAGCATTTGCGCCTTATTAGCAGTGGATCCTTGATAACATTCCCTATCAGAGGTCACTGCTTCTGGACATCTGTGCCTCTGGACCACAGCCTTGCAAGCCAGATAGAAACAGGAAGTAATTATAGTTCTCATTTTGCAAAAGTTAAGTGTGTGAGGGACTGGGAAGTGGGATCTGGAGGAAGAAGGCTCAGTAGACTGAAGCTTTGTCTAGGGCACCAAGAAACCTTACATTGAACCTGTACTAATGAGTTATGTGCGGTGAAGCGAGGCAGGCAAAGCAGAGCATTTCCTGTCATAATAATGTTTCCACCAGAGTTTTGACTATGTAAAGTATTTGAAAAAGACAAATAATATATTATGGGATGTAGTTATGTGTCCGGCAGCCAGGAGACCACTGGTCACAATACCTCCCTCTACATTCCATCCCTCAAAATCCTGATGGTCGGCATGCCAACCAACAGGGACTATTCCCACTTGTGGAGTGGAAATAGAACCCGTGGCGACTGCTAGAGGCTTGTTGCGCACTCGCCCCCCGCTGGCATTCCACTGCAGGATACCAGCGGTCATGTATACCACACCCTATATTATATCTATTTTGTATTATTCTAATCATTTTTATAGTCAAAACTCTGGAGTAAAAAGTCTATGACAGGTGAGGCAGTGCCTCACCTGCCTATCTTTTATGCACATCCCTGATAAAATATCACCAAATTTCCAGCAGTGTATACTGCTTCACCTGTGTATACTGCCCACATGAACCCTTTAGCTCATATACTGTATTGTGTGTAAATCTGGCTTTAGTACTTGCCAGTGCCTCCTCAGCCATTTTCCTCACCGCACATCCCTGTACTAATGAGTGTCAAACAATTTAAACTGAGTGTTAGGATGCATTCACTGTGCATGCTGACTTTATAATACACATAAAATGGTACAGTACACTGGTAACAGATAGTTTAGGACAAGAAGAGCTTTCAATTAGGCATCTTGCAGAGATCTGGGGGTATATTTGTTAAGAGTAAATTTTGGTCAATGTCCCTCATTCCGAGTTGATAGCTCGCTAGCTACTTTTAGCAGCCGTGCAAATGCATAGTCGCCACCCACGGGGGAGTGTATTTTCATTTTGCAGAAGTGCGAACGCCTGAGCAGACATGCGGCAGCAAACACATTTTGTGCAGACCAAGACCAGCCCTGTAGTTACTTATTATGTGCTATGATTGCTGCGACGAATGACACAGTGATGACGTCAGATACCCTCCCAGCAAACGCCCGGCCACACCTGCGTTTTTCCAAACACTCCTAGAAAACGGTCAGTTGGCACCCAGAAACTCCCACTTCCTGTCAATCTCCTTGCATTCGACTATGCGATTGGAATCCTCGCTGGAACCAGTACAAAACCACAAAGGACTTTGTACCCGTACGATGTGCGTGCGCATTGTGGTGCATACGCATGCGCAGATTAGCCATTTTTTTCACTGATCACTACGCAGCAAACAATGGAAGCTAGTGATCAACTCGGAATGAGGTACAATGTTGGGTCGATTTTTGATGGATTATGTTTATCAGGGTCTAAATTCCACATTTACTAACAGATCATTTTTGATCTTATTTTCAGTATGTCAAGAAAACTGGGGGTATGTTTACTTAAGTGCAGGTTTATAGAAGTTGAGATGTTGCTCATAGCTACCTGATTCTGCCTATTTATAAAGCACCTTCTAGAAGATAACAGCTGGAATCTTATTGGTTGCTATTGGCAACATCTCCACTTCTATAAATCCTTACCTTTTTTAATTAATTAATTTATTTATTTCCAGTTATTTATATAGTGCACACATATTCTGCACAGCTTTACAGATAATATTTGCCCCTTTTTCATCAGTTCCTGCCCCAGTGATACACACATTTCTATGTTGATGTTTTTTAAAGAATACATTTATTTTTAACTATATTCCCATTCCTGATACATAATTTTATTTACACCGAGATTGGGAATATTGGCTATTGATGATCCACAACTCAGGATCAAGTTTAAAGAAACCGCTATGGACACATCACCAATAGGAACACTGTAAGTGGGGTACGCTCACCTTTCACAGTGCCTCTTCTATACCCAGGGTTCATTGCAATTTTAGGAATATATATTGAATGGAGTTTTAAAGATACCTTTATGAGTTTTCTCAGTACTTACGGACTGTAAGTAAGGTACGCCAAATAAGATCCCTTTGTGTGATAGAATTTATGACATATTATTCTGTGTCTTCATTTACATTGGGTGTTTTTCCTTTTACATTCTCCCTCTTTGAATACAGTATCTTGAGAATTATATCATCCATTCAGATAGGAGGACGTTGAATGGAAAAGAAACCTTTATGTGAGGAAAGCTACATACAAAGACATGAGTATGGTACGAACCATCTGCACACACTTCAGAGACCTATATTGGAATATCATTGGAGTAGAAACAAATCACACGATATTGTTCTTCCATCTCTTCTTCTTTTGAGGGACATTGGGCTAATATAAAAGAAACGTCATCGGAGAATGATTGAAAGAATTTGGAAAATAAAATCCATCACATTGATTCCACAGTAGATTGACTTTCATCTGGACCCACATATATGGTATTCATTTGCGACAGTAGGTTGTGCGCAGTTGAGGAAACACTCATCTTTTCTTTTTTGATCTGTAATTTGGGGTGTTGAGTGACACCCAGAGTCGACCTTCACTGCAGCCACAAGGGTGCAGTGGTTCACTATTTGTATAGTCATGTAAACTTGCATTTAACCAAATGAACAGCTACAGCAACTGTATTGATAACTTAACTACTGGAATAATAGCCTAATGTAGAAATTAACACAAAGCCAATGGTTTGCAAACATGTACAATGGTCATAGCTCTGAGCATGTGCAGAACCTGTAATGCGCGTGTGCAGATCTATGTCTGCATGATGGTCAGAGTGATCCTTAAGCTGCAGCATGATGGACATCTTTTTGACGTTTGGGGATGGATATGTGGCGGGTATGGTCAATGTTTCAGAAAATTGTGGTATGTCATACATTTTATTGGCATGCTGAGGCCAGTGACTGCATCCTTGGAAACACCTTCACTCACTATGGCAGCATGAAAATACCTTAGGGATACTCAGATGACCTTTGATCATGCAGATGATGCAATACTGCATCATCACATGCAGCAGTGGATCACAGAAGCCATCAGGAGGTGTTTTTACACAAGATGCCAGAAGTGTCATTAACATATTAACAGTCCAAGGATGCAGCTGATGTGTCTCCTGCATCCATGTCTGAATCTGGCTCTAACTTCCTTGGTGCAGTTCCCCTTTACCAACCAAAGGAGCCTATGCCATCTAAACCATCCTGTGGTCAGGTAGGAGGCGTTCATTTTCCCAAAGCTTCATTTGTATTGTTATCATTTTTTGGATGTTCATTCTCGTCAGCATATTGATATATTTGATTTTCAGGCAGTAAAACTGTAGGCTATTTGATTTGTAAGCATTACTAATAATAACTTTTTCACAATTTTTAAATTCATTTTTTCAGTACAAAATGCCCTGTCATAAAAATCAACAAAGGCTTCACTGCAATTGTGAAACTTTCAAACTTTCTCAAATGGCATTTAATAGGTTATAGCCATCAGCTGTATAGGTTACAATGTAACACTAAGGGACCAATTAAATATATATACTGACATTTATTCCCTCAAGTAAAAAATAAAATAAATTTTTTAAAACCACATTTTTTTTGTAACCTACTTTTGTAAAAGGAAAAATAAAACAATCAAAAGAAAAGAAGAAAAAAACCTAATTATTTCTTTAAAGTTGTTAGAAGTGTAAGGAAAAAGAGATGAGTTAGATTTGCAAATATTGGTATGCATAAAATAGAGATGTATAATGATGTTATGCACCTTGTTATACAGTAGTAAGCATTTCATTATTATGCTTCAACTGTTGCCGGGGTGATACATCTCCTTCTGGATTGCAGAAACTAATTCAAACTAAATGTTGACTAAATTACAGATATATTTAAATCACATTATTTATGCTTATTTTAAATTTAGAATATTTCCAAAACATGGAGTTCCTTGTTCAAAGTTGGTCATAAACTGAAATAAACTGACGTAAACTGAAATAAAGTACTATAACTAAAACAAAAAATGCAAAATTCAGAGTTGCTTGCACATGCAGGTCTGCAACTGTGGGTGGCTCCCCTTAATGTTGTTGGGTTGGATATAGCTGAAATTCAACTGGAGGTGTGGCTTCACTGTGTGTATAAGAAAAATTGCAGTACACAAATACTAAGTACGCAATTGAGTTGGAGCACACAGAAATTAGAAGCTAACCAGATGCATCAATACGTAAATTGAACTTCAAGTCCGGATCAAGTCAAATACAAGAAAACACCATCGCTATTATATCACTCACACAAAGAAGGCACCTCTGGCTATTGTTTGAATACCAGACAGAGTGCCGAATAATATGTATATACTGTATATACAGCCTTTAATCACTCTGTGCCATATCATTCACTATTTTCCCATGCACTTACACTGGGTACAATTCATTCACATTCTCATTTCACATTTGAGCGCAATATTTGCAGTTGTGCAAGCAAGTATATTTTCACAGTGCACAGCATTTTCAGTTTGTTTACACTTTCTCACTTTACTTCCGCTAGGATCAGCGGGTTGACAGCAGCGGCCGGGACGCCCGGGGTTGCCTGGCTACCAGTGACATCACTTCCTGGCAATGCGACGGGCACACCCACCAGAAACCCCGCCGGACACTAGCTCCCGCAGCTCCGAGATGCGGTCTTTTCTCTCTCTCACACAAAGATATAAGGTACGTCTTTACACTGTTTTGGTTTGTTTTGTGTCACTTGCATACAGCCTTGACAAAAGCGCCCTGCGCGGCGCTGAAACGTTGGCGCAGTTATGCCACTTGTTTGACTTTTTTGCTTAATACACATGTTTGCATCAAGTCCTTGGAGTGCCGCCTGTTCTTTCAGGATTGAGTGTGGGTTGAGGAACACCCCTCTCTAGAAGAACATCATCTCCATATATCTTACAGTAGGAAGGCACCGGGGCAGCTTTTTAATTATAGGGAGTGCCGACCATACCAGTCTTGTATATGTATATATATATATATATATTAATCTGGCATTCAATTGGTGAACTTGAAGTTATAAACAAGTCCCAGTGCCCTCTAATCACACAGTAGAAAAAGTATTATGGAAAAACTGTACACACAGCAGCGGCACTCAGGAAAAAAGTCGAGCAGAAAACAGGTCTCCTGGTCAGCTTTCAATGAGCGTCCTGACGAAAATGATACATTCATTGAAATGTTGACCAGGAGACCAGTTTTCTGCTTGTCTTTTTTACTGAGTCCCACTGCTGTATATATACATTATATAGACACACACACACAAACACACACACACATATATATATATACAACCTGGTATGGCGGCACTCAGATAAATTCACAGCTCAAGGCAGAAGTACAACGTTTCGGAGACTTTATTCACACTCCGTCATCAGGTAATCTTACCTGATGACGGAGTGTGAATAAAGTCTCCGAAACGTTGTACTTCTGCCTTGAGCTGTGAATTTATCTGAGTGCCGCCATACCAGGTTGTATTTTGTGGGCCTATTTGGGGTTCCTTGGAGGGCACCGGAGCAGATGTAATTTTCTACTGGGAGTGCTGCCCTAACTGTGGATATATATATATATATACATATGTACATATATATATATATAATATATAGACACACACACATATATATATATATATATATATATATATATTGAAAACACTTATTAACATATGTGCAGACTTCTCCTTCTTCTCCGTCCCCATCTGAGTACAAAACATCCCATATTTGTGTTCCTTGCAGTTTAAAGTATACTTTCCTAAAATTTAACTGTATTTGCATAAATTGATATTTGCATACATTTTTACTTTTGTGATCAGACACAGTTGTCATCATCTATGTGTAACTTATGCCAGGGCTGTAGCACTCGTAAGTCAGAACACTCCAGTCAGCTAAGCTTATTATTTTTCTTTAGTGTTATTTTGACCACAATTTGCAATTACACACCCTCACCATGCCCTTATTGTACTTTAGCTGCATCTGTAGGCCACTTGGATCTTTACACCCATTCTAGCATCTGTAATGGCATGGAAAGAAGATCAGTGTATGCCTAAAAAGCTTAATAGATGTATAGACATGTATGTAAGGATACTACATGCAAATTACAGCCAAATAAGTTGCAACTCTGAATAAGACCCTGGTTGTCCTATTGGATGGAATTTCTTGTATCTCCTCAGCCCTGTACAAAGAATCCTCATGCTGTTATCACACAGACCCTTATATTCATCCACAATTCAGACACTCCTACATTGGTATAGATTCTTCACCTACACAAAGGTAGCCCATACGATAGGAATTATGCAATTTGTATCCAAGGTTTTCTGCCCATGCATGTAAACCCTGATAGCTCCCTCACAAACACAGTTGCCACATTCAAAATAATGGATATTTATGATCCATTCCAATCATGAATCAGGAGAAGACATAGCACTGAAACAGACCTGTGGTGTGTGTTAAATGATCTTCTGATGGCAATTGACAGAGGTGACTGTTCAATATTAATCCTTCTTGATCTCTCTGCAACATTTGATACCGTGGACCATGGGCCTCTGATTGAGCAACTGATACATTTTCATGGACTGGATGGCACAGTCCTAAGCTGGTTCAAATCATTTCTCACAGGCAGGTCACAGAGAGTATCATCTGGAGTATGCTCATCACCATCAGTGCCATTTCCATGTGGTGTCCCACAAGGTTCTATACTGTCCCCCGTACTTTTTTCAGTATAAATGCTCCCACTGGGTGAAATAATCAGCTGCCATGGGCAGGTCTACCACTGCTATGCAGATGATACACAACTGTACTTGTCCTTTGCTCCGGGCACTGATAACCCAATAGCAACCCTAAATGGCTGTATAGCTGAACTCCAGGAGTGGATGAGTGCCAGTTGGCTGCGACTGAACCTGGATAAAACAGAGGTCCATATGATAGGACTGCAACATCAAAGGACAAGACTGCAGCATAGCTAGCCAACTGGACTTACACTTAGGGGTTTCAGAATTAAAAACCACTGATCATGTGCTAAATCTTGGCATTGTCCTGGATGGTGGCTTTACACTAAAACATCAGATATCAGCCATAATCAAATCCTCATTCTTTCACCTGAGGAACATAGCCAGAATCAAGCACTTAATTCCCTCAAATGATCTGCCAAAAGTCATCCATGCATTTGTATCATCTCAATTAGATTACTGTAATGCCCGCTACCTTGGTCTCCCAGCAAAATAATTGCACTGCTTACAGCTGGTGCAAAACACAGCTGCCAGGCTGTTTACCAACCAGTCCCATTCTAGCCACATAACACCCATACTCTACTCCCTTGACTGGCTGCCTGTAAGATGGTGAATCATCTTCAAGATTGGCTTACTGAGTTTCAAAGCACTACATGACCAGGGCCCAAGGTACCTGAAGCAGCTTCTGACCTCATACTGCCCCACTCGATTACTGCAATCTGCAGATGAAGGACTTTTAGCAGTACCTAGAATCTCCCATAATTCATCTAGGGGTCGAGCTTTTAGTCATGCGGCTGCGACTCTATGGAACTCACTTTCCCATGCAGTGCGAGAGGCCCCAACTATAGAATCCTTTAAAAGTAGACTCAAGACTTTCCTGTTTACTCAAGAATTTCCATAATGTCCCTTTAGTATCTTCATGCTTCTGTATTTTATGAAAAGCTTTTCTGTACTTCATTATTTTCTTTACTATATTATGCTATGTATCTGTTAAGCACCTTGAGTCCTATTGGAGAAAGAGCGCTAAATAAATAGAAATTTTATTATTATTAACTCATCATTGGTGGTATGGCCATGTGTTGCATTCATTGCTGCATAGCAGTTCACATACTGCTCTGCTATTGGATTAGTACCCCATACAGTTTGTTCCTTACTTGGGACCACATAATCTTATCAAGAATTTCTCCCACTGTTTTCATCCTCTACCCACATTTAGCACTCAGCAAGAGAATAAGCTGTTGCCACTTTAACACCCCAGTATTTTCTGAATAACCAGGCACAACACTCAAACTACAGTATGTCCATTCATTCACATGCATGAACATCAGAAGTAATTGAATAATTTTCTAACATTCCCCTATATTGTTTTCAGGGTTTTTGCTTTCCTCCCATGTTGTTAATTTAAATATTTTTAATATTTTAAATTGGCCAGTTCATTAATTATTCTATAATATCCAAATACTGTCTGTAAACAACTTTCTCCAATTAGTCATATCAAGAGCTCTAATTAAGTCTTATAAACCAGTTACATTTCAGAATATTATTGCTTCATTTCCACATTTATAGCTATATTAAATACACTTTTTGTTTTCATGTATGACATGTTTACAGCCATTATGTGAGACTTCACATATGACAATGGAGATGAAGTACACTGTACAGGTAGCCAAAGTGCACTGTGAAACCTTTTTCATTACACTTTTTAACGATGTACCATGATTTCATGAAAAGCACATGGGTTTATTGAGCAAGATGGAAGTGTTTGTTAAGTAGCAGTCATTAGGGTTATTCAGGTTTGTTAGCAAACCTAAAAAGTACCCTAATGGGCAAAACCATGTGCACTGGAGGTGGGGGCAGATGTAACATGTGCAGAGAGAGCTAGATTTGGGTGTGTTATATTGTTTTTGTGCATGGTAAATACTGGTGGCTTTATTTTTACACTGCAATTTAGATTTCAGTTTGAACACACCCACCCAAATCTAAATATCTCTGCACATGTTACATCAACCCCACCTGCAGTGCACATAGTTTTGCTCATTAGAGTGCTTTTTTGGTTTGCTAACAAACCTGAATAAGGCCCATTGTCAACATTTGTCAGGCAATGTTACTCCACAAATGAAAATCTAATGTTTGTACTACTTTAAAATACTGGGCAAATCAATGCCCCTAGTACATACAGATGTGTTCTAGCTCATCCTACTTGTGAACAGGTTGCAAATTCTGCCACATTGCGAATAAAATTGTCCGTGCCAGCTTACAACCCTTTTCTCGATCGCGGGTGTGCACTGTGCATACGCATGGCCGTGGGCACATTAGTTAGGATCTGATTGGTTGGTAGTTTATCTCTCTCCACTTTATCTCTCTCCAAGGCTTAATATAAAGACCCCTAAGTATGTAGTGGGGCAATGATTTGTCCAGTTTTGTGAAGCAGTGCACACATTACATTTCCATTTGTGGAGCAAGATTTTTGAAATATAGCACAGAAGTGGACTTAGCACAATTTTAAGAACATTCATTTTCAATCTCTAAAAGCACTTTACACTAGTTCAAAGCAGGAGGCAGTATTTTATATTTTCAATGTTATGCACTTAGCACCATCTAGCTGCACACTGTATTTTTAGAACAATTCAAAAACAAATATTTCACACATACAACATATAATAAATATAACCATGATGATTCCTCACTTTGAAAAATGTTTACAGCTATATTTGAGGCTAACACAGTCAGTGTTTAATTAGGAAAATAGAAAATTTGTAGTGTTTCTAAAGAGCACTAATTAGCTGTTCTCCCTAAAGTGCACTTTGGGCCTTATACAGGTCGCATCACTATCGTAAAGACACAGTAATTTGCCTGAGTAAGTGCCAATGTGCACACACAGGTCCCACCCTGCGCGCCCGGCCAATTGCGATTTTATTGCATTGGCTGCAAATGCCTCTGCCTGAATGAAAGGCAGAGGCATTCACAGGACAGTGACACAGCGTTGCAGGGGCAGGATGCTACAAATGAGGATGGGGTGTGGCCATTTTCTGGGTGGTTGCGTGACATCACATGCAGCTGCTCTAAATGAAAATATGACGGCAGTGTGCCTGCCCATGCAGCCAGGCTGCGAAGACAGGAGGCCATCCACAGTTGCTGTGACCACAGTTAAATTGCGGTCACAGCCACTGGGCAGGATGGTCAGCATTCCGGGTGGCCTTGACCTGCGCTGGGCAGCCCGCAGCATGTGATAGAAAGCATTGCGAATTCTGCTTTTTAGCAGAGTCTGCAATTCAACATGAATATGGTACTTTGTGTGTAATCTATACATACAGTACCAGTGCAAAACTACAGCGATCATTTGTGTGCTGATTAAATATACTGTATATATGAATTTTAGAATTGTCACAGTGCAGTATGTCATGTGACAGAGGGCCTAATACAGGGGCCTATTTATAAATGATGGCATAATGTTTGAAATAAATATCATTCATATTGCTAGTTGTAAATTGTAATTATAATTTAAATGTATCACGGGTCCCCAGGATAAAAGGCATTCTGTCCGACTGTTCAATGTATATCTGATGTATTTAATAGTTTTATTAGAGATGTGTGCTTGAGCAGAATTAAGTATGTCCCTGCTGTACATCTAGCACTGTCACACATCATTCTTCTTCTGACTATCCTATGCTCAATGTACAGTATCATAATCAGCAAGGGTCTGGGACTCCAGTTTGACAACAAAAAGGTCGACACACCTTAGGTCGACGCCAATTGGTCGACACACCTTAGGTCGACATGGACAAAAGGTCGACATGGACAAAAGGTTGACAGGAACAAGGTCGACATGGAAAAAGGTCGACATGAGTTTTTTATGTTTTTTGGGTGTTGTTTTCTTCGTAGAGTGACCGGGAACCCCAATTAGTGCACCGCGTCCCCTCGCATGGCTCGCTTCGCTCGCCATGCTTTGGGCATGGTGCCTTCGCTCCGCTCCACTTCGCTCGGCACAGATTACCATTCCAATCGTAGTCCACATGGATCGTTAAGTATGAAAAAGTTCAAAAAAAGAAAAAAATTGTGAAAAACTCATGTCGACCCTTTTCCATGTCGACCTTGTTCCTATCGACCTTTTGTTCATGTCGACCTAAGGTGTGTCGACCAATTGGCATCGACCTAAGGTGTGTCAACCTTTTTGTTGTCGACCTGGAGTCCGGATACCATCAGCAATCCCATAATCCTTCCCCTTAATGTTCTATATATTTACTTTTTTTAAATAAAAATGTGCATGTACTGTTTGCTGACATAACCACCAAAGTTTGAAATGAGAGAGACTGAGCTAAAGCCATTTGGAGGAACCAAAGATTTTTCAGAAGTAGGTGCCCTTGAGAAATACTTCTATACCATCTATCAGACAAACAGGGATTTACTTATTGAGATCATTTACAGTACATATATGTTTTTAATGATTTTACTTGTATTTGCTGTACAGTACTTGTTCTTAATTGGTTATTTTGATAGTGCCACTGAGTTAAACCATTGTGGCATTAATTCAGCTTTATTTGGCCACCCCATACAAAATATAAAAAAACAAGATTTTGCTCTGCAAACCTACCAAAGATTAACAATTTATTATATACAATAACAAACTCACCTTCACACCAAACCTGTAAACACTGAATGGCACTGCTTGCCATAAGTAGTTTTATCAGTAATTACCAGGATAATGTGCACAGAGACTGAAAGGATACACCCAGGAAACCTCAGACCACATAATAATGAAGTAAGATCATAACTGCCACTCAAGGCTTACAATGTAAGATTACAGTACATATCAAAAGTCAGTAGCTTACATTTAGCTAAATAACAAAGTCACTGCATAAGGGGGCAGGTGAAAAGATTGTGTGAAATCAGTAAAATAGAATATTTTAATAAATAAAATATTTTTGAATTATAATATATCTGCTATTGTATATTTGCAATCAGCCATGTAAAGTGAAGATAACAGAGGGATTGACAACCCTTGGCACACGTGACACAGGGTGGCATGCATAGCTGTTTTGGATGGCACCTGGTGGGGTCTCCTTCGCTGACACCATGATGAACCTCTCCTTGCCAGATACTTATGTTGCCAGAGGCCACAGGTGATGGGAGAAACAAATCTTTGTGGTCCATTCCACCAACTGTTGCCCTCAGTCTGAGAGTACCCATCCCCCAATCCTCCAATTAGCTGCACATCTTATCTGTGAAACAATAATCATTACCTAACTCTAGTTGCAGTTAGAAAAGTCTGCTCTTCAACACCGAGCACCAAGGTAAAAGGTAAGTGTGGGAGGGAAGGCTCATAAGGAATTACTGTGGGGGTGGACAGGGAGTATTACTAATTTAATGGTGAGGGTGTATGCTATTTTTTTAACTGGTGGGACATATTATTTTATTGGTGGGTGTAATTTATTTGATGGTGCTGGTGGGGATAATTTAACGTAATAGTGACATGGTGGTGGTTCCAGTTTATTTAAGGTGGGCTGGATAGGATTTTTTATGTATTTCAGGGGGGTTTGTTGTGGTAAAGTAATTAATTTGGAGGTGGAGAGTACTTAACTACTTTTATTAATACATTTATTAATGTCAAGCTAGTGTAATTGGAAATGGGTTTCTGTGTTAACTTTGAATACAAGTTATTCAATTTTTTTTTTTTTGGGAGGGGGTACGGGGGGGAAACTGCATGTTTGTTTTTTTAAATATGTGTATTGGAGACACTGGGCTGTGGCATTAACAGCACAGAAATTGCTATCAGACATGCACAAAGTCACAGATTAAGAACTTGGCATGATAATTACCTGCGGCCGCTGCTTTTGCACAGATTCAGGCTCAGACAACACACAGATGAACAAATGTCAAACATCAAAGGCTCCAAGGAGCCGAAACAGGTTGGTGAAGGATACTAACCGCTGCCTACCTAGGACTCTGAGGGGGGATCCCTGCTTGCGGGAGATACCAGAAAAGAATCTACATTATTCTGTGTGAATTGGTATGCGTTATACATCGCCACCTAAGGTACGCTGCTAAAGGTTATGTTTTTAAATTTTCCTCAATAAAAGCTGTATTACACTATGTTTGTCCCCTCTGTTTTTCCTATCTGAGATAATAAATCACAGAGAGTATTGGAACAGAGAGTGGAGAAGTTATACAGTTCAAAAGTTGAGGATATAGAAGATTTCTTGGGCTTGACTTTGAAATTTAAGGACAATCTACATGGATTTTGTGACCATAATTGGGTCAGTTTGAATTGACACTTTTACTGAGACGAACACCCTTGGTGAATTAACTTTACATATACCCTGCTCTATTCCCATAGGAGTCTGCGCTGTATCTACATGTTTCTATATTTCTACATTGTGGCCCTACTGGTGGGCTTTTAAGATAGAGCTGCACTCCGTTTTGAAGCACCAAATTTTCTTTGCTTTTGTATGATCAAAGTGATCAGTGTAATCTAGTGATGTAGTTTTGTCACTCCAAGTTGTTTTTTTTTATGTGAATAAGATGTACTGTACACGTTGAAAGAGTAACATGGTCGGCATAGACACAAAACTTGTGATTCCTGCACAGAATACAGTATATTATAAAACAAATTATAATCAGATCTAAATACATTTCTATGGAAAGAGTTTCCCGTACCAAGGAATATTTAGACACCAAGGAAATGCATTAAATATTAAATACCTATCATGAAATGGATACCTACATCACAATATTCAGTATGTCTTTACCCGCTGATATGAAAAATGCATACACAACAGGAGAAAACAGAAATCAGCTCTTTCAGGATGCACCAATTCCCTATCATAATGTGTTGTAAAAACCAAATTTTATTATAACATTCTTAAAAATCCAGGTATCAAATCTTACATGTTCTTTTGCAACAAAGTCTTTTTTATTGAATATATTTATCCTGTATGAGGGTTAATGGTCAGCAAAGTATAAAATAGATAGATCAAAGAATAATGTGAAATGAAAAAGAAAAATATTTGTGAAATAAAGAGTTAATAAAATCAGTGCTGAGTGTTGGTCTTTTATGTTTAGTATGTTGGTACTATTTCGCCTATTCAACTTAGAGTTCTTAAATATCTGTGCGTATATCTGCTCAATTCTATCCAAACGGATACCCCCCAAAGTATCCATATTATAGAGAATAAACCTTATATGTAGACTAATGGGAAGCAGTTAGTTTCCCAATGGTTGGGATCCCAGTGGTCATAATACTAATGCTGGAATCCTAACATCCTGGTTGAAATCCCGACCAGGGTCCCAAATCCACACTCGGGGGGTGGCTAGCAACGCTCACCAATGGGCCTGAAGCATGGCGAGTGGACACACTGTGCTCACCATCGGGATCCCGCATGTCAGGATTTCAGCATGGGTAGTATGACTGCCGGGATCCCGACCATCTGGATCCCATACTGATTTCAGACTAATATTTCTGTTGTTATATACATAAACACACAAGTATTGGTAGTGTTCCTCTTCTCTTATAAAGGATTTTTTTTGCAACACTGTAACAGTATGAATGTGTGAATTTCCAGGATTTTCTCCAGAACAAACTAACCAGTATTGGTAGTAATCATCCTCTCCCACAGAAACTATTTATTCTGCAACAATGTAAAGATACAAGTGTATTTATTTCCAAAATTCCCTTCAGTGCACATGCACTTGATACATGTTGCCTTCAGGCAAGGTTACAAGTGTTCCAAATCCCAGTCTTCTTTCTATGCCTGGATTTAATTGATTCCCCCTGTTCTCCACTGAAAGGAGAGTGAGCTCTATTATATTATGCCTAGATACTATATTTTAATAGATATTATGCCTGGATATCGTGACCTTCTTATTGGGAATATGGTACATCCTCCCAATTCCATACAGATGTGTGTGAGTTCCACTATCACATTAGTGTTTATATTCCAATATTAGACCTTTTAATAAAGGTTAGCATATTTTCATTCCAGGTTGTCAGTGTTGCTATAATGTTACCTTGTATTTACCATTGAGGGTATTACTCCCTCAGGACGTTTTTGTCACATGAAATTATAAATATATAAGTGTGTTAGTTTAGTAAATTGTTATTATCACACATACAAACTTGTGTTATACTATAACAATGTATTTATATTATAGTGATTCAACTTTATATGCAGATTAGTATTTCTGTTATTATATACATAAACACACTAGTGTTGGTAGTATTCATCCTCACTAGCAAAGGATATTTATTTTGCAGCATTAAAAAAATATAAATGTATTTATTTCCAGGATTATCTCAAGAATAAGCACACGAGTATCGGTAGTATTCTTCCTCACAGAAGATATATATTCTGCAACAATATAAAGATACAAATGTTTCTATTTCCAGGATTCCTGTCAGTACACGTGTGCTTGATACATATGTTTCCTTCAAAGAAAGTTACAAATGTTCTAAATCCCAGTCCTTTTTTATGCCTGGATTTAATAGATTTGACCTATTCAGCACTGAAAGGATAGTGAACTTTAGGGGTAATTCAGACCTGATCGCTCGCTAGCGTTTTTTGCAGTGCTGCGATCAGGTCAGAACTGCGCATGCGTATGCACCGCAATGCGCAGATGCATCGCAAATATACAAAGCAGATCGCCACTCAGCGATGGGTTTGTGCGAAGAATCCATTCGCACAGGCGATCGCAAGGAGATTGACAGGAAGAAGCCGTTTGTGGGTGGCAACTGCCCATTTTCTGGGAGTTGTTCTAAAAATGCAGGCGTGTCCAAGCGTTTGCAGGGAGGGTTCCTGAAGTCAATTCCGGTCCCGGACAGGCTGAAGTAATCGCAGTGGCTGAGTAAGTCCTGGCTACTCAGAGACTGCACAAGATCTGTTTGTACAGTTATGCTACACATGCATTCGCACACTTGCAAAGCGAAAATACACTACCCCTGTAGGCGGTGACTATCTGATCGCAGCAGTGAAAAAAAAACCTTGCAAGCGATCCGGTCTGAATAAGGCCCTTTGTTGTGTTACACCTGGGTATTCCAGTTTAATGAATACAATGCTTGGATAGTGTGTCCTTCTCATTGGGTATATGCTCAACAATGATTTCTTTTCTTCACATTAAGCTTTTTATTATAGTGAATATATGTCAATTCTATTAAGCACTGGGGTCTATATAATACATAGAAAGTCTTACGGTATATATGAAGTAACATTAAAAAATAAAAGGAAAGAGATTTACAGTACTAGGTAAGTGGAACTGGATCATAAGCATACTGTAGTAGGTAACCGTAGAAAACACATAATAGGTCCATATATACCAAGCCTTGGAGAGTGATAAATTGCACTGTGATAAAGGGGGTAATTCAGATTTGATCGCTGCTGTGCGTTTTTGCACAGCGGGCGATCAGGTCATAACAGCACATGTGCATGCAAAGCAATGTGCATGAGTGTCAGACAACAACAGGCATCGCTGTCGGCGACCGGATGGTGCAAAAATAACAAATGCACGAGCAGTCGCAGGGTGATTAACAGGAAGAGGCCATTTGTAGGTGGCAACTGATCGTTTATAGAGAGCGTCCGGAAAAACCAAGGCATGCCCAAGCATTTTCAAGGAGGGTGTCTGACATCAGCTCCGGCCCCGGTCAGCCTGATTCAATTGCAATGGAAGAGTAAAGGGCCCCATACACTACAGCGATATGTCTGAGGCTGAAGTCAGATGTAATTTTCCTTGAACTCCCCAGGCACTATCCCGGGAGTGATTCCATATGATATGGTACTTTTGTACTATTTTTGCATAAGATATATCGCCTGCGATAGATGAAGCCACTAAATATCGCATGCAATATATTGTACGGCATACGATTGTACCATGAGATATATCTGATGGGCTGGATAAAGGGCTACGGCGGCTGGGAGTGTCCTGAGAATGCCAGTAAAACTTCCCTGTGATACATCGCATGCCATATATCACATGCACAAAAAACACACTTTTTTCATCCGATTCCATCCAATTCCGATATATCATTAGTGCAGCACCAACGACCTAGGGGATCCTATCCAAAAGCCACGGGGACGTGCATCAGATTGGATATGATCTAAAACACATACAATTGTAAACAATTTCATATAATATATCAGACAGATATATCGGAGTTGTATGAAATCGTGTAAAATCATCCTAGTGTATGGGGCCCTTAACCCAGCCCATCAGATATAGTTTATGGTACAATTGTATGCCTTGCAAAATATCATGGCTAGATCAATTGCATGCGATATATCTTATGCAAAAATAGCACAAAAGTACAAAATCGTATGGAATCACTCCTGGGAAGGTCCCAAGGGAAATTGCATCCGACTTCAACCTCAGACATATTGTTGTAGTGTATGGGGCCCTTAAGTCCTGGGCTGCCAGAGACTGCACACACAGAAAATACACTCCCACTGCAAGTGGCGACTATCTGAACGCAGGACAGCAAAAAATGTATCCCAGCGATCATATCTGAATTACCCCCCAAAGTATCAACCAATCAGCTCACAACTGTCATTTTTCTAACACAGCCTGTAACATGGCAGTTAGGAGCTGATTGGCTGGTACTTTGTCACAGTGCAATTATAATTCTCCAAGGCTTGATAAATCTGAGCCATAATTTCAAAACTTAAAATACAAATCAGGTTGCACTGTAAAAACATATACTGTATTAACAACATGTTGAGATTAAAATGCAACCATACCATTGCTTTCAGCAAGAAGCAACCACTTAATAGAAGTATTAAACAAATACTAGAGAACATTATCTGCAATCTCACTTGTTACTCCAGTATAGTTGACAATGGCTTGTTAGAGGGTCAAGCATCTCTACATGCAACCATAACTGTCAACTGCCTGTCAACATTACAAACTGTAAATTTGTGTCACTCAAGTCAAGCCAATGATTCCTCCATATCATGCCTAAGTCCTACAGTTCTCTTAAGGATGCCTAACACCCTATTTTCACACAAAAATCATGAAAAGTATTGCACTTTGCAAGTGTGTTTGTCAGATTAAGAAACATGGTCATTATTTTAATGTATTATATGTGCATTTTAGATGCATTAGAAAAAATAATACATTCAGGGGACAGTTATAAATGACACAAAAAAACACTCTTTAAAAAATAAAAACCTAGAGGTTTCCAGTGGACCCATGGGAACACTGGGCATACATTGTGCTTCATCAGCCTGTCTGTTCTACAACATGAGTGGTCATATAACTAATTACGCATTAGATTTAATTAAAAAGTGGTCTACGTGTACAGTATGTCCTAGGGTTGAGAAATCGGAATATGGTTTCTAGTCTTTTGTATTTACATATTTAACATTAATGAATTGTGTAAATGCCAGATGAAGTCAGAAACACCAACATTTTTATACTATGATCACTGAACAAAACAAAAGCTAGACACACTGGGGGAGAGGGCTGCAATGTGGAGGGGGGGGCGGAGCAGTGGGGAGAGACAGGACAAGCAGTAGTCTGTGCAGGTGCAGAGCAGATGAAATAGAGGGTGGGCCCAGAGGGAGCAAGAGGTGCAGCAAGCACTGGGTGGGTGGGGTTTGGGCAGACCGAGGTGGCTTGGACAATTAAGTGTTCAGATTGGTTGGTCGGTCACCTGATGTAATTTCAAGATGCTAGTGCCCACAATCTGGAAACACAGGCTAGCTCAGCCCCCACAAACACTTCAAAGATAAATAGTAGCAGGTGATTGGGGGCAAAACCAAACACCTCTGGACCCGGTTATATGTCAACAGACAGTGGCAAAACATTGGTTACTGCAAACCCAGCCATGGTTTGGTGGCACAAGAGCAGCAGCCATGAGTGACACCGAATCAGCAAGAGGTGAGGGCAGAGTCTGCTTCTATTTGGTCCTCAATGAGGGAAAGGGAGAATAATGTGATGTGGAAGCCAGGATGCTGCTTAGAGGACAGGCAGGTGGGTGCTGGCTGCTAAGCAGAGACTATCGCCACTTTACTGAGAAGCAGAGAGAGTGCTACTGCTGGCATCTGATTTGACATGCTGCTGCCTGATTAACTTTATGAAAGTACAAGGCTCTGTCTCTTGCAGTCTCTTCTCCAGTGTCGCCTTCCTCCTTGTGCCTCTGTCATTGCTCAGACTGCAGCGCACCGGAGAATGTCCACACAGCAGAGGTGGCCTAGATGCCTCCCATATAGGATTAACCATTTCCAACTACTATAGAAGTGAGCAGCCCTCCAGGTCACACGAATAAAAAAAGGGGAGGGAGAGCCTGTGACAGCCCCAGTTCTGGAAGCTGGAGGTGATGAAAAGGCACTAGATGAGTCCAGAGGGATAATGAAAAGAGCTATACAGTCTGCTGCTGCTTTGCATTGACCAGGAAGAGCACCTATCAAGGGGTGAGAGGAAGTGCTGCTGCTCATGGGCCTGAAAAGTTTCTGCTGGTAAAGTGACATCTTATTTTTAGGTAAGAACCCACCCAGTAATTGAGCAACTCTGGACAGCATGGAATGTTATTGTCCTTTCAGTGGCAGTAAGTATATATGTACAGTATGTAATTTAGATTTTGTGCAATTTTAACTCCTTATTGCCCCCTGAGCCTTGTCCATAGTGTGGCATGTTGGCATGACATTTTTAATACGTTGATTAGTACCTGTAAGCATAATACCAGCTTATGCAAGTGTGCAGATTATAAGGAAGCATATCAGTAATAGATCTCACTACAGATATATCCCTTATAATGTCGAGCTCACTTGCAGCCCTGTCCCTTGGTTCCACTAAAGCTAGGATTGGATGGATGCCTGGCTACATCTGGTGATAGATATCAAGGGGAACTGTTGGTCACACACACACATGCCTGTGATGTTTTCTGCCAAAAGCATCTGTTCTTATGCTACACATTAGAGAGGTCAGTTCAGACAGAAACAGGATATTTGGTGCTCATATTGTCCCATGGCGGTTTGTTAGTATGAAAAGCAACAGAAAATGCCAATCCAATATAGATGTTGAGTATCTTCTAACTGGATTTTCTGCGCATAACAGCATTTCATCCAAGCTTATCGTGTTGTGAGACTGAGATGCAATGAATAGACACTTTCTATAGGGAAACAATTATGTAATATAAGACAATGCCAGTTTTCTAACATAATTTTAGTAAGGGTTCTCAATGTCCTTATTATTAGTTTTTCTCATTTTCATACTTGTCTAGCCTGGGGTTTATTACTAGGACATAATATTGTAAAGGAAAATAATGAAGAGTCCTTACTTGGTGGGATTTCAAATTGTTTGGTCTAAAAGTTAGTCCTGACCAGGTGACCCACTATTAGAGTGCATGGAGGGGGGCCATGCCTTCTTTGCCACATTCTTTTTGCACCACCTATCCATGGGCAAACCAGCATATCCTGTACTGCCTAACTCCTGACTACTCACACGCAGTTGTAATATCATTGTACCAGCATAAATAATGACCTGATAAGGTCTGCGTTATCCTTAAGGTGACCATGTCCCTATACTTAAGACAAAAGGGTAGTAATAACATTGCTAAGCAATTATTAGAATAATATTACTTAAGAGATTTTGTAGATATTTGCTGAACACTTGTATTTAGTTATCAAGAACTGACATTTGTTAAAATAACAGCACATGTACAGTATATTATTCACATTGTGAAGAATGTGCTTTTGTGTGAACTTTTGTATATATGGTTAGACTGTGATCTCTAGGTCTCCACCTGTTAAAGATTGTCCAGTATCACTAAGAAACAAATTTAGTGAAGGTCAAAGAATAAACAAATGTCCAGTACAAAGCCTAATGGGAATCTCTGACACTAAAGGTGCATACACACAGAGAAATAAAACTGAGTGATTTTGACTATATAGTCAAAATCGCTCAGAAAGTTAGTGCATATCTCTCCATGTGTAATGAGCATTTGTTGGCAGGTGTCTTTGGCAGTGAAGTGGTTAAAATGAAGAACAACGCCATGGTTTTCTGAGAAGTCCCAGCAGTGACTCCCCTGCACTTGTCCTCCTGTTAGATGCAGCAACAACACAGCATGTTAGAACAAGCATTAGAGAGGAGATAGATTTAGTTCATTCTCAGTTGGCAACAATACAGAGGGCTGGTAATTTTTCACTAAGCCCCCTGCTCACAGCAGTATATGGCTTGATATTGCAGGCAAAAGTAGAATCAATTGCAGGATTGCATTGTCCTCTGATGAAGCAAATAGAAAATGTTGCACATCAGCAAAAAAACTGAATGAAGCACAGAATAGACAAAAATGCAAGATGGAACAAGAAGTTGTTAAAAAAACCTGCTCAAATTGTATAGGTTTTTTCAACCTTCGGGTACACAAAATGTGAAAACATCGGAAAGTACAGAGTGTATGGAAAACGTCACATAGTCACCGCAACTTGCCCCAGCAACGGTCCGAACATGTCTGCATTATCCGGACCGCACCCCACCAAAGGCGTTGAAATGCCGCAGGCAAGCCCCCTCCCATTCAGCGACCGCCTCTGCCTGTCAATCAGTCTGAGGCATTCGCAGCAGTGAGATGCTTTTGCATTGCACTGAGTGCGCACGTGCAGGCTTCAGGCTGCGATCGCTGCCGTTGCAGCAATCGGGTCTGCATTAGACCCTTAGTCACAGATAATATTAATAATAAAGACACCCGTATGCCGCTGCCAGCAATTAGCCATACAAATTCAGAAATAAGTCAAGTTCCTGAACAAACACAGCCTCATCAGGATGACAATATAGTCTTTCAATTACCAGTTACTACAGCATATCCCACAGACAAAGCACACTACCCTGTAAACATTGTTGATCCAGACATTAATGCATTTATCATTGCACATGGATCCTGCAGACCTGTGGGGCCATTTCCACGCAATAAAAACAGTAGAAGTTTTTCTGAGTTCTACTATGAGAAACTGTCAGATTGTGGATTAATAATACCAAGAATGTGGTTATGTTATTCACCAATACTAAACTAGGTGGACTGTGAACCTTGTTGGCTGTTTGCGGAACGTAATTAGAAAGGATACAAAGAAAGCTGGGCATCAGGAATTTCTGATTAGAAGAGACTGTCTCAAAAAGTGACAGATCATGCACATAGCTCCATACTTACAAGTGCCTGTTGCAAGTTTCATCAATGGAGGTTGCATTGAAGAATAGACACATAATTAAAGAGAGGAATGTATAATGAGAAAAACTTTTGAAAGAGAGTCTTGGATTGTCTGCTAAATGTAACATTGACATTGGCAGTATGTAATTTGCCATTCCATGATCATCGTGAAGTTATTGGGCAGCTCTGCACAGTGAAATATTCTTGCAATTGTTGAGCTGTTTGTGGGATACGATCCTGTTCTTATCGAACTTTTGGGGAACAATTATGGTGCTTTCCATACATTTGGAGAAGATATTGGTGAATGAGATTGCTGAAAAACCATTCTATTTAATTTGTATGGGCACAAGGCAAGACATTTATAAGTGTGATCAGATGAGTGACATTTTCAGACATGTAACTGTAAATATGGATGAGAGTTGCAGACCAACGGAAGTACTGACTAAAGATATATTTTTGGAATTTTGATGGATCACTGATCAAACTGCCTTGGGCTGTCTGACAAAATTCTGAATGGTTTACAACAAAAAACTGTGATATGTCAAAATGTGTTGGCCAAGAGTACAATGGAGCTGCATCTTCAATGATGTCCAAACTAAGATTAAAAAGGTAGGTACTGTATGTCCACTGTGCATCCCATAATCTGAATTTGGGTGCGAATGATGCTGTAATTCCAGATGTTCAAAACGTCTTTGACATCTTGCAGAAGTTGTACACTTTTTTAGCTGCAAGTGTTGGAGCCTTCTACAACCATACCAGGCATTTAAAAACTTGAATGTACAGGGTCATCCTAATGTGTCATTGAACAAATTGTGTCCTACTCGGTGGGCTAGTATATTTGATGCTGTAATGACATTGCTGCATCACTTTGCTGCAATAATGTAGGCAATAACAAAGATAATTTTGGAATAAAAAAACAAATGAAAGAGCTGAGGCTAGCAGCCTGAAAAAAGCTTTTGAATCTTTTGAATTTATTTTCATCATTGTCATTTTGTACAAGATCCTGAAATCAGTTCAAACTCCTTTCAGGCAAAAGATGTGGACTTATTAAAAACTGTGCATTTTCTGGCACAGTCTACCAATGACATGACTGAACTAAGAAAGAATTTTCAGCCAACCAAGGAGGAAGCTGTGGCATTAGCAAAAACTTAGAAGATTGATGCCAGTTTTTGCAAAAACTGCTGTATTAAAACATTTTGATGATTTGGCCAAACATGAGCCCTTCAAAGACCCTGAAGATGCTTTTAGAGTTAATGGATTCTATGCCGCATTTGATGAAGTTAACACACAACTCTAAAATATGTTTAAAGATATGAAGGAAGTTGTAGACAGGTTTGTTATTCTTATACTTGCCAACATGTTGAAGGCGAAGAAGTTGTAAGTCGGCCAACAAGTTTGTAGCATTGTATACAAAATTTTTGTTAAAAAAATTGCCAAAGAGTTGCTAACCTTGATAACTGCATTATAGGTGAACATTCAGGAGATAAACAACATAACTGATTTTGCACATATGCTGCTTTTTTAACGTATGTACAGCGTTTCTATTGCACTTGACCATACCAGTGACAGTTACTTCATGTGAAAGATAATTTTATAAGCTCAAATTAGTCAAGAATTACCTTCAAAGCAACATGTCTCAGGAGCTGCAAGGTCCATTAATCTTAAGCATCAAATATGAGGCGGCTAGAAAAATGAACATGGAGAAAGTTCTCGATGACTTTACTGAATCTGAAGCATGGAAAAAGAAATTCAGATACTGTAGTTATCCAAAAGTCAAAAGTGTAACTGTGGAAGGAAATGTGTAGCAGTGTATGAGTAAAATGTTATTTTTCAAAACATATTAAAAATTTTTTATCACAATAATTTTTTTTCATTTTTTTTACCAAAATGTCATAAGGGGGGAAATGGGAGAGCCAGAAACTTGTTTTGGCAGAGAGGAGCAAAATTTACAGTTACGCCATTAGCAACAGAGGCCCTCCTTCCGAGTTGATCGCTAGCTACCGTTGTTCAAAGTGCAGTGATCTGGCTAAAAATCGGCATTTGTGCGCATGCGTATAGGGCACAGTGCACACGCACGATGTACTTTCACAAAAAACTATGCAATTTCACACAAGGTCTAGCGACGCTTTTCAGTCGCACTGTTGATCGTTGAATGATTGACAGGAAGTGGGTGTTTCTGGGTGGTAACTGGCCGTTTTCCGGGAGTGTGCTAAAAAATACAGGCATGTCAGGTAAAAATGCAGGTGTGCCTGGGGAAACAGGGAAATGGCTGGCCGAACGCAGGGCGTGTTTCTGACGTCAAACCAGGAACCAAACAGTCTGAAGTGGTCGCAAGGAAGGAGTAGGTCTGCAGCTACTCTGAAACTGCTTGAAAAAATGTCAGCACTATTCTGCTAACTTTTCGTTCGCATTTCTGCTTAGCTAAGATACACTCCCAGAGGGCGGCGGCTTAGCGTTTGCACAGCTGCTAAAAGCAGCTAGCGAGTGATCAACTCAGAATGAGGGCCAGAGTCAGGTGCAGGATAGTACTGTAGCTCCCTACTAGAAGAGGCCACTGGACACTAGGCTTGATGTTTAGCTGAAAACTGGTGGTGAAATTTCATCACTAGTACAGGAACATGCACAATGTCCAGGATTCTTTTAACTGCTTCTCATAGTTAGTTAGAATTTTAGGAGAGCATTGATTTTGATTGTAGATCCAGTAAAATTATGAGTAATTTGAGAAGAGATATGTGGAATATGTAAAGAATAGGAATGTGCTGCATGGACATAAGAGATGATTGTATGAAACAAGGTTGATTACTAGAAGATGCAGGTTTCATATGGATAACCAGACGTGATTCCAGGTTGCAGGTTGGGATTATCTTCCTTTGCTTGTCAGCATAGAATTTGTAGCAAGCTTTAACTTGATGCAAATTTTTTACAAAGCCCCGGAGTAAGGATACAACTGCCAGAGCCGATGAAGTAGGTAAATATGAGAGTGAAAAAACCAAAATGTGCAAACAATAGTCTACATAAATGGAGTTGAAGAGGAAGACTTGTGTTAGTGATTATTATGGATACATTTTTCCCATGGATGGAGGTTAGGCCATTAAGGTGACATACAGTAAGAACAAAGGTTTTGAGGTCTTGGTTAACTTGCTCCTTTTGGATGTTGGCCTGTGGATTTCAAGTGGAAGACAATCTGAGATAGCCTTGTACATAGATCTCTAGGTCTTGACTACGAACTGCATTACTTTGTCAGAAACAATATCAAATAGACAACCGTGGAGACGGTATATCTCTTTGATGAAAATTTGAGCTAGGTCTGAAACAATTAAAGATCTATGAGTGGTTTGAAATTTGCCATCTTAAAGAAAATGGTCTACCACTACCCAGAAAGTGGTGTGTTTATTTGAAGGGGCAGATCAGTTAAAAGTCCATGCCAATTTGAGTCCAGGGTATACTGGGAATGGATAAAAGAAGTAATTGCCTTACAGGAGATTGCCTGGTACCTTGTGTTGATCACATATGGAGCAAGCGGCAAGTGAGCATGGCCATCAATTATCCCAAAGGATAGGTTCCAGAGTCTTCCACACCTCATTTACTAAATACAGAGACCAGTATGCCTATGGAAGGACCTTTTTAGAGAACTTTGTAGAGATGAAGGTCTTACACAGAGTAGGGCTGGAGATTTGGATAATGGCTGCTGGGTATGGTATAGAAGATCTACAGTGTTTAGGTCAACAGGCAATAGGTCCACCCCAAATGGTCATCATGCATTAGGTCAACATGTACAAATGGTTGACAGATAAATGATCAAAAATGGTTAAGGTCAACAGGTACAAAATGGTTAAGGTCAACAGGTACAAAAGGTTGGCAGTTTGAACAAGACAATGGTCAAAACACAAATGTTCGACACAAGTTTTTTTTTGTCAAATCTTGAATGTTTGACCATATGGTATAGGTCTATTGACTGTCAAACTATACACTGTCTATCTATTTTCTGAATATCTAGTTGCCACACACTTTTATTGATAATGGGCTTTCTCTCTTCTGCTGTTTCTTCTTCATTGTTATGCATTAAACCAGAGAGTGCATCCGCCTTGCAGTTTTTGTGGTCTGGATGGATGGAGATAAGGAAGTCAAAGCACGAGAAGAAAAGCAACCACAACCAGCACACTTGGTAAGGCTTCATGAATTGGGTTGACTTAAGATACAGAACATTCTTATCAATTTAGAACTTCTGGCTACCCGAGCGCCCGCTCAGTGCTAGAATGTGAACCAGGGCTGCACACCAGGTGCATAAACAGCTAATAATGAGAGTGAGTATTGATACGGTCATGTGACCTCTTTTAATAGTTTTGTCTATGCAATTCTCTTTGACTATTACCCATAATAATATGGGATTAACTATGTGACAATATATGTAAGATTGCCTCTATATATACTTAGTTTTATATTACTTTTTTATAGTATTTTGATGGAGAGATTATCTAATTATTATGTGATCAGCTGACAATAGTTAGCTTGTTAGGTAGGTTTAAATAGACCCTCTGCTAAGACTGAGAATCACTTCTGATGAAGCTGGTTGACCATGTCCAGGTAAACACGTTAAGACTCAAAAGAACTTCCATTTCTTGGATCTACACCAGTCACGATTGGGTAACACCAGCTAATCATTTGCAGTGCTTTTCATAGGAGTCCTGATTTACCTTTAGTCCAGGATCTTATTGTGGAAACATTTATTTGGCAGAGAGTTCAATTCGCATGATTCTCAGCATCATTCATTATATGTTTATTTTGTATTGATTTTAGTAATTTTTATATTATATGTTTTCTTAAAACAATCCATCCATCTAATGTTTTAATTGGGAAATACAACTCAGCACCAGTTCGTTCTCTTTTTTTAATGGTTGTTACTTATTAGAAAAGACAACCCCATTACTGGCAGCTTTGACAGCGCTTCTGGACAAAAAAATCCACGTATTCTTTCCTTTACAAATGTAGAAGGTTATGGAAAACTAAACACTATCAATTAAATATCTTAATTCTTCTTAAACTAAATCTATGGAAAGCAACTCATTTTCACCAATGATGTTTTTTTAAGGGTGAAGAAATGTTTTAGAAAAGAACTCGCAAAGGTGAAACTTGCCATCTAAAGCCCTCTGAGAAATAGAGTCTTTGTTAACCTATAAGTAAAATGGAAGTTAGATGTCAGGCTGCTTAAGTATGGGTGCAGAAATAAGTCGAATAAATGCTGCATTATTACTGTTTGGTCACCATAGAGTGTAGGAACCCTTCTGTGTGAAGGATATGATGAGGAGACCACAGTGAAATAACCTTGAATGTGTATAGGTGAATTAACTCTCCCTCAAATTTCTCTTTAATGTACTCTGACATGGATTGGGTATTGGGAAGGTATAGCAGGTAAAACGTTCCTCAGGAGGACATTTTCCTCCATTAAATCAATTAGACAGTTCTAATCAAGGTTAGGAGGTAACAGTGCAGCAGCTTGTTTATTACACACATCCTGGAACTCTGCAAAAGTGGTAGGAATGGATGGCTTCTTCATAGAAAATGCAGGTGCTGAATGAAGATGAAGGACAGGTTGAAGATACTGACTTCCAATCAGTATCCCCAGGAAAATGTTTGAGGGGATGCCCAGTAAATTTGCAGATTATGTAACTGCAGTCATGGCAGTCCAAGTTTGAGTTTACTGGAGGCCATTGGAATAACTAGAAGATATATAAACTGGGAGTGGACAGCTCCTACAGAGGGGTTTACCAGAAGGATTTGTTGAAGAATGATGTATTTGGTGAATGTCCACTGCTGTGAGATAAATGGGAGTATATATATATATATATATATATATATATAGGTCAGAGGCAGCACTAACTTGCTTGCTTAGGCGGCTGAAATGAAACAGCCTGCTATTCCAGAGTCAATCAAAATAGGCAAATACATAGGTATGTCACAATCTTGCTAGATGGGAGTACAGGAGTGAATAAACACTTCTAGCTTGATCTCTCTGTCATCAATTAGGAACAGGCATTTCCTGACCTCTTACAACATGAACTTATCAGATGGTTGGAGCTGGCACAGTAGAGGTATAGCGTCTCAAAAATGATGCTTCTTTTCCTCAAGAGTAAAGTGAGATCATCTAACTTGCATGATTTCTTCTGTGCTGGCTGATGGAGGCTGCAAACATGGATCCAGTCAGATCTTGAGATGCTTCACTCTACTCCTCTCCTGACCCCTTTCTCTGAAGTGTAGATATACCCAGTTACATAAAGATATTAGCATATGTTAGAGATGATCGCCGGAAATTTTTCGGGTTTTGTGTTTTGGTTTTGGGTTCGGTTCCGCGGCCGTGTTTTGGGTTCGACATCGTTTTGGCAAAACCTAACCGAATTTTTTTTGTCGGATTCGGGTGTGTTTTGGATTCGGGTGTTTTTTTCCAAAAAACCTAAAAAACAGCTTAAATCATAGAATTTGGGGGTCATTTTGATCCCAAAGTATTATTAACCTCAAAAACCATCATTTCCACTCATTTTCAGTCTATTCTGAATACCTCACACCTCACAATATTATTTTTAGTCCTAAAATTTGCACCGAGGTCGCTGGATGACTAAGCTAAGCGATCCTAGTGGCCGACACAAACACCTGGCCCATCTAGGAGTGGCACTGCAGTGTCACGCAGGATGTCCCTTCCAAAAAACCCTCCCCAAACAGCACATGACGCAAAGAAAAAAAGAGGCGCAATGAGGTAGCTGTGTGAGTAAGATAAGCGACCCTAGTGGCCGACACAAACACCGGGCCCATCTAGGAGTGTCACTGCAGTGTCACGCAGGATGTCCCTTCCAAAAAACCCTCCCCAAACAGCACATGACGCAAAGAAAAAAAGAGGCGCAATGAGGTAGCTGTGTGATTAAGATAAGCGACCCTAGTGGCCGACACAAACACCGGGCCCATCTAGGAGTGTCACTGCAGTGTTACGCAGGATGTCCCTTCCAAAAAACCCTCCCCAAACAGCACATGACGCAAAGAAAAAAAGAGGCGCAATGAGGTAGCTGTGTGAGTAAGATAAGCGACCCTAGTGGCTGACACAAACACCGGGCCCATCTAGGAGTGGCACTGCAGTGTCACGCAGGATGGCCCTTCCAAAAAACCCTCCCCAAACAGCACATGACGCAAAGAAAAAAAGAGGTGCAATGAGGTAGCTGTGTGAGTAAGATAAGCGACCCTAGTGGCCGACACAAACACCGGGCCCATCTAGGAGTGTCACTGCAGTGTCACGCAGGATGTCCCTTCCAAAAAACCCTCCCCAAACAGCACATGACGCAAAGAAAAAAAGAGGCGCAATAAGGTAGCTGTGTGAGTAAGATAAGCGACCCTAGTGGCCGACACAAACACCGGGCCCATCTAGGAGTGGCACTGCAGTGTCACGCAGGATGGCCCTTCCAAAAAACCCTCCCCAAACAGCACATGACGCAAAGAAAAAAAGAGGCGCAATGAGGTAGCTGTGTGAGTAAGATAAGCGACCCTAGTGGCCGACACAAACACCGGGCCCATCTAGGAGTGGCACTGCAGTGTCACGCAGGATGGCCCTTCCTAAAAAACCCTCCCCAAACAGCACATGACGCAAAGAAAAATTAAAGAAAAAAGAGGTGCAAGATGGAATTGTCCTTGGGCCCTCCCACCCACCCTTATGTTGTATAAACAGGACATGCACACTTTAACCAACCCATCATTTCAGTGACAGGGTCTGCCACACGACTGTGACTGATATGACGGGTTGGTTTGGACCCCCACCAAAAAAGAAGCAATTAATCTCTCCTTGCACAAACTGGCTCTACAGAGGCAAGATGTCCACCTCATCATCATCCTCCGATATATCACCGTGTACATCCCGCTCCTCACAGATTATCAATTCGTCCCCACTGGAATCCACCATCTCAGCTCCCTGTGTACTTTGTGGAGGCAATTGCTGCTGGTCAATGTCTCCACGGAGGAATTGATTATAATTCATTTTAATGAACATCATCTTCTCCACATTTTCTGGATGTAACCTCGTACGCCGATTGCTGACAAGGTGAGCGGCGGCACTAAACACTCTTTCGGAGTACACACTTGTGGGAGGGCAACTTAGGTAGAATAAAGCCAGTTTGTGCAAGGGCCTCCAAATTGCCTCTTTTTCCTGCCAGTATAAGTACTAAGTACGGACTGTGTGACGTGCCTACTTGGATGCGGTCACTCATATAATCCTCCACCATTCTTTCAATGTTGAGAGAATCATATGCAGTGACAGTAGACGACATGTCCGTAATCGTTGTCAGGTCCTTCAGTCCGGACCAGATGTCAGCATCAGCAGTCGCTCCAGACTGCCCTGCATCACCGCCAGCGGGTGGGCTCGGAATTCTGAGCCTTTTCCTCGCACCCCCAGTTGCGGGAGAATGTGAAGGAGGAGATGTTGACAGGTCGCGTTCCGCTTGACTTGACAATTTTCTCACCAGCAGGTCTTTCAACCCCAGCAGACTTGTGTCTGCCGGAAAGAGAGATCCAAGGTAGGCTTTAAATCTAGGATCGAGCACGGTGGCCAAAATGTAGTGCTCTGATTTCAACAGATTGACCACCCGTGAATCCTTGTTAAGCGAATTAAGGGCTCCATCCACAAGTCCCACATGCCTAGCGGAATCGCTCCGTGTTAGCTCCTCCTTCAATGTCTCCAGCTTCTTCTGCAAAAGCCTGATGAGGGGAATGACCTGACTCAGGCTGGCAGTGTCTGAACTGACTTCACGTGTGGCAAGTTCAAAGGGCATCAGAACCTTGCACAACGTTGAAATCATTCTCCACTGCGCTTGAGACAGGTGCATTCCACCTCCTATATCGTGCTCAATTGTATAGGCTTGAATGGCCTTTTGCTGCTCCTCCAACCTCTGAAGCATATAGAGGGTTGAATTCCACCTCGTTACCACTTCTTGCTTCAGATGATGGCAGGGCAGGTTCAGTAGTTTTTGGTGGTGCTCCAGTCTTCTGTACGTGGTGCCTGTACGCCGAAAGTGTCCCGCAATTCTTCTGGCCACCGACAGCATCTCTTGCACGCCCCTCTCGTTTTTTAAATAATTCTGCACCACCAAATTCAAGGTATGTGCAAAACATGGGACGTGCTGGAATTTGCCCATATTTAATGCACACACAATATTGCTGGCGTTGTCCGATGCCACAAATCCACAGGAGAGTCCAATTGGGGTAAGCCATTCTGCGATGATCTTCCTCAGTTGCCGTAAGAGGTTTTTAGCTGTGTGCGTATTCTGGAAACCGGTGATACAAAGCGTAGCCTGCCTAGGAAAGAGTTGGCGTTTGCGAGATGCTGCTACTGGTGCCGCCGCTGCTGTTCTTGCGGCGGGAGTCCATACATCTACCCAGTGGGCTGTCACAGTCATATAGTCCTGACCCTGCCCAGCTCCACTTGTCCACATGTCCGTGGTTAAGTGGACATTGGGTACAGCTGCATTTTTTAGGACACTGGTGACTCTTTTTCTGAGGTCTGTGTACATTTTCGGTATCGCCTGCCTAGAGAAATGGAACCTATATGGTATTTGGTATCGGGGACACAGTACCTCCAACAAGTCTCTAGTTGGCTCTGCAGTAATGATGGATACCGGAACCACGTTTCTCACCACCCAGGATGCCAAGGCCTCAGTTATCCGCTTTGCAGTAGGATGACTGCTGTGATATTTCATCTTCCTCGCAAAGGACTGTTGAACAGTCAATTGCTTACTGGAAGTAGTACAAGTGGGCTTACGACTTCCCCTCTGGGATGACCATCGACTCCCAGCAGCAACAACAGCAGCGCCAGCAGCAGTAGGCGTTACACGCAAGGATGCATCGGAGGAATCCCAGGCAGGAGAGGACTCGTCAGAATTGCCAGTGACATGGCCTGCAGGACTATTGGCATTCCTGGGGAAGGAGGAAATTGACACTGAGGGAGTTGGTGGGGTGGTTTGCGTGAGCTTGGTTACAAGAGGAAGGGATTTACTGGTCAGTGGACTGCTTCCGCTGTCGCCCAAAGTTTTTGAACTTGTCACTGACTTATTATGAATGCGCTGCAGGTGACGTATAAGGGAGGATGTTCCGAGGTGGTTAACGTCCTTACCCCTACTTATTACTAGTGATGAGCGGATTCGGTTTTACTCGGTTTTACTCGGTTTTACTCGGTTCTCAAAACGGCATCTTATTGGCTCACGGATGTCACGTGTTTTGGATAGCCAATAAGATGCCGTTTTGAGAACCGAGTAAAACCGAGTAAAACCGAGTAAAACCGAACCTCGCTCATCACTACTTATTACAGCTTGACAAAGGCAACACACGGCTTGACACCTGTTGTCCGCATTTCTGTTGAAATACTTCCACACCGACGAGCTGATTTTTTTGGTATTTTCACCAGGCATGTCAGTGGCCATATTCCTCCCACGGACAACAGGTGTCTCCCCGGGTGCCTGACTTAAACAAACCACCTCACCATCAGAATCCTCCTAGTCAATTTCCTCCCCAGCGCCAGCAACACCCATATCCTCCTCATCCTGGTGTACTTCAACACTGACATCTTCAATCTGACTATCAGGAACTGGACTGCGGGTGCTCCTTCCAGCACTTGCAGGGGGCGTGCAAATGGTGGAAGGCGCATGCTCTTCACGTCTAGTGTTGGGAAGGTCAGGCATCGCAACCAACACAATTGGACTCTCCTTGTGGATTTGGGATTTCGAAGAACGCACAGTTCTTTGCGGTGCTTTTGCCAGCTTGAGTCTTTTCAGTTTTCTAGCGAGAGGCTGAGTGCTTCCATCCTCATGTGAAGCTGAACCACTAGCCATGAACATAGGCCAGGGCCTCAGCCGTTCCTTGCCACTCCGTGTGGTAAATGGCATATTGGCAAGTTTACGCTTCTCCTCCGACAATTTTATTTTAGGTTTTGGAGTCCTTTTTTTACTGATATTTGGTGTTTTGGATTTGACATGCTCTGTACTATGACATTGGGCATCGGCCTTGGCAGACGACGTTGCTGGCATTTCATCGTCTCGGCCATGACTAGTGGCAGCAGCTTCAGCACGAGGTGGAAGTGGATCTTGATCTTTCCCTAATTTTGGAACCTCAACATTTTTGTTCTCCATATTTTAATAGGCACAACTAAAAGGCACCTCAGGTAAACAATGGAGATGGATGGATACTAGTATACAATTATGGATGGACTGCCGAGTGCCGACACAGAGGTAGCTACAGCCGTGAACTACCGTACTGTGTCTGCTGCTAATATAGACTGGATGATAATGAGATGTAGTATGTATAAAGAAGAAAGAAAAACAAAACCACGGGTAGGTGGTATACAATTATGGATGGACTGCCGAGTGCCGACACAGAGGTAGCTACAGCCGTGGACTACCGTACTGTACTGTGTCTGCTGCTAATATAGACTGGATGATAATGAGATGTAGTATGTATAAAGAAGAAAGAAAAAAAAACCACGGGTAGGTGGTATACAATTATGGATGGACTGCCGAGTGCCGACACAAAGGTAGCTACAGCCGTGGACTACCGTACTGTACTGTGTCTGCTGCTAATATAGACTGGATGATAATGAGATGTAGTATGTATAAAGAAGAAAGGA
Source organism: Pseudophryne corroboree (assembly GCF_028390025.1). Taxonomy (NCBI): domain Eukaryota; kingdom Metazoa; phylum Chordata; class Amphibia; order Anura; family Myobatrachidae; genus Pseudophryne; species Pseudophryne corroboree. Next base: position 594,467,629 of record NC_086448.1, read on the forward strand.
AAAAAAAACCACGGGTAGGTGGTATACAATTATGGATGGACTGCCGAGTGCCGACACAGAGGTAGCTACAGCCGTGGACTACCGTACTGTACTGTGTCTGCTGCTAATATAGACTGGATGATAATGAGATGTAGTATGTATAAAGAAGAAAGAAAAAAAAAACCACGGGTAGGTGGTATACAATTATGGATGGACTGCCGAGTGCCGACACAGAGGTAGCTACAGCCGTGGACTACCGTACTGTACTGTGTCTGCTGCTAATATAGACTGGATGATAATGAGATGTAGTATGTATAAAGAAGAAAGAAAAAAAAAACCACGGGTAGGTGGTATACAATTATGGATGGACTGCCGAGTGCCGACACAGAGGTAGCTACAGCCATGGACTACCGTACTGTACTGTGTCTGCTGCTAATATAGACTGGATGATAATGAGTTGTAGTATGTATAAAGAAGAAAGAAAAAAAAACCACGGGTAGGTGGTATACAATTATGGATGGACTGCCGAGTGCCGACACAGAGGTAGCTACAGCCGTGGACTACCGTACTGTACTGTGTCTGCTGCTAATATAGACTGGATGATAATGAGATGTAGTATGTATAAAGAAGAAAGAAAAAAAAACCACGGGTAGGTGGTATACAATTATGGATGGACTGCCGAGTGCCGACACAGAGGTAGCTACAGCCGTGAACTACCGTACTGTGTCTGCTGCTAATATAGACTGGTTGATAATGAGATGTAGTATGTATAAAGAAGAAAGAAAAAAAAACCACGGGTAGGTGGTATACAATTATGGATGGACTGCCGAGTGCCGACACAGAGATAGCTACAGCCGTGGACTACCGTACTGTACTGTGTCTGCTGCTAATATAGACTGGATGATAATGAGATGTAGTATGTATAAAGAAGAAAGAAAAAAAAACCACGGGTAGGTGGTATACAATTATGGATGGACTGCCGAGTGCCGACACAGAGGTAGCTACAGCCGTGAACTACCGTACTGTGTCTGCTGCTAATATAGACTGGTTGATAATGAGATGTAGTATGTATAAAGAAGAAAGAAAAAAAAAACCACGGGTAGGTGGTATACAATTATGGATGGACTGCCGAGTGCCGACACAGAGGTAGCTACAGCCGTGGACTACCGTACTGTACTGTGTCTGCTGCTAATATAGACTGGATGATAATGAGATGTAGTATGTATAAAGAAGAAAGAAAAAATAAACCACGGGTAGGTGGTATACAATTATGGATGGACTGCCGAGTGCCGACACAGAGGTAGCTACAGCCGTGAACTACCGTACTGTGTCTGCTGCTAGTATAGACTGGATGATAAATAATAATATAAAAATATATATATATATCACTACTGCAGCCGGACAGGTATATATTATATAATGACGGACCTGCTGGACACTGTCTGTCAGCAGAATGAGTTTTTTAATTTTTATAGAATAAAAAAACACCACACAAGTCACACGACGAGTGTACTTTTTCAGGCAGACAATCACAATATACTATACTGGTGGTCAGTGTGGTCAGGTCACTGGTCACAGTGGTCAGTGGTCAGTCACACTGGCAGTGGCACTCTGGCAGCAAAAGTGTGCACTGTTTAATATGTACTCCTGGCTCCTGCTATAACCTATAACTGCTCCCCAGTCTCCCCCACAATTAAGCTGTGTGAGCACAGTCAGATATTATACATAGATGATGCAGCACACTGGGATGAGCACAGATATGGTATGTGAGTGTGACTGAGTCACTGTGTATCGTTTTTTTCAGGCAGAGAACAAGAACAGAACGGATTATTAAATAATAATAAATTATAAAACTGCACTGGTGGTCAGGTCACTGGTCATCAGCCACGTCCTCTCCCTATCAATCTCAATGCACGTGTGAAAATGGCCGCGACGCGCGGCTCCTTATATAGAATCCGAGTCTCGCGATAGAATCCGAGCCTCGCGAGAATCCGACAGCGTGATGATGACGTTCGGGCGCGCTCGGGTTAACCGAGCAAGGCGGGAAGATCCGAGTCGCTCGGACCCGTGTAAAAAAACATGAAGTTCGGGCGGGTTCGGATTCAGAGAAACCGAACCCGCTCATCTCTAGCATATGTATGTTATTGTGAAGTTCACAAATGGCTAATTTTTTGCCCTATCAGATAATCCTTGCCAGAAGATCTGAGAACATCATCTGCCAATCTCCCTAAAGATTCTTCAAAAGATGGATAGTCAGCATAATTTGTAAGTTTGGGGTGAGACTGCATACCCAGAGAGGAAAGAGAGGCTATAGGCGGTTTTGATCCTGCCAGTGGGAAATTTCCAGACTGTAAATCAAAATGGATTCTATGTTAATTTAGGAAACCCCAACAAGCTTTAGGGTCTCTGTCATATCTTACTGGGGTTGGCAAATGTAGAACAATATTGGGTGCCCTTTGTATAGGAGTCGATGATGCTTGTTTTGCCAATGTGACCTGAATACCTTACATGGGATTAGATATGTTCTGAAGTAACTACATGAACTGGCCTTGTTTGAACTTTTCAGTCTGCTAACCAAGTACTGGACTGGTTCCTCTTTTGGGATTAGTTGTCATGCTAAATCCTTGACCATTACTATATGGTATTAGAAGTATTGGGATTTGGGTCAGGACACCTAAGGCTTTCTTTGGCTAATGAAATAATGTAAATTATGTAGAAACAGTTGTTGTAGGACATTAAGCTTGTTGATTACAGTTGGAATTGGAAGAGTTTTTTTTGGAGTGGATGAATCAGATGACTGCACTGTAGACTGCTGATCACAGTGGCTGTCAAGCTACAGGTTGCCCGAGGAAGACAGAAGCAGCAAATGACTGCACAAGTGCTGATACTGCTGTATATGGCTGCAAAAAGGAGAGCAGCTTGAGGATATGTAGAGAGGATGCATTATACTGGCAACTGAAAATCACACATAAGTGGTATATTCTAGAGAGTGAACACAAAGGGGTAGATTTACAAAACCTTATAATTATAAAGAGCAGTGGTGTTGCCCATAGCAACACATCATATTTGAGTAATAATTTCTCTATTGCATCTTACAAAATTATAGACATAATCTGATTGGATGTTATGGGTAACATCACTGATTTTCATTTTTAGAAGATTTAGAAAATCAATCACACAGTGATTTGGTAAATAATGGTGGGTGGTATATACAGTGATCCAGAACAATGCTGAAATATTCAGAATCACAGTGAGTTGGAAAATAATGGGTAATTTAAAATCAGAGTGAGCTAGAACAATACTGTAGAACTACAGTAGGAATCACAGTGAGCTGGACCAACAATGGAGAATCACAGAGATACAGAAATCCAAGAAGCAATCTGGAACCTGAAACCAAGGCACACAATCCAGTGAGGAAATATTTAGTACTGACAATCTATTACCAGCTCTAGCAAGTTTAAATAGGGCACTCTTGTAGCTAATTGGACTGGCTAATTATGTGACCGGGACATTGGAACTTCAGACTGGCATAACAAAATTTTAAGATGGTGGTGACTATGATCTGTAGCCACAGGAGCAGTACCTAAGTATGCCATCCAGTCATCAGCATGGAACTTCAAAGGTATGTGGGAAGGTTGGCTTGGAGACAGCAACAGTCATCAGCAGACCTGGTAACAGGGCACCAGAGTCTAGTGTATGTCAGTAACACCTTTCTAGGATTGGCCACAGGACACTTGGCTTGAGATTGAGCTGGGAACTGGAGGTGATATTTCTTTACTAGTGCAGGAGTGTGCACATTAATACCGTACACTATAGACTCATCATCTAAACTTCTTGTCCAGTTTATGTACTGTAATGCTCCATACTATTCACTAAATGGGTTTTGAACTTGCAACATATCCACTGCTCTTTTACTGTGTAAAGTTATACTCAGTCATAAAATACAAGCTGATTTACTGTACCTGACATAACAATTTTCATAAATTAATATTTATTTATGCTAATTGTATTATTATCAAACATTTGTGTTACCTAACGGTTTATTTCAAACTTTTCTTAAAGTCTATTATAATATTATACATACCTTAATTCAGATAGTACTTCCACTAACCTTTTTACATTTTCTGTTATATTAATTAAATGTCAACCAAGGCATGGGGAATAGATTATAAAAGTTTAAGAAATGTTCTGTTAAACTTAGACAGTATCCCACATGTTTTCCTTACTAGATAACAGGCACAGATCCCAATTTCATTTTGGCACCACATTTGCTTCTAGACTAATCCATCTGTACATACCAGTTAGTAAAGTGATTTATTTTTTTCTTTAAATAAGAAATAATAGTTTGGAATAATAAGATGCAATCCCAGAAGTTGTTAATGTAAGCTCTCTAAACATTACTACATTTTGTTTTGCTTTTTTCTTCTTAGCTGTATTGGCACATTCAGAAAGGTACTAGTAGTACATTACAATACAAAAGCTTCATTTTGCTCTCTATATTGTAGCCTGAGAAATATAAAATATCTAAAGACTGTATGATATGTCATCGGCCATTTTATTGTCATCATGTTCATTTTTGGCTTTTGCTTTTTATATACTTAAGTAATATTCAGAAGAGGGAGGTACACTAGCTACTTTTTGTAACCAGTGGTGCTGAGAGAGGGGGAGAAGGGGTACAAATTACCCTGGCCTAGGTCTGATGGAGGGGCCCAGTGGGGGCCCGGGCCCACTCCCCCTTACCTGGTAGCAGAAGCTGTAGCTCTTCTCTTCAGCCCAGCACATGCTGCTGTGTGCTGGGCTGCAGTGTGGCCATGAAGGCACTTAAAATACCATTTTTTTTTCAGTATTTGTTTCTAAGGGTGCATGACAATGCCTCCTGTTATTAGATCACACCCCTGAAAAGTACCTGGGCCCAGCCAGGCTCTCAACTGCCCTGTTTGTAACCAGCTGCTCATTTTAAAATTTAGGCAATATGCTATGCCAATTTTTATTGCATTAGAGCAATGCTATGTGCTTTACGAATAATGAAATCCTGTACATTAAACCTATGAATAATAAAGGATTTAGTGTTACTGGATTCATTTAAAATTATTACTGATACGGTTTATGCGGAAATTCTTTTTGCTATCATATGTAATACTCAAATACACTTCCATATTTAGTTAATTAAAAATACTTTAAGTTGAGACAAAGTGACAGTAACCAGTACTTTTTGTTTTTCAAATCCAGTGACAGGTTGCAAAGCTGAGTGGTGAATAGCTGCAAAAAAACAGTGGTGTCCTGTGCTGCCATAAGTCCAGTGGTGGTGTCCTGTGCTGCCATAAGTCCAGTGCTGCTGTATAGGTCCAGTCCAGTGATGCTGTCTTGTGTTGCATCAGTCCACTGGTGGTGTATTGTGCTGCATCAGTCCAGTCACTCCAGTGGTGGTGTCCTGTGCTTCCATAAGTCTAGTGGTGGTGTCCTGTGCTGCCATAAGTCCAGTGCTGCTGTATAAGTCCAGTCCTGTGGTGCTGTTCTGTGCTGCATCAGTCGCATGGTGGTGTCTTGTGCTGCATCAGTCCAGTCCCTCCAGTGGTGCTGTCTTGTGCTGCATCAGTCCAATGGTTGTGTCTTGTGCTGCATCAGTCCAGTCACAGTGGTGGTGTCCTGTGCTGCCATAAGTCCAGTGCTGCTGTATAAGTCCAGTCAAGTGGTGGTGTCTTGTGCTGCATCAGTCCAGTCACTCCAGTGGTGGTGTCCTGTGCTGCCATAAGTCCAGTGGTGGTGTCCTGTGCTGCCATAAGGCCAGTGCTGCTGTATAAGTCCAGTCCAGTGGTGCTGTTCTGTGCTGCCATAAGTCCAGTGGTGGTGTCCTGTGCTGCCATAAGTCCAGTGGTGCTGCTGTATAAGTCTGGTCCAGTGGTGCTGTCATATAAGTCTAGTCCAGTGGTGCTGCCGTATAAGTCCAGTCCAGTGGTACTGCCATATAAGTCCAGTGGTACTGCTGCATAAGTCCAGCGGTACTGCTGTTTAAGTCCAGTGGTACTGCCATTTAAGTCCAGTCCAGTGGTGCTGCCGTATAAGTCCAGCAGTACTGCTGAATAAGTCAGCGGTACTGCTGTTTAACTCCAGCGGTACTGACATATAAGTCCAGTCCAGTGGTGCTGCCATATAAGTCCAGTGGTACTGCCATATATGTCCAGTGGTGCTGTCCATATTATTATAAAAACTCCAAATAAAAGGGTTATTATCCACATATTTTTTACAGGCTTTTCCCTGTGTGTTGTTTAGGGGTATGCTCTCCTGTGCTGCATATTATTATAATAACTCCAAATAAAAGGGTTATTATCCAAATAATTTTTACAGGCTTTGCTGTACGTGTGTGTGGTTTAGGGGTATGCTCTCCTGTGCTGCATATTGTTATAATAACTCCAAATAAAAGGGTTATTATCCACATATTTTTTACAGGCTTTTCCCTGTGTGTAGTTTAGGGTTAGGCTCTCCTGTGCTGCATATTATTATTATAACTCCAAATAAAAGGGTTATTATCCAAATAATTTTTACAGGCTTTGCCCTGTGTGTGGTTTAGGGGTATGCTCTCCTGTGCTGCATATTATTCTAATAACTCAAAATAAAAGGAGTATTATCCAAATAATGTTTACAGGCTTTGCCTTGTGTGCATGGTTTAGGGGTACACACTTCTGTGCTGCATATTAGTATAATAACTCCAAATAAAAGGGTTATTATTAGAGATGAGCGGGTTCGGTTCCTCGGAATCCGAACCCCCCCGAACTTCAGCCTTTTTACACGGGTCCGAGGCAGACTCGGATCTTCCCGCCTTGCTCGGTTAACCCGAGCGCGCCCGAACGTCATCATCCCGCTGTCGGATTCTCGCGAGGCTCGGATTCTATCGCGAGACTCGGATTCTATATAAGGAGCCGCGCGTCGCCGCCATTTTCACACGTGCATTGAGATTGATAGGGAGAGGACGTGGCTGGCGTCCTCTCCGTTTAGACTAGAGTACTAGAGAGAGATACTCATTTTGGGGAGCATATTATTAGGAGGAGTACTACTTGCTGCTGATAGTGTGACCAGTGACCACCAGTTTAATTAATCCGTTCTCTGCCTGAAAAAAAACGATACACAGTGTGACACAGTCACATACCATATCTGTGCTCAGCCCAGTGTGCTGCATCATATGTAATACTGTATATCATTATCTGACTGTGCTGAGTGCTCACTGCTCACACAGCTTAATTGTGGGGGAGACTGGGGAGCAGTTATAGCAGGAGTACATATTTTAAGTACAGTGCACACTTTTGCTGCCAGAGTGCCACTGCCAGTGTGACTGACCAGTGACCACTGACCACCAGTATATTGTGATTGTCTGCTGACCACCAGTATATTGTGATTGTCTGCCTGAAAAAGTTAAACACTCGTCGTGTGGTGTTTTTATAAACGCATTCTGCAGACAGTGTCCAGCAGGTCCGTCATTACATAATATATACCTGTCCGGCTGCAGTACTAGTGTGATATATATATATTTTAATTTTATCTCATTATCATCCAGTCTATATTAGCAGCAGACACAGTACGGTAGTCCACGGCTGTAGCTACCTCTGTGTCGGCAGTCGCTCGTCCATCCATAATTGTATACCACCTACCCGTGTTTTTTTTTTCTTTTCTCTCTTCTTGATACTAGTAGCTTACTTTAGGAGTCTGCAGTGCTGACAGACAGTGTCCAGCAGGTCCGTCATTACATAATATATACCTGTCCGGCTGCAGTACTAGTGTGATATATATATATATATATTTTAATTTTATCTCATTATCATCCAGTCTATATTAGCAGCAGACACAGTACGGTAGTCCACGGCTGTAGCTACCTCTGTGTCGGCAGTCGCTCGTCCATCCATAAGTATACTAGTATCCATCCATCTCCATTGTTTACCTGAGGTGCCTTTTAGTTGTGCCTATTAAAATATGGAGAACAAAAATGTTGAGGTTCCAAAAATAGGGAAAGATCAAGATCGACTTCCACCTCGTACTGAAGCTGCTGCCACTAGTCATGGCCGAGACGATGAAATGCCAGCAACGTCGTCTGCCAAGGCCGATGCCCAATGTCATAGTACAGAGCATGTAAAATCCAAAACACCAAATATCAGTAAAAAAAGGACTCAAAAATCTAAAATAAAATTGTCGGAGGAGAAGCGTAAGCTTGCCAATATGCCATTTACCACACGGAGTGGCAAGGAACGGCTGAGGCCCTGGCCTATGTTCATGGCTAGTGGTTCAGCTTCACATGAGGATGGAAGCACTCAGCCTCTCGCTAGAAAAATGAAAAGACTCAAGCTGGCAAAAGCACAGCAAAGAACTGTGCGTTCTTCGAAATCCCAAATCCACAAGGAGAGTCCAATTGTGTCGGTTGCGATGCCTGACCTTCCCAACACTGGACGTGAAGAGCATGCGCCTTCCACCATTTGCACGCCCCCTGCAAGTGCTGGAAGGAGCACCCGCAGTCCAGTTCCTGATAGTCAGATTGAAGATGTCAGTGTTGAAGTACACCAGGATGAGGAGGATATGGGTGTTGCTGGCGCTGGGGAGGAAATTGACCAGGAGGATTCTGATGGTGAGGTGGTTTCTTTAAGTCAGGCACCCGGGGAGACACCTGTTGTCCGTGGGAGGAATAGGGCCATTGACATGCCTGGTGAAAATACCAAAAAAATCAGCTCTTCGGTGTGGAAGTATTTCAACAGAAATGCGGACAACATTTGTCAAGCCGTGTGTTGCCTTTGTCAAGCTGTAATAAGTAGGGGTAAGGACGTTAACCACCTCGGAACATCCTCCCTTATACGTCACCTGCAGCGCATTCATAATAAGTTAGTGACAAGTTCAAAAACTTTGGGCGACAGCGGAAGCAGTCCACTGACCAGTAAATCCCTTCCTCTTGTAACCAAACTCACGCAAACCACCCCACCAACTCCCTCAGTGTCAATATCCTCCTTCCCCAGGAATGCCAATAGTCCTGCAGGCCATGTCACTGGCAATTCTGACGAGTCCTCTCCTGCCTGGGATTCCTCCGATGCATCCTTGCGTGTAACGCCTACTGCTGCTGGCGCTGCTGTTGTTGCTGCTGGGAGTCGATGGTCATCCCAGAGGGGAAGTCGTAAGCCCACTTTTACTACTTCCACCAAGCAATTGACTGTCCAACAGTCCTTTGCGAGCAAGATGAAATATCACAGCAGTCATCCTGCTGCAAAGCGGATAACTGAGGCCTTGGCATCCTGGGTGGTGAGAAACGTGGTTCCGGTATCCATCATTACTGCAGAGGCAACTAGAGACTTGTTGGAGGTACTGTGTCCCCGGTACAAAATACCATCTAGGTTCCATTTCTCTAGGCAGGTGATACCGTAAATGTACACAGACCTCAGAAAAAGAGTCACCAGTGTCCTAAAAAATGCAGCTGTACCCAATGTCCACTTAACCACGGACATGTGGACAAGTGGAGCAGGGCAGGGTCAGGACTATATGACTGTGACAGCCCACTGGGTAGATGTATGGACTCCCGCCGCAAGAACAGCAGCGGCGGCACCAGTAGCAGCATCTCGCAAACGCCAACTCTTTCCTAGGCAGGCTACGCTTTGTATCACCGGTTTCCAGAATACGCACACAGCTGAAAACCTCTTAAGGCAACTGAGGAACATCATCGCGGAATGGCTTACCCCAATTGGACTCTCCTGTGGATTTGTGGCATCGGACAACGCCAGCAATATTGTGTGTGCATTAAATCTGGGCAAATTCCAGCACGTCCCATGTTTTGCACATACCTTGAATTTGGTGGTGCAGAATTATTTAAAAAACGAGAGGGGCGTGCAAGAGATGCTGTCGGTGGCCAGAAGAATTGCGGGACACTTTCGGCGTACAGGCACAACGTACAGAAGACTGGAGCAACACCAAAAACGCCTGAACCTGCCCTGCCATCATCTGAAGCAAGAAGTGGTAACGAGGTGGAATTCAACCCTCTATATGCTTCAGAGGTTGGAGGAGCAGCAAAAGGCCATTCAAGCCTATACAACTGAGCACGATATAGGAGGTGGAATGCACCTGTCTCAAGCGCAGTGGAAAATGATTTCAACGTTGTGCAAGGTTCTGCAACCTTTTGAACTTGCCACACGTGAAGTCAGTTCAGACACTGCCAGCCTGAGTCAGGTCATTCCCCTCATCAGGCTTTTGCAGAAGAAGCTGGAGACATTGAAGGAGGAGCTAACACAGAGCGATTCCGCTAGGCATGTGGGACTTGTGGATGGAGCCCTTAATTCGCTTAACAAGGATTCACGGGTGGTCAATCTGTTGAAATCAGAGCACTACATTTTGGCCACCGTGCTCGATCCTAGATTTAAAACCTACCTTGGATCTCTCTTTCCGGCAGACACAAGTCTGCTGGGGTTCAAAGACCTGCTGGTGAGAAAATTGTCAAGTCAAGCGGAACGCGACCTGTCAACATCTCCTCCTTCACATTCTTCCGCAACTGGGGGTGCGAGGAAAAGGCTCAGAATTCCGAGCCCACCCGCTGGCGGTGATGCAGGGCAGTCTGGAGCGACTGCTGATGCTGACATCTGGTCCGGACTGAAGGACCTGACAACGATTACGGACATGTCGTCTACTGGCACTGCATATGATTCTCTCCCCATTGAAAGAATGGTGGAGGATTATATGAGTGACCGCATCCAAGTAGGCACGTCAGACAGTCCGTACTTATACTGGCAGGAAAAAGAGGCAATTTGGAGGCCCTTGCACAAACTGGCTTTATTCTACCTAAGTTGCCCTCCCAGAAGTGTGTACTCCGAAAGAGTGTTTAGTGCCGCCGCTCACCTTGTCAGCAATCGGCGTACGAGGTTACTTCCAGAAAATGTGGAGAAGATGTTGTTCATTAAAATGAATTATAATCAATTCCTCCGTGGAGACATTGACCAGCAGCAATTGCCTCCACAAAGTACACAGGGAGCTGAGATGGTGGATTCCAGTGGGGACGAATTGATAATCTGTGAGGAGCGGGATGTACACGGTGATATATCGGAGGATGATGATGAGGTGGACATCTTGCCTCTGTAGAGCCAGTTTGTGCAAGGAGAGATTAATTGCTTCTTTTTCGGTGGGGGTCCAAACCAACCCGTCATTTCAGTCACAGTCGTGTGGCAGACCCTGTCACTGAAATGATGGGTTGGTTAAAGTGTGCATGTCCTGTTTATACAACATAAGGGTGGGTGGGAGGGCCCAAGGACAATTCCATCTTGCACCTCTTTTTTCTTTCATTTTTCTTTGCGTCATGTGCTGTTTGGGGAGTGTTTTTTGGAAGGGCCATCCTGCGTGACACTACAGTGCCACTCCTAGATGGGCCAGGTGTTTGTGTCGGCCACTAGGGTCGCTTAGCTTACTCACACAGCTACCTCATTGCGCCTCTTTTTTTCTTTGCGTCATGTGCTGTTTGGGGAGTGTTTTTTGGAAGGGCCATCCTGCGTGACACTGCAGTGCCACTCCTAGATGGGCCAGGTGTTTGTGTCGGCCACTAGGGTCGCTTAGCTTAGTCATCCAGCGACCTCGGTGCAAATTTTAAGACTAAAAATAATATTGTGAGGTGTGAGGTGTTCAGAATAGACTGAAAATGAGTGGAAATTATGGTTTTTGAGGTTAATAATACTTTGGGATCAAAATGACCCCCAAATTCTATGATTTAAGCTGTTTTTTAGGGTTTTTTGAAAAAAAACACCCAAATCCAAAACACACCCGAATCCGACAAAAAAAATTCGGTGAGGTTTTGCCAAAACGCGGTCGAACCCAAAACACGGCCGCGGAACCGAACCCAAAACCAAAACACAAAACCCGAAAAATTTCAAGTGCACATCTCTAGTTATTATCCAAATAATTTTTACAGGGTTTGTCCTGTGTGGACAATGATCTCCTGTGCCACATATTGTTATAAACTATAACTCCCAGAAAAATAATGGAGAACAAAAATTTGGAGGATAAAATAGGGAAAGATCAAGAACCACTTCCCCTAGTGCTGAAGCTGCTACCACTAGCCATGACATAGACGATGAAATGCCATCAAAGTCATCTGCCAAGTCCGATGCCCAATGGCATAGTAGAGGGCATGTAAAATCCAAAAAGCCAAAGTTCAGGAAAATGACCCCAAAAAATTAATTTAAATCGTCTGAGGAGAAACATAAACTTGCCAATATGCCATTTATGACACGGAGTGGCAAGGAACAGCTAAGGCCCTGGCCTATGTTCATGACTAGTGGTTCAGCTTCACATGACGATGGAAGCCCTCATCTTCCCACTAGAAAAATGAAAAGAGTTAAGCTGGCAAAAGCACAGCAAAGAACTGTGTGTTCTAAGATGATATCACAAATCCCCAAGGAGAGTACAAGTGTGTCGGCAGTTGCGAATCCTGACCTTCCCAACACTGGACGGGAAGAGGTGGCTCCTTCCACCATTTGCATGCCCTCTGCAAGTGCTGGAAGGAGCACCCACAATCTAGTTTCTGATATTCAAATTGAAGATGTCACTGTTGAAGTACACCAGCATGAGGATATGGGTGTTGCTGGTGCTGAGGAAGAAGTTGATGAGGTGGATTCCAATGGTCATGTTTGTTTAAATCAGGCACTAGGGAAGACAGTTGTTGTCCATGGGATGAAAAGCCCATTGTGATGCCTGGGAAAAATATCAAAAAATCCACCTCTTCGGTGTGGAATTATTTCTCCACAAATCCGGACAACAGGTTTCAAGCCATCTGTTGCCTTTGTCAATCCATAATAAGTAGGGGTAAGGACTTTAACCACCTTGGAACATCCTCCCTTATACTGTACATCACCTGCAGTGCATTCATCATAAGTCATTGTCAAGTTCAAAAACTTTGGGTAATAGCGTAAGCAGTCCACTGACACCTAAATGATATGGTTTTGTTTGTTTGAATTTTATTTCTTTGTGAGAATGAGGATGTAAACACTGAAGGGGGGAGGGGGGAATCTGAGGATGAGGATGACATCTTGCCACTGTAGAGCCAGCTTCTTTTTTGTTGGGGGCCCAACCAAACCAATCATTTCAAGCCACAGTCATGTTGCTAAAATGATTGGTTTGTTAAAGTGTGCATGTCCTTATACAACATAAGGGTGGGTGGGAGGACCCAAGGACAGGGTCGGTGGGAGGACCCAAGGACAATTCCATTTTGCACCTCTTTTTCTTCTTTGTATTATGTGCTCTTTGGGGCCTAGTTTTTAAAAGTGCCATCCTGTCTGACACTGCAGTGCCATTCTTAGGTGGGCCAGGTGTTTGTGCTGCCCACTTGTATCACTTGGCTTAGTCATCCAGCTACCTGATTGCACCTCATTTTTTTCTTTGCATTATGTGCTCTTTGGGGCCTAGTTTTTACAGTGGAGTGCAGTGAGGTCAGTGGCTGGTGAAGCACTACAACCATAATGTCCGCCGAATCCTGCCGATGACCCCTACCTCCGCCGAGCCAATGGCTGCTACTGCCCCTGAGCTGATGCTCGCTGCCACCACCAATGGTTTACAAACTCGCCCACCATCAACTGACACAGCCCTCCACCACTAATTTGAATCTCAGTCCGATGCTGCAAATGCCTGCTGCCTGCCTGCTCATCATACTTGTGATATATTTTAAGTTTGTATAGATAAAAAATAAAAATTAGTGTTTGGGACTGGGAAGGGAGTGGGAGGAGGACATCAATGCAATTTTGTTGTCCATGGCTTCCATTAACTTAATAGAAAAGGGTCTGAATGGGTTAAAAAAAATAAAAAAAAGTGTGAGGCCCCCCCTCCTAAGTATAAACAGCCTTGGGCTCTTTGAGATGGTCCTGGTTTTTGAAATACTGGGGAAAAAATTGGACAGATGTTCCCCGTATTTAGACAACCAGCACTGGGCTCATAGTCCAGTCCTGGTCCCAAAAATATGGGGGATAAAAGATGTAGGGGTAGCCCGAATTTTTAAAACCAGCACTGGGCTCCACTAGCCAGGGACATAATGCCACAGCTGGGGACACATTTATGTAGGTCCCTGCACCCGTGTCATTACCCCCCCAACTAGTCACCCCTGGCCGGGGTTCCCTGGAGGAGTGGGCACCCTTTTAAATCAAGGGGTCCCCCCCTTCAGGCACCCAAGGGTCAGGGGTGAAGCCCGTGGCTGTCCCCAGCACCCCTGGGTGGTGGATGCCGGGCTGATAGCCATAAGTGTGTTAAAAAATAGAATATTGTTTTTTGTTGTGAAAATACAAGTCCCAGCAAGCCTACCCCACTTGCTGGTACTTGGAGAACCTCAAGTACCAGCATACGTGGAAATAACAGGCCCTCTGGTACCTGTAGTTCTACAACAACAAATAATACCCAAATAAAAACACAACACACACACCTTGAAAGTAAAAAATTATTAAAACACACTTACACACTCACACATACTTACCTACATCCCACGCCGATCACGTCCACTTGTCCATGTATAATCCAATAGGGGTAACTGTAAAAATGAGAGAGATTACTTACCTACATCCTACGCCAATCATGTCTACTTGTCCAGTAGAATCCAATAGGGGTACCTGTAAAAAAGAGAGAGAGATTACTTACCTACATCCTACGTCGATCATGTCCACTTGTCCAGTAGAATCCAATAGGGGTACCTGTAAAAATGAAACTTTGTTTCTGCAGTAATCCACTGGAGGGGGCAAGGGAAGAGTGAGAGAGCACGAACCTCAGAGAAAGCTGCAGCTATCGACCTCCAGCTGCTCCTTCTCTTGCCGGAGGGAGCAGGTCTGCAAGCATCTCTTCTGAGCATTGGCGCGGGGAGCGAACTACACAAGAGGGGTAACATGCGGCAGGTTTGGGTGACCAGGAAGCAGCCGCCTCGGGTACGGGGTTACAGTGCCGGGATAAGAGGGAGGTGAGCACTCATGTATCAGCGTCTGGGTGATTGGACTAGCGGATCCAGCCCTGGATCCACTGTCCAATCACATCTGGCCCTATCGATGAGGCACTTATACTAGTGCCGCTTTCTCATTGATTTTCAATGGGCTTTTACAGCCCACTCCTTGGCCCCGCCCCCCACTTTATCCCAATCCCATTCACAACTGGAGGCACTCTTATCAGTGCCTCCTAAACTACTTTCAGGTCCTAAAATTAATATAATACTATAACAAAGATACTTATGACACATATTCTGTGTCATAAGTATCTTCCTTGTATTATTTTCATCATTAATGATAGGGTAGGCACTGCCTCCCCTGCCTCCCTTGACTGATGTCCCTGAGTTTTGAAAAGTGCCATCCTGTCTGACACTGCAGTGCCACTCCTAGATGGGCCAGGTGATTGTACCGCCCAATTGGGTTGCTTAGCTTAGTCATCCAGCTACATCATTGCACCTCTTTTTCTTCTTTGCATTATGTGCTCTTTGGGGCCTAGTTTTTAAACTTCCATCCTGTCTGCCACTGCAGTGCCACAACTAGAAGGGCCAGGTGTTTGTACCGCCAACTTGATTCGCTTAGCTTAGTCATCCAGCTACCTCGGTGCAACCTTTTGGCCTAAAAACAATATTGTGAGTTGTGAGGTGTTCAGAATAGACTGGAAATGAGTGTAAATGAATGTTATTGAGGTTAGTAATACCGTAGGATCAAAACTACCCTCAAATTCTTTGATTTTATCTGTTTTTATGTTTTTTCAAAAATCATCCAGATCCAAAACCAAAACCAAAAACCAAAAGGGTGGTTTTGGCAAAACCAATCCAGATCCAAAATATGAACGGGGATCCAGATCCAAAACCAAAACACAAAACACGAAAAGTGTCTGACGCACATCTCTAGCAATAACCCATGTTCAAAGCTGGCAGTGTAAAAGGGGTATTAGTCAGTGAGAGACAGACCTGTCTTGGCTACTGACCTTGGATTTAAAATTTGTTTTAGCAAATTCAAAGTAAACCAGGGGTTTATTTACAGAGCATCAGGTTCTAAAACAATAGTTTTACTAGCAAAACACAGCATTTACATTTCAGGCATGAACATGATCAGAAGCACTGAGTTTGAGAACCAGGTATTCAGTAAATAACCCCCTGGAGTGGATGAAAGTTTTCAGATGCTTTGTGAAAGGGAAGTTAACTGTAGTTTTACCATGAGGATATTCAGGGCCGGTGCAAGATTTCTCAGCACCCTAGGCAAAACTTCAGCCTCCCTCCCCCTCCACGCCCCTCCCCATTGGCCAACACAGGAAATTAAAAAAAAAACACATTGGCATCCACAGGAAAAATAATGACAAACACATTGGCCCCTTTCAGGAAAAAAGAAAAAAAAACACTTTGGCTTCCACAGGGTAAAAAAAAACACACACATTTGCCCTGACAGGAAAAAACCCCACTATGCTCCCCAGTACATAATTAGCATTTACCCCTTTATTACTGACAGAATAGCAAATTAATGTGCTCCTGCTAAGTACAAAGGGGAAATGTGATGGCTTCTCCAACATATGCGCAAGGCCCTATCTTAAAGTATTAAAATGATTATTATTGTTTACTTATATAGTGCCACTAATTTGCACAGCGCTGTACACATAACATCAGAATTCATATCACTCCCTGTTCCACTGGAATGGGAGTGATAGTCCCTAAAAAGCAAACACACACACACACACACACACACACACACACACACATATATCCACATAACCTTCACATATGTTTTTGGAGTGTGGGAGACTGGGAGGAAACAGGAATACCCAGAAGAAACCCACACAAACATAAAAAGAACATGCACACTCCACACAGACAGGCCATGACCAGGAATTGAACTCATGACCTGAGTGCTGTGAGGCAGTAATGCTTACCCTATGCCACTGACCCACCGATTGGATTATAACGTATAAAAAATGTTGCAGGCTGTATGGAGAATACACCCTACAGCAGGTAGGGAAAGGGATCCTGGCAGTTAGGATGCCAGTAGTCAGAAGAGTGACAGCAGCATCCTGCTGATTAGAATCCCAACACCTCATAGGAAAGTATGCTAACCCTCTACCCTCCCCTACCTGCAGCCTAACCCTCCCTTCCTACAACCTAACCTTAAACCTCCCCTGGTTCCTAACCCTATCCCCCTCCCCATACCCCCCACCGCCTAACTGAAACCCTCCCCGGCACACTTACATTCGGTATGCTGACTCTTGGGATTCCGGTATCGGGATTCTGAGCGTTGCCGGGCAGCGCGTTTTTAGTGTGTGCCGTTAGATTTCAGTACTAATATATGGCAAAAAAATAGAACATGACAAACTGACAAATACTTTTTCTGAGCAGCAGGTACGGATGTCTTGTTCAGTACACTATCTTGTGATGTACTATGTTGGTTCGTTAACAAACAGTTTTTATGTTGCAAATATAGGGAAATGTGGAACTACAAGTCCAAGCATATCCTGCCAAAAAGTAGCATGTCATACTGGAAAATGTAGTTTCATATCAGCTACAGGTGACACATGGAAAAAAAAACACTACCTACTTGCAAGGAGGAGAAACGGTCAGATGGAGAGGCAATAAGTCAGCATCCATCACAGTCTATGGACCTACAGGTCTTCCGTAGCTCTGTAGTACAAAGTAAAAAAAAAAAGGCTGTAGTAGTATCACATGCTGGTGCTGGTCTCACAGTGATGGTGGGAGCAGGCTGCAGATGCATAAACCACTGGACTACCAGGGCACTTCCTCTAGATGAGGCGGCCCAGGACATAAGTGACAGAGCGGCCTGGGGGGTATGTGACATCCTGCTCCCCCCCCTACACCCCACCCCGAGCAGCCTGTTGCTGTATTAAAAATTACAAAAATAAAATAAAATGATCCTCCTAAACAGCAGGGGGGAGGGGGGGTGCTCGGTGCTGCCATTGAATCTGCCTATACTCTCCCCAACTGCAGGCCTCTAGTGATACAGTATGTGTGCAGGGAACTTTTTTAACAGGGTGTGAGGTATGGCAATACAGGTACTGGATGTATCACAATGAGCCCTGTAGTACACACACACACAACCACCCACACTGAGGCCCACACACACACTCATACTGAGACAAACACACAGTGATACTGAGACACACTCCCGCTGACACCAATACTGAGGCAAATGCACACACACACACACACTCATACTGAGACACACACACACACACACACACACAGACACTCATACTGAGGCAGAGGCACACACTCATACCGAGACACACACAGTGATACTGAGGCCCACACACACACACACACACACACACACACACACACACACACACACACACTGACACTCATACTGAGGCAGAGGCACACATACACTCATACTGACACACACACACTGACACTCATACTGAGGCAGAGTCACACACACACACACACACACACACACAGTGATACTGAGACACACACTGACACTCATACTGAGGTAGAGGCACACACACACACACGCACACTCATACTGAGACACACACAGTGATGCTGAGACACACACACACACACACACACACACACACTCATAATGGAGACACACACACTAATATTGAGACACACACACACACACACACTGAGAAACACAGTGATGCTGAGACACACACACACACACACACACACACACACACTCATACTGAGACACACACACTGATATTGAGACACACAGACACTCATACTGAGACACACAGATAGTCTACCACAGTAGTTACCTCCAGCTTAAGTCACAAGAGCCAGTCTCTGAAAGAGCAGGCATGCCAGGCAGCAGAGCCACAGACAGACCGTCGAGGACCTGACATACTTGGGGGCGTGGCCTAATCACGGAGGTGTGGCCACGCCCCTTTAAAACAAAAACAAAAAAGCATCAAGCAGCATGGAGCCGGCCCGGCAGAGAGGGGACACGGGACCGGGCGAGGGGGAAACCACCTCTCTGCTCCCCTGCATAATAGCGGTGCGGTGGTGAATTAAAAAAGACTCACTGGTGGATCCCGGCCGGGACTCTGGGTAGTGGGTAGTGCATCAACTGCCTGTCACTGTCAGTCAGCTTAGCAGCGTTGCAGGACTACCCGCAGCGCTGCTATGTGTGTCCATGCCGCCGGGTGCCCTGCTGCTGCTGCTGCTATTGCATGGCTACAGGGCCGAGTGGGGGGAGAGGGAGGGGGCGGCTTACTGTCAAAATGACCAAAATGCTCCTGGAAGCCTCAGCGTACCGCCCCCTCAGGTCCCGGCGCCCATAGGCAGCTGCCTAAAGCTGCCTAATGGAAGCGCCGGCCCTGAGGATATTGTTCCCAAAAGTCTAATTGGGCATAGAGCTTAATAACATCTGAGGGTATTCAATTTACTTTATACTGTAAATACACATTTAATATCGTATTTGTAATAGCCACATGGTTTTCCATAATGTATACATGGTAAATGGTTTTGCTGTGCAGTATTATATTACAGTACATTTTATTTCTATAAGGGGTGTTCTACTGTATATATGATATGGAATATCTGGTGCTTCTTGTGATTTTATAAATGTTAAATGATTGAGCTTAATATTTTAATCTATTATGGATATTGCTATTATAAGAATTTTGAGGATGATTGATGAAAATGTAATTGTGTGCAGGGTCCCTATTTTTGTACATAATGAAATGGGAAATTATTTCTAGTTTTATTTTGTAGAGTTATGTGTGTGATTACGGCTACTAATTTGGGGCCTATAAATTATTAGTTTTGAAAGTTCTCTGTGTCAATGTCTATGTATGGGATGGAATGTGTACTCCTTGAGAATAATGCTAAATTGAGCTTACAGTAATTTGTGGAACCCCTGTAATGCTAGGGGTTAGGTCACAGTGTATTAAACTGCAGTAGTTAAAATAAACAGTCTCTCTGCACATGTTATATCTGCAACCGCCCCCCTCCCCCGCAGTGCACATGGTTTTTCCCAACCG
Organism: Pseudophryne corroboree; assembly: GCF_028390025.1. NCBI lineage: Eukaryota > Metazoa > Chordata > Amphibia > Anura > Myobatrachidae > Pseudophryne > Pseudophryne corroboree. Next base: position 594,487,543 of record NC_086448.1, read on the forward strand.
CTGACAAATTTGCTGCTACGATCAACTCTGAAGTAGGCCCTATATTCATCTGACAAACTTCGTGAGTGCCATCCTATCTGTTTTTATATATATATATATATATATATATATATATAATTTCAAACAGTCCACACTCTGGCCTTGTTAATATATGCTGGGGTGACTTCCATGTATTGATAGATAACCCTGACCCATCAATTCCAATGTAAATCCAAAAAATGAGGAGCACTCACCAGTGTTCAAAGTAGCCCTTTTCTTTATTTTCAACAAGTCATAAGACAGGGGGTGTTGACGTTTCAGTCCCAGATGGGATCTTGACAAAGGTCCCATCTGGGACCGAAACATCGACACCCCCTTTCTTATGAATTCTTGAAAATAAAGAAAAAGGCTGCTTTGAAGACTGGTGAGTGCTCCTCATTTTTTGGATTTATATATATATATATATATATATATATATATATAAATATATACACTGCTCAAAAAAATAAAGGGAACACTAAAATAACACATCCTAGATCTGTATGAATGAAATATTCTTATTAAATACTTTTTTATTTACATAGTTGAATGTGCTGACAACAAAATCACACAAAAATTATCAATGGAAATCAAATTTATTAACCCATGGAGGTCTGGATTTAAAGTAACACTCAAAATTAAAGTGGAAAAACACACTACAGGCTGACCCAACTTTGATGTAATGTCCTTAAAACAAGTCAAAATGAGGCTCAGTCATGTGTGTGGCCTTCACGTGCCTGTATGACCTCCCTACAATGCCTAGGCATGCTCCTGATGAGGTGGCGGAAGGTCTCCTTAGGGATCTCCTCCGAGACCTGGGCTAAAGCATCCGCCAACTCCTGGACAGTCTGTGGTGCAACTGTCTGTTGGTGGATGGAGCAGGACATGATGTCCCAGATGTGCTCAATTGGATTCAGGTCTAGGGAATGGACGGGCCAGTCCATAGCATCAATGCCTTCGTCTTGCAGGAACTGCTGACACACTCCAGCCACATGCGGTCTAGCATTGTCTTGCATTAGGAGGAACCCAGGGCCAACCGCACCAGCATATGGTCTCACAAGGGGTCTGAGGATCTCATCTCGGTACCTAATGACAGTCAGGCTACCTCTGGCGAGCACATGGAGGGCTGTGCGGCCCCCCAAAGAAATGCCACCCCACACCTTTACTGACCCACTGCCAAACCAGTCATGCTGGAGGGTGTTTCAGGCAGCAGAACATTCTCCTTGGCGCCTCCAGACTCTGTCACGTCTGTCACATGTGCTCAGTGAGAACCTGCTTTCATCTGTGAACAGCACAGGGCGCCAGTGGCGAATTTGCCAATCTTGGTGTTCTCCGGCAAATGCCAAACGTCCTGCATGGTGTTGGGCTGTAAGCACAACCCCCACCTGTGGACGTAGGGCCCTCATACCACCCTCAAGGAGTCTGTTTCTGATCGTTTGAGTAGACACATGCACATTTGTGGCTTGCTGGAGGTCAATTTGCAGGGCTCTGGCAGTGCTCCTCCTGTTCCTCCTTGCACAAAGGCAGAGGTAGCGGTCCTGCTGCTGGGTTGTTGCCCTCCTACGGCCTCCTCCACATCTCCTGATGTACTGGCCTGTCTCCTGGTAGCGCCTCCATGCTCTGGACACTACGCTGACAGACACAGCAAACCTTCTTGCTACAGCTCGCATTGATGTGCCATCCTGGATGAGCTGCACTACCTGAGCCACTTGTGTGGGTTGTAGACTCCGTCTCATGCTACCACTAGAGTGAAAGCACTGCTAGCTTTCAAAAGTGACCAAAACATCAGCCAGAAAGCATAGGAGCTGAGAAGTGGTCTGTGGTCACCACCTGCAGAACAACTCCTTTATTGGGGGTGTCTTGCTAATTGCCTATAATTTCCATCTGTTGTCTATTCCATTTGCACAACAGCATGTGAAATTGATTGTCAATCAGTGTTGCTTCCTAACTGGACAGTTTGATTTCACAGAAGTGTGATTGACTTGGAGTTACATTGTGTTGTTTAAGTGTTCCCCAGTGGCGTAACTACTGCCCCCGCAGTCCTCGCGGTGGCTTGGGGGCGAGGGGCTGCGGGGGCGCCACTGATTTACAGCAGACTGACATGCGGACGAGCGTCCGCATGTCAGTCTGCAGTCTCCTTCCCTCCGCCGCTTGTTTGAGGGACACGGAGGGCACACAGCGTGCCTCCCTGTGTCCCTCCTGCTGCATCATCTCCGGCGGCCGCGGGTCTAATAGGGGGAAGTGCCGTCCGTGAGCTCTAATTGGCTCACGAACCGGCACTTCCCCCTATTAGACCCGCGGCCGCCGGAGATGATGCAGCAGGAGGGACACAGGAGAGACGAGCTGTGTGCCCTTCGTGTCCCTCCAAAAAGCGACGGCGCGGGGGGGGGGGGCAAATATCTGGCACTGGGGGCATATATGGCACAGGGGGGGGGAGGGAGGAATATCTGGCACTGGGGCATTTCTGGCACTGGGGGGAATATCTGGCACTTGGGGCATATCTGGCACTGGGGGGGGGATATCTGGCACTGGGGCATATATGGCACTGGGGGGGAATATCTGGCACTGGGGGCATATATGGCACTGGGGGGGATATCTAGCACGGGGGGCATATATGGCACTGGGGGGAATATCTGGCACTGGGGGCATATATGGCACTGGGGGGGGATATCTGGCACTGGGGCATATATGGCACTGGGGGGAATATCTGGCACTGGGGGGGGATATCTGGCACTGGGGCATATATGGCACTGGGGGGAATATCTGGCACTGGGGGGTGGGGGGATATCTGGCACTGGGGCATATATGGCACTGGGGAGGAATATCTGGCACTGGGGGCATATATGGCACTGGGGGGGAATATCTGGCACTGGGGGCATATATGGCACTGGGGGGATATCTGGCACTGGGGGCATATATGGCACGGGGAGAATATCTGGCACTGGGGGGGAATATCTGACACTGGGGGCATATATGGCACGGGGGGAATATCTGGCACTAGGGGGGAATATCTGGCACTGGGGGCATATATGGCACTGGGGGCATATTTGGCACTGGGGGGGAATATATGGCACTGGGGGCATATCTGACACTGGGGGCATATGTGGCACTGGGGGGGAATATCTGGCACTGGGGGCATATGTGGCACTGGGGGGGTATATGTGTACCTGGCACATGGGGACGACGACTATATTTGGCACTGGGGCATGTAAGTACCTGGCACCGTGGGGGAATATCTGGCACTGGGGACATATGTGGCACTGGGAGCACAGCCCTAGCAACAAGGACTACCTCCTAGCAACGAGCATGACACCCAGTGCATGAAACACCTGGCAACGAGCATGACACCCAGTGCATGAAACACCTGGCAACGAGCATGACACCCTGAGCATGAAAACCCCTGGCACCGTGCATGGAACCAAGAGCATGAAACCCCTGGCAACGAGCAGGTAATTGAAAAGTAATTAGAAGCCTTACTGTAGGACTTAGTGTGTAATGGGCATTACGGTGTGTGGCATAATGTATCACGGACATTGCTGTGTGTGTCATAATGTGTCACGGGCATTACGGTGTATGGTATACTATATCGCGGGCATTGTGATATGTGGTATAATGTCTCAGGGTCATTGCAGTGTGTTGTCGAATACTGTGACTGAGGCAACCTGCTGAAGGCCTAACTGTTATGTGTGTGCACTACGGGATAGTACGTATATTATGTATACGTCCAATAAGCAAAGGGTTCTCATATTCACTAGTATAATATGAAAGCATAACAGAATCCATTTTGATTCTAGCTAGATGATATAGCAAATTCATCTTGAACTTTATACACACCCTGAGAGAAAAACAACTTTGTTGGCTAAGTATTGTTTCCACATACGCACTTTCTAAAAGCTCATAGAGTACAGATGTAATTCCTAATATGGACACAGTTGAAGCTCACGAGTATCTTTTTAGTATTCTTGACAATTGTCCCAATATTGCATAACTCTATTGCCTAACATTGTATTCCTGAGGTATGAAATCATATGGGAGGAATATACAAAAGGGGCGTAACTGTGTATTATATAAAACTCATTGTTGATACGTGTATGTTGTTGTTAAATGATTTGACACAGGACGAGAGAATGCTACCTCTCCCCTGTATACGGGCGTGGCCCTTTGAATAAATAATAATTGATTTTTATAAATCCATTTTCAATTCATTCTTTTACCTAACAACCCAAACAGCAACAAGATGGTTAATTTAGTTAATCCAAGAGAATTCAACAGATGGGGGCTCGTAATCGTTGGAACTATAGATCTCGATCTCTTCATCAAATTCTCAAAGGGGTGTGCCAGCCAGCCAGCAGCTGATGATGGAAGGAACATCCCAAGTCATTACAGCACTGGTAAGTATAGAATACCATGGTATGTGCTGTATTCCAGTACATGCTGTTTCTATACCTGCCAGCTGTCTGTGTGATTGTATTTTTTATAATATGAGAATAGGAGTGGAGAGATTGGCAAAACTAGTAAAATAACTCAGGGACCTGTTTGTTGTTGCTTGTTTGTAAAATTAATACCAAAATTATGTCCAAATCGGTTGAAGGACCAAGTAACTCGGAAATGATGATTGACAGATGCTGTTGCATGTAAATAAGAATACCAAAATTAATTCAAAGATTTGAGCAAAGAAACAGTGACCTGTGTTTTTCACTCTATGAATGATTGCGTGAATAAGTACTTTGGACCAAGAGCCAAATAAAGTAAAAAGCACATAGACCACCTCCCCTTGTTAGTCAGCTACACGTGTGAATGAAGAGTACTTTAAATAAATAGAGTGAACAACCCGAGGTTATAGGGATTATATGTATTTGAGTGTAACTATATATTGCAATACTGAGCTGCTAAGAGCTGCTGGTTGTTTTAAGCATAACATGGCATGTTGCTTTGTGATAGTAGTTGTGATAAGAGGATCTACTGCAGCTTCCCAGTTGACAGACGTGTCGCGTGTGTGAAAAATTGCAGGGATTGCGAATTTTTCCAGCGTATGGGAAGGGCAGGGAGGATTAACCCTAAGTGTGCATATCATGTATGGAAGAAATATTCCATAGAAGCACAAATTTTGTATAGTACTGTGACAAAGGGTACCGTATATGTTTTGCATTTCAATCATGCTGTATAATATTGGCCTGATCAACCAATACTAAGCGTATTTTGAAATCGGCAAAACTGTTGAAATCTGCAAGAAATTGAAGTTTGCAAACTGTGTTTAAATTTTTGTGTTATGGTTTTGTGTGTGGAACATAATGTTCAGTTAAGTATATTCTCAGATCTGTGTCTAATGGAAACCTTCTGTCTGTGATTGGCATGGTTACAAGTTTTGAAATAATAAGGTTTATATATATATATATATATATATATTTGTGAACGGAGGAAACAAAAGTTGATGTCCATGTTCAAATGGCTTTTGGCAGATCCGTAGTTAAAAATATGTGTTTATCTAATGTTACTATCTAACTATGAAGTGAAGTTTCCATATGGTATTGTTTAATACGCAAATATTCTTTAATGCAATATATTGTGAGAAGGTCTGCCAGCAGAAAAAAAAAAAAAAGAAAACCCCTTCAGTTTCCAACGCTGTGTAGCACGGAGAGATAGTGGGCTGCAAAAGCGCAGAAACGTGCCCCCTCCTTTCCAGCAGCAGTGTAAGCCATGACGCAGTAAAGAAAAAAAAAAGTGTTCAGTGAGCTTTGATTTTTTTCATCTAATAAGATGGATCATAATAAGCATAAGTCAGTGGTTTCCAAATTTTTTTTTTAATCATGTGGCCCTAGAATATCAGAATTTTTTTTTCACGGCACCCCTAGGAAAAATATGTATTATTGAGAAATGTAAAAATAGATATTACATTAAGTAGATTGCATTTATATGTCATCCTTAGAGTCAGTTGTGTGGTGAGGGATATTTGCTTCTGTTTGGTCACATATTTTATGACTGGCAGCCACCAGCACTGGATAATTTGAATTGGGCCTGGACGACCAACCCAGGGCACCCCTGAAAGTGTCCGAGGCACCCCAGGTAGCTACGGCACACAGTTTGGGAACCTCTGCATAAGCAATACTCTAGAAATGTTTGTTATACAAACTATCTACTCTAGTTTAATATAAGAACTAATATCTTAACCAGATAACCTGTAGAAAATGCTGCCAATTTCTTTCTACAGCATAACTGTAATCAGAAAAAAAAAAAAAAAAATCCCAGCAACAGATATGGGCTAGAGATGCGCTAACAGCGTTAAAGCTAACAGATTTGCATCTGGCAGACAGTCAAGAAGACAACGCCCTCTCTCTGATGGGCTAGACGGGAAAAAAAAAGAGTTTTCGAAGCAGCAGCTAAAATCATAGGGAAAGATAAAGGAATACGTATTCTTTAATGTATATGCTGTAAATCAAACATTGCGACAAGCAATTAATCACTACGATTCCAGTATTAACATACTTTTAGACAATTCTTCAAAGTTATTTGGAAGAAACCTAATGTAAAAGTTACAGTGTAAAATATACTACATTACGGATGAGGTATTTCTAAAGATTCCAGGAAGAATAAAGTAGGAACAGATTAAGTTGGATGCATAGCATATCTATATATCACTTACCCTGGGTTCGTGAGGTAAAAAAATATGCTTGCTAAAATCCATCTCATTGTATAGGCATCGATATAATACATTCCAAAAGTTCTTAGTGGACTGCACAATATGCAGTGATGAACCAGGTTCCGTAGCCAGGAAGTGTGGGGATATGATTGTATAGAATAGTTATACAGATAGAAATGTGAGCAGGAGCGTTGTTAAGTTTGTAAGTTTTCTGTGAATACGTATATGTGCCAAGACAATCCATAAAATGGATACGGTCCAAGGAAAGTTTGCTTGGAAGCAAATAAGAGTGTGCATGAAAAAAAAAAAAAAAAACTTAGAGTTTGTGTGGACTGGCCAGTCTGAATGATATGTTGAGATAAGTAAAGAAATGTAACCAGTATGTGGATGATATACCTTTGTGTTATAAATTATTTGAAGTATTGGTGTCAGATACTAAACAGTTGTGTTTTCTTACAGAAAAGACCACAAGGTGTTGCAAGACAAAAGTCAACGGTGTGCTGACATAGTTAACTACCTAGATCATTATTTGGCGCTAGGCCAAAGATAGTTAAAACCCTTAGAGGGTGGAGCCTTGGTATACATTTATTGATAGATAGATATGTATGACCAGATGATAAATCTCTAGATACAGTAATTTTTTTTGGAAATGCTATATGCATACATTCAAGTTCATAACCAAAGAAATTATAGAAGGTAATACAATATTACACTTTATCATGAATAAAACATTATAGATACACAGTCAGAGCCAAACCATCCACTTATGCATAAGCAAGAACAAATATGTTTAATACTGAGTATATAGGTTTAATACTGAGGTTAAGCAGTAGATTTTATATGATGTGTACATTTTACCTCTGATAGTATACAACTTAGATATAATATAGCAATAGTGTAGCTTACGGAAGGATTTCAGATTTAAAGATATATCCCTTCATTCAATAGGGGATATATGAACCAACAGGGAAATTGTAACAAATGATTTGTTCCATGAAAAATGTGTTTATTAGGACACATAAACTCACTGACATACTACATACATAAAGTGCATGGGTGAATCTGGACCAGTTAAAGTGACCGTGCAATAGATGTAAATCTCTCACCATATAATGGGATTGCGGTGGGCTAGCTTAAAGAAGCAACAAGGGTCCGAGGCTGAAAATAGCCTAGGCACCACCGCAGATGGTTTATTCAGCGTATCAGTCCTTTTACTTGCTTCACTGACCCTCGTCACCCGATTCCCCTGTCCAAGAACCTATCCTGGTAGGGTTTCCTCTGGTGGCACAGTGATGCCCAGCTCAGAGTGTTTCCTGCTGATGAGTCACAGGATCCACCACAACTTAGATACAGCTGCATACTTGTCTTCCTCACCCCCAAAAGTGGGGAGTATAAGGAATATAATGTGGATGAGTAAGACAATTATAATGATTACATCGCATTTTACATTGCATTTAAAGGAATTGAAAAAAAAAAAAAAAACTGATTAACAGGAGAATCATTTCTTGAGCATCCATAGGGGATAATGGGATGGTGAATTAGTGAATTAGTATTATTAATAATAAAGTGTTGTTGCCAATTTTAATTAAGGGGAAATGTCATGAGTTATGCAACTCTAAGGGTAATTAACATGAAATAGATTCACAAGCTTTCTATGGTGGGATGAAGTTTAATGGAGAAGTGTACATTGTGTTTTGGCATGGGACCAAAATAATTTATGTGATAATAAGAGGGATCGTGATGGTGATAAAGAAAGCTATAGCATGTTTACTGCAGATGGTTGGGTTGATTAAAAACAACATTGTTTTAATACAACATAGTTTAATGCAAAAAAAAGGAACTATAGTATGTGTAACAGGTGTTAAGGGGTTATTTGAGAAATGAATAATAAGGCCAGAGGTGTGAGCTATTGTTTCAAAGACAGTAAAGTTTCTTTACTGATAGATAGAGTTTATAGGAGTTTGAAGAATATTTTGTGTTTAATATGTGTAATGTTGAGAATAAAAAGTCATAATGTGACAAGGAAAGTTAAAGAATTAAGCATTATTAATCTACAAAAGAGACAGGAAAGGCAGAATTTGAATCATGGCATGGTCCAATCGTTGGTTCAATAGTGGTAGAATTACACCTAAGCCTCTGCTTAGTCTCTCTTCTATATCATTTTTTTGTTATTCTTTTTGGAATCCAGCAAAGATATGTTATCCAGCAAAGATATATTATCCAGAGACTGATTCAAAACTACAAAATGATTTGACGATTCAAATGTGTCACACAAATTATTTAAACAGTTACAAGAATATCAAAAGCTGCAAGAACCTTGGAAAGATATTTAACCAACACGAAAACACACAGTCCGGCACAGGACAATCACTAAGAGAGTGAAGACGGTGTTATGGTGAGAAGTTGCTTATGTTTTGGTTCCATTACAGATCGCATAGGATGGTCCTTGGCAAGTACCGCTGACTCTGATACAGCCGTTGCAAAGGCTGCAGAAGAAGGACACCTAAATCCATGAGCTTGCAATGAAATGAAAAGGTCAGAGACCAGAGCTTAAAGGAACCTAAAGCTAAAAAACTATTGTATGGAGATACAATACAGAGACTGTTACTACTGTTACTACCACAGAGTTGTATTTGAATGAACCCTTCAATCAATATAGAGATGATTATGATCATTGATTATAGACTATGTGCTTATAAGCTAATATCCTACAGAACTTTTAACATTTCTGAAAGTATACGGGAGCGACGTTATTTATAACAGCATTAGGACTTAATTTATTTATTTTTCTTTGAAGAGAGAGCAAGCAAACGTGTGGTGTAGGTATGAGTACTCATCCATTACTGTGGATGGGAATTATTTCAATAAGACCCTTCCTTCCTCTTTTCTTTTCTAAGCAGGAAATCCAGAGGGATTTATGACCGGTGTAACGAACACACACTTTGAAAAACGTGGTTGTGAGTATTATACTCCACTTGAAGACAGATGTATAGATTAATGCATGGATAATTTAAATAATTTAGGATATTATTCTGAGGAGTATCCAGTCCAGCAATACCATTAATTGTTGGAAAGATTTTAAGTACTGCAGCTATATAAATTGTATTGCTAATCATTATTTAAGACTATTATAATTGTTAGATATGTATACATAGACACTAGCAGGCCAAAGTTCTCTATGCAATTTACATTTGATGTGATTACCAAAACTTTATAGAGTCGTGACTCGTGATAATAGTGAAACACGGTACATGTGTATAGATACAACAGTATCTCAAGAAAGAACCACTGGTGATAATATTAGCTACACATATCGGGTGTATTTCAGTTAGTGGAAATAAAATAGGTCAATAATACAGGAAAAAAAAATTATCTTATGTAGATAGAAAAGGTTGATTTAAGGGAATGTGAAAGGATTGTTACAATATACTAACTTAAGGTTTCTAGATGTGCTAGATATAATGAGTTAGGTATATATATAGTAATGGTTACATATGATGTTCATTAAAGTTTATGATGTAATATGTATTTTACTAGGAGTAGATTCAAAGGTTAAAAGAAGATATCATACATAACGGGGAATGGTAGTTGTCACCATGTCCTTAGGATATGATATATAATTGGTTACCTATTAATTCTAAAAATGTTTGTTATTTAAGAAGATTGATTTAGCAATTTTATAAAACAAACAAACATATATTAACTTGAGAAAAGTTTTCTTGCAGGATGAACTATTCCTAAAAAGAGTAATTGACTCAGTAATCAGGAAACATGTTCCTGCCACCAGAGTATCAATAAAACCTCGAAGTGGTAAAGGTGGCTAATAAGTTCTCCTATGGCTAATGAAGTCGTATGATTAATCAACTGGAAGTTGACGTTTTATTTTAATTAAATTATTGATAACATGATTGATATTTATGATAGGATATTCCAGAACTGTGGACATTTGTGATGATTCCAGGACATTGGACATGAACTATTACGATACCATATTGTTCTACATTTTTTTAATACCACAAATTGGAGGATATTGTTGATTTCAGGAAACAGCACTTTGAGCTCACTGCTGTGCTTATTTGACCAAAGACATTACGGATCCTGATACGTGTATTGCCAAATATATAAAGGAGTTCCATGATATAAAAGAACTTTAACCAAGGCATTATGATATGGACTGGAAAAGATAAATGTTTAAATCCTAGTATTCAATTTTCAGGATTAGGAAAATGTTTTTTAAGTACATTGTATGTGATTGTATATGATGATGTATTCTGTGATGAGGCTTATTCTTTGGTAACCCCGATGTGATTATAGACATTCATTTGATGTTCACTGTTTACAGGTGCGGCCTATGTTGTCTTTAGAAGGCTACTGTCAGACGCAGAATAGCAATACTACATGAAATGATTATTAGTGACCTATACGTTCCCAGAAATTCTCCTGAGATGACAGGGCACATGGATAATGTCCCTGATCAAAGGGTGGAGCTGTCGAATACTGTGACTGGGGCAACCTGCTGAAGGCCTAACTGTTATGTGTGTGCACTACGGGATAGTACGTATATTATGTATACGTCCAATAAGCAAAGGGTTCTCATATTCACTAGTATAATATGAAAGCATAACAGAATCCATTTTGATTCTAGCTAGATGATATAGCAAATTAATCTTGAACTTTATACACACCCTGAGAGAAAAACAACTTTGTTGGCTAAGTATTGTTTCCACATATGCACTTTCTAAAAGCTCATAGAGTACAGATGTAATTCCTAATATGGACACAGTTGAAGCTCACGAGTATCTTTTTAGTATTCTTGACAATTGTCCCAATATTGCATAACTCTATTGCCTAACATTGTATTCCTGAGGTATGAAATCATATGGGAGGAATATACAAAAGGGGCGTAACTGTGTATTATATAAAACTCATTGTTGATACGTGTATGTTGTTGTTAAATGATTTGACACAGGACGAGAGAATGCTACCTCTCCCCTGTATACGGGCGTGGCCCTTTGAATAAATAATAATTGATTTTTATAAATCCATTTTCAATTCATTCTTTTACCTAACAACCCAAACAGCAACAAGATGGTTAATTTAGTTAATCCAAGAGAATTCAACAGTGTGGCATAATGTATCACGGACATTGCGGTGTGTGTCATAATGTGTCAGGCATTACGGTGTGTGGTATACTATATCACGGGCATTGTGGTATGTGGTATAATGTCTCAGGGTCATTGCAGTGTGGCATAATACATAACGGGCATTTGCGATGTGTGGCATAGGGTATAACGGGCAGGGCATTGCGGTATGTGTCACAGGCATTACGGTGTATGGTATACTATATCACGGGCATTGTGGTATAATGTCTCAAGGTCATTGCAGTGTGTGGCATAATGTGTCACAGGCATTGTATGTGCTATAATGTATCGGGCATTGCAGTGTGTGGCATAATGTATCACGGACATTGCGGTGTGTGTCATAATGTGTCACAGACATTGTATGTGCTATAATGTATCAGGGGCATTGCAGTGTGTAGCATAATGTATAACGGGCATTGCGATTCCTGTCATAATGTGTCACAGGTATTACGGTGTGTGGCATAATGTGTCACAGACATTACGGTGTGTGGCATAATGTGTCGGGGGCATTACAGTGTGTGCATATTGTGTCGTGCATTATTGTGTGCGGCATAATGTCTAAGGGCCATTGCAGTATGTGGCATAATGTATACTGGGCATTACTATAAGGAGGAAAAATGACAAATAATGTAAGGGGCATGAATCAGGATTATTTTTCTTTCCAGTGGTGGCTAACGTCTGGGCGTGCAGGTTGCAAAACTTGGGTATAAGGAAGTCTTTTCCTGCAATACCACGCCCCTTTATGCGAAACCACGCCCACTCCAACAAAACCACGCCCCCTTTTTTTGGCGCGCGCACCTTCGGCGTGCGCATATTTAGCCCTTTCTTGCTCCCAATTATGGAGCATGAAGGGGGGGGGGGGCGCCGAAGAATTTTTTGGCTTGGGGGAGAAAAATATCTAGTTACGCCACTGGTGTTCCCTTTATGTTTTTGAGCAGTGTATGTATATATATATATATATATATATATATATATATATGTGCCAGTAGAGGAATGGGTGCACTTGGGTTGTTTTTCCACCCAATATTCAATGGGGAAAAACAGCAGTCTCCCTAAGATATTTACTCCTAATTCGTGAGCATAAAACCACATTTAACATGTACCATGTAAAATTTATTAGTATAGTGTAGGTACTGTAGGTTTGTATTGTACATGATTGACAGGCAGAGGCATTTGGGGGGAGATGCAGGGCCGGCTTTCATTTCTGGATATAGGAATGTGCCGCCCCCAGTTTTCAGAGAGTGGTGAGGCCAAGGACTCTGTAGCAAGATGCAGTTTCCCTGGCCTAGCAAGCTACCCTGAGACGGCAAGTCTGAGTAAGCTCAGGCTTACTATGCCTGCAATCGCAGATGAACATTGCGACTGATGGTCATGATGGTCATCCCATATGTGATTGCATTGCATATTTACAAAGGAGGTGGTACGCACCGCCTCCTGCATTTGCATTGCAAAGGATTACTTTTGCAAAGCTGCTGCATTCCTTCCTTAGTGAATTAGGCCCTCCTTCACATTCCCATTGTATTGAACTTACTTAAATTATGATTTAAGAGAATTTATATTTTGAGGCAAAATGGCTTCTCTAAATTCACATAGTTTGTAAGATTTTTAGTACAGTTTATGCATGAGTAATTTCATACAGTATTTAAAAAAAAAAAAAAGGAATTTTACATATTAACATTTCTTATATGTATTTATGTATGTATTTATATATCCAAGTACTAGCTTTTTAGTTTACATTGAAGTTTATATTAAAGCATAGATTGATATTATAAAAAGTATTTTTTTAGTTGAAACACACAGACATTTTATTAAAGTATCAGTAGAGGAAAGCACATTTTGGGCCAAATGTAATATAGTGCAAGTTTCATAAAGTGAGAAATTTGGTAGGGTTTTGCAGTTTTTTTTAAAGTGGCAATCATTTACACAGCTAGATCAACCTGGTAAATGATTGCCACTTTAAAAAAAACTGAAAAACCTTACCAAATCTCTCACTTTCTGAAACTCTCCCTCTATTACATTTGGCCCTTGTTGTTTATATTTGCTATTTTGTATACGTTATGAGTCGCCACTGTGGCTCATTCCTGTATGTATTCTGACTGTATCCTAGCAACTAGGATGCTGGCTTCTCCATGCAGCAGCACACCTGTTTGGAATGCCTTGTTACCTGACTCCAGCCTGATTATTCCTGTGATTGGTCTCTCCCACTTTATTTAGGCACTCAAGCCAGTTCCTGTTGCCAGTGATATTCCCTTGCTCCAGCATCTAGTGAGCTTGTCACGCGGTCGCTGTTTCCTGTACAATTCCCAGTCTCCCAGTTCCTGTGTCCTGGTGTCCTGGCATTGTGTTCCTGCACCCTTGTATCCCACTATAACCACTACCACAGTCCTCAGTGTGCTGTACCTGCTAGTCCTGTACCTGTGCCCTGTAGGATTCTGCCTAGTACCTGTTATCCTGTGTATGTCCCTCCTCTGTGTCCTTGCTTTGCTGTGGCCCTTTAAATACTCTTCTGTATGGTCTTGTTCCATTTCCAGTACCAGCAACTCTCTGTGGATATATACTGCCAGCCCTAAATCTGTGCAGATCCAGTCTGTGTGTCTGTGGTTTCCCATTTCAGCAAAATATATTCATGCTAGTCATGCCAATAGTTGCAAGTATGCAGTATTTCCACTAGACCTGAACCTGTACCCAAGTCACCGCTTTGCTACTGTGTGTTATAACAGATTGTGGCCTAGTCACTATTCATCCAGCATGTCTCTCTGCAACTAGGTTCATGCTGCCAGCACTCTGCTTTTAATCACAGTACACACCCAGCATCTGCTTGCTTCCCAGCAGTTAACCATAGCCTGGCTGTGTTCACCTGCAAAAAACACTTTGTTACTTCAGTTATCATTGTTCAGCTACCAGTTTATCTCCAATCCTGCAGTCTTCAGTCACCATACAGTATCTTGTCAAGCCTGTCTGCAGTTACCATTCCAGTATCCTGTCTTAAAAATGATCAATCTACAACATAAGTAACATGTGTGAAACAGGGAATAGCATAAATGTTAGTGGCTCCACACAGACTGACACTTTAGTTAGTGCAAGAGTTCTTCAATAAAGAGCTGAGTAGCATGTGCATGCATAAATCAAGCTTTAGTAACTCCACACAAACTAACAGTTTTGCTTAATGAAGAGGTTCTTCAGTCAGAGCTTATTAGCATAAATATGCGGCCAGTGAAAGGAGATAATTATGGTTATTTCTCATACACAAAGTATGGGGTGCTGGAACTTATACTTCACCCTTCCAGTGGGTGTAGGAGCGCTCCTGTAAAATGCACAGTCTCGTGTATCCTCCTATGTGTCCTCCTGCTTGATCCACTATGGCTTAAGAATCCCAGTGCTGGGTGCAGGGGGTGGGGGACTTTAGCTGTATCCATGGGATGCACACTTCACAGCGTAAGTGTGAGGAATGGAGATGCCTGTATGTGTCGTGTGCCGCGACTTCCGGGTTCGAGCTTCCGGCTTCCAGACTTTGCATTCCAAATGCGGTTCACCTGTGTGAAAGTCACCTGACACGTTTCTCCGCATACAAAGGTGGCGGTTTTATCAGAGGGTGGGTTTCTCGTTACCATAGTCTCTTTTTATCCCAATAAGGAGCTCCTGATTGGATGAATCTTTTTTAACTCTTAATAATCCAGATTAGGGGCATGTTCCCATTATAACTCAGCAACATTGCTCTATAGCAGCAACATTCAATTATTAAATAAGTAATTTAAAAAAAAACTACTATGTTCTCTATGAACATGTAGCCCATACAGAACTAATGTCATTTCTGAGGTGCCTGGCTTTTATTAAAGATCAAAAAGTATATACTCTAAAGTCCATTTAGGGATAATAATAATAGAATAATAAAATAACAATATAACAAAATAATATATCGGAAAGTTTCAGATTCTCAAATATCGATACTATCACACATTTCGCAGAATTTATATATGCACAAAAAATAAACAATATAAAATAAAAATATATAGAAATCTAAAAATTATAGAGACAGAAATATTTATAGCTAGAACCTATAGAGATAGAGACAGAGATCGTGCATAAATGCACTCTATATATATATATATATATATATATATAAAGAGATGTTTTTCTCTTCTAAACAGAAGGAGATAGTGTGAAGGAGGCTGATTATTTGTTTTCACCATACGTTCATTTGTAAATAATTACACACATTCAGTAATGACCGTTTATAATGATCTGTGGTGAATATAATTCATTGAGAAAACGCAGATTAAAATAAAGAATATAGAGTACAAACAACAAACAGTCTTTTAGATAATTAATATATAAGAAAATATTACAATTCCTATATATATTATTTAATTCAATATTCTCATTAAGTCCCAAGGGTTCCAATGTTTTCAATTGAAATATCCAATAAGCTTCCCTTCTACATAGCAGATTGAACCTATCCCCCCTCTTTCAGTTACCTTAACCTGTTCAAGTATACATGTTTTAAAATTAATTAATTCACCCTGTTTGCATTGACTTTTGTGTCTAGACAGACTATGTAGTGAACTTTTCTTCAAAATATTTCGTCTGTGTTCCAGAAAGCGTATTTTAAACTTCCTGATGGTGCGACCAACATATTGTTGGCCACACCCACAGGCAATGAGATATACAACATATGAAGACTCATAGTTAACAAAACTTTCTATAGGGAACACTTCTATAATTGTCGACTGATAACTTTTAATTTTTGTTGAACCAACGTATTTGCAAATGAGGCATTTGTTTTTAGCACACTTAAAAAAACCTTTTGGCTTTTCTAATTTCCAATCCAAAGCACCTATATTCTTCTCTTTCATAGCTTCTTGTTTTGTCAACTTTTTACTAAACAGACTAGGAGCAAGTTTATATTGTAGAGTGTCAGACTTCCTATATACCACTTTGAGACTCATATTGGATCCTGAGTTTAATAAAGGATCTATTTTAAGAATAGACACATTTTGATGAACTATTCTTCTTATATCCATGGCATGGGTGTTGTATTGTGTCATAAAAATTAATGTATCTTTGGGTGAATCTTCTTTACCTCTTGTATGTTCATCTTTGTTTTGAATAGCATTTTTATTTGTATTTCTATCCTTATTCTTATTTCTATTCCCAGTAAGAAGCGCACATCTATCTTTCTTGTTGGTATCATCTAATGCATTCTCCAGGAGATGGATTAAAGGTTTTCCTAGTGGTATCTCCTTATGGGGATAAAAAGAGACTATGGTAGCGAGTAACTCACCCTCTGATAAAACCGCCACCTTTGTGGGTGGAGAAATGCATCAGTGACTTTCACACAGGTGGACCGCATATGGAACGCACACTCCGGAAGCCGGAAGCCTGAACCCGGAAGTCGCGGCACGTGACACACACAGGCATTCCTCACACAGCCACTGCGAAGTGTGCGTCCCATGGATACAGCTAAAGTCCCCAACCCCCTGCACCCAGCACTGGGATTCTTAAGCCATAGTGGATCAAGAGGGAGGACACATAGGAGGATACACGAGACTGTACATTTTACAGGAGCACTCCTACACACACTGGAAGGGTGAAGTATAAGTTCCAGCACCCCATACTTTGTGTATGAGAAATAACCATAATTATCCCCTTTCACTGGCCGCATATTTATGCTAATAAGCTCTGACTGAAGAACCTCTTCATTAAGCAAAACTGTCAGTTTGTGTGGAGTTACTAACGCGTGATTTATGCATGCACATGCTACTCAGCTCTTTATTGAAGAACTCTTGCACTAACTAAAGCGTCAGTCTGTGTGGAGCCACTAACATTTATGCTTTTCCATGTTTCACACGTTACTTACTGTATGTTGTAGATTGATCATTTTAAAATAATTCTTAATTGTACTTTTTATTAAAATTGCTATATGCATTTGTATCAAAACAGCAGCTGATGATTTTTTTTCTGTGTGCCTTCATTAATTCTATTTGTTTATTTACACATTCCAGGTGGATTCCCAGGTTGTCATTGTGAAGGCAGTCAAATAATTGTCTTTTTATTTAATTTTAATCAGTACATCTGTATTTAATCTAGCGCCCGACAAATTGTATGTTGTTTTTAGTATCCTGTCTGCCTGCAATTAACTCTTGCCCTGCCAGCTGAAACAATCCAGGTTTATTACCTTGTGGTCACCAGCCTATTGTGTGAGCCCCTACTGCTAGAGGGTTAAGCCTAGATTGCCCCTAAGTACCGGTGTCTGTGTTGTGCACTAAGGGAACAGCGGGGGGCTGTTTTTGGTAGAAGACCCTCTCACCAGCTCTAGGGTTCTATCACACATAGTGCTGGAGTTCCCTAACAGTATAGCAGGGTCCGGTGGAATGCACGATTATTTTTGCACATGTGCACTGCATTCCTGCAGGAGGGCCATGACATAAAGGGACACAGAAGCTCCAAGAGTACACACTTGGTACTTCACGATGCTTTAGACTTAGGAGAGTCTATTTCCCTATTTTATATATTGCCTATTTCCCAAAGGCGGAACTAACAGTATATCTCCATCAGAGAATTCCGGAGTGTGAGAAAACTTTTACTTCCTACTTACGGTAAACTAATTCCAGCGGAAATACAATGCGTTCCAGAGATGGAACCCATGGCAACAATTAGTGGTTTTGTAAAGTTTTAACAGGTCTATAAATATAAACAAAGGTCTTGAATTGGGATATTTTGGTAGAATTGTTCTGAATGTATAATAAAGTATTAAAGTTGTTTTTTAAATTTAGACAGCAATTTATGAATTTTGTAACCCTGCTCCCATAGAGGAGGGGGATAAGAACTGGAGGTATAAAAGTAGAATGCAGAGCCCACAGTGTACCTTGCAAAGCCTTTCAAAGTAGAAATGCATTGGTGGAGCACTCAGAACTTGCTACTTTTCTGGACATTGCTATTGGAGTTCTCTGAGGAAAGATGGCACTTTGGGATAATCCAGATACCCTAAGGAGAGCTAATCGGAAATATCTAGAGACTCTAATCTGGTAGAAGTTTTAATTTTCCTGCATACGGGTCTATTCAATTCTTGTCTGAATTTCAGACAAGTTGGAAAAACTATTTTTTCAAGTCCAGCACTTTTTTTCTGACTTGTCGGAAATTCCGACTTGTCAGAATATAGGTGGATCAGCGAATTCGGCTGCCGATACACCTGGTTTGTCGAATTTGCGGACATTATCAACAGGTTTTTGGCCCACTTTCAATAATGCTGTTTTGATTTCAAAAAAAGTTGCATCAGCATTGTCGGAAATGGGCAAAAACCTGTTGGAAATGCCCGCAAATTGAATAGTGAAGTGTCAGATCCTCTCTGTCAGAGTGGAACCAACACTGATTGAATATACCTAATAGTGGGAACAATATTACTCTATGTGAATAAATAAGTTTGTCTACAGTTGGATGCCTTATTTCCAAGGTGGTGTCTGAGACACTATATACCCTGCTTAATGGGTAGTGGCATATTGACTAGATCCATGGTAGATACCTTATACAGTAGCACACTATGTAATGTATTTTTCTCAGAGTATACTACTTAAGAATACCATGTACTGTAAGTAATTACTTGTTACCAATATCATCAGTAGTTACAAAGAGTACTGTGTGTTCACTTTGGGGTTTATTCACAGCCACATGGATGTAATATTTTCTCTCTCTTTTTTCCCCACCAATGTTTATACTGTATGTGTACATATTGCATTTGAGCACATATGATTTTCACATCAGATTGCTTTATTGTGATTTAAGAGAGCATTGTATACATATATTTTAAATTGTACAAGTATTTTTTATTAATTATACCACAAAGTTTATAATTTTTCTATTATAATGAAGCTGGAATCTACTGTATAGTACATTGTCAGAGCCACAAGACCAGTACAGTAAACTTGAGATTCACTAAACACAAGGGGCTGGTGCAGAGTGGAATAGTCAAGAATTTTTGTTTCGCACCTTGCATCAATTTGCTCTCTTTGTGCTCAGAAAATAAGCACATGTAAATGTGAGAAATGCACAGTCAGATGTACTTTAAAATAATCTACTGTACACTTATGACCATAGTGAAGGGCACTGGCATTGGAGATATACAGGTAACTGCCAGGAGTGGGCTGGTTTCAGACATCTTTGAGGTTAAGAAGGGTACTTTGTGTAACAACTGTTTTCTGTATATTCTGATGGATTTATGAAATCAACAAATCTAAATAAAATTTTATACATTTGATTTTAGTATGGTCACTAAAT
The DNA here is from genome assembly GCF_028390025.1 of Pseudophryne corroboree. Taxonomy (NCBI): domain Eukaryota; kingdom Metazoa; phylum Chordata; class Amphibia; order Anura; family Myobatrachidae; genus Pseudophryne; species Pseudophryne corroboree. Next base: position 594,507,610 of record NC_086448.1, read on the forward strand.
GGTGGATTCTACCTAGGGACTGTAATACTGCAGCCACCAGAATAAAATCTGCCACACCAGGGACTGACTAGCAGAGGCAGTGACTTCCTATAGTCAGTGTTGGATTTCCCACTAGTCACGTGAGGCACTAGGGTTGGCACTTGATGGGGGCTGCACACCAGGCTGATGAGGCCAGGTGATTCTTTTTTTGTGTCATGTTGTCATTTTGACTTTTATTTTATATATTCTTTAACAAATGATGGGAGTAGGACAATAGGCAGCAAATTGTGGTTCAGGAGGTGGTAGTAGGGTGAGGTTGGAGCTGCTTTGGTGTTCTCAAGGCATTCAGACTGTCCCCAAAATTAAGAGGGCAATGACGTGATGGGGAGGGGGGGGGGTGACATCCAATAATGTGTTTCGGGGTGGCCTGACCCCTTAAACCACCCCTGTCTATAGAAAGCAGTCCCTGCTAATTATAGTCAGACAGGCAGTCACAGGGAGAGGTGTTTTCTCCTCTTGGGACTGCCAGTCTAGACTTTGATATCAGAGAGCACTTCCAATAAGAAGCCACTCCCCTGCTAATACGTCAGCCATTCCTGGATTCTATGGGCTGCAGATGATGCAGTCCATAGTAGCCCAGCTGTCTGCAAGCAGTGCCAGGGTTATGCCTTGCTCCAGACTTAAGCCCCGCTCTAATGACACTGGACTAAAGCCCCTCCTCCCCTCCTCCCAGTGATGTCAGCCATTAATCGTTGTGAGGACAGGGAGCCAGCAGACAGACCCCTCCGGCCAGATAGGTAAGCAGCCGTCTACAACATAATGATGCATTGGAACCTTATGAGCATTTTTTCAAACTCAGATTTTAGGCATTACTACATATAAGCAGCAGGAGATCAAAACATTTTTTCTCCCTTTCCTCTAAAGAGGAGTTATTATAACAATATATGCCAGCTCTATTGTTACATAAGACTTAGATTATAATAGATAAATTACTCATCTCTGTTTTGACTGACTGCCTTATATAACCATTACAGAACTGCTCAACTGTCTATTAATGTATCTGCATTTATTAGTCGGCTATTTTAACAATTTTTATAGTTAAATGATGAAAATTAGAAAGCAACAATTAATGTATTCATATTTTTATACAAATAACTGCAATTTATATGATCACTCTTGCAAATGTTATGAATGCTTGCTTTGAGTTACATGATGTCTGTGCATAGAGAAGTATTTAGATTAGAGATGAGCGCCGGAAATTTTTCGGGTTTTGTGTTTTGGTTTTGGGTTCGGTTCCGCGGCCGTGTTTTGGGTTCGACCGCGTTTTGGCAAAACCTCACCGAATTTTTTTTGTCGGATTCGGGTGTGTTTTGGATTCGGGTGTTTTTTTCAAAAAACCCTAAAAAACAGCTTAAATCATAGAATTTGGGGGTAATTTTGATCCCAAAGTATTATTAACCTCAAAAAACATAATTTACACTCATTTTCAGCCTATTCTGAACACATCACACCTCACAATATTATTTTTAGTCCTAAAATTTGCACCGAGGTCGCTGTGTGAGTAAGATAAGCGACCCTAGTGGCCGACACAAACACCGGGCCCATCTAGGAGTGGCACTGCAGTGTCACGCAGGATGGCCCTTCCAAAAAACCCTCCCCAAACAGCACATGACGCAAAGAAAAAAAGAGGCGCAATGAGGTAGCTGACTGTGTGAGTAAGATTAGCGACCCTAGTGGCCGACACAAACACCGGGCACATCTAGGAGTGGCACTGCAGTGTCACGCAGGATGTCCCTTCCAAAAAACCCTCCCCAAACAGCACATGACGCAAAGAAAAAAAGAGGCGCAATGAGGTAGCTGACTGTGTGAGTAAGATAAGCGACCCTAGTGGCCGACACAAACACCGGGCCCATCTAGGAGTGGCACTGCAGTGTCACGAAGGATGGCCCTTCCAAAAAACCCTCCCCAATCAGCACATGATGCAAAGAAAAAGAAAAGAAAAAAGAGGTGCAAGATGGAATTATCCTTGGGCCCTCCCACCCACCCTTATGTTGTATAAACAAAACAGGACATGCACACTTTAACCAACCCATCATTTCAGTGACAGGGTCTGCCACACGACTGTGACTGATATGACGGGTTGGTTTGGACCCCCCCCAAAAAAGAAGCAATTAATCTCTCCTTGCACAAACTGGCTCTACAGAGGCAAGATGTCCACCTCATCTTCACCCTCCGATATATCACCGTGTACATCCCCCTCCTCACAGATTATCAATTCGTCCCCACTGGAATCCACCATCTCAGCTCCCTGTGTACTTTGTGGAGGCAATTGCTGCTGGTCAATGTCTCCGCGGAGGAATTGATTATAATTCATTTTAATGAACATCATCTTCTCCACATTTTCTGGATGTAACCTCGTACGCCGATTGCTGACAAGGTGAGCGGCGGCACTAAACACTCTTTCGGAGTACACACTTGTGGGAGGGCAACTTAGGTAGAATAAAGCCAGTTTGTGCAAGGGCCTCCAAATTGCCTCTTTTTCCTGCCAGTATAAGTACGGACTGTGTGACGTGCCTACTTGGATGCGGTCACTCATATAATCCTCCACCATTCTATCAATGTTGAGAGAATCATATGCAGTGACAGTAGACGACATGTCCGTAATCGTTGTCAGGTCCTTCAGTCCGGACCAGATGTCAGCATCAGCAGTCGCTCCAGACTGCCCTGCATCACCGCCAGCGGGTGGGCTCGGAATTCTGAGCCTTTTCCTCGCACCCCCAGTTGCGGGAGAATGTGAAGGAGGAGATGTTGACAGGTCGCGTTCCGCTTGACTTGACAATTTTGTCACCAGCAGGTCTTTCAACCCCAGCAGACCTGTGTCTGCCGGAAAGAGAGATCCAAGGTAGGCTTTAAATCTAGGATCGAGCACGGTGGCCAAAATGTAGTGCTCTGATTTCAACAGATTGACCACCCGTGAATCCTTGTTAAGCGAATTAAGGGCTGCATCCACAAGTCCCACATGCCTAGCGGAATCGCTCCGTGTTAGCTCCTTCTTCAATGCCTCCAGCTTCTTCTGCAAAAGCCTGATGAGGGGAATGACCTGACTCAGGCTGGCAGTGTCTGAACTGACTTCACGTGTGGCAAGTTCAAAGGGCATCAGAACCTTGCACAACGTTGAAATCATTCTCCACTGCACTTGAGACAGGTGCATTCCATCTCCTATATCGTGCTCAATTGTATAGGCTTGAATGGCCTTTTGCTGCTCCTCCAACCTCTGAAGCATATAGAGGGTTGAATTCCACCTCGTTACCACTTCTTGCTTCAGATGATGGCAGGGCAGGTTCAGTAGTTTTTGGTGGTGCTCCAGTCTTCTGTACGTGGTGCCTGTACGCCGAAAGTGTCCCGCAATTTTTCTGGCCACCGACAGCATCTCTTGCACGCCCCTGTCGTTTTTTAAAAAATTCTGCACCACCAAATTCAAGGTATGTGCAAAACATGGGACGTGCTGGAATTTGCCCATATTTAATGCACACACAATATTGCTGGCGTTGTCCGATGCCACAAATCCACAGGAGAGTCCAATTGGGGTAAGCCATTCCGCGATGATCTTCCTCAGTTGCCGTAAGAGGTTTTCAGCTGTGTGCGTATTCTGGAAAGCGGTGATACAAAGCGTAGCCTGCCTAGGAAAGAGTTGGCGTTTGCGAGATGCTGCTACTGGTGCCGCCGCTGCTGTTCTTGCGGCGGGAGTCCATACATCTACCCAGTGGGCTGTCACAGTCATATAGTCCTGACCCTGCCCTGCTCCACTTGTCCACATGTCCGTGGTTAAGTGGACATTGGGTACAACTGCATTTTTTAGGACACTGGTGAGTCTTTTTCTGACGTCCGTGTACATTCTCGGTATCGCCTGCCTAGAGAAGTGGAACCTAGATGGTATTTGGTAACGGGGGCACACTGCCTCAATAAATTGTCTAGTTCCCTGTGAACTAACGGCGGATACCGGACGCACGTCTAACACCAACATAGTTGTCAAGGACTCAGTTATCCGCTTTGCAGTAGGATGACTGCTGTGATATTTCATCTTCCTCGCAAAGGACTGTTGAACAGTCAATTGCTTACTGGAAGTAGTACAAGTGGGCTTACGACTTCCCCTCTGGGATGACCATCGACTCCCAGCGGCAACAACAGCAGCGCCAGCAGCAGTAGGCGTTACACGCAAGGATGCATCGGAGGAATCCCAGGCAGGAGAGGACTCGTCAGACTTGCCAGTGACATGGCCTGCAGGACTATTGGCATTCCTGGGGAAGGAGGAAATTGACACTGAGGGAGTTGGTGGGGTGGTTTGCGTGAGCTTGGTTACAAGAGGAAGGGATTTACTGGTCAGTGGACTGCTTCCGCTGTCACCCAAAGTTTTTGAACTTGTCACTGACTTATTATGAATGCGCTGCAGGTGACGTATAAGGGAGGATGTTCCGAGGTGGTTAACGTCCTTACCCCTACTTATTACAGCTTGACAAAGGGAACACACGGCTTGACACCTGTTGTCCGCATTTCTGGTGAAATACCTCCACACCGAAGAGCTGATTTTTTTGGTATTTTCACCTGGCATGTCAACGGCCATATTCCTCCCACGGACAACAGGTGTCTCCCCGGGTGCCTGACTTAAACAAACCACCTCACCATCAGAATCCTCCTGGTCAATTTCCTCCCCAGCGCCAGCAACACCCATATCCTCCTCATCCTGGTGTACTTCAACACTGACATCTTCAATCTGACTATCAGGAACTGGACTGCGGGTGCTCCTTCCAGCACTTGCAGGGGGCATGCAAATAGTGGAAGGCGCATGCTCTTCACGTCCAGTGTTGGGAAGGTCAGGCATCGCAAACGACACAATTGGACTCTCCTTGTGGATTTGGGATTTCAAAGAACGCACAGTTCTTTGCGGTGCTTTTGCCAGCTTGAGTCTTTTCAGTTTTCTAGCGAGAGGCTGAGTGCTTCCATCCTCATGTGAAGCTGAACCACTAGCCATGAACATAGGCCAGGGCCTCAGCCGTTCCTTGCCACTCCGTGTGGTAAATGGCATATTTGCAAGTTTACGCTTCTCCTCCGACAATTTTATTTTAGGTTTTGGAGTCCTTTTTTTTCTGATATTTGGTGTTTTGGATTTGACATGCTCTGTACTATGACATTGGGCATCGGCCTTGGCAGACGACGTTGCTGGCATTTCATCGTCTCGGCCATGACTAGTGGCAGCAGCTTCAGCACGAGGTGGAAGTGGATCTTGATCTTTCCCTAATTTTGGAACCTCAACTTTTTTGTTCTCCATATTTTATAGGCAGAACTAAAAGGCACCTCAGGTAAACAATGGAGATGGATGGATTGGATACTAGTATACAATTATGGACGGACTGCCACGGTTAGGTGGTATAAAAAAACCACGGTTAGGTGGTATATATTATAATAATAATACAATTATGGATGGACGGACTGCCTGCCGACTGCCGACACAGAGGTAGCCACAGCCGTGAACTACCGCACTGTACACTGGTTGATAAAGAGATAGTAGTATACTCGTAACAACTAGTATGACACTATGACGACGGTATAAAGAATGAAAAAAAAACCACGGTTAGGTGGTATATATTATAATAATAATACAATTATGGATGGACGGACTGCCTGCCGACTGCCGACACAGAGGTAGCCACAGCCGTGAACTACCGCACTGTACACTGGTTGATAAAGAGATAGTAGTATACTCGTAACAACTAGTATGACACTATGACGACGGTATAAAGAATGCAAAAAAAACCACAGTTAGGTGGTATATATTATAATAATAATACAATTATGGATGGACGGACTGCCTGCCGACTGCCGACACAGAGGTAGCCACAGCCGTGAACTACCGCACTGTACACTGGTTGATAAAGAGATAGTAGTATACTCGTAACAATTAGGATGACACTATGACGGTATAAAGAATGAAAAAAAAACCACGGTTAGGTGGTAGGTATATAATAATAAATAATACAATTCTGGTCGGACGGACTGCCTGCCGTGTGCCGACACAGAGGTAGCCACAGCCGTGAACTACCGCACTGTACACTGGTTGATAAAGAGATAGTAGTATACTCGTAACAATTAGGATGACACTATGACGGTATAAAGAATGAAAAAAAAACCACGGTTAGGTGGTAGGTATATAATAATAAATAATACAATTCTGGTCGGACGGACTGCCTGCCGTGTGCCGACACAGAGGTAGCCACAGCCGTGAACTACCGCACTGTAGACTGGTTGATAAAGAGATAGTAGTATACTCGTAACAATTAGGATGACACTATGACGGTATAAAGAATGAAAAAAAAACCACGGTTAGGTGGTAGGTATATAATAATAAATAATACAATTCTGGTCGGACGGACTGCCTGCCGTGTGCCGACACAGAGGTAGCCACAGCCGTGAACTACCGCACTGTACACTGGTTGATAAAGAGATAGTAGTATACTCGTAACAATTAGGATGACACTATGACGGTATAAAGAATGAAAAAAAAACCACGGTTAGGTGGTAGGTATATAATAATAAATAATACAATTCTGGTCGGACGGACTGCCTGCCGTGTGCCGACACAGAGGTAGCCACAGCCGTGAACTACCGCACTGTACACTGGTTGATAAAGAGATAGTAGTATACTCGTAACAATTAGGATGACACTATGACGGTATAAAGAATGAAAAAAAAACCACGGTTAGGTGGTAGGTATATAATAATAAATAATACAATTCTGGTCGGACGGACTGCCTGCCGTGTGCCGACACAGAGGTAGCCACAGCCGTGAACTACCGCACTGTACACTGGTTGATAAAGAGATAGTAGTATACTCGTAACAATTAGGATGACACTATGACGGTATAAAGAATGAAAAAAAAACCACGGTTAGGTGGTAGGTATATAATAATAAATAATACAATTCTGGTCGGACGGACTGCCTGCCGTGTGCCGACACAGAGGTAGCCACAGCCGTGAACTACCGCACTGTACTGTGTCTGCTGCTAATATAGACTGGTTGATATTTAAAGAGATATTAGTAGTATACAACAATACTATACTGGTGGTCAGGCACTGGTCACCACTCCTGCAGCAAAAGTGTGCACTGTTAATTAATATAATTGTACTCCTGGCTCCTGCTAACAACCTGCAGTGCTCCCCAGTCTCCCCCACAATTAATTATAAGCTTTTAATTTATACATTGATGACTGTGCAGCACACTGGGCTGAGCTGAGTGCACACAGACTGAGTCACACTGTGTGACTGACTGTGCTGTGTATCGGTTTTTTTTTCAGGCAGAGAACGGATATAGCAGAGAGAAGTGAACGGATATATTATATTAAATAAAAGTTAACTAGCAACTGCACTGGTCACTGACTGTGGTAAACTAACTCTGTCTGCGACTCTGCACAATCTCTCTCTATCTAATCTATCTATCTCTATTCTAATGGAGAGGACGCCAGACACGTCCTCTCCCTATCAATCTCAATGCACGAGTGAAAATGGCGGCGACGCGCGGCTCCTTATATAGAATCCGAGTCTCGCGAGAATCCGACAGCGTCATGATGACGTTCGGGCGCGCTCGGGTTAACCGAGCAAGGCGGGAAGATCCGAGTCGCTCGGACCCGTGGAAAAAAAAGTGAAGTTCGTGCGGGTTCGGATTCAAAGAAACCGAACCCGCTCATCTCTAATTTAGATACTGTTTTTATAGTACCAGTATAGTACTGATTAATATATTGTGATTGGATTTGATTTTGTTCTGGTATTTTTATTATCTTTAAATACTAATCATTACAATGAGCTACAGTAGTTCATTCATCATTGTCATCATATACTAAGAGATATCAGTTATTTGATACTTTTACTGATGGTACTGTAATAATAGTTTTTTTCTATTTTTATTTTTTAATTATGTCTGTGGACAAATTTGACTGCAATATACAGTATTGGCATCCACACATTCACAATTTGGGCATGATTAAATGAAACTATAGTTTATAGCTGGTTATTCTGTGCATGAAAGGCTATATTAAACTAAGATCACATTCATTTTTTTGTGACCTACTTAAAAATATCTATAGCTCTTCCTTCTTATTACTGTCTTCTCTATGATTTACATTTTATATTAAAGAATAAACAAAATTAAATATATTTTTTTTACTTGCTTTAACATTTTGTATGTGTAATTATCTTGCAAGTTGCTGATTGCATAAGTTGCTACTCTGATTTCTTCACCTGCCAATGACAATATTTAATGTAATACCTGTACACATACATGGCTAAATCCTATCAGTATGGACTCTATGGGGGCTGTTCAGAGATGGATACAGTCACTGCATTTGTATGCTGCAGCCGTGTCCATATGGTCTGGGAACACGCAACGGCCATAGTACGCATGTGCGACACCTCAACATGGATGGAAGAGTGCGATAACATAGTGATTGACAGCAGCAGCCATTGGGGGGATGTCAGCGAGGCATTTGGTGGATGTGGTCCAGACAACGCAGGCGTGTCCAGATGATGTCAGATACAGCCGCTGCAAGACAGAAGATGGTGCCACACCGCCTGCTAGCGCAGCCAGCGTGCACAGGCAGGGGTCATCCTTTATTAAATTGCGAACGCATCACAGAACAATGCAGCACACATGCTGGGTGGCTTGCCCTGTGCTGGGCAGCCCCCAGTATGTGAGTAGATGGACGCAGATCTTACTGCGGAAGCAAGATCTGCATCCATCCCTGAATAACCCCTTATATCCCTGTGATGAAATTGTATGCACTTCAATTAAACATGTTACGTTGCTTGAAAGATAGCTAAATGCTAATTTTATTATCATTATATGGGATGCTATCTCTGTCTGTGAATGCCCTTGATCCATTTGATGTTATCAAGTATAGGAGTGTTGAAAGAACTGTTAGCGGCTTAAGCATACGCACTGTTAACATGCTTCCTTCTTTCACTGGACTGTTACTATGTGAATCAGGAGTCTTTGATTGAAGTATACTAGCAAGCAGATTTCATTACTTCAAAACCAGTTTCACATTATTGAGAAATACATTGGGCCTTTTGTCTAGTTAATCTGGATTTCTAAACACCAACAGAGACACAGGATATTTCCAAGTACTAGTATTGCCTTATATTTTCTGCTATATTCTACCTTCTATGTTTGATATACCTTTCAATATTGTAATTGCCTGCAGCTGAATTATACCACCTAAAATAGGGAAAAAAGTTTCATATGAGAGAATACAAACAGAAGTACCTGTATATTGGCAGAAATGGGGATATGTTATATATAAAACAAGGTAAGATCAAAAAAATTAATGTTGTGAAATCCCTTTATGTTATTCCACAGTGAGTTGTTTCATTTATTTAATATTATTAATTAATGATTGATGCTGTATTATTATTATTATTATTATTATTATTATTATTCTTGTTTCTATTCATACTGGTCCATACTGTGTGACTCCTCTCAGCTTCATAGAATATACTGTATGTTTTGTCTTCCATATATAAAATAAACTGAAATTGTATAAAATTTAGTTGGCTAAACCACCCTAACTGGTGCGGTATCACCACCCTACATCTGTTTGTGTTCTAATTGTGTTTTTGCACCTTGGCTGCTATCTGCCTGTAATGCACTGTTTTGGTTGGTTACCGTACATTGTTGGCAGGTACCTTGAGCAGCACCATCACTGCCCTATGGCACCAGTGCCGTTTCTTGGGGCGGGTGAGCATGTAAATAAGTCTCTCTCTCTCCCCCTTCCTCCTGCCCACATGACACTTGCCTGCCTAATGTGTAAAATGGGGACTCTTGCCTGCCTAATGTGTAAAATGGGGACACTTGCCTGCCTAATGTGTAAAATGCGAACTCTTGCCTGCCGTAATGTGTAAAATGGGGACACTTACCTGCCGTAATGTGTAAAATGGGGACACTTGCCTGCCGTGATGTGTAAAATGGGAACACTTGCCTGCTGTTATGTGTAAAATGGGGACTCTTGCCCGCCGTGATGTGTAAAATGGGAACACTTGCCTGCTGTTAATTGTAAAATGGGGACTCTTGCCTGCCGTGATGTGTAAAATGGGGACTGTTGCCTGCAGTGATGTGTAAAATTGGGACTCTTGCCTGCCGTGATGTGTAAAATGGGGACTCTTGCCTGCCGTGATGTGTAAAATGGGGACACTTGCCTGCCGTAATGTGTAAAATGGGGGGGACACTTGCTTGCCGTAATGTGTAAAATGGGGATTTAATGTATCAAGGGCATTGCAGTGTATGGCATAATATAGATATATCTATTTTTCCTGTGGTGGCCGTGATCTGTTGGTGCAAGGTCAAAAACTGGGGTGCGCGCATCCTTTTTCTTTCTATATCTATGGGGGGGCGCATTTTTTTCTGTCAATGGAGCGGGGTGTGTGCATTTTTTAATCTCGCACTGGTTGCCAAATTGGCTAGAAACAGCCCTGTATGGCACCTACATGTTCCTTGCAGGGTGCCTGATATAGCACCCTGCAACCATTAGTACTACCACAGAGCCACTCAGAACAATACTCCAGGCAGGGTGCAGCCTGTGGAGCTGCTCTGGGTAGAGCTTTAGCTCCCAGAGTCTGTTAGGCCTGCCCCCTAGATGTGACATAATGATGTCATAGGGTTAGGAGGAGGGACCTGCACAAGGCGCACTGCCACCCTGTTATGGTGCTGATTGTTGGATTGTGCTAATGCTGACCATCTTTTCTTTGCCACCATACCTTTTCTGTCTTTAATATATATTTTAAATAAACAGCTCACATAATTTTTCGACAAAATTTTATTTCTTAACAGTTTTATATGGTGCAGCATATTCTGTTCCGCTTTACAATTGGAAAAAAACAATGCTAAAACAAAACTGGGTAATAACAAACAGTCATATAGGTAGAAAAGCCCTGCTCATGAGCTTACAATCATTTGGAAATAGCACCTATCCTTGTGTATCAGTGCCTATCTATTGCATAGTTGTCCATAAGATTGAAAAGGTTCTTGGTGGGCTGTATGATAAGGTCACACAGTGATGTTGGCCTGGTGTCAGGAGGATGGGAAAGTGAAGAAAGAGAAAATATGTGAGGATATGGTTGGACTGTACAGAGGGGATGTAACTGGATAGGAAAGCTTATGAAGGTTGAGTGAGTGGTTCTGGAATGTGATAAGGTATACTGGAGAGGTGAGTTTCCAGGGAACGCTGGAAGGTCTGAAAACTAGTGGAGAGTCTTAGTGTGCATGGTAGGGCATTCCACAGAGTGGGTGCTGCCTGAAGAAAGTCCTGCAATCGTGAATGGTAGCAAATAATGAGTGTGGATGAGAGACAAATATCTTCTTAAGAGCGATTAGGTTAGGTTGGAAGATATATTTATATAAGCGAAGAGATGTACATTGCTGTAGATTAGTTAATAGCCTTGTATGTGAGTAAAAGTATTTTATATTGAATGCGGTATAATACATGTAACCAATGGAGGGACTGACAGAGTGGATCTGCAGCCAATGAACATCTAGTAAGGAAGATTAGCCTCACAGCTGCATTAAGAATGGGTTGTAGTGGTGAGAGTCTTTTAGTAAGACCAGTAAGAAGACTATGCAATAATCAATGCGAGAAATGATGAGAGCATGGATTAGAGTTTTTGTAGTGTCTTGTGTAAGGTGTGGTCATATTTTGGATAGTTTGTTTTAGATGCATGTAACATGATTTTGAGACAGATTGAATGTGGGGAATAAAGGACAGTTCAGAGTCAAGTATGACACCTAAGCAGCAAGGTTGTGGGGTAGAATTGATTGTTGAGTTCTCAACAGATATAATATCAGGTTGGTAACTACTATTGGCCGGTTGAAATATAATTAACTCTGTTTTGGTAATAAGAAGTTTGAGGTGGCGAGATGACATCCAATATGAAACTGCAGAAAGAGATTCAGTGACTCAGACCAATACAGATGCTGACAAATCAGGAGAGGATAGGTAGATTTGAGTATCATCTGCTTACAGATGATACTGAAATCCAAAAGACCTGATAAGTTTACCAAGAGATGAGTTATAGATGAGAAAAGCAGAGGACCTAAGACTGAGTCTTGCAGTACTCCAACTGATAGAGGTAGTGAAGAGGAGGTAGATGCAGAGATGAAGACACTGAAGGAGTGATTAGATAGGTAGTATAGAAACCAAGGGAGTGCTGAGTATTAAAGACCTAGCGATTGTAGTGTTTGTATGAGAAGAAAGTGGTCAACAGTGTCAAAAGTAGCAGAGAGATCTAGAAGAATAAGAAGTGAGTAATGGCCATTGCATTTTACAGTGACTAGATCATTCACTATTTTATTCAGTGCTGTCTCTGTGGAGTGTTGAAAATGAAAGCTTGACTTAAAATGGGTCCAATAAGTTGTGTTAATTAAGAAAGTGTGTGAGATAAGTGTAGGCAAGTCTCTCAAGTAGCTTGTAATGGCATGGGAGCTGAGAGATGGGATGGGAGAAATCACTGTATTCTTGAACAGTGAAGGAAAGATACCAGTAGAGAGAGAAACATTACAGATGTTAGTTAAGGCTGGGATGAGCACAGGCGACAGAGATTTACTAACTTGTGAGGGTATAGGTTCAAGAGGAGAGGTAGTAGAGTAGCAGCATGAGAAGAGTATTGACACTTCATCTACATTTGTGGGATCAAATGAAGTGAGGGTGCCAGAGGGTTGAGGTAGAGAACTGAGCAGGTCACTGACTGAGGAAGAGCATACCATTTCATCTTGGATCTTATCAATCTTGTCCTTTAAGTATGAAGCAAGATCTTGCACATTGACAGTGGCTGATTAGTTGGGTGAGGGAAGGTTCAGAAGTGATTTAAATGTATTAAAAAGTCATTTGGGGTTAGAGGCTTGAGCAGAGATAAGAGTTTGGAAATAAGTTTGTTTTGCAGGGTCCAGGGCATTATGATAAGAATGGTACACAGTTTTATATGTGATGAAGTTGCTTGGAATTCAAGATTTAAGCCACTGATGTTTAACTTTCCATGAGAGTTTTGTAGGTGTCTTGTTAATTTAGAGTGCCATGGTTGACATCTAGTACTACATGGAATATGATGGGTAGCTGCAGCCACTTGGTGAAGGGCTATTTCTAGAGTCTGGTTCAGGTGTGATACAGCAGTCTCAGGAAAAGTAAATGCAGAAATAAGTGAGAGCAGTTGTGGCAGAGAGGTGGACAATTCTTGAAAATGAATTGCGTTAATATTTTTGTTTGTTTGAGGAGGATTGGAGGACTTCAATGACTCTGAGTTTGATGGTGGAGAGTATGCTGGTGATAAGGTTGTGATCTGAGAGAGGGAAAGGAATGTTAGTGAATTCAAAAACTAAGCATAGTCTGGTAAATACTAGATCAAGGCAGTTGCCACCTGATGTGTATAGGAGTCAGTCCATTGGGAGAAGCAAAGAGAGGAGGTTACAGGCAATAAATTGATGGCGTGAGCAGCAGAGTTCAGAATATCAATTACAATATTGAAATAACCAATGATGATGGTTAAGATGTCAGAGGATAGGAAGTGAGGGATCCAGGCAGGAAGATCTTCCAGAAATTGTTTGGGTTGCCCAGGTGAGTGATAGATACTGTAGCTGCAACATGCAGAGAGAACGGAATGTAAATCCTGATGGAATGTACTTCAAATTACATGAATTTAAGTGATGGATCCTGTGGTAGAACTGTTTATTTCAAATATTGGGAAAGTAATACCACCTCCTTTACTGTTACCAGGCCTGGAGGTGTGTGTGAAGTGGAGACCACCATGTGACAGTGCTGCAGCGGAGGCTGTGTCTGATTGTGTGAGCCATGTTTCTGTTATAGCCATCAGATTATAGTTGTTAGATATGAAGAGGTCATGTATGAATGTTAATTTATTAAAAACAGAGTGTGCATTACATAGGACACATTTTAGTGCTTTAGAGGGTGTAGGGAGACATGTGATGTTTATGAGGTTGACTGGCTTTCTATGTTGCTGTGAATCAGGTGGATGTGACTGGGGCACGTGGAAGCAAGAGAGAGAGATAAATACAGTTGTGGGAGGTTTTAAATATTCATTATGGTTACAGATTGTGGATGTCATTGTCAAAGTAGAAAGATAAGTAAAAATGTCAAGAGTGTTGATAAGAGTGGAGTAGATAACTGAGTTGGCAATGTGTACAGAGGGGTGAGCTTCAAGGAGAATGAAGGATGTCATTGTTTTTGAGAAAAAACTATGGAGTGCAATGAAAAAAATCTATTTGTGGTACATGGTTTATTTGAGATAAAAGTACAGTTCTGCAGGCTTAGAGTGTAAATAATTTGCAATATTTAAATTTAAACATTCAAAAACCTGTTTCCTGGTGTTGTTCAGCTTTTCATTTACAAAGATTTCATATTTTGAACAATTTACATATGTGAGCGCACATTGATCAGCACAGCTGACCCTAGATTGCATCTAAAGGAATACTTGGCAAATTAATAAAGACTACCAGTGAGGCAAATGTTTGGTTGGTGAAAGGTGAAAAATTACACTGTATATGATTATGCAAAACCCAGGCCAGCATGCCTTCATTAACTATGCATAACTGAGCAAAATTGTAAACCCAGATATTTACAATCGCAAGCAAATCCTATATCATGATTTGCTTGTGACTGAAAATAATAACTGATTTTCATACATAAAAAATGTTTGCATTCTGTTCTTAGACTGCATGAGGATGTCAGAGAGAAAGCTAAGACCATACATTTAAATGGACAGATGAGTTTGCATAAGGGTGAAATCTTTGTGTCTGTGTCAACATTTATGATATTTATGATTATCATTGGGTTATTTGGTTATAGGATGTAAATAGATGACAACGTCAACAGAATATTTAAAGAAATTGCAAGTTTCCAAATAGTGACTGTTCAAATTGGTATCTTTGGACCGATTTATTTTAATGGTAATTTGAAAACAACCATACTGTAGGTATTAAACAAGTGAATTAGATGTCTTTTTCCATATGGTGCCAGTTGTTATTTACAGTATTGGTAAATACTTTTTACCAAAATACAGTATTTAGTTACTGTAGATGTAAAAATAATATTTGTTTGCTATGTTGGTAAGTTAAATGCAAACAATGCATTTTCAAAATGACTTTAAATTTTAAAGTGGTTCATTTCTGCCAGGGGTCAAGGTACAGCAGAAAAAGGTTTCTCACCTCAAATCTTGTCTGTTAAATTGACTGTCCTCACCACAATGTTCTGTCCAGCAGCTACTGATAACTGATTACTCTCATGCTGTCAGTAACCATGTAACAGTAATCACTGGTAGGAGCATCAACCAACACTCCTTTTAACAATTACCTTAGTAGGGTGACTGACAGCTTGAGAGGAGTATAGTCAGTAGAGAGATAGGAAATAGTCTAATCTCACATATTGCACAATGTTCTGCAAATGGCTGCTGAGACTTGGAAAAGTAAGCTGCTAGTTATAGGAGTGGCAAAAGAAGTCGCCCTGGGGGTGTAGAATATATATATATATATATATATATGTGTGTATACGCACACAAACAAATATAAAACCACAGCACTCGCCACCCCATAAGCGGGGTGTAATGTCTGCACTCACCACGTATAGGGTGGGGTGCATGTAGCCCATGGCCACCTACTTAAATATATATAAACAGAAAATTCAGCACTCACCATAGCAAGCTCACTTATCCTCACAACATCAATAAATAAATGATGGGGGTTTAGATAATGAATTGGCCAATGCACGGAAGCCTGCAAACCGATCGCCAAGGTACCCCACCTTCTTGAAGGTCCTACACTATCACAGAGTTTTAAAAATTAAAACCTGGCAACTGTATCACACATAATATAACTGCAAATATGCCCACTTAGCGATCGGTTTGCAGGCTTCCGTGCATTGGCCAATTCACTAACAAAGCCCCCATAATTTATTTATTGATGTTGTGAGAATAAGTGAGCCTGCTATGGTGAGTGCTGAATTTTCTGTTATATATATGTGTGTGTACCGAATTTTCTGTTTGTATATATATATATATATATATATATATATATATATATATATATATATATATATATACATATATATATTTTATAAGGGCACGGTCGTGCCCTTATATTAAGGCTGAATCGAACAAACGGAATTCTCCCATAGGGAACTTCTGAGATGGGGGCATGGTGTTTGAGGGGCTACACCTCAAAAGTGATTGGATGTACTGAGCTGAAATTTGGCATGGGAGCGTAGAATCGTCACCCGGTGCTGCATGCCAAATTTCAGGGCAAAATAATAAAAAATGAGGAATTGGGAGTAACCTAAATTTCCAACTGTCAGTTTTTTACTGCGACTTCCTGTGTGGCTTTTGAGCATGGTTTTCCATATAGTCAATGGAAAGATTTTTGGGAAGGCATAACTCAGGGTAGAGGACAAAGAAAGACTTGGGGTTTGTTTTATTAGATAGAGTATGTCCCAGTGTAGTGCCTTTTGGGGTTGTGGTTTTTCAGAAAGTTATAGTTTTTTTTAATTAAGTAAAATATGCCCCATTATAGAGATAGGGCATTTCAATTTGTTGCGGCTGCGCAGTGGCCGCCAGGAGAGCGAGAGTGAGGGAAGGGGTCTCTTGCAGGCAGAAGAGAGGTTATAAAAGTAGCTGCTGGTGGCGGGAGGAGAGGCAGCGGTACCCTGGGTGTGTGCTTGCTGCGTTCTCCTCAAGTCCCTACAGAGCGGACAAGAGCCGCAGCAGGAGGAATGGCCGGAGCAGCACCGCAGGAGGAGGAGACATCTGGTCCTGACAGCGCTTCCCCCCTTACCCGAAGCGGGACCCGCGGCAGGAGAGGAGGTACCTGGAGCTGCGCCGCACGGAGGAAGACATCCGGATCAGCAGACAGGAACACGACACGGCCTCAGCACGGTAACGGGGGGGGGGTCGGGGAGATAGGAACAGCAGCGGCATCAGCAGCCGGGGCTCTATGCACACCCAAGTGACAAGGATTCTGTGATATGGATTCTGGGTGTCATCACTACGCGCAGTTCCCGGCACATTCAGCCAGTGCTGACATAGGTGCCCGCCACTCCCCCTGCACCGAGTCACGCTGCTCTCTTGGCCTGGATACCATCACAGTACTAGTTATACCTCAGTCACCCCATCAGCGAGGTATGTGAGGGCTTGTGTGGCAGGCTGCCGGGCAGCAGCAGATACTTCTAATGGGCGCTATTTGCTCTGTGTCACTGGTTGGGGAAGGATGTGTGGGCACTGCAGGCATCATCAGCTCTGGTGCTGGTAACTGTTATAGAGATGTGTAGCTCACTCTTGAGCCGCTCTTTTGAGCCGGCTCTACGGAGTGAGCTGGGTGAGCCGTGAGCCGTTTCAAGTGAGCGGCGGTTCACTCACCAGTTCACCAGGCTGTGTGTCAGCTGAGCAGCTCCCCTCCATCTGTCTGTAGCTAATTTGCATGACATTGATTCATGATGACTCATGAGAAGAACAGAGTGAGTGACTCGCTCCCGGCTCAAGGCAGGAAGTGGAACTGAGCCGGCACAGTGAGTGAGCTGCGCGGTACTTCACTGAGTCAATGGAACAGAGCCGGCGCAGTGAGCTGCGGTTCTTCACTGAGTCAGTGTATCATTATACACACTGACTCAGTGAAGAACCACAGCTCACTGCGCCGGCTCTGTTCCACTTCCTGCCTGGAGCCGGGAGGAGCGCTGAGAGTCCGTTCTTCTCATGAGTCATCATGATCTCTCAACAGGCCAGGGCAGAATGCGCGCCTCCGCCACCGGTGTTGTGAGTGACTGACGCAGGCAGTTTCCCCGCTGACGCCGTGCTCGCTACGCTATTACGAGTAGCAGCCAGGTAATAGTGTAAAGTGAAGTAATAATAATACATATCACTAGTTACACTTGCTAGAAACGTCTCAAGGTCTCATGCTGTCCAGGTCAGGATATTGTGCACCTGGGAAACCCAGACCATATTGATGGGAAAGTGAACTTCTCTAATTGAGCTGTTGCCACCGTGACCATTTAGAGAAGTTCACTTTCCCATCAATTTGGTCTGGGTTTCCCAGGTGCACAAATGTAAGGTCTTGTAAGAAAACCAAACAGAATTTTTTTTTAATACCAAATACCAATATAATGTAATTAGTGAGCCATGAGCCGTTCAAAAGAACCGGCTCTTTTCCATGAGCTGAACCGTTCAGAGCCGCTCACGGAAAAGAGCCGAGTTGCCCATCTCTAAACTGTTATAGTCTTATGCATTTACCACCACACTGGTTTCTTCCTCGGCTCTGATTCTCCCTTGATCCCCCTCACTGTGACCCTTCCCCTGAGCACCCTCCTTCATAATTGCTATCCCTTGCACCTTTGCTCTCCCCTCGGATCCCCCATACCTCTCCTGCTCTTCCCTACACTGTCAACCTCATGCTCCACACACTAGTAGCACTAGCACCGGTCCGTGACTCCTCTTCCCTGTGAATTCTGGTCTCTGAGCATTGGAACACTAATAGGCAATACCCCTAGAAGGTAGACAAGCTGCAGTTATCACCAGGGAATGAGTGAGCTTCCAGACACTTGTCTGCCTGAGGAAGCGGATATAGGTGGTGAGAAGGGCAGTTATACTGTGCTCTAGAATGACTGACAGCGTAGAACACACAGGTGCAGATGTACTAAGCCTGGAGAAGTGATAATTCAGTGATAAAGCAGTGATAAGTGGAAGGTGATAACGCACCAGCCAATCAACTCCTGTCAATTTACATATTGGAGCTGATTGGTTTGTGCATTATCACCTTGCACATCACTGCTTTATCACTTCTCCAGGCTTAATACATCTTCCCCACAGTGCGGCTTGTCTTATGTTCTGCCAGCAGGTCTAAAAATATTCCATTTCCCTTTTCTCATACGTACTAGAGGATGCTGGGGACTCCGTAAGGACCATGGGGTATAGACGGGATCCGCAGGAGACATGGGCACACTATAAGACTTTAAATGGGTGTGAACTGGCTCCTCCCTCTATACCCCACCTCCAGACTCCAGTTAGATTCTGTGCCCAGGAGTGACTGGACACACACTAGGGGAGCTCTACAGAGTTTCTCTAAAGACTTTATTGTTAGGTTTTTTTATTTTCAGGTAGACCTGCTGGCTACAGGCTCCCTGCATCGTGGGAGTGAGGGGAGATAAGTCAGACCTACTTCTTCTTAGTTCAAGGGCTCTGCTTCTTAGGCTACTGGACACCATTAGCTCCTGAGGGTTTGATCACTTGGTGCGCCTAGCTGCTTGTTCCCGGAGCCGCGCCGTCAGCCCCCTCACAGAAGCCAGAAGAAAGAAGCCGGGTGAGTATTAGAAGAACAGAAGGCTTCAGACGGCAGAAGACTTCAGTAAAGGAGGTACAGCGCAGCGGTAGTGCTGCGCTCCATGCTCCCATACACCAACGGCACTAACAGGGTGCAGGGCGCTGGGGGGGAGCGCCCTGGGCAGCAGTTACTGAAAAACAATATATAATAAAAGAAATGATTTCTGGTCAATTGGAAATGAGGACATCTATCCATTGATTCTAACTGACTAACAGAAAATAAAGTAGAACGATGATATTAAGCATTAACAACTATGACATACACAGGAAGTGAGCATATCAGGCTTAGGGTATTTAAACCCCCCTACCCAGCACGTTGTTACACTGCTGTTCAGGAGAGCCTGTCACTATTCAAAGTAAGTTACAATGTTGCTTTCTGGTTTCTGTAACAGTTTTTCTTTAGTGAGAATTTATACACTGGAGGGCTGAGTTGATACATAGATGTTGGTTCATAATAACTATGTTTGTTATCATGTAGCAATTGGGATAGATCATGGAAATTTTTTTATGTTTAATGTCCCAGTTTATTATATAATGTAATATAACAATGAATCATTCTCTGCCATATGAAATGATGCGAATGTAGCTCCATTGAAATGTGTGAGCCTGAGATACATTTGGAAAATAGTATAAGATCACTATTAATTGTTTTATAGGCTGGAACATTATAAATGTGGTTATAATAAATTAGGGATCACAACAGCACAAACTTACAGCTTGCACTCTTATGAGGGTATGTATAATTAATTATTTTTCTTGCCCTCCTTTGGAGTGAGTCATCCCCTATTTATATAGAGGACTAATTGACCTATGAAGCTGATATTTATATTATAGGCTGGACCTATGGTGAATACTGATGCATTCAGCGTGATCATTTGATTTTAAATCCTTTTTGGTATGTACATATGAATATTTTAATACCAGTTTGGATCATTTGTAATTATTCTGTAGTTATATGAGGCACAATTTGTATGGAAATCCTCTAATAATGTCATCATTGTTTACACTGGTAACAATGCATTACCAATATATATGGTCTCTTATATCAACCTTAGGAATTCCAATATTTGTATAATTGTAGGTAATATCATATGTGTTGGTGGTAATTCATTATCAAGTTGATGATGTCCATATATAATTGTTTCCATGAATATTAACGAGACCTATGTCCATATATAATTGTTCCCTTGAATATTAACGAGATCTATTCAATCTAAATTGATCCATTTAAAGTTTACTTACCGCTCCCCCCCTCCCCTATAGTAGCGGATTACTTAATTACTCTTATTATGTAATTAATTAATTTTCATTATGATATGGCTCTTTCAGAAATTGTTTGTGGGACTAACTATACCGCTAAAATCGGTTTTTGGCCCCTACTTTGATTGGTATGTATATAAACACCATTTCAGATTATGATCACCATGGTATATTGAGAAAAAATTTCTTATTTGATTCATATCTATTATATAGACATGAACCCCTGATGAAGTCCGTGGGGACGAAACGCGTCGGGTATGGTTTCTTGTGAAAACATCAGACATCCTATATAATATACTACTTGATGGGATATACTGTCTATATCATGTCTTCAACAAAATTGTAAACTGCATTTTTATTATATTCACCATTGAATTTTTTATGTGATAATCTATGTTCACTAAAAGTATATTGTGCATAGAGAATATGTGAATAAAATCCATTGTTTTTATCACTTTGCGGTCATAATCTGGAAAGATATTGTATGTACACAATACATCTAGCTCCCTTTTGACATTTTGTATCTGTATCCCTTTTCTGTACTCTATCTAACAGGGAGTACGTCATTAAGGTTTGGAGCTTTCACGTAGCGCATAATTAGGTCTACACCCTTTCCATATATATATATATAGGATATATGTGTATTTGTGTATTACATTATGTATATTCATATTATGATTTATAATAAAAGTATTCCTTCTCATGTGCTGGTCGCTCTGTTGATAAAGCTCTAGGTCGGCCGTGACGAGTTGGTCCGAATGTTGATTCTTTTCCCGCTGCGGATAGAATACTGTGAAAGTAAACTCCTGGTCGACACGCGGCCCTTTCACAAAGGATCGTACACAGGAAGCTAAGTGATATTTATTTCTATGCTTTGGAGTTCTTTGCATTACATGCACATGGGGGAGTGTTTATATTCGGAAAGGCATCCGATAGAATTACCCCAAAGAGAGAGGGGATGTTCCTTATGTTGGTTCTTCTCTATAACATTGCAGCAGGGAGGTGTGGGCGGAGGAATGCTGAGGCTGACTCCAAGAGATACTGGAGTTTCTTCCTGGGACGGTGTACAGCTGTTTGGGGATTCCTCAGTTCAGTCAATCTCGGCAGATACCACTGGTAAATCTAACTTCGTGAGTTAGACTCCTTCACAACGGTTGGTGACGCATTCTGTTGTGGGATGCAGTCATTTAAACCGGTTCGATACTGTTCTTTTTTCCCTTTCGGTGCAGATAGTGGAAGGTGAAAAGGTAAGAGTTCTGCAGCCTTGTTAGGTTTGCAGAAGCGGATGTCGTTTTCTCAGTGATCGCAAAAACGCGCTATGGTGCGTTTTTTACCCATTTTTGAAGACATGGGACTCCAGTTTACAAAGTGGGAGGGTCCCCGGGGACGCGCTCCTCATTAGCCAATCCCTAATGGGGATTTGTTTTAACTTACACGCTGGCCTCGGGCTGAATGATATAAAGAGGAGGTGGAGCCAGTTTCCCCTCTTTGGCGCCTGGCTGCTTGCAGAGGCCGGGTGACTCTGTGTCGGTGAGTGAATATTGCGGCTGGTGGATGGGTTACGGGGGGGGGGGGTTGCCAGCCACAGCGTCTCTTGGGGGGTGCTGGCAATGTGCAGGGATCGGCGTCCTCCATGATCTAGTGGGTAAAGCTGGGCTTTGTGACTGGGGCTTCCCGCGGTGCCGTCTGAGGCAGTGGCCGCGCTGCCGCTCTTGCTTTGAGGTGTTCAACCCCTCGAAGCAAGAGCGGCAGCGCGGCCACTGCCTCAGATGGCACCGCGGGAAGCCCCAGTCACAAAGCCCAGCTTTACCCACTAGATCACGGAGGACGCCGATCCCTGCACGTGTGGTGCGTTCCCTGTCCGTGTCCCTGTGTCCGCTACGGCCCGTGGGGTGGGGGGGTAGAGAGGAGGACGACGACGGTGATTACTGCAGTGTGCCTCAGTGCTCTTATCTGGTGCAGTGTGCCTCAGTGCTCTTACCTGGTGCAGTGTGCCTCAGTGCTCTTACCTGGTGCAGTGTGCCTCAGTGCTCTTACCTGGTGCAATGTGCCTCAGTGCTCTTACCTGGTGCAGTGTGCCTCAGTGCTCTTACCTGGTGCATTGTGTATAACCTGCTCTACCGGGCGCATTGCGTATAACGTGCTTTACCGGGCGCATTGTGTATAACGCGGTCTACCGGGTGCATTGTGTATAACACGCTCTGCCTGGCGCAGTGAGTATAACGCGCTCTGCCTGGCGCATTGTGTATAACGCGCTCTGCCTGGCGCAATGTGTATAACGCGCTCTGCCTGGCGCAATGTGTATAATGCGCTCTGCCTGGCGCAATGTGTATAACGCGCACTGCCTGGCGCAATGTGTATAACACGCTCTAACTGGCGCAATGTGTATAACACGCTCTAACTGGCGCAATGTGTATAACGTGCTGTACCTGGTGCAATTTGTATAACTCCTCTACCTGGTGCAAAGTGCATAACGTGCTGTACCTGGTGCAATTTGTATAAGTCCTCTACCTGGTGCAAAGTGTATAACGTGCTGTACCTGGTGCATAGTGTATAACGTGCTGTACCTGGTGCAAAGTGTATAACGTGCTGTACCTGGTGCAATTTGTATAAGTCCTCTACCTGGTGCATAGTGTATAACGTGCTGTACCTGGTGCAAAGTGCATAACGTGCTGTACCTGGTGCAAAGTGTATAACGTGCTGTACCTGGTGCAAAGTGCATAACGTGCTGTACCTGGTGCAAAGTGCATAACGTGCTGTACCTGGTGCAAAGTGTATAACGTGCTGTACCTGGTGCAAAGTGTATAACGTGCTGTACCTGGTGCAAAGTGTATAATGTGCTGTACCTGGTCCAAAGTGTATAACGTGCTGTACCTGGTGCAAAGTGTATAACGTGCTGTACCTGGTGCAAAGTGTATAATGTGCTGTACCTGGTGCAAAGTGTATAACGTGCTGTACCTGGTGCATTGTGTATGACGTGCTGTACCTGGTGCATTGTGTATAACGTGCTCTACCTGGTGCATTGTGTATAACGTGCTCTACCCGGTGCATTGTGTATAACGTGCTGTACCTGGTGCATTGTGTATAACGTGCTGTACCTGGTGCATTATGTATAACGTGCTGTACCTGGTGCATTGTGTATAACGTGCTGTACCTGGTGCATTGTGTATAACGTGCTGTACCTGGTGCAAAGTGTATAACGTGCTGTACCTGGTGCAAAGTGTATAACGTGCTATACCTGGTGCAAAGTGTATAAGTCCTCTACCTGGTGCAAAGTGTATAACGTGCTATACCTAGTGCAAAGTGTATAACGTGCTGTACCTGGTGCAATATGTATAAAGTGCTCTACCTGGCGCAGTGTGCATAGGAGGTTCTACCTGGTGCAATGTGTATAAGCGGCACTACTGTGTGGTGTAATGTGAATTGGCACTATTATGTGGTCACGCCCCTTCCCCATGAAGCCACGCCCCTAAATATTGTGGCGCGCCTTTGGTGCCCATTGCCTATACTTTGCGTTCTGGGAGGTGGGACACCAATTCACTTTCTGCCTAAGGCCACAAAATGTCTATTTACAGCTCTGGTGCAGGGTGTCCTGCATGCTACACAGCCCAGCAGCATTGTCACCCCATCCTCCCCACCTTGCAACACTTTTGTAGTATCCAAACAAGATTAAGTTTAAAAGAACCTTCATTCCGATGGGACCCAGAAAAAGACCGGTAGGACTCCAATTTTCAAAAGTGAGGGGTCCCTGGGACCCACTTTTTTTTTTGGCTCAGCGCGATCACTGTTTCTTTTTCTACCACATCCATCACATGTCACTGGGTCTATCTGGCTGGAGCCCACTCCGGTGGGTACTCATCTACTTGTCAGTCAGTCCGGGAATGGACTAGGACCTGTGAGTTAATTATAGAATCCAAAGGGGACATTCTGGCGTTTACAGATGTTTCCCCTCACTGATTTTTCAAATAGATCTTGCCGTTTCTCCTCTGGAAGGGGAGATAGTACGCAACGCCATACCAGAGTTGCGTCAGGTTCAGGGCATTGTCCTGCTGTCCCTGTTTAAAAAAAAAAAGGAAAGGAAAACAAAGATTTCTCCTTACGAAGTTAAACTACAGGATGGAATCTCTCAGACCAGGGAGCTCCAGCACGTAAAGATAGAAAGGGGTTTAAATGCGTTTTCTCCGCATTCAGCTTACATGGGTGGATATCCAGGATTGTCTTTGCCATTTCACCGGAGTGATGGCAGTAGGATGGTATTTTTTCAATAGTAAGAGCCGTCGTTACTTTGTATTGGGACACTCTCCTGATTAATGCGAGGTCAAGACACAAGTGGTGCAAATCGTTGTTTTCTCTCTGACTGTTCTTCAACACAGGGGAAACCTGTTACCCACCTCCGACGTCTGCGTCGTTGGGAATATCAGAGTAGATACAGAACGGTTGAAGTCCTGTGTGTTCCTGTGGAAAGAGGTCTGAGGATCCGGAGTCGGATCAGATTTGCAGTGACAATCCATCAATATGTTCTGTTGATAAAGAAGATTGGTGCGGCCTAAGAGGTTTTTTTTCGGTGAGCTGGTCAAATGCCAGAGTGGTATTCACGGGGCCAGTTGGAAATGTGGCCCGGGTCTCACCTGCATATGTGCCGGAATATAATCCTAAGGGCCAGGATATCCGCACTGCAGGGCACTTTTGAGGATGATTTTCCCATGTAGTCTATGGAAACTTTTTTGGGAAGGCATAACTCAGGATAGAGGACGAATTAAGACTTGGGGTTTGTTTTATTAGATAGATCTTGTCCCAGTGTAGTGCCTTTTGGGGTTAAGGTTTTTCAGAACGTTATAGTTTTTTTTTAATTTAGGAAAATATGCCTCATTTTAAAGATAGGGCTTTTCAATTTGTTGCGCCTGCGCAGTGGCTGCCAGCAGGGGGTGTACGCAGAGATGCCTCATATGGGTGTACAAATATGTCCGACTTTGAAGCCAGCCAAGACCCCTCGGTAGACTGCCGCACTGCTGAGCCCTAGGCTTACCATAAAGACGGGACCCGCAGCCGCCAGCATTCTCAATTACAGGCACACACAGCAGCTCAGACTGAAGGAGCGGAGCGGGGAGAGAAGGTGCACGGAGGGACCCGCAGCCGCTGGCATTCCCCGTTATACTAATAATAAGTTAGTGACTCATAGTGCACCGAAGCCAGCCGCGGGCAGTAACAATGAGGGAAGCAGAGAAATTAAGCAGTATGGTTGGAGGAGACGGACCAGGCTGTCTAATTTCTCTGCGTCCCTCATTGTTACTGCCCGTGGCTGGCTTCGGTGCACTATGAGTCACTAACTCATTACAGGTTGAGTATCCCTTATCCAAAATGCTTGGGACCAGAGGTATTTTGGATATCGGATTTTTCCGTATTTTGGAATAATTGCATACCATAATGAGATATAATGGTGATGGGACCTAAATATAAGCACAGAATGCATTTATGTTACATATACACCTTATATACACAGCCTGAAGGTTATTTTAGACAATATTATTTATAACTTTGTGCATTAAACAAAGTGTGTATACATTCACACAATTAATTTATGTTTCATATACACCTTATACACACAGCCTGAAGATCATTTAATACAATATTTTTTATAACTTTGTATATTGAACAAAGTTTGTGTACATTGAGCCATCAAAAAACAAAGGTTTCACTATCTCACTCTCACTCAAAAAAGTCCGTATTTCGGAATATTCCGTATTTCGGAATATTTGGATATGGGATACTCGACCTGTATTAGTATAATGGGGAATGCCGGCGGCTGCGGGTCCCTCCGTGCACCTTCTCTCCCTGCTCCACTCCTCCAGTCTGAGCTGCTGTGTGCCTGTTGCCGCCGGGGACTAGTGTGATGTCAGATCCCCGGTGGGGATCTCAATGCTCAAGGGCACATCCAAGTGGTGCGATGCCGAGCTTTATACCAGAGCAGACGTGCCGTCCCTGCAGCTCCGCCAAACAGGGCACGCTATCCTGTGCAGAATAAAGGTCCCAGCATCCCAGTTTTTGCTCCCCTGAGTGCCCCTGCTACACCCCCAGAAAGTAGCACAGTGATTCCCAGGCGCAGCGATGCATCCAGGGCTCCCAAGCCGCCAGGGTGACTGCTAAGACAGGAGCCTACGGTAGCGCGGCGCTGGCTCACAGCACAGTCTCAGGCAGCATTCTATGCGGGAGGTACGGAGGAGACAGTAAGCCACCAGTGATCCATGAATCAGCTTTCTGTTCCTCGGAGTTGGCCAGGAGACTGGACACGATTGCGCAATAAATGCGAGCCATCAATTATTTCCCCTCATTCAATTCCTGCTCCCTGGTTCTCCCTTCTGCCTCTGACTTGGGCTGGTGCTGTTCTGTGACATTCCTCCCCCTTCTTTGCTGCAACTTGTCCGACACGGGTCTCCCTAGCAGCTGCTCCCTCCGAGGGTCTCTTTACGTGTTGCTCAACAGGGGCTCTCCCCCTCCCGCTGTGAGTCCGGCCACCCCCCCCTTCCTTCCGCTGTGAGTCCGGCCACTCCCCCTGCGCGCTGTGCGTCCGGCCACCCCCCCTCCTCCCACT
Organism: Pseudophryne corroboree; assembly: GCF_028390025.1. Taxonomy (NCBI): domain Eukaryota; kingdom Metazoa; phylum Chordata; class Amphibia; order Anura; family Myobatrachidae; genus Pseudophryne; species Pseudophryne corroboree. The sequence goes on from NC_086448.1 coordinate 594,534,842, forward strand.
GTGCGTCCGGCCACCACCCCCCCTCCCTTCCCCTTTCGCTGTGTGTCCGGTCACCCCCCTCCTCCTCCCGCTGTGCGTCCGGCCACCCCCCCCTCCTCCCGCTGTGCGTCCAGCCACCACCCCCCATCCCTTCCCCTCCCGCTATGTGTCCAGCCAGCCCTTCTCCTCCCGCTGTGTCCTTCCCATGCTATATCTGCAGTGCACTCTACCAGGCACAGAGTCTCCACTGCCCGGCACTGCAGTGTGACACAGCCGCACTCTGCCACCATCACAATGAAGAGCGAGAGAGCTAGAACAAGCACCCACTACATCACTAGATTCGAACACCGGAAGTCCTAGGACAGAGGTTCTCAAACTCGGTCCTCGGGGGCCCACACAGTGCATGGTTTGCAGGTCTGCTCACAGAATCGCAAGTGAAATAATTAGCTCCACCTGTGGACCTTTTAAAATGTGTCAGTGAGTAATTAATACACCTGTGCACCTGCTGGGTTACCTGCAAAACATGCACTGTGTGGGCTCCCGAGGACCGAGTTTGAGAACCTCTGTCCTAGGACATCGAGACACAGTACCAGTAGCTCAGCACTGGGTGAGTTCTGACAGCACCCCCCCCCCCCCCCCACTGTGGGGGTAATTCCAAGTTGATCGCAGCAGGAATTTAGTTAGCAATTGGGCAAAACCATGTGCACTGCAGGTGAGGCAGATTTAACATGTGCAGAGAGAGTTAGATTTGGGTGGGCCGGGTGTGTTCAATCTGCAATCTAAATTGCAGTGTAAAAATAAAGCAGCCAGTATTTACCCTGCACAGAAATAAAATAACCCACTCAATTCTAACTCTCTCTGCACATGTTATATCTGCCACACCTGCAGTGCACATGTTTTTGCCCAATTGCTAACTAAATTCCTGCTGCAATCAACTTGGAATTACCCCCTGTGTGCCCGGCTGCCACCCCTCCTGCTGTATGTCCGGCCACCCACCTCCCCCCGCTGTGTGTCCGGCCAACCCCCCCCCCCTGTTCTGTGTGCCCGGCTCCCCCGCACCTGCCCTCGTTCTGAGTTCTCGGCTCCCCCGCTTCTCCCCCTGTGCTTTGTGACCAGCTCCACCCTGCAGCCGCTCGGATATGTTCATTGACAGCCCTTCGCCTTTGACTGCCTCCCCTTTCTGTCTGTGTACCCAGCGCCTGGGATCACTCTAAAGAGGGATGACCATCAGTGTACTCCTCCATGCCTGTTCCTGCTCCTTCTCACCAGGTGAGTGCTGCCCAGATTGTTGCAAGTCGCCCCCCAGTACAGTCCCCTATGCCCTGCGTGTTGTCCCATACAGCCCCCTGCGTGTCACTCCCCAGTACAGTCCTCTGCAACCTGCATGTTACCCCCCTGTACAGTCCCCTGCACCTTGCATGCTGCCCCCCATACAGTCCCCTGTGCCATTCATGTCTCCCCTCCTGTATGGTCCCTGTGCTCTGTGTTTCACCCCCTTCAGTACAGTACCCTGCATCCTACATGTCGCCCTGCATTACCCTTTCCCCCTCTACTGACCTCTGCACCCTGCATGTTGCTTTCCCCCAGTACTGTCCCCTGCGCCCTGCATGTGACCCCCCCATACAGCCCCCTGCATGTTTCCCCCAGTTAGTCCCCTGCTCCCTGTGTGTCGCCCTCTGTACAATCCCCTGCTCCTTGCGTGTCACTACCCACATAAAGTCCCCTGCGCCCTGCGTTACGCTCCTTTGTACAGTCCCTGTGTGTTGCCCCACCATACAGTCCTCTGCGTGTTGGCCAACCCCATACAGTCCCCTGCGCCCTGTATGTTGCCCCCATACAGTTCCTTGCACCCTAGGTGTTGCTCCCCATACAGTCCCCTGCTCCCTGCGTGTCGTCCCCCCCTACGCAGTTCCCTGCAGCCAGCGTGGCCCCCTTTTCAGTACAGTCCCCTGCACCCTGCGTGTTGCTTTCCCCATGTCCTGTGCCTTGCGTGTTGTTTTCCCCGGCACTGTCCCTTGCGTGCCACCACCCCTTGCACGTACAGTCCTCTGCGTCCTGAATGTCGCCCAAACCCCGTACACTCCCCTGCGTTTTGTCACCCCACCCGTACAGTCCCCTGCATGTCGTTTTCACCCAGTCCTGTGCCATGCGTGTCCCTTTCCCCTGGTACAGTCCCCTGCACCCTATGTGTGTCACTCCCACCATACAGTCCCCTGCATGTTGCCCACCCCTATACAGTCAGCACCCTGTGTGTCAACCCCTTCAGTACAGTCCCTTGTGCTCTGTGTCGTGCCCATTAGTACAGTCCCGTGCACACCGTGTGTTCCTTTCCTCTGGTACTGTCCCCTGCGCCCTGCATGTCACCTCCCCGTACAGTACCCTGAGCCCTGCATGTCACCTCCTGTACAGGCCCCTGTGCTCTGCGTGTCACCTCCCCCGAATAGTCGCCATGTGCCCTGCGTTACCCCCCTCCCTGTAAAATCCCCTGCGCCCTCCGTGTTGTCCCATGTACAGTCCCATGCACCCTGCGTGTCAGTCCCCGCATAGTCCCCTGCGCCCTGCATGCCGCTCCCCCGTACAGTTCCCCCTTCAGTACAGTCCCCTGTACCCTGAGGGTCGCTTTCCCCTGGTACTGTCCCCTGCACCCTGCGTGTACAATCCCCTGCGCTCTGCATGTCGCCCCCCCCCTTCAGTACAGTCCCCTGCGTGTTGCTTTACCCGATACTGTCCCCTGCATCCTTCAAGTCACCCCCCCCCGTATAGTACTCTGCATCCTGCAGGTCGCCCTACCACCGTACATTCACGTGTATGTTGCCCCCACACCTTTACAGTCCCCTGCACCCTCTCTGTCGCCGCTCCCCCCCTTGTACAGTCCCCTGGCCCTGCATGTTGCCGCACTCACAGTACCCTACACCCTGCATGTTGCCCTACTTACAGTACCCTGCATGTTGCCCTCACTGTGCAGTCCCCTGCACCCTGCGTGTCGACCCCCTCAGTACAGTCCCCTGCACCCAGCATGTCGCTTACACCCGTTACTGTCCCCTGCACCTGCGTGTCACCACCCCGTACAGTCCCATGCATCCTGCACCTTGCGAGTCACACACACCTGACACACATACATATACACGCGCAGCACCTGACACTCACACACATATATACATGCGCAACACCTTATACACACATATATACACGCACAACACCTGACACACACACGCACGGCAACTGATGCATACACACACAGCACCAGACACACACAAATACAGGCACAGCATCAGACACACTGTTATACACATGCAGTACTTGGCACACACATATACATGCATGTAGCATTTAACACACATATACACACGCGGCACCTGACAAACACGTGGCACCTCACAGAACTGATACACACGTATACATACACGCGCGACACCTGACACGCACGCGTACACACATGTACGTACACGTGCGACACCTGACGTGCGCACACACACGTGTACGTACATGCGTGACCCCTGATGAGCATGCACACACACACGTGTACGTACATGCGCGACCCCTGACACACACGTGTACGTACACACGTGACACCTCACACACACTTTTATGTACAAGCGCGACACCTGGCACACACACGTGTACATACACGCGTGACACCTGGCACACACACACGTGTACGTACACGCGTGACACCTCACACACACACACGTGTACGTACACGTGTGACACCTGACACACACACACATGTACGTACACATGCGACACCTGACACGCTCTCACGTGTACGTACACGCGCGACAACTGACACTAACGTGTACGTATACGCGCGACACCTGACACTCACGTGTACGTACACGTGCGACACCTGACAATCACGTGTACGTACACACGCGACACCTGACACTCACATGTACGTACACGCGCGACACCTGACACTCACGTGTACGTACACGCGCGACACCTGACACTCACGTGTACGTACACGCGCGACACCAGACACTCACGTGTACGTAAATGCGCAACACCTGACACACACGTGTACGAAAAAGCGCGACACCTGACACACACATGTACGTAAACACGCAACACCTGACACACAAGTGTACGTAAACACGCAACACCTGACACACATGTGTACGTAAATGTGCGACACCTGACACACACGTGTACGTACACACCTGACACACACAAGTGTACGTACACGCGCTTCACCTGACACACACACACGTGTACGTACACGCGCGGCACCTGACACACACACGTGTACGTACAAGCGCGGCACCTGACACACACGCACACATACGTATACGCGCGACACCTGACACACACACACACACGTACGTGTACGTACATGCGCGACACCTGACACACACACGTGTACACGCGCGAGTCCTGACAAACACACGTGTACATACACGAGCGACACCTGACACACACACACACACACTCTCATGTGTATGTACACGTGCGACACCTGACACATACACGTGCATGTAAAAGCGCGACACCTGGCACACACACACGTGTACGTACACGCCTGACACACACACGTGTACGTACATGCGCGGCACCTGACACACACACACACGTACGTGTACGTACACACGCGACACCTGACACACACACACGTACATGCGCGAAACCTGACAAACACACGTGTACGTACATGCGCACCACCTGTCAAACACACGTGTACATACACGCGCGACATCTGACAAACACACGTGTACGTACACGCGCGACACCTGACAAACACACGTGTAAAAACACGCGCGACACCTGACACACGCGCGTGTACGTACACACGCGACACCTGACACATACGCACGTGTACGTACACGCGCAACACTTGACACACACGCGTGTGTACGTACACGCGTGACACCTGACACACACGCGCGTGTATGTACACGCGCGACACCTGACACACACGCGCAGGTAAATACACGCGCGACACCTGACACACACGCACATGTACGTACACGCACGACACCTGACACACAAGCGTGTGTACGTACACGAGTGACACCTGACACACACGCGCGTGTACGTACACGCGTGACACCTGACACACACGCGCGTGTACGTACACACGCGACACCTGACACACACGACACCTGACGTACACGCGCGACACCTGACACATGCGCGCGTGTATGTACGCGCGTGACACCTGACACACGCGCGCATGTACGTACACGCGCGACACCTGACACACTCGCGCGTGTACGTACACGCGCGACACCTGACACACACGACACCTGACGTACACGCGCGACACCTGACACATGCGCGCATGTACGTACACGCGCGACACCTGACATGTGTACGTACACGCGCGACACCTGACATGTGTACGTACACGCACGACACCTGACACGCGCACGTGTACGTACACGCGCGACACCTGACACGCGCACGTGTACGTACACGCGCGACACCTGACACGCGCGCGTGCACGTACACGCGTGACACCTAACACGCGCGCGTGCACGTACACGCGCGACACCTGACTCGCACGCGTGTACGTACACGCGTGACAGCTGACACGCGCGCGTACGTACACGTGCGACAACTGACACGCGCGCGTACGTACACGCGCGACACCTGACACGCGCACGTACGTACACGCGTGACACGTGACACGCGCGCGTATGTACACGCGCGACACCTGACACACACACGCATACGTACACGCGCGACACCTGACACACACACGCGTACGTACACGCGCGACACCTGGCACACACACACGTGTACATACACGCGCGACACCTGACACACACACGTGTACGTACACGCGCGACACCTGACACACACATATATATGCACAGGGGGGCACCTGGTGTCCCTGGACACGTTTAAATATTAGGATTGAAAATCCCTCCAATCAGGGCACCCTGCCGCATCACCAGGTGAGCAAAGCATTGTGGGAGTTTAGGAGGTTTCAAAAGGGCCCGCAGAGAGATTGGAGGGGGATTCTGACTAAGGAAACGCAGACTGTTGCCAGGAGTCGAGAGATCCTGTCAGCCTGTTTGTGTGGACACCTGGCTTTGCGGAGAGGGTCCAGTCTACACAGTTAAGCGTTAGCTCCATCGGGAGCTGTCCCAGGTGTGTGACTGGTGTGCCGGCTGGAGCCGGGTGACTGGTCAGCACACCCTACCTCTGCATGGTAGAGGACCATCAGGCCATGCGGCTGGGATCAGCAAACCAGTATCCGCAAGGAGTCGCCAAACTCAAGTATTCCCTGAGGTGGCTAGTGACTGTGTAGGGGCAGGAGTTGTTGCTGTGTGTGGTTCTTTCTGTGATATAATCGTAATCATTATTAATGAAACCTGTATATATTGTACAAAGTGTGTTACGGATTTTCCTGTATAATTAGTGTGTATGAAAATAAAGATACCATTGTACCTTGCTATTGCGTTCTTATTGTGTGATCTTGGGAACTCGGTAGCGACCTTGGGGCGCAGTGCAGAGCTTTAAACGCTGCCTTTCTCAAGGCAGAGATAGCAAAAGGCGAGAATAATGCACACATGAACCCGGGGTCATCACAATGGTGGCAAGCGGTGTGATCATACAGTCCTGACGTACAGGCAGAGCCAGGGGTCCGTAACGGTATATATGGCCAAGCTCTGAAGGCACAATAGCCCGTAACCCAGTAGTATAGAACCACACAGAGAAGAGCTCTTGTAAACCTAGCAGGGATGCCAGGGAGAAGTAAATGGATCATGTGTGAGGGCGTTAAGCGAGGGCAAAATTCTTTTTAAGTGTCCGCTTGTCTAGGGGGACATTCCCTGCAAGCGAGGGAGCAGCAGAGTGTGTGCTGTAGCCCAGAAACGGAGGCTGAAGTGAGGGGGGTCCAGCAAGTGAGGCTGACCGAGCCCTACTAGTGCAGCCCGTTGGAAGAATGGCGCCGGGAAAGAAGCGCCTTCGGAGAGGCAAGAAGTGCCCAAAGTCTCCCAGAGCAGGACAACTCGTGGATGAGGAATCATCATGGAGTCGGCTGGCTGAGGAATGGGACCTGAGGAGTCCATCCACAAAGATGCAGCGCTTCTGGGAGCACTGGAAGGCAGCATGCCTGTGGACTAGCTTGTGGACCGGAGCTACCACAGAGGAGAAAGTTGCCTACCTGACAGAGGAATTTCTGCAGTATGAAAGTGATGCTGCTGTGGACAATCTGCTAGGAACTCTGGAGTGGAGAGCATTAGTTACAGAAGTGAGTAACTCCATGTCGCAGTTAATGCAGAGAAGCCGGATCGCTGAGGCCAGCGCGCCAGCACCGGGTGATCTGGCTCCTGGGAAGGAGCCAGTGAAGAGAACCCAGAGGGAGGAGGAGTTGATGGTGCCATCTGGGTGGACGACCGAGGGGTCCACCGCAGAGGAAATGTGGCGTGCAGAATCGGGAGATCCGTTAACACGAATGAGTCTAGAGGACCTACGTGCAGAATGGAAGCTACGATGCAGCACCCCCACCGAAGGCGGCTCACACCTCACCCTTATCCGATGGGTGTATGAGCAACAGGAGGACCCACTACATGCATTCAGTGTGTACAGGAAATGGGTCCTGTGTCCAGGAGAACTGAGAAGTGTCTGGGAGCAGCTGCAGTGTCTCCTGCAATGCTTTGAGGATGCGGAGGAGGTCGCAGCGGCACAGGGACAGTTGAATTCCCAAGACTGGCTGGACCAGTGTCGCAGGGGGCAATCTGAGGAGCGCCGTCTGCTACAGCTTATGCACACTAAGAAAGCGGCAGAACTAGACCCCCCACTGACGCAAGGAGAAATAGCAGAACTGTTCCCATTTAGTGAATTGGAAAATGAGGAGCTAGCTGTGGAGTGTCCCTGCCATGTGACACCAGGACCCCGTGACTCAGAAGGAGCCCTAACATCAGAGACTGGGGCTGGGGCAGATAAAAGTCTGGGAGAGGATATTTATTCGCCCTACATGGTGCCGGAGAGTATGGTGGAGCTGGACGCTGTGACCCTGCAGGACGGACCGATGCACCCAGAGCATGCAATGGATGAAGCAGAGCCAGGGTCCAGGGTGAGTGCTGCACCAGAATATAGCCCCATAGCTGACTAGAGCCCAGAGAATGTGCCTGTTATTGCAGAGACTCCAGCGCCAGATACAGAAGAGGCAGAGGGCTTCTGCCTGCAGCTGTTACAAGCTGTCGCCCCAGGTACTAGGCTGGGAGAGAAGGAGATGGAGGTGCCCTGTGTGTACTCTGCCCCCCTAACAACCCAGGAGGATTCTGCGGTATTGTTCCCATTTAGTGAGTCAGACAATGAGGAGCTGAAATCAGAGACATGGTATGTACTCGGGAAGCTACAAGAGACATGGGTACCAGAGATGGCTAATACAAGATCGGAGCCAGAAGTGGATGGTAAGAGGCACAGGACACAATCCCCCTGCCTCTCAGAGGAGGACTCCTCACTACCCAGCACTGCTCCAGCGAGAGAAGGGGAGGATGCACCTGGAGGCGGCCGGAAGGTGTCAGTAGTACCGATGTACCGTGTCGTCCCACCAGTCCCTATGCCAGTCAGGCTGGGGAAACCAGGTGAACTGGAGAAGATGGAAGGTCCCCCTGGTGAGACCCTACAGTTGTTGTTTAAGGGGGTAGGGGAGGAGCTAGGCCCAAGTGAGGGATTTGGGGAGGCTTTTGAGGGGGGAGCACATGGAGATTTGCTGATATTCCCTGCTCCTCTGCAGCCATTGTCCCCCTTGCTGCCCAGTGTGGGAGGAGCCCACCCCCCACTGCCTATGATGGGTGGCAGGGGGTTGCGGATTATGCTCAGACCCTGGGAGGTGGGTGAGCAGGAAGAGATGGAGAGTTGCCCAGGTGAGACCCAGCGATTATTGTTTAAGGGGTCAGTAAATGTAAGCCCCTGAAAGGGAGTAGAGGCTGTTGAGGGGGGAGCATGGGGAGACGCATTGTTAATACCCACTGCTCCCCTGCAGCCAACATCGGCACTGTCATTAAGAGCAGAAGGAGAGTCCCCAGCCAGGTTCCCTTTTGCTGGTCTGCATGCGCAGATTCGGCCCCTACCGGTTGCGCCAGAGGCGAATGGAGGGCGATCACCCATAAAGGAAAGACAATTTCCCCAGGAAGGGGACAAACCGAGTACCTGGGATACTGGAGGTTGTGCTAAGAACTGTGAACTGCGGAGCCCAGACCCAGAGGACACTTTGAGCCCACGGTTGCTGAACATAGGAGTTCCAGGTGTAAATCTTACCCAGGGCCACTGGGTAGCTGTGGTCACTGAATCGCAGTGGCTGGAAAAAAATGGGGAAGTGTGTGACGGAACGTGGGCATACCCACGTCACATCGCGTATTTTTTGGCCAGCCTGGTCCTGCGCTTCAGTAGTGATGGCAGAATGCCAGAGATAACTGTATTTTATCCTGTTTAACACCCAGTTGTTATCCGTATCTGAGCTGTATACCCTAATACTACTGTATGCAATGGACATATGTATTTAGGTAATTGTCCCTTTTCTTTATAGGGTTGTGACTCTCTGTGAGTATCTTTCTAGCCCTGATTTGCTCCCTACACAATGCCTATGAAATGTATATGTGTGATTGTATTGTATTGTATTGCACTAATGGAGGTACGTGCTTGGTGTCAGGTGCGTGCCCAGCCAGGTAAACGGTCAAGGACATCTGGCTATGTGCTGTACCAAAAGTGCAGGGCTGACCCCCCCCCCCCCTGTCACAGCCCCCCTTCACAGGAAGCATCACTTAGCTGAGGAGGCTGTGACATCACAAATGATTATACGGGGTTAAATTCAACTCAGGTTATAGCCTTAGGGCGGCCAACCTTCTTATCTCCATAATTAGTGCCCATTGTTCTGGATGGCATTCCAGTAGACTTAGTGACTCCAAAGCCACAGGGGGCCATCTGGTGTCCCTGGACACGTTTAAATATTAGTATTGAAAATCCCTCCAATCAGGGCACCCTGCCGCATCACCAGGTGAGCAAAGCATCGTGGGAGTTTAGGAGGTTTCAAAAGGGCCCGCAGAGAGATTGGAGGGGGATTCTGACTAAGGAAACGCAGGCTGTTGCCAGGAGTCGAGAGATCCTGTCAGCCTGTTTGTGTGGACACCTGGCTTTGCGGAGAGGGTCCAGTCTACACAGTTAAGCGTTAGCTCCATCGGGAGCTGTCCCAGGTGTGTGACTGGTCAGCACACCCTACCTCTGCATGGTAGAGGACCATCAGGCCATGCGGCCGGGATCAGCAAACCAGTATCCGCAAGGAGTCACCAAACGCAAGTATTCCCTGAGGTGGCTAGTGACTGTGTAGGGGCAGGAGTTGTTGCTGTGTGTGGTTCTTTCTGTGATATAATCTTAATCGTAATCATTATTAATGCTACCTGTATATATTGTACAAAGTGTGTTACGGAATTTCCTGTATAATTAGTGTGTATGAAAATAAAGGTACCGTTGTACCTTGCTATTGCGTTCTTACTGTGTGATCTTGGGAACTCGGTAGCGACCTCGGGGCGCAGTGCAGAGCTTTAAACGCTGCCTTCTCAAGGCAGAGATAGCAAAAGGCGAGAATAATGCACACATGAACCCGGGGTCGTCACAAACACGCAGCACCTGACACACACACGCGCGCACACATATACATGCAGCACCTGACACACACACACACATATACACGCAGCACCTGAAACACACACCCACATAGCATTTACGCAGCACCTGGCACACATGCACATATACACAGATGTCGCATTTAACAAACACACACACATGTACACGCGCGGCACCTGACACACACATATATATGCGCGCCACCTGACACACACACACACATACGTGCGCTAACTGACACACACATATATACATGTGGCACCTGACACACATATATACGTGCGGCACCTGACACACACATATATATACGCACGGCACCTGAAGCACACACACATATATGCACAGCACCTGACACACACATATATACGCGCAGCACCTGACAAACACACATAGAAATATAAGCACGGCACCTGACACACACACGTACACGCATGGCACCTCACATGTACACGCAATGCATTTCACACATGCCTCTAGCCTCAGTCACAGACTGCTGCCGTCTACTCCCTCCCTGCATCATCCGCAAAGGCAGCAAAGTTTTTTGACCGAAGTTAAAAGTATAACAATTCTGTTTGGTAAATAAAATTATTTTTGCATTTTGTATTGAACAGTGATGTTACACGAACATTTTCATTAAACATTTAAAAAATCACATGTTTATTCTTACAGTGAAATTTTTACATTTCTGAATTTAAAAAAATAAATTGAAAAAAAGCTATGAAATTTCATAGACAAAAAACCTTACGGTTTCACATGTCCTATTAAGGCTTCTTAGACATGATCAAAATTTCAGAAACCTGTTGTAACTCTTCCAATCAAACGTCAAAAAGCAATGAAATTCCGATCATTAAGGCTGACGCCTTAATGGACGTGTTTCTTGTGCAATACAGATATGGTATGCCATCACAGCCTGTGGGTAAGTGCAGATTCAGCACTCTCACAGAGTGAGATTGCTGTCACTCACACAATGGTGGAGCTGCTAATTCACAGATTTGTGTGCTCATTGGAATACACACATGCAGTCTATGCAACTGAAGGTCTGAGCAGTTTTGTGGTGCTCCCATCCCACACAGTGCCCACAACCATCCCATTCGGTCACCACAACAATCCCACCTTGTTACAACATCCTTCTAACTCCATACATCCATCTCATTTAGTATACACATTTAGCTCCCTCAAACATCTTGGTTAATTGCTAAAACTATAATACCCCATCTACGGTCTATGCATCTACACTTACTTCCCCTATACACCCCCATGCTACTCTGTCTTCCCTAATCCCTACTGCTGTGTTCTCCCATCTGTGCTAGTCTTTACTAACTTATCTGTACCATCTGTCTTTCCGCACCTGTGCCTTGTCTGTACCACAGTTTCCTTCTCTCTGTGCTGCTCAGTGTTTCCCTCTTCAACATCACTCTGCCTCCTACGCCAGTTAAAGCTACGCATACAGGAACATGTAAGAAGCATTAAAAACAAACAAGACTTTCACTCTGTCCCAAAACATTTTAAACTCTTCCACGGCTCAGAAGTCAAGGGCTTTACAGTCAGAACTCTTGAAAATGTCCAATTGGGTCCAAGAGAAGGCGACAGAGAGAAGAAATTGTCTTAGAGAGAGATGTTCTGGATACACAAACTTAAAACCCTAATGCCTACAGGACTAAATGACAATTATGAAATTGCTCCATTTTTATAAATTTTATCCAGATCTTATATGTTTATTTTATATATTCATATAATTTTATATGTATTTTTATGTGCCTGGCTTTTTAGTTGTGATCAATTCTTACTCTGCCTGAATGTTTATACATCCACTAATATTTTTACCTTCACTAACCTATATATGTTATGTATTGTCTCACTAACTAATTATGCTTCCTTTCTACATTATTACATATTTTTATATTTCACTCTATTATAATATTTTTCATCTTGACACATTACATCCATTAATCTATGAAAAACCAAGCTTAGAACTGTGCGAGTACACATATTTCAGGATCAATGCATTTACACAACAATATTGTCTTGTTTAATGTTTACTGAGGTTACTGCATAGCAAATTTTCAGCTTGTTTTAATTAATAGTCTTCATGTGTTATTTTGCACAATAATGAGTATCTATGTTTACAGTATATAATTGAACTTGGGCATCTCTTTACTTAAACAATTACGGTGACTACTGTCAAATTAGCACTGCTATTTTTTGCCCAATCCTATTAGTGTTTCTAACATGTTTCGTTGGTCTCCAAAAACATGACGCTGTTCCTGTGCTGACACACATCCTGAGCTATCCTGTTTCCGGGGAAGTGTCCGGGCGCGGCGAGGTAAGGCGGCACTGTGACCGGCCGAACCGGCGCATGCGCCATGGGTGCTCTGAAGTCGGGAGCAGTGGGGGCGGAAGTGACGTACGGCCCGGCCGTGACTTCCGGCAGTCGCGGCGGGCCAGGGGAAATGATCGCCCACACTGATGGCTACAGAGTAGTGCGGCGCGGGTCACTAGCGCCATGGGATACCTAATGTCTATTCGAATACATTTATCTATTCCCTTTCAATTTATTCCTATACACATATTATTTTAATTCCGTCCGGAAGTGATGTCGCTCCCGGCAGGAAGTGATGTCACGTCCTGTAACATGAAGGTTCTGGTCCAGCCCATTATTAGGACTAATTAACAGGGTATAAATACATGCACAGTGGACACAGTCCACTACACTTCTGAGGAAGTCCAGCTACATGCATCGGACGAAACGCGTTGAGTGAGGTTTATCCTGTGGACTGAGACTACATTTTACAGATAAGCTGATTTTATTATTTCATATGGTACGGGCAACTACATACCTAGGAATTTTGTTTCAATAAATGTGTTTTTAAACGTATTACACTATTGGCACTCCTGCTTTTTATCTTTTATGCATGAGACTGGTCATATGTCAGAACACCACCAAGTTATTTCCTGCCTAGATGATACTGATACCAAGGGAGATAACAGATTCATGACAGAGTGATACACAACTTATCATCAGGTGGTTGGAATTCCACCTAATACGGTACTCCTTCAATACACTAGAGTGTGGCTATTGGTGAAGGGTACCTAAGATTTGACAATATTACACTAGGAGGCGCCTATTTTCATTTGTTTTTTTCAGACATTTGGAGGTACTGTCTGAACAACATACCTATTGGAAAAAAGGTGGCCACCCCTAAAAAGGATAGGGGGAGTGTTTTCAAGAATTTCAACATTTACGATATACTAAAAGGGATTATCCATATACAGAGAAAGGAGTAGCGCCTACTGTCACCCTTCCCAGATAGATATATATATATATATATATATATATATATATATATATTCATTTCTTTATTAATATATATATATATATATCTCTTTTCAATAAACAGCATTTTTAAATTGCAGAGAAAACAGTATTATATACCTTTAGTTCAGCAGAATATGTCCTTTTACAAGCATTGCTGTCTTTCAACCAGTCACATTACTGCCATTATTGAAATGCATAAGAAGTCCATAACTTGAAATTATCAAAAGGGAAAAAGTAAATCCAAAGGCATAGCATGAATTATGTATAGGTTTGCTTTTCAAATACACTGATTATATGGTGAAAACATGGCTACAAAGAATAAAAAGCATGACATTCAATTATGTTGACAGATTTATACAAAGTGGAATGTGAAGGGTCACGTCACTCTTTTTCAGAGGAAACCTTCCATAGATACAGGAATAAAAAACAGAAAAACAAGACACAAATGATTGTATGCAGAATATAAAAACTGTACATATTTGAGCCATTTACAATCATTTAAATATGAAGCTTAATGACAGATCCGAAATCAATGACTGAGCACCTTGCATGCGCGTATCTATCTATCTATAATATATATATATATATATATATATATACATACACATATATATATATGTATATATATATATGCTGTACTGTACGTATGTATACTGTATATATATATATATATATATATATATAGATATTGCAACACAAGTCTTCCTATAATGTGCTCTGCTACAAAAATTCCACCAACGACCGACTCCAGGCTTGTGCAAAAACAGTAGAATCTGCCCCCTGGTAAAAGCTGCCCCCTGTAGTTATGCCAACAGCAGAATCTGCCCCCAGTACAGATGCCCCCCATAGTTATGACCCCAGTACAGCTGCCACCAGTAGAAGCTGCCCCCAAGTAGCGCAGCTTCATACACAAAAAAAAAAGTACACACAATACTCACCAGCCCCACTTCTGCTTCCGGACCGCTGACCTCTGCAATGACGTCTCTCCCATACCACCGTACAGCCGCGCACAGCTGCACACACCGGAAGCTGGAGCTCAGACTGAGCTCCGGCTGCCGCTGAGGAGAAGGTGCCAGCGCCCGGTGGTAAAACAACCTCAGCGGGCACCCAGCATCCCCATGCAGCTTCGGGCTCATGTTCTGGGTTAGGTAAGCCGGAGGAGGCGGAACTGCGTTCTGTCTCCAATTGGAACTGATGGAACGCAGTTCTGCCCCATTCCGGCTCACTTTAACCTCTGCTGGCGATGTTGGCAGCGTGGCGGTACTGGTGGTGTCCTCTGTGGGGAAGGTGGCGGCCGGTATGTTTCACTCTGTTCCCATTGAACTCTGCGGCAAGCGCTAATTGGCTGAGTCCCATGACACTTTGGACTGGCTATCAATTTGGGATCCAGGGCAGGCAAAGAGATCTGAGCTGTGTCTCAGATCACCTTGGATCCCTAATGTTTAGGTGAGAACCATCACTACACATCAGAACAACCTTGCCTGGTTGCCCTATTAATGGAAGAATCCATGCAGAGAACTAAACATAGTAAAGCAGCACTGTGATTCTAATTTGTAAGAAAAGCAATAAAAAGCAAATATCTGTGCACCCAGGCAAAACCATGTTGCACTGCAGGTGAAACAGATGTAAAATGTGCAGAGAGATTTGGGGGTCAATCCAATTAGCTGTGAATGGTGCAAAGTGCCGGTACTGCAGCGTTTTAATCTCGCACTCTACGCAGCCTGAATTCTGCCTGGATTTGCTCAAAATTTAAATTGGACTGACCCCATAGGTGGAGTGTGTTCAAACTGAAATCTAAATTTCAGTGTAAATATAAAGCTGTCTTTAAAAGTCTATGGGAGTGCCACTATAATATGTTTGCATTTATATATATATATATATATATATATATATATATATATATATATATATATAGTATAAATATAGACTGATATAGTCTCTTATACTGTATGTCTCAAAATGACTAAAATTATTTTTTTTTAGGAGAAGAACATATACATGCAAGGAGCAGACGGAAAGAAAAAAACCTTGTAGGAGAGTGGGCATCAAATATAGAAAAAGGAAGGGGGCAGAAAGGAGGAAGGAAGTAGTTGTTTTAAATTTATCAGACTACACCCCCCACTGTCCTTGAATAGTCTGTATTGAATAAAGGGGTTGGGTATGCGTCCGCCGGTCGGGATCCTGGCAGCAAAATGTGGGCAGGGGGCAAGCGCAACAAGCCGCTTGCAGACTCGGTTGCAAGCTGCACTCGCCACAGGTTCTATTCCCACTCTATGGGTGCTATGGACACCCACTAGTAGGCATTGTCCCTGCTAGTCAGCATGGCACCTATCGAGATTCTAAGGGGTTCTCCTGACCTCCGGTCACATAACTACATCTCGAATAAAGGTATGAGCTTTGTACAAACATATAAGCAAAAACCTTTTGATTGTGAAGTAGAACTTTATAAGTTCCACATACAGCTCACACCGAAAGATTTCTTTGCCAGACAGCCAGGTACAGCTACCCATACTACTATTGCTCCATTTAAACAACTGTACTTTTGATCCCCTATCTACCAACTCCTATATTGAGACATTTATGAGGCTTGTAAAGAGAGATATTACCCCACATATCAACAGGGCTAAAATGTACCATTCCAATGAGACCCATGATGAATTGTTGGTGAAACGGTCATTAAAAACCAACAGTGAGATTATAATTTGACCCGCCGACAAGGTCGGAGGAATTGTAATCTTGAGTCACCATGATTACGTTAGCAAGATTATAAGGCAACTATCAGATTTATCATGTTATACAAAATTACTATCTGATGCAACTAACAAGTACTAAAGGGAAATTGACTTCATTATACAGCTAGGGTTCACTAATGGCTGGTTGACATAAATATGGTTCAGTTTCTAACACAAGATTTCCCCAAAATATCTTTAATCTAGGTGTTGCCCAAAATCCATAAATCAGTGTTCTTCTCTCCTGGGAGACCAATAATATCATCTATGGGATCACTGTGTCAGCCTATCTCGCAATATGTGGATTTCTTTTTACAATCTGTAGTACAGAATACCCCGTATTGGTTGCGGGATACAAATGACTTTTTAATTACTTGGTTATCTGCTGGTGACACTTGATGTCACCAGTCTACATACCAATATACTGTAAAGCATGAGGAAGTCATTGAGACAGTTCAAGAGGTTATCAGTGCAAGTCCACACTATAAGGGCCCTCCAATTGAATTCTTATTGCTGCTAATTGAGGTAATTCTACATAAGAATTACTTTCTTTTTGAAATTGTTTTTTCAATTAAAGGGCACCATGATGGGTGTCAAACATGGCCACATCATATGCCAATTTACTGTATGTATGTATGTATGTATGTATCAATATGAAAGAACATGTATTACAGTATGTCAGATTCTATGTATTCAAAATATGTGATTAGATATATGCGATATATAGACAACTTATTTTTTGTGTGGACCAGCACTGTTTGGCAACTAGAGGACTTTATTGACTCACTCAATGCCTTACCCTGCATCTATAAGGTTTACATGTAACTATAGTTTTTACTCAATTCAATTTGTGGACATTTTGGTGGCAAATGTAGACTGTTTAAGAATTTAAAGGACAAAAACACCTTACTCCAAGCATGAAGTTTCAAGCCGTGGCCTTTAAAAAAGGACTCCCCTTCCCACAGCTTATTCGTGCATCGAAAATCACATTTAATCCAGACTAATTGGTTAGAGCCATACATGATACGGACAAAAATTTCCTGGATAGAGAATATGATGCTAAGGAGGTTCATGATGCAAAAAAAAATGGCCTAAGTTTGACAGAAAACAATTGCTGATGTCTAGTAAAAAAACTGAGGATACCGGGATGGCTAGTGTTCACTAATACTTACTCCATCACTTGAGGTGCTTTAAGAACAACCATACTCAAACACTGGCATATCATTGAAACTGATCCTGCCATTGGTGAAGCATGTGGCCATGCTCCACTGTTCTGCTATAAATGCAGTAATAATTTGAAACAAAGAACGGGTTGCATGAACTGCCATTATATTCTTACAGTTAGCAGTATATAACACCCAGCAGCAGGACATGAATACCAACTGAAACATCAAATGAATTTCAAAACAAAATACATTATACAGTATACATGATCGTATGCGACTGTAAATGCCTCTATGTAGGCAAGACAGTGCAATTGCAAAAGGAATGCATAGATATGCACTGGTCCATGATCAAAAAGGCAGTAATATTGATTGAAAATAGCACACCACCAGTCACAAGACACTTTGCATCTCATAGACATACAATGAAAGATTTTTTTTGTTCATGCCATTAATCATATTTTGCTGCTTTGTAGAGGCAGAGATAGACATAACTTTTTATTAAAGCCTGAATTTCAGTGAACAGTGGTGGCCAACCCACGGCTCTCGAGCCGCATGCAGGTTTTTCATCCTCCGCATGCAGCTTGATCCTCTCCCGGCCACTGCTGCCTGACACTTACAGGCTGGCGCACAGACAGGTCTCAAGCGGCGGTGTCTATCTTCAATTTGCCGCCAGCCCATGAGCCAATCAGAGCTCACGGATGGGCAGCTGAGGCTCCTTATTGGCTGCCGGACCGCGAGCCCTGATTGGCTCACAGGCTGGCGCTGAATTGAAAATAGACACTGCTTCCGGAGACCGAGAGGTAGGAGAGGCACACGCACTCCTTTCTCTCATAGCAGCAGCAGCTGAGCAGCACTTTTTTTTGGGGTGGATGAGGCACTTTGTGGGCATGTGTATCAGCACTGGGGGCATATCTGACAGTGTGGGGGCATATCTGGCACTGGGGGCATATCTGGCACTGTGTGGGCATATCTGGGACTGGGAGCATATCTGGCACTGTGGGAACATATCTGGCACAGTGGAGACAAGTGTATCTGCACTGGGGGCATATCTGGCACTGTGTGGGGACGTGTATCTGCACTGGGGACATATCTGGCACTGTGGGGACATGTATCTGGCACTGTGGGAACATATCTGGCACAGTGGAGACATGTGTATCTGCACTGGGGGCATATCTGTCACTGTGGGAATGTGTGTCTGCACTGGGGGCATATCTGGCACTGTAGGGACATGTGTATCTGCGCTGGGGGCATATCTGACACTGTGGGGCATGTGTATCTGCACTGGGGGCATATTTAGCACTGTGGGGGCATGTGTATCTGCACTAAGGGCATATCTTGCACTGTGGGGACATGTGTATCTGCACTGGGGGCATATCTGGCACTGTGGGGGCATGTGTATCTGGCACTGGGGACATATATGTATCTGGCACTGTGGGGACATGTGTATTTGGCACTGTGGGGGCATATATATTTGGCACTGTGGGGCATATGTATTTGGCACTGTGGGGGCATACATGTATTTGGCACTGTGGGGGCATACATGTATTTGGCACTGCGGGGGCATATATGTATTTTGCACTGTGGGGCATATGTGTATCTTGCACTGTGGGGACATATGTATCTGGCACTGGGGGCATATATGTATCTGGCACTGTGGGGGCATGTGCATCTGGCACTGGGGCATATATTTATCTGGCACTGTGGGGGCATATATGTATCTAGTACTGTGGGGGCACCCATTTTTTAGCATTTTATATGTATGTGGCACTGTACAACATGACTAAACGGGGTTATGACACAAGGTCACACTCCTACAAACGTCATACCGAAAGGTGTGCACACAAAAATGGGGCGTTGCTTTGTGACAACTAGGCCACACACCCATTTTTGCACATGATAGTGGCTCTTGCCCTTGCCTATGGATCTTTTCTGGCTCTTTGCCTCTGACTGGTTGGCCACCCCTGATCTACAACTTAAGTTCTATGTCACCAATAGGTCTAACTGAGGAATTTCTGCAGTTGCTAAATATACCTGATGAATCCAGTACATATATGAATTATGTATTAGAGGTATGATGTTTATTATACAGTGGACTTTATTAATGGGAAATTTCTTGATGTCACTTTATGTATTCTTGTCTTTAGGTGGTTTTGCTGTTTCTTTTTTTATGGTTGATGGCCATTTGACATTAGCTGCATATAATCTACACATAGTTGCATAGAACAGGTTTAATTACAAGCAAGTGTGATTTATGTGTGTGCAGCACACTGTTTTCGTATAGTATCTATGGACAACTGATTTTTTTCACTTACAGGAACTAGTTATTGGCACCTGGGAACTTAATTTCTGTCCTGATGATTAGTTCCGACGTTTGATGTTATTATTTTTGTATGAATGCCCTGTATTTTTGTATGTGCTGCCTGACAATGGGTATTAAGGACCCAAAATGTTGCAAACTCTGATGCTGCTACCGTGATTCATTTTTATGAACCCGAAACCACTGGGGGCCATTTCTAGATTTTGTATGGATATATACTAATAATAATAATAATCATTTTATTTATATTGTGCTTTCTCCAACAGGACTCAAGGCGCTTTACAGATATCAAAAACATTGCACATAGGCCCTCATTCCGAGTTGTTCGCTCGGTAAAAATCTTCGCATCGCAGCGATTTTCCGCTTAATGCGCATGCGCAATGTCCGCACTGCGACTGCGCCAAGTAAATTTGCTATGCACTTAGGATTTTTACTCACGGCTTTTTCATCGTTCTGGCGATCGTAATGTGATTGACAGGAAATGGGTGTTACTGGGCGGAAACAGGCCGTTTTATGGGCGTGTGGGAAAAAACGCTACCGTTTCCGGAAAAAACGCAGGAGTGGCCGGAGAAACGGAGCAGTGTCTGGGCGAATGCTGGGTGTGTTTGTGACGTCAAACCAGGAACGACAAGCAGTGAAATGATCGCAGATGCCGAGTAAGTCTGGAGCTACTCAGAAACTGCTACGAGGTGTGTAATCGCAATATTGCGATTACTTCGTTCGCAATTTTAAGATGCTAAGATTCACTCCCAGTAGGCGGCGGCTTAGCGTGAGCAAATCTGCTAAAATTCACTTGCGAGCGAACAACTCGGAATGAGGGCCATAATACAGATGATCTAAGTAATACAGCAATAGATAAGCAACACAGACATAAAAGAAAACCTTAAGCACACAGAAAGCATAATGCATGATTGTTGTAGGCATTTTGGGTAATAACTTCCAAGGGTTTTGTTTTCCACCCTCACAAGGTACCAGGTGCGGCAGCCATCTTGGGCGCACAGTGTAGGATTACCCAGAGTGGAATAGTCTACCGCTAGAAGAGATGACATAAAATGGGGGTGATTTCAGAGTACTATACATAGAAATGACAATTCAGCACTCAGTGGTCTTTCTTGTGGTCCAATGAATGGCAACCCTGATGCCATTGCTTACCGGAAGTTGCGTCTTTCCCGAACATCCAAATTCTGACAGCGGGGAAGCGTAGCGGACCGGCAACGGATGGTGGGACCTCAGGGGCTAGTTAAGGTAATAATACACTGTATGTATATCTGTATGTGCTGCCTGACGACGGGTAATAAAATACCCAAAACGTTGCAAATTCAGATGCTTTTGCCATGATTTATTCTTTTGACCACAAGACCGCTGAGTGCCGAATTGTTGTTACTGTATCATCCTATTGGTTTCTGGCACCATGGAAGATGACTATCATGAATGGGAGCGCCTACCAGTTTGGAACTTATATATTTATATATATATATATATATATATATATATATATATATATATAGTGGAGGGATAAGGGTACCGGCGACTATTGTTGTGTAAATGTGCAAATAGTTATTGTTAAAAGCTTATGATTCATGAGCCAAAAATTAAATAAAATCGAACAAACAGTTTTAATAGTACATATGGATAAAATACATAAAAGGTCATAAAATATCCGAATCAGGTAAAAAGGTAACAAGGTAAAAAACTTAGCTTTAAAATAGGCAAGGGGGTCACTGCAGGGAACCCTAATATATATATATATATATATATACACACACACATTAGCAGAGGTGATGGAGGCACTCGCGGGTCTTGCAGCATAAAACCTTGGTTACAGCAGTCAGGCAACTTCAACCCAGTCAACGTTTCATTTATTAAATACATTTTGTCATATATGTGTGAAAGCCTTCACTCACTCACTCACAGACTCCTCACTAATTCTCTTACTTCCCGATATGGTGGAAAATAGGAAAACTACTTAATTAGAATTTTAATAAACCTCCCCTAAGTGGATGAAAAGGGAGTTGACATAATGATGTAATTACCAAGGCATGGCTTGCTTTGTGTGAATGATAACACCCAACGGACAATCGCATCAATAATTTGGATTGCACATCCAGTGTGTAGAATTTAATAAACTACAAAAATGGTCCTGTTTTTTACCATATTTGCTATGGTTGCTCCTTGGGTAATGCCAAGAACCATGGATCAATAATTACTTACATTAAGATGTCTTACATTTACATCTTTATATATTTACCAAATTTTTAACATTCATTTATATTAGGGGTGTGTGCCGGGCCATTTTATGGTTTTTGTGTTTTGGTTTTTGATCTGGATCTCCTTCGTGTTTTTGATCTGTATTGGTTTTGCCAAAACTGCCCTTGTGGGTTTTGGTTTTGGATCTGGATGTTTGTGGAAAAAACATAAAAACAGCTACAATAACAGAATTTGGGGGTGCTTTTGTTCCTACAGTATTATTAACCTCAATAACATTAATTTTCACTCATTTCCAGTCTATTTTAAACACATCAGAGCTCACAAAATTGTTTTTAACCAGTTTAGGCTACAAGGTTGCACCGAGGTAGCTGGATGACTAAGCTAAGTGACAGCAGTGGGCTGCAAACACGTGGCAGTTAACAATATATTTTTAAATGTTGTAATCATCTGTTAAAATTATTTTAAAATTAAGATCAAGTTCTTATGTTCCTCAAAGATATATTCGACATGCGGAAGGTTCGCTATTCAAGTGTGGAGAGTTTAGTTATGTTAAATTCATTTAAATTTAGTTAATTTATAATTATTATTCATAATATTAATTTGAATAAATTACAATGTTGTGATAAGAATTATGAAAATAGGACAATAAGTTATAACATAAGAATATAAGCTACAGACACAGCACCCTGAATTGGACGGAGCATGCCTGCTTGTATACTGGGAAGTTGCAGCACAAAATATAAAAAAAAAAGTATTTTATTTTGGGTGGACTGACAGAACACCCCTAGATGAATGGAGCAGCTGCAGTTTCTGGATGTATAATGTGATGACACAGCACAAAATATTGATGCAACATATATTAACACAATAATTACACAACACACAATTTAAATCAAAAGATATATATTATTTTTTATATCACACACTACGGTTACAGTGTCACACAAATGATTAAAAATTATGTATTATTTTTTATATCACACACTGCGGTTACAGTGTCACACAAATTAGTCAGAAATATATCATAATTGCACACTACAGGTGACCTTCACTGACAGTGTCGCACAAATGAGTCACAATTATGTAATATTATTTTTTATTTCACAAACCAGTGGCTACAGTGTCACACAAATGAGTCAGAAATATATATTTTTGCACACCGTGGTTTAGATTCCCTGACAGGGTCACACAAATTATTCAAATATGTTTTATTATTTTTTATATAACACACCGGCAGTTACAGTGTTGCACAAATGAGTCAGAAATATATATTATTATTCCCTACATTTTAGCTTCACCAACAGTGTTGCACAAATGAGTCAGAAATATGTATTATTATTTTTTATATCACACACCTTTGGTTACAGTGTTGCACAAATGAGTCATAAATGTATATTTTTACACACTGTGATTTAGCTCCACAGTCAGTGTCACACAAATGAGTCAGAAATATGTATTATTATTTTTTATATCACACACCGACAGTAACAGTGTAGCACAAATGAGTCAGAAATATATATTTTTGCACACTGCGGTTTAGCTTCACCGACAGTGTCACACAAATGAGTCAGAAATCTGTTTTCATATTTTTTATATCACACACTGACGGTTCTATTGGACAAATGAGTCAGAAATATACATTTTTGCACACTGTGGTATAGCTTCACTAACAGTGTTGCACAAATGAGTCAGAAATATGTATTACATTTTATATCATGCATCGGGGTTACAGTTTTGCACAAATGAGTCAGAAATATATATTATTACACACTGTGGTTTAGCTTCACTGACAGCATCACACAATATGTGAATGAGTCAGAAATGGTAGTCAAACACTGCAGTTGACATTCACCAACAGCATTGCACAATACTTGTATGAGTAGGAAATAATATACTGCAGTCTGACCGGCAGTGTCACAGTACTTAATAAAATAAAATAAAAATTGTTAAGTACACTGGGGTACAGCACAACCAAAAATATATATATATTTTATAATATTAATTTTAGGCATTTTGTTTTTACTTTTTATTATTTTAATTTTACACTAGGGCAGAGACCCTGGATGGACAGAAGATCACCCCTGTAAGATAATGCAGACAGAGCACCCTTTTTGAGATAAAGCAGACAGAGAAAGCACCCCTTTTTCAGATACAGCAGACAAAGAGAGCACCCCTTTGAGATACAGCCTACAGAGTGAGCACCCCTTTCAGATACAACAGAGAGAGCACCCCTTTCAGATACAGCAGACAGGGCACCCCTTTCAGATACAGCAGGCAGAGCACCCCTTTCTCAGATACAGCAGCACAAGCTCCTCAAGTTCAAAATTACTATATGTATATACTATATATATATATATATATATATATATATATACACACACACACATGTATATACATAAATACCAGCATGCGGCGGCACTCAGAGACTTGTGACAGCGGGTAAGATGCAAGAATTTTATTTATTCCAATGTGTTAGGTATATATATATATATATATATATATATATATATATACCTATGTATCTATCTATCTATATATATAGATATATAGATATATAGATATATACAATATATACATATATTGCACATCCCAAAGACACATTTATATATGTACTGTATGCCTATATATAAATTCATAGCTATATCTCTATATCTCTATTTTGCACTAAAATCTAACTATATATTAATAACTTGTCAGGCAGCTTATGAAGTTTGTAGAAATCACATGTCAATCAAGTAGATAACGTACCAATACAAAAATTACATATCTTAGAGTTACTGGTCATGTTACTTGCAACCTTTCAGTGTATGTTAAGTAGCAATGGATTTGGAATCTACAAGATAATATTTGTTTGACTAAAGTAAACTTAGACTGGACTGTAAGATTTATTGCCCCTTGAATTTAATTTTGTCATTTACATAAAAAAATAGAAAACTGTGGATTATTGCTTATTGGTGTACTGTCACAGGGACACATGCTCAGGGCTGAATGAGTAGATTTCAGGACTGGCTGCTTCTCCTATGGGCAGTTTTATGTGGCTTCCTCACGAGTTAGTAACCCCAAGCATTTTTTTTGTTAATCCCTGAAGGAAAATTGCAAATCTTGTTTAAAAAGACAGTTTGTGATCAAAGCCTACAATATTATTATTATTATTAGTAGTAGTAGTAGTAGTAGTAGTAGTAGTATTATTATTGTTGTTATTATTAGCAGTATCCTTTATTTATATGGCGCCACATGGGAACCACAGTGCCCAGTTAGAGTACATCAACAAATAAGCAAAACAAAAAAACAGTGATTTACAGTTCAAGACAATATAGGACAAGTACAGGGTATGTAAAAGCTGTGTCAGCAGACAACACTGAAATAAATATCAGGGCAGCAGAAACTGGGGGATTTGGTGCCGTTGAAGGGAGTATTGAAAAGAAGATAGTTTAAGCCAAAGATGGAAAAGTACATGAGGAGGGCCCTGCTCGTAAAAGCTTACATTCTAAAGGGGAGGGGTATACAGACAGGGGTGACTCAGATGGGGTTGAAAGTGAGCGTGGAACAGAGGGCTTAGGATAAGAGACAGCTGGTTTTGGTGAAGAAGTGGGTCTTGAGAGCCTATTTGATGTTTTGTAGAGAGGTGGAGAGTCTGAGAGGGACAGGTACAGAATTCATGCAAAATTTTGGCGGTAGGAGTGGGAAGAGGTAATCAGTAGGCAGGAGAGGCGATGTGCATTAGCTGAGCGAAGAGGACGGGCAGGATTTTGAACGGAGATAAGGTCAGAGAGGTAAGTGGGAGAGGAGAAGATGAGGGCTTTCTAGGCTGAGTGTGGAAAGCTTGAAATGGATTCTGAAGGGGAAGGGGAGCCAGTGAAGCGCGTCCAAAAGAGGGGAGGTGCATGTAGTATGTTTGGTGAGGAAGATGAGCCGGGCAGCAGCATTGAGGATAGAGTAGAGTAAAGAGAGGCATTTGTCAGGGATGCCAGATAGAAGGTTACAGTAGTCCAGTCTGGAGATGACCAGTGACTGGAAAAGGATCTCAGTGTTATCCTGAGTGAGAAAGAGTCTAACCCAGGAAACATTTTTGAGATGAAAATGACAGGTTTTAGAGAGGTGCTGAATGTGTGTTTTGAAGGACAGGGAAGAGTTAAGGATTGGGGCTAGAGGAGATAGTAGTGCCATCAATAGATAATGAAATTGTGGGAGATGAGGTAGTGCGAGAGTATGGGAAGATAAGCTAAGTCTTAGGCATGTTAAGTTTTAGAAAGTGCTGGGACATCCAGGAGGAGATAGCACAGAAACACTTGGATACATGAGTGAGGATAGCAGGGGAGAAAAGGTAGATTTGAGTGTCATCAGCATAGAGATGATATTGCAAGTCAAAATAGGTAATGAGCTCACCTAAAGAGGACATATTGAGAGATTAAAGGAGCAGACCAAGAACAGAACCTTGGGGTCACCTACAGCTAGTGGAAGTGGGGGGAGATGGAGTCATGAGAGGAGACAGAGAAGGAACGATCAGAGATGTAGGAGGATAGCCAGGAGAGTATAGTATCAAGCAGACCAAGGAAGTGAAGGATTTGCAGAAGAAGCAGGTGGTCCACAGTGTCAAAAGCAGCAGAGCGGTAAAGGAGAATTAGCAGAGTAGTGGCCCTTGGATTTAGCAGAAATGAGGTCATTGTAGACTTTCGTTAGGGCAGTTTCAGTGGAGAGGACAGAAGCCAGACTGGAATGGGTCAAGCAGTGAGTGGGAGGAAAGAAAGGAAGTAAGGAGGTTGTAGACAATATGTTCAAGGAGTTTGGATGCAAAAGGGAGAAGAGAAATGTTTTTTTTAAGAATAGTGGAGATGAGTGCATGCTTGAAGGCAGAGTGGACAGTGCCAGATGATAGGAGATATTGAGGAGATGGGAACAGGCAGAAAGAGATAGGTAACAGAGGAGGCAGGAGGGGAAAGGGTCAAGTGGGAACGTGTATCACAATATACATATACATATAAAATATACATCACAATATTATATGTCACTACTGTCTTTGTAAAATGAGTTCTACTAAGCAATAACAGACATCCACGTGAGTGAAGCTACAGGCAAACACTAGTATGTAATAAATGAATGCAAAGTACTGTATATGCTATTTTTAGTAAAGATTGTCAATATCTTTGACTTAAAAAATATGCAGAAATGTTGTATCTGTGTTGAGCCCAACAATTATTCAAAATAATTTTTGGGGCACTATTATATGGCAGAATGTATTAGAAAACATCTCAGCACTTCTTTCATGCAGTACACATTCTATGTCCATAACTGATCAAAATGACAATACCAAAATTTGTATGGTTTAGGTAAAAAATGTATTGAATTTTATTACTTAGAAATAGAAAATTAGATAATGCCCAGTATTTGTATTTCGCAGTATATATTTTTAATTGCTGATATGACTACCTGTAAATATTGTTACATTTCCAACTGAAAATATATTCTATTGGAAAAGGTTTCAAATCCTAATCTCATGGTCATTGCACACCTACGGTATTATTAACCTCAATAACATTCATTTCCACTCATTTTCAGTCTATTCTGAACATCTCACACCTCACAATATTGTTTTTAGGCATAAAAGTTGCACTGAGGTTGCTGTATGGCTAAGCTAAGCGACAAAAGTGTACGGCAAAAACACCTGGTCCATCTATGAGTAGCGCTGCAGTGACAGACAGGATGGCACTTAAAAAAACTTGAACAAAACAGCACATGATGCAAAGAAAAAAAGAGGTGCACTGAGGTTGCTGTATGACTAAGCTAAGTGACACAAATGTGTGGCAAAAACACCTGGCCCATCTAGGAGTGGCACTGCAGTGGCAGATAGGATGGCACTTAAAAAACTAGGCCCCAAACATCACATGATGCAAACAAAAAAAGAGGTGCACCGAGGTTGTTGTATGACTAAGCTAAGCAACACAATTGTATGGCGAAAACACCTGGCCCATCTAGGAGTGGCACTGCAGTGGCAGAAAGGGTGGCACTTAAAAAAAAATAACAACCCCAAACAGCACATAATGCAAAGAAGTAAAAGAGGTGCAATGAGGTAGCTGTATGACCAAGCTAAGCGACACAAGTGTGTGGCACAAACACCTGGCCCATATAGGTGTAGCACTGCAGTGACAGACAGGATGGCACTTTTAAAAACTAGTCCCCAAACACCACATGATTCAAAGAAAAAAAAGAGGTACATCGATTTTGCTGTATGACTAAACTTAGCGACAAACTTGGCCCATCTAGGAGCGGCACACAGTGGCCGAATGTCAAAAGTGGCCTGCAATTTTGCAGGCCACTGACTGCATCTCCTGCATGCTCCTGTCATTTCTCAAAAAATTCTGCAACCCCAATTAATTGTATGTGCAAAACATGGGACGTGCTGGAATTTGCCCAGATGTAATGCACGCACAATATTGGTGGCATTGTCCGATATCACAAATGCCCAGGAGAGTCTAATTGGGGTAAGCCCTTGTGTGATGACATCCCTCAGTTTCCATAACAGGTTGTCAGTGGTGTGCCTCTTACGGAAACCGGTGATACACAGTGTAGCCTGCCTAGGAATGTACTGGTGTTTGTGAGATGCTGCTACTGGTGCCGTGCTGTTGTTGCTGAGGAAGGCAATACATCTACCCAGTGGGCTGTTACAGTCATGTAGTCCTTAGTTTGCCCTGCTCCACTTGTTCATGTCCGTGGTTAAGTGGACACTGGGTACAACCGCATTTTTCAGGACAATGAGGACACTTTTCTTAATGTCCCCCTACAGTCTGGGAATCGCTTTGCTAGTGAAGTGGAATCTAGATGGGATTTGGTACCAGAGACACACTACCTCCATCAATTGTCTAAATCCCACTGCACTGATAGTGGATACCAGACGCACGTCTAACACCAACATAGCTGTCAAGGCCTCAGTTATCTGCTTTGCAACAGGATGACTGCTGTCGTATTTCATCTTCCTCACAAAGGACTGTCGGACAGTCAATTGCTTAGTTGAAGTAGTACAAGTGGTCTTCCGACTTCCCCTCAGGGATGGCAATCGACTCCCAGCAGCAACAACAGCAGCAGCGACAACAGCAGCAGTAGGAGGAAATGGCTCTGCATTTTTCCCTATTTTATCCTCCAAACTTTTGTTCTCCATTATTTTTCTAGAGTTATATAACAAAATGCAGAAGAGTGTAACCCTACACCACACAGGGCAAACCCTGTAAAAATTATTTGGATTAAATATTAATAACCCCTTTTATGACAGTACCACTGTACTTATATGGCAGTAACACTAAACATATATACCATTGGACTGGATTTATACGGCAGTATCACTGAACTTATACAGAAGTACCTTTGGACATATACGGCAGTATCACTGGATTTATATGGCAGAACTACTGAACTGGATTTATACGGCAGTATCACTGGACTTAAACGGCAATACTGCTGGACATATACGGCAGTTTCAGTGGATTTATATGGCAGTACCACTGGACATATATGGCAATATCACTAGATTTATATGGAAGTACCACTGGACTGAATTTATACAGCAGTACCACTGGACATATACGGCAGTTTCACTGGACTTGGTTTAAACGGCAGTTCCACTGGATTTATATGGCAGTACCACTGGATTTATACTGCAGTACCACTGGATTTATACAGCAGAATAACTGGAGTTATACAGCAGTACCACTGGACTTATACGGCATTACCACTGGACTTATATGGCAGAACAACTGGATTTATATAGCAGTACCACTGGAATTATATGGCAGTACCACTGGACTGGACTTATATGGCAGTACCACTGGACTTATATGGCAGTACCACTGGACTTTTATGGCAGTATCACTGGACATATATGGCAGTATTACTGTATTTATACGGCAGTACCACTCAACTTATACGGCAGTACCACTGGACTGGATTTATACAGCAGTACCACTGGACATATACGTCAGTATCACTGGACTTATATGGCAATATCGCAGGACTGGATTTATACGACATTACCACTGGACTTATATGGTAGTACCACTGAACTTATACGGCAGTACCACTGGACTGGATTTATACGGCAGTACCAGTGGACATATATACATCAGTATCACTGGACTTATACGGCAATATCACTGGACTGGATTTATACGACAGTACCATTGGACTTATACGGCAGTACCACTGGACTTAAACGGCAGTACCACTGGACTGAATTTATACTGCAGTACCACTGGATATATACAGCAGTATTACTGGAATTATATGGAAGTACCACTGGACATATATGGCAGTATCACTGGACTTATACGGCAATATCTCTGGACTAGATTTATACAGCAGTACCACTGGACATATACGGCAGTACCACTGGATTAATATGGCAGTACCACTGGACATATACGGCAGTATCACTGGAATTATATGTCAGTACCACTGGACATATACGGCAGTATCTCTGGAATTATACGGCAGTACCACTGGACATATGCGGCAGTATCACTGGAATTATACGGCAGTACCACTGGACGTATACGGCATTATCACTGGAATTATATGGCACTACCACTGGACATATACGGCAGTATCACTGGACTGGATTTATATGACAGTACCCCTTGATTTTTATGGCAGTACCACTGGACATATACGGTAATCACTGTAATTATATGGCAGTACCACTAGACATATATGGCAATCACTGTAATTATATGGCAGTACCACTGGACATATATGGCACTATCACTGTAATTATATCGCAGTACCACTGGACATATATGACGGTATCACTGGATTAATACAACAGTATCCCTGGACATATACGGCAGTATTACTGGACATATACAGCAGTACCACTGGACTGGACTTATACGGCAGTATCACTGGACTTATACGGCAGTATAACTGGACATATACGACAGTATCACTGGACATATACGGCAGTATCACTGGACTTATACGGCAGTACCACAGGACTTATACAGCAGCACATGGACTCCACCACTGCACTCATGCAGGACAACACAGCACCACTGCAATGACTAGACTTATACAGCATAACTGGACATATGCAGCAGAGGACACCACCACTGTGACTGGACTGATGCAGCACAAGACACCACCACTGTACTGATGCAGCACAACACAGCCCCACTGGACTGGACTTATACAGCAGCACTGGACATATGGCAGCAGAGGAAACCACCACTGTGACTGGACTGATGCAGCACAAGACACTACCACTGTACTGATGCAGGACAACACAGCACCACTGCACTGGACTTATACAGCTACACTGGACATATGGCAGCAGAAGACACCACTACTGTGACTGGACTAATGCAGCATAATACACTACACTGGACTGAGCAGCACAAGACAGCACTGGAATCGCCACCCTAATTTCCCAAACAGACACTGAGGGCAGAGACATGTCCTCTTGCTACACTCTCCAATTTCGGAGTGAAAATGGCGGTGATGCGCGGCTCCTTATATGGAATCCAAACCCCACAAGAATCCGACAGCGGGATGATGACGTTTTGCCTCGTTCTGCTTTCTGAGTCTAGTGGGAAGTCCTGAGCCGGACTCGGGACGTGAAGTTCGGTAGGGTTTGGTTCTCAGAGAACCGAACCCGC
The DNA here is from genome assembly GCF_028390025.1 of Pseudophryne corroboree. Classification (NCBI taxonomy): domain Eukaryota; kingdom Metazoa; phylum Chordata; class Amphibia; order Anura; family Myobatrachidae; genus Pseudophryne; species Pseudophryne corroboree. The sequence continues at coordinate 594,566,773 of NC_086448.1, forward strand.
TCATCCCTAGCTGTAACAGATGTCATAGTATAGCCAGTCTATCCTTGCAGCACCATATTTTTCTTTGATGGCCATGGACTTTAGTGAACATCTTGTGCAGCGATTTTAGTTTATTATCTATGCTGCTGTAATTTTTGAGTGCCTTGGATCTCAGGATCTTTGAGATATTATGGTAGACAGTGACACGTTTTACTATTTCAGTCACTTGTAGCCTGATTTCCTCCACCCCAATGGTTATTGAGAAGCTCTCTGATCTCCTCCTCTGATCAATTAGCCATGCTGTTGCTGCGTTTGCTCTGCAGGGCTCTGGCAGATGACATCATGTCAGAGCACCCCAGTAAACCCAGGTTGTCCCTGTTTCCACTGCAGCATTACCAGGTTGTTTCCGTGTTCAACCTTGGTGGCTATTTGGGAAGGATTGCTTGGTAACTGGACCCAAGTTTTTTTTTTGGGGGGGAGCTGTTTTCACTGAGCCCAGACCTGGGTTGACACATGGCAATAACCTGGGATTTAGCGGTACTGGAAAAGGGTTATTATACAAATGGATAAATAAAATTCTGTTTTCTCAAATGTAAAATCACCTTATTTATTACTGTTGATTTCAAAATGTATAGTGGCACTTTATTGTGGATTTTTAGCTGTTTACAGTAGTGGTTTGTTTATTTATTTATATCCTTCCCATACAGAGATATAAAATAAATGATCTATTCAGAAATATTTTTTGACATTCCTTTTGCTAATGTTTGTATTTTGTAGCTAAATTGCTTGTAATAGTGTAACAGTGTTGTTCGTGTAATACAGAACAAAACGACATGATCACATTTCCTTAATTTTATTAAATGGCGCCAAAAAAGCCCAAACTTTACTTAATAATATACTCAGTACCATTGCAAGAGATTATATATTGATTTAAAAAAAAAAACCCTGATTCATCATTCTAAGTAGAACCACACAGAAGGCGGAATAATATATTTGATACATGTACAGTAGGTATGCAGAATGTATCTTTTATAACAACATACTTTAAACATAGTACTCTAATTTGTAAAGAATTGGCAGGGAATAAGTTTGTCTCTTGATGTTTGAAACTCTGCCAACCACTTAAAAAAAGTCTCACAAAACTTTTGCTGCTACTTACGACAATTTGCATAGAAAAAGGCAGAAGATACCACTAAGCCATTACCCAAACCAACAGATTGCCTTCTTAACAACTGAAGGAAAAATAATCTCTGAAGTTAATTATATTGCTAAACAATGTAATCACTTGTTTGCATCTGTTGGTACTTAGATTGCTCACAAGTTTAGCAGGACTTTTTTCACATATTGATGAACCGAATCACCGCATTTTGTGCCTTAAAAAAAGAATCAGTATGGAGTTTACTACAGTTTTGTGCCAACTACTGCAAACAAAGCAAGACAGTTGTGAAGAATATGAGAAAAGTTAGTTTAATGCAACCAATTTAAAGGATATGTAAAGAACGCTTATGAAATCAATACCCTGATATATTAGAAGTAAGTTTGTTAAGTCACAGAAAGGACAATTACATAGTACATCCACTTTCACACCTGTACATACAGTAGAAAGAAGTCAATGGTGAGTGAAGAGTGCTTGTATCAGCCTTCATTTCTAATTATAATGGTGATGCTTCTCAGCTGTGAACTCTTTTGCAAGGCGTTACATGTAATGTGCACTTTACTATCTCACCTTTTCTTGACTGAAAGGCAAGATCTGTTTATTCAGAAAATAATTTCTTTTTCTGCTATTCTCTCCATGGCAAGTATTGCCATAACAGCAAGAAATAGCTTGTGTTCTTTCAGCACCATTTCAGTGTTGATAACAAGCGTACAGCTCTTTCTTGCAGTCACACTGTCATTTCATGTTTGGCATAAACATTTGCTCATTTTGCAGCAGAACTACTCTTTTAGTAAGTTCTGTAATGCAAATTATATAATTTTCAACACATATAACTTTGTTGGATCTTTTTGTTTTGTTTTAGAAAGATTCCATTAAGTACAGTATTAGCACCAAAGTTGCTCACTGGCACCTGCAATGCCATCTGTAACATAACAGCATTTACCTGCCTGCAGTAAATGTGTTTTGAGAGGTATTTTATATCATACTTGCCTACCTGACCCTCTCCATGAGGGGGAAAATGCTCTGTTCCTGGACTTTCCTGTTAATGTATGATTGTCATCACCTGTGGTGAGCTGGGTAATTGATAAGAAAGGTGTTTCACCACAGGTGATGGCAATCATACATTACCAGGAAAGTCCAGGAACAGAGCATTTTCTCCCTCATGGAGAGGGTCAGGTAGGCAAGTATGTTTTATATCCATAATACCTTCCTCCCAACATGACCCTCTCCAGGAGGGACACAATGCTTTGCTTCTGGACTTTCTCTTTCTCTATGATTGTCGGCACCTGTGTTGAACAGGTAAATGGATAAGAAAGTGGTTTCACCACAGGTGCTGGCAATCAAACATTATTAGGGAAGTCCAGGAGCAGAGCATTCTGTCCCTGCTGGAGAGGGTCATGTTGGGAGGTATGCTTTAGCTGTCTGCTACAAGAAGAAACTGTGCAACAGTTATAGTATTTCAGTGTCTGTTGTGATGTTGTTTAAGCCGATAATGGACTATATATTGTATAACTGCTCTACATTTATTAATAGAATTCAGGAGTGATGCCTATTAACCACTTTACTGAAATTTTTCCCCTATAAAACTGCTCAGAAATATGTTTTTTTTTAAATTACTTATTAGAGTTTAATTTTTTTTATAATATTTTAAAATATGAAAAGAAAGAAATATATTGGGGTGTTGTGTACCCCCCCACATCAACAGGCCATATTCTAAAATAACTTATCAGTCCCCATTAGTAATAGACCCCCACTGGTCTCAAATACCACAACCCCTTAGTAGGAAAAAAACACAGAACATGTTTTATAACTACCCCACCCCAAACACACACCATTAAAATACCATCTCCCCCCCCCCTCCCACCCAATACCCCATGACTGGGGATTTTTATTAATTAATATCTTATCACCAACTCCCTTTCCAGTATAATTTAAAAGCTTTTATTCTTCTCCCCCCTTCCCCACCCCCATTGGTTGTATTTGAGCCTCTTGTAATTTCACTGTAAATTCCAAAGCATTGTCAGCAAAGGTGTCTTTAATAATATATTGTTTCACTTAATACTTACACATGTAGATGACACAGTGCATTAGAGGCTGGAAAAATATGCGTTGAAGTCATGTTTTTTTTATTTTGAACCCATACCTCTTGAAACAGCAACAACTTTAATCTTTGAGACTAGTTTACAACTCTGTATTTTAATTGCGACACATGTTTTAGTTAATATGTAAAGTGTTGCTGCATTGTGAAATGACTCTTATACTAAGTACTATACAGAGTGTCAATTATGTGAGCTTAAGTCACAGTTCTAGGTCAACATGACAAGTACAGTGCAGAAGTGAGAGCCTGTTTATGTGCTTCAATTTAAACACATTAAGTAATTGGGCAATAAGAAAGAACAAACATTTTACTGTGTTTTGGTCTTCAATTTTCATATCATTTTAAGAGCTAAACATATGTAGACCCAATGCATACTGTATATGCCACGTTTTTCTAAGCACAACCTATCTGTTTTACCTATCCACTGGTTTACCTATTTAATGGTTAATTTGTCTTCCAGTGTCCTGTCTATAATTTTGAAATGTCTATGTATATTGTAATTCTCATGAAAATTATTGCTCTATGATATTTTATTGATTGTAAACATGCAAATAAATAAAATGTAATAAACACATTTTTACCTTTTTTTCTGCTCTAGTTAGTAGATTAAAACATACTGTATAATGATGCTAATACCTTTTTTATGCCACTGGTAGCATGGTGTCCAATGAGGTGAGCTGTGCTAGGTTACATGTTCAGGTATTTTTCTGCGACTATGTCACAAGTGCCCCTAAGCTGCAGCATGACTGAAATGTTAACCAAGAAAATATTAATAGAGGCGCTCATATGTCCATGTGTACTGTATCTCAAATATAATAGCCAAGGAGTCCAATTTAATAAATTAAAAATATACTTTATTAAAACCAAGCTCTTGCTTGTTTATTACTACAGGTATATATAATAACCGTTTATGGATATTCTTATATAGATATATAGCAATAATATAATAAAAATTCAACATTCAAAAAAACCAAGTCTGTATGTCAATATAATATTTAGTAACAATATAATGTTCAGAAACAATAAGACTAATGAACCATACCGGGCATCCCCAGAATTTAGATTCAATTGGCTTTGTAAGCTGCTGGTAATGAATACAATTAAACTGGTCGCTAACATTAGGTAGCTTATAGTTACCAAGTTCAGGTGGATATCAGCATGAAGCTGCAGGAGTATAGGCCGTTTGTTCTGATGTTTATGGGGCCATAATAAGCTTGATGTAGATCTCCCCACAGATGTGTACAACTGTATCCTACAGGAAATTAACCCGACAATTCAGCGCTGTTGATATGAACAGTATTCGGACCGTATTTGTTATCAAAGCGTTAAAGCCGCTGAGTATGTTAACGAATGATGGGTCCCAGTACACATGGACATATGAGCACCTCTATTAATATTTTCTTGTTTAGTTTTCTATATTAGGAGCAATACACAACTCCTATATAGGGGTGAACGTATACCAAGTACTGCATCTAGCTTTTTGGACAATATAGTATAGGTCCAAAAAACAACATTGTCTTTTTTAATTATACACAGGTACTGCAAAAAATAGTGTTGGTTTGATGACTGAAATGTTGTGTCCATTTGGGGGCAGGGAATGGGTGGTGATGGCCAGTATTCCAAAAGTGGTGGTTGTTAGCCCTGTTTTCTGACAGTGGGAAGGCCAATGTCTGTGTCTTCCAATTCAGATTTACTGACCTCTGTTACAGAGATGAGACAGCCTTTCTGTGTAGCCTTAGGCTCACATAGATGGCTGATTCTGTGACCGATGGTCACTATAGTTATCCAATGCTACATCTCTGGATACAGCACTTGGATCTGCGAAGCTCACAATGGACACATTATGTCCTCCGATGCCTCCTGTGGCATTAGTATGTTCTTGCATCGCTGCTGCATCCAAAGACACAGCAACAATGCAAACAGCATCCAACTCTGAATCAGGCCCTATGTCTATACCCCCATTGAAGGCAGGCATGCAGTCTACCAAGCATATTATGAAACACTACTAAAGGGTATCTACCTTACTTTGGGAGTGTATTTGACATCCTGTGATAAAAGGCATATATGAATATATACAAGTGATGCACAAACATATCTGTAGATAACTATGATTTATAAATAGAGTATTTGCATCAAGACAGCTCTTACCTTTCCGGGAAAGCACTGCATGCCTGCTTGTGAGTTGAAAATCTGCCTAGTTTATCTTCCCATATCATAAGAGCAAAGTAATGTATGACCATTACCTGCATATACTTTTGATAATACAGGACATGAATGCAAGGAAATTGGTGCTACATCCTAAGGCATTTGGTATTTGTATTTTGTGCAGCAGCAACACAATACATTATATATGGGGCAGTATGGATGGTGTAATGGTTAGCATTACTGCCTCACAGCACTGAGGTCATGGGTTCAATTCCCACCATGGCCCTAACTGTGTGGAGTTTGTATATTCTCCATGTACTTGCGTGGATTTCCTCCGAGTACTCCAGTTTTCTCCCACAATCCAAAAATATACTGGTAGGTTAATTGGCTCCCAACAAAATTAACCCTAGCATGAATATGTGTCACATACATGCGGTAGGGAATATAGATTGTAAGCTCCACTGGGGCAGGGACTGATGTAAATGGTCAAATGTTGTCTGTAAAGCACTGCAGAATATGTGTGCGCTATATAAATAACTGGTAATAATAATATAGTAGCCACGTGCAGCTATTTTTCATAAATAGAGTCCTAAGCACCCACAACCAAATTTGTCGTATGTTTGATAACACTTTTGACTGAATTGTAATGTCTGGCAAAAAATTACCTCAACAAAGAGAGAAGAAAAAAAATGAAGATAAAAACTTTGAAGTCTTTGCAAATTGTATTTTGATTATGTATATTTATAATAGCTTACTGCATGGAAAGCACATCTGGGGTAATAGTCATTATTGACTATATGCATTTAACAGTTTAAAAACTGTTCTCCACTCATTAGAGTTTCTTATTTTATTCTATCATTTCTATATTTGCTTTCCAAATACATGTTATTGTGTCGACATTCAGAATAATGACATTCAGAATGACAATATACTGTATTAGTCAGTTATAATGTCAATTCAAAGTGACTGCCCTAAAGCCACATGCAATAAGGGGCACTACTGTGGCATAAGGTTTATAAGGGGCACTACTGTTTGGTATAATGTGAATTGTGGGCACTACTGTGTGGTGTAACTTGAATAAGGTGTACCACTGGAGGAGATCCACAGCATACATATTCTCCAAGTGTAGTGACTTCTTGCTATGCCTCTAGGACATTCAGAATGATGACATTCAGAATGTCATACTGTAATGTTGGCAGGTTCAGGATGTCAACATATATATTCAGTATGTTGATAATGACAATTGAAAAGGTTGACATGTTTAAAATGTACATTTTATGCATATTTACATTATGAACTCATGAGTTTAGGGTTAGGGGTTATGGTTACAGTTAGATTTATGCCTAACAAGGGTGGAGCAACTGACGGTCACACTCTAGGGACCAGCCACTCTGTAGCATGCTCCACAGGCTACTGCTCAACTGTGAGTCTAAATCATAGCTGAGCAGATAAATTAGCAGCTCTCAGTTTTCTCCTTTCTGCACTGAGTGCACCCCCTTTCTCCACGCTGTTTCATACCTGCATCGTGTAAGGATTAAACTAGCATCAAGATCCCCCTCTTTGCCTCCTCTGAGCTAGGTCCCACTTTCTACCCTGGACCTGATGTCAGCCAATCCAGGATGCATGGTTTGAGCATCAGTCATGCAGAAGGACAGAACATGGCGGCTGTGTCCCTCTCTGCTTATGGGAGGTCTGAGAAGGGTGTGTTGCTGGAACCTGGGTCACAGTGCCATGACGCCACATGGCAATAAGGAGCACTACTGTGGCATAATGTGTATAGAGTCCAATACATGTAGACATAATGTGAATTATGGGCACTACTGTGTCACATAATATGAATAAGGGTAACTACGGGGGAGCTCCATAGTATACACTAGCCCTGAGCACCATGACGCCACACTACACCTCTGCGTTAATGTTAAGCTGGAGTTAAGGTTAAGTGTGGTTAGGGTTAGTCTTTGGTCACTGACAAAATTCATATTGTCAACAATGCCATGACATTGACATCCTGAATGTCAACATTCAGACCATTTCAATATTCTGGTGTCAACTTTCTGAATACCAACAATCTCAATATCAATGTAATGTACCACACTCATCAAGAATACTGCAAAAGTATTAAGAAATTATATTTCAATAATTAAATAGATTATTTTATTAATCTTAAAGCAGCATTTATGATAACATTCAAATATTATTTGATAATCATGTTTTCTCCCCATATTTTCAAGTGTGTTTTTGCTTTTTTTCTGTTTATTCATATCAGTCAATAAATATTCAGTTAATGAAAATAAATAAAAAATAGGAGACTTGTTTGTGCATGAATACAAATAGCTGTGTAAGCATACTGTACATTGTACAATCAGACTAGTATTATGAATACATTCTGCTATTAACTGTTCCTGTGTTTGAAGACCAGGAGAAATGTCTTGTTAGAAGAAACTCATCAGAAATGTACAGAATTGTATAATGAATTGGAAGCATTTCTAAAAATAAAGATTGCTGAGTTTGATAAATGCTTAGAAAATGCTTGACTCTAAGAATGTCATAACCTCATGGTAGTTACGAACAACTTGGTAGAAATGTCCAGTGTTTAGCAGCTCAGGCACTCTTAAAAAAAAATCTAATTGCTACTGGTTGTGCTCTGTGGCATTGCTAAGTTTACAATAGAAAAAATATTCCAAAAAGTAATATAATATTGTACTGTATAGTGTACTTTTGAATAACAATATAGGTGAGGAAAATCAAATAAAAATATTACTTTAAGTATTTGTTGATGCTGTCTGTCAAGCTACTAAACTTATTTTCATATTTTCTGCACATTTCATTTCTACACCTTAATTACCTTGCAGTTTGATTATCAAATCTATGTACCAAATGTATTTTTCAAAAGACCTACCCATATTTTTTTTAACATTGTTAGATTTATCTACTAAATATTCTGCATAATACGGGTCTGTACTCACCAATGACTAATCATAAGGTCTCAAGAAATTTGGTGCATAACATAAATCAAATATTTTAATATTGACCAAATTTGTAAAGTTTGGTAATTTTGTATAGTATGTGAAAACATCTTTGTAGAAAGCAAAAAAAACAGACTTCAATGTTGACAGTCCTGATGGTACATTAAAATATAATGGATTTATTATTCATAGGTTTGGAGAGTTAAAAGTTAAATTGCTGGCTATTTCAATCCCTGATGAGGATTAAGGTAGAACACATGTGGTCTATGGGAAATAGCAGAAACTGAAGGGGGTGGCAAACATAATTCGTAGCCACTCTTCTCCCTGGTCAATGGGTAAAGGGGTAAAACTAGACTTCCGCTTCCGGATCCATGCAGGACGCAGCTTAACTTCGCTGCTCCGTTCTACACCCGACGATCTCGCCTTTAAAAGGCAGTCAAAAGCCTCCAACACCTCTCCCCCTGCTGCACACGTCTGCTGTGAATCCAGATGGAGAAGTTTCTGGCTTCTCCGCCCGCTGCCAAGCTGCTGCAGCCCTGCCAGGAGAAGCGCCGCGCTGAACCCATCATGGCGCCGGACACAGACACAGCGCCCAGTGTCCCTGCACATCAGAAAGCTGCTGCTGCAGCAACAGGGGATGCTGATTCTCCTCAGGTACAGCGCTCCCCTTACTCCTCTGTTACTTACAGGGATATAGTGGATGCAATACAAAACACCATGACCCCATTACTGACACATTCAGTGTCTGAAATTACTCAGCAGCTACAACATCTACAGGGAAGGGTTTCTGATACAGAAAACCATATTGGCACAATATCCCATGATTTATCTGAAGCACAGTGTCATATTTTAAGGCTCCAAAAAGAAAATCACCAGCTTTGGAATAAAGTTGATGATATTGAGAACAGATCTAGAAGCTGCAATATCAGAATAGTTGGAGTCCCAGAGTCAGTAAAAGGTCCTGCTATAACATCCTTTATAACCACCACCCTTCCAAAACTCCTGAAGATAGAAGCTGAATGCAAAGACCTAGTGATCGAAAGGGCCCATAGAGTTGGTCCCCCGCCTAAACCACATGACAAGAGGCCTCGGGTTATTATATTCAAATGCCTAAATTATCTACACAAGCTTGCTATCTGGAAAGCATCCAGACAGATTCAAGATCTGACATGGGAGGGCAAACGTATTCGTCTCTTTCAAGACTTTTCAGTCGAGCTCTCCACGGCGAGAAAAGCCTTTTCTCAGATCTGCTCATCCCTCGTCTCAGAGAAAAGAAGATTTGCTCTCATGTACCCGGCACGCTTACGCATCTTTGTTGGTGACAAGCACTATGACTTTAACTCCCCAGATGATGCTCAAGCCTTTCTGAGAGAAGAGAGTCTCCTGATGCCTGAAGATATCTCAGACCCACCTCCTTCACAAAAATAGACTTTGCTCTTTTACCCATGTTCAGCTTTGTTTTGTTTTTGTTTGTTTTTTAAGCAAGTTCTTATAACAAACCTTCTTTACATTGTTCTACACATCCTCCCAAGGCAGGTTACCCTCACTATTACATAACCACCAGGTCTTCTGAATATCTAGGCTACCTCCACCCCCCCTCCCTCATCCCCCCCTCACACACACTCCCCCCCCTCTCCCCCCTCTTTTATCCTATACTAAATGCCTTCTACTGCTACTAGCTTTACAGAATACACTGTATCACCCGCCCTCCCCTTTTTTTTTACTGATGTCTATCTAATCTCATACTTAAACTACTCAATTGTCATCTATTATAAGTTCAAAGAGGTCTTTTCAATTATTGTTCACGGTGCTAGAACACCTGTCATGTTCCGATATGTTTAATTCTGGTTATTTAAGCACTTTAAAAAGTGCTGTTTGTTTTTTTCTATGTTTTCACATACTGCGGAAGCAATATGCCACATGGCATTCTGAATCTTCATATGTCATGAGGTCCATACCAATGAAAAATGTACTTTCTTTTGTTGCTTTGTTGTCTTGTTTACCCCCCCCCCCTTCTTGTCTTCCCTTTTTGTGTGTCTCCACTACTTCCAGGTCTCCCAGCAAGATTACTAAAGTATATACTGTGCAGCTGAAGTACTCTATCAACGACTTAACATGACTTCTCTAAAGATTGGCTCGATCAATGTGGGAGGCTTCAACTCTCCAGCAAAGCGGCGAAAGGCATTGGTTTATCTAAATAGACAGAAATTAGATATAGTATTCATTCAAGAATCTCACCTCACTGCAAAGGAAACTGTCAAATTACAGATGCTAAATTGGCGACTCCTAGCCTCCTCTCCTTTTACTTCTAAATCTAGGGGAGTTGTTATACTGATTTCTAAAACCCTCCCATTAGAAGTTTTATCCACTGAAATAGATCCAGAGGGTAGGTTTGTCATAGTCTCGGCTAAAATATACTCCACCACCTACACTTTATGTTCCCTATACGCTCCTAATTCCTACCCCAAACCTTTCCTTCACACTTTAATTCAGAAGTTATTACCCTATGCCTCCTCTAATATCATTTTAGGAGGTGATTTTAATTTAATATCTCACCCTTATCTAGACAAATTCCATTATAAGAAATCTCTCCAGCCTTTACCTAAATTAGGTATACCCTGCTATTTATCTATGCTTCAACTGGTTGATGTGTGGAGAGCTCTTTTTATCCTCCGCTCACAATACCCTATCCCGTATAGACTATATCACTTTATCTAATACCCTCTTTACCCATGTCACAGACTCTGGTATTGAGCCAATAATAGTGTCGGATCATGCTCTGGTATGGCTAACATTAAAATCTCAAAATGAAATTTCCACACACAGAACTTGGAGATTCCCAGCACAACTGAGTAATTCTCCTAAATTTAACTCTCACTTAAACAAAGCTTGGGAAGATTACCATGAGCACAACAAACACTTTCTTGCCTCAGATCCGTCGCTTTATTGGATGACTGCGAAAGCAGTTCTTAGAGGATCCATCATGTCATATGAATCTCAGGAAAAGAAACGAAATTCTGAGTCATATATATCTCTTCAACAAACACTTTCCAATGCCTATTCTTCATATAGCTTAAACCCTTCCACCACCAATAAATCCTTATACTTAGCGGCTAAAGTAAAGTTTGATGAATTACTACAATCACTATCAGATAAGTATCAATTCTCATCTAATTTTCGTTTCCATAGATACGGAAATAAGACCAGCAAACTTTTAACTAATATTTTAAATGGTACCAGACCCCCAATGAGAATCCACCCATTACTCCTTCCTGACGGAACACACACTTCCTCGAATAAACAGATAACCCAAATAATGAGAGACTTTTTTGCAGATATCTATGCCTCTAACCAGCCCACCCCTCCCTCTAATCCTTCTGACATGTCTCCTGATACATCTACCTCTATCTCCTCCTCTTCCTTAGATATTTCTCAATCCATGTGGCATGAGTTGCCATACCCCCAAGTTCCTCAAGACCTAATCCCATCACTAATACAGCCAATTACTGTTGAAGAAGTTAGAAAGGCTATCAAGTCCTTAAAGCCAGCTAAAACGCCTGGTCCTGATGGATTCTGCGGGGATTTTTATAAACTATTTATCGAACGTCTCAGCCCAATATTAACGTCATTTTAACTATATTCTATTTAATAGTTCTCTTCCTTTATACTTCAATTCAGCAATAATTAAATTACTACCAAAGCCGGGAAAATACCCCGCTCTCCCAGGATCATATAGACCCATCTCATTATTAAATTGTGATTACAAACTTCTCACTAAAATTCTTGCAACTAGGTTAAATCCACTCCTTCCCGCAATGGTCCATCCGGATCAGACAGGATTCATTAAAGGCAGACATTCAGTCACGAACATTCGCAAGGTTCTGGCTGCAGTCAAGGCTGGAAGGGAGGGAACAGATGCGTCCGGTGGTAAAATCATCCTTTCCATAGACGCTGAGAAGGCTTTTGATCTAGTACATTGGACGCATCTGTTCCTTACATTAGAACGCTTTGGATTTCCTCCCACCTTCATCGCTTTCCTTAAGACAATCTATTCTTTACCATCTTCTCAAATAGCCTGTAATGGGTTCCTTTCTCCTCCATTCCCAATACAGAAAGGAACACGACAGGGTTGCCCCCTTTCACCCCTTCTATTCGCCCTGGCAATCGAACCCCTTGCAATCGCCCTCAGCTCAGCCACACAATTTTCTGGTATACATATTTTCTCCTCAGAGTTAAAAGTTTTATTTGCGGATGACATGATCCTCTTTATCTCTAATCCGATAAAATCCCACCCAGTAATACTGGACATTATTGCCTCTTTCAGTCCCATCTCAGGATATTAAATTAATATATCCAAGTCAGTGATCTTGCCCATCCATTCTTTATCCCCCAAGCTTAGCTCCCATTCTGTCTTGACCCAGTTTCATATTCAACCCTCACAAGTCACATATCTAGGAGTCCAAATTACTAATAACCCATCGACACTTTACTCAGCTAATTTTACCCCTCTTCTCTCTAAAATCTTTTCTCAACTAGAGTCATGGTCTAAACTTCCGTTATCTCTATTTGGTAGAGCAGCAGTCTTAAAAAGCGTTATCTTTCCTAAAATCTACTATTTCTTACAAATGTTGCCGTGTCTTCTTACTAAACATGATATACGCAATCTGGAAAAAGCTATCTCCACCTTCTTATGGAATAGTAAGAGATCGAGATTAGCCTTAAAAAAACTCTATAAATCAAAAACCTCAGGTGGCCTAAATCTCCGAAATTTTTCTTTATATGCTCTCACCACCCATTTCCGTTATATTGCTGATTGGCTCATGGAAACATCCACCCACACAGATAAAACCCTAGAACAACATATCTTCCATCCATTCTCTCCCAGAGCACTTCTCCATACACCAACCAGTCTTATACCTAAACATATGTTACATCATATTTTATTTCGAGATACCTATAATAGCAGGATTAAAATAAATAAAACCCTTAAATCCTCATATACCAGAACTCATTCATTCCTCTCTGGGGTAACCCTAACTTCACACCGTCCCTCTCTAACTCTACTTTTCACCAGTGGTCCGAGAAAGGTCTTAACCTAGCCACAAAACTATTTGACCCAGGAGGATTTGTTCTATCTTTTTCCTCCGTCAAAGACTCCTATGATCTTCCTAACTCCCATTTTTATTTATATTTACAAGCACGACACTTTGCCCAATCTATAAAACCAAATAACTCAATGCTCACTCTAACCCACCCTCTAGACACATTTCTCAACTCCCTCTCCAAACATGCCTTTAAGTCCAAATCACTCTATCTTATTCTTACAACACCCCAAAAAGATAATAATCTCTACGCACTAACCCGTGCCTGGAGTGCTGATATTCCTACAATATCAAGAAATGATCTATTCAACACTCGGACCCCTAAGATAATGAGCATTCTCCAGTCAGTTTATCTACAGGAAGTTCACTTCAAATCATTACACAGAATATATATAGCACCTGCTCAAAGAATACATCTATCAAACTTAGAGTCTGGCATATGCCCTAAATGTTCTATGACTAATGCAAAATTTTTCCACTCCTTCTGGGCCTGTGTAAAAATTTTGAAATTCTGGTGTAAAGTTCTAGCTTTCCTTAACTCATCTATTCAAGTGAAACTAGAGTTGAATCTTCTAGCTTGTTTATGTCTAAATTTCGAGGGTTGGCGCCTTCCTACAAAAGATCACAATCTCTCTCCTTTTCTTATTATCACTTTAACTATGGCAAAGAAACTCATCCTAATTCACTGGATTGAGAAATCCTCTCCATCCATCCAAGAACTGAAACATAAACTCTTACAACTGATCTATTTTGACAAGAGAGCCCTTCTTCTCAATTCAAATAGTCAAGTCAATTAATTTACACAAAAATGGGGAAGATACATCTCCTCTCTTGATGCTGAGACTAGAAAAGGTATTTGGTATAATCTTACTGTTACTCCAGACAATCCACAACTATAGTCTCACCTACTCTCTTGATTGTTGTGCACATATATGCTTGTAAATGCAACATGGCCTTCTACTCCTCTCCCTTCTCCCCTCCCATACCCCCTTCACTGTCTTCGTCTTTTCCCATTTGGTTTTCTTTTCTTTTTTCTGTTTATGACTTTTATTGAATACACCCACCCATGTTACTTCATTAATGTATAACTCAAATAGTTCCGATTACTATGGCATTGTACAAATACCTATATATTTGTTTGAAATGTTTAATTCTTGTATAACTTTATGAATGTTCACTTTGCAACGTCACTATACATCTGTCCACATGGACAATTTTGTTTATAGCTCTCTCTTGATGTATTATATAATGCCTATAAGTGTTGAAATGAATAAAAAACTTTAAACCAAAAAGGGGTAAAATTAAAGTAAGTGTATGCCCTATAGTTTGCTTAAATGAATGTGTGCCCACTTACTAAATTATTAAAAATAATGTATGACCTTTATCTTATAAAATATGTCCCCCCACAGAATACATAATCTGTGTGGACCATTTAAATTATATAATGATAATAATGAATATTTGCAATTAAAAAAAACAACTACTGTAATATTCTGCAGAAAATACTTACCTTCCATCTTGTTGTCTTTGTGACTTTATACAATATATTCCAATGGGGGAAAAATATCTCCAGTGCAAGCAGAGTGGACCCTTTGGTATGGAGAATAAGCTTACCTTTGGCAAGAGCACTTACTTTATAGATTGGCATTCAATCAGGAGCAGATTCTCATTATTTGCAATGTAAAAAAAATGGGATGGCAAATAGCAGCGAGTCTGGTAAGAAAATGGCAGAGGGGTGGGTAACTAGATGCTGGTAAGTCGCAGTGTGTTGCTGTAAACAACTGCACCCATGTACTGTATGCACAATCACTAACACAGGTGGCCATGGTCAGACGGTGAAACCTCACCTCCATAGGACTGGTGAAAGTTTTGATGTTGCATCCACTATAAACTGATGGTGCATCTAAATATGCACCATGATGTAACTCCACCACTGCAAGGTGCAGCAAGTGGGTGCCTCAGTACTAATGATATCGGCCATTGCGTTAGCATAAGATGCAGGCTGTTATAACTCAGAATACATCCCATAGTGTAGGAGGCACATTTTAAACATAACTAAATGGTGTACATACAGTAGAAATGGTTAGGGACAGCAATACATTTGCATTTACCCAAGCATTATTTGTATGTGATTTTATGTGAGACCACTCTGAAGTATTGATGATTTTATACTAAGAACATTTTAGAAGTACTAGAGCTGCCTAGCCTTTTGTTTTGCTTTCGTTATATTTCAGTTTTGTTGAATCACAACTGACAGTTACTATGTAATGATGAGCAGAGATAGATTTGTTCTATAACAATTCTAAAATTACATAATGACAATGACAGTTGACAAATGAAATAATAATTTTCACAGCTAAGAAGAAAAAAACACACAAAATATACATACGTGTAGATGATGATAAAACACACAAAATATACATACGTGTAGATGATAACAATGATGATGATGATAACCAAAACTGCATAATAATAGAAATGTTAAATGAAGTCCAACACCTGAAAGCAAAACAAATTAATATAAAATGCTATTCCACAAGTAGGAAATGTTCACAGTAAATTTGCTTCAGATTGATACATACTTGAATTAACAGCAAAATTCAATCCTTGCTGATATGATGAGGATGCACCTTATCGTGCTACAGTAACTACAGCGCTGTCAATCCATTTTAATTAAAAAAATTGGTCAAATAGCAAAAAAAGCACAATATCAACACAATCTTATTCTGTACTTACATTGATCGAGCCAAATATTCCTGTTTACAATGCACACATATACAGTGGCATAACAATTGTGCATGACTCTGGGACCCACCTCCCCCACATCCAAGTCACTTTTGGCATTGTTGCTAAAATAAGCACTGTGGCAATTGTTGCTGGAGAAGTTGCTCCCCATGTTCCCCTTAGGTGACCTGAGATCGCGTCTGCTGGCAGCTCCTTTGTATATCTCTCCATGATGCTGACATCATGAGACAAATCGAGGAGCAACCCATTGAAGAGGGATTATATGGTTAGTTAAAAACAGTGACTGAATGGGGTCTGCATGGGTTGGAGTGAAGATGCACACTGTATTATAACCAGGGACTCAATTATTGGACTTACTATGAACTGGAGCTGGACACTGAGGACACGTCCTCTCTATACACACTCTGAGACTGGAGTGAAAATGTCCGTGACGCACGGCTCCTTATATGGAATCCAAATCCCGCAAGAATCTGACAGCGGAATGATGACATTTTGCCGCATTTAGGTTTCTGAGTCAGGCGGGAAAACCCAAGCCGGACTCTGATCCAGGCTCGGAAGGCAAAGTTCAGTAGGGTTCGGTTCTTTGCAGCATTTCGGGGTCTATTATTCCCCATTGTCAGACAGCATTCACAGGAATATGGACTAAAAATTCATGTATAACATATAAATAAGATATTTTTTAAGATACAATCATATATTGAAAGTAGGTTTTATAAGTTTCCAAAAAGAGTTAAAAACACTGCATGTACAGAGATATTTACTAAGGATGGTATCAGTATATGTATAGACCCAGTAAACAGTAAATTGTTAGAATATACAGTTAAAATAAACAAACAATAGAGACTTATATACATAATCTTAAGTAAATAAGCTAAAAGGGCACAACATATTCCCTGACCATTAATTAGAGGAAAGGTATAATTTCATATGACTCATTTAACCCATGTGGTCCCATGGTGTTTAGAGTATAGTTCCAATACATCTCCCTTCGTGCCATTTTTTTATCCCGGTCCCATACATATATGCTCAATGGCTTTAAAACACAATGTCGCTGGGTCAGAATTATGATATTCTAACAATTGCCATCATGTCCTGGCAAATCACAATTAACGGTTGCCATCATGTCCTGGCTTCAGGCACTTGACACATTTCTTCTATGCTGGAATAGAAGCCTTGGTGTACCACTGGAACAAATGCTTGGACAACCTTGTGGACTATGTGGAAAAATAATCTGGACGAAGGCCATACTATATATATAGTCCTTGATTTATATTGGGGTTTTTTTCTTGTGCATTCAGGCACTATTATTTTTATTTATCTATGTTCTGATATCTATTTAAACCCCAAAGAGGTTTATTTAATAGCTGCCAGTAAACACAGGATCAATTAAGCCATATCTGTATTTTTAAAGTGTATGGTCAACACTATTTATTTAGTTAATATGGCGTTGCGCTGAGGCTTTTGTATGTTTGTTGTAAACAGATTATTGAAAGTGTGCATCAAAATATATGGGACTGATTCTCAAGTCAAAATGAACACAGCTTTTGTGGATTTCAACATGGTACGCCTGTACTAAAGGAAGAAATTACTTCTGCACATGTGATTAATCAGGTATGCACACGCAGATGGAGATCACTTGATTGATCTGTCTGTCAACATACCACAGTTTCCGTGATATGGGTGTTTCTGAGGCGTAATTTAGTGGAAACCATGCAGTAACACTGAACTGTTCTGTCTCATGGCATTGTCATAGGTATGCAAACAATCTTTCTTGCTCACTGATAACATGCAGACAGAGATAGGAAGTCTGTTTCAGTTGCATCTTTTGAATACAGCTTGGGGCTGGTGTGTGTCCTAATGCTAAGGATGATGACTGTGGCTGTTGATGGTGGGATTCCACACAGGCTTCCTACAAAGGTGTGTTCTCACATAAACATAACTTAGTAAGCAGGCTGCCATGGCCATACAAAAAAAACAAATGCAGATGCAATTGACACAGAATCGGCCCCATAATATACCGATTTCACATTTGCTAAACTATTTAAATTTGGAATAATACAATCCATTAAAGATATTTTTTGAAAGCACATAATATAGAAAAAATGTAAATATTACTACTGTCTCAAAATGCAAAGGGAATTTTAACAATATATTCTCTATCAAACACAACACTGATAGTGTAGCAATAAATTACACATGAATTTAAATGTATGAGTATTTGATATTATTTAAACAGCTTATCAAATCACCATATGAAACATCAGACTTGAACAAAGGTTATAATTGCTATATATTAACTTAACCACATACAGTAAACACATTCAAGAAAAAAAGTCCTCTAAGTCAACCATTGTGTAGTATGAAAGATTTACTGTTTTAAAACAATATATTGAAAATCCTTGCAAAATAAAAACAATGTTTTCAATCATTTGGTAGTATCAACCCTTTTATGCATTTGGAATGTGCAGTCACATAATTCCAGATGTGAGTTTGCAGTGCACGCTGTCACACTGAGGTCCATCCATGATTAAATCTATCCTTCCAAAGTGTTTTGTTGGAAAGGACAGCACCATAGCTCACTCCTAGGCAACTTCTTCAGGAATCAAATCACTAAAATTGTTGCTACATTTATTCCACTATCAGTGCCTTCCAGTTGTGTTTTTTGTTCATTTCAAGATTTTGTCCATGTTTGGATGTAACAGGAGGAGCAGTTGTTCATATGGTTATTAATACTTTATTAAACTTGTTTAGCACATGACGAGGGATGTGTTTTATATATTATTCATATTAGTAGAGTAGATATAGAGCATAAAGGAATATACAGTATGTAGACTTAAAAAAAAATATTACTAATAGTAGCGTAAAGGAAACACGAGTTAGATATGTAATCTAAAATATGTTAGATTATCGAGTCTCCTTAACAACATACCAGATTCACCACTAATATGTAGGTCACCAGTGATCTTAATGGATTTCATATTATAAATGAAGAATTGAGTATCACAAAAACTTTTTCCTTGTATGTTTTATAAATGTTCTCCTTTTCTTTCATAAACAATAATAGGGTGCATTTTATGTTTTTCTACAATAGGTGTAACTAGTATCCATATGCAATTTATGTGTGTGGGGGTGTGTGTGTGTGTGTGTGTGTGTGTGTGTGTGTGTGTGTGTGTGTGTATATATATGTATATATATATTAGCTTCAACCATGCAAATAATGTTTTTCTACTGTATCTCATGAAATTATGGGATTTATATTTAACAAAATAGAAATAGTGATAGATTAATGTCAATGTGGCTATTTATGCAGTCCAAATGTAACATATTAATTTCCTCTGACTATTCTCTGAAATATCACTTTATGCAATTTTTTTAAATACAAAGTACATTCATACAATAATACATTTTTGACATCAGATTTATTTTGCACATATAAAATCTATTATTGAATATCAAAAAATTTTAAGATTTTTTTTTACAAAGTTTGTAATACAACGCTTTCCTTTCCAATATAGAGTTAGTACAGATGTAAGTATTCACTTTGAAATTATTTAGGGGTATTAAAATTAAAAGTTTTAATATAAATAAATATATAATTCAGACTACCTTTCATTATTCATTAGCATACAAATATATGTTATAATAACATCATAAACATCACTTACATACTGTGTCTAGTACATGCACATTATGATATTTTACATTTACAGTACTAAACAGGATGTTTTCATCATATGTTGACTGTTTTTACATATTACTCAAACAAATCTTTAATATGACATGCAAAATATTTAAAATAACTTTTGCCTTTATTTTTATATTAATTTTATTTATACACTATTTTTCTTAGGTGCATGTCTCTGGTTAACCTATGTATTATTCTACTGTACTGAATGTAAATCTTTGATGGTTAGTGGTATTTTAGAAGAGCTTTTATGTTTACATTAGACTTGTTGATCATGGGTATGGATGTCTAAAAATATTTATTTTGGAACATTTCCTGATATTGTACATTTTCATTTCATTAGCTAATACTGCATTTTATTAATTCAAGAGCATTAAAAACACTACAAAACAATAGTTTTATGTTAAATTGTAGTTTATACTATTGTTGAGATGGATTTGTCAGTGACAAATCTGAAGATTAGATACAGGATATATGAACTTTCTATTTTGAATATCCCACCAATATTGTTCAGTGCTCTGTTCTCTAACACAGTTATCCAAATACAGATAAAGAAAGATAGGTTATCTATTTACAGTATGTATTTTATATGTTTATGGTACTTACTTTCCCCACATACAAAGGATCTGTTCCTGTGTATTCCTCCAGTACGAAGAACTGGTTCCACACCCAGCTCCGCTTTGTTCTTGATTTCCCAGATTGAATGTAAGGCTTAGATGTAGACATTGAGAGCTCAGCTTGGCTTATTCCAGAAAGACAAAATAAAATAGCTATAAGCTGAAGATAATGACACATTTCATGTTTGCCCATCTTCATTTTTCTGACTTTAAATAAAAGTGTTAAACAGTTCCCAAATGTCTTAGTAGAAAATCCAATACTGTTCCAGACAGAGTTTTAGTGTCGAAGGTGGAAAGTTACTTGAAAGATATATCCACAGAAAAAGACTTAAATGCCTAAGGGAAAAAAAAGAAAAAGGACAGGAAGCTTTGTCAAAATAGTTATTCAATTTTCTGTATATCTAGCACAAGATAAATATAAAACATCTACTGTAAGTTCTGGTGTAATTTCTCATCATACTGTAGATGTATATAGATGGGCTAGTAATACAAATAGCGAGCCTTGCAAGGTAGAGATAGACAAATACAACATGTTGCAAAATGTAAAATAACATTTCAGCTAACCAATGAAACTCCTTTATGTCAAAAGCTACTCTGCAGTTTCCAGTAGATCATATCATACAGTAGATTAATGTAGTAGTGCAGCTTTTAGAAATGAAAACAAACCAACATGCAGTAGGGGCCATTTCTGAGTCGCATTCTGCTTTTACGACTGCATCTATACACGAATGCTAGTAAAAGCCATTCCCCTGGTGCACAAGTGAGCAAGTACTGAGATGCCCACTTTGAGCATCTTTAGATGAACAAATGTCACTTGGTGCACCATATCATCGAAACTAGCCACTACAGCCGTGCTATCAAATCTTTCACAGCCACTACAGCAACACACCTATGACACACCAATAACATGCCCATGGGATGAACCATATCTGTGTATGAACTTAGCTATCTCCCTGTCACTGTGCAAGAATGACCAATACATTTTCATGGCATTTCTGGGACCGTGTGTTTTTCACGTGTCTCAATTGCAACTGTGACACTGTGTGCACGGACTCTGGATGCATGGGCAGTGAGACTTAGATGTGTGCACAGATTTAAAAAAAAATCATCACTGAACTGCATCAGACATTGGCAGTACAGTATATCCGACACAGGTCCATCATGTGTCAGCAGGAATTTGGCTTACAATGGTTGTAGCAGCATGTTCAACCAGAAAGAAAAACTTACC
Source organism: Pseudophryne corroboree (assembly GCF_028390025.1). Lineage (NCBI taxonomy): Eukaryota > Metazoa > Chordata > Amphibia > Anura > Myobatrachidae > Pseudophryne > Pseudophryne corroboree. The sequence goes on from NC_086448.1 coordinate 594,588,494, forward strand.
TAATTACCATTTTGGAAGCATTAAATTGGGGAATAAATTATAGTAGAAGGGGTCAAGATAAGAATTGCTTTGTAGTAGCTATTTTTTATTGTAAAACCAATTATAGGATTAACTACAAGCATTACTATTGCTTCTCCTACTTCATCACAGTATTTGCAGTTACAGTAAAGCAACAACGTTGTATAATTACAATTTTATTCAACATTAACAGATTAATAACATTGGTAAAATATACAGTATGTGTTGATATGTCTTATTGGTGCAGAGCAATAGGCACCAGTGGAATGTGAAATTACATTTAAGCCAGACACTGCAGTATGTTCAGTTTTAATGTAGATTAAATAGTATTTTTTGCTTGAGATTTATTCATTTAAATGCTATAATTTTATATTACATTATATACATATTCAAGAACAATTACCTATAAAGGATGCTTTAAATGTTTTCTGATAAGTAAGCTAAAGTGCTAGATCTAAATGAAGACAAAAAAGATTTAGACAGAGTTTTCCATTCTAACGTGAAGCACTGATGTTGTGTATTTGCAGTAGAGTATGTGTACTTCATATGTTACTGGATGGCTGACCCAAGAGCCATGGCAAAACAAGGCATTGCAAACAATTCAAATAGATATTTGAGATTTCCTTCACTGCCACTATTAAAAACGTTTTGATCTTGTATTATATCAAGGCAGGAAACATCTCACTCTTTAGAGGTATATATGTATAATGAAGTGCAAAAAGAGATCCAGGGCACTGGAAAACATAATACTGAATTGTCAACTTGACCAATTTCATTGCTGAATGATTTATCTTGGATTAATTAATTAAATGGTTTAAAGTTTTTTTTTTTATTATCCTTTCATTACTTAAGACCAGATCAATACAGCCAGAAGATCAGTGTTAAGCTAATAACCAGACAGCTATCTCTTGGATGACCTGGTTCTATTTGGCCTTTTATATCAAAGCTTCACATTTCAGATAAAACCTTTATTAGCTATTAAAGTGGGCTTCAATGGCACTAAAATTGCCAAACAATTATGTAATTGTTTCATACTGTACGTGCAGAATAACAGGTGTATCAATTAGCAACACATGTGAATTTTTCATGTTAACATTTACTGTAGGCACTAATGGACAAAACTATCCTATTACTTACACCACAGCATCTAAATTCTGTATTTAATAAATCCAGTTATTTAATAATGGAAGCATTATAAGAAGTTACTCTTGGGTGAATGTTTTTTACATATGTGAATACATACTCGTAAAAGAACAAATTCAACTTAGTTTTAAAGCTTCCAATATGACCTTTATAAAATGTTAAAATAATTATATATTACAGTTCTTTTCACTTATTTCCCAAATGCAGAATCCCTATGTGACTCAACTGATCTTCAAAGATGTCAGGTTCAATGGAATAACTGAATTTGCACATGCAGTGTAACAATTTTGTAATTATTTTATTTACTCTTTATGGTTCATATCTGTGGTGTCTTTCTACAGTACAACATTTGGGCTTTGGGCCCAGTAGAAGAGGGAATCCAAATATCTGGCAAGTGACTTTTTATCCTCATGTGTGGACCTGTCTAAGAACTGAGACACTGTGTTCAGCGCTGCAGCCTCACAGTACTGTGGTTGTGGGTTCCTTTGTGAAAATATGCATATGGTTGAAAATCACAAAATTCCAAAGCATTTAACTTACATAAATGAAACATAAAAATTGTATTAGCCTAAGTTAATATAACATGAACTGCATATGAAATACAGTAGTTATTTTATTTTATTACAGGTGGTTCACATTATGCTGTTATTTTAATTGCATTCATTAACTATCCTTCTTTGCTCTTAAGGGGTGTCTTTTTTACTCCATTGTGCAAGTGTATTTATTGTACTTGCTAATTCTTAGGTATCAATCAAATTGCCAGGTCTCCCAGTCCAGAAAGATTCTCATCTGGCTCATTTTTCCAAAAACAATTTACATATTGCTGTATCTGCATGTTTGTTATAGTTTTGGCTATTATTGGATTGTTACTGTACTAGGAATAAATTATATACACAAAACATTGTCAGAAATTACCATATTTTTTTCATTATTTATGCATGCTTGAAGGAGGGATTGAACTTGAAATCTACTAACAAAAAATTCATAGGGGCATACTCAGTTAGCCACAGGATTTACATTGCAGTTTATCATGTTACATTGGGGAAATATATTCAATTAATATGCCTTTTGACGCACAGTAATCACTTGGATAATGTGTGCTAACACATTGAATCCATGTAAAATGAATAATAAATGTATTTACCTGCATGTTAAAATGCAGAAATATTTCTGTCTCTTGTAATTAGCATGCGGGGTTCCCAAAGCAGTGACGTGCAGTGAGGCAGGTGATGCAGAGTGTCTCCTGTCATACTTCAGTATACTCCAGTTTTGACTATAAAAATTTAATTAAAAATACAAAGTAGATATTATAAATATCTTATCATTATTTTAATAATTTTTATTGACAAAACTCTGGAGTACACTGGTCTGTGACATGTGAGGCAGTGCTTACTCTGTCTACCTTGTCGACATATCTTTGATCAAAATGTATCAAATTTCCAGCATTATATACTATATTGCTGCACCTTTGTATAATGCTCACAAGAACTCTTGGGTTTATATATGTGTGTGTAAATCTGGTTTTAATACTAGCCAGTGCCTCCCCAGCCATTTAACTTACCAAACATCACCACCCCATAGCTGATTGAATCGGGCAGTGCTAACAATTAGTGAGTGGGAAAAAACCATGGCTAATTGAATATGATGCATAGAGTAGAGGCAGCAGTAGCCATGACTGAATTTTCATGTGGAATTAATATGAACATTAAATGTAGAAGACTGAGAACGTACAACTTGCATGTCATCTGTTGCGGCTTTACAGTGCACATATTCTTTACATCATCATAATCATCAAGAACACCATAATTACAATCAGTAATGACAACACCAGTGAGTTGATATTAAGTTGAACATACATAAGTGTATATACAGTAAAGCCAATAATGATTCTGTGCTTACTCATAAAACAGCCCTTTTTAAAAAGTTTTTTCATACAAGAAATGTAGAGTTATACTTGCTACATTAGAGAGGATTGTAATTTTTATAGAAAACATGATAGCGAATGAATATTTTGCAAGCAAAACAAATGGTTTAAAATGTGGTAAGTGCTTATTACCTGACATGGGGGTAATTCAGACCTGTTCGCTCACTAGAATTTTTTGCAATGCTGCGATCAGGTCAGAACTGTGCATGCGTATGCACCACAATCCGCAGGCACGTCGCACGGGTACAAAGCAGATAGTTGCTGTACGATGGGTTTTACGAAGAATCCATTCGCATAGCCGATCACAAGGCATTTGTGGGTGGCAACTGACCATTTTCAGTGAGTAGTTGGAAAAACGCAGGCGTGTCCAAGCATTTGCAGGGCAGATGTCTGACTTCAATTATGGTCCTGAACTGGCTGAAGTGATCGCAGCGGCTGAGTAAGTCCTGGGCAACTCAGAAACTGCACAAAGTTTATTTGTACTGATCGGCTGTACATGCGTTCGCACACTTGCACAGCTCAAATACACTCCCCTGTAGGCGGCGACTATCTGATCGCAGCGCTACAAAAAAACTGCTAGCAAGCGATCAGGTCAGAATTAGACCCATAAACCGGTGTATTTTCTTTGTATACTCCTCAACATTGCTATTTTTGCATGCAGCTTCTTTGCCCTAGGTGTACAATTATCAATTTTTTGAACTGCTATCCAGACTGTAAGATCTTTATTTCATGACAACCTTGACTGACCCTTTTTTGAACCCACAATGTACTTCACAATTGCTTTATAATAAATGTAGTTATGACAATGTTTGCAACAGCAACAATCTTCCAATAAGGATGTTGACTGTCCTTGTAAATAATCAACAGATTTTATTTATTTCATGGTGCTTGTTTGGATGTTCATATTGGCCTGGCAGGGAGACAGGGATACTCCTGCTGGGCCCTACTGTTTCAAAGCTCTACCCACTAATACAGATCAGGAGAAATAGACTGTCTACATGGTGGCCCAGATCTACTGCACGACACCTCAGTGACTGATGGGTGACATGTCTGCAGTAGGTGCAGTGAGATATATAGAAAAATCCAGGAAAGGGTAGGAGTGGCTAAAAACAGCTGACCAAAGTATGACCATTTAACATACTGTGCAGCAGGAGACTCTATTCAGAAGAATGAGGCCCTAAGGTAGGTAATTTACTGCAGATGTTCAAGGTAACCCCTTAAATCAAAGATTCTCAAATGTGGTCCTCAAGCCACCCCAACAGTCCAGGTTTTAGGCACAGTATATCCATGGCTCAACACCTATGGTTAACTGAGGTACTAATTAAGTCAGTGGTAGCCAAGCATAGCTAACTTAAAACCTGGACAGATGGGGTGCCTTGAGGTCCGCATTTGAGAACCTCTGCCTTAAACAACAGAAATCATGAGGGGAACTATTTATTATTAATATTGGTGCACTATTTATTTAAATGTTTCAAAAAAATAGGTGACACAATATACTGTATTTACTAGTATAATAATGGGAACATTTTGTTTTTATTATATTTATGGATCAAATAATTATTATTCTACCAAAGGGGCAAATATTATTATTCTAGAATTAAGGGAGCAATGATTAATATGACTTTATTAAAGGGAGCACATAATATTTAATTTTCTTATAAATAGTTGACTATAAAAAGCACATACAGTTTTACTAATATTTTATTAAGGGGCACAGATTTTTTATTATTTTACTAATAGGGACACAGAGCAGTGTTAGTGGTCTAAAGGGGTGATTATTATTATTATTATTATTATTATTATTCCACTAACGGTGGCACATATTTTCTTATGAAACTTAATGTTATTGTTACAAAACTAAAGGGGGTGCATATTGTTATTAGACTAAATCGAGAACACACATTATTCCATGAGCCCCTGCCCTTAGTTTCCACCTGTGGGTCATTGATGCCTTGTCCAACACTGCATTTACTGTATGTAATGTAAATTAATTAGAGTAGTACAATAGGATCCATGGAACTCTGTGGAGCTGGATCACTGGTTTCACTTACAATAAAAAAGTTTTTTTATTGACATTTGGGGGAAGAATTTAGTTTTTTATTTTTGTTTCTCAGATGAGGTTGGAGGATCATGCAATATTTATGCTTATCATGTGCCTGCTGTTTCTCATTTTGTTCTGTCTTCATCATCACCGCTTGATACAACTTCTTCACATGAAGTTTATAGACAATGTCTGTTGTTTTTCATCTCATTTTTGTGATGTTGTCATCAGAATCTGCAGTCAGGTTGCTCTGCATAATGTACAATAGAAAATGTTTAACAAAACTTTTCATATTATTCCATATTTATTGTCACTGATACTTACTGAGAATCTTTTTTAAGTAATATACAGTAGCTAGGTACATGAGGTTGTCTGCCTGCACACATTTGCCCTTTTATCTAGTGTCAAATGTAGGATCCCATTTATGAATAAATAGTAATACCCCAATAAGTAACATTACTTTGGGGTTTTTTTTTCATTTGAAAAGTATAGATTATACTTCCAGTTTCAAACCCAGCTACTTCAATGCAGTAAGTGTGCTTAGCCATCAGTTTTCCTCTAGACTATAGATTACAATATTGTGTTAGCTAGTACGGTCAAGCTCTGTAAAACTTGGTTAGTGTGGCTTTTTTGCAGTTCCTAACTGCTGCAGTTTCCTGTTATTAAAATGCCTGGATACTCTAAAATGCAGACATTGGCTGGGATGTAATAAAGTTCAAGTTTGTCAGGCTTGTGGAATGCAAGCCAAACTTGGATGTTTTTTAAATTGTCAATCATGTACAAGGAATGGTTTAGCCTTGTACATGTTTGCCCGTTTTAAAAAATGTTCGAGTTCAGCCGGCATCTGTTGACTTGTATGTTGATCTGCTCTGCTGGGATGCAGAGTTCTCTCCAGTAGCAAGATCTCATCTGCACACCCAGAAAATGCTGTCGGAATGGCCATGACACACCTGTGTTTGGCAAATCACTCACTATTACCACTCCCAAACACCGTCTACCTGTCACTCACTTCAAAAATAATCCCTTATTGTGACCACAATTGCAGTTCAATTGCTGTGCATGTAGAGTGAAGCTCAGACATATGCGCAGTCAGAAAACATTGACCAATTTGCATACAGTACTTCAGCAACTTAGTAACCACATCTGAATGAGGATCAGGGTGCAGTAGTGCCATGCTCAGACCAGGAGCTTGAAGTCATGAACCTTGACGAAATGTAACAGAATTTAAACTGTAAGTTTCTATAGGACATAAACTGTAAATTACAAATAAAGATGTGTCAACAATCATCTTTGCTATATCCCGCCATGTATGGCATGGTCATGCCTTGTGATTTTTCTTAATTTGCTTCTTTAATATGTTACTTTATACATATTCTATTTAGAGATGAGCGTGTTCGGTTCTCTGAAAACCAAACTCTACCAAACATCACGTCCCGAGCCCAGATCAGAGTACGGCTCAGGTTTTCCCGAAAGACTTGGAAACCAGAATGAGGCAAAACGTCATCATCCTGCTGTCGGATTCTCGCGGATTTTGGTTTCCATATAAAGAGCCATGCGCCGCTGACATTTTCACTCCAATCCTGGAGAGTGTAGTGAGAGGATGTGTCTCCTCAGTGTCTGTGCGGGAAAATGGTGTGGTGCGTGGGGTGGTGACCTGCTCTCATGTGTCATTCCAGTGCTGTCTTGTGGTGCATGTCCAGTGGTGGTGTCTTGTGCTGCATCAGTCCAGTCATAGTGGTGGTGTTCTGTGCTGCCATAAGTCCAGTGCTGCTTTATAAGTCCAGTCCAGTGCTGCTCTCTTGTGCTACATCAGTCCAGTGGTGGTGTCCTGTGCTGCTATAAGTCCAGTGGTGGTGTCCTGTGCTGTCTTAAGTCCAGTGCTGCTGCTGTATAAGTCCAGTACAGTGGTGCTATGTTGTCCTGCATCAGTCCAGTGGTGGTGTCCTGTGCTGACAAAAGTCCAGTGGTGGTGTCCTGTGCTGTCATAAGTCCAGTGCTGCTGCTGTATAAGTCCAGTGCAGTGTAGCTGTGTTGTGCTGCATCAGTCCAGTGGTGGTGTCCTGTGCTGACAAAAGTCCAGTGGTGGTGTCCTGTGCTGTCATAAGTCCAGTGCTGCTGCTGTATAAGTCCAATGCAGTTTAGATGTGTTGTGCTGCATCAGTCCAGTGGTGGTGTCCTGTGCTGTCATAGGTACAATGGTGGTGTCTTGTGCTGCAATAAGTCGAGTGCTGATGCTGTATAAGTTCAGTGCTGTGGTGCTGTGCTGCATCAGTCCAGTGGTGGTGTCCTGTGCTGCCATAAGTCCAGTGGTGGTGTCCTGTGCGGCCATAAGTCCAGTGCAGTGGTGGTGTCCTGTGCTGCCATATGTCCAGTGCTGTTTCTGTATAAGTCCAGGGGTACTGCCATATAAGTCCAGTCCTGTGGGTGCAGCCTTATAAGTTCAGGGGTACTGCCATTTTAGTCCAGTGGTACTGCTGCATAAGTACAGGAGTACTGCCATAAAAGTCTAGTCCAGGGGTACTGCGTATAAGTTCAGGAGTACTGCCATATAAGTCCAGTCCAGTGGTGTAGCCATATAAGTTCAGGGGTACTGCCGTATAAATTCAGAGATACTGCCGTATAGGTCCAGGGTTACTGCCATATAAGTCCAGTCCAGTGGTGCAGCCGTATAAGTTCAGGGGTACTGCCATATAAGTCCACCAATATTGTGCATATATTACATCTGAGCAAATTCGAGCACGTCCTATGTTTTGCACATACAATTAATTTGGTGTTACAGAATTTTTTGAAAAATGACAGGGGCATGCAGAAGATTCTGTCGGTGGCCCGAAAAATTGCTGGCCACTTTTGACATTCATCCACTGCGTGCCACTCCTAGATGGACCAGGTGTTTGTGCTGCACACTTGTGTCGCTTAGCTTAGTCACCCACTGACCTTATTGTACCTCTTTTTCTTTTTTTCATTATTTGTTCTTTGGTGCCTAGTTTTTAAAAGTGCCATCCTGTCTGCCACTGCAGTGCCACTCCTAGATGGGCCAGATGTTTGTGCCGCACAGTTATGTCGCTTAGCTTAGTCATCCAGCTACCATGGTGCAACCTTTTGGCCTAAAAACAATATTGTGAGAAGTGAGGTGTTCAGAATAGACTGGAAATGAGTGGAAATGAATGTTATTGAGGTTAATAATATTGTAGGATCAAAATTACCCCCAAATTCTCTGACTTTATCTGTTTTTGTGTTGTTTTTTTTTAAAAATCATCCAGATCCAAAACCACCCAAAAGGGTGGTTTTGGCAAAACCAATCCATATCCAAAACATGAGCAAGCATCCAGGTCCAAAACCAAAACACAAAACACGAAAAGTTCCCACTGCACATCTGTAATTCTAATATGGCAAATAAAATTTTTAAAATCCATCCACTCGCTACTCGCTGAAAATAGCTTAGCCTTGTTTTGCATGTTGTGCCAAATTGAGCAAAATAGCAAATATGTATGTGGATACATCTGTATTCTATGTAAAGTGTTACATAAAAAATAACTATAGAAATAATAGATAATATAATAAAATCTCAAATTATCCAAAATTTATATTCCAAAGTCACCCTAAAACACCAGATCATCTCTATGTTCCTCTACCAACCCTAAATCATTTATATTCAACCTAAAACACTCAAAGGGATGTCGTTATGTGAAATGCAGTCAGGAGACTGCCGGTCACAATACCAGCACCAGAATCCTGCCCCTTTACAGTCCCAACAGTCGGCATGCCAACTAACAGGAACTCTTCCCACTTGTGTGTCCATGACACCCATGGAGCAAGAATATAACCTGTGGCAAGCTCAGCTCACCACCGAGTCCACAGTGAGGATAGTGCAGCAAGCCTGCAAGGGGCTTAGTTGCGCTTCTCCCCCCCCGCATGGATATTTAAAAGCTGGGATCCCGGCGTCAGTATGGTGACCGGTGGTCTCCTGACCTCTGGTCACGTATACACAACCCCACTCAAACATACTGTATGTTTCATCAAAACAACCACAGTCAGTCCTAGACATAACCTCAGGGAATGAAAAATCATTTTATTTAAAATACATTCTTTTACTAACACCTGAACAAACAATAAATCTGATCTATTAAAACATCAAGCGAGACACTTACCTCCATAGTTTCCAGGGAATTAATATTTTGCTTGCACTCAGACAATTATCCACCTGGCCAGGAAGAAGAAGCAGCAGCAGAAGTTTATCTTCCCCTCAATTCACAGGGGGGAGCTGCTCTACTGAACCCAGTGAATACAGTCAACTAAACATAGTAACTACAGCCACAGTTAGGGGTATAGTCATTATCCCTTTATTTCTACAAAAACAGGTGAAAATTAACATACATGGATATCTCCTGCTTACTGTACCTTTGAGTCCCAATCAGAGTAGGCAAGAGGGGTGAGCATGTACTGTTTATATGGGCCCGGACTGCAGAGGGGGACATTTCTCCAAATCAGCAGTGCTGAAGTCAGAGGTATCACCAGGTGTGGTGACAGCCGGTGGGCACTCTGCACTGCTCCCCCCGCACCTCCGGCGCAGCCGCCATAAAAAGGGATGTGGCCTAACAAAAGGGGGCATGGTCTCACTGAGGTCTCCATATCTTCACTCCGAGGGGTGTGTTCAGCATCTTTTGGTGTGTCTAGTATCCTCAAAGATGATGGCTGCCCCCAAAGACTGGGCTGAGGGCAGTGCTGGCTTTTCATGTGTAACAGGAACCGAGTGCTGCAGGAGAATATCACACTGCAGCACCCAGTTCCTGTCACTGCAGAAGAGCTGTCACTTTGGTGTCACTCCTTTTGAGGGTGACACCCAGGTGTGGACCGCACCCCCACACCTGGCATGTTACGCCACTGACTGGAGTTGACAGTGCCATGAATTAGAGAGCTGTTTTCTGTTGAAGGGTATTCATATTGTTCTCCTTTACAATGCAGCTTAGACCCTCCCCCCATGGACCTCATTGGCCATACATCTGAAGCCAGGGATCATGTGACAGAGTGAGAGGTAGCACAGCAGATTATCAAATAGGGACTCCAGAAAGAGAGGACACACCGGGGGGCCACCACTCCACAGATACCCAGCTCACCCTGCAGCACTTGTGGCACCCCCATGCAGTGTTCACAGCTCCCCCCTGTAGCATGTGATGTCACACATAGTTTTTTGTGCTATTATACTTACCCATATAGACTCTGGGCACTAGGGTCACTAGAAGATGCTAGTGCTGTCCCAGAGTATAGTGCACATGTGCAAAACATGTGCAAAACTGTGGGAAAATTGCAGCTGCACCATTTTCCCAGTGGTTTCTGCAGGGCTGCTGCCACCGACGTGGGACTTTGCAGGTTAAGTATTATAAAACCGGGTGCACCGTGTGCGTCCTGCTGGACACTGCACATACAGTACTGCACCCATGTAGGACTGATGACAATCCCCCTCTGCAATGGCACACAGAGCAAAGAGCCCTATATGCAACCCCCTTGTTATGCCACTGCCCCCAAAGTAATGATGGCAACATTTACACTTTCCAATTTCTCTGCATAATACTTTTACCAACAGCAATATTGACTGTCATGAAAAAATTGACTCCAGTTCCTTTTCTTCATCATTATTGAGAAAATACTTAAAATAACATGTCTATAAACATTATAAATAATCTGGGAGGCCTTATACATCTGCAAAATATTTAAGCATGAATTTGCTATATAACAGCAAATACTCTATCTAGCGCTATTCATTGCAGGTCATTACAGATATTGGAGATGGTTGTCATTTTTTTAATTAGAGATGTGCACAGACCCCTGTGCTTTGGTTTTGTTAAAACCACCCTCATGGGTTTTGGTTCAGATTAAATTTCTGGTTCAGTAATAATCAATAAAAAAAAATATTAATTGATAAAAAGAACAGCTAAAATCATGTAATTTTTACAATACAAAACCCAAATTTTAGATTTAAAGTCTGAATTTCGAACCGTGGGTAGATCCCATCCAGGACTCCATTTGAATCTCCACGGGAGATCTGTATCGCATTTTAGTTAATTTCGGATCCCCAAAATTTGTGTGGATTCTGATTTCTAGAGAATCAAACTGCACATCTCTGATTTTAATTCACAAATAAAATAAAAACTTGACAAGAATTGTGACAATAGTTTGATTATTGTATTAATTTAATCAATTATATTTTCTATTGCACTAATAAATCTACTTTCAATTAAGTACAAACATTAGGGCAACATATATTTTCATGGCTCTGACTATGCAGATACTTTCAAATTACTGCATTTCGTCATATTGAATTGTATATTTTTACATAATCAAATATGCGGTTCATTGGAGAATTGAATGCTCAAGAAGAAAATTCTATTTTTGAATTATGGCTCCAAAATGGTTGCAATGTTGAAGAAATCCACATTCAGCTTGGAACAACACAATACTCCCATGAGTGATTAGATTTATCCATCATAAGGAGCAAACATTTGATTCTACCACAATCAATGTCATATTGCCATGTCCAATCCTACTAAAGTTGACCTGCTTTAAACATTAGATAAAGCAAACATTTGAGCCTTCTATAATCCACACAATACAGCCATGATAATAAATTCACACGTCCATACAAACAAGAGTAATGTTACAAAAAACATACGTTGTAAGAAAGACTTTGCACAACTTTCAGTGTTTGTGCAAAACACACAGTACTTAGTATAGAATATACTAATTCAGTTTGGTATACAATTAATAACAATTATTGTTTCGATAATGTAATGTGTAATCAACTGATGTTATAACGAGCCCTCATTCCTACATTGGGGGGTATTCAATCTGTGCCAAGTTTGTTGACAGTCAGAAAACCGGCACTTATTTGACAGTTGACTATTCAATAGTGGCCGTTTTCGCCAGGTTTTTGATCCATTATCATCATGTCTTTTCGATTTTTTAAAATCAAATCTGCATGGGTGAAAATGGACCAAAAAACTATCGAAAATGCCCGTGAATTTGTCGATCCACATGGTCTTCTCCCGGCTGGATTTTTTGACCAGTCGAAAAACCAGGCAGGGCTTTGAATAGTTGGATGTAAATTCGACCTGCAAACTGGCAAAAAGTGCTGTTATTTTTATCTAGTCAAAAAAAACCTCACAATTTGAATACCCCCATAATGTGAAAAATTTTTTAAGAATTGCAGGCTATTGATTGACTAAGCACTATTTTGTTTCCAAATGCCAATACCCACAATGATGCTCTTATTACTATTTTAATATTGAACTTCATTCTCCTGAATATTGCTATAGCCCACTTTGCCTGCCTCCTTTTTCTGTGTAGCCAATAGTCGCTCTTTAATTACAGTAATTCTGTAAATACTGTAAATAGAAATGTAAATGGAAAAAAGATGAAACTTAAGAAGGCGTTAAAATGATTCACTAGAAATATTTGTGGGTATACTATTAGTGTAATAAAAAGACATTTGAAAACCTGCAGTTAATTATCTAATTGTACGTACAGTACCATGGCTTACTCAACATTTACTGTAAATGTACGTATAGACGTGTAGTACTGTACAGTTCCTGATGTGAGCAACAATATATGTTATGGAAATGTACTGAATTTTATATTATCTGGGTAGTTTTCCTTGTCATTCATCAGTTACTGTACTGCCAAAATACATCTCTGACCGGGATGCAGTTAAATTTCCTGCTGTCTGCAAATTCGGATACTGGTGCAGGAATCCTGTCAGCCGACAATTCCAACATCCAAAATCCCAGCGCTCAGGGGTTATTCCTACTCATGGGTGTCCACAACACCCATAGAGTTGGAATAGAACCTGTGGTGAGCCCACTCTTTGCACCTGCCCTGCTGCCGTCATACTGGTGTCTGGGATGCCGCTGTCAGTTTATTGACGTCCGGCATCCTGGCCTTCTGTAAATCATACCGAACCCCTCTGACCATATCACTGCTTTAAATTGCAGTGTCTTTTCAAACATTCAAAGGACAAATCAAGGAACTAACCTAAGCTTTCATGAACAAAAAAATGGTTATTTCAACAAAAAAAGCCAATCTAGAGCAATTTATTACTGATCATTATTATTCCCTCCAACAAACATTCAGGTACCTACTAATTTAACATTGATTTTAGTAACAAACTTGCTGGTTCATTAACACTCTAGAAAACATTTTGAATAATTTATTTATTTTACTGTTGTAGTTGTCTTATATTGCTCAGCGGAACTAATTTTACAAAGACCAGTTCACTTTAGTTAAACAAATATTATTTTATAGATGAAAAATCCATTGCTACTGTACAGTAATTAACCTAACACTAAATGGTTGCGAGCAACATGACCAGCAACACTATGATATACAGGGTGGTCCATATGTATTGAAACACCCTTATAAAAAGAAAATGAGTAAGGAAATATTATTCCAGTGTCTACATATATGATATAGGAGTGGGAGAAAACTTTTTAGGGTATGTATGGTGGCTATCCTGAAGTCAGCCATCTTGGATACAACTCTAATTTTTTAATTGGGAAGGTAGTCATATGACATATCAAACATATGCAGAATTTCATAAGAAAAACAGTGTTATTCTTCATTTAACAAATCTTTATTTATTCTCAAGTTTAAGTGAGCTTTCATTTGCATTTTTTTGGATTAAAATTTCCATACCCATTTATTTTTATAAGGGTATTTCCAAACTTATGGACCACCTTTTATATCAGCTTGCATTGTGTGTAACCATAGCATGTAGTATTTGTCTTGGCGCACCATCTACTGGATTGACGTGTAAACTAAAACTTCATGAGTCAACATAACCTGCATGATTATTGATTGATACAAAGGGCCTTATTCAGTATAGATCGTATCAGCATTGTGATCACATACTGAACTCTTTATGCCCAGTGCACACGTGCAGGAGATGTACTGCGCGTGCGCACACAGGGGCTAATTCAGACCTGATTGCTGCTGTGCATTTTCACACAGCGGGTGATCAGATCTGAACTGCACATGCACCGCAGTGTGCATGTCCATGCTAGAGATGCTATCGGCATCTCTGCCCAGCGTTTGCCTTTGCCTGATTGACAAGCAGAGACATTCGTTGGGCCAGAGGGGATGGGCTGGTGGCTTGTGGCAGCCGTTTTTGGGGTGCGGTCCGGGCAATGCAGGCATTCCCGAACTATATGGGGGATGGGCCATGGCGGCTGCATGACATCACCCGCAGCCGCTGCGACCGGGTATGCGACAAGTAGCTCCCTGCCAGCTCCTTGTCAGGGAGCTACTTGTCAACTTCAAAAGCATTGCAATGCTTTTGTACTTGTTGGGGGGGAGATAGGGCCTAACATGCGTGGAGGACTAGCCCTGTGTTGCAGGGACGTGCAGTCAGGGGAGGCAGGGGAGGCAGTGCCTCACCTGTCATACTACACAGTTTTTATTATAAAAATAATCTGGAAAATACAAAGTAATTATTTCTAAATTATAAATATAATCATATATAATCTTTGTAGTCTTCAAATCATTTGTATAGTGTAAACTCACAAATGCTGCACTGCTCCAGGAAGACACAGAGAGTCGTGAGGCAACATCCAGCGGAGCCTCCACTGTGATAATAAGAACTGCCTGGTGCAGGGGGGGCGGGGCTCCACAGCAGCCAATAATCCCGCAGAGAAAACGGACCACTAGAGGCAGCTACTACATCTGCCTCAATGATGATCAGGTGACCTGTCCAGGACGTAACCAGGAAGTTCAGACTTCAGACAGCTCACTTCAGAGACAGAGCACTGCTGCTGCGGTGATGCTCCTAAGCCTCCTGTGCCCTGGCTAGGTAAGGTCCTGTAACACATTTTGTGTGCCTCAGTTCTGTGTACTCACAGTTCCCCAAAGTGAGTGAGTATGCTGTGCACTGTTAGCACACAGCTGATCAATCATTCTCTCCTCTGTGACATGAGCCTGCCTGCTGCCCTACACTGGTGCAGAGGTCAAGGCTCATGGGCACTGACAGCCCACCCCTGTGCACAGCATGCAGCAGTCTCTGTGTGATGCTGCTGGCTGAGAGCTCTGCACAGGGGAACCACAGGACTTTGGCTCTGCAATATCATACTCACCCATCTTGTTATTTTGATAAAAATCTGCACATCAGGAGCTGCCCTGACTGTAATCTGGTATATACAGTACTACATGTAGCATACTTTGCACATTTATACTGTAAGTGATTAGTGGCAGTGACCAATCTGAATTGCCCAGGTGGGACCTTTAGCTACAGTATGTGTATTTAATATAGAATGCAGTTATTGTGTGTATAGAACACTTTAAGTTGTTGTTTTGTAGTGTTGCCCTCTGAAACTGGAATAACATTAACTGCAATTTTTGGTATTATTTTTAGTTTTGTGTGTGGTTTTATCACATAATTGCCAACATGTACTGTTTTTTTAATCTACACAGCAGTACTGGAATAAAAAGTACTGTAACTTTACTTTGTATGCTCCCTCTTCCCTCCTCCTCTCTTCAGTGCCGGGTCATTTTGCCGGGACCTGCCTGACTCCCCTTTCACATAGACGTGCAAATTACCGGTTCGAGAATTTCAACCCGGTAATTTGTAGATCAACACGGGTATTTTGTCTGTGTGAAACGGTCAACCCGTGTCGAAATTCCAGTGTCTCCGACCCTGGTAGATTCCAGGGTTGAAGTCTCGGGAATTACTACACGGGTCGACCCTTTCAGACAGAAAAAGGACCCTGGTGTTTCATGAAATTACCGGGTGGAACTGCTTCATCCGGTAATTTCATTTTCTGTCTGGTATTATATTAGCGTAGGTATCACTGCATGCTGGCTGTGAGATGATCAGCTGCTGATGTGCTGTACACTCACTGGGTGTTTCAGGGGTCATTAATATTGCTGTCTAATGATTACTTCTCCAGATTCCAAAGTGTGTGTAGGTTCCTGTATACTCTTCTCTTACAAAGCCTGCAAAAAGGTCACATCTAGTTTTGTGTGTTCATTTAGGTATGCTGCAGTTGTTTTATGTGAAAAAGTTGTATGTGTGTCAGACTGGTAACCGGATAAATACAGTAATGATTTATAGTAAACGTCAGAGGCAGGACAGACTTTACATATTTATTGCTACCCAGACTTTTTAATTCTGTAAATCATCCTGAGGTTTCGGTTCTGACCATACAGCGATACCAGCTTGCAAGTTAAGTGACAGACAAACCCTCCAAAATGTTACATTGACTGTAATACATACACAACATGCTTGGTAAAAGGGATGCAGTGAGGATACCGACTGACGGGATCCCGGCACTGGAAAAACTGACGACGGAATCCCGTCCGCAGCTAGAACACCGGCGTTGACATCCAGACAGGACTCGGGATCCCGGCATCTAAATACCGATGCCCGTAATCCTGATCCTTCTTTCAGCGGGATGCAATCACGTGGGAGGGGGGAAAGGGGGGGTTAGGTTTAGCCGTCAGAAGAGGGTTTAGGGTTAGGGTACAGTACTCCTCTATTGGGCTCATATATGCGTGTGTAAATCTGGCTCTGATACAAGCCAGTGCCTCCCCAGCCATTTACCTCACCGCACGTCACTGCTGTGTTGGGCATCCCACCGCATGTCAGAGTAAATGATGGTAGATGTGCTAAATTTAGCACATCTACGATCAACTCTGAATTACCCCAACAGTGAGATGAGATTGCATCTCACTTATGTGAATGCCTCTTACTGATTGACAGGCAGAGGTGTTCACAGGCCAATCTGGGGCTGAAATGCGGTGTTGCAGGGGCATTGACTTGGTGTTGCAAGGGCATCCTGTCAGAAAGGGGGCAGTATCGTTGCAGATGCTGCAACATGAAAAATGGTAATTGTGTACCTGCCTTCGCAGCCAGGCTGTGGAGGCAGGGGGGCATCCACAATACAGTGAAGCAATCACAATTGAATTGCAATTGCATCACTACTGGGCATTTGCATGCTGGGTGGCCTTAAACTGTGCTGAGCAGCCCCCAGCATGCAATCGCAAGCATTTGCAGTTTTACTAAAATAGTAAAAACTGCAACTGCAGCTGAATAAGGCCCATAGTTGGATTTTCTTGCAAAATAGATCTATATATTTATGTGTTTATATATGCATACATATATAACTCTGTGTTCAGTGTGTGTAATATATATATATATATTGTATATATACATATATATTTATATACATATAGTCATTAACCACTTTCCTGGCATGGTCGCATCAAATGCGACCACACTAGCAAGTGCTTAATCTGACCTGGTCGTGCAGGATATGACCACTCAGATAGAGACTGTTTGGAGTGGTAGGGAAGAGAAACTTCCCTCCGCTGCTGCTCTTAGAGGGACCAAAAGGTCCCCCTGCCTCTCTGCACACTCCCTGCATCACTGCTGATTGGTCAACACAGCTGGACCCCCCACCCAGCATCTGCAGACTATATCAGCTGCAGGGGAAGTGTAAATCAATCCCCCTAGGCCCCCCTGTATACCTGGTGGCTGCTAGGGCTATTAAAATGAAAAGCGCAATGGTTGTGATGTTTCCAATGTTCCAATGGTGATTTTAACTAAAATCAGTTTGTATAAGTTAAATACATGTTCTTCACCTATTTCACTTATAAATAACCTGACAATTTCTGAGAGGAAAAAAACCCGTCAGTTAGGTGGTTAAAGACATGAGGAGGCTGGACATTGCATGCCAAGTGTCAAGCATTCCTTTACTGCTCCACTCCCTGATGTCACATCGAGATCAAACATACCTCAGTTTCTTTCTAGGTTTTTAGTACCCCTTTCATATTGCCCAAATAACCCTGATTATTGCTGTGTCGACCCGGGTTGAGGTGCAGTGTGTAAGTGAATAACCCGTGTCGAGCAACCCACCATTTCAACCCAGGTTTAAAGAGGGTTAAACATGGGTTCGGAACCAGGTTGTTGTGCAGTGTGAAAGCCTCTGACCTGAGATATTTATCCCGGGTCTCAAAAAAAGGTGCTGATTGGCTGTTTATTTGTCTGCTCAGAGCAGTCCCCAGCCCCTCCTTTTATTTCCTTTGAAACTTCATCAATGTGAGCAAGAAAAGTCCATTTAAAATCACATCACAGTGGTCAACATAGGTGAAGCGGGTTCAGTGTGTAAGGCACCAACCCGGGTCGAAACTGCAATGTGAAAGCGCATGAGCCTGCTCAGACCCGGGTCAGACCTGGGTTTAAAAGATGGGTCCATCCTGGGTTTGCGATCTGATGCGGTGCAAGATATACAATCGAGAAAACGGGATCCAATTTCATCCAGTAGTTTTTGCATGATTCAGAAATGAACAGACAGACACAAATTCTAAAATTTTCTTTTCTATCGCCATAAACAGTCCCTAGAAGTATATTTCTCCATACAATTTTTATTTACAGACACAACCATTACAGTTTTATTTTGTATAGATAATCTGTACATAAAGTTCCAAAATAATAGTATTTAAAACAATGTTGTGTTAATTACTCTTTATATATAAATCTGATTCCTAGTCAAGTGCAGTAAATATATTACTGCAGTTTCCCAAACTCTGACATTACAGTCCAGGTTTTAGGATTTCCATGCTTGATGCTAGATAGTTACAATCAAATTGACAGAGGTACTGATTAAGTCAATTATGCTCAAGCATGGCCATCCTTAAAACCTTGACTGTAATGGCAGCATTTGGGAAACTCTATTACTAACATTTCTTTAGCGGATTCAGTATGCCTTATCGGTGGACGGGATGTCAGCTGTCCATATCCTGACAGCAAGTGCAAGGATCTTTTCCCTCTCTACGGGTGTCATGGACACCCACGAGTAGGAATAGTTCTGCTGCACCACGGTTCCGGCTGGTGGCATTTCAAGCTGTCTGGATTCCGGCGTCAGTATCCTAACCGCCAGGATCCTGACAGCAGGCAAATTGACTGCATACCTCTTTAGTACTATTTAATGTGACCCATCAAAAATTCAAAAGAAAACCCCCATTTTTCCAGTTTTCATTGAAATTTAAGCAATTCAAGTCAGATGAAAATCCTGAAATGGTGCAATGGTAAGCCATAAACTGCAGTTAGCAGTGCACAGTTTTTTTGTGTTTTTTCAAAAAATGCATCTAAGTCACAATGCAATGTGGCTAGGACATACCAGGAGACTGTACTAATAAACCTTGACATGTGACACTTGAATATCTATGTGCAACTGAGTCTCTGAATCTGTATACGAAATGCCACAATGTAGCAACAACAGCTTTTTTCCAATACAAGTTTTAATGTGCTCCGTATACAGACTCAGTGACACACAATATACAAGTTTTGCACATCAAATGAATCAGCATAGTCTCCTGGTGCATCCTAGCTGCATCATGTTGCATAAAGGTGCATACACACTTGATGAGATAGTTAAATATATAGCTCAATTTCACCTTCATGAGCGATATTGTTAACTATATTGCCCAGTGTATATGCTCCCAACAATGCACAAACAACTTACGATACACAGCCCAACGTGTTGCTAAAGAGACTCACTGTCGCCTGTGCATGGATCTCAATTTTGGCTACAAAGTTAATGACACTGTGCACATCATTCTGTGTGTACGCTGTGGACGATGAACGGCATACAATTTAAATTATCTGCTTAGCTTGGTGCCTGAACAATGATTGTTCATCATTTGCAAATTGTTCAGTGTGTATGCTCATTATGATTTGCTCAGGGACACTCCTTCAGTCCTTCAGTTCAAGGGAAATCGTTAGCGACATCGTTTTTGGAGGGCATCATCAAGTGTGTATGCACCTTAAGATGCATTTTCAGTAAAAAAAAAGTCCTATTCTTGCAGAGTTGCATGGGACCTGGTGAGTCACTAGTGGCAGGCATCTAACTCTGCGTGGCATATTTAGTTTATATGTATGAGGATACATCTGAAAGTGGCAACTCATAAACTTTAATGTTTACGCCCAAAATTTCAAAGTTCAATGATTTTAATAGTAAAGTACTCAATGATTAGCTATTAAAATAATCCTATTTTAAATTTTGTGCTTAAGTATGGAAGTGACAGATTTTGCAAAATGTTGATCAGTAAATAACTGTGACAACAACTATAAAACTTGGAGGAGGAAGATTGGCAGACTGGGGCTCTTTGGTTGGATACAGAGTCAGCGATTGCACAAAGTGACTTACAGCTTGAAGGAAAAATGGCATCACAGCATTTTGCGGTACAATGCAATACCCTCTGGTTTACACCTAGTTGGTCAGTGGTTTCTCATACAGCAATATATTGACCCAAACATACCTCCAGGCTATGTCAGAAATACCATTTAGAAAATGAACAAAACAGTAGTATTTAAATCATGGAAAGGAAAGGTCAGTACACAGTGGTATAACTAGCAGTGTGTGATCAGGGCACATGCCCTGGGTGCCATGGCAAATCCAGCAGAGGGGGGCACCAAAAGGACAGTGTATCCACTTAAGCATTTTTTCATTATAACCCCAGCCGCTGGAGGATTCCGCCACCAAACAGTCACTGAGCTTTGGCACTCAGCACTAAAATGCAGAACATAGCTGAAGTCTACAACATCAGCTGTACTGTACTGACCACATTCATATTTGGTAATGCCTGGGCACAGATATGTAGATGTGGGCCATTGCTCTGCATTGCTGGGCTCCCTCCTGTTACTGCTCTGGCCATAGGCACAACTGCAGCTGCTGCTGGAAGATGTGCAGAGTGCATTGAGTGCCTCCTGGCTGAAGGGAGTGTGCAGCGTTGGATGGGTAGGCTGCGCTCTCCCTCCCACGTATCTTCCTACTGCAGCTCTGCAGCCTTCTGGACATAAAAGCTGCTGGAGGTGGTGAACTCCTGAGCTGCGGCGGTGTTCTTCCTGGCCGGCTTCAGCCCCAGGGACATGGTGGCCCTGCTGCTGGGGAATAAGCCCCGCTACTTGGAGGCCTGGTTCAGACTGGACAAGCTGAGGGTGAGTGTTGCCGACTTCAGCACTGGAGAGGGCCCCTAAAGCACTGCATGGAGGCCAGTGGCCTCATCACCAGCCCAGGTCTGTCACATGTGTGTGCCTCCTGCATTTATCAAAAATGTGTATGTAATGTATGTATCATGTATGTTGTATGTATCATGTACTACGTGTGATGTAATGTATATATCATGTTTGTTTGTTTGTTTGTGTGTGTATGTGTGTCTCATGTAACATAGAAACATAGAATTTGATGGCAGATAAGAACCACTTGGCCCATCTACTCTACCCCTTTTCTTTATCCTTTAGGTAATCTCAACCCTTTTTGAACCTTCATTCTTTGTGAGGATATTCATATGCCTATCTCAAGCATGTTTAAATTGATCTACAGTCTTAGCCTCTACCACCTCTGATGGGTTGCTATTCCACTTATCCACTACCCTTTTTGTGAAGTAATTTTTCCTTAAATTTCCCCTGAACCCGCCTCCCTCCAGTTTCAGTGTATGTCCTCGAGTTCAAATACTTCTCTTACTTTGAAGAATGTTTTCCTCCTGAACTTTGTTAAAACTAGACATGTTTCGTGTTTTGATTTTGGAACTGGATCCCCGCTCGTGTTTTGGATCTGGATAGATTTTGCCAAAACCACCCTTTTGGGTTTTGGTTTTGGAACTGGGTGATTATTGAAAAAAAAACACCATAAAAATAGCTAAAATCACATAATTTGGGGATAATTTTGATCCTACGGTATTATTAACCTCAATAGCATTCATTTCCACTCATTTCCAGTCTATTCTGAACACCTCACAATATTATTTTTAGGCCTAAAAGAGGTGCACTGAGGTCGCTGTATGACTAAGCTAAGTGACACAAGTGTGCGGCTCAAACACCTGGCCCATCTAGGAGTAGCACTGCAGTGGCAGACAGGATGGCACTTAAAAAAATCTACACCCCAAACATCACATCAAGCAAATATGTAAAAGAGGTGCAATGAGGTACTGTATCTGGATGTCTAAGCTAAGCAATACAAGTGTGCGCAACAAACACCTGGCCCATGTAGGAGTGGCACTGCAGTCCCACTGCACTAATGTCAGATGACGGACGCACGTCTAACACCAAGATAGCTGTCAAGGCCTCAGTTATCTGCTTTGCAACAGAATGACTGCTGTCATATTTCATCTTACTAGCAAAGGACTGTTGGACAATCATTTGCTTAGTTGAAGTAGTACAAGTGGTCTGCCGACTTCCCCTCTGGGATGATGATTGACTCCCAGCAGCAACAACAGCAGCGGCAGCAGTAAGAGGAAGTGGTTCTTGATCTTTCCCTATTTTATCCTCCAAATTTTTGTTCTCCATTATTTTTTGGAGTTATATAACAAAATGCAGCACAGGAGAGCATACCTCTACACCACACAGGGCAAACCCTGTAAAAATTATTTGGATTAAATATTAATAACCCCTTTATTTGGAGTAAATAATATACAGCACAGGACAGCACCAGTGAACTTATATGACAGCACCACTGGACTGGACTTATACGGCAGTACCACTGGACTTATATGGCAGTATCACTGGACTTATACGGCAGCACCACTGGACATATACAGCAGTATCACTGGAGTAATACGGTAGAATAACTGGACTTATACACCAGTACCACTGGACTAAATTTATACGGCACTACCACTGGACTGGATTTATATGGCAGTATCACTGGACTTACAGTATATGGCAGTTCCACTAGACATATACGGCAATATCACTGGACATACGGCAGAATCACTGAACTTATATTGCTGTTTCACTGGATTTATATGGCAGTACCACTGGACTGTATTTATACGGCAGCATCACTGGATTTATATGGCAGTACCACTGGACTGGATTTATACCGCAGTGTCACTGGATTTATATGGCAGTACCACTGAACTGGATTTATACGACAGTACCACTGGACTGGATTTATATGGCAGTATTACAGGACTTATACGGCAGTACCACTGGACATATACAGCAGAATCACTGGATTTATACAGCAGTATCACTGGACTTATACGGCAGTATCACTGGATTAATACGGCAGAATCACTGGACTTATACAGCAGTATCACTGGACATATACGGCAGTATCAGTAGTACAACTGGACTGTATTTATATGGCAGTACCACAGGACATATACGGCAGTACCGCTGGACTGGATTTATATGGTAGTACCACTGGATTTATACGGCAGTACCACTGGATATATACGGCAGAATCACTGCACTTATATAGCAGTATCACTTGACTGTATTTATATGGCAGTATCACTGGACTTATATGGCAGTATAACTGGACATATACGGCAGTATCACTGGACTTATGCGGCAGTACCACTGGACTGATGCAGCACAAGACACCACCACGGGACTGATGCAGCACAAAACAGCACCACTGAACTGGACTTTTACAGCAGCACTGGACATATGGCAGCAGAGGATACCACCACTGTGACTGGACTGATGCAGCACAAGACACCACCACTGGACTGATGCAGCACAACATAGCACTGGAATGACACACATAAGACAGAGCAGGTTTCCACACCACAGACAGACACTGACAGACACTGAGAAGAGAGACACATCCTCTCCCTACACTCTCCAGGACTGGAGTGAAAATATGCATTCCTAAATAAATTGTATCCTGGTGTAGCTATGTCCCAGTCATGATTCTCATTGCACCATGACTCTGCAATTGCCACAATATCCAGGTTATTCCTTGTCATTATCGCAATTATCTCTGGAATCTTGTCTCCTAAGCTCCTAGCATATTCACACATAGCTTTAAAAATTTTGTTTGTGTATCTGTTATTAGAAGCCATGTCCAGACAGAACAAAATAAATGACAAGTTTAAAGTTGAAATTATCTGCTTGGTGACGTTGCTCAGTGTTTTTTTTTACTAATCAGAAATCACACTCTGTCCTTTACACCCCGACTACACCTCACTAAATGTAAAGATGTAGTACACCTGACCACAATGGCCAAATGATCTAAGGAGGTAAACACCAGACAGCATGCAGTAATAAACTATGTTTCACTGAGCAACTTCCCCACACATGCAATGCCAATTACAAGCAAATCATTACATCAAAAAACATACATGAGTTTGCATAAAACAAAACTGTAGTGAGCAGATTGAGGATGTCTTATCATAGTTTAAAAAGACAGATAATATGCATAAGATGTACTTTGCACTGTAGGGATCTATGAGGCTCCCTGTGAGGGGGATTCTTATATCATATGTAATAATGTTCTGCGGGGGGCTGTTATTGTGTATAACATACCTGTGTTACTGTCCCTTATACAGTACACTGTATATTTCACACACACACACACACACACACACACACACACACACACACACACACACACACACACACACGTAACACAGCACCACATACACACAGTAACACCTATACAGACACTAACATACACATGCTGACACCTATTTATACACTGACATACACACAGTGACACCTATATATACACTAACATCAGGGACAGATTAACAATGGGGCAGGTGGAGCTACAGCTCCAGCCCCCCTTTAAAAATAGGCCCATTATTATGGCAGTATGATGATCAAAAGTTACAAGCTGGCCACATGGTCAGTCACAAATCATAGCTATTAAGATTAAATTTCTATGGCCCTTATTCCGAGTTGTTCGCTCGCTAGCTGCTTTTAGCAGCTTTGCACATGCTAAGCCGCCGCCTACTGTTAGTGAATCTTAGCTTTGCAGAATAGCGAATGAAAAATTTGCAGAATTGCAATTAGAATAGCGATCAGAAATTTCTTTGCAGTTTCCGAGTAGCTCGATACTTACTCTGCCACTGCGATCAGTTCAGTCCTTTTCGTTCCTGGTTTGACATCACAAACACACCCAGCATTCGCCCAGACACTCCCCCATTTCTCCAGCCACTCCCGCGTTTTTCCCAGAAACGGCAGCGTTTTTTCACACACACCCATAAAACGGTCAGTTTCCACCCAGAAACACCCACTTCCTGTCAATCACACTACGATCACCAGAACGAAGAAAAATCTTTGCTAAGTCGTGAGTAAAATAACAAACTTCTTTGCAAATTTACTTGGCGCAGCCGCGGTGCGAACATTGCGCATGCGCAGTTTACGGAAAATCGCTGCAATGTGAAGAAAAATAACGAGCGAACAACTCGGAATGAGGGCCTTTGTTTCTTACAAAATTATGCAATTTGTTTATATTTTTACATACAGTATTTAGGAAGACATTGGAGCTGATAGTGTAGGGTATGAACATGCCCACGTGGTTCTGGTCACACCCACACAGCAGTGATCACACCTCCCCCATTTTTCACTATAGGCCATTGAATATTTTCAGCTCCAGGCACATGTGGCCCTTAATCTGGCCCTGACTGACATAAACATGCTGACACCTGTACATACATCGACATACACATGCTGACATCTGTACATACACCGGCATTCACACACTCACACCTGTACATACAGATGTAGCCAGGCTCATCTAGTCTGTAGCTTGCTATATTCACGTGTTCACAACTAGCACGTTCGTATAAGTACGCACTCTAATAGGAATACATTGGTGGAATACTAAGATGCATGCATGCCTAGAAGTGGCACTTGTGCCCATGCAGCCATGCTGCAGACTGGAGGAGCGTGTCTACATCTGTACACTGATATACACACACTGACACCTATATGCACACTGACACCTATACATACACCAACTTACATATGCAAACTGACACCTATACATACGCCATCATACACATGCTGACACCTACAAATGGGTTCTCAGTTATCTTGACTGTTTCTGCACCTAGACGGAGGTTTAGTCATGCCTAGGCGATAGCTTAGGTTGCTGAGTTTAATCACGGACAGGCGCGTTGAGGCGTGACTAGATACTCAGCATGCAATACACATCACCACTGGGTAGCTAATGCTCCACTAATCCAGTACTTTAGATCGAATAGCAGCGGATTTATCTACAAGCTCTGGCAAATGGTCAATGACAACTGTAATGTTAATAGATGGTGACCAATGGTCAGACGGAGAGAGTTAAAAAAAATAGTTTATACAGACACAAATGAACATGTTAAAACACTTATGTATGCAGACACAAGATTGTGTTTGCAGATGCAACTAATGTGTGAAAGGAATAATGTAGCTCACTGACTTTAAAGTATGTACAGTGCACTTAATACCGTGCTTTTGAAATACATGTATGAGCATCCAAGTCCCCTAAGGCACAGGTTCTCAAACTTGGCCCTCAAGACTCCACACAGTGCATGTTTTGCAGGTCTCCTCACAGAATCACAAGTTAAATAATTAGCTCCACCTGTGGACCTTTTAAAATGTGTCAGTAAGTAATTAATACACCTATGCACTTGCTGGGTTACCTACAAAACATGCACTGTGTGGGGTCCTGAGGACAGAGTTTGAGAACCACTGCCCTAAAGCATAAACCAACACCAATGGGAAGGAATCGCTTTTTGGAGTACTTTTACTCATGAACTTGTAAATCTTCCATGAAGCATTGTGGGCTAGCGATAAAGGCTCCCGCCTCCCATGCTGAGAGTCCTGGGTTCGATTTCCAAAGTGCCAACTTTTTTTTTTAAATGTGTTCCTGTGGCATTCACTTTATTTTTTTTCTTTGCTATACATTCAATGGAAGGGTGCACACAGGTTTCACATAAATCAGAGTAAATCTGCAGGAGCGACTCATTCCGCTATATACAATACACAGTGGTAATGAGTATAAATGAGTGTATTCTGATGCAACTAACTGAGCAACACAGTACTGTAGATCGTCGATGTTTGTGTATTGTACCTGACCTGAACTCCCTCCCTGTCTACTGCATGACCTGTGCAGGCTCCCAGGGTGGAAGGGCGATGGGGGTAGGGGGAGGCGGTGATAAATACCGTGCCTTTGAAATACATGTACTGTATGAGCGTCCGAATCTCCTACGGCATAAACCAAAACCAATGGGAAGGAATCGCTCTTTGCAGTACTTTTACACATGAACTTGTCAATCTCACATGAAGCATTGTGGGCTAGCGATTTTTGTAACACATTCAACGGAAGGGTGCACACAGGTTTCACATAAATCAGAGTAAATCTGCAGGATCGACTCATTCCACTATATACAATACACAGCGGTAATGAACACCCATAGACATATAGTACCAGTAAATATAAATTAGTGTTTTCTGACGCAGCTAACTGTTCGAGCAACACAGTACTGTATATCCTCGGCGTTAGAGAATCTGTGTTGTGAGAATCTGTGTTGTACTTAATGAGAAGGGATCACTGCTACCATTTACACATCTACAAAGTATCAACGTGACTGCAGTTCTCTATGTTATTATCCTACACAGTATACTGTTGCACATGTCTTGTAACCTGATCTGAGCTCCCTCCTTGTCTACTGCATGAACTGTGCAGGCACCCAGGGGGAAAGGGGAAAGTGGGATCAGGGAAGGGTGAGGCAGTGGAAAATACTGTGTTCAAAGAAAAGGCATTAAAAAAAACAAGGAGAACTGACGTAACAAATCATCACCCCTAACCCATAGCTGTCCTCATTTTGGTGCTCCTATCTCCTATATTTTAAATAGGAACAGTGTGCACATTCAGTGCCAGCCCAAAATGGTACATGGTCTTGCTGTGAAGGGTCATGGCCACACAATAATACCCCCAGTTGAAATTACACAACACAGTACTGCAACTTTATTCACATTATATCATGCAATAGTGTCTATTATTCTCGTTACATCACATGGTAGTACCACATTACTCTTCACAGTAGTGCCCCTTATTCACATTACATCACACCATATTGCTCTTTATTCACATTAAACCATGCAGTAGTGCCCTTTCTTTACGTTATGCCACAAAGTACTATAGTACACCTTTTACACATAATGCTGCACATTAGTAATGCATTTCATATTTCAATTTTCATATTTCATTTCATAGAGCCGCAGTCTCACACAGAGTACAGGCATGCTGCATATCATTTTAATCAGCAGAAGCTACTTGTGCCCCATTTGCCTAGTTTACCTATGCCTAGGGCCATCTCGGTATATTACAATAGAAAAAAATAGTGTCATGCAAAAAAACCACCTCATGACAGATACACAAGCTCATGTCTAAATGTACAGTACAGTAAGCAGTGATCCCTTGCCATTGGTTTTGGATTAAGCCCTAATGGCTAGGGGACTTGGCCGCTCACTTACTGTACTGTACTGTATCCCTGACTTCAATAGACCGTACTGTTGCTTAAACTCCTTGTTTTGCATCTATATACTGTACACTATACAGTATTTATTAATTGATCATTCTACGGGACCTCATTGCCCCTGTGTATTTTAGCTAGGGGATTGTGATGCTCCATCAGCATTGGACCATAGCCTGCAAAACCTATGCCTCGGACATTTTGTCACTTTGCAATGCGATCGAGTCCGGTGTATCGTTATATGAATAGACCTTGCTTATCCCTATCGCCCCTGTGTACTGTATTTTATCTAGGGGATTGTGACGCTCCTTCAACATTGGACCATAGCCTGCAAAACCTATGCCGTCGCTGGCTCCATAGCTGAGTGCGGCCACAAGGCGGGGGATCACGTGTCTCGGACATTTTGTCACTTTGCGATGTGATCGAGCCCGGTGTATCGTTATGTGCATAGACCTCGTTTATCCCTATTGCCCCTGTGTACTGTATTTTAGCTTGGGGATTGTGACGCTTCTTCAGCATCAGCCCAGAGCCTGCAAAACCTGTGCTGTTACTTGCTCCGTAGCCGAGTGCCTCCATGGGGCAAGGAGTCACATGCGGTAGCCATTTTAATTGAGTCTGACCTGCTACAGAATTGTACAGTATGTGTACTGGACAGTGCATAGAACCTTAGCAGTAGAAATGCTCCTGCAGATTTGCTCTGCTTTATGTAAAACTTTTGTGCACACTTGTATTGAATGTGAAAGTATACTACAGTACGATAGATATAAAAATAAAAAATAATAATAAAGTGTCTGGAAGAAACTAACATGCATTCGTACTAAAGGAATCGAACCCGGGACTCTAAGCATAGGATGCGGAACACTTCTCCACTCGGACACTTCACCACCAACAGATGAATAAGTCCATTGGTTTTGATTATGCCGTAAAGACTATGGGATTAGGACGCTAACATACAATATCCCTAACATCAATAGGCAACAATGTGCATGTAAGACGTCTGTTTGCATCTGTGTATACTACTGGTTTAATGTTGATTTATCTGACCTAAAGAACTTTAAATGGACCATACTGTGGCTTTATCATGTTTGTTTGCATCTGCATATGCTGTACTATTTGCGTCTATACTGTATATACTGTTATATACTGTATGAAATAATGTCGCGTAATGAGACGCACTAGTAAAGTAGTTCTTACTATGTATTTCAGTATTGTATTTTACGGGAGACCACACACATGCGTAGTGGTGATTGTAAAAGGCGACATCTGGTGGATGATCGCAGGTATTACACTTAAAGCTAACGACAAACGCTCTATGCGCCTCCCTGCAACTAGGCACGCTTCTCTGTGACTAGGCACGCTTACCTGTGCCCCGGTATGCAACATATGCCTGATTGTGGCTAACACCTCAGCCAGCCAAGATAACGGAGGACCCATCTGTATACATACAATGACACCTATGCATACACTGACACCCAGTGCCGTAACTAGACTTTTTAGTGCTGTGTGCAAGAAACAGCATCAGCCCTTCCCCTATTTAAAATAGTGCCCGTGCATGCCATGAGCGTGTCCCACAAATATAGGGCCATGGCTTCATGGGGAAGTACTGTGGCCACAAAATAATACCAATTCATATTATGCTGCCCAGTAGATTCTATTATTCAAATTACGCCACACAGTAGCACCACTTACACACATTAAACCAGGTAGAGTACCCTTTTTACATATTATGGCAGTTAGAGTCCCTTTTACATATTACGCCAGGTAGAGTCCCCTTTTTACACATTATGGCAGGCAAAGTGCCTTGTTACACATTACAGCAGGCAGAGTCACCTTTTTACACATTACGGCAGGTAGAGTCCCCTTTTACACATTATAGCAGGCAAAGTCCCTTTTTACACATTACGGCAGCAAAGTCCCCTTTTACATTTTCGGGCAGGCAGAGTCCCTTTTACACATTATGGCAGCAGAGTCCCCTTTTACACATTATGGTAGGCATATGCACTGTGTGCCACCTAGTTACGGCTCTGGATAAATAGATATACAGTAGGTAGATAGATATACAGTAGATAGATGGTCATTCCGAGTTGTTCGCTCGTTGCCGATTTTCGCAACGGATCGATTAAGGCAAAAATGTGCATGCGCATGGTGCGCAGTGCGCATGCGGTTGGTATTTTAGCACAAAACTTAGTAGATTTACTCACGTCCGAACAAAGATTTTTCATCGTTGAAGTGATCGGAGTGTGATTGATAGGAAGTGGGTGTTTCTGGACGGAAACTGGCGGTTTTCTGGGAGTGTGCGGAAAAACGCAGGCGTGCCAGGAAAAAACGCGGGAGTGTCTGGAGAAACGGGGGAGTGGCTGGGCGAATGCTGGGTGTGTGTGTGATGTTAAACCAGGAACAAAACGGCCTGAGGTGATCGCAATCTGTGAGTAGGTCTGGAGCTACTCAGAAACTGCTAAGAAATTTCTATTTGCAATTCTGCTAATCTTTCGTTTGCTATTCTGCTAAGCTAAGATACACTCCCAGAGGGCGGCGGCCTAGCATGTGCAATGCTGCTAAAATCTGCTAGCGAGCGAACAACTCGGAATGACCCCCATATATAGATAGATAGTAACTTAATGTCTCTCTCTTTCCACTGGCTCAGTCTCCTCGATGCAGCTACTGGCAGATCCTGTCTGTCCTTACGACCTCCCAGAATTCACAGCAGAGGCAGCCAGCCAACATGGAATAAGAGGGACAGCTGCAGCAGCACTGTCGACAATTACAGTGAGCTGCTGTGGTTTCCAGGTTCCCCTCCCTCCTCCTCCTCCTCCTCCTCCTCCCCTGCCCCTGGAGAGGCATCTCTGCTACTCTCCTTACTTTGGCAGCAACACAGCACAAGCAGCTTGTAATGAGTCAGTCTGACTCATTACAATGCCACAGACTTTGGGACCCTTACTAGCGCTAGGCAAGTTCAGCCACTGGCTCAATAACTGGCACAATGGGGATGCGGGCAGTTGAGCCTACAGGGTGACTGCATTTTGTGCCAGGCACTGCTGACACGCACGTAGTTATGTCCCTGCTGACACCTATACATGCACTTACATAGCAGTGCAATAGTGTAATGGTTAGCATTACTGCCTTACAGCACTGAGGGCCTCGGTTTGATTCCCACCATTGCCCTAAATTTGTGGAGTTTGGATGTTGTCCCTGATCTTGTGTGGGTTTCTATGGGTACTTCGGTATCTTCCCACACTCCAAAAATATACTGGTAGGTAAATTAGCTTCGGACAAGAAATAGCCCTAGTATGTAGTCTGTGCATGTACATGGGTAGATAGGCCAAGTGGTTCTTATCTGCCATCAAAATCCATGTTTCTTTTCACCATTTTGAATATTAAATTTGGGGATGAGACCTCAGAGGAAGGGGGTATGGTCTTGTGGTTCACCCCCATGGGAGGTATGCTGTGTCAGCCTGCCTCCCCAGTTACTGACTATATCCATGTCACCCACTTTGTCCCTGTCACTTATCCCTCCAATTAGAGACTATCTCCCAGTCACCCACTAGCTCCCTGTCACCCCTGCCTTCCCAGTCACCAACTTTCTCTCTGTCGACCAGTGACAGGTGACACACCCCCTATATGACGTTGCTTCCTGTGTGCTGGTAGCAGCGGTGTACAGGGTGTAACGTCATGCGCTGTGTGTCTGCAGTCTCGGAGGCTTTGTGCAAACCTGCTCCACATGGTGTATTACACTGTAGAGTATTGACATGCCAGTTTCCTGGCATCACTTCCAGTGTGCGGCTTTGAGCAGCTCTTCCGGGTGATGTCACTGGCATCCAAATGCGGCTGGGCAGGACAAACAGCTCTCAGGTAACACTTTGCACACTATTAATGGTTGTGTTTGGTACTATTGTTTAGCACATGGCACTTTGCAGTCTTGCACTTCTGAGTGAGCAGTGCGCTTGCACAATGACGCTGTAACTATACCCGTGACAAAGGCTAACTAAACAGCTGTTGGGATGTTAAGTATCAGTTGTTTATTTACATTATTCTGCTTCATATCTGTGCTTTATGCTTGCATATTAAATTTCACCTATGTTGGAATAAGTAAAGCATTTTTGATCAGCAAGTGGTGTGCTGGTCTATTCTGAGCTTGAGCCCCCTGGTGGTTTCTCTGGTTTTGGATATTTCGTTAAAAATTATTTTTGACCTGGCACCTGCATAAACTGTTCCTATGAGATATGCCTCTCATTCTGTGGATTTGTATATATATATATATATATATATACTCTTAATCAATGTGTCATAGAGGAGGCAAACAATTCTACTCCCCCTAGGAACAATCTCACTAGAGCAGAACAAGCAGCTCTAAAGAACCTACAAGGCTATAAGGATATAGTCATCCGCCATGCTGATAAGGGCGGAGGCGTAGTCGTCTTGGATCTGGAATACTATCGACAAGAAATTTTACTGCAATTGAACGACACAGAGGTTTACAGGTGACTGACGTTGGATCCTACCATGACATTTAAAAAGGAACTTGACACTGTTTTACTAGATGCTGTTCACAGTGGCTATATCACAGATAAAGTATGTCAAGCATTGACCATAAACCACCCCAGGACTCCTGTTTTATATTCAATTCCAAAGCTGCACAAAAATTCTACACATCCGCCCAGGCGGCCCATCATCAGTGCCTGGGATTCTATCTACTATATTATTTCACAGTATCTTGATAGTTTCCTTCAGGAACTTATTCAGGATCAACCAACTTATCTCAAGGACTCTTCTACTTTTCTCAGAAAACTGGTCACCTTACCTACTCTACCAGATGAATGTAATTTGTGCACACTAGACGTGGTATCATTATATACCAACATTCCCCACACCAGAGTAGTGCAAGCTGTCCGTAGATTCCTTACAAGTAATCTGGCATACCGGGGCCCTGACATTAATTTCTTCTGTGAGCTACTGACATTGTCCCTAATGAGATATTATTTTTTATTTGATCGGCAATGGTATGTCCAACTGCGGGGTTGTGCCATGGGGTCTTGCATGGGGCCGTCCCTGGCTAATATTTTTAAGTTTGATATTGACAAAAATCTTTTCCTTTTAAACCCCAGCATGCAATCAAAAATGTTGTACCTAACACATTACATAGATGACTTGTTCATCATTTGGTCTGGCACCAGCCAGGAATTCAGTTTAGCGATGGAGCACATCAACACGATGGATGCAAATATACAATTCACCTATCATATAAGTGATAAAATGGTCCATTATTTGGATGTTGAGGTATCTCTACAAGGTGGAAAGGTCACCACTGATATTTTCAAGAAACCTACAGACTGCAACACAATCTTGAGTGCAGATAGCCAACACCCTAGTTTTGTCGCTTGCAGTTTACCAAAATCACAATTTCTGTGGGCTGTCCGCACTTGCGACACTTTGGAAAAGGCTGAAAAACGCATTGATCTTATGATACAGGACTTTGTGGTTCGTGGCTATGAGATTGCCCGTTTGAGAGCTATTAAAAAGCAGGTCCTGGATATACCAAGACATGAGGTTCTCTCCACCAAGTCAACAGGTCACAGTAGTGACAATAGGGTTCCCTTTGTACAGGAGTATCATCAATTCAATCATAAAAATATGCAGATGGGTAAAAGACTGTGGCCCATACTTACAGCGGATCCTGACCTTAAATCCATCAAGGACTGCAAATTAATGCCTAGTTACAAACGAAAACGAAACCTTAGAGACATTTTGGTCAAAAATGACATTTCACATATGGACACTGCAACCCCCAAGACCTTCCTGACTTGGCAACCGGGTTGCTACAATTGTCTGGGCTGCACTACCTGCAGGTCGATAGAATGTGGTCCCACCTTCAATCACCCCCACTCAGGCACTAAGATCAGGATTAAGCATGTCTTATCCTGCCAGAGTTTTTTTGTCATTTATTATATCAAATGCCCCTGTGGCTTGCTCTATATTGGCAAAACCATTCGACAATTCAGGGAAAGGATGGCACTACATCCCCAGGCCATACATTCTGCCCTAGAGGGTACCCCTCAAGAACAACCCGTAGCCCGTCACTTCCGTGAGACTAAACATTCTTTAGCCAGTTTGCGTCATAAGGTCATTGACCATGTCCCCAGCAATCTTTGGGGGGGGGGGGTGATCGAGGTGCGTTTCTACTTCGTAAGGAGGCTCGCTGGATATTTGAGCTTCGCACACTTGTCCCGTACGGGCTCAATGAATCCATTAATTTGGGATGTTTTTTGTGATTAATTCTGTGACTGTCTTTATGCCTAATTTTCTGTGTCTTAGCAGCCTTTGATATTGATCTCTTGCACATTATATTGATAATTGTTTGATACATTATTTATAATTATTTCATTGTATGCGTCTTGGGATATTGGCACATAAAAAGTGCATTCTCCAGATGCATATAATCTTTGATATAAATCCTAGGGATGTTTATGTAATGTAGTCACATTTGCTCATGTTTAGTTATATTGAAATTATTTATTTCCTTTTTTATGTGTTTATTGAATTTTGCTTTGTTGACCCTCAGCATTGGTGCGGCTAAGCCCGGCGGGTTACTATGACAACGGCGCTGGAGAGTGCACATCGCTTGACGGTGACATCATCAGTCCCCGTCCGGGACCCACTCATGCTGCGTGGACAAGTCTGTGTGTGGTGTTGTTATATAAGGTAAGCACTTTTGTTTGTTATTTTATGTTGTCCTGACGAAATTTAAGAAATTAAATGAAACGTTGACCAAGTTATTTATGCTGTGCTGACAGCTTTCTTTGAATTTGCTTCTGGCATGTTTCATTAAGCCCCGGAGTACCGTATCTCTACTTTGGACTATATATATACATATATATATATATATATATATATATATTAGAGATGAGCGGGTTCTGTTTTACTTGGATTTACTCAGGTATTTCGGGTTTTGCTTTTTATTAGCTATCCAAAACGCGTTACATCCTGATCCAATAAGATGCCGTTTCGAGCCCTGAGTAAATCCGAGTAAAACCAAACCCGCACATCTCTAATATATATATATATATATATATATATATATATACTCGTACAAGAAATCAGAGTCACTCAAGGGTTTGTGAAAATGGCAATGTCCAAAGTCATGTAGTAACAGTGACACATTGATACCAATGTTTCGGGACATGTAGTCCTTTGCCAAGGTGTCAACAAAAGTGCAACGTGAATAAATTTTTCCATATGAAGATGAAAAGTCGACCAGTGTAAAACAGCACAGGCAATGCTGTTTCACACTGGTGGGCTTTTCACTTTTGTAAGGTAAGAATTATATACTTTGCACTTTTGTTGACACCTTGACAAAGGGGCTATATGCCCTTAATCATTGGAATCAATGTGATGCTATTAATACGGGATTTTGCCATTTTCACAAGCCTTTGAGTAACGCTGTTTCTTTTTTTCTTTTTGAATATGCATTACTGTACATCAAAAGGCACCGAGGCAAGAGACCTGAGCTATTTGTAAGAAGAGTGCTGTACTGCAATTGGGTATATATATACACACAAACACACACACGCTTTATAACTGCTAACGGAGAATCTGAGTTTATCACAGACACACTGAGGTTGGTGGATTCATACTCATTTAACATATTTTAATATGAGTGCAGTATATGAGAAAACATACAGGGGATAAGTACTAGAACTTGGAAAGAGATAAAGTGGAGAACTAGAAACTACAAACCAATCAGCTCCTAACTGCCATGTTACAGGCTGTGCTTGAAAACATTACAAGAGCTGATTGGCTGGTACTTTATCCAGAAGTGTCAGTCACCCAAATGACATGCAGTGTGGCTGCGGAAGCAAAATGGGCATGGTTTATGGGGGTGGAGCTTTGTGGGAGGGGCAAGGCTAAGCATCCTGCCCCCCATTTTTGTCACTCTGGGGTTCAGGAGATGCGTCCTGCCCCCTGAGACTGGTGTGCCTGCTGTGCTGGCTTCTACAGGGTGACAGGAGCCGGGTTGCTGCACATAATGTTACAGTGCAGAACCTGACTCCTGTCACTGATCAGGAGCTAGCACTTTCGTGTCATCCCTCAACGGGTGACAACCAGGTGCAGGCAGCACCCCTCTTGTGACACCACTGACTTTATCTCTCTTCACTTTATCACTCCCTAAAGCTTAGTATCTGCCCCTAAAGGAGAACACCTATTTCAACATTAGTTTAACTGAGCTGCTGTTTCCTCTCAACAGAGCCCAGGGAAGTGCTATAGTATTGATGCAGGTTTTATCTGGTCTTCTCCATTTCTGTAAATTGAGGGCTGGCTTAATCGACTGGTTTGGTAAGATCAACCACTCAGGTTTATAGCTTCCTATTTGTTCATGTAGTCATAACCTAATAAGCTGTGCACACAGTGCTGGATTTGAGGAAGAACTGTTTTAGAGTGCAGTTTCTGAGGTTACAGGACCAGTTATGACAAACCTCAAGCTTTCCCTTTGTAAAACAAATACACAAAAAACATACTGATTTTGTCCAAGTTTACCATACCATTTAATCTCACACAATTACTGTAGCAAGAGGAACTGGAATTGCTTTTGTTTGTCCAGATACGTTTTGAAAGCCACGAGCACTGGTTTTGCTTATTACATTGACCATAAATAATTTCAATTGACCTGAACCACCAATCCACGGCACCCATGCAAGTTCCCCAAGGCATTCCAGGGTGCCACAGTGCACAGTTTGGTAACTACTGTCCTAAAGCATTATTAACTTCAATAACATTAATTACTAGTCATTTCCACTCAACTAACCACCTCACAGCTCATAATATTGTTCACCAACATAGGCCAAAGGCTGGCTGGTTAAACTAAGCAACAGAGCAGCAACACAAACACACAACAGTTATTTCTGTTTAAAATGTTTTGCAAATTAGTAATCTATTAGCAATAACCAATAGAACAAACTTGCAAGTACTTTTAATAGAAAACAAAACAACAAAGAAATTTACTAAGCATCATGTGCAGAATTTCATTGATCTAAAGTAGTAGTACTGTAGTTAACAAAACAGCAAAGAAAAAAACAACATGTGTAACATAGCAACAGCAGATGTGGATGCCCCCTACACAAGTGCAAATGCCCCAAGCACATGTCTATTCTCAGTGCCCAATCTGCAGGTTGGATACAGTGCAGGTTACAGTGTGGGTTTGATACATTGCAGCATTGTTACAGTGTTAGTCGGACATTGCTCACATTGGATACATTATGGGTTGATATGCAAGGGGTTGACAGGGTCAAAAGGTCTACAAGGAATAGATACAGTAAAAAAGGTCAACAGAGTCAAAAGGTCAACATGGAAATGGTTGACACAACAAAGCTAGACACAATTTTATGGGGGGTGTTTTGTCACTTTTCTGCCACAAGCAAGCCCCATCAGTGTGCCGCATCCCCTCACATGGCTCATATTGCTCGTCATGCTTCAGGCAAAGTGACTCGCTCTGCTACCACTGTTCTCATCACAGGTTACTATTCCCAATCGTAGTCCATGTGTATGGTAAAGTATGACAGGCAGAAAAAAAATAAAAATAATAAAAAAAACTTGTTTCAACCATATGTGTGTTGACCATTGTCATATTGACCTTTTGACCTAATAGACCTTTTGAACCTGTCAAACTTTTGATCTTCCTTTCTTGTCGACAATTTGCTTATATGTTGACCATTAGTGGTCTACACATTGGCCGTGGACCTTTTTAGAGCAGATCTATAGATCGGGTACAGTATTGGTTGGATGCAGTGTAGTTTAAAGTGCAGGTTGGATACAGCACTGGTCAGTTACAGTGCAGTTTACAGTGCAGAATGGAGACAGTGCATTTTACAGTGCAGGACAAATACATTGAGGGCTGGATACAGTGCAGCTTATATACACCAATACTTACTGTGACAGAGGGTGCAGGAGTTGTCCTCAGTGCGGGGATGCAGATGATGTCCTCAGTGTTGGGCTGTAGGTGGTGATTGCAGTGCAGGGGTGCCAACATTGTCAGTTTTGCAGGGGTGCTGATGGTTTTCTCAATGAGGGGGTAAAGGTGTGTGGCAGTGCGAGGGTGCCAATGGTGTTAGCAGTGGGGGGGCAGCAGTGTCAGCAGTATGAGGGTGCCAGTTGTGTGTAGTGCGGGAGTGCCAGCAGTTTCAGCAGTGCAGGAGTGCTGGTTGTGTCCTCAGTGCAGGGGTGCTGGTGGTGCCTGCAGTGCGAGGGGTGCAGTTGGTGTTGGCAGTGTGTGGGTGCCGGCAGTGTCAGCAGTGTGGGGGGATGCCGAAATATTGCTGCTCTGTCTGCTGTGCCCATTAAAGTCAATGCGGAAGCGCTGATTGGCTGAGAGCCATGAGAGATTATGTTCTCAGCCAATCAGCGGTCAGCCCATTGATTTCAATGGAACTTTGGAATCTGAGATCTGACAGTGAGAGTACAGGGTTTTGCCTCAGTTTGGGATCTGAGGTAGCAGGGCTGATTTGATCTCTGGCTCAGGTTGCCTCGGATCCCGGAAGTTCAGTGCAGTTCAGATTTCCTAAAATCCGAACCACTCATCTTTAATTGTAGCCCCAGAATTGATTAGCTAGTTATTCAGAGTCTGCACATAAACAAAATATACTGTACTGTACTCTACCAGTTAAGGAACATTTTACAAACTAAAGTGTACTGGAATCTTACATATTCTAATTACATTTATGTTTACTTTTCTAGCTATCCATTAAAATGTCTAATTATATTATTATTATTATTATTATTATTATTATTAAAAATTATTTTGTTGTCACAAAAAAGTAGCATAAAATACTACAGTATAGTGACAGCAGAGTAATTTCTTTACTGAGAAATTAGAGATGTGAGTTCCATATTTTGATGTGGTATCTCTTCCTAGGCCAGTGTCCTGCACACTTTGGGTGGTATTCAATTCTTTTCACCTCCTTCCAAACTCGTTCTGTTTTTGCTGATGAGCGTGGTATAATCATTTCAGCTCGCAACCCCTGGGGTAGTGCCCAAACCTTTACGCAGCTAAACCTGATTATTGTTGGCACGATAACGGGGATCACTTTAGAAAGGAGATTGGGCGTGATATATCATTTGAATACCGCCCTTTGTGGCAGAGTAGAATTAAAGTCAGATGTAATGGATCCCTTATTTGCTTGCATTCAACTTACAGTGTATTTTCACCAATAAGCAATGTTGCATACATCTCTCTCTACAGCTAGACCGCCCCTATTCATGTACTTGGTTTCATAGCACTCATCCATATCGGCAACCACTTACACCAGCCCTATGATTGGTGCAAAAGAGCTATCAGAAAACAGGCATCGTTATGCTTATGCACAGCTCTAACCATAGATTGCTATGTAAATACTGT
Source organism: Pseudophryne corroboree (assembly GCF_028390025.1). Taxonomy (NCBI): domain Eukaryota; kingdom Metazoa; phylum Chordata; class Amphibia; order Anura; family Myobatrachidae; genus Pseudophryne; species Pseudophryne corroboree. The sequence continues at coordinate 594,628,250 of NC_086448.1, forward strand.
ATGCCATGTAACTGCCCACTTACACACATCTGCAAGTGGGGATGCTACAGAGATACGTACAACTAGCATTGCTTGTAATAACATATTAAAGGTACTGGAGTATGTGCAGAGCAAAAATAAGCAAGAAACTCTTCCAACTGACTTGTGTTAAACTCTGCCTCAGCCTTGCCTTTCATACTCTCATGTAAATTTACAGGTATGGTAGGTTGGGGAGAGTCTGAAAGATTTTCTTAATATTGAGCAAGAACTACAAGTCACAGCATACACTGCCAGCTAAAAGCAAATTCTGTCATCCAAAGATTTTCTAAGAATATTTATGATATACTAACATCATAATATAATACTTAAAATACAGTATGTAACTCTGTCAAGTACTTTGATTTATACACAGCAAGTGCGAAGGGCAGAAGGCATATTCTATCTTCATCTGTGTCATATTTTGCTCATAGTTAATACAAAATCACATGTTTCATTGCATTATCGTAATAGCTATGTCCCATTTTCATTCTTTGGAGAACTTTTGTTTAAATATGTCTTTAACACATCTGGGAACAAAGCGATGTTGCATAAAGCACCATCATATAGTGAACAGCTATATTTCCCCAATTCTCTCACCTGCACATTGCTCTATTACATTAATGGTAAGACTTTTATTTGTAATGTTCCATTTTATTTCTTAAAAAAAATAACTTTTTGAACAGCAGTATTTTTCCAATAAAGCCCTTATCCAATAAGATATTTTTCGCTGCTGAACTATGGTCTGTTCAAAAGCAGAGTTAAGCTCAGAAACAAGAAATTACTAAAGGAGCCAATACATGCTGCATGTGTAGGAGGCACAACCATATTATTTCCTCACCTATTTCTCTGCTCAATTAGTGTCTCCTTTGCCAGTACGACAGTGACACCCACTGGTTAGCTTTGACAGTCCTGATCAGCCAGAGACTCTGTAAGTTACTGGCTATGGAAGATCTTTAGGATACAGTTATTCGATCAGCATTAAACAGTTTTTTGCTAAACATACGTTATAAAATCTTGGCCTCTGTTAAAATATAACTAAGCATATTTTTCCATGGCTTTTGCTTCTTAAGAGTGGATATTAAAATTCAACAGGTCACAATAATAAGACTGGCATCGCAAACACAAACTACAAATTTTCATTTTTAAACAAATAAATATAAATATATGAACTGTGTATTTAAAAAATGCATCACTTCTTTAAAAAAGATTGTTATGTCTCAATGCTTCATTTTAATTGCATAATATTGTGTAATGCTTTTTTTAACTACACCTTTTGTTTTGGATAAAACATTGCATGATAAGTAATTTGCAATAAGTATTATATGGGCCACAATAAGGTTTTTGGTTGGAAAAAAAAGGTCTAATTTTTGTCCAATACAAAGACCAAAGCTTATCTATAGTATAGCTATGGGCAAGAAAGTATAAAAACTGGCAAAAGTTAGTGCAGTTGAAGTTCTCTGTTAAATCTGCCATAAACAATATCTTGGCACAATAATTAGCACTGGTGCGTATCAGTACTGGGCCACTAATTAATTTCTGATCAGGATAGTATCTCTATGAAGTTTGAATATTCAGTCCTTGTGTATGTGAGTTAACACCACAAACCAAGGTAGGTTAATTGACTTCTGACAAAATAGGCCATAATGATTCAATATTCTCTGCAAAGCACTGCATAAACTTGTGGCGCTGTACAAATCAATGATAACAAAATGAATACTACAACAACTTTATGTAGCACCACAACCATAGAAATACATGCACATGTGATTGCCATGCAAAATTTAAAGCTGAGTATGCAAAGTAAGTTACTGCTTAAATTTGGTTAATACAGTATATCTTTAGTACATTGCATTAATTGCTACAATATGTCTGCACTGATCCAAATTTTAGAGCTATACGGGGGAATGTAATAGGGTGTGAGAATCAGAAAGCGAGAGATTTTGGAAAAATTCTCCTTTTTTTAAAAGTGGCAATCGTTTACATGGAAAACCAGGTTGATTTTGCCATGTAAATGATTTCCACTTTAAAATAACAGGAGAATTTTACCAAAATGTCTCACTTTCTGATTCTCACACCCTATTACATTTCCCACATAGAGCCCAGTAACTAATAGTAATTACCTAATGTTACCTTTTTCACTTCAAGGTGCACATTCCTATATCCTAAAGCAGTGGTTCCCAAATGTTTTTGAACCGTTGCTCCCTAGGGTATCAGAAAATTTTTATGGTACACTTAGGCCAAAGATTCTTATTGAGATATTCAGAAAAGAATATTTACTTAAATACATTGTGTTTATGTCATCCTTAGGTTTAGTTACGTGATGATGGATAGGATTTGCCTCTGTTTGTCCACATATTTATTATTATTTTTATGATTGGAAGCCACAAGCATGGGTTTTGCCTATTACATTAACCATAATTTGAATTTATTCTAGACCACCCACCTGGGGCACCCCTGCAACTCCTCTGAGGCACTCCAGGGTACCAAGGCACCCAGTTTGGGAACCACTGTACTAAAGTTTATAATGAAGAGAGGAACTGAACATAATTGGACTTTACCTAATGCAGTCGTTTCTCAGGTCTTGGTATTTCATTTGTATGCTGAAACTGTTTAACATGACCTTTTCTTAAAACCAAGGAACATTTAAAAACAGATATCAAAATGTAAAGCGTTACGTTAGGACTTCATAGGGTTAGGGTTCTCAGATGTGTCTAAAACATTCAACATCAGGAATCAGTACTGTGCTAGTTATATCATTATGCAGAATTGCATTTAGTATCTGTTCCAGTTTGGAAATATTTTTAAAAAGTATATACAGTATGTCTCTTGAATACAAATAAATATCTAAAACACTAGCACACCAGACTATATATGATCTAGGAATAAAGTAATTCAGCAAAAAGCCAAAAACCAATTAGGTATTCGTACATCCAAATTTTTGCCTGATTTATCAAGCCTTAGAGAGTGATAAATTGCACGGTGATAAAGTACCAGCCAATCAGCTCCTAACTACCATGTTGTAGGCTGTGTTTGAAAATGACAGGAGCTGATTGGCTGGTACTTTATCACCGCACAATTTATCACTCTCCAAGGTTTGATAATTCTGGGAAAAAGTCTGAATTACAATCATAAACTAAGAGCAAATTGTCTTTATAATGCATCCCCCTCTTTGTCTTTATTTGCATTCTTTCTTTCTCTCTCTTTTTCTTTCTTTCTTTTTCTTTCTCTTTTTCATTCTTTCTCTCTCTTTTTCTTTCTTTCTTTCTTTCTTTCTTTCTTTCTTTCTTTCTTTCTTTCTTTCTTTCTTTCTTACTCTTTCTTAGTACTGTATATAAATATACATACTTATTGCTCACTTTATCACTTTATAAATAATTGGGGACAAATAAAGGATGAATGGGCCAGGATAATTAACAAAGTAAAGTGGTAATCTACAACTAACATACTGTATGCAGTAGCTGTAGAGTAAGGAGGCAAATGATGCATGGTGTGCCAACTGGTCAGCAGCTACCTATTGTTTCTGGTATAAATATAGCAACACTTCAAGATGCTTGAAATATCTATATATCTGTATAGGTCATTGCTAATAGAAAAGCTGAAAGTATGAACAATTATAACACAAGCACATGATAATCAGCATCTGTTACAAATCCACAGTACTGTATGATATATTACACATCACACAGGATTCTAATATTCTTGTAATCAGGTTACTACTTTCACACTACTCACTAAGGATTAATAGGTTATGACACTTGGCAGTTCTGTCCAAGTCAATTATTTTATTGCAAATTGACATTCACATTAGCAAAGGGAAATGACATTCTACGTGTCATAATGCAGTTATTTCTAGACCATATTGCTATGCTCATAACATATAATATTCTACACTACAAAAAAACTTTCTATACACACACACACACACACAGACACACACACACACACACACACACACACACACACACACACACACACGCATACAAATAAAAAACATACAACCAAAGGTATTGTCTTTACAATTACTGGTTAAATAAATGTAGATGTAGTTTACTGTGTGGAAAAATGCCAAATTCTAAGACTTAACAGACTTTTCAGTGTTCACTGTTAATATTAGGATACTATAGATGCTTCCTATGCTGCTGTAACCTTAATGTGACACTGAAGGTTATTTAGCATCCTACTGTTCCTCAAAAAACACCTGAAACCAAAATGTGCTTTGCTATTTATCAGTGTCCCAGGTCTGTGTTGTGTTGTATGGCATACAAGCATAATATACAACTGTGTTGTCACTATTTACATACAACTTAAAATTATATTTTCATTATATAACCAGTATCTGCACTGTTCTGTCATGCAACAGTTGCATAACAATGTAAAGGTGGCATAAACAGGATTATCAGGTTATAGTAAATGTATATGCCATAATGGCAAATGGTAAAACATAAGATTTTGGTTGTTAGACATCTATTATCATATTTACATATGTACTTTAGTAGAGTCACACTGTTCAGTCCTTGTTTCTTGTGTTTTACCTTTGCTTGAAAATGAATCCGGGATGAAATATAGTTTATCACTTTATCAAAATTTTCTCTAGTTTCCTCTTTTATGGGTAAATAACGTTATCTAATGAAATACAAATATGGGTAGAGTTATAAGTGGATAAACTGTGGGTACTATGCAAGTTTGGCTCAGGCGACTGCAAGTTAGTTGTGATGTTATCTTATTTACCTGTTCCTTCTAAGTCATTATCAAGAAGTCTGATAAAGCTTAATGCATTCAACATTGATTTCCTCAGTAACACAATGCTTTATGAGACATAATGTTTGACCTGATCAAGGTGTTTTACTAGTAAGCATCTTCTACAATGACTGTAAATATGAGATGTCATTGATAATAAATAGCCAATGTGATGAAACATAATACCTTCAGTATTGCTCATGCAAGTCAAGCCAATTTTGTTTAAAAAAAATAGAGAGCAGATGCACATGACCTTTATAATCTGATAGAATGGGTCATTTGTATTCTTAACAAATTTGCTAGCAGAGCAATTTTTTTCTTTTGCAATCTCCTTATGAATTCATTACCTGGTTGTCATACAGGGAATATGAATTTGTTCACTTGTATGGCCAGATAGTCAATTAACTACTGTAGTGGCTAGATGTTCACACACCCATACACACATACACACACACACACACACACACACACACACACACACACACGTACGTACATACATATGTACAAACATACATACATACATACATACATACATACATTCATACATTCATACATACATGCACATGTTCCACAAGCCATCTTTGATGAGATCAGTGCATAGCATGTGTTATCCAAGTCTCCAAGTCCTGACACTGCCTAGTAGAGTCATGCTTAACATAGCCCTCACTGACCTTAGTTACAGCTTGAATTGCCTGGAACACAGTGATAAAGTACCATACTACACACACTGAAACCCTGATCGCTTAAGAGAACAGGAGTCATGAAGCATATCACCTAACCTATGTAAGACAAGCAAGACACTGGATCATTAACATTTGCATCTTTATATGATGAGCATTAGAATGACAGCTATCACACACAGTCAATAGAGAAACAGTAGAGTCTAAGGCAAAGTCAGTCACACACCTTATAATACACATGCCAGGCATCAATAGCACTGCAGTAGGAATATTTACCTTACTCCTAATTTTGGATCCTTGCAAGTCCTGTTTAAATTGGCTGCTCTGCCTGAAAGGCATTCTCCTGATATCTTCTTATTCCCGTCTATCCCTCCTTCCCTTCTGCGCTTTCCCATTTGAAGCATGTTTTTTTTTTTTTTTTTTGCAGACTTGCCTTTTTATATGCTTACTGGCAGCAGGTCTTTTTATCTCTTTTCAAAGCAACCTCTGATTAGAATGGAAGTAACTTCTAAATGTCATTGATGCAGCATGCAAATGATACATCTTTCTGTGGCTGTAGACAGAAACCTAGGATACAATTCCCTGGAATAAATTGCTTACAAATAATCCACTGCACAAAAGAGTTAAAATATAGCAGAAGAATATTACCTTATTCTCTCCTTGTGTAGCCAGAGAAAGATTTATGCAAATCTCCCGTGCCTTATGTTAAACTGGTACCTGCTCCTGAAGACATGTGCCTCCTCCGATGTCAGAGAGAGAAGTTAGCGGAGCTCTGCTTTGGGCAGACTGTGCAGTAGTAGCAGCAGCTATGTGATATGAGGGTCTCTGGGGCTCTGAACTGCAATGAGAACATGCTCCGTGGCCTCTGACTAGTTCACTTCTTCATTTGAGAATAGGAAAAAGCAGCATGGTGACACACTCTCTCTCTCTCTCTCTTTCTCTCTCTCTCTCTCTCTCTCTCTCTCTCTCTTTCTCTCTCTCTCTCTTTTTTTGTTTCTGCTGGATAACACAGCTGCTATTAAAAAGGAATCCAAAATGAGAACATCCTTCTTGACAGGAGGTACAGATGGAGTCCTCAGTATAAAATCAGAAAAGGGCTATGAAAAGGGGGTGGGGTGGCAACCAGTCTATCTGCTTTGAAGCATTTGCATTTGAAAGAGCTTCAGGAGAGAGTTTAAGATTTTTTTTTTTTTAGCTTGTCATTAGGAACCATGATCAATTGAGCTCCCAAGGCACAAAGCCAGAGCGAATCACTACTTAGAGTTTTCTTGCTTTATAGTTTTGCCCTTTCAATCTCTCCAGCATGCCCTAGTTACACAGTCTTTACTTCTGTATATTCTCCACCCCGCTGTGTTATCTGGAGTAAAATCCCAGTGTATGATTTAGTCTCAGTGTGAAACTCATCTTGAAGAGGGGGTCCTGCATCCAAACACGATAGCACAATAGATAGGTTACATGTACTAGTGTTGCTGGAAACACAGTTACCATTGCTCCAGTTTCCTATTGTATCGCTATTGATAGAGCTGTACAAATTCAAAAGTGTAATACTGCCGGCTAGCTCACATCTACTTTTTCTTAGTGATGTTACAAGTTTGTTTTTTTTAAGCTGACACAAACAACAGTACCTTAACAAATAGTTTTCTTTTATTGATAAGTACAACAGGTGCTTCTTTAGGCAGTACAACAATAAGTGTATTGGATCCTTCATGTTGTAAGAGCAAATCACTTGTCTTCCTGTGGTTGTAAACAAAACAAATGCAACAGCACACAGTTTTCTTAACCTGTTCGATGCACAAAGTAGTTAAACTTTTAAATTTCATTTGTTGTTTGTAATCTATTTTGTCATAATGCAGATGGGATACGGTCATTAGGTCGACCACAATTAGGGGGTCATTCTGAGTTGATCGTAGCTGTGCTAAATTTAGCACAGCTACTATCTTTTTCCCTGACATGTGGGGGGATGCCCAGCACAGGGCTAGTCTGCCCCGCATGTCAGTCCGGCCCCCCCTCGCAGAAGTGCAAAGGCATCGCACAGTGGCGATGCCTTTGCACTTTCAAGAGTAGCTCCTGGCCAGCGCAGCTTTAGCGTGCTGACTGGGAGCTACTCATCGCTCCCCGGCCCTCAGCGGCTGCGTGTGACGTCACGCAGCCACTGCGGCCCACCCCCCGTTCGGTCCAACCACACTTGCGTTGGCCGGACCAAACTCACGAAACGGTGGCTGAACGCCGCCGCTCCGCCCCCTCCCACCCAGCAATCACCACTGCCTGTCAATCAGGCAGAGGCGATCGTATCCCTGCTATAGCCTTTGGCCGTCTGTCATGCGCCGACGCACTACGGCGCCGGCGCAGGTGCAGTAGGGACCCATTCGCTCTGCTGCATTAAAAAGCAGCGAGCGAATGGGTCAGAATGACCCCCTTAGGTTGACAGTCATTAGATCGACCACTATTGGTCCACATGCATTTGGTCGACATGTACTAGGTTGACATGGAAAAAGGTCAACATGCATTTTTCCCATTTTTTTATTTCATTTTTTGAACTCTTCCATACTTTACAATCTACGTGGACTACGATTGGGAATAGTAACCTGTGCTGAGCAAAGCGGTAGCGGAGCGATGCACCTTGCAAGGGATCACGGTGCACTAATTGGGCTTCCCCGTCACTTTTATGATGAAAATGACACCAAAAAAGTAACAAAACTCATGTCGACCTTTTTCCATGTCAACCATGTTCATGTCGACCTAATGACCGTCGACCTATTTCAGGTGTCAACCTAGTCACTGTCAACCAATAGTGGTCGACATAATGACTGTCGACCTAATGCAAGTCGACCCTATGATCCATACCCATGCAGATATATGCCAAAGTTATGATAAATAGAAAAATAAAACATCTTGTCTAGATTGATAGTCTGCTTCTATCCTTCTCATCTAGCAGGTAATGACAATACATGCAAATCAGCACAACCCTTTAAGTTTGCAAATGTCTGAGATCCTGTTTCTTCAGCAAAAGGATTATAATGTACTTGTTACGTTGATATAACAATTTCTGATATAAGATTTAAATAGAGAAAAGGAAGAAGATTCATTAAGTTCTAAGGTGTTATAAATCTCAGTTATACAGAGCTTCAGAGACGTAATTTTGAAAGTTACCAGACTATTTTTTAAAAGGTTTCACAATAAAAAATGCCATTTTTATATAACATGGGATTGTAACTACTTCTTCTTAACTATAGATAATTTAGCAATTCACTGAATGCAAGTATTGTACTTCTGCTTTTGCAAAAAAAAAGCAACAAAAAAAGTCAAAGCCCTTTATTACACTCAATAAGATGAAATAATACTGTACAAGAAATGAACAGAACTGAATGAATGGTCTGAAGTGATGTTCTGTCACTATTAGAGAACTATAGTAATATAGTAATTGGGGTTTCCAGGCCCTGGGGGTAAATGTAATAGGGTCAGAGTTGCCGGAGTTTTGGTATTTCATCCGAGAATGGTCATATTTTTTAAGTGGTAAGTGTAAAACCAACCTGGTTTTGCCTTGTAAGTGTTTGCTGCTATAAAAATGTGGCCATTTTTGGGAAAACTCCTGTACCTCCGGCATCTCGGACCCTATTACATTTACCCCCTGCTTTTATTTAGCAGCAGATTAATAGATAACAAATACAGAAATTGGATATGCAGTGGTTATTTTAAGAAGTGGAAGAGACATATAGTCATATCACCCCTTTGATCCATCAAATATAGACAATATATGTCTAGATTATTGTCAGTTGCTCCTCATGACCTGTGGCTAGTCCTCCTCATTTGGATCCTGCATGCACAGTTTCTTGAGTGTGTACATGTGTTCAAAAATATTAACATGTACATTATGTATTATACAAGTTTGGACTGGCATAAATTCGATGTCCATTATAAGTTTTGCTTCCTGTGTGAGTCATATTTTTTTTGGGGATTACAGTACTGTAGCTTCACTTTAGAGATCTGCAAAAGACCAAAACCATAAATAGCCTGTCTATAATCACTAGCCTACTAGTGAGTAGAGTGGTCATTATGTACTCTGCATACACTTTTTAGGCAATATGGTCTTTCTGGGTGACCGAGATCTTAACTTTGGACATGCCCACACATCTTCTACCTTGTGCTTGTGATATGTGCTCAGACATTGGGTTTGCATCTGTTCATGTTAATAGGTACTTGATTCAAAAGACCACTTAATTTAGAGTAAATCGTATAACTAATATTACAGTATGTTATTGTTCACTTGTTACTAACTCAGATTGTTTGCTGACTACCTTGTATGCTAATACTATTTACCTACTGATTATCTATAGTTGCTTAAAGTCAGAAAATTCTGTCTCAATACTATTCACTTGTTTCAACCTGAGTTAGCTGCTGCCTAGTAGGGCAAACCTGGGATGCTGCAAGCAATGGTTACTATGCCATATAGTGCACTCCTTCATTGTACGTTCCTTGGTAAGGCTAAGACACTTAAATACACTTCCCTCTTTCAAATTATCTTGAACCTTTACCTCAAGTCTCCACCGATCCCTCAGATGGATGCAACAAACCTGCAAAGGAGCAAGAGACAAGGCGCCACAATACCCACAATGGCCACTGGCAACTAGTGTTTCCTGACACTGCCAGAGTCTTTTAAATACCCCAGACCACCACCTGCCAAGTGCAAAACCTGCCAGTCCTAACATGCACAAACAAATTTGAGACCTGTTGATGGACAGGAAATTCAGGAGACCACCTTGTTAACTGTTTTATTCACACCATTCATTGCCATTACCCCATAAGAACCCCTCCAAACCCTTCTCGGGACAAGTTCTGACCAAACCAACCTACAGAAATGTTGGACAGGTCTGACCACATGATTAAGTCAATGCGCCAGCATGTTCCCAAGCATTACCCCCCAAATACAAAATAATGGTTGGCCCAGAAATCTCATCTAATTATCTTTCTAGCCAAATAATCAAACATACCTTGCTATCTCATCCCACTGATCCGCTGCCAGCGAACTGAGTCATTTGGGGCCAGGAATGAATTCCCATGCCCTCCACATTTTATTCAGCCACAAAAATAAAAGCATGGCTCAACAACCATGAGAGCTATGAATCCCAGGAAAATTCTGTAAAAGCATAGCACAACAATCAAATCAATCAGAGTAAAGCAGAAAGCAACAACCACAGAACTAAAAACAGACAACAAAGGTGGAAGGAGAAAGAAAATAAAACTAAACTGGTGAAGGAGAAAGCTCACAAACACCACTGGTAGGTTAACAATTTTTTTATTTGTCTCCCTTTAGGGTACAAAACCTTTACACCCACAATGTGAGCTGCAAGTTGTACTCTCTCTATCTAACAAATCCGAAAGGTGCCAAAAATGGCATTAAAATTGGGATGACATAGGTGAGCCCAGTACTCACAAATTCATCAGAATTAATATTATTATCCTTTAATCTATGGCACCACATGGGATCTGCAGCACCTAATTACAGAGTACATAAATATATAATCAAAACAAGTGACAATGAGTTACAATTCAGTACAATATAGGACAAGTACAGGGTATATAAACAAAGCTGCATTAGCAGACAACACTTAAATAAGTATCAGGCCAGCAGAAAACTGAGCGATATGGTGCCATCAAAGGGAATATTAAAAAGAAAATAGGTTAATTAAGAGACGTTAAAGCACATGTGGGAAGAGGGCCCTGCTTGTGGCACACAGATGGGGTAGAAAGTGAATGTGGGCCACAGGGGGCTTAGGATGAGAGATGGCTGGGTTTGGTGAAGAAGTGTATCCTGAGAGCTCATTTGAAGTTTTTTAGAGAGGGAAAAGTCTGAGGAGAAGAGACAGAGAATTCCAGAGAAAGTGTGCAGCACGTGCAAAAGAATAGAGTAGACAAGTGCATGCTTGAAGGCATAGCGGACAGTGCATTATGAGAGGGAAAGATTTAGGGGATGGCCAAGATGGAAGCAGGCAGAGAGAGAGGTAGTGGAGGAGGCAGAAGGGTATAGGGTCATGTGGGGAGGTGGGGGGTGAGGAATGGATGAGGTCCATGATGTCCTCACCAGATACATAGGATAAAGATGTCAGAGTTGGTAAGAGGGATGGGGAGTGTTGGTAAGGGAAAGGAGGTGGCTGGTTGCTGATGGCCTGGTGGGATGTGATGTCCTGACATATGGAGTCAATTTTGGATGTGCAGTAAGTGGCAAAGCC